>NC_139397.1:110111738-111349953 GCF_054392235.1 Sus scrofa | reverse complement strand
TTACCCCTGTCCAAGAATATACAATATATCCTACTTTATGTGGGGGCAAAAACTCCTTAAACATTTTTGCTTTCCTTCAAAGACTGCACACTGCTTATTAAAGGCTGTTCTGCACTTTTCTCTCCAAAGAGAGATGGCGCTGGTGTTTACCCTGCCAGAATGTTCCCTCTTCAAAGTCAAGAATTCATGATCCCTGTCACTACTTCTAGTTTGTAATTATATAAATTTCATCATTATTAACTTCTTTAGCCTCTGACTGTTTCATTTCTCTGACATGATTTTAACTATTTAGGGACAAATTCTCAGTGCACACTCAGTAGAAATTCATTAAATAACTGAACTGGACCATCAGTGTCTAGAAGAACTTATTAATTAGCCTATATTTATTTTCTACCCTTTTGTATATATAGAAAATACAATTATTGACTTCTTCTCTGAACAACTTCTCTGAAATTCTAAAACATTTCTACTGTGCTTCTCTCTCAATTTCGTTTTTTTTTTTTTTCCTTCCTCTGTAACTTTTAATTGGCCAAGATTTTTCATACTATTTTGTAAAATTAGAGATTGGGCAAGGTTTTAATGAGGTCAAGTTTGAACGAGGGAGATAAAGACACCATGGAAGAGTCTTTTTAGGGAGTAATAAAGAACTAATTTTTGTCCCAAGACACACCCAGAAGTCTCCTTTCCACTTGTCCTAACATTGCATGACTGTAATGTGAAACTTGTGCTGTGAAGTAAAGTGTGCCTCCACTAAATGACTCCAGGCTTGAATTGCACAGATCTGTCAGCATCCAGGTGCTCCTGGGGAAAAGTAAAACCAAGGGACTAGGGAGGAGAGTGTCAAGATCATTTGACAACTTTATTGGTGTTAATGTTATAGCTTCTGCTGATTTTAGCATCAAACTGACCCATTTCTCCCCTCTAAGACTCATTGCTGGCAAACTGTAAATGTCAAACTCTCCAGGTGACGAATGGAGAAGAAAAATGTAAGACCAATCATAACTACATCCTGCCACGTAGGAAATGTGCCTGTTCGTCTCCTTTATTTCTAAGCCCGGAGAGAAATCTCAGTAATGCACAGTTAGGTTTTTGTAAAACCTCTCTTTATAGCACAAATGATAATACTAGGAAAGCTATACCAAGGTTTGGTCTCCAATGAACTTACCACACTGAAAAAAGAATGCAGGTTTTTTTAAATCATTGCACAAAATCAACAGGCCCAGTAGATGTTCAGTTATAAGAGACTACATAGATCATTCTAGCAGTGACTCACATAATACATAGCTACTTTTATTACCTTAGTTTCTTCCTAAAAAGTCTATGTAGCATATAGTTTTACCTATAAAATCAATGCAGTAGGAAACAAAGCAGCAACCCCCAGACACAGAAATTTGCTTTTGAAATTTACACTCACACACACCATATACTACATTTTTATCATATACATATATATATAAATATATATATAAAACTGAGATCATGGTGAACTCAGATTTTAGCTACCTTAATAATCAGTTTGTGCCCCAGATGTCAAGTTTTTCCCTATCCTCATAGCCTCTCACTGTCTATCTCATTCAAATCACTGCAAACATCAATCCCTTCACTGTTTTATTTTTCAGTCCTGTCACACTCATCATTTCAGGATTTTTGTTTTTAGTGTTATTAAAGATCATTTAAGGAAGAAGAGGAGAGGCTTCCATCACATATGTTTACCATTTCTTCTTTAGACAGTCAGTTGGCTTTGCTCTACTTCTGTGTAGACAAGCTTAGCTTCTCCTCTGTTTCAGCCCCTCCTCTGAGCTTTGGTTAACTCCATCAGTTTCTCCTACTTCTCCACTGAAAAAAGCACGGTCCTTTTCTTCAAAAACCCTGAGTATTGGGAGTTCCCGTCGTGGCGCAGTGGTTGACGAATCCGACTAGGAACCATGAGGTTGCGGGTTCGGTCCCTGCCCTTGCTCAGTGGATTGACGATCCGGCGTTGCCGTGAGCTGTGGTGTAGGTTGCAGACGCGGCTCAGATCCCGCGTTGCTGTGGCTCTGGTGTAGGCCGGCAGCTACAGCTCCGATTCGATCCCTAGCCTGGGAACCTCCATATGCCGTGGGAGCAGCCCAAGAAATGGCAAAAAGACAAAGAAAAAAAAAAAAAAAAAAAAAAAAACCCTGAGTATTGGATCAATACCCAGAATCTAGAAACTCCCGTCTATCACAGATGACCCTATAAACAGATATGACTCTCAGACCAGAAACACAAGTGTACTAACAAAACATTGTTTCTCTTTGGGCCTTTTTACTGTAATCACGACTGTAATTTTACTTCTGTGCTACATGTCAAGGTTTTACAGCACATTAATGAGGCAGTTCCATATGTCACTGTGATGCCCCCTACTCCTCATCAACTGTTCAGGTCTGGCAATGCTCTGCCATAGTAAAAGAAATCTGTGATGAGCAGTCTAACTCTGATGCCTAGATGCACCAGGTAGCCATTCTTGTCTTATAGTTTCCCATATCCTTGGTGCTCCTACCAGAAAGCTGATCTCAAGACGTGTTACTCAGGGAAAAGCAGATCTCTCTGGACCTCACCCCTAGTACAGAAGAACCTGTTTCAGTTTGGGAAAAAATTTAATTCACCCACCAACCCTCCTATTCCTTAATAGACTTAGTCTGTACCCACAGATCCTCTTCTTCCATTTGGCAAACTTAAATTCTCCCAGGAATTTATATTTTAGAAAACCAAAGCCAGTAAAAGTTGCAGGTTTTCTCATTGTCATTCCTGACACATAACTGAGGGAATTAAGTGGAAAATGTCATGCACTTGTGTGGGAAAGAAAGTAAGGGGAGGAATTAAAATAGAAATTAATATCTCAAAATAAGATCTATTCAGGAAAAAATATTCTTAAGAAAAACTGATCTTTCTTCACACACAAAAAAAGTTTGCTTCTCTGTGATAAAAAATTATTTTCTCTATATTATTACAAGTTCACTAAAATTATCCACTACCATCTTCTAGCAATACTAATTAGCCATAATAGCAACATGACATTTTTTATTTCGGCCATATAGATATAGCCCTTAAAAAATGAACTCTTTCATACTAAAGATCATATTATTTAACCTTTAAATTGTAAGCATTAACTTTGGGTCTGCCATTAAACAGATATTTAACAGTAATTTGTTGAATGGCTCAATGATAGATGAGTTAAATTTAGAAGCTTAATACACAGATACTGACATTCATACATACACACACAAACACACACACAAGTGTTGGAAGTCTATAAAGTAACTGTTAAATAGAAATTCATTTTTTTCTTCCCTATTCATTACCTTGAACTGAGCATGAAATTTGCATAACTATTGCCAGGCGAATGGTGGCAACTGGTCAAGGTTTAATAGGCCCAATGGTTAGACTTGTTTTAGGCACTATTAGGAATGCACTAACAATTTGTTTGCAATTTTTGTATAAAATCTGCTATTTAGTGTAGTTTCAGTCTTGGCTTTTGAAAGGTTAAATAACTAAAATCATATTAAACATCAAACTTGTGCAAGACTATGATCACGTAATCACAATGATTACCATCTTACATAATCCACTTAATCAGTAATATGAATATGATTCAGAATTATCATTATCTGATTGTCCATTTTCAATTATAGATATAAATCAATAAAAATCTTACGTGCTTTATATGTTGGGATTATAAGCCAATTGAAGTAAAAATTAAATTAAAATTTACAACTCTGAAACATAGTTATAAACAAAAAAACTATATACAAATGTTCACAGATGATTCACTTGAAACAGCCAAAATCTGGAAATGCCCAAGAAGTCCCTCAGCAGGTGAATGGCTAAACAAACTGTGGTTTGTTTGTGACCCCATACCAGGGGTCAATACTTAGCAGTGAAAAGGAACAAACTATTGACATATGCCACAACCTGGATGGGTCTTCAGAGAACTATTTTAAATTTTAAAAAAAGCCAAACCTGAATGATAACATATTGGGTGATTCTACTTATATAACATTTTGAAATGACAACTTTTAGAAATGGAGAACAGATTGGTGATTCCCAAGAGCTAGAAAAAGTAGGGGTTGAAGACAGCAGAAAGGTTACAGAATGACAACTGAATCTTTGTTGTGGTGGAATTCTTTAGCATTTTGACTGTGGTAGTAGATACATGCACCTACACATGTCATAAAACTATATAGAACTAAATATAGACACACACAAATGTGTAATAAGTAAAACTGAGGAACTCTGGATAAGATGGTGGATGGTATCCATGTAAATATCGTGGTCGTGACATTGCCAGATGATCTACAATATATTACCATTGAGGGAAATGGATTTAAGGGTACATGGGATCACTCTATTATTTTCTACATTTGTGTGTGAATCAATAATCATCTCAATAAAATTAAATTAAAAAACAATACTTAAAAACTAGTGATTGCTATTGCAAGAGTGAAGTGCAATAAGAAATTATAAAAGCTATTAATTTTATATTAAAATCATTAGTAATCACTTTAAAATAGAGAAATAGATTGACAATACAAGTGTTAAGAGAGCCTGTATGTGAAACGATTTAAGCATAATACTTTCGTGATTTAAAAATTATTTGCAAAAAAATTATAACGAAAAAAGAATAAGCAGATTAAATAATGCAAATCCTTGTAGAATTGTCTGTTCTACTCCTATGCCATAATCATTTAAACAATCTATAAAAATGATTAGATTTAGTTATTTAATTAAATTTAGTTCCTAAGTCAAGTGAGGGAAGAAGAAAAACATAATCCCCCAGATTGTAAATGACTACATCCTTGATCAAACTTTTTCAATCCAGATATAATAAAGAACATAAAATATATCAAAAAAAGAAGGAAATGTTTGGGGAAAATATAATATCCCCAAGATACATCATTTGCAATTAACATCACTTGAAAGTAAATTAGTATTTAATAAAAAATATTCATTAATTATTTAATGAATAAAGTGATCACAAAATAAATGTATTGGTTGAAAGTCCTGAGAAATTCATGGTTTCTGCTCTGCAATATCAAACTTAAAACTTGACTACTGAAAGTTTAAAAATAAACCTGCAATAAAAATTTAATATTTTTCACTAAATCATAGATTTATTTTTGCTTTTTAAAAAAATAAAAGTATAGTTGATTTACAATGTTTCTTCAATTTCTGTTGTACAGTAAAATGACTCTATCATCCCTGTGCTATACAGTAGGGCCCCATTGTCCAAAATTTTTTAGATGCATGTATCTAGGAATTTGGAAGGCAAATATTTTAGTTATCCTATGAAGATCATTAGATCTTGATGACTAATCTTGATTAGTTCAGAGATGACTAAAAATCTACAATGATTTTTCCAATGCTTAACATATGTATGCCATAGTATATAGCAACACTACTCAATATATGCTGTTCATACCAATCACGTGAAAATATTTGGTAAATTGCAGATATTGATTTAGTACATCTGGAGTAGGCCAGGGATTCTATATCTCTAACAAGGTTCCTGGAGAAGCCAAATATGCTCATCTGAGTACACATTTTATTTTTATTGTATTGTATTGTATTTTTAATTTTATTTAAGTGTAGTTGAATTACAATGTTGAATTAGTTTCAGATGTACATCAAAGTAAATGTTACACATATACATATATTTTAAGTAGCAACATTGTCGGAGATACAGGTTCTAAGCAGTTATTTTTTTCCTTATGAGTTTTGTAGACATACTGAGGAGACAAGCTATAAAGACATGAAATAATGCTCTGTTAGGGCTGAACATCTCAGTAACTTAGTCTGTATAGAAAAACATTGGAAAGGAGAAATCAGGTTTCTACTTTCTATTGTCCAGATTTCCTTGATAGATATTGCTCTTTTGTGTTGTGTTATACCAATTAAAGCCAAAGGAAACAAGCAAAATTAACATAATTACAAATTAATGAATTTTGTGATTTTAAGAAAAGAACAGGAACCAGAAACACCAAGAAAGTGAATTTGAATTATACCAACCACTGAGAAGCTTAGGAAAATATGGGGACAGTCTCCAAGAAAGGAGAATCTGAGACAAACTAATTCCAGAAAATAAGATATTCTTTAGGAAATGGGTGCAAGAAAATGTCCCACTAATGAATAGGAGAAACAATAAATAAGAGAAAAAATAAACTTGACTAAATTGAAAATTGATGCTATTAAAGCCTGAAACTTAAATGGGTAATTAGGTCAGGTTACTAGAAATAAATAGGAAAAAAGCCTACTCTTTTGATAAAAAGGACAAGAAAGGACAAAAGTAAATTTAAATGCAACTTGCAAAAATAAAGAGCAAGGAAACAATCTTAGAGAAGTCTAGTAACAGAACTCAAGATAAGTAAAAGATGGAAAATGCCCACTACGAAAAAATGAAACAGCTATCTTTTTACAAACAAAATCTGCAATCAAAAAATTTAAAAGATTTGGGGAAAGAAACAAAAAGAAATAAGAGAACTTAAGGAATGGGAGAAAATAGTTTCAGATGATGCAACCGACAAGGGCTTAATCTCTAAAATATGTAAATAACTTATACAACTCAACAGCAAAAAAGCCAACAACCCAATGGAAGATATACAGATGGCCAATAAACACTTGAAACAATGCTCAATATCACTAATTATTAGAGAAATGCAAATCAAAACGACCATGAGATACCACCTCACACCAGTAAGAATGGCCATCATTAATAAATCCACAAATAACAAATGCTGGAGGGGATGTGGAGAAAAGGGAACCCTCCTGCACTGTTGGTGGGAATGTAAGCTGGTACAACCACTAGGGAGAACAGTATGGATGTACCTTAGAAATCTTCACCTAGAACTACCATATGACCCAGCAATCCCACTCTTCAACATATATCCAGACAAAACACTTCTTAAAAAAGACACATGCACCCGCATGTGCATTACAGCACTATTCACAATAGCCAAGACATGGAATCAACCTAAATGTCCATGGACAGATGATTGGATCAAGAAGATATGGTGTATATATACACAATGGAATACTATCTCAGCCATAAAAAGAACAAAATAATGCCATTTGCAGCAACATGGATGGAATTAGAGATTCTCATCATGAGTGAAGGGAGTCAGAAAGAGAAAGCCAAATACCATATGGTATCACTTAAATCTGGAATCTAATATATGGCACAAATGAACCTTTCCACAGAAAAGAAAATCATGGACTTGGAGAATAGACTTATGGTTGCCAAGGGGAAAGGGTAGGGAGTGGGAGGGACTGGGAGCTTGGGGTAAATAGATGCAGAATGTTTCCTTTGTGATGGATTAGCTATGGGATCCTGCTGTGTAACACTGGGAACTCTGTCCAGTCACTTATGATGGAACACTTAATGTGAGAAAAAAGAATGCATACATGTATGTGTAGCTGGATCATCATAATGTAAAGTAGGGAAAAAAAGAAAAAGAAAAATATATATATATATATATATGTTAAAAAAAGAAAAGAAAAAGAAAAATGGGCAAAAGACCTGAATAGACATTTCTCCAAAGAAGATATACAGATGGCAAACAAGCACATGAAAAAATGCTCAACATCACTGATCATTAGAGAAATGCAAATCAAAACTACTATGAGGTACCACCTCACACTAGTCAGAATGGCCGTCATTAATAAATCCACAAATAACAAATACTAGAGGGGATGTGGAGAAAAAGGAACCCTCCTGTACTGTTGGTGGGAATGTAAGCTGGTACAACCACTAGGGAGAACACTATGGAGGTACCTGGGAAAAATAAATATGGAACTACCAGCAACGATCCAGCAATCCCACTCCTGGGCATACCTCCAGAGAAAACTTTCATTGAAAAAGATACATGCACCCTATGTTCACTGCAGCACTATTCACAATAGCCAAGACATGGCAACAACCTGAATGTCCACAACAGCTGATTGGATTAGGAAGATGAGTTATATATACACAATGGAATATTACTCAGCCATTAAAAAAAAATAATGCAATGGCAACAACATGTAGGGAACTAGAGACTCTCATCCTAAGTGAAGTAAGTCAGAAAGAGAAAGACAAATACCATATGATATCACTTATATCTGGAATCTAACACAAGGCACAAATGAACATTTCCACAGAAAAGAAACTCATGGACTTGGAGAACAGACTTGTGGTTGCCAAGGGGGAGGGGGAGGGAGTGGGAGAGACTGGGAATCTGGGATTAATAGATGCAAACTATTGCCTTTGGAATGGATAAGGAATGAGATCCTGATGTATAGCACTGGGAACTATATTTAGTCAATTATGATGGAGGATGTGAGAAAAAAAAACGTATATATGTGTGTATGACTAGGTCACTTTGCTGTACAGTAGAAAATTGACAGAACACTGTAAACCAGTTATACTGGAAAAAATAAAAATCATTTAAAAAAAGATTAAAGGAGACTAAAGAGATACAAAAAAAATTTTTTTAAATGTGGAACTTAGATCAATCTGCATACCTCTGGAAGAGTGAAATCATGTTGAATAGCTTAAAAATGTATTAATTTTCTGGAGTTCCCATCATGGCTCAGTGGTTAACAAATCCCACTAGGAACCACGGGGCTGTGGGTTTGATCCCTGTCCTTGCTGGATGGGTTGATGATCCAGCACTGCCGTGAGCTGTGGTGTAGGTTGAAAGCTTGGCTTGGATCCCATGTAGCTGTGATTCTGGTGTAGGCCAGCGGCTACAGCTCTGGTTAGATCTCTAGCCCTGGAACCTCCATATGCTGCGGGTGCAAACCTAGAAAAGGCAAAAAGACCAAAAAAAAAAAAAAGTATTAATTTTCTAATTACTTTTTCTAAAGTATCAAACTATTTTAAAATTATACAAAATAATTTTTGGGTAAGAGGGTGTGAACTGAAGTTTGGCACTTGCCATCAGTCTCTACATGGAGTACAAAAACTTGAGCCACTGCAGCACCCCCTGAGTGGACCTCAGGGTTGTGCTCTGGGAAAACTGGAAGAACAGGTCTTCAGGTAGTCAGGTAGTTTTAGGAGGAGATTTTATAGGCCCAATTCTTGCATCTCCTCATATCTATAAAAACATTCAAATCCTTCATGGTGATGCCTGTTCCTTTTGGACTCGTAGTAACTTTCAGGAGATGAGCAACAAATTTTGTAAACTGTGTATGCTGCATGCACCTTCCCCTCACATTTATCATATCCTGATATTCCTCCTTTTCCTCCTTGGGTGGTATTCCAGCCTGGTCTGTAGTTAAGGGTTAAGAATGTCTCCAAGGGTGAGAGCCAGTGAGTCCTGCAGGCTGTGAAAACTGAGGATACTGGCCCTGATAGCAGAGGTACACATCAAAGGAATGATTTCAGTGAGCCCAGGCTCACTTTTGTTATTACTCTCTGCCCTTTGTTGCAAAAACTCCTATAAATCCTAGCTCCTCCCTCACTGCCTTGGAGAGTTTTCTCAGGGCTACCTGATATGCTGCTGTCTCCCAGGCTTAGGTCCTAATTTTGCCCCAAATAATACAATTCTCAACTGTCAGGTTGTATTTTTTTTTTTTTTTTTTAGTCAACAAGAGGTTCAATATCATAACATATAAATGAAAAAAAAAGTTACACCAAAGAATAATTTGGGGTTGCAGTAAATGAGAAATATGTTTGAAACATCCATCATAATTTATACCTGGGAAGGAATTCCCAAATCTAAAATGTAGAAAAATAAAAATATATGTGTTTTCAAGAAACGTATGTATTATGGGTTTAGAAAATACATAAATAAACCAGTCCCACGTAATCCTGGTAAAATAACCCCTGCCCTTGGGAAGCAGGTGTTGTGACTGAATGATGATTTACAGATGAACAAATACATACTTCATACATACGGAAAAAATAGAAAATTGAGAAACTGGTATAAAGACTTAAAAAATGGTTTCCCTAACATAATAATACACAATGAATCTGACTTATTTGTATAGGTCATGAGATATCAAATCCAGAGAGAGAATTTCAGAAAAAAATAATGTATAGTGAACCCAAATACAGGACCATAAAATGGGCAATTTGACAAATTGGCAGAATTTCTTATGGTAGGAAAATATAGAGATTGATCATGGTAGATAGCTTGAAAATAGCCAGCTAGCTAGCAGATAAATGATAGATAGGTGATAGATAGGAAAAAGTGATTATATCAGATTAATTTATAAGCCCATTTGAATAGCATGGCTATGTGAATGTGACACAGTTGGAGTCCCAGCCACACTCTTAACACTCACTGGTCTAGCATTTGTCAGTAACGTTTAACTGCAAGCATCTGTGACTCTCCATCCCAGGGCCTTCTCTAGGCTCACACATATGGGTAGGATGGTACCACCTGACATAATCCTCTTGGGGGCAGTCCTCTGCCAGTGATAGATGGAGCATGGGAAGGTAGATAGCTTAGCTTCCTTGTCCCTTAGATGGGAAAATTCTGCATATAGATTGTACATAGTCCTTCAAAGTTCCTAACAGAGATGGGCTTCAGTTTTGCATGGCGGTAGCCTAACTGTCCTCCTTAACTCACTTAATGTTTTTTCCCTACCAGTGAATCCTGGACCACCTCCCAAAGTGCCTCCTTTGTGTTTAAATTCTTGCCTCCATGTCTTCTAGAGGACCTCACATATGACATAGTGTCAGTCTATATCCAAACCATTCTCAACAATATTAAAAATTATCAACAATCTGATAGGATATGTTTATTTTATTGGCATTTAAGAAAACACTAGAGAATTTCACACATTTCCTTGCTTTTTGTTCCCTTCAAATGTGTCTTTTTTGCTTCTCATTAGACTATTTTTTTTCTATTTTAATGAAGAATTCACTTATTGATCTGAAAGATCACAATTTATTAAGGAAATAAATCATTTGATTATAATTTGCTTTAAAGTGCTTGTATTATGTGCTTGAGATATGTACATTTATGTATCATGGATTTGCCCTTCCAGGTTTATTGATTATGTAACCAAATCAAACTTTTTTCTATTTTTTTATGTTTATTTTTTATTTTATAAATAAAATTGGGGTATAGTTGATTTACAGAATTTATTAGATTTAGGTTTACAGCCAAGTGAATAATTTATATATATTCATATATCTATTCTTTTTTTCCCATATTGATTCATTGAGTAGTCCTCCCCGTGCTCTACAATAAGCCCCTATTAATCTCCCCTTTATACAGTCAAATATTTAATTATGATTTCCGATTTCTGTCACCTACTAAAGAAATACCTTTGTATTCAAGGCTTGTATAAGGAAAAGACACTAACAATGGTTTAGCACATCACTCAACTGTAAATGGCACGTGTATAATCATAATAATATAATCAAAATACTGGATTTCAATCTAACCAAAATTTCCATAAAACTCTGTTAGGAAGATAGTGGGGTGGAAAGTGAGTTATCGTGTGAGACAGGAATAGGAAAGAAAGTTAAGTCCTCTCTCCCTACTATGATTTCTAAGGCATAACTTAAAATTGAAAAAATCATGATACTCCAGAGACATATGGAGATGAATATTAAATAATCAGCTAACATAAGTCAAATTGATTGTCTCTACCGTTTAGTTTTGCTTGCTGAACTATTGCATAGCTATTGAATTTTATAAAGCATATACTCATCTAATTTTAATTAAAATAAAACAACCAAACAAAAAGTGAACAGTTAGGGTTATATGCATTAATTCGTGATAAGCTACTTTACTCTGTTCCTTTGATACTTATTTTTTTAGCTGATTTTATTTGCAAATGATTTCAATTTTGCTTTCTCAGTTTGGCTAGTTATAATTCAATTCCGTTTGCTAAATGGCCTATGTCTAGAAATGATAAAGACTGACATTCTTATATTGTTTTGCTTCTAAAGGAAATGTTCCTATTTCTTCCTAGTAAACATAATACATCCCTTTAGGAAAAAACAAATCTTTCTAGCTCTATTTTACTAATGAGTTTTGTCAGGACTGGTTTTCAATGTTATCAAATAGATTTTGGGCATAAAAATTTAATCATGCACCCTTTTTCATTTAACCTATTAATACGGTGAATTAAAATAGTATTAAGGCACCATACAATTCTCAAGAATATCAGGATAAGGATGGAACTGGAGAGGCTGATTTTGGTGTACTGCTGGAATCTATCTAATATTTTTGTCTATAAATATTTTTATGCTGTCTTTTCTGCAGTTTAGATTTAAAAGTTCTAGCCTTCCTAAAATAAGTGAAATGTTTTCTTTCATTTTCTATGCTCTAATATTATTTAAACAGCAGCAAATTAAGTATTTAAAACTATTTGGACTTAAAAATTTAATTTGTTTCACTTGCTTAGGAGCTTATACATAAGGAGAATTAAGATAGATACAATTTTATTTAACATCTTTGGAGTTTAGGGTCAATTTTTTAAGATTTTTGAAATCTATATTTTTCTAAAAATATGGGTATATTTATCCAGACTTTCAATTCCAGCAGCATACTAGTGGTTAAAAATCACTTTAAAATATCAATTTTTATTTCTCCTCTCTTTGTGAATATGTACTTTTTTATTCAAAATTAATAAATATATGTATTTTCTCTTAATTAATCTAAGTTATAACTAATCTCATTACTTTTAAAGAATTAGTTCTTAAATTGATGGGTTTTGTTTTCTTACTTTAAAAAAAATTTCAATAATTAATGTCTTTCTTCTCTGTCCTAAATATCCTTTTTTCCCTCAGATTTGTAAGTTTGTTCTAATGATTTTGCTTTTTTGTTATGAAAGCACTAAGGCTGTGATTTTTTCATATAATACTATTTAATGTCCTCATTGCATTTATTTTTTAGAATCGGTATTTTGTCAGACTTTTTCATTTGTGGTTCCTATATTTTGATTTGTCTTCAGTTAACTGGATCATATCTTACTGTTTCCGGTTTGTCTTATTCTGAATCTGAAGCACAGGCAGGCCTACAGACTGGTGTGGCACAGTTCCACATTCGCCATCCCGACACACAACAAGGTGAGTGTATCCCTGGGCTATTGGTGTAAAACCCTGAGCTCTTGCCCTTGGAAGAACTTCTTGCTGCTGGCTTTGTATGTAAATTGACCAGACACCCAATTCTCAGAGTACTTTCTTCCTTCAAAGCCATCTAACTCTTAAGCTCCCTTCTAGCTACAGTGAACTTGCATTTGCATTTTTAAGTATTTCCTTTGTCCTGACCTGCTGCATAAGCCTGAAGGCTCACAGAAACTGATATATTTGTCTTCAAATTCAAAGATTTTACCAGGAAGTGGCTTGGAATTAATTTTTTTTTAGTACACAAAGTGACTTCCTTTCAACTAACTCCATGTCTTTCATTACATAAAAATGTTAGTTATTATATTATTGAATTCGTGTCCATTTCATTTGTTTGGATTTATTTTGCAAAACTACAGGTGTCTTATCTTCTTCCACCTCTGTCTATTCTCTTTTCTCTGTTGCTTTTCATATTTTTATTGTTTATCCTTGTATTCCGTATGTTTGTTCTTGAGGCTATGATCAAGTTCACTAATTTGCTTGTTGTTGTGGCTGCTATTTGCTTGTTTATTTTATTTTATTTTATTCTGCATATCCATTCTGCATCTTGCTACATATAAATATTTTAAAGTTGTTAGTATCATTATTTCTTTTTGTAACCCTGCAAAATCATTTTTTTCATCTCCTTCTGTTGCTTTATCAATTTCTATTTCATTTAGTCTATATTTTCTTTAATTTCTTTGAAAGCATAATTTATTCAGGAATAGTATTTTCAACTCTTTTTCTAGAATAAATCTGAGATACTCTTTTATGTGATCTGTTCTGCTTCTTATACTTTGCTCTACTTTGTATTGGTGCCATGTATGTGTTTTTGTTTTTTTTCTCCTTTTTATTGTTTATCTTTAAACATGGAAAATCCTGTCTCACGTTGACCATTTCTCCAAAAACAGTGTGAGTACAATATCCTTGAATACCCTTTGAGTGTTCCCCTTAGCACTTTGTTAAAAGAAACACTATTCTTGCTTTCTCATTTTTTCATGAGCAGACTTCTCAGCAGAGGCAATACAAAAAGTAAACTCCTGGGCCCTCTCTTCTCTTGCTTCAATCAACCAAACCTTCATTAATACTAGGAACACTGACAGTTCTGGTCACTCCATCAAGTGAGATTAATGTGTTAGAGGTTATTGTTTGTGTGGCTCCAACTCTGAGACCTATTTCACTGTTAATGGCAAGTCTCCTCTATAATGTATGCTCCCCATCACTCTCCCTCCAGCTGCTTTTCCTGCAATTGGGTGAATAAAATCAATTCAACTAGATAAGTTACAAGAAGGCTGATTTGTTCCTGGGCCCAACCTTGATCTTCAATACAGGGGAAAAATTAGTGGTAACTAAATTTCCCTTATATAGTCCGGATGTATCATTTGATTCAGAGTCAATTAACTGAAAAATAAATTTTAAAAATAAAATTTAAAAATCAGACATTTGTTAGTTAGGTTTCCTTTAAACCTTGAACTTTTTTGGGGAGGTGTCTTTTTTTTTTAGAGCCATGCCCGCAGCATATGGAAGTTCCCAGGCTAGGGTTCAATTTGGAGCTGTAGCTGCCAGCCTACACCAGAGCCACAGCAATGCAAGATCCAAGCCGTGGCTGCAACCCACACTGCAGCTCGTGGCAATGCTGGATCTTTAACACACAGAGCAAGGCTAGGGATGGAGCCTGCATCCTCATGGATACTGGTTGGGTTCATTACCGCTGAGCCAGAATGGGAATTCCAAATGTTGAACTTGATAATATAAATTGTCCATTCTCCTTATTTGATTAAAAAAGATGAAAAGGGATCTGGGGATGCAGGAGGATAAATTATAGAATCTCATGAGAATTCTTAATGGGAATTTTTGTATACTACTATTTTCTAGGAGTACATTTTCTATATTTTCAGTTGAGAATATACCATCTTCCATGAATAATGGTATATGAGTGTGAGGTGCCTTTCAGAATTCCTTTGTTTTCCCACTTCTGGGTCACCCCTCACTCTAATAGGTAAACTAAGAGACTACACAGCAAGCAAAGAAAAGCCAAGATATTCTTATGGAGATATAAGTGTGATTCTTATTGGTAACACATATAGACATGACACCCGAGTCCCAAAACACTGTATATAAAGCAATGAGACACTGATAATTTTCTTCTTCCAGTTAAAATGAAATTATAAATTACATAAACTACATATACTGAGAAGGATAATAAATGCATACTAGCAAAGAATATAGGAGCTAAAAGAAAGTGACAAAATTATTCATACTGGTAAAATTAATCTGGAAAATCTTTTTGATAAATTCAAATTTTATATCAGAATTTTAAGAAAGAGTGATATAACTACTAGAAGGATAGGGTAAAAATTCTTATTAAAAGAAAAGGACTGAGAAGAGAATAACATTCAATTATTGTTGGGAGAATAATAAAGGTTAAAATACAAGAAGCTTATATTAAGCTTATACAAATGTTTGTTGAATTGTAGAGCAGTCTTAATCTTCTCTATCTCCAGAGACTAAAGAATAAATTGTTTAAAATGACTAAGATAAATTTAGAATCAAAATAATTAAAATGGTATATGTTAAATCCCTGAACATATGTAATACTTTATAAGATGCTAAATAGAGACCTAAATCCAACATTCAAAAGGAGATATCTACCCTCTAAAAATATATATTTTCAAATGAAAGTACATAAATGCCTAAGCAAATATATCAGAAGCATGTGACTGGAAGTAGGCTGTGATTAAGAGTTGTGGGGTTTTTTTGTTTGTTTGTTTGTTTTGCTTTTAGCGAGGGCCTCACTCGAGGCATATGGAAGTTCCCAGACTAGGGGTTGAAACAGAGCTGCAGCCACCAGCTTACATCACAGCCACAGAAAAGCAGGATCCGAGCTGTGTCTACAACCTACACCACAGCTCATGGCAACAACGGATCCTTAACTCATTGAGCAATGTCAGGGACTGAACCTTAATCCTCATGGATACTGGCCAGACTTGTAACCCACCGAGCCACAACAGGAGCTCAGTGGGTTACAAGGGAGAAGAGCATTACTTTACAGTAGTACTTATCTGCTTTAAATGTGGATAAATAAAATTTCTTTGTAGTTCCCTGTAGCACAAGCAGGTAAAGGAGGTGGCATTGTCACTGCAGCTGTTCAGGTCACTGCTGTGATGTGTGTTCCCTCTCTGGCCCCAAAATTTCGACATGCCAAAAAGAAATATGAGAAATATAAAATATATAAATAAAATCTCTCAAGGAACTATGAAACATTGTTGTCATCAACAAAAAATAGAGGCAGTGCTGAATAATCCACCAAGCTCTTCTCTTGGCATTTTTTCCCCACCCTCTAAGGATTCCAACCACTCAGACTTCCCAAGTCCTTAGTCAGTGTCTCTCATTCCAGAAAATGGTTTAAGAACCTTTGCTATGATTATATTCCATTGACTGTCTTGAGGAAACCAGTAATATCTTATCCAAGGACATATGCCAAGCAGTTCACAGTAGGCCTTTAATTCAAATACCTTTCTGTGAATTACATCAAAACTTTTTTCTATTCATTGAGGACTACAGATTTCTGAACAGGCCTAGTACAGATATAAATGAATATTTCTGTCTATTAATACTGCTACAATCGGAAACTGAACTTTCAAATTAGAACTAGAAATTCTAAATCTCCTAGAGAATAACTATGTCTCCTTCATTTTCCTGCAATCAACTGTTAGGATGGACATGTCAAAGAATCATTGTGGGGGTTTTTTTTGTTTTTTTTTTTTCTTTCACTTTTAAACATTTAATTTTCTTCTTGTTTAAATCTAAATAAATACTTCTTGATTAGGAAGGACATCTGGATATTTGAACAGGTGGTTGGAGAAGATTATGGAATAGCTTCTCAGGAAAACATTCCTAACTAGATACACAACCATCTGTCATTATTGTTAAAAATTCTTATGTGTAGGAAAAATTATAAAATGAGCTCTTAATGGCCCACATATTGATATTTTCAACAATAAAACTATGGGTCAGGTAAAAAGAGAGATATATTAAATAACCCAAGCTACTTTTGAACAGAGAAATTTTTCTGTCAGAAATGTCCACACTAAGCACCATAAACTCTAAAATTAGGATGCTAATACATATGATTAATTAAAAGGTACTTTGGCAAATACAATTGATAAATTCTTAGTTAAAGTAAACAAGTTTTTTTCCTATTTATTTTATATTAGAAATCCTCAGAGCCTTTAAGATATCAATGTATAATATAACTAGCTAAATAAGAAGTGAATTCTGGAGAAAACTGATCATTTTGAACTAGAAGGGTGACAATTTAGCCAGAATTCCAAATAAGAAACATCAACTTTATACCATTTCCAAAATATTTTCATGATTCAGAGATTGAAGTAATGACACATAAACTAGCAACACGATAGGCTAGTGTGGCTCTCCCCTACCCTGAAAAGTAGATAGTTACTCTGAGGTTCTGATCCTGTGTGTTCCTTCCTATCACTACGTTATTTTAGAAAGAAAAGATCTGAACAGTAAGTACCAGAAGAGAAACAATGAATGTGTATATTCTGGATGAGGTAATTCCCACATAATACAGCATTGTAGACCAGGAACAGAGAAAAGGAATCACGTAGCAGAGCGTGCTTGAAATCCTGGTTTGACAGGAGCTCTATCAGTGCAGAAACAGATGGGGGTGGAGGGGGTTGCTGTCTCAGTAGGGCCCAGAGTACACTGGGTTCTAGCCCAGCAAAACAGATGAACAGGATTGGGAGTCGTGCAGATTAACCTAAGAATGCAATGTTGGGAACTAAATTAACATGCGAGACAGTTAAAAGCAACAAAACTAATATCAAAAAACATTGGATCAGAGACATAGCCGCAGACTTTTTTGTGTATTTTGACAGTTTGTTATCATATAAAGACTCTTTAGAGATATTTTTCCTTGTTGGAGTAAATATACTCTAACTAATATCAGTTAGATGAGTAAAACAATTTTTTAAGTATTCTCCTTTGATTTTATTAAATATTATATTTTAGCTGCAGAACATTTAATTTAACTGAATATATAAAGAAGATATAGTAATTGTGTGTTGTTTTGTTTGTTTGTTTGTTTTGGCTGCACCCACAGGCATATGGTTGTTCCCCAGCCAGGGATTGAATCTGAGCCACAGCTGCAACCCACGCCACAGCTGTGTCAATGCCTGATCCTTAGCCCCCTGGCCACAGTGGGAACACAAAGAGCAATTGTTTAGATTAAGCGAAATCTGAATTAACAGTGGATGTCTCAGCTGATATATCCAATACTTTAGGCTGCTGTCAAAATAGAAAGTTAATAATGAGAAGGATATCAGTCTCCTTTTACTTTATGCTAATTAGACCATGATGGGAGTTCCCTGTTCAGCCTATTTCAAGAAGGCCCTTAACAAATTAAAATGTGGCCAAATTGGTGAAGACTGTAAATCATTTATCAGTGATTATAGGTTTAAGTATGGACTAGACAATCATTTAATAGGGCTATTGTGTAGTAAATTTTTTTACTCAACAAGCTTTGTTTGAGGACCTAATCTGATTAGTTTTTAGAACAATATAAAATCAATGGACTAGGTCTTTTGAAATGATAGACACTTATACACAAAAAAGAGTGACATAAGGTACATTGCAGTAAGTTTCATCACATAAACTCATATCTACATATTTGTGCTACCGAGAACAACTAAATAAATATTTTTTCTTTGGGTTCTTTGTTCTTGAAGTTATAACAAATTGGGAAAATGCCGTGAATTTTTTTTCAAAGTTTTTTGATTTAACAATTCTTTTTCAAACTATTTGTCATTATCATGCCCCAAGGAGAAAATCAATTTAATTAATTAATTTTAATTTAATTTAATATTTACCTAATGAAAAATTAATATTAGGAAAGCAGATCTTGTCAAATATAGTTGAGCTTAGAGGACCACAAGCCACTGTAATATCTAAGATTTTTTTCTGTCTTATCACCTCACCCAAAACAGTTTTTCCCTCTTGGGGATAATATCTTTCCCATTGAGAATTTATGCTTTATCAAATCCATTCTTTATAGATTCACTCAAAACTTATTAATTCCCATTTCCCAACTTTTATTCATATTGTACCTTCAGCTAGCATTATTCTTTTTTCCATCTTTTAATTTATATAGAACATTCCCACATCAAAGAAACAATTCTAATCTCCCTTTTCTTGTGAGCATTTATGGTAATACATATTTCAATAAATTTTACTAAAAAATATTTAAATGTATTTTGTCTGTTTGTGCCATTAAATGTATTTATTTTAAAGTAATTTTTTTATTGTGATCATCAAATAAGACCATGTGTGTAAAGCACATATAAGTGGACACATAAGAGCATGGCAAGGAGTTCCATCATGGCTCAGTGGTTTATGAACCCAGCTAGCATCCATGAAGTCGTGGGTTCAATCCTGGCCTTGCTCAGTGGGTTAAGGATCCGGCCTTGCAGAGAGCTGTGGTGTAGGTCACAGATGCAGCTCAGATCCCATGTTGCTGTGGCTCTGGTGTAGGCTGGCGGCTACACCTCCAATTTGACCCCGAGCCTGGGAACCTTCATATGCTACAGGTGCAGTCCTAAAAACAAACAAACAAACAAAAAGAGCAAGGAAAAAAATGATACCTATTTCATATTATCCCTTTATAATTTGCATTACTGTATTATATAAGCTATAAAGCCACTTTCTATAATACTTCAAATGGGGTAATTTTATATTAAGATTAGGTAATTTCATATTCATTAATATATCCATATTCCAGTTATTTCAAAAACTATATCAATAATCCTATAATCTACATCCATGACTCCCTTTTATCTTGTAACTTCCTTCCTATTGTCTCCTCCTTAGAAACTCAACCTACAGATATCAAATCACGGCATTTATAGCAGTAGTTTTTAGACGTGTACAAGATGAAAAGGACAGATTACAATCAATTCTAGGTGACAATGGCAGCTTTCAAAAAAATTCAAGTTCAGAACCAAGCAGAGAGTCCAGTGGTTCTACAGAAGATTGCCAGGAGTGCATGTTTTCAGAATATAAAGGTGAGAGAAGGCATTTTTCTAAATAGAAGTGATAACTATTACTGCTTAAATTTAGAACAGGCTCCACTGCTGTGTGACAATTTGATTGTACATCCATGACTTTCTTTGTCTGGTATTATTTGTCTCTATCAGGTACTTGATACTGAAGTTCCTCTGGCTTTTCAAGGTCTCCTTTTAGCTGAAATTTGTAAATGCTTACTTGCATTTGCACCTATTGATATGCAATTTTTGTCCATTACAACTGGGCTGAAAAAAGAATTTTCCCAGAGCTTTAATCCAAGATTAGATAAAAAGAAATATTGTTATAGGTATTATCTTTGTAATTAATGTATCTGCACTAAGCACACAGATACCTATTCAGAAATGTTCAATGAAGACATTACCTTAAAGAGTGAAATTAAGAATACAGCAAATTTTTAAAAAAATTTCCTTATAATTATGAAGCTCATGCTATTCTATATATCATTTTCCACAAAGCTTCTGTATTCTTCATATTAATTAGATAAAATAAAAACATTTCCTTTAGTCATATGATTCAGTTATATTTAAGTAAACTACATAACTCTGAATAAACTTAAAATCATTATCAACCATAGCATTTATGTGAAAGAACTGGATATTTATTTTATTCAAGTGAATTAACTGGGGAAGAACTGTACTTATACAATGATTTGATAAACAATACATGAAAATAATATAATGGACAGTTCTAATCAAAGGGAAAATGCAGATGTATGATGTACTTAACACATCAAGAAAGGAAAATAATTAATAGCTCACTGGGTTTTCAGAGGCACAAAGCAACAGTCTAATTGAGCCTAAATTTGAATTCAAAAATATTTATATTTTCCTTCACATTATTTGAATGTTTTCTTTCTCAAGATTCTTTACAACATAGGAATCTGTGTGTTTTCGCGAACCCAGTAAAGCTGCATTAACCATTTTGTTATGGCTTAGATAACCTAGGGAATTAAAAAAAAAACTATGGATCCATTCTCAATTTACAGTCCCCAGGTAAGGAGCAAGAACATAAAGGACTTATAATGAACAATCAGAAGGAGAAATGGCATTACATAATAAAAAAATTAATTATACACAGAAGATAGCTAAGTAGATGATAGAGAGATAGGTAGATACATACTTACATACATACATACATACATGCATAGTAAGGATTGTGATTGATTTAATTAAGTATAGTTTATGCGTATAATTTAACAGAAAACTTAAAAAAGTAATAAATGTTATACTGGAAGAAAAAGGCAGGAAGATAATATATAGATAAAGAAAACAAAGAAAGAAGGAAAAAAGAAAGAAAAGGAATGTGAACATATGCAATTATGGCATCTTTTCCCCCTGACTCTTATGGTGAATTCATTTATATCTTCTAGACCTTTCTCTTCAGTCCTGCTACTTTCTAAGATATGGTGTTAGCCAACTAGGTTTTGTGTTTTATAATGCAGCAGATGGAGATATAAACTTGGTGGGAAAGCTTGAGAGATTTATATTTGAAAGTAGATTACTTACTGGAGAGAAGAATAAATAATCAAGAAAAGAAAGGGAAGGAGAGACTAGAAAGAGCCAAAGTGAGCTCTTTGGAGAGAGAATTTCAGGGAATTTGGAATGGGAGAGAAGCATCTTCAAGACAATTGGACCTTTAATAAAAAAAATTAAGAGATAGAGGAATGGAAAAATAAATATATTTTCATGTAATTCTCTGGTTAATGTACTTTTTTAGTGTTTTAAAGAAATTTTTTTTCATGTTTTAAGATTATTTCCATTAGTTTTTCTTTCCAATATGCCTGAAGGAGATAATATAGGACTCTTAAGTGTATCATACATCTGTGCATATAGTTGTGACCTCCAACCCCATGTGCCTTGAGTTATTCTCAAATCATAACAGGATAACTTTAGAAACAAGGATGAGTGAATTATTTGAACAACTGGTATTATTCATGCAACTGGGTCCTGGTAAACGGTTGATTACCACCATTAAGCTAAGTTTTTCACTCCCAATTACTTGAAACAGTGATTTCCCCACAATTACACAGCAGTTAGTAGCAAATCTAAGTAGAAACCAAGTCCCCTGTACTTCTCCCTTCCTTAAGTAATTCTTTGGTTCTTGAAGAAGGTCTTAGGACAAAATGAAGTTTTATATGAGAAACAGGCTTGTGAGAAGTGGAAAGCAGGAGGGAAATCAACAAGATTCATAAACAATTACAAAGCAGTATTTTCATGTAGAATTTTCTTTCTTTTACAATCCTAGCTTTCTGAGCACCTTTGTCTCCTGGGATGAAAGATTAAGAATCTATTATGACCTCAGCTCTTTGCTCATGTCTCCAGCCAGATTTGGAAAGGTGTTAAATTTTTCAACAATCTCTACTCCGAGCCTAAGAGAAGAAAAAGAAGATGGAGACAAAGGAAGAATAAAATAGGAAAGGCAGTTGGGTAAAGACAGATGAATAAGTATAGTTGTAGCACCCACCTCCTAGCTTGTGAGGAAAACCTAGCAACTCCTTTAATTTAATCTTCTGCCTTTACTCAAAATAGAGTACTGCCTTTACCAACCTCTTGTGGTTTCAAACTTGAAAAAAGGCACCAGAAGAGAATTGTACAAGGAAAAATAATTGTTCTTTTTTTAAAAAAAAAAATCTATGCAGGGAATTTTCAAAGACAATAAATGATTGAAAATGGTAACACTGGTCTTTTCTGCTATTTATAGAAAGAGGATTTGTGAAAAGTAAAAATAAAAGGAATTATGTTGTATTAGCCTTTCTCTCTCCTCCAGTATCATTGCGATTCATCCAGGCCATCTGATAATGGTATTACTCACCTAATATCACTCATCCTGTCTAAATTCATCACTGTCTTCATTTGCAGGCTTTCACCACAGCATTTGGATTTCTTTGATGCCATTCACCTCCTTTTTCCATCTCTAGCACTTTGAATGGTATGCAATAGATAATTGATAATATATTGATACTAATTATGTCTTCAGATCTGAACTTTCACATTGAAATGTTTCAAAATGACTGCCAGCTCTCATAATAAGAAATTAGAATTCTCAATGTGCTCAGCGGTAACGAACCTGACTAGTATCCATAAGGATTAAGGATCTGGCATTGCTGTGAGCTACAGTATAGCTTGCAGACTTGGCTCGGATCTGTCATGGCTGTGGCTGTGGCTGGGGAGTAGGTCAGCAGCTGCCACTCCGATTCGACCCCTAGGCTGAGAGCTTCCATATGCCATGGGTACAGCCCTAAAAAGACCAAAAAAAAGAGAAAGAAATTAGAAAGTTTTAGTGAGCTTAAACATCAGAAACAGGGGAACAAAACAAAACAAAAGAGTTGAACAGGAACACTTACGTGCAGGAACACTTTACCATACTCCACTAAGTTGAAATATTACTAAGACGCATTTTCTTAACTTTTTACATTTCAACCCAAATGTACATGTGGTCATTCCCAATAAAGCTACATGAGAATTACTTCGTGGAATTTTTCTTTTTGCTTGCTTTATTGAAGTATATTTGATTAACAATGTTGTGATAATTTCTACTGAACAAAGTGATTCAGTTATACACACACACACATCCATTTTTTTTCAGATTCTTTTCCCATATAGATTTTCACGGAATATCAGATAGAGTTCCCTGTGCTATACAGCAGGTCCCTGTTGGCCAATCATTCCAGGTACCATGGTGTGCATATGCCAATCCCAAACCCCCAATCCATCCCCCCCCACCTTTGGTAACCATAAATTTGTTTGGCAACCATAAATTTGTTTTCAAAGTCTATCAGTGTGTTTCTCTTCTGCAAATAAGTTCATTTGTACCCTTTTTAAAGATTCCACATATAAGCGATATCATATGATGTTTGCTTTTTCTGTATTTCTTGGAGTCTTAAGCAAAATATTTCCCTGCATAGTCATATGGATCTAGCACATCATCACCATTGAATGCTGAGCATTCAGTGAGCAAACCGAGTTAGAATTAGCCCTTACATAAGGGGCCATAGCAAGGTATATTCTTGACTGACATTTTTATACACTAAAATAATTTCAATTTACCGTATGCATTTTTTTAAGCACTCCCAGGATGAGTGACACCAATAACGCTCACTTTATGTAGTAGTTGATTAAAAGATTCTTCTCATTTTTTCTCAAATCCTGATTTTTCCAAAACTATAGTACTGTAGTACTTACTAGAGAATCAAAATAGGCCACTGTTGATACTTATATTTTATCTTTTTAAATCTGTACAATAATCATTTACAATTTTACATTACAATTATCACCATAATTGCTATATTTTAAAAAGTGAAGCTAATTACATTTTATTTTGAAAATATCCATACTAACATTTTATAATTGAATACTTTTTGGTAATGTATGTTACCCTCAAATGTTTCTAACATATTACCTAGAAAATCCTGAAACTAAAACCTTCTATAAAATGTAGCAGTAAGATGAATTTCTTAAGCTCAGAGCCTTATTTGTGCCTACATTTTAGCATCTTCTACAGTGTTTGTCACTTTGTAAATGCGCCCCCATACTTGTTGACTTGAATTTTATAAGAAAGAGTACTCACAAATTCATGTAAAAAAATGGATCTTTTAGGTTGTTAAAAACTAAAGAAGGAAATTTTTTAAACATGTCTCCAGAGTCTAGTAGTTAATGAAGTGGTATTTCTTATATTTATTTGGTTCAATGTTCTTCTACTACAAACTCTTTTTCTAAGAGCTCAAATCTTTTTGTGCTTATTAAAACTTTTCAAAAGTAAGAATGTAACCCTCCAGCCTCAGCCAACCACTAATTGTTAGTATGTATTCTGTCAATGATCTTAAGATCCCTGCCACCAGCTTCTACTATGCAGAGAATTCTTTACCATGTGGGCATTGCTATACTCTCTTAATCACTTGTCATGTTTCACCCAAGAGATGTCTGCATTCCAGAAGCAAGCAAAGTCATTTCTATAACACTGATATTGTAAATTAGTTGTCAAAGTTTTTCAAAACGCCTTGAGACCCTTTTGTTTGCAAGGTGATTTCCAAATACAGCATTATTATAATAAGATAATTCAGAAGTTGCTACCAGCAGCAGGATATGCTGTACCTGATTAGAGCTATTGACCCACTGCTCAGTGAAAGAAATCAGATGTTAAGTGAAGAACACCAGTCCTATTCAGCATAAAATGTAAGAATCTTTCTATTGTAGTTTTCCAGCTATGAAGATATCGGGTCATGCAATAAGGTGCTTTGTCTTTTCAGTAGTGCTAGATGAAGTGCCAGTACTCCCTGAACTACAATGTGTGTTCCTATTTAAAACTGTGTCATTTTCTCAAAAGTGTTTAAAGAATTGGTGCTGGTTCATAAAAGTTTTTTTTCTAAATCTCTTAATTTCTGTATCATTTCATGTGTGGTATTTCTAATTGCTTGGTTCCTGTTGTGTAAGTACATAAATAATTACTATTAACTTTTCTCATCTATGAAAATATATAACATCTGCAAAGCCAGGTATGAATATTTTGAGTCTTAGGTACGGAGGAGTCAAATCCAATGACTCATCTAAGAGAAGAATGAAGTTAAATGTTTTATAAAAAACTGAGGAAAAATGGGAAAAGACAGAGTTCACTTTGGTAGTGTTGTTGTTGGTTTATATTAAAAACTTTAAATTACAACTTTATTTTAAAAAGAGTACACACTAAATAAAAGTGAAACTTTAGTAAATGAAAAGGGAGAGTAGCCAAATCATAAAAAACATTATAGATAGTTTTAAGTTCAATTTTATAGTGCTCCACGATTAAGAAAATTATTTCAAAAGTTGTAAAAACTAACTACCAATTCTGTTTGTTTCTTTTAAATGATTGTATAGCTCATTTTATATTAATAAATATATTCAATTTAAAATCAATGTATCCATTTGCCCATAGAAATATCAAAGTTACAGTGGTTAAAAACAACTAAGTTTATTAGCAAAGCGACAATTTTTGTGAATCTCTCACATTTCTCCAAATTTTGTGAGTGAGGCACTGACTAGATTTGTTCTGGGTTTCAAAGACATTTATACAGCAAACTGCCTTGAAAGATAGAGATAGTACTTCCCTAGGGAGCAAAGGGTAGGTGTGTTTACTGTTCATCACTAAAGACTCAGGTTCTCTAAGCTCACAGATCCTCTCCTGTAATACAAACCACTGCATGGGCAACTGTCACTTTGCCCTCTTTGTGTTACCTTGAGGGAACCATGGCTCAGAGAACAAGCCCCTAGATGCTAACGTGCTGGCTACTGCTATTGCTATGGACAACAAATTTCAGTCTCTGACCCAGGAGTCTCATGTTCTCTTTCAGCACCCTGGATATAGTGAGAAATTAATATGTTAGCTCGTAAGTAGAGTAAAATCTCAGTCCCATAATTTTTCCTTTTTTCAAGATTAGCTGTTGGCAAAATGGCTGCAGATACCGTTGTGTATCTTTAGTTCTTTAGTGTTCTTCACATTCATCTTTCTACCTGCTCTTACCCCTAGGCTCATACATTTCTTTAGTTCTTCAGTCATGAATTCCATTCTAGGGCACACTGTCTAGAATGTTTGTCTAATATTACCACATTTTAGATTGCGTTCCTTAAATTTTAAACATCTGTCTTTCTCTTTCTGACTTATTTCACTCCACTTATATCTGGAATCTAATATATATGGCACAAATGAACTTTTCCACAAGAAAAAAAATCATGGAAATGGAGAATAGACTTGTGGTTGCCAAGGGCGAGGGGGAGGTATTGGGATGGATTAGAAGTGTGGGGTTAGTAGATGCAAACTATTGCTTTTGGAATGGATTAGCAATGAGATTCTGCTGTGTAGAACTCTGTCTAGTCACTTATGATGGAGTATGATAATGTGAGAAGAAAGAATGTATACATGTATGTGTAACTGGGTCACCATGCTGTACAGTAGGAAAAAAAAATGTATTGGGGAAATAACAAAAAAATTTTTTTTAAAAAAAGAATAGCTGAATACAACTAAGAAAAAAAATTTCTTTAAACATCTACAAGGAGCTTCTTCAACACAATGACCTTTCATTTCCCTTTTGTTACTTTTAGTGGCTAATGTTCCCTCTACTTCAGGATATCACCCTGGAAACTTCCATGTAATCTTCCAATGGTATCTGAGTTAATTGCCTTCCTTCCAGGCTGTTCCACCAGGCATTTCTTTTCTTTTAACCACTGGGTTACAGAATATTAAACTCTCCTTTTTTTTCTATCTACTAGCTTATCTGAATCAGCTACTTTACTACAAGCTCCCAGAAGACAAGGGATTCATCTTTTGTAGACTTTATCCCCAGAACCTAATTGAAGTAAAAAAAAAATAAAAATAAAAATATGCAAGAGTATGGGTTTTGAGACAAAGCAGACTAGACTTGAATCACAAACACTGGAATACTAGCAAAATTAATTGACTGCTCACTCTTCACTTCCCATATTCATAAATTGGGAATCTTAAAAAAATCTTTCTCATGAAGTTTTTATGATGATAAAATGAGGCAATGTACCTAAGGCAAATTACACAATGTTTAGTAAGTAGTAACCACAACATATACTTCCAGTGAATATGATTGCATAAAAATTTGTTCAATCCTCCAAGTACTTAAGCTGGAGTACTTTAGCGATTTATTTGTGCAATTGGTTATCAGTGCTACAATACTATAAATTAATACTTGCATAGTATGTTATCTCATTCAGTTTCAAAACTCCAAAGAGAAAAATGTTGTAGTACTCTATGTATTATCTTTTCACCAAAAAGATTTGTCATAGTTATATTTAAGTCTATTTTAAAATTACAATGATTAAATATTAGCAAATGAATATTTCTAGGAAAAAGTATTTATTGTATACTGCTGAAAATGTGACAAAACTTTTCTTTTTTGCTTTTTTAAAGCCACACCCATGGCATACAGAAGTTCCCAGGCTAGGGGTCAAATAGGAGCTACAGCTGTCAGCCTGTGCCATGGCCACAGCAACGGGGGATCTGAGCCACATCTGCAACCTACAGCATAGCTCACAGTAAGGCCGGATTGCCCACCCACTGACTCACTGAGCGAGGCCATGGATTGAACCCACGTCCTGGTAGATATCAGTCGGATTCATTTCTACTATGTCACAATGGGAACTCTCAACAAAATATTCTTATGTATTTGCATATCTATTGAAAATGTTCAATCTTGTGTAATTGTTTCAAACAAAATTGCAGTATTCTATGAGAAGTCATATACTGACTTCATTATTTTTTTTAATTTTCAGGGGAAAATAAAACATTAACAGTCACAAAAATCAACTTAACACTAATTGTTCTTTGTCATTTATTGTGAACAATTTATACTGAATTCCTCATATTTTTTTAAATGTGTCCTCTTCAGAATAATGATTATTTATAAAGTAAGTCTGTTTTGCATGCAAATTAACTAAAAAACATCTTTCCATAGGACATTTATTTGGAAATTTATTAAGTCATTTCTTGATCATTTAATTTAAGGCTTATACTCTGGGAAAAGTGGGGAAAAAAATCTGTACGTTCAAATGATCTGAAGCTTCTGAAAATTGAGATCTGGTAGTGAAAAATATTTGAAAGAGTTATTATGTTAAAAAATTCCATTCCTCATGAATATTAAAACTCTTAATCATTATTAACTTGAATTGGAGTTGAGCCAACAATGTAAGTCAAAATGCCTCTTTTTGCATGGTTAGTCAAATGAATTTTTATCTCTTTATAATTATGGGAATTAACCAGAATTTTTCTCGTTTGTTAAGTACTTGTCAGTATATCAACGATTTAGGGCTATGAAGATGTCCCCACATTCATTGTGCCTCAGTATTTAAAATTCATTTTGTGTACCTCTGTGAAAAATACTTCATGATTAATCATTTTTCTCAGAAAAAAATTATGTCTACCCATGAAGAAATTCATTTCAACCAGAAATGAAAAGCATAAAGCATACATTTATTTTATTTTGTTTTGTTTTTTTCAGTGTTATACTGAGTACAGTGAATACCTCCTATTCATAAAAGAGGAATTTTGTGCAAAACAATAATAAAAGCACATTTTTAGAATAAAATTCTTAACAATCTGATAATGATTATAATTTGCAAGAGGAAAATTAAAATACCTTAAAGTACTGGTTAAAAAAAAAAGAAAAACATACTAGGAATGTACAATATGCAATATTTTGAAGGTGCTCTTTCCTGAATACTTACTTCATTATTGTTAACTAATGTACATTTATATTTATATATATTCCTATATATAAATTTCAGTTAGTCACATTCCAAATGCCTCTGAAAAATTTTTAAAAGTCTGTATTTCCGCCAATAGTCTCATAAAAAATTTGGCACTATCAATGGTGCTATCAGAGTAATTAGGGAAATGAAATAACTTGGGTTATCATTCAAATCTGTTTTGGCTTTATTTTTAAATTTGAAATGCAAATAGCTAATATAGTTCATTGTGGATCACTTCAGGGTGTTTAAATTTAGTATGATGCAAGCATTCATATAATATGTATTATTAGAAATATTTTGCTCCACCAATACTTATCTTGAATAACACAATAAGTTTGACTTAACTGTATACTTTTGTCTCAAAAAAAAATGAAAAAAAGAATGAGTTGGGGCTTTGCTTTCCATGAGCTATCCTGATTTCTTGGATGTGGCATTTTAGTTTAATACTTCACTAACATGAAAAATAGATCAGAAAGAGGTAATTAGCATGATTTCCTGCTAAAAAAAATAAAGCTATAATGATATCCTGACTTTTACAGTAATTTCATTAATTTTCATTGATTCAAGAAATTCATTATTAGAAGTGCCCATTTGGGTGCAGTAGTAACGAATCTGACTAGTATCCATGAGGATGAGGGTTCGATCCCTGGCCTTGCTCAGTGGGTTGGGGATCTGTTGTTGCCATGAACTGTGGTGTAGGCTGGCGGCTGTAGTTCTGATTTGACCCCTAGCCTGGGAACTTCCATATGCTATAAAGCAGAAAGAAAAAGAAGAAAGAAATTCATTATGGAGTAGAGAGGTAACCAAGAACCTAATGGTGCTTTCTTTTTCTATTTAAGACATTTACCAAATTCTTACCTTTCACAGCCCTGATATTTCGAGACCTCTTTAGAAGATTAGAGGCTACTTGCTATATAATTGACATAAAATAAACCTCACATATTTAACTCGAACCATTTGATAAAGTTTCACTCATGTATGCTATTATCACAATCAAAATACTGAACATATTCATTGCCATAAAAGCTCCCTCATGATCTTTTGTAATCTTTCCCATTCATTATGCTTCCCATCCCCTCCCCAAGAAACCAATGAATTCCTTTGTGTCATTTGAAATTAGCTGGCATTTTCTAATATTTAATTAAAGTAGAATGATACAATATGTGCCCTTTTGTCTAGCTTCTTTTATGCAGCATAAATATGTTGATATTTGTCCATATATTTTGAGTGTAACAATAGTTTATTGATTTTTATCGCTGATTAATATTTCATTCTTTGAGTATATCATGAATTGGTTATCCATTTACTTGCTGAAAAAAAAAAATGTCAATCCATACCTTAAACCATAAACACACACACAAAAACCTCAAAATAGATCATAGGTCTAAATATAAAATCTAAAACTAAGATCTCTAGTAGAAACTATTGGAAAAAAACTTTGTTCATACTTAGCTAGGCAAAAATTTTTAGATAGGATACTAGAAGTATGATCCATAGAGACCAGTGAAAATAGTTGAAAGTTTTAAAGTTAGAAAATTAGTAAATTTAATTTAAAGTCATCTAGAAGATATTAAGTGGAAGAAAAGTAAGAAAAATGAAAGAAAGGAAGCAAAAATGAAACATTTAGATATTTGTAATATTTATATGCAATTTATAGAATAAACTTTACATTAAACACAAATGTAAAAGGAAAATAAGTGAAATAATAATTAAACTGTTTCAATGAAAAAATTGTATCCAATTAATAAAACTATAGATAGCATTATGTTATTTTAATTGCTATAAAATTTATTAACTCCATGTGTATTTGATGAAATATATAGGTATATTTTTCCAAAGTTTATTGAGGTATAATTGAAGTATCATAAACTGCACACATTTAAATTGTATAATTTAATCAGTTTTGACATATAGCTATACGTGTGAAATAATCACCACAATCAAAATAAAAAACTTTTCCATCATTCCCAAGACTTTTTTCCTGTGCCTTTTTTCCCTCCTCTCCTCAAACCTGTTTGTTTTCTGCCATTTTGGTTTAGTTTGCATTTTAAAATATTATAGTAATGAAAACATACAGCATATACACTTTTTTTTTGCCTGAATTCCTCTATTCAGCCTAATAATATTTGATTTCTCCCATGTGATAATGTTTGCCAGTGTTTACTTCCTTTTTTTGCCAAGTGATTTTCAACTATAAGATATATCATAAATTGTTTATTCATGTACCTGTTTATGGACATTTAGAAAGTTTCAGGTTTTGGCTATTACAAATAAAGAATTTGACAACTAAATGCATTGTGATGTCCTTAAGGGGATCCTGGAACACAACAAGGAGCTTTTACCTAAATTTACTCAATATAATATACTAATGCCAATTTCTTGCTTTTGATGACTACCACATTCATATCAGGTATTAATACCAAGGACAGCTGGGTAAAGTGTATGCAGACACTCAATGTACTATCTTTGTAACTGTTATGTAAATCTAAAATGATTTCAAAATAAAAAAGGTTTTCAAAAGCTAAAAAAAAAAAAAAAGAAAAGAAACCCAAACAAATAATGGTACGAACATTTTTTAACACATCTTTGTGTGGACATGTATTCCTTTCTTTTGGGTAATTACATGTGAAGAGAATGCCTGGAGAGTATTGAAGAAGTAAATTTTTTAAAACTTTTTAAAATGCTGCCAAATTGTTTTGAAAAGTAGCTCTACCACTTTATAATCCCACCAGCAGTGTATTTCTCCCCTTAAATTTGTCAATTTTTCTTTATGAATTTTGAGGTCTTATTATTAGACATGTACATTTATATTTGTTATGTCTTGCTGAAGTATTTTTCCTAATTTTAATATGAAATGTTCCTCTTTTTATGTGGCAATATCCTTTTTCTGGTACTCTCTTTCATTTGATATTAAAATATTTATAATTTTCCTGACATATCCTTTTTTAATCTATTTACATTCAACCTATGTAAATTTTATACTTATTTTTATATTTAAAAGTAATGTCTTGCAAGCAACATATAGCAGGGTCTTGCATTGTTATCTACTCTGTAAAAATCTGTCTTTAATTAGCGTGTTTAATCTATCAACATTTAATATAAATACTGATATGTGTAGATTCAGTCAGTATGGTTATCTCCAGCATTTCCTGAGAAAAAGCAACTTCAGGACAAGTCCCTTGGCAACCTTTCAAACCAAGTTTTACTAATTCCTAAACTTCCTAAGATAAAATAATTTTTCTTTCTCTTTTACGTTAACAATTTTAGTTTAAGTATTTCCTTCTACTTTTTTTTTTTTTTTTTTTTTTTTTGTCTTTTTTTTTGTCTAGATCCCCGGCTAGGGGTCAAATCAGAGCTACAGCTGCCAGCCTACACCACAGCCACAGAAATGCAGGATCTCAGCCACATCTGCAAACTACAGCACAGCTTATGGCACCCACTGAGCAAGACCAGGGATGGAGCCTGCATCCTCATGGATAATATGTTCATTACTTCTGGGCCACTACAGGAATTCCCTTCTTTAAGTATTTCTTTTTAAGGATTTTGTGTGTTTTCATAATTATTCTCACAGTCATTTAGGTACATTATAGCTTGTATATATTACCTTTAAAGTGAAATTCTCAAAACTGAATACACACGATCCAATTTCTCCATGTCCCAATGAACACTTTTTTTTAAAAAATAGCTATCCTGATAGATGTATGGTGATATATCATTGTGGTTTTGATTTGCATTTCCCAGATGACTAAGAATTTTGAGCATCTTTTCATATACATAACGGCCATTTGTATGTCTTTTTCAAAGAAATGTCTATTCAAATCTTTAGCCTATTTTTAAAGTAAGATTATTAGTTATTGTTTTCTGTTGATTTTCTTATATATTTTGGAAAGCAATACCTTATTAGATGTATAGTTTGCAAATAACTTCTTCCATTCTGGAGACTGACTCTTCACTTTGTGATTGTAGATTATTTCTTATGCTATGCAGAAGCTTTTGTAGTTTGATGTATGCCTCTTTTGTAATTTTGCTTTTGTTACCTATGTTTTTGGTGTCATATCCATGAAATCAATCCCAAGACCAATGTAATGAATCTCTTCTATTACATTTTCTTCTAAAAGTTTTATACTTTCAGGTTTTATGTTTCAGATGTTAATTCATTTTGAGGAGATTTGTGTGTATGGTGTAAGAGAAAGGTCTAATTTCATTTTTATGCATGTGGATATCCAGATTTCCCAGTAGCATTTGTTGAAGAAATTATCTTTTCTCCAGATTGTATTCTCAACATTATGTTGGTCACTATGTCTCTTTCTTTATGTCAGTATTACACTGTTTTAATTATTGTAGCTTGGTAATGTTTGAAATCAGGAAGTGTGATGCCTCTAACTTTGTAGAAATTGGAATACTTGTACACTGTTGGTGAGAATGCAAAACAGAGTAGCTTGTATGGAAAATATATGGTGCAGCTGGTATAGAGGGTCCTCAAAAAATTAAAAATAAAATTGCCATGTTAATCTAGCAATCCCACTTCCAGTATTTATACAAAAGAATTGAAACCAGAGTCTCAAAGAGATGGCACTCTTACATTCATTGCAACATTAATCACAATAGAAAAGGCATTGAAGTAACATAAATGTCCTTCAATAGATGAGTGGATAAGGAAAATGTGGTAAATAATAAAGTGAAGTACTATTCAGCCTTAAAAAAAAAAAAAAAAAAAAGAAGGAAATTCTGCAATATGTGACAATATGGATCAACCTTGAGGGTATTACGCTAAGTGAAATAAGTCAATCACGGAAAGTCAAATATGTCATGATTTGCCTTCTATAAGTTACCTAAAACAGTCAAACTCAGAGATTCGAAGAAAGAAATTGGAGTTCCCACTGTGCTACAGTGGGTTAAGAATCTGACTACAGCAGATCATGTTGCTGGGGAGGTGCGGATTCAATCCGGAGCCCAGCATGTGATTTAAAGGATCCGGTGTTACAGCTGCAGCATACGTCACAGCTGTGGATTGGATTCAGTCTCTTGCCTAGGAAATTCCATATGCTGTGAGTGCAGCCATTACCAAAAAAAAAAAAAAAAAAAAAAAGAAAAGAAAAGAAAAAAAAAAGGTGAAATGACACATTTATTGTTAGGCTACAAAGCAACATGCTAAGCACTTTCAAAACTTCTTCAATCAGCAAGATTGATCTGTACCCAAATTTAAAATTAAAGTAATACATGGAAAAAGAGAAAAAAGATTATCCAACTAGAAACCAGTGTTTTATTTATGATTGCTTTTTTTAGGTATATCATTTTACCTTTCATCCACATAGCCTTGTGCATAAAGTGGATTATGGCAGCATTTGCGGCTAAATTTTTTTTTTTTTCCTTTAGTATATTTGAGAGAATAATATCCAACTTAGTCCAGAAAGTTCGAATACTCATAGGGGTAAATAAGAGATATAAAGAGATATTCCAAAGACTAACAGGGAGAGGACTCTCATAATTTTTCTATACTTATAGAAATATGGTAATTATATTAATGAAATGATAGGATGAATCGCAGGTTATAGCATGATGACCTGCCCAAGGAGGTTATAAAACTACTAGGGATTTCTATCAGCACAAACTCTAGAATAATGTTATTTCAACTAAAGTTAAAAAACAGCTAGCAAACATTGCTTCCTTTTTTTTTCTTTTTTTTTTTTTTTTTTTGCCATTTCTTTGGGCCGCTGCCATGGCATATGGAGGTTCCCAGGCTAGGGGTCGAATCGGAGCTGTAGCCGCCAGCCTACGCCAGAGCCACAGCAACGCGGGATCCGAGCCGCGTCTACAACCTACACCACAGCTCATGGCAACGCTGGATCGTTAACCCACTGAGCAAGGGCAGGGATCGAACCCGCAATCTCATGGTTCCTAGTCGGATTCTTTAACCACTGCGCCACGACGGGAACTCCGCAAACATTGCTTTCAAGCAGAAAGCTCGAAGATTGAAATCAAGTAATACATTCTGTAAAAAACAGTTACGAGTATATTATTGTCTAATGATTTTTATTATGCCTGTAAATGGCAAGATACAGTAAATATTTTACATTACTTTATAATACTTGACACAAAATTCACTATTCTTCATTGATAGGCAGAATGATTCAGTTTCTGAGACCCAGGAGGGAAAGAAAATCTCTTCTTAACAAATAAAAAAAAATAAGCAGATAAAACTAGCCCCTCTGATAATGTTATTCAGATGCCTCTTCAGGAATTTATCTGGACAAACACAACATTTATTCAAATACTTTAAACTCTTGATAAGCAAGTACTATGTAAATGCAAATACTGCTATGGTTGTTATTTCTTTCAGAACTCTAGGCATAGTCTTCTTAGAAATGTAATTAAAATTTGCATACTCTTATTAAATGAAACTATTTGAGGGCAGTCATTTGGTTGCTCTCAAAATAGAACTTTGTTTTCAGAAATGGTTTGTGAATGTTATTTAATGCATCCCCAAGGCATCAAGAGGAAAATGTTAAGGGACCTCCAGCGGGAACTCTGCTTAAAATTCCCAAGTGTCAGCTTGGTTTTGCAAAGCATGTTTTAAAATGGAGGAACATTTTATAATTGGAAATCAACGACCCTAGGCCAATACAAGAGGACCCAAGAGGAACTGAGCTGTATAAACTATGTGAGTGTGTGCGCCTGTATGCATAAAATGTATATTTGCCGAGCATGCTACTTATGAGCTGAGGACAACTGAAAGCAAGATCAGTGACCATAAAAGGTCACCTTTCTCACACACTCAGGACCAAACTGCAATATGGAGCAGTATGATTCTTGTCAAAATTTGATTCTTGACTTGGGAGTCCAAAAAAAAAAAAAAAAAAAAATTAAGTGAGCACAATGATAGCTAAACATACTTTCAAGGTGGTTTCCAATTGTGAATCTTTAATCTGGGAAATATTGCTCAATATAGTAAAATGGAGGGTTGTCATAGGTAACCAAGTCAGCAGAAAAGGTGTACTGATATAAAATAAGTATAAATATGGTGTACTGATATAAAATAAGTAAAAATAGATTTAAAAAGAATGAAAAGGAACTATTTTATCTTTAGCTAAGAAAAATACAGTTTAGTAAAACAGTTTTCCCCAATGTATTCGCTTATAGCAAAGTAGAAAAGTAGCATTACACATACAAAGAGAGAGGGAGCTTTGTTACTGCTTCAAAAACCTTCAGCAAAGGTGAAAAGAAAGGAAATAGAAATCAGGTTCTGTATAGCACCTTCTGAGGATTCCTATGAGTTTCAAAAAGCAAGCAGCTGTGTACATTTAACTCGCTTGACAATTTAGGCAAACACGTAGCCACTAGTACCTTTACAAAATGCTCCCTTGTTATATTTCTTAAGCTCACATCAACGCAATTTGTCTAAATCCTAAAAACAAAATAGATGGAGGAATTTTAATGAGGTAAAGAACAGTTAAAATGGGAGAGGAAACACAATTTAGAAAGCAGATATAAAGGAATTAAGTAACAAGTTGCCAAAGATTTAAAATATGAAAACTGATTCACAAAAGAATAAACAACTTAACAAAAATGACCTTAAGCAATTATGGTAATTCCACATATAAATAAACATAGTTTTTCCAACTTTATAATGTGTCATATTGTTCAGTTTATATTTTTGTGTGCTGTACTTTGAAAAAATCCAAAGAATGACTATTCAATACAGAGCTTTATATTATAATGACTCTTTCTGCTTAGTGAATATTTAAAAGTAGTAAGATAAGAAAGGAATTTGCATAATCCTTTCTGATTTTCCAATCAAATATAAAAGGGGGGGAAGCCATTCAACGACAAGGCTAGAAGAGCAATCAGAATTTCTTTAGCTTGTGTAAGGTAGTGCCATTCAATACAACTACAATATGAGGAACACATATAATTTAAAATTCTCTAGTAGCCACAGTGAAAAAGTAAAGAGATACATGAAATTAATTTAAATAAGATGTTTTATTAGACAAAATATATTTAAAACATGATCATCTTTTTCAGAATAATCGATTTTGCTGTGAAGCAAAAGTATATTAGTTTCAAACCTATATCACTAAATTTTGTGGCAATCCAGTATTATTAACATTGAATTCAGTGTTAACTTGAAAATAAATTCTAAATGTATTGATATCAAAAACGGTTCTTCACATTTTCCTTGTAGTTTTGATAATCAATTTATATAACACTTGATAGTAATTTAAATCTCCTACATACAGATTCATGGTGGAAAATGTAACATCTTTATTATCAATTTGTATTATGAAAAGTTTTTAATTTGACATAAATTTTCATGCTTATCTATCCAGACGACAAACAAGTTTTCCTTTTCTTGGAGTTTTGTAAATATCTTCTTCCTATATGGTGTGATAACAAATGAGAGAATATAAGTAATGCTGCAATTTTCTTTAAATGGTTTACGATCACTTCTTTTGTTGCAAGAAAATCTTAAAATGAAAATAACAGCATAGTAATTCATTGTAAAACTTTTCCATAGTTCAATAAACAAGCATTGACAAAGAACAAGATCATTAAAGTCCTTGACTTCTGTTTCTTTCGGCAGTTCCATAGACTAATGAGGATTCACAGTCTTCATAGATGCTGAATAATTTTTAACAACTGTAACAATGATACTTTTCTTAGGATCTGCCTCAGAAAACTGAAGATCTATATCTTTAAGTATATCATGTAATAGAATGAAGCAATAAAAGAAACCTCACTCTCATTATAAAATGCCAATACACTTGGATTTTATATCACATAGCTGAGACGCTGTCCATTAAAAAGGAAGTAACTTTGTTTCCTATCTAGGTAAACTTCTAAATTATGTTGAAGATTCAAAATATTTAATCCACAAATTTGATTTTGTTAGGCTGCAGATTTACCTGTCTGCATATGTTTGTAAGATCTCTAAGATAAAACCAGCCAAGATATTTGTTGAGCTATATCTCATATTGCATGACTCATCAGGTATTTGAATTTTTTAAATTTGTTTGAATCAATTGATCTTCTTTATGGTTAGAAAGGATTTACATTCCACAAACAAATGTTTGTTGGCTTAACTGATTATCACTCAATTTAAAAAAATTGATTTTCATCTTTTTCTTATAATTTTATAATAAAATTTTAATAACTGAAACAATAATTTTACATCTTTTGATCTAATAATGTGTGCATGTTTATACATCTGTACACATGGAAGAATCTAAGCAATTTTACCATAGGTCAAATACCAAATATCAGATCCTGGTAGAAATTACTCAAAATGTTTTTTTAGAAATGTAATTTTGATTTCAGGTGAATAATTTCATTGATTCTTCTTAGACTATTGAAAACATCTTATCAAATTCACTATTTTCTGAAAATCATGCTTATTGCTCACTTTATTATCATTAAATTTTTTTACACAACAAACAGTTTTTTTTATTTTGCTCTTGCTGCTGTAAATCCCATTGCCATTCATCATTTGATTTGTGACATACTGTTAACAAGGCTGTTGCCTCAGAATCATAACTTTCCCCTCCTTCAAGCAGAAACCAATTACTCTTATCTAAGTTTCAGGAGGAAGCTACAAAGAGAAAAAAAAGAGCTGGTTGGAATCCAGTTGGTCCAAGATGGCAGATATGACTTCCAGTAGACCTTGAGCCTCATCATATGCTCATTGTAATACATTAGCATGCTAAATGATATACCTGCCAGCACCATGATAACTGACAATCCAACAAGCCCATATAAGGACTGAAAAGGAGAGCTACTTTAGTTCTGGGTCCAAACCACATCCCTGTTCTTAGATAACTCATGAATATTCCTTCCACTTTTTCCAATTCCCTCCTTTTTACCTCAACCCTCTTTTATATTTGGTATATCCACCTGAATTGGGTTGAGAAGTTGATTTGTGAATAAGGTTTCCATTTCCCCATCCTTTGTCCACTGAATGGATGAATGCTGTTCCAGTCTCAGAGTGGATTTCTTTATTGGCTGCACATCTGTTAGGAAAAAGAACCCTCCTAGCCAAGACAAGAGAACTCAATTCCAGGCCAGGATTCTGGCGAGGCAATGGTCATGAATTTGGTAGCAATAACTTCTTCTAGTCTTTTCCATTTGTTTCCTAGTTGTAACAATCAGTTTCTACATCTCCACTTGATTCTGCACTAGTAACTCATAATTATTCTAAATTAAGTTTTTAAAATATTTAAAAATTCAATTATACGATGATTAAGATAATAATAAGTGTTTCCATTGTCTTACTAATTATGATTTACTTAGGTACCACTTTAGATCTGCATAAAATGTTCAATTAAATATATTACAATGTTCCATCACTGTATAGAAATAATCATTCAAACAGAATCAATCTGTTAATATCAACTAGATCAGGTACATGTTTATGCATATTACTAAAATGATGCACATACCCAATGTACACTACAATAATAATAATTTATGTGATGCAAATGCTAAATTGACATTTGGTCTTACAGAAACAATAAAGTTATGTTTTAAAAGAAAAATACTTTCTTTTTGGAAAATATGTTTAGAAAAACCTTGTCTTTTTAGGGCCGCACCTGCAGCATATGGAAGTTCCCAGGCTAGGGGTCAAATTGGAGCTGCAGCTGCAGGCTTACACCACAGCCACAGCAATGCCAGACTGGAGCCACATCTATGACCTATCCTGCCTGCAGCTTGTGGCAATGCTGGATCCCTCACCCACTGAGCAAAGCCTGGGATCAAACCTGCATCCTCCCGGATACTAGTTGGATTCTTATGCCGGGGCAAGCTCAGCAGGATGGGGAAGAACGGGTGCTGTGGAACTTAAGGAAAAATAGTTAACATAAAACAAGACACAGAGACATTTATCTTAAGTAAAGGTGGGAGCCGGGGGACTCAAGGTCTCAGGGACCAAGAGCGCGGGACTCAAGGTCTCAGGGACCAAGAGTACCGGGGAACTCCAGATCTCAGGGACCAAGAGCACCGGGGAACTCCAGATCTCAGGGACCAAGAGCACCGCCTCAAGAAACCACACTGCTTTTATTGTGAGATTAAGTGAGGAGTGGCTATGGGTGGATGATACAGGGTTTGTTTAGAAAGCCACTTAGGTGGTAAAGGGTTAAGCTCTTACTCTGACCTCTAGGCACATAACAGTTCTTAAGCTTAAGTCACTTATGCCTTTAGGTCTTTGCTCTTAAACTTAAGTCATTTACCAGCACTGTGACTGTTTCTCCAAGAAGGAAGATGGGATAAAGTAAGACAAGAAGATGGGATAAAGTAAGGAAGGACAAGATGGAGTTTTCAAGGTAACATGTCTTGCAACATTCTTAACCCTCTGAGCCATAGTGGGAACTCCCAAGAAAAATATGTTTAGTTGCTTTGGTTTTTGCCTTTCAAATTACCAAAATTATATAAAATTCATAATTATATTCCTGGTCATATTTAACTGATTAAACTGGTCATATTTCAAATGTCCAGTTACTACATGTGGCTAAAGGCTACTGTATTAGCACAGAGACGTTATGGAGTATATAAAATACAAATATAGCTTTCAGAGCTACGAATAACATAAAAATGCATACTGAGTAATTTTAAATGTTAAGCAAATAAAGTAAACTAATGTTTTGTTTTAGCCAATGATATTTGCCCTCTCTGTGGGGAGAGATATTTGGGGAGTTCTTTGAATTTTGCATAGCTAATTTGAAGTTTTGTGGTGTTATTGCAATAGATACCAATTAACATTATTTGAAATGATTAACCTATTCTTAATTGCATTTCCATCATCATAATAATATTATTCTGTTCTTGAAGAGTAATGTTGATCTATATCTATTCCTGTTAATTTATTATGCGCTTCTGTGGGAAGTCTAGAAGTTTGCTATTTTGATAAAACATCTCCATCACCACATGCTATTTACTCTACATGGAATACCCTTCCTTTCCTCCTTACCTCTGTATTTATTTTATTGTCTCCTATTTCCTTGTTAATCATTAGGTCAAATTTTACTTCCTCATGAGGTTACAGTTCCATCTGGCATTGCTGTGGCCCTGGTATAGGCCAGCAGCAACAGCTCCGATTAGACCCCTAGCCTGGGAACCTCCATATACCATGGGTGTGGCCCTTAAAAAGGACAAAAGACAAAAAAAATAAAATAAAATTTTACTTCCTCTGAAGCGGATGAACATAGTTAATGTCGGTCAATCTTGATTCAAAGTCTGGCTTCAAATCTACCTTTGTGACCTTAGAAAAACTGCATAATCTCCTTAAATTGTGCTTTCTTTTCTCTCAAATTGGGATAATAGAACACAGCTCATTAGTAGGGTTGTGACTATTAAGCTAAAGTGCATAAAGCATAAAACACAGTGCTCTGAATTTACAGGCTTAAAAATGCTTTTGTTCTTATTATCACACCTCTGTTTCTCCCCTGTGGCAGAATCAATTCTCCAGAGCCAGGTAATAGTACTGAAAATTTGGTTGAGATCATGACACAAAATTGGGAGTGGGATAATAGAGTCATTTCCTTTTCCACCTCCAGCCACAGCATGCTAAGAACAAGTTACACCATCTCTCTAAACCTCAACTCTCCTATCCAAAGCATAGTGTTTTGGAGGAATAATGGTGAAGACTTGACTCCTGAGATGGACCTGGGCAATAGGAAGCTCCTCATCCCCTCCTCTGTTCTTGGAATGTACATTGCACACACCGTTCCTGCATTTGTAGCAGTTCCAAGAACATAGCATTAAGAGAGTAAGGTGTTGTTGAGACCAACTGGACAGGTTACATAAACTTTTAAGATTGTGCTGGTGGGGGAGGAGATCTTTCCCCTTTTCAATCACCCAAGATAAGCTTCATATGAATGTCCCCTGGCTTATTAAAACCTTTCACCCACCAATCTGGAGTGGTTCGGCTGCCTCCTTCTTTCTTCTCTCCCTACCCTCCATGTTTAGAATCTAGTCTCAGATTGCACCTGGGGAAGTTCCACAAAAAGATTATATCTACTTATAAGAAAATTAAATAAGAAAGTATATGTCTTTTTGTAGTATGCCTTACACATGGTAATTCAAAATATAGTAATGATTATTATTTTTCTAGTTTCTATTGCTAACATGTTCTGCTAAGTTTACATAACTATCACACAAACAAGAAGAGTGGCTTATTCAACTTTATTCTGAGAATGGCACATATCTCAAACAAACCAATACTTTGAGTAAAAGAGTGTTTTATGAATGAGTTATTTAAGATAATGGACTAAAATATTTTATTTACTTAAATCATGTGTGTCCAAATTATCAGCATCAAAACAAATTATTTATAATCTGTTAGGGCTCTAAATTATTCCATCTATCCCCACTCACTGTGTAGCAAGGAATTGGAGGTGGCAGGAATTAAAGATGGAGGTGGCAATCTCTCCAGTTGGGATTGGCCGGTAGGAGCCGAAGGGAACTCCCTTAAAGCGACCACATCTCTGGTCTAGAGTTAGAGCTCTTGTTGGGGGACTTTAAAGGGGCATTACTCAGTTCACTGGAATGAAAACACTGCCACTGGGTTGGCTTGGAGATGGAAATCCAGCTGAATCAAGTTCACTGGAACAGAATTGTGCAGCAGATTTATTTACACTCTCAGAAAGATAGCAGGCCACCCTGGGAGTAGGGACTGGCCCCTCTTTGCAATTGTGTTTTTCTTATGCCCCCATGCTGCAGACCTGAGTGGAGACCTGATTTCTCCCACCCCAGGCCCACTAATTTTTTCTGTCCCACCCCCCTGCGCATTCATAAGGGCTGAGCATTTATGGGGGTGTGTTTTGATTCTCCTATTGGTTTCAGGCAGGATGCCTTTTTGTATGAGGAACAGGTTATATAGGAAATGGGTGAGGAGTGGGCCACATACCTTTCCTAGTAGGGAGTAGAAAGGAACAGGCCAGGTTGCTCAAGGTGGGGGAAGGGGCATTACAATGAGACAGGTGGGGCAATGGGAAGGATCTGGTAATTCTTGTCTTGGCCAGAGGCTTTGGGTTAATCTCCTTGAAGGGTACTTGAAGCCTAACAAATCTACTACATGAAAGCCATTTTCTAGTTTTTGTGGATGTAAAATTACATATTAAATAATTGCCCTCCAGAGTTCTGCACTTTGAATAAAGGACCCATGTTCATAAAGGTTAGAAATGATACCAACCAAAATTAAGTCCATAATATAGAGTATAACCTTAAAAAGTTGTCCCCAAATTCAGGGGAAGAGGAGAATGAGATCTTAGATAAAGTATATCAAACCTCTAGATCATAATATTCTTCATCCTCTGGAAAGGTTAAAACAATTTCAATTCCCCCTAGCAGCATAAGAATGATAAATTTATTGAACCTTTAACAACACTGATATTTTTAAATTTTTTCAAAACTAATAAAATGAAATGTCTCCATTATGAAGCGTTTCTATTTTATGAAAAATGTTAAGCCATTTATATTATTTTACCATTGATATATTTGGTCTTTTTCAATCTTCTTTATTGGTTATTTATATTACCTTGTTCTTTAATGTGTTTGATACCTATTGATCTACATTCTAATTTTTTTTCTTATCTTTCTTGTACTAAATTGAAAGATAGATTGATATTTTTGTTCTTGTAAGAAAAAGTTCTTTGAGAATTTTCCTATCTTTTTCTGTCAATATACCATACTGTTTAACTAAAGCTGCATAAAATAGTCATATAATTTAACATTTGTCTTGAATTTCCATACAATTTTGTAAAAAAATATAATGATTAAAGTGTATTTATCCATAAATAAAGGAAAGAAAATAACAAAAACCATTTTGAAATCGCTTAAGCAAAAAACAAACAAAAAGTGAAGTGGGTGAGGGAGGGTGGGTTTTGTTAGCTGATGTAACTGAAAATTTCCATCAATGCACAGTTCCCTTTCTTGTTCCCTTGACTGCATTCTCAAACTCTGTGTGCTGACCCCGTACAACACGTCCTAATTGTTAATGGACATCATCAAAAAAACCCAAACAAGGCGTTCCCTTCATGGCTCAGCAGTTAATGAATTCAACTAGGATGCATGAGGATGTGAGTTCGATCCCTGGCTTTGCTCAGTGGGTTGGGGATCCTTCATTGCCAAGAGCTATGGTGTAGGTCACAGAGGCAGCTCAGATCCCATGTTGCTGTGGCTGTGGTGTAAGCTGGCAGCTGCAGCTCCCATTCAACCCTGAGCCTGGGAACCTCCATATGCCATGAGTGCAGCCCTAAAAATAAATAAATAAAACTAACAAAAATTAAAAACCCAAACAAACAAGTATGTCTATCTGCAATATTTCCAACACAAGTCTTGAGCTTGATTTCTCCTCATTATAGTTGGGTCACTTGTTTAATATTGAACAAATTTGTGTGACTGTGGGAAAAGAATAATTTGATTGGTTTAGGCTAGGTCAAATGCTTGCTCCTCCACCTTATGAAATGAGAAATAGGGAATTATGATTTCCTACGGAAAAAGCACTGAACGGTTATTGAAAAAGTTGGGCAGCAAACCCATCAAGCAAAAAAACAATTTGTACCCTACAATGAGATTATAGATATATCTTAAATAATTATTTTACTTTTTGTGTTATTAAAAATATTTACAATGTGCATAAATTCGTTCAAAATTAGAAAAATGTATAAATAAAAAAATTAATAAGTACATTGCTTGTTCTTTTACATATGTTGATAAAAGAAGAAAAGGTCCTATGAAAAAGTTAGCTAAATGTGTGTGTGCACTAGGTAGGAATCATGACTTCCTAGATTCTCTCACTATATGATATAAATCTACTGCATTCAATAAAAATCATTGAATTATGCATATAAATTTTGAGTATATTGTTGGAGGTAACCTTATAAATTAGAAAAAGTAGAAAACTGATCATCAAAGTATCTTAGCTCTTTTATGAATGTGGAAAATCTCAATGGGATATGTATACTGCCCTACTTTTTTTGCTATCAATGCCTAAAGAATTTCTGCCATAATATGGTTTGGAGGTGAAGGTGAGTCATTTCTATATCACATTAACTTTTTCCAGCTTTACAGTCCAGCTACACCTAAAGAAAATAGCCTTGATGATAGTTTCAAAGAAAGTTATACGTTAAAAAATTAGTAAATAATTGTTAACTGACTGTTTTGTGCATATTACTCTGCTAAAATCTCTGAGAGAAAGTATTTCTCAAAAGTTCATAACCTTGGAGATATATGACAAATAGAATAATAATATAAAGATTTAAAATAAATGTCTTTAGATTGTAAGCACTCACATGTCATAAAAACATTTTTAAAAATTGATGTATGATTAGGATTTTCCCACGTCTAAGCCTAAGTGTAATCTTTCTATTTATAAAATTCCAGTAGATCAATAACACATTATTCCAGAAATATTTTTATCATGTACATTATCCAAAACTTTTCCTAGAAATTCCATTGTCTCCATTAAAATGACTCTGAATTCAGATAATGATGTAATGGTTAATAAAATATATACTGTGAAAAATTCAATAGATAGATAGATAGATAGATAGATAGATAGATAGATAGATAGATATGCCTAAGCTATCTTGGCAATATTTGGAAATATTTTTCATTTCTTGCTATTTATGACCTGATTTCATCCTTTATTTATCAGGCTAATTTTTCTAAGCAAAGCTTTTGGTTTCTGGGTAGAAACTATTAACTATAGGTTTATGACATTAAAATCATTCCTAAGTCATGTAAGTAGTAGACAAGATTTTCCTTGCTTTGGAGACCATTTAGGGATTTTGACAGTCAGCAAGAAAAACTGCTCACTTCACCATCTTAGAGCAAACGTCTGTTTTGGTAAATAAATATTATTGGAACACAGCCAGGCTCATTTGTTAGTACATTATCTATGCAGAGTTGAGGAATTATGATAGAGATCACGTGATCAACAAAACCCACACTGTCTCTGGAACTTTACAGCATGAAAATTTTGCTGATGCCTGATCCAGAGTGTTCCCTTGCTCCCATTCTAACAATGAAATGGATATCACTGATAGTCTATCTTCAGAAAATTATATAGCACACTACATTTATTCTATAATTCTTTTATTAAAAAATCAGGTTAAGTGGAGCTTTTATTTAAAAATCAGGTTAAGTGGGAAGGAAAAAGTGAGTAACTGGAATCTGATAGCTTTAGCGAATATAAGTTTGCTCAGACTGTGCTTCTATCCTGTCACACTTTGAGGGAAGGAAAGCTGGCTTACTGGTTTTAAACACCTCCTGTCTAATTAGGTAACCCCTACTCTGGATTGGCTCTATTTATGCATAATATTTACCAACCTCTCCTTCTTTATTTATTGTTCTCCATGGTAATGAATTTAAATATAGACACAAATATTGATATGTAGGTATAGACATAGGGGTAGATACAATTTGTAGCTCTGCTCCATCAGCTGATCCCAGCTTTGGGTTCTGACCCATCTTCCTCTTCCTTCACTTCTTGCTTCTATCATTAAATGTGGCTTCACACATGACACTGATGCAAAATTTTTATGGCCTGATGAATTCAGCATAATGTGAAATAATTTATTTGATCCAATTTGGGCCTACCCTAAATGAGAACTTTTGAATGTATTTTTCTATAAGTCCATTTTAAAGGTTTTAATTTAGTCCCATATCCCCATTCATAAATAGGTCTGTTTTTGTCACGATGTATAGCCTCAGGCCCAAGATTCCTTAAAGATAGGAAAGAAGGTAGATTTTGGATTATTTTATGTTCCTATACTCCTGCAATAACCCTTGTCCTCAGGGCCCCCTCTACATTAAGGCAGTATGACTTAAGACCATAGGTAACTTTAGAAATCAGAAAGTAGGAATAAACAGAGTTAATGCTCTGGAGGGAGCAATGATGCCATACTAAGAATCTCAAACTAAAGCTACCTGCTGAAGAGTTCATAACACTAAAACTAAACAACCATTTCCTAAAAATTGTCCTTTACATATGTTAAAGCCAAAGAAACCATGTTGATTTTTTGAAATAGAAAGCAAATATCTATGACTAAGATAAGTAAGCTACCACCTAAAGTAAGACTCTATTTGGGTGGTGAAAATTCACTGCAATTCAATCACATTGGGGAAGATCAAAAACCCTAAAGCATTACTATGCTCAGGCTTGTCTTCTTCCAAAAGCTATTTGTGCATTTGTTATAAAACACCTTATAAATGGATTCCTTTTTTTTTCTTTTTTCCTTTCTACGGCCACATCTGAGGTATGTGGAAGTTCCCAGGCTAGGAGTCGAATCAGAGCTGCAGCTGCAGCTACACCACAGCCATAGCAACACCAGATCCAAGCCACATCTGCAACCTATACCTCAGCTTGCAGCAACACCAGATCCTTAACCCATCAGGCAAGTCCAGGGATGGAACCCATCCTCTTAGAAATGTCAGGTCCTTAACTTGCTGAGCCACAATAGGAAATCTGAAGATTCCTTTTTTTGACCACTAAAATGAAGAATATTTTTTACTGTAGATAAACACTCAAATATAGTATCCCTCCTGACCTTAGTAAAAAAATAAAAGCATATAAACGTGTCTTTAATTAATTAATTCAGTAATAAGGGATACTGATCTATAAGCAGAGAATTATTGTACTTAATTGTCTTTCTTCAGATAATTAAATAGTGGAATATCAATACTTCCTTCTGAATAATAGAAATTAAAATATTTCTCCAAAGATTATTCATATATTTTATTTCTACTAAAGTTATTATGGTAATGCTTTTAATAAAAATATTTTTATTTTCTTTTAATGAGGTATAATAGAAGTGATATATACACTAAGACTATGCCTTAGAAATAAAGTATGTAGCACTGAAAAACTGGGAAAATTCTCATAACTTTCTGATTCATATAATTGGTGACAAGTGCATGCAGCACATTATTTTTGAGACCAGTAAAAGGAATTCACAAAAGTGCATATTACCTCATAAAGAATAGTTCCAATCTCATTTATCTAGCCCATAAATAATTAAAATTCCTATTCTCCAAATTGAATTACTTCGATAAGAATGCTTACTGTTTCCATTACTGATTGCATTACCTAAATATTATGCTCAATCAAAAAGTGTTAGATGTCTTACATGATTTTTATAAACAATACTATATGCTACAATGGAAATTTTAATGGGAAACCCATTTTTCTCTTCTCTGAGGAAGCTTCTCTTACTATAGACTCACAGCTTAAAAACATAATATTTTTTTGAGTTTGAAAAAAGAAGAAAATTTTCCAGAACAATATTTGTGAGCTCTCCATATTCCCCAACCCAGAATTGTCTAAATTATGCCTTGTCTTTATCCTTTGTAACTCTGGGGTAAATTCCTCACATAGAAGTATATAAAGATATAATGGGAGCACAAAGGAAGGGATGACAGATATGCATGCATGAGGAATAAAAAATCCAATTATGTAATTTCAGTGATTCTGCATGTGAATTAAATGAAAGACAATGAAAGACATTGTACAATGTAAAATGAACAGTAAATTCATGCTAATAATTTAAATATTTAACTTTTTTACTTAGAATAACATGAAAGAGCAAAAACAAATAGCAATAAACAGAAGTAGAGAGAGACCATGGAAAGAAGGTAAAAGGTTTATATTTTAGTATATTTTTTAATATAATGATTTTTTTTTTCCATTATAGCTGGTTTACAGTGTCTGTCAGTTTTCTCTGTACAGCATTAAATGGAACTGCATTTTCCTTTTGCACCAGGTGCCACAAATTATGTAACTGGTTCTGCTATTGGGATTAGCACCTGTGGGAGAATGGGAGGAAAGCAGAACTGGGCGGAGGGAGAAGTCCACTACACAATTACTACAAAAGCCTCAGTCAACTCCACAAAAAGCCCTCAGGCTGGCATTGCCTTCAGAGGTGTTTCTCAGCTGGGGTGAGAGGATCAGCCTTTATACTCTGTGCCTGCAAGTCATCAAAGGCAAGGCGACTTGGGAAGGTGGTCCTCCTAGGCCAGGGCCACTCCCAGGGAGGAACTCATGCAAGCCTTGAGCTAACATCCTTCCTGCAGCTGGGAAATGAGTGCCTCGGTCCTGAGGGGAGATCTGGGCAGAGCAGCACAGCATCCCGATCAATACATAAGGAAATTTGGACCTTATGTCAGTTGTTGTAATGCTGTACCTCTATAACAGATTTCACAGGGTTATTGTTTTAATTTTGTGTTTTATTTTACAAGATCCTCCCCGACAACGAAGATCCTTGCAATTCTGCTTCCACATGGCAAGGGAATAGCCCATCAAAGAGAAACTGGGAGGAGTTGGCATCTGGCAGCCTGATACCCTAAAGAGTAAGGCTACTAAATCAAAGCTCATAGATAGAGAAATCCGAAAATCTTTCAGATACGGTATCTTTGAAGTAGACCCAGGAGAAAGAGGCTGAAAAATGAATCCTCAACTAGGAAAGAAAGTGTTTTGTGTTTGTGTGCTTTGTTTTGCCTCAAGAGCTTTTATCCCAAGTTAAGGTGGAGACATAAAGTTTGAACACTGCCACGTGTGTTCTGTAACATTATGACTATAGGCCTGACATTGCTGGGCCATAGGTCCAATGCAACATGCAAGCTATGCCTTCGTTAAAAAGAAAAAAGAGGAGTTCCCATCGTGGCTCAGTAGTTAACGAATCTGAATAGGAACCATGAGGTTTCAGGTTTGATCCCTGGCCTTGCTCAGTGGGTTAAGGATCCGGCGTTGCTGTGAGCTGTTGTGTAGGTTGCAGATGCAGCTCGGATCCCACGCGGGCTGTGGCTCTGGTGTAGGCCAGCAGCTACAGCTCCGATTAGAACCCTAGCCTGGGAACCTCTATATGCCCTGGGAGCAGCCCTAGAAAAGGCAAACGGACAAAAAAAAAAGAAAAAAAAAAAAAAAAGAAAGAAAAGAAAAGAAAAACTAAACCATGAAGCAGCAGTTTACTGGCCACTCATTCTCAAGTAATTCTTTCCACTGGAGAATGTATGTCTCCAAGAGTCAATTTACCCAGTCTTATATGAATGTTTTAAACTGTTTTTTTAGGGTTTTTGTTTTAAATGAAGCAGAGAGTATGTTAAGAATATATGTAACCTACAAACAGCTATTCAAATACTTTCCATTTTTCCTGGTTTGACATGTTAAAGCTGATTTACTTTTTCATTGCTCTCCATCAGAACACAGTTATGGTGGTACCATCCCTGCATATAATGCCTGCATGTTAGTTAGTGGCTGAGAAGCTCAGCAGTACTGGTGGCAGTACTGGTGGCAGAAATGGGGAGGAGGAATGCACAGGTCCAGTGGAGGTGCATTTGGCAGCATGCTGCCTCCCTCCCTTCCTCCAGCCTTTGTACCAGCCCCAGCAGTAGAATTCTACACAGATGTGTCTGCCTGGGCCCCTTCCTGTCCCATCTTCGGGGCTGGCTTCATGAGTATGCTACCTGTACAGCTGCACAGGACCATACACTTGGAAAAGCTTCAGACATGGAGAACCTGTGGTCACTGTCCTGAAATGTTGATGATTTTTCAGCAAAGAGCCCTGCATTTTCATTTTGCATATAACCCACATGTTGTGCTTTTTATCTCCCACTCATCTTCCAAAATCTCCAATAGGCTCCAAGTTAAGAGACTGATCTCAGAGGACTGTTGACATCTGGAAGCAAAATAGTTTCCTACAAAAGCCAAAGTCTTCTTTCTGCATAAATAAATAAATAAATAAATAAATAAAGTGGAGCTGCTCTGGCACAAGCGGGATGGAATCCTAACCATGTGGTCTCTGCTGCTATGAACCCCTAAGACCTAACTTTCATAAAATCTTCAGACTTTATGAAACACTGGCTGGAAACCACTGCTTGAAGTTTTATCCTAATGACAATAGAAAAATAAGTATCCAGAAGCTAGTCACTCCACTAATCTCGCAATAAAATTTGCACATATTTTTTTTCTTTCTTTCTTTCTTTTTTTTTTTTTTTGCTTTTTATGGCTGCACCCACAGAATTTGGAGGTTCCCAGGCTATAGGTAGAATCAGAGCTATAGCTGCTGTCCTATGCCACAACTATAGCAACTCAGGGTCCAAGCCACATCTGCAACCTTCACCACAGCTCAGGGCAATGCCAGATCCTTAACGCACTGAGCAAGGCCAGGGATTGAACCTGCATCTTCATGGATGTTAGTCTCATTTGTTACTACTGAGTCATGATGGGAACTCCTGCACATATTTCTTTAAATAAGATATTTGTTGTTTGGAGAGTTTTTGTTTTTTTGTTTTATTTTCAAAATTGTATGTTTGGTCCCCTCCCCCAAAAGATGGCAAACAAAAGATGCTAGAAATGTTTAGATGATTTATGAGAGCAAGTAGTTAGTGAGCGCTTCCTCTGTGCCATCCATTGTGCTGAACAATTTTTCTAAGTGTGTCGTTGAATCCTCACAATGTTATAGCTCAAAGATGTGTCCAATGCTATATAACTAATATATTATACAGCTGAAAAAGTAGTAAAGATGATATTTTAATCCGGGATGGTCTGACTCTAACATTTTTGAACAAAACATCAATTATTTGCTGAAGTTTATCATCTGAACATGCTTGAGACCTCTATTTGTTAGTGAGTATCTTTAGTAAAATTAATTATGTTTAGAAAGGGATCTTTGCACTAAGAAATGGGAGTACCTTAAAATGTATAGGAATATGAAAGAAGCCATTAGAAAAGTGAGTGTCATGGATGTAATGCTAAGATCGATCTCATATACTTGGGCTTTTAAAAGCAATTCTTATTCATTTGTAAAAAGGGGGAAAAAGTTAGATAAATATCTTTAGAAATTTGGTCTAGGTCCAATATTTGTTGATTCACATGAGCTGAATATAACAGAAAAAGAGATTAGAAAGAAATAAAAGGATATTGAAATGTCAGTGATGAAAAAATATGAGGCAGTTCCACAACTGGACTCTTTATATAATGTAGAAGAGTAAATTTGCATGTGAAAACTAACTTTTCAGAGACATATAAATATTTTCTTCTGAAAACTCCCTCACCAAAAATAACTCTTTCTACTGAAATCATTATGCTTCCGGGAATTGGACAAGTCACATCACTTAGAATTCATTTCCCTGGGTTCTTTCACAAGAAAGTAATCAATTCAGTTCAGAAAACAAACTATTTTATGGTTGGCACCATCTGCATGATCAAATGAGTCACTGAAGGACAGTAGTCCTGCCTCCTTTTTAAAACTGAAAAAAAAAGTATGCATTAAATGGGGTAATTATATAAACAGACACTTTACAAAAGAGAAGAAAACAAATAATGAATTACCATCCATGTTACTAATGCAAATGAAAATAATATAATACAAATTTTGTCTAACAAATTGGCAAAGTTTTTGTTTGCCTTTTATTTGTTTGTTTCTGAAAATACTCAAGGACAAGAGAATGCAGTCAAAAAGCTATTTTCCTATAGAATTTGTAGAAGTAAAATGTAGTTCAGTCTCATAAAAACAATTTGCAATGAGTATTAAAATGTCATAAAAAACACTATTCCCTTTGAATCAATATTTTCATTTCTGGGAATCTATCCTTAGGAAAAAATACAAAATGAAGCATTAAAGAAAACTTTTAATGTGAAGTTCTTCATGATGGAAAAAACTCTTATAATGGAAAAACTGGAGGAAAATCAACTTCTACCATTAGAGAATGGTTTTGGGGAATTATAATACATAAACAAAGTCTTATAATGTTCACAAAGTTAATTATCATGCAGAATTATCTTAAAATGTAAGTAGTAAAAAGTAATATCAGCTACAGATATAGTTTGATCACAATTATAAATGAAAATACTTGTAGGTCTAAATGTGTGATTAACCTATAGAAGAACGCATATATAAAATTTAGTATATTCATAAGTAAAATATTACTTAATTGTGAAGATAATGATGCCCAGCCACAGACATCACATTGATAAACCTCATTAACATAAAACTGGAGAATCAAGTCCAGAAAAATACTATGTGATTTCATTTATATAAAATTTAAAATCATGCAAAACAAATCAGCCTTTGCCTGAGATATGTGTTCACATGTGTGAGGGGAGAGGGTGACCTCTATAGACATAGTGCTATAAGAAACATAACATTCAGAAAAGTATTACTTATTTGGGAACAGAGAGAGATAGGATCTGGAAAGGCTTGGGGAATTCCAAGTTATTGACAATTTTCTTAAGATGAGTAGTGAGTCTCCGCACATTTGGATTTTTTAATATACACGATTTTCCACCCATGTGAAACATATCTCCAAAACTGAATACAAGAGTTTCCTAAGACTAAACACAAATATGACGATATGTTTGTCATGGATGGTCTCGAGTATTGTGTTTATGAATGATGTATTTTCTTCTCTAATGTTCATCTATTATTCAACTCTGTCATTATATCTCTGGTTAGGAAAAAAGTCCAGAAGCAATTATCAAAAAATTTAGCCTTCAGAGATGAGCTGGTACTGGAATGTTTCTCAAGGAGAAAATCCAGTGTGAGTATTCTTAGCAATCTTCAAATATATGAATGAAACAAACTACATTATAGTTTTTTTTTAATTTTTGGCAAATTGTGATTTATATCGCAAAAGATTACTGAAAGGATCAAATGAAGTATATCATGTAAGTACATTTCGCAAAGGCACAGAGTACTTTGCAAATATCATTACCATACTCACATTTTTCTACTGAGGAAGAAATTATGGAGACTAAACTTGATATGGTAGAGAAAAAACTTAGAAAACTTTCCCCAAATAGGGAGAGACAATGTAACATGTAACAATAAATGATATAATCTCTATCTTTAGGAACAGCCTAAATTCTCATAAGTCATTTCAATTCTTAAAATCCTAGACAATGTAATGCTAACATGGAATTTATATATATATATAAACACGAGAGAACAAACAATTACAGCAAAACTTTTGGTGTTTATAGGTTAACAATTACAATACTCTTAAATCAAAGGTAATTTGGACATGATCTAATCGACTTTTACTTTAAAAAATGCATAAATTGAAAGTTAGAGTCCCAGTAATTTATCAAGGTCACGAAGATTTATAGAATCAAATGTCTTTAACTTAATATGCAAAAACAAAAAGGCCAGGATGGCACAGACTTCCCAATTAATTTGCTTTAAAAGCTATTAAATTATAGTTTTAATGTTACAGTTTTCAAATGCTCTTGACTCTATTTTTGCATCTTCTTGGGCCTTATTTTCCAGGAGAATACTAAATCAGTTATACATTGTCCAATTAATGATTCTGTGCTAAATGTAAGGAGTGGATTTAATTTAATTTAATCACGGTTGTAGATTGTGAAGGCTAAACTCTGAAAGATAGAAAAGTACAATTAATCCCTTGCTCCCAAAGTGATTACAATGTGAGAAGGTCTCTGTCCCATTTCTTCCACAGAGATAAGGTTAAGGAAATTATACGTATTCATTATCAAACACATGTTGAGTCTATTTTGCATGTTGTCACATAATCGTCACAATAGTCATCTACTGTTAATCTACTGTCCCATCGATTTATAAGATACAGACACTCACAGAAATAGGCAAGTAACTTTCCAAGAGTACATAGTTAACATGTAGCAAAAATAGGATTTGAAGCAAGGTCTCATGGTTATTGAAGTCTGAATATATTCACTCAGATGTATGAATTCCCACCTTTTTCTATTGCCCAAGGAAGAATCTTGAGATGTCCATTAGCAGAAGCACACTCTAACGTTCTAGCTATGTGCAAACTATTAAAGTCTAGGGCTCTATCTGTAAGAAAAATCTTATAAAACAGTTCTTCTCCAACTTTTCTAAAGTACATGAATGTCTCAAGTAAAAAGGGCAAGAAAAACAAGAAACATCCATTGATTCTAGTTCTTGCTCTGTCTTCCCTCAGTAAATACTGTTTCCCGGGTCGGGGGGAGGGGGGAAACAGTGGAAAAGATACTTTCAGACATTAATAGATTTCTTTTAGGACCTCAACTAATTTCTTAAAGAATTTTCTTAGTGCTAGGTAACATTTCAAATATTAAAAATACAAGACGTAAAACTTTTTCTTTTACGGTCTTCTCCCAATCTAAGGAACATCGGCTTGTTAGAGACATCTAAGAGAAACTCTGCACTTTCATGAATCTACTAAATGCCAAAGCTACCAACTTAAAAATGGAAAGCACTAGAAGTTCCCATGCGGTGCAGTGTGTTAAGGATCCACTGTTGCTGCAGCTATGGCACCGGTTGCACATGTAGGTTTGATCATCGGCCCAGGAAATTCCACATGCCACAAATGCAGCCAAAAAAAGAGAAAAAAAAAGGGATTAAACAAACTATGTGCCATTATGGATAATTGTTCAATCTATAAGTAAATGTTCTTACTAAGCTCAAATACTTTTAAATAAATTAACAGAATTTTCTTTGGCTATACACAAGGACTGAGTTGTATTATTGTATTCATCTTATAAGTGACAAATACTAAAAAATTCTGAAACTTTCCTACACTGGGTAAGGATATGCAAACAATCTTAAAAAAAAAAAAAAAAGACACTTTTTAAGGGTTGGATAAGCAGTTAAAGATGTTTCTAGATTGCAATACAGACACCCAAAATTGAAAATTGATAGTCCCACACATTCCTAACAGCTGTGTGTGTCTGGAAAACAGCTGTTAGAGTTTGTACTTCTAGTGATCCAGACAGTACACAAATTTGGAAAGGTAATCACCTTTTTAAAATATTGATTTAGTAGTCCTTACTCTTTCTCTTCATAATTTCTCATTCTAGAACCCAGGTATGAGAGAACTGGCCAGTTTATCCTATCTCTTCTCTGCAAGGAACCTCTAAGACATGATTGGAGTAGACTATGCTAGAGGTTAAATATTTCATTCACAAACAAATTCTTGCCAAAAAAGGCTATGGTGAATGTCACCTTTCTTCATAATAATAGTAAAGTACTTTACCATCTTAATAGTAAAGACCTTTCTCTGACATAGGAATATTCACCAGTGTAATGATTTTCATCAAATATAAAAGCAAATTAAATGACTTTGAATGCACCAACTATGTGCTTGGAGGATAAAGAATGTGGCAAATCTTCATTTGATAAATCAACAAAATATAATATTTTTGTTAATGCCTTAAGGTTGCTACTGTAATTCTCGTGAGCTATTGTTTTGGAAGGTTTTTTGTTTTTTTGTTTGTTTGTTTTTGAGACTTTGAAAACTTGAGCCATAACTAACCCCATATTGGAGAAAAACAGGTGTACATCACAAGAAATCGTGATAGGTTCACATTCATCATTAACACATCATTATTTTGGCTGTCATTTTCCTATAATAGGCACATTGTAATAATTTATTCTAATAGGTTAAAAGGTTGGCTAGCAATGGCACTAATAATTTTTCCTCTTTTGGACTTTTCATTTTAATTCTTGTTTAGGGAAATTATATTTTCCCAAACATAAATATCAGGGTTGATATTTGGCAATAGTTCAGATAAAATATTAACCTTCTCTCTTTAGACATAACCTGTAATAAAGAACAAAAAGCTAAGACGCTTCTGGAAATATGGCATTCTGACTCTTCCAGGCTGCAATTTTAGACAGAAAAATAAAGGTTATTTTCTCAAATCTTTCATTGCGGATTCCCAGGGTTCCATCAAGAAACTCACTCAGTCAGTAGACCTTCTAAAGGACACATTTATGTACTACAGTTATCCTCGATACCCTCGGGGGATTGGTTCCAGGACCCGTACAAATACCCGAATCCTCAGATGCTAAGTCCCCTATATAATAAGGCATAGTATTTGCATATGAACTAGGCACATCTTCCTGTGTACTTCAAATTATCTCTAGATTACTTATAATATCTAATACAATGTAAAGGTTATGTAAATAATTGAAATACAGTGTACATGCAATGTAAATAGGGTCAAGTGGCAAATTCAAATTTTGCATTTTGAAACTTTCTGGGATTTTTTTTCAAATACTTTTGATCTGCAGTCGATTGGCTCTGCAGATATGAAGCACACAGAGACAGAGGGCTGATGGTACACCCTCAGCCATGAATGGAATATACATTTGACCCAAAATTAGACAATCCACTGGCTTAGCAATGACTTGTCAGATTCCTTCTATCATGATTCAGAAACAGGAGTTCCTGTCGTGGCGCAGTGGTTAACAAATCTGACCAGAAACCATGAGGTTGCGGGTTCGGTCCCTGCCCTTGCTCAGTGGGTTAACGATCTGGCGTTGCGGTGAGCTGTGGTGTAGGTTGCAGATGCGGCTCGGATCCAGCGTTACTGTGGCTCTGGCATAGGCCGGTGGCTATGGCTCTGATTCGACCCCTAGCCTGGGAACCTCCATATGCCGCAGGAGCGGCCCAAGAAATAGCAAAAAGACAAAAAAAAAAAAAAAAAAAGATTCAGAAACAAAAGATACAGTTTATAGTTAACCAATGTTTAGAGCCTATTATATAATTGGAACCAACCCTTCCATATTTGGATATATGGAATACAATTACTTCAAGAAGCAGATAAACAGAGGATAAAAGATGGAAGCAGCATCAGAAAAGGACTAGATGTGTGAAAGACCATGCAGTCCCTGAAAGACTGAGAAAGATACTCTGATTTATTTTTCAGTTCAGAGTTTATTTTATTTTATTTTATTTCATTTCATTTCCTCCCCATAGATATTTGTGTTGACTTTTTGTATCCTTCATTAAATCTACTTTTAAAGCTCACTTGACATTTTATTATTTATTTATTTATTTTTGCTTTTTAGGGCTGCATCCACGGCATATGAAGGTTCCCAGGCTAGGGGTTGAATTGGAGGTACAGCTGCTGGCCTACACCACAGCCACGGCAATGCCAGATCCAAGCCACATCTGCAACCTACACAACAGCTCATGGCAACACCAGATCCTTAACCCACTGAGGAAGGCCAGGGATCGAACCCACAACCTCATGGTTTCTACTCAGATTCGTTTCTATTGCACCACAACAGGAAATCCCTCACTTGAAAATTTAAATTGCAACTATAACACTTAGATTAGTACAGAACAGATAACCTATAAATTAATTAAGTAATTTGTCCATACCTTTTTTTTTTTTTTTTTTTTTTTTTCATTTTTGGCTGCCCCACAGCATGTGGAGTTCCTGGGTTCAGATCCGAGCTGCAGTTGTGACCTACGCTGAGGCTGTGGCAATGCAGAATCCTTTAATCCACTGTGCCTAACCCACTATGCTGGGCCAGGGATCAAACCTGCATCCTGAAGCTGCTGCAGAGATGTTGCAAATCCCATTGCACCTCCCTGGGAACTCCTATCAGTACCTAATTTTATCACCTTTCATTTTTATTTTCTACTTTTGAAATTGTGTATCATATACTGTTTCCATATTCTTATGTACATGACCACATACCACATACAAAAACTTTGTTTGACCGTTAAAGTCTGCTGTTGATACAACTGCTTCTTTGATGAACCAAATCAAGTTTCACAGCATGTTTATAAGCAAATACACAGAATTTGTGATTTATAGAAATAAATGTAGGAGCTGTTTTAGAGTTGTTTTACAGGTATGTGTTTCACATATGAATGTTATCATTAGGATACATTTTTCCCTGCAAGGTTTAAAAGAAGTTTTGTAACCAGGGAAAAAATGGAGTCCACAGAAGCTCTTGCTCAGAGTTTGTTAAAAACTGAACTGTGTTTCTAAACTATCACTATAGTATGTCCCACTGTATTAAACTTGCTACTTTCCACCCAGGAAGAGATACCTAGGTTTAATTGTGTGTTCTTGTCAAAGTTATTTCATTTCTCTGTATCTGTTTTCTCATCAATAAAATAAGAATAATAATAGTGATAATAACACACAAACATCATAGGGTTATTGTAAATATTAAATGTGATATTACGTGAAAAGCATCAAATGTATATATTGCATTTAGGACATATTAATATAGCTGGAACAATTAATTATTCAACATACGTGAATTATACTTCTTACTAGATTGAACAGGAAGCGTAGTTTTAACATCATTTTGAGATATAGTTTATATAACATACAATTCACTCATTTACTATGTACAATGTAATGATTTTTGATATAGTCACAGAATTTTCAACCATTACCACAGTCAATTTTAGGACATTTTCATTACCTCAAAAACACTATACAATTTAGCTATCATCCTCTAATCTTTCATCACCCCTAACATTTAGCAAGCATAATCAACATGCTGCCATTCTATATTTGCCCGTTCAGCACATAAGCCATAATGAATAAGCAAGAAATGCATAAAGAAAATTAAGTTTTCATAATATTTACCTCAATGATTCTATAAATGGTGGACCTTAATGGATTCTTAGAGTTCTTAAATTAGAGCCTATAGCAGACTATCTTTTTTCCACTCAGAATCCTTCCTTTTAACATAGAGAAAGCAGCACCGGGGACTTGGACAGTTGCCCGGGATGCTGTGCATAGCATCCAGCTGACCTTCTGACCTATGTCCCACATACAGCTGATAATGTGATGATTAGATCCTTAGTTTGTTTAAGGTCAAACTTACTCCTCTGTGAACAGTGCAATAAAGAAAGAAGTAGAAAGCCTTTTTCCTAAGAAAAATGTTCAGGAAACCCAATGACTGAGATCAATTGCAGAAGTGGATTTTATGAATGGTTTACTGGAAAATTCACAAAATGGTAAAGAAAGTTCAAATGTGATGTTTGCATTGTTCCTATTCCAAGCCTGTGAAGATGGGCAATTCACTCTGTAAGTAATGCTCATGGCTAAGATAACAAACCATCATGTTTTCCTTTGACAAACCCCCTTCTGCCACAACAGTCTGGTTCAGTTCTATTTTACAAAATTTCGAGTGCAGCAATATTCCATAACACAGTGCAAAGAATGAAAAACTGGAAAGTGTTCTTATTCTTCTTAAGACTGCTTCATTTGCTTCCTTGATGTCTTGCACATCTCAAATTCACAGGCAGGATTGTGATGCTTCCTTCCATGCCTTAAAAAACATATTAAGATAATTTCCCTGTATGAATGCTATTTAGGCAACAGATTCTCCACAACTATTTATTTATTTAGATATTTTCTAACTTGACAATGAAGAACTAAATGCTGTATGTAAAGCCAAGCTACGGATAAAACACCCTAAAGCATTCAGAAAAAGAAGAGTAGCTTAAGTTACAGAAATCAGGGGATTTTGTAGTATACTGTTCGCTAACTCACAGAATCTAAACATCTGTATGACAAAATTTTCTGGGTTTTTGTGTTGCTTCATAAATTTCATAGTTAATATACATGGCAGTTTTGCAACCTATTAAATATGCTACTTAATTCAACAAATTTCTGTTGTCATCAAATTCCAACAAACTCCACCACTGGGTATGTGGTTTTCAATTTTATTCAGCTACAGTGATGACTTCTATAATAAGACAGAGTATTTCCCAATACCTTGTACAACAGTACGTTTATATAAAGTATGAATCATATGCTATGACATAAGAGATAGAGGGGTCTTTTTGTTTTACAGATCTTTCTTTATCACATGATGCATTGTGCACAAACTTGTCAGAAGCAGTATCACACAGAATTTGTTCATCGACTATAATAAACATATATTTGGTGTGTCTACCAGTTACTAAGATTTGCTCATGATACTAGGTTACATGAAAATATATAAAGAAAATATAGGAGTTCCTGTTGTGGCTCAGTGGTTAACGAATCCAACTAGGAACCATGAGGTTGCAGGTTCAGTCCCTGGCCTTGCTCAGCGGGTTAAGGATCTGGCGTTGCTGTGAGCTGTGGTGTAGGCCAGCGGCTACAGCTCCGATTAGACCCCTAGCCTGGGACCCTCCATATGCCGCAGGAGCAGCCCTAGAAAAGGCAAAAAGACAAAAAAGAAAAGAAAAGAAAATATAAAACTTCCTCCCGTAGCATAAGATACTGTGTTTATCTTTGACAATATAGAAAGGAGTAACATTTTAAAACTCTGCAGATAGATAGATAGGTAGGTAGATAGATAGATACTGATATAAGATAATTGTTGTGGACAATTCAGTTATTCTGTTCATGTTAAACACCAAACACTTCAGCCACTGTTTGTGTGATTAAATTTGTCACCGAATATTTAAATAGCCATGTGATTAGATTGACATTTTGCTATTTGTTTGTGGCTCATAAAAATCACCCTGATTATGAAAGTATTATGGCTAAAATAATATTGTATTCACTTCTTATAAATATATTTCTCAACAGCTTTAAAACTGGTCTATCCATTTTCACCAAGAATATAAAACATGGCAAAAATCTTCATGGTTAACCAATGTCTGTGCCCTCTTTGAAAATAAAATTTTTTCTTTTCAATGACAGAATCTTTTGTTTAACTGCTTGAACAAATATGATGGGATCAGTTCTTGTTAAACTGTCACTTCCTTGTCACGGAAAGTAAAACACTACCTATCTTTACCATCTGGGATAGACAATCCTAAATTGTTAGCATTATCCAGTTTACCAATAAGCAATCAAGAGGGCTAAGTGCTTATCTCATTTCGCTCCTGTAAAAGATAGGAAATTCCATTTTTACTTTCTTGACAAGGAAACAGATAAGCTACCTTTGCTGTTATCAATAAAATTTTGACATGGAGCTGTGGTGGGTGTTTCGACTAGCAAAGCTAAAGTGCATTGCAAGTAAACTCTCAAAATTTAGTCTCAGTGTGTTTACTATTCATCAGCTTTTATTGATGCAATCACTTTGATACATATTTTCATATATCTTATGTTGAGTCTCTCCTAGGATATTTCATCCTTTGCATTGTTATCGGTTTGGCCAAGACTTTTTGTCAGGGGGCTGTCCTGTTCCTTGCAAGATGTTTAGCCACAGATCTAGCCTCTGCCCACTAGATGCCTGTAGCATCCCTCTGAGTTATGCTGTTTTTCTACATCTCAGCAGTCCTTAGTATCAGTCTTTTTAATTTTAGCCATTCTGGTAGTTGTGCAGTACTATAACACTTCTCTGATTGTTTTTTTCATTTTTCCATTTAATTTAGTGTCAATATTACCTATTTTTCAGTTTTTCCTTATACCTTAGTTGTAATTATTGAGTTAACATAAATTAACATTTATTTAATGATTAACATTTATTGAATTGAATTTGTAAATTTTTAAAGTATACTGTGACAAGCTCTGTTTTTAACTTGCTAATTTAGTCCATTTACATTATTTCTGATTACTGACATATTTATACTTCTTTATTCTCTCTTAATTAATTATGAAATTATACAGATTGGGTTTTTTTTGTTTGTTTGGTTGGTTGTAGTTTTTTTTTTTTTTTTTTTTTTTTTTAGGGCCACACCTGTAGCATATAGAAGTTCCAGGCTAGGGGCCAAATCAGAGCTGTGACTGCCAGCCTGCTCCACAGCCGTAGCAATGTAGATTCCAAGCCTTGTCTGTGACCTACACCACAGCTTGTGGTAATGTTGGATCCCACCCACTGAGCAAGGCCAGGGATCGAACCTGCATCCTCATGGAAAATAGTTGGCTTTGTAACCCACTGAGCCACAATAGGAACTCCAAAGTTACACAGACTTTGAGTAGTCTGCTTCAACATCATTTTTCCAATAAGTCCTGCCATTTGTGTTTGTGTGAGTGAGTATGTATGTATGTGAGTCTGTGTTGAACTTCATTTAAATAAAATCATAGAAATGTATTCTTTTTTTATTGTGGTAAATAAGATGTAATATAAAATTTTCCATCTTAGAAATGCCTTATCATTTTTCATGAGCAATTTTGTAAAATATAAAATTTATCATGTTTTTAAAAAATGTTTCTATTCTATTCACTGGTTGGAATTATATATCATTTTCCCTCAATAATTTATTTGTTCTTGGCCAAAAAACACATGAAAAGATGTTCAACACCACTAATTATTAGAGAAATGCAAATCAAAACCACTATGTGGTACCACCTTACACTGGCCAGAATGGCCATTGTCAAAAAGTCTACAAACAATAAATGCTGGAGAAGGTGTGGAGAAAAGGGAACCCTATTACACTGTTGGTGGGAAGGTAAATTGGTGCAACCACTGTGGAAAACAGTATAGAGACTCCTCAGAAAACTAAAAATAGAATTACCATTTGATCCAGCAATCCCACTCCTGGGCATCTATCCAGAGAAAACCATGGCTCAAAAAATACACATACTCCAATGTTCTTTGCAGCACTATATACGATAGCCAAGACATGGAAACAACCTAATGTCCACCAACAGAGTGGATAAAGAAGATGTGGTCCATATACACAATGGAATATTACTCAGCCATTGAAAAGAAAGAAAGAACAGCATTTAAGGACCATGGATGGATCTAGAAATTATCACACCAATTGAAGTCAGTCAGACAGTGAGACACCAACATCAAAAGCTATCACTTACATGTGGAATTTAAAAAAACTACACAATGAACTTCTTTGCAGAACAGATACTGACTCACAGACACTGAAAAACTTATGGTTTCCAAATGAGACAGGTTGGGGTGTAGGGAGATGTGCTGGCGGTTTGGGATGGAAATTTTATAAAATTTGGTTGTGATGATCATTGTACAACAATTAATGTAATACAATTCATTGAGTGATAAAAAAGTTTTTTTTGTTCTATGTGCTTTTTTTAATAAATATTCTCTCGAAAATAGATTAAAATTGGGTTTTAGTCTTATACATAATAATGTTATGTACTTCACTTTAATCAAAATTATTGATGTAATATATGCATTTTATATTTTCAGTTTATTGTATTCATTGCTTCTTATTTTCTCCCTTCCTACCACATTGGAGTCATAATATTTTTCATTGTGCCTCTGTATCTTTCTAAGAGTTTGGATGCTATAAATGTGTTTCTCTGTTTCTTCTCTAATTTTTAAAACCTAGCAAATATAATTTTAAAATGCACTTTTAGTTATAAACATTCATTTGTAAAACTCTTAAAGTTATTCATTTTTTTAATCTTCTTTTACATGGATCTTAACATTTTTAAACTGTTACACAACCATTAACTTTCCAAATCTTTTCGGTATTACATAAAGTTTTAGTTTAGGCCATGCCTGTGGCATATGAAAATTCCCAGGGACAGAATCCTCAACCACAGCAGCAACCCAAGCCACTGCTGTGACAACCCTGGATTTTTAACCATCTGTGCTACAAGAGAACTCCTGCTTTTACTTATGTTTGCACACAAATCATGTTTTTCCTTTTTATAATAAATAGTTAACTAAACATACCATTCTCTTATACCCATTAATTGATTCCTTCACTCCTTGTTTCTTATATCACATGCTTTCCCTCTTGGTTTGCTTTTACTCCTTAAACAGATGTCCTTTGTATATCAACTACATTTCAATTTTTAAAAAAATTCATTGGCAAAATCCCAGCCCCCAATGGAACTTTAAAAAAAAAATTTTTTTAAACATTCACTTTCCCTCCTGCCCATGTTATGTTGGATTTATCTAACAGAGGCTCACGTCTTTTCTAATGTATGTGCTTTATGTGCACGTGTATAATTAGAGGCCTTGCTACCAAGACATCACAAGCACTAAGATCCATCTGGGTCTTTTGAGCTCTATATAGCAAGTATTAATTATGGCAAAATGCAAAAACATATAGAGCATCAAACAGAGTATGAGTACCCAAGTAAACTCCAAGGGCTCCTCCCCATCTGTTGTTGTTAAAGTTTCCAACAGGAAAAAAAAAAAACTCTTTTAATTATTCTTTCACTGATGGTCTAGGCATGGTAAGTTCTCCTACTCTTTGAAACATTTAAGTATTTAAAATGTTTTCAATCTATCGAATGCTAATTTGGATAAGAACAGTTTCTGTTTTTCACCAGTATTTTGTACCTCTATCTGCTGTTTTCCAACGGACTTTGTTACTGATGAGAGGTCAGCTGATATTTTATGCTCCATTCCTTAGTAGGAAAAGACTGTGGTGGGTATTAAGATGGTCTTTTTAGCCTTAATGGTTGCAGTTTTCCTCCAATGTAACAAGAATGGATTTATTTATTTATTTTAGTTGATTGATTTTAGGCACACTTTCATCTTAAGACTCAGGACTTTCTTCAATACTGCTGAAAATTTTTCAATACTGTTACTTCAGCTATAGATTCTCTGAAATTTTTAAAAGTTTTATTTCCTCTCATTTGTCATATATTGGGGTTCTTAATCTAGTCTCATACCTATTAATTTCTGTGTGCATACACACACACACACACACACACACATATGTACATATGTTTATCTTTGTGCCTTAGAGTGAAGGCCACAGTTCAAATCTACTGATTCTCTTGTATCAACTATTGCATAGAGTTTATAAGTTTGTGAAGTATTAAATATCCAAATAAATATTTATGTTTAGTATTTTATTGAAGTGTTTTTAATTTCTCAATTTTTTATTCATAAGTTCATTACAATTTATATAACTATTACTAATATCATTTTGAGAATCCTGACTATACTAGCGAACAATTATTTTGTAAATTATAACATAAAACTATTGAATATAGAGTGAAATCATTTTTATTATTGATTTTTTTCTATCCTTTTTCACAGTATTTTTTCTCAAAGATTTGTTAGATTTGCTCATTTTGAACTTGTCATTTGCTGATCCCCAAACCTGTGTCTCAATGGATAGAACATTTTGGAAGCTGTCCCCTTTGAGAGAAGATGACACCCCCAATAGTAAATCAAACCATCTACTAGCTCTAGCCCCTTCCCTAATGAAAGCACTGAACATTTCAGGACCTTGCTCACTACAGATACTAAGATACTAGTAGATGGTCTGCTGCTTCATTCCTTTCCACTTTTTTATATGGCTGTTCAATCTCTGCTCGAAGAAATTTAATTTTGTCCTAGGTATAAAGTATTGGTTTTCTCTTTGGCTTAGTGTTGACCAGGGAATGTGCTAGTTCTATTTTGTTAGTATCCTTTCTCCTCAGATGATTATCTGCCCTTTTCTGTCCCTGTATTTCAAGAAGCTGATTCTCACACAATCAGCCACCCAAGTTCCATGGATTTTCCAAGGCAGGCACAAAGAGCAAAAACAGAAAGATTTTTAGGTGTATCTTTCCTGCTCCCACCCTGATCGGAACCACATTTCTGTTAGACGCTGTGCCCTTCTATGATTGCCCTTCTTTTTCTCCTCAAAAACTTCAATTTTTCTCTATTTCAACATTTCTTCTACTCCCTTTAGGGTTAGGGGTGATAGTAACTTCCTCTGACTGGGTTTCCACAAGTAATTCCTTCATTTCAATCTCTGTATTGAGCCTGTCTGAATGTGGTTTTTCTTCCTGACAGGACTGGCACAGAGGGTGTAACAATGTTTTCAAATAATATTTTATCTTGACAGGAAGCCCCTTGGTGTGACCCTTACCCACTTCCAAAGTGCCTTAACACTTTACTGTATTTGCTAGGTCTTGGAAATACATTTGTTATATTAGCTCGTGCAATATTTTACAGATATTTCTGTGTTTGAGAATGTCAAAACTTTATAAGAACAGGTTTAATAGTTCTGAGAAGCAAGAACGAATTTGGTTAGATTTGGCCCTATTTGATTAGATTTGGCTTCTTCGAATTCTATATTGAATTTCAAATATAACTCTAAAGTTGGTGCATTTGAATTTCTGTCAAGCTGCTTTTCCAATAATTACTGTTATTCTTTGGAGCAAGATATTTGAAAATCTGGCATATTCTAATTTAGTTTTACAAAGAATAAAGGATTAGAAAATTAAACGTTCAACAGACCCCATACAAGAATTTCACCTTCTGAAGTGTTTCGGGAGTTCCCCTAACAAAATTGAAAATATTGTCAACATTTACCTCATGAAACAAATGTTCAATTTCTTAAAGCATGCCAGGCACTCTACTGTTTGACACATTCATCAAATCCCATAAGGACATTGACAGCAAACAAAATTATAATGGCATCTTGTCACTTCATACCCATCACAAAATCCAAAACCAGCAGTAGGACAAAAAGATCTTTCTTGGGGTGTGTGGGTGGAAATCAGCATATCTAAAGACATCCAGATTCCTGAGAGGTAACTCTGATTATATGCACACTCACATGACATATATACGTGTTCACACATTGTTTTGAACAGCTAGTGTTAATCTTTGGTTCATTCTCATGTGAAGTTTTCTGTATGGAAATAAATTAACTCAACGTTTAACATGGAAAATTAAAAAATTATAAGAAAAACAAGAGAATAGTTTTTCACCAAAGGAAAATATATATCTTACTTTGTCACAAAACTGTTCTTTTTAACACGTAACACCAGAAGACCTACAGGGAAGGAGTTGTAAAATATAGTCTCGTATGGGCTTTTGCTCAATTAAATTCAATCAGTTTATAGTGAATCCACATTTATTTCCACATGCTGACCTAAGTCATGGTTATTCAAGGACAAGTAGATTCTAGTTCTACCATTTAGTACTTTATAAAGTGATGGATAGCCATGCAAAATCTCATAAGTTTCATAACACTTCTTGAGAATCTCCTAAGTAGATTTGATTAGTTCTAATTACAAGTATCCAAGTAGGTTTCACATAAAAATTGGCAGTGGTAAGTGTCTTAAGAGTGTGAAATTATTTCAGTAGTAGAAAATGTCAGACTGAGTACTGGTCAAGTGAATTCTAGAGATTAGTATAACCAAGGACTTGGGGGCATAGCCAGGCATCATGTATCCTGGGAATGGGACATAAAAGTAATTTATACTCCTGTGTGTCTATTCAGATAGACATGGGTGCCAGTATTGTTTTTTCCACTTTCTAAAAATGTAGCATAAATCCTCCATCCTGATCACTATATCTGAAAATAAGGCATAGAATACCATCTAACTTACTGGGCTGCTTTGAATGTACAATGAAATAATGCATGTAATGTGGTTACAAGACCTAGTACATGAAATAGCACATTCAATAATGTAAAATATCTCTAGCACCTAGAGTGGGTTTTGCGTCATCAAGTTGGATATCAAGCTGAAAAGTTAAAGTGGAATCAAACTGGAAAACCATAAATGTGATGTTCATTGGCACATGATTTGCATCCAGCTTACATCAGGGCTAAAAAATTATGTTGAATATAATCCCATAAATAGTCGAGTATTTTATGTCTGGAGAATTCAATATCTTAATAATCTTCCCTACTGATATAAATCTTCAAGAAAAAAAATATTATTCTTGTCTTTGCGCCTCTGCATAACTAGCTATGGCAGTTCTAGAATAAATCAATAAATTGTAAAAACAAGCTTTTAAAAATAAACCTCTTATGTATAGAAAAACTAGAATAACAAATATTCCCTTTTGCTTAAAAAGAGTAACAGATCAACTAATTAGCTGGCAGATCTTCAGAGGTTTAAAGAATATTTATAGCCCCTTTTCCTGAAATCACAAAATAAATTTCTTTCAGTTAAAGGAACTTAAGGGGTGGAGATAAGGGAGAAGGCTTTTCACTTGCTAATAGGAGCACAAGAGATTTGCAAGCCACTGAAGTAATAGAAAGGAATCTCATCAGAGTTGGAAGAAAAAGCACCTTTCCTTATGAGTTATGTGAACTTGAACACCTGAGTTGCTTATTCTGGGCTTCGAATTTCTCTTGGGCAAGATTATCTCAGTTGCCTTCAAAAGCTGGTATTTCTGTTGTGTTCCTCCTCCTTTCATAGATTCTCTTCTGCCAGCAAAGAATTAGAGAATTCTGAATATCCTCTGTGCCATACATCCTCTGTATAGGCTTGTTGTTGGTTTGCCTTGCTACCAGTAGAAACCTTAAGTGAAACCATTTGAATATTCCACCCTTCACTCTCTCCAGTGAGTACTCCTATTCTAAGTGAGCCCTGCTGGCCGTCTTTGTTGTGAGAACTGCATATTCCTTTGCCATGTTTCCCTCTCCTGTGAGGGTGAGAATTTCAGTTCTCAAACATTAGGTGGGACTCATTAGTTTTATAGTTTCTTTGCCAAGTGGTTGGCTCTTCATTATCATTTCAGATAAAGCATAAAGAAAAACCAAGGTCTTGATCAATCAAAAAACATTTTGCAGTGATGAGGCTATTTTGGTTATTCAAGCAAAACAATTAGTGGAACATTACTCTTTGAATAATATAGCTCATTTTAAATAGATTCATTTTTTTGGCATAATTGACTTTATGTTGTTGTTTGGTCCATATTTATTAAAGGAAGTTAACAAAGGCTTAACATGAGCATGGGAGTTTACCCCAACCCCTGCCTTGACTTTGTATGAAACACTATCAGCTTAAGGAAATGATGTTAAAAGAACTTTGCAAATTATCTGTGTATAATTGAAAGTGAGCTGAAGATGACACATATAGAGTAAAAGATATTTTATGCAAAGAATGCATAATCTTTTGTTTATGCAAAGAAACAAAATTTTTAAAAGAAAAAACAAAATCTTACTAAAATAGAAAATTTCCACCTTAAATCCCTGTTTGTTCTCTTAGTAAATTCCTTATCTTAATATTCCAAGCCTAATATGCCATCTGTATATATGCGCTGAAAAATATGGTTTGAAGTTAAATTATGTTTAATGTAAATATTTTTGTATTAACTTGATCACTCAATTAATCATTGATTCTTCTTTCTGGGAAATGCATGCTCCCTGACCTCACAGGGGAATATACATCATTTTTTCACAATCTGTGACCCAGCTAGACTTAAACTAGTTCTTGTATACATAAGCTTTGTACAGGAAATAAGTAATTTTGATTTCATCTCTGTATAGAGAATTAGTCAGACATTGGCAGTGAAACACAGTATGTCAACAGGATTCAAACTAAAGATTTCTAAGTACAAAAAGCAAACTTTTATAATAGAGTATCAGATCAAAGCAAGCAAAAGCAAGATGAATAAAATTTAATTGCTGTTTATTCTTTATTGTAAAGTAGCAATTCATCAAAAAATATTTCCTAGAATCCCACTATATCTACAGCTCAAATTAGCCACTGGAAATATGGAATGTGGAAGTAGAGGAGGGAATTAAATGAGGAGAGTACTCATCCCCAATTTTCGCAAAATTTACTTTGAGTCTAAAATTTTCTGAGGTGTATAAATGTCATATTATACAGTGACTAAGATTATGCCAAGTTTTGAAAGTGTATTATTACCTGGTGTCTTGGTCAGATTACTAAAAGTCTCAGTTTGGTTTCTCAGTTTCTTAGTCTATATAATAAAGGAAATAATAACACCTAACACCTTAGGTTTCTAGGAGGATTAAATGAGACAAGAAATGTAAGGCACTTATAAAGTTGCTAGATATATAGTAACCACTTGACAGATATTTGTTCTTACTTTTTATTTCTATTATGGAATCCAGGCTATGGAAAGGTATATAGTTCCATAAATTTATTTATTGTTCCATAAATGGTGAAGAAGAGATTTCAAGAAAGGTGACTGGGAGGAAAAGAAAAATAATGATCAAGAGAAAAATTGAAATATTGGCCCTATTCTCAAGTAACTTATATTTTCAAAATATGACTAGAATCAATTAAAATAGTCAAGTAATATATAATAGTACTAACTCTAAATATAAACAAATTTAAAGAAAGGGAAAAACAGAAAGAACTAAAATTGTCATAAAAGACTTTTTGAAGCAGCTGACCCTAGTCATATGATTTCTAGGCATAGTCATATTTTCTTTTTTCCATCTTTCATTTCTTCTGAAATAAAGAATCAGAACTGAGTAATATACATCAGTCAACAACTTTAATTTGGTTAGGCTATCTAAATTTTTTTTCTTATTTGCAAGTTGAGTCATTTTATTTATGAAGTAACTTCCTAGAAAAGGAAGTAGGTTCTATCTTGCTTCTCCAGAATTACTGCAAATGATATTTTCAGATTCTATGTGGGTCTGTGTGACATAATTCTGCCTCAGAATTTTCATTTAAAAAAAAAATGACTTCAAGTTGAAGGCCAGAGAAACATAGACAAGTTCTTGGTTATCATCAGACATGAACCTGCAGATCCATTTTAACATTTTACTTTTCAGCAAACATATATAGGTCATTTTCTACCTCTGAAAGCTAAGTAAGACAGCATATTAGATACCATATATAGAGTACGTCTGCCAAGTCTTTTTGGGGGGGGACTGGACCATCCTGAGCACATCCATTTAGTTACGGAAGAGATTCTTGGCAATCTTATTCTTGGTTTCAGGGCAATGATTGAGCCAGTGATCAGTCTCTTCCCTAGGAATTTGAAATTGTGGTCCAAATAGATAATTTCTCTTTTAAGGTCTGTCATCTTAGCTGTAAATTATTAATACCTTAGCTGTACTTGTCATGTTTTTCACCATGTAAACTTGAGGCTCACAAGGCTGAGAAGAGGGAGATAAGAGGAAATATAAAAGGAAAAGCAAATGGGAAACAAAGGAACATCTTCTTTTCCCTGGTTTAAATTCTTTCCTGAGACTCTACTGGATTCCTAGTGCTTTGGCTTCCATGAGATGCACCATGTCCTCAAAATACAGCAACTGTTCTTCTTGTTTATGTAATCTTGAATTTTTACTCTTGCAGCCAAAAAACTATGTGGTTAATATTAAATTCAGCAGGAAATGAGATTTTTTTGTTTGTTTATTCTAGTTTAGTTCTGCATTGAACAATAGGTGAAGGTCAGAATTCCAGTTACTTTTTTTTGAGTGTGTGTGTGGCAGAAAGTGTCTAGTTAACTGGAAGGAAATTAAGGGATACCTGGTGTGGTGGAAACTAAGCCTGGACCTATTTAATAAAAGAAGTTGATTCTAAGCTTATAAGTATATTGACTAACTCATCCTGATTTGCTTGAGTACTTACCAGTTTCAGTATCAAAATCCTACATCCAGAAGATTCCTGAATTGGGACAGTTTGTTACTCTACCTCTGGATATGAGTAAAACCAAGTTATTGCTTAAAAAAAAAAAAATCCTTGAAACTATTAATAATTTTTCTTGTCTTCAATCTAGTGCATTAATTGAATTTAGAAGAGAGTACTTGGCAGAAACCAAGTCTAAGAGAGTGCTTTGTCCAAGATAAGAAAGGGACCAAACTCATTTGTCTCTCCATGCGTTCCTTTAAAATTTTATTATAACATGCTGTTTAATGAAACTAGCTCTCAAACAAGTTGCATCTCTTTATTCAGAACAATTAAAATCTGTTCAGTGTGGGTGCTTTCATTTGCAAATCTTCTCAGCCAGTGCAAGCGGCAAGAGCAAGGGCTCCTCTATCACAAAATCTGGGATCTAGACTTGGCTCCACTATCATCATGTGACCTGGAAAAAGTGGTTTAAACCCTCTTAGGCTGACTCTTTTTACTACTAAAGTGAGAATAATGAATACCACGTAGGGTTGTTGAGAGGATCAAAAGTGATCCTGTGAAATCAGATTGTTATGATCATTATACAACTACAGATGTGATAAATTCATTTGAGTAATAAAAAAAATTTTAAAAATGAATCTTAAAAAAAGTGATTGCACACATGAAAATATACTTATCACAGTACCTGGACCCTGTTAGGTACCCAGTTAATATTAGCTTTTATGCATTATTTCATTCAATCCAATATTTACCATTGCCTTGTGACACAGGAAGAACATGGTATGATAGCCCTGTCCTGCAGTTGAGGAAAATGAGAGATGGACTGAATCAAGGCATCCCACTTAGGGACAGAGCTTGTATTTGAACTCCAGTTCCTCTGACCAGGTATAGGACTTATTCCTCCACACTATATTCCCTTTGTATAAAAGCATAGAAGACCTAAGTTTTTTGTTTGTTCTTATTTTTGAGGAAAACAAGAGTTTAATCATGTCCCTGTCTAAATAATGCCAAAACAATGAAATAATACATAAAAAAGAAACTCTCCTACATATTTTATAAGTTGGATGCCAAGATGTCTGTAAAGATTCATAAAATTGAATTTTTCACTTTTTAATCTCTGCTGGGAATTATGAAGAAATAGCTATTGTCACTTCAATTGCCAGGCATTATTCAAAATGAGTCACCATATGGTCATGAAACATTATCTGGGAACTAAAAAAATATGATATTTCCAACAACAAAATAAGTGATTATATTACTTATTTTTTTAAAAAAACTTTTTTTTTTTTTTGGTCCTTTTGCCATTTCTTGGGCTGCTCCCGGGGCATATGGAGGTTCCCAGGCTAGGGGTCGAATCGGAGCTGAGCTGCCAGCCTATGCCAGAGTCACAGCAACACGGGATCCGAGCCGCGTCTGCGACCCACACCACGGCTCACAGCAACGCCGGATCATTAACCCACTGAGCAAGGGCAGGGACCGAACCCGCAACCTCATGGTTCCTAGTCGGATTCGTTAACCACTGCTCCAAGACAGGAACTCCTAAAAAAAACTTTTTAAATAAAAGGAACATATATATTGGATTTATTTGATGTAAAAACCATAACTTAAAATACATATGTACAAATAGTGTTTTTAGGGGATAACTAGTATAGGAATTCAGTTTTTATTATCTGCATTTCAAAAAAAAAACCTTGGAGTTCCCATTGTGGTGCAGCACAAACAAATCCAACTAGGAACCACGAGGGTTCAATCCCTGACCTTGCTCAGTGGGTTAAGGATCTGGCGTTTCAGTGAGCTATGGTGTAGGTCACAGACGTGGCTCGGATCTGGCATTGTTGTGGTTCTGGTATAGACCAGCGGCTACAGCTCCGATTAGACCCCTAGCCTGGGAACCTCCATGTGCCACGGGTGCAGCCCTAAAAAGACGAAAAAAAAAAAAAAAAAAACAACTTGCAAGTTTCAAAAATCATTTTTTAAAATGTGGGAAAAAAGTCCAAAACAAATTATGTATTGGGAATTCACGTGTGTTTTTGGCCACCTACATTTGCACCAAGAAAGCATGCAAGTTCTGAGTCATTGTAAAAGGACACAGCACTGCATCCTAACTTCATTTTGTTTCATAAAAATTATGTTAAGTCAATTTTGTTTGATTTAACTCTCAGCAGTAGTTGAAAATTTCTTATTTGTTCCTTTTTAAAATGTTTTTCCTCCATGTTTTATGATTATCACATTCTTTTAATTATTCACCTAATTGGCCATTCCTTCCAAGCCTATTCTACTTTACTTCTAAGTCTTAGAGCAAACAAAGGCTTAACTTGAACCCATATTGCTTCACTTTCTCTTTGTCATTCTCTCCCTCTTCATTCTCTCCTTAGGTCCCATGATTTTTAAATAGTCTCTCTATTTAATACCTGTCAAATTTAGATCTCCAACCTCAACTTCTTCTCTCATCTCCAGACTTAAATACAACTGTGTATGGTAAATTACCCTTTGGGTATCAAATCGGCATCTCAAACTTTACATGTCTAAAGCAAAAGTCTTGAAATTTCCTGACTTCTGTTACCCCTCAAGTCTTCCTCACCTCAATAAAAATTCCTAGCAGATATCTAGTTACTCCAAGCAAAATCCTAGGAACACTGTAACTCATTATCTTTCTTCCATTCCCATAACCAAGCCATTAGGCAGTTATCTATTTTGGAACACACCCTGCAATGTGTGTTCCAAATAGATCATACTGCAACCATCTCTCAGGAGGACCAATAACTGCTTTCAGTCTTCCTATCTTTTACCCTCCACAGGGTAACAAAAGCGAACCTTAAAATGTAAGTGAAATACAATTATTCTTTCCTTAAAATACTCCTTAGCTTGACTTTCTTCTTCAAAATTTTAAAGATGATCTGATTCTCTGAACTTATCAAGCATTGTTTTGCCTAAACTCACTACACTATAATTGCACTGTTTTTCTTCCACAAATAATTCCATGAAAGTTTTCTCAAACAAACAGCTCTAGTCTTTGTACTTAAGCAGTTCAAAAATAACCCTCCAAACATCTATTTCTAGTAACGGGATATTTGTATTAGACTAAGTATTTAATAATCGACAATTTTAAACTTTGGAAAATGTTTTTAAACAGTTTGATAAAACTAGAGAGTAACCAAAAGCAAACAAAAACTGGAGAAAGTTAATACTTTAAAGAAATGCATTGGGTTAGGCTTGTGTTGTATGACTTTTCACCAGATGGCACTATCTTGTAGAAATTATATGAGGGGATGAAATTGATGTAGAAGGCCATGATCTCACTAGCTTGATAAATCAAAGGATACATTTTGTGGTTACCAGAATGCTCAAGGAAACAGAGCTATATCGCCTGGAGCAGATTCAAAGAGGTTCAATGTAAAGCAACTTTGGAAAGAACAAAGCACAAATTTTAACCCCCTCCTCCATAGTCTTGAAGAGACATCATTTAAAATTTGTCTCCAGATAGGCTAATTGCCTTTTGTAGCAAAAATTAATAAAGTTCAGAAAATAACAAAATCCAGAGTTTCTATAAATATCCCATTGTCTAGAATACAATCTAAAATTACTAGGAAAAAAGTGAAAAGTGACCTATGTTTGAGGGATAAAAATCAATATTATAATAATTTAAATACTAGAATTATCTGATAAAGATTTTATAGATTTCTTTAAATGTTCTAAGACAATAAGGAAAATTACGGCTCTTCAAGGAATGTAACAGATGGTGAATCTCAATGATAAAGTGGAAATAAAAAGAAATACAGGGATCTGGGCTGCAACTGTGGCATAGGTTGCAGATGTGGCTCAAATTCAATCCCTGACCTGGGACCTTCCATATGCCTCAGGTACAGCCATTAAAAAAAAAGAAGATAAGAAAAGGAAGAAAGAAATACAGTGGAAAATCTAGGACTGAAAAATGCAACATCTAAAGTAAAAACTTTATTATATGTGCTTATCAGCGGAATGAAAACGACAGACAATCATCACCTAACTTAAAGTTAGATCAACAGAAATGTTCCAAAGTAAAGAACAGGGGAAAAATATTTTAATTTAAATTTAAAAAAGCTAAAACAAGTTCTTGATGACCTATGAGACAATATCAAAAGATGAAAAATATGTGTAATTGGAGTATCAGAAGGAGATTAAAAAAAAATTGGAGAAGAAAATAACGTTTGAAGAAATAATTTAAAAATTTCTAAAATTCAGAGGAAAATATAAACTTCCAGAATACGAGTAGCTAAATGATCCTCAAAGATGATGAAGTTAAAGAAATCCATGGAGTTCCCCTCCTGGCTCAGTGGTTAACAAATACGACTAGGAATCATGAGATTGTCGGTTCAATCCCTGGCCGCACTCAGTGGGTTAAGGATCTGGTGGTGCTGTGAGCTGTGGTGTAGGTCTCAGGCATGGCTCCGATCCGGCATTGCTGTGGCTCTGGCGTAGGCTGGCGGCTACAGCTCTAATTAGACCCCTAGCCTGGGAACCTCCATATGCCGCAGGTGCAGCTCTAGAAAAGACAAAATAAATAAATAAATAGAAATCCATAAGACATTCAATATAATAAAGTTTTCTAAAATTAAAAACAAAGAAAAAATCTTTAAACCAGCCAGTGATAAACCACTTGTATCCTATAGGGGTACACCTGTTTCCTATAGGGGTACATCCATTTGAATGACTAAAGATTTCTCATCAGAAAGCAAGGAGACTAGAAGCAAATGAATGGCATAGCATTTGTTTAAATTCTAAAAGAAAGGAATTGTCAAATCAGAATTCTTTACTAAGGAAAAAGTATCTTTTAGGAATAAAGGTGAAATAGACAATTCTCAGATGGAGGAGAACAAAGAGGTATTGGTGCTTGCAATCTTAGTCTAAAAATCTGCTCAAAGAGTTTTTCACAAAGAAGGGAACTGATGCTAGAAGGAAACCTGGAACATCATGAATGAAATTAGAGCAACAGAAATGGTAAAATTTGAATGAATATAATGGATTCTTCTCCTCTTAAGAGCCTTAAAATGTTTTGTAGTTGAAAGCTAAAATTATGATATTTTCTTTCAGGTTTTTCAGTGTATGTAGATATAAAATATAAGACAACTATAATGTAAAGAAAAGAGGATAAGGGACCTATATGATGGTAAGATTTCTACATGGTAACTGAGGTGGTAAAATGCTGGTTCTAAGTAGCCTATGGAAATTAAGTCTGTATGTAGTCATCCCTACAACAACCACTAAAATAAATTATACAAAGAGAGTAAAAAGCATAGTAAGTAAATTGAAATAGAATACTAAAAATGTTCAGATAACACAAAAGAAGGCAAGAAAGAGAAAATAAAGGAAGGAAAAAGAGGAAAAAGACAGAAAATACATTATAAATGATAGAGCTAAACAAACATACCTATAATTACATTGAATGCAAATGATCTGGGAGTTCCTGTCACGGCGCAGCGGAAACGAATCCGAAAAGGAACCATGAAGTGGCAGATTCCATCCCTGGCCTCGCTCAGTGGGTTAAGGATCCTGCATTGCTGTGAGCTGTGGTATAGGTCACAGATGCGGCTCGTATCCTGAGTTGCTGTGGCTCTGGTGTAGGCTGGCAGCTACAGCTCCAATTAGACCCCTAGCCTGGGAACCTCCATATGCTGTGAATGTGGCCTAAAAAAAAATGATATAAACACATCAATTAAAAGGCAGACATGTTCATAATGGAAAACAATATATGACCCAACTACGTAGTGTCTACAAGGAAACATTTTAAATATTTAATATCATAGATAAATAGGGTGAAGATAATCTAAGCTAGAGTTTCACCTCTTGGTATTCATGCCTTGCATAATCCTCTTCTCTTGAGTGTGAATGGGACCAAGATTTACTTCTAGCCAACAGAGTACAATAAAAGCAACTAAATGTGTGTCATTACACGTACATAATTATATTAACAAGATTCAAGCTCTGGTCATGGAAAGAGAGCACCTAAACAAAACATCTAATGAAATAGGTACAGGATCGATATACTGAAAACTTCAAAACACCGATGAAAGGGATCAAATAACACATAAATAAACAAGAGACATACCCTGAATATAAAAATTTGCATAGTAAAAATGTGAATTCTCCCAAAATAATCAATAGGTTTAATGTAATTCTTGTGAAAAATTCTAGCAGAATCTTTCATGGATATAGACAAGCTAATTCTAAAAATTATACAGAAAGTAAAGAAGTAGAAGAGCTAAAGCAATTTTGAGTAAGCAGGTGAATTTGGAGAAATTATGCTACATGATTTTAAGTGTTCAAAAACCCAGACTGTGGTATTGGCAGAAGGATAGACCCACAGATCAATGGAACAGAATAACAAGTCCAGAAATAGAACCACACAAATACATCAAATCAAATATTTGATTTTGGCATGAGTGTGAAAGGAATTCAATGGAGGGAAGGAGGTAGAGGGCTGGACTGGGAGTTTGGGGTTCGTGGATACAAACTATTATATTTAGAGTGAATAAACAACAGGTCCTACTGTACAACAAAGAGAACTATATCCAATCTCCTGGGTTAGACTATGATGGAAAGAATATTAAAAAAGAATGTGTATATATGTATAAGTCATTTTGCTGTACAGCAGAAATTGTCAAACATTGTACATCAACCATACTTTAATTACAAAATTTTTTAAAGCAATTCAATGGGGATAGAGTACTCTTTTTAAAAATTTTATAGACAGAAAAGTGAATCTCAATTAAATTTCAAACATCATATGAAAAATTGATTCAAAGTAGATCATAGATGTAAATGGAAAATATAAAACTATGAAACTTTTTGAGAAAAATATCTTCAAAGTGAAAATATCTTCACAACCTGGAATTTAACAGATTATATATATATATACACACACACACACACACATGCACATATATATGCATATGTATCATACATTTGCATATATATACGTATATGTCACCTAAAGCTTGATCCACAAAAGAAAAAAATCATAAAATGACTCATCAAAATCAAAAATTTTGCTCTGTGAAATATTGTTAAAAGAATGAAAATACCAGGCACAGACTGAGAGAAATATTTGCAAATGACAAATTATTAAAAGGTATATTAAAACTAGATAAAGCACTCTCAAAATAAGAAAGTATACAGCACAATTTAAAAATGAGCAAAGTACTGAACAAATACTTTAAGATATTCTATGGATGGCTAATGAGCACATGAGAAGTGGTTCATTAACTATTAATAACATGCTAATTGAAATCACTACATGTTATAATTACACACATATTAGAATGATTTAGGTAAATAATACCAAAGTGTTGTATGATAATATCAAGTACTGATGAGGATACAGAACACCTGGAATTCTTAGTGATATAGCCCCTCTACAAAAAAAAACTGGAAGTGTTTTATAAAGTTAAAAAAATCTTACCAGACCACTATTCTTGGGTATTTAGACTAGAAATATGAAAACATATGTTCACATAAATACCTGTTCACAAATTTTAATGGCAACTCTATTTGTAATTAGCCCAAACTGGAAACCATTCAAATGGCCTAGAATGAGTGAGTGGAAAAAATTGTGGTAAAGTAATATGTGAAATACTATATGGCAAAAAAAGGGACAAACCATTGATAAATCTCAAAGACATTATGGTAAGTGAAATGAGCAAGTCTTAAAAGGTCACATTTACTTACAATTACATTTTTTGACATTGTCAAAAAAGACAAAATTGTAGTGATGGGGTTAGAGAAAAGAGCTTGGGTATAATGTAGCTCTAAATATATAGCATGAGGAAGTTTTTTTTTTGGCTGTACCCACAGTTTATGAAAATTCCCAGACCAGGAATTGAATCTGAGCAGCAACTGCAACCCACACCACAGCTGCAGGAATGCCAGATCCTTAACCCACTGGGCCTGGCTGGGGCTTGAACCCTTGCCACCAAGACAATGCCAGATCTTTAACCACAGAGGGAACTCTAGCATGAGGAAGTTTTGAGGGGTGATGGAAGATTTCTGCCTCCTGATTGTGGTGGTTACACAAATTTATATATGTATTAAAATACATGCAAAAAATTAATTTTGTACATGCAAAAAATTAATTTTAGTGTATGATAATTTAAAAATAAAATTAAGAAAAGAAGTACCAGGCTTTATCTCTCTGGGAATATACATTTATTGAATAGTCATGTTACTGTAAAAAATCACCTTACAGAAATCTTGTAAAGTTGAAAAACAGTCCTCAAAATATCTAAATTTATGACCATGATAGATGCTCAATTACACAAAATTCTCTTGTTTCAACAAACAGTAGACTTGCTTTATTTTGCTTCAAACACAAATCTTAAACAAACCTCCTCATAATAATTGTTGGTTTCCTCAGGAATGCTGAGAAGGCAACATATGAATATTTTCTCAAGTCACTTAAGCCCCTTCTGTTTTACTTTCCCTGAATTTCATATTGCAGAAAAACCATTTTGATCCTGGTTATATTAGCTGGCAATGTACAGGTCCAAGACAAGTTTTACTAATTTAATATTTGATTGTTGATTAAAAAAAAAAAAAAAACTTCCTTGCTAGTTTAACAAAATATAGATCCAATTACAAAGCCAATAGAAGATCCTTGGGAATTTTAAATGAGGACATGCCTATTTCATAAAATGAGGCTGATTCTCTGAATAATATTATTAAAGGTCAGTGCCACAGCTGTGCATTTGATGAGCAGCTGTGTGAGCTACCGAGAACAATGAACTATCTGATTGGCACCGGACCCGGCCATGCCAGCAGTTAGGGTGGAAGGATTTTGAACAGATTTAGAACAAGTAGCTACTGGGTCCTGCTGTGTACACCCTAACTATTGGAGAGTTTAAAGTAAGTGGAATAAAGATAGTGCAATTTGAGTATAATATAGACACCCTATGGAGAATAGAGTTGGATTGGGGAAAGAAGAACAGAGAATGTTCCCTAGAGGCAACAGATACAGTCTCTTTAGAAATGAATTTAAATCTTTCAGGTTTAAGAATATCAAAGTAGAATATTTTTGACAGCATTTATTGAAATGGTGGGGAAAAATCACACAATCCCACTTTCTACTGACAAGGTGATACTTAAATCCTATTTACTTAGATTTAGAATTTATCTTGGAATTTTATGAGTCTAGGGCATCAGAGTAAAATTTTTCCTTCCAGGAGTATGACTGGAAAAAATAAAGGAACATATGATGTGTTGTTTAAGTAAAACACATGTATTAACCGTCTGCAGATGCCTGTGTGTACTTCTTATTTGTAAATAATTTTTTACATTTCCTTTGACATTATTTGTAAGATCATATGTGTACGCATATATGTGTATAAAATAACTTTGACATTGCTCTTCATATAGAGAATAGCATATATGAAAAAACTCTCAGTGGTATGTTCTACAGTTTTTAAAACTTATCAGGGCTTATTGGATTTTTTTACTTTAATTATAGATAGTTTTCCTACTTTAATTAGAGATAGTTTTCCCTTGTTATTGTCCCTCTCAATTGTATCACCACCATTTTCTTGTCTTTGTTTATCTTGAATCCCTCTCTTTATCCAAAGCAGATAGCCTTTGGACTTAAGCGGTGGAATTGGCTCTTTTCTAGGTCTCTAGCCTTACAGCCCACCCTACAGATTTTAGATGTGCCAGCCTTTGTAATCACTTAAGCCAGTTCCTTAAAGTAAATCTCTTTACACACACACACACACACACACACACACACAAATCCCATTGGTTCCAATTCTCTGGAGAACATTGAGACAGTTAAAAGTTTTGTGCAGAGGTTGATTATTAATGGGGAAAACTGATCAACAAAGCTGGTGAGACATATGAACCAAGACTGTTTTTAAAGCTGTTACATCTCAATGTAAATAAATGTCTAATGCCTTGAATTTAAGCACCTACCACAGTGTGAGAACCTTAGATAGAATAGTCTTTGTGTGCACTTTCTTCAATAAATATGAATCAAGATGAATTAATATATATATTTAGAATTTTTAAGATATTAATCTTCGTCTCTGAAAATAGAATGCAGACAATTTTTCTTTATGATAGTATCTCCCGCACCAAAATATCAATGCTTCTATTTCACTACTCCTTGTTCGTAAATACTAAAATTTCCTCATCCAATTGCTATTCTTTCTATTACCTATTTTGTTGGTCTTTTTAATTTTTTATCCTTTACACCACAGTTATTCGCACTTTTTAAAAATAGAAATGGATACTATCCTTCATTATTCATTTCTGCCACTTTTATCTTTACATAAACATATCACATAATGCACTAGCGAGTGAATGTTCCTTTTTAGCTTCTTAGAAAATTATCCTAAATGCTGTCAGCTCCTGAACACCCTCCACTGTGAAGATTGAAAGAAAAAGGAGGCTTAGTCTGCATGTAGAGTTTTCAGAGACTCTGGGCATCAACATCCGTGGAAGACATAAACTTTGCTCCAGGACTGTGTCTGCTGGGGCTACATTGGATGAGAACAGGAGTCGGCTTTTAAGTTGGTGGATCATTATGATAAAAGGATTGACTTATATTTTTATTCTTTTGAGAAGAAGAATGAGCTGGAATCCTGGCCCACTTATCCTGAATGATTACATAACATGCAGTTATCAGTGGTAATAGAAAGTGGAGATGAAATTCTCAGGAAATATCTGTACCTCATTTTAGGCACAATTTAAATGTCAATGATAAAAAAAATACTTCATCTAGCTTTTACTTTTCTTTGGAACACTAATTCTGTTTTATGTCCTTAAAAAAGAAAAGGAAAAGAAAAACTCTAGAAAAGTAAGTTTGGGAAATGCTGGGTTCAACAGAGTTTAAGCCAGTTTCTTTATGGCAGGATAGCTAGTACCCTAGTATGCACTTTGAATTTCTAAAAGGTAGGCTATAATATCCAGCATTTCCCTACATATTAGATTAAAGCACCCTTTTTCCCAAGAAGATTCTTAGAGATGACTTTTATAGATTATACATTGGAAAATGCTGCCCAAATCAGAACTGGTAATAGATAGAAAATGTATATGATTGTCCTAAGTCTTCTTTCTCTTCCTTGAGAAACCTGCTAAAAAGAGATCAAAATTCCTAAGGGCAAGTAACCATATGGGAAAAGAAATCAAAAGTCCTGGATAATCAGCCTGCAAACGCTTCAGAGTGAACCATACTTTTAGCAATAATTGGCCTCCGGATTGTTCTGCAAATACGCTATTTACAGGAAATGTAAATCAACACATGCCCCTACCAAACACCTTTTTAAAAGTAAACTGCTACATTAACTAGGCAATAATACTTCCTTCTCCTTCTCCAAAGCCAAGGGTGCTCTCCACCAGCGCTCAGTCTGCTCATGGCTGGGAAAGAGTCCAGCAGAACCATGGGTGAGCACTTCCCCACTCAAAGCAAGGGATCACATTGATTAGTAGCTGCTCTGTAGGAGCTGGGAGACAGATGCCTTGTTCTAATTACAGTTTTAGCACCTTCCACTCCACATTTCCCTGCTGCTGAGGGTGCTGTGAAGTCTCTGCAGATGCTTATCATTACCAGTGAAACTCCATTTTGAATACAAAGTAGTATTAGTACCTCAAGGGAACTGAAAGCACTGGCTAAATGCACATGAGGCAGTCCCAGACTTTACCTGAGTAATACAAAGGGGACTATTAGTCCCTTCTTGACACACAGAGATTAAGGCCTCTGTGGGCCTCTGGTAGATTTTTTATCTCCTACGGCAGCACGAATAGAACAAGGAACAACATTTGTGCAGATGGTTCCTGGTAACCGGACTCAGTGATCATGAGAAAGCAGGGGCAGCAATGAAGGAGGTGAGGAGCGGTGGTCAGGGAAGCAGAGTAAGCTGAGCCATTTCCTGCAGAAAAAGCTCTCTTCTCAGCAGGCGGCCACCGTGCCTTTCCATAGGTTTTGTAGCAGCTCAGTCCTTTTTATGAATCCTTTTTCTTTAACCTCTTGTGATTTTTTTTTTCTTCTAAATCAATCACATTTTTTTCCTCTAAATGCTCTCCATTGGGACTGGAATTCTCAGGGCTTCAGCCATCAACTCTAATTGGACAACTAACAAAGTTATGCCTAATCCCCGGCTTCTCTCATGAACTACAAAGTCATTTTTCATCTTCCTGGTGAACACCTTCACATGAGTATTTAACTGGTGACTCAAATCAGTGAAGCAAAAAGAGAAAGTTTCCATTTTCACTCCTCTTCAACCTGTCTTTCTTTAAAAAAAAAAAAAAAGTTTTTCTTTATTTATTTCTCTTTTGGGGGCCACACCCATGGCATATGGAAGTTCCCAGACTAGGGTCAAATCAGAGCTGTACCTGCCGGCCATAGCCACAGCCATAGCAACGCAGGATAAAGCCGTGTCTTCGACCTACACCACAGCTCACAGCAACGCTGGATCCTTAACTCATTGAGCAAGACCAGGGATCGAACCCCAGTTCTCATTGATTCTAGTTGGGTCCGTTAATTACTGAGCTCTGACAGTAACTCCCTAAAAAATGTTTTTATATATTTCACATGTTTGCATTGGGCTAAAAATTGTGAAATAGACCATCCATTCAACAAATATTTATTGAGAGCCAATTATGGACAAGAAACTGCCCTAGGGGCTGGGACTATAGCAATAACAAAATAGAAAAACAGTTCCAGCCCTCCTGAAGCATATATTCTACTATGTTATAACTGAAAACAAACAAACGAGTCAAATATATATGAGGTCAGAATGTAATAAAGTTATGAGGGAAAGTTAAGCAAATGAAAAGCCTCTTAGGCAAACAAATGTTTGCTATGTTTTACAAATAGCAAAGAGGCTGAATAGGAATGAAACAGAATGAACTATGAGGAGGAAAATTTAGTTCAAAGATATAATAAGTCCAGATCGTGACATAAATTGTTCTCAGTCCAGACTGCCCTTTATAGTTACCTAATATATATATATATATTTTTTTAAATATCAGTGCCCAAATCTCATATGAGACTGGTTAAATTAGAATCCCTGAATATGAGACCCAGACACTGGTATAATTTAAAATCTCCCAAGGTGATTTTAACATGCAGCCTGTGTCAAGAACCACTGAAATGTGGGCTTGCTAACTAATGTAATGGCTTAATCTACCCTGAGTAAGACAGAATGTTTTTATCAGAGAAGTGGCATGAACCCACATACATTTTTAAAGGCTAGCCCTGGCTGACATGTGGAAAATAAATTATGTGAGGAGCGATGAGGACATAAATAGGGAGACCTCGTGTGGGCTCCGGCAATGATTCGTGAGAAAGGATGGTATAATGGACAGTGGGAGTTGTGGAGGTGGTGAGAAGTGGTCATTTTCTGAATCTATTTGGAAGAGAGGGTCAACAGGATTTGCTAATGAATTAAGTGCATGTGACAGAAAGAAAGACTTCAACTGTAACGCCAAAGTTTTGGTCTAAAAAGGATGGAGTTCCCACTGAAGTGGGAAGGAATGCGGAAGAAACCTTAGAACGGAAGCTTGGGAGAAGTTTTGGAACTTGTTGAGTCCCTTATGTCCCTAATAGACACAGACCAAAGTAAAGACATCCAAGACAGTGAAGTAGACAAACAGATCCAAAACTCAGAAGTTCAGGGAAGAAGTCTAAAAGCAGAGACAAACATTTGGGAGACACCAGCAAATAAGTGGTTTTAAAGTCAAGAGACTATATGAGAGAATTTAAAGAGTGAGAGAAATGAAAAAAAGACGTACAATTCTGACTATCATTAAAACTTAAGGGATATGAGTGGCCAGCGAGGAAGGAAAGGAACCAGTAGAGTAATGGGAAAGAAGTATTTCAAATAAATCTGCTTCTTCCAATACTGTTGCTAAATCAAGTAAGATGAAGACTGAGTATTGCCCATTGAAGAGATATATGCATATACACACCCTATATATAGTATAAATACACACCATTAGTAGACATGATAGGAGTAGTTTTAATGAAACTCTGTGGACAAAAAGAAATATTAGGGTGAGCTTAAGGGAGAAACCAAAGAGAAAAATGTAAAAAAATATTTTTAATAAGTTGGATAAAACTTCTGCATGCAACAGAAGAGGAAATGGGGCTTAAAAAAGTGTGTGATATTGTTATAATTAGAACGATTACAGCATGTTTTGTAAGAATACAGGAGTCAAGCTAGAACAATTGCTGGAGATAAGTCTTTGAGTGGAAGCAAGGGAATGAGATCTAATGAAGGTTATAAGAGTAGGTCTCAACTTTGTTAAAATGACCAGATTTTCCAAGGACAAGTGGAAAGACAAGGATAAGGGAGGGTGTTGGGATTACATGAAAGTTTTTTTCTGATTGCATACTACCCTCCCATGATGTAGCTCTGATGTCAAGAAAATTCTTGCCTTATAAAAATGGTTTTCGAATTCTTCCATATTAAATGGGTACTTTTTAAAAATTATGACTTCTTGCTTTTTCAGTGCCAAAGTAACTTATCTCTCCCTCTACTCTCTAAGTCATCCATATGTCTCCTAATTTAGTGATTTGCTAAACAAGTAGCCTTCAAAAAATACTTTGTGGAGAATAACATCCTGTGTGAGTTTACTATGAGAAAGTCATGAGTCATATATAGTGAGTTTTCTCTCCCAGTCTAAGAACCCTCACAAACATTCTGTCCCTCAGCTCCCAGGTTTCTTGAAAGAGCTTTAATCATCTGATTCCAGTGGACTTCCATTCATTTTGAAATAAAGTATAAAAGTGTCATGCCTCTTGCTTTAACATATATTAAACTGATCTTATCATTTCCAAAGTATCTACTAAAAATATCCAGATTGCACTGTCCTCATGTAGAACATTTTATTAATTCATAGAAAAGTGGAATTGATTAAACTACTGATTACATTTACATATCAGCCCATGGAATACTGATATTCACAATTATAGAAACTTTCTTCCATGTAATCACTAAAAGTAATACTTAACTACTTTTTACACCATAAAACAAGTTTTAGTAAATTCTACAATTAAGGTTCTGCTTATCATTTTGATATAAAGGGAAAGTTTCAAATGTTTACATCATATCTTTTTATTTTTTTACTCTGTCTGGTATTGGGGATCATATTGAAGAAGCCCAGAGGAGAACTGGCTTCTACAATTTCCAGCAATCTCACAGGAGAGGGAATATAACAGAAGCACAATAAACGTAATGAGTGTAGTTGAAATTTTAATTGATAAATCCAGTCATTAATAAATTTATTGATAAAATAGAATAGAATCAATCAAAGGAGAATAAACAAATTTTTAACTGATAAAATTATTAGAACATAAACTTCACCTGGGTAATAGCCTTGATTTTTTTATCAACTCTTCCTAATACCCAAAGGAACCTGGTTCATGGTTCAATATATATTGTTAAGTGCATATTGCACAATGAATATGAAGATAATTTTTTCCTGCTTACATTTTTTTTTTGTCTTTTTTTGCTATTTCTGGGGCCGCTCCTGCGGCATATGGAGGTTCCCAGGCTAGGGGTTGAATCGGAGCTGCAGCCACTGGCCTACACCAGAGCCACAGCAACGCGGGATCCGAGCCGCGTCTGCAACCTACACCACAGCTCACGGCAACGCCAGATCGTTAACCCACTGAGCAAGGGCAGGGACCGAACCTGAAACCTCATGGTTCCTAGTCGGATTCGTTAATCACTGCACCATGATGGGAACTCCCTGCTTACATGTATTAGTCTATGTCTTTAGTTATGACATGTATGCTGAAGGCTGAAAAAATATTGTTGCTACCTGGGGAAGCCATGTTTTCCTATCCCTTTCCTCTTTAGTTTGAAATTATCTTGGCTGTTTATCTTCCAAGCCCAGTTCTCTAGACCTCCTAGGGATTCTCTGAGCTGTCCAATATTTTTTTAAGCAAATGCCTTTTTCTTATTAAATTTATCAGAGACAAGTTCTGTTGTTGAAAACCAAGAATCCTGGAGTTCCCATTGTGGTGCAGTGGAAACAAATCCGACTAGGAACCATGAGGTTGCAGGTTCGATCCCTGGCCTTGCTCAGTGGGTTAAGGATCTGGAGTTGCCTTGAGCTATGGCGTAGGTCACAGATGCAGCTCGGATCCCATGTTGCTGTGGCTGTGGTGTAGGCCAGCAGCTATAACTCCAGTTCGACCCCTAGCCTGGGAACCTCCATATGCGGTGAGTGTGGCCCTAAAAAGAAAAAGAGAAGAGAAGAGAAGAGAAGAGAAGAGAAGAGAAGAGAAGAGAAGAGAAGAGAAGAGAAGAGAAGAGAAGAGAGAAAAGAAAAGAAAAGGATACTTGTGCATCTTGGAGCCCGTAGGAGGTTTCATACCAGGATATAACTAGACTTAAAAGCTGGGCCCCACCTCTTCTTTATTGGAACTTTCTTCCCTTAGGGCAGAGGAAAGGATTTAGGCAGAGAAATGGAATAAATTGTGAATGTGATGCTAATAATGCTTTGTACTCTCCTTGCAACTTTTGTTCCCCACAGAGCTCAAACTGTTTTACAAACCTGGCATTTTGTTCTGTAGCTATTACTCCCAAGGATACTATACTTGAGGAGAATATGTATTTCTCAAAAAATTGCCAATGAATTATTATATGTGAATGGAAACTGAAGAAAATCTTGCTTCTGTCCCACAGTTAAAAGAACATTCTTTTGCTTGCTTGATGATATTAATAATCATGAGAATGATATTTTAATACTACATGTATGCATTGCAGGAGAACAACCTCTAGAATCAGTTCTTTAGTTATTTCAACTAGGACTTTTGGATGAGAAAAGATGGACCTATTTTTACCATGTACTCTACTATTTTGAAAGCGGCTGTTTTCATATTCTGAACCCTTAATAGTCACTGTTTCAGTTTTTATTTGTTTCAAAGAATTCAATATTATGGTACACAGTGAAATGGCCACCTCTTTTATGGCCCGTCTATGTTTTGGAAATATAAACAATTTTTAACTAAAATGAAATTGAAAAAAACAAGTACATAAATGTGAGCTGCAGGATTTTGATCCATTCAGACAATAAACTAGAAAATTCATTTTGGCTTCCCTTTCCCACCACCATGATTCCCAAATCTCTACCTTTAATTGTTTGATCCATCATAGTGTCTAGAAGTAACTAACAAGTTATTGATCCAATGACTTCTACAGTAGGTAAACTCCAAGAAAGCCCCAATGACTCTGTTCTCCTGGTATTCACACACTTGTGCAGATCCATGCCCACACTGTACCAGAGATGGCTTGTGTGACCAATAACATATGTTGTGCTACTTGCAATGTTACAAATAGTCCACTTCTGGGATTAGGTTATAAAAGACTGCAACTTCCATCTCAGATTCTTTCTCTCTCTCGTATCTAACCCATATGTTCAGGGACCGCAACCTCTGGACAACAGGCAGCACTGAGCTGAGAAACTGAGCTCTGCCAATAAACACACAAGTTTGTCCAGCTTTGATCTGACTGCAGTTCCCGTTAACAGCTTGACTGCAACCTTCTGAGTCAGAACCATGCAGCTAAGCTGCTCCTGGATTCTTGACTTTCAAAATTGTGTGAGATAATATATATTTGTTGTTTTAAGTTGCTAAGTTTCTTTCTTTCTTTCTCTTTCTCTCTCTCTCTTCCTTTCTTTCTTTTTTTCTTCGATTTTTAGGGCCACACCTGTGGCACATGGAAGTTCCCAGGCTAGGGGTCCAATCAGAGCTACAGCTGCTGGCCTACAAAACAGCCACAGCAACACAGGATTCAAGCTGTGCTTGCAACCTACATCACAGCTCATGGTAACGCTGGATTCTTTACCCATTGAGCAAGGCCAAGGATCAAACCCACCTCATCATGGATACTAGTCTGATTCGTTTACACAAGGGGAACTCCTAAGTTGCTAAATTTTGAATTTGATACACAAAAATGGAGAGCCAACACCATTTTCATGGAGCTAATCTGACAGAAAAATTTTGTTGTATGAACAAAAATGTCTAGGTGTGCATTTGGTTTAACCATGGTTCATCAAAACAGATGCCTAATAGGTCATCATTCATAGTCAGCGCCTCCCTTCTGAATTTCATTTACAGTCCACATGTTGGTAATGGTCACAGCAATTAAATAAAAGTAACTTTGAACATTATGTAAGCAAAGCCCCCATGCATTTATACTGACTACCTTAAAAATACTTTTGGTTTTAAAGTACCATTAAAATTTTATTTTCTATTAAATTCTATGCTTATAAGAAAGAATACTGAATATAAAGGGAATCATTCAGGGAAATCTAAAAAATTCCTATCAAAATCTTTAGAGTGCTTAATTATTTTGATTCATGGTGGGACAAATTAAGTGAATACCATGGAGCAGATACTATTCTATTCAAAGGGAGTAAGACAGCAATTAACAAGCAAACAAAAAACCTTTGCCCACAAGAAGTTTTTATTCTGGTAAATTCTACAAAGAATTCAGGAAAAATGGGAAACAAATTCTTTAGCCAATGTCAGGAAGATTGTTATCCTACACGATGTCCTGTTTCTAGGTAGAACAAAATATTTATTTGTATTGCATGGAAATTTATCTTCCTGTGAAGGACATTCATTAGTTTCAGCCTTTTCATCTAAATGACACTCAGTGTATCTGCACCCTTTATTGTATGGCTCTTACATTTCCTTGTGGCATCTCACCCACGCGGCACCCTCACTTTATTTATTTACTTACTTATTTAATTAAACAGTAGTCACTTAATTATTTTTTTATTGAAGTACAGTTGATTTGCAATGCTGTGTTAGTTTCAGGTACACAGCACAGTGATTCAGTTGTATCTAACACCCTCATTTCTTTTTTTTTAATATTTTTTATTTTTGCTTTGTTTTCTTCTTATGGCTGTACCTACAGCATGTGGAAGTTCCTGGGCTAGGGGTCAAATTAGAACTGTCGCTGCAGGCCTATACCACAGCCACAACAATACGGGATCTAAGCCAGATCCTTAACCCACTGAGTAAGGCCAGGGATTGAACCCACATCCTCAGACACTGCTTTGGGGTTTTAACCCATTGAGTCACAACAGGAACTCCACCTGCATTTCTTTTTTTATTTTTATTTTTTTTCTAAGGCCACACCTGAAGCATACGGAGTTTCCCAGGCTAGGGGTCGAATCGGTGCTATAGCCTCCAGCCTCCACCACACCCACAGCAACGTGGGAACTGAGCTGTGTCTGCAACCTACACCACAGCTCACGGCAATGTTGGATCCTTAACCCACGGAGCAAGGCCAGGGATGGAACCCACAACCTCATGGTTCCTAGTTGGATTTGTTTCCGCTTCACCATGATGAGGAACTCCCACCCGCATTTCTGTTCATCAGGCTAAAATTTCAGTAACTTTATAAGTATTTTTGAAAATCCAAATATCTGAAGTTTAAAGACCAGTAGTTGCTTTAGGCTAAATAAATTCTTATGTTTGCACATTTTTGCTCTATGATGAACTCTAATACACCATAACATCTCATTATTAAGTTTTTCCTCTTGTACACATAAATATGGCAGAGCTATACATAGAGTATCTGCTTTTAAATGGTTCGTTGTTGGGAAATAGAATTTTCAAATGATCTGCATTTTATTTATTTTTATTTTTATTTTTGCTTTTGAGGGCTAGGCGTTGAATCAGAGCTGCTGTCCTACGCAACAGCCACAGCCACAGAAAAGCAGTGTCTTCGACCTACACCATAGCTCACAGCAACACTTGATCCTTAACCCACTGAGCAAGGCCAATGATCGAACCCACGTTCTCATGGATACTAGTTGGGTTTGTTATTGCTGAGGCATGATGGGAACTGCCTCAAATTATCTACATTTTAAAGGCGAAGTTACATATTCTATTTCAGTTTGTTTTGGTGGACATGGGTTAAAGGGCAGTTCTAAGGATGCTGCCTTGTGATGAAGGTGGTTGGGAAATCTAGTACAGATGACCCAATGTAGGAAAAGGGACTCCTTCCCTCTGCCAAGAATATACAGAATCAGTAAAAGGCCTCTGAATGCCTTGTCAAATGTAATGTATTGCATCTTGAGAATAGAAAACGATATTCAGTATATACAGTAAAAAATGGTTTGCAGTGAGAGATGAACAGGATCCCAGAAACAAAAAGGACAGTTTGTATTTAAAACATATTTATCATTTTAATGGGTTACCTGTTCTTGATGACTGCATTATTTGACAAGGAAGTAAAGCCTTGAGTGTGTGGAAGACATTGTCAGAAAAAAAGATTGATCAATTTTCTTAAAAATGCCTGAATGCCTCATCTTGGAAATTTCCATTGTCTGTCAGTGATTCACACTATATCCAACTGTAGTTTTGCATTTTCTCTAAATTTGAGAAGACGGTATATGACTCATTGATAGACAATAGCTAATGCTCCTCAGGATAGCAGGGGGCATGAGAAACAAACATCTGGGAAGTAAGTTGTGAAGAACTAATTTAAGAGTTAAGATGCCATTGTCTATCTCCATCTGTACATCTCTTCTCCTGCAAAATGTTTGTTATTCTTAATATGAAGAGAAAAAATATATTTATTACAGTGGAAATAATAGAATGCTAGTACAACTTTCTCAACCATGTATCACTGGGTTCATGCATTTCCCATCACAGGCAAAGATTTGTTTTTGTTATTTTTATTATTGTTAATACATGTAAATTTTATTATGCATCTTTTAAAATGTAGGGATAAAATAAAGGACTGGCAGAACTAAAATATAGTAGACATTTGGCCATATTAATAAATCGCTTTCTAATGAAAACAAATTTGAATTTTATGTAAATCTTAAATGTTAGACTTCTTTTATGAAGTTCTCTTTATGTTAGTGTTTATCTTAATATATGTTGCTTTCTTCTGATCTCAATTAAAACCAAAAGTTACTGTAATCTGTTTGTGTTTCAAATATATTTGATATATTTCTAAGTGTTCTTTTTTTGTTTCATCTAGTTATCATTCAGGAGGTATGGCATACATTTTCATTCTGTAAGACTTTTACAAAAGTCCTACTTTTTCTTAAGCAGTAAACAGTAGGTTTTTTTTTTCTATTTAACAATGTATTAATAGATTAAGCAATTTTATGCTCTTTATTCATAAAGAAGTTGTTCCAATTTTTGAAGCTTCCTGTTTTACCACACCAGTTAGTTAAGAATGCCTAATGAATACCTACTTTTCATGTTGCATTAATATCTATCTGCTCTTTCAGTGAATATTCATCACAGCACATGGTGCAGGAAAATTTCCAACATGCTATGTCTCCAATATGACTACTTCATGAAATTTGTTGATTCTAGTGATTTTTTTTTTTTGGGAGAGAACTTTTTGTGTTATTGTTGCAGTTGTGCATGTATGTTTATGTGTGCATTTGTGCGTGTGTGACAATTACTCTGCAAGTGTAAAACCTTAGTGTTTTGCTAGTGTCTTGGGGAGATTTCAAGTTCAGCCTCAGTCAATATAACAAATTACTCTAACAGTCTTGAAAAACCAACGTCTACTTCCTGCATAAGCGCTTCTATTTTTTACACCTTAAAAAAATATATATATATAGAATCAACTAATTTCCAGACACTGTCTTATTGCTGCAGGTATCAATAGGAATACAGTGAGTGTTCGTTTCCAGAGAGATTCCTTTCTCCTTGGAGAAATGAATCAATAAGCAAATAACAATAGTAGGATAAGTGTCAAAATGAAATCAAATCAATAGCAGGTAAGGTGAGACTATCTTTTCTTTGGAAAGTCAGAAAAGACCTCATAAGAGAAATTACGTTTTATCTAGATTCCAAGGACTTTTTGCCATGTAACTGAAAATTAAAGGAGAACATGCAGTCCAAGTTAGCACAGGAGAAGTAGAAAACATTTAGAAGTGTTAGTGCGCGTGGTAATCCAAATACATCGGGTTTCCAGAACTTTCCTGTAAGACACATGGAGTGACTGGAAGGACAAGAAGACACCTGAATGAATTTCTTGATCATTTTGAAATGTTTTAAAGTGTTTCAAAGATTGGATGTTATCCTCAAGGTGATAGAAAATCACTGAGGAAAATCACTTTCCAAAAAGAAAAATACGCTCATATTTATATTTCAAAAAGTTATTTGAAAGCAAAATAAATCATGGGCATTAGCATTGGGAAACCTGAGGCATGGCTGTCAGGAAGCAGGATGTTATAATAGTCCAAGAGAGATAAATAGAGTTTGTCTTAAACTGGGTGGTAGTCCGGGGTGAGGGGTGGCAATAGAAAGAATCCTGAACATGGAGTTCCCATTGTGGCTCAGCAGTAATGAATCCAAGTAGTATTCATGAGGACGTGGGTTTGATCCCTGGCCTGGTTCAATGGGTTAAGGATATGGCTTTGCTGTAAGCTATGGTGTAGGTCGCAGACATGGCTCAGATCAAGTGTTGCTGTTGTGTAGGCTGACAGCTACAGCTCTGATTTGACCCCTAGCCTGGGAACCTTCCATATGTTGGCCTTAAAAAGAAAAAAGAAAGAGAGAAAGAAAAAGAAAAAGAAAGAAAGAAAGAAAGAAGGAAGGAAGGAAGGAAGGAAAGAAGGAAGGAAGGAAGGAAGGAAGGAAGGAAGGAAGGAAGGAAGGAAGGAAAGAAAAGAAAGAAAGAAAGAAAGAAAGAAAGAAAGAAAGAAAGAAAGAAAGAAAGAGAGAAAGTAAAAGAAAAAGAAAGAAAGAAAGAAAGAAGGAAGGAAGGAAGGAAGGAAAGAAGGAAGGAAGGAAGGAAGGAAGGAAGGAAGGAAGGAAGGAAAGAAAAGAAAGAAAGAAAGAAAGAAAGAAAGAAAGAAAGAAAGAAAGAAAGAAAGAAAGAAAGAAAGAGAAAGAGAGAAAGAGAAAGAGAGAAGGAGAAAGAGAGAAGGAGAAAGAGAGAAAGTGAGAGAGAGAAAGGGAGGGATGAGGAAGGAAGGAAGAAGAAACGAAAGAAGTAAAAGCAACTGCTAGAACATACTTTATGAGGAGCCCAAAATCGTTTCCATACAAATTTATTTATTCTGTGTTAGCTGTGATCTCTGCTTTGGGATTCCCACTTTTTTTTTTTTTTTTTTTTTTTTTTTTTTGCCTTTTCTAGGGCCTCTCCCGCGGCATATGGAGGTTCCCAGGCTAGGCGTCGAATCAGAGCTGTAGCCGCCGGCCTACACCTCAGCCACAGCAACGCGGGATCCAAGCCGCATCTGCGGCCTACACCACAGCTCATGGCAACGCCGGATCGCTAACCCACTGAGCAAGGGCAGGGACCAAACCCGCAACCTCATGGTTCCTAGTCGGGTTCGTTAACCACTGCGCCACGACGGGAACTCCCCTTCTGACTTTTAAAAATTGATTTCTTAGTAAGGAATAAGAGAGTGGCTACATGGAGTTCCCCTCGATTGGATCCCTAGCCTGGGAACCTCCATATGCTGCGGGAACGGCCCAAGAAATAGCAAAAAGACAAAAAAAAAAAAAAAAAAAAGAGTGGCTACTGACTAGATAATTAGCCAAGAGGACAGTTTCATTTATATGTATCTGCATTCCTTTGGTAATAGAGACTATATAGATGTAACTTTAAGTGTTTCACTTCATATGGGCCACTGACACTTTCAGGGAGAAAATATAATTGCTATCCTCATACCCACTCATGATTAAACTAATATTATTATCTCTCAATCTTTGTTGAAAAAGATGAATGCACTCACATAGATGTGTAGTTTTTGTCTTTGATACGGCTGGGAGAAAGGCACAGAAGTTTTCATTTCAAGGGAGCAATTAGAGAAATGCATGGAATCTTAATTTCTCAATGTGCTCAACAGCAAAGGAGGACATCTGGCTGTAAGCAGACCAACATGCAATCAAATTAACATTATGAGAATACCACTGGCGATTCCCATTTTCTTCCCAACATAAATTATTTTTGAATCCTTTGTAGTTTAAAATATGATCATTTTATTTAGATTTCTCAGCTAAGAATTTCATCTCCAAAGAGTCTTAAAGTCCTAGTCATTTTGAAGTGACTCTATTTCTCTCAACAGGTTCAGGTAGGGCTGGCCTAGCAAAATGGAGAAGTTGTCATGTCTGGCTCCATTTTTCCCCAGAGGGACCACAGCCTCATTAAAAAAGGAAGGGGCAAGAATATCCTTTCAAAAGGAGTGAGAGTTCAGCCTCTGTGAGTCTTTTTCACGTCCCACAATATTCCTGACATGTGCAGTCTCTGCACAGGGCTAGACAGCTGGATTTGAGGTTAATTCCTAATGAGTGAAAATAATAGCTACTGAGGAGTATAATCAATATTAGCACCAAATACAAACAATCACACTTCAAAAGATTATTGCATTTTTCTAAGTAATAATTGATGTCCATGATTTTAGACTTTGAGTAAATATAATATATACGTAAAATCATATTATATTACAAATGATGACCAATTTATTAGCCAAATTTGAACTCTAATGTAACTCTGTATGTGTGTGTGCAATAGTCTCCTTGGGTGTGCATTATAAGTACATGCTGGAGGATGTGTTTTTTCAACAAATACATTTTCTGGCTACCTTAGTAGTTTTGTTTATTGTTTAAGATACAAATTTGTATTTCACATGTCGTGCACTATTCAGTGATCTTCATAATCCATTATTCAAAGATAAAAACCAGATGCTTATTTATTATAATAACAAACCCATTTAAATAAGACAAAGAAGAGTATACAATATAAGTCTCTTCCTAGGCTCCAAGCCTCTGCTCAAGAGAGTAACACTCTTAATAGTTTATCATTTATTCCTCCAGAAATTTTTTTGCACAGTTAAAATTAGATATAGTATAATATTTTTGTTTTCTAATTTTAATAACAATATACTTAACATTTTAAGAACTATCTTAATTTTATTGTTAATATGATGGAAAAACTAAATTGTTCCAATGGAAAATTATTACAATTAACTTAGTCAAGTTTTGTTTTCATAAGGTATCATTGGATATAATTCTAAAATGTAAAATGAGCATTAGGAGTTCAAGAATAGGAGAAAGGAGAACAAAATTAGATTAACTTAATTTCGATAGACATATCCTTGATACATCAATATGAAACATGCAAGTCTTATTTTAGAAATGCTATGTGAGGAAATTCACGATAAAGGCAAACACTCCATCTTAAGACACCATTGTTCTACAGGCAAAGAAATACTATCAAAAATCGGGGGGGTGGAGGGGGGAGTTCCCGTCGTGGCTCAGTGGTTAACGAATCTGACTAGGAACCATGAGGTTGCGGGTCCCTGGCCTTGCTCAGTGGGTTAAGGATCTGGCATTGCCGTGAGCTGTGGTGTAGGTTGCAGACAGGGCTCGGATCCTGCCTTGCTGTGGCTCTGGCGTAGGCTGGCAGGTACAGCTCCGATTATAGACCCCTAGCCTGGGAACCTCCATATGTCACAGGAGAGGCCCTAGAAAAGGCAAAAAAAAAAAAAAAAAAAAAAAGATTAAAAAAAATCAGGGGGAACAAATATCAATATAACTTTATTATTTTCCAGGTGAAGGGGGTATAGTAGAATATGTTAGGAATTCAGCATTTCAAAGAACTAAATTTTAAGTATAATTGTGATTGTGTGCAGAAACAGTCTTATGTCTTAGACATGGGCTGATTTTGTAGTCATCTGTGTCAAAATATTTTTACAAACATTTATATTACTTTACTTGTTAGCGAGGAATTCTAAATCAGGGTCACAGGAAAGGGAGAAAAGCAAAGAAATTCTGGAGACAGAGGGATATCCAGAGTTGAAGACATGGATACTCAAAGTGAAATAGTGGGAGGTACAGAGGAAAAGTACAAACAATAAAGTCATCCCTTTCTCCCAACATCAGGCTCAAGCAAAATTAGAAAATAAACAGTGTCTCTTCAGTGTTTCCCTAAGGACTAGAAGATGACAATCTCATCTCTTGAAGCTCTCTCCCAGCTACTCCCAATCCTCCACTACCCTGGGGAGCAAACAATTTTCCTCTAACACCTTATCCATGCCTGTCTAGTATAATAATAATAAATAGCACCAATAAAATGAAAATGTCTTAGATGCTAGCCCATTATGACTCTATTTTAGGCTGAGAATATTCTTGAAATGGCTGAGAGAAATTTTGATAACTAGTTTATGTTAATGTGATTTCATAATTCATTAACAGTCAAAACTACAGACACTGAATCAGCCAGTGAAAGAGAAAGCAGCCTTATGTGCTTTCTTATATAATACCTGTGGTATGAACACTTATTAAATTTTAATCCATTAAGCATGTCAGGAAGTAGGAATCTTTAAAATGTCAAGCAGCATTCATTCATATTTGGAATAAATAAAAAGTATAAGACAAATTTTGAATTATTAAGGATTTTAATAATAATGTGAAAATATAAGTGCAAAATGTTAAAATATTTAGAGAATTGGAGCAGAATTAAAATACCAACTAATATGTTTCATATTAGAGTATCAATAAAAGAGAAAAAAGATTATGTCAGTGGTAATAACTGGGGAAAACATGTATTTCATTCAGCAATTTTTTTTATTTATGCAATGTAATAGAATAAACATTTCAGATAATAGAAATAAATATACTGTTTTACAGGACTGAGTGTCAAGAAAAATTGAGAGCCAATGTGAACAATGGAAAGAGAAAAAATAAAATGAAAGAAAAAAGTTCTTTGTTAGGTTGGGAAGATTTTAAATTACAAAAAAAATCTTGAGAGCCAGATTGGTAAAAAGAGAGAGCCAAGGAAAATGAAATAACAGGATATAATGAGATAAGAAAGTGTTATAAGGAAGAGAAAGCATGACATTCTACCAAAATAAAATCATAATATAACAAAAATTCACAGGCAGATTTGCAGTTTTGCTCCTAAGAAATTGGATATATCTGCATAGTCTAGGCAATCAATCAATCAGTGTATGTCAATAATATCCAAACTTTTAAATGTTAACAAAAATAATGTGTTTTCATGTTTGCCCATTCTTGGCTAACAAGGTAATTACATGAAGACTGTGTTTGGTGTGAAGTGAAAACATGAAAATGCATTTCAATTAGAGTCAACTTCAACTGGTACTGATGTAACTGATTTAAAAAATGCAATTTTAGTACCTCTATTTGTCACACATTTCCTGTTCATTTAAATGATGGTTGATTTGATAGATTTTAGTCTTACTTGCTGTTTAGCAATAAAGCTTTTAAACTAAACAATCAAGAAAGTTCTTTTAATGTTTTGTGCCCTCAGAAAACATATGCAATATGCAATTAGGATTTACAATATGCCAAACAAGAAACTAAAACAACTTGATTTTTGATAGCTATGCTACATTTGCTAATTTTCATTTTAAACTCCATGTTTAAGGCAGTATGTTTAAGGTCAGTAGTAGTAGTAGAAAAGGTTAATTTAGAAGTGACCACTGAGAACAATTACAGTAAACATTTATTGACTCCTTTGGCCTAAAGCAGGATGCCTACTAAATTGCTTATGATAGTGGTAGTTCTTATCTGAAATAAATAAGGAAAAAGCCACATCTGTTCATGGTTAAACTAAAAATAATGAAAACATTGTTTAATGATAGGGACTCTGGAAGATAACTCAGCAATCTTCATTTTTTTTGAAGCAAAATGTTAAATAGTCTACTACACAAAGAGTTTGATAATTTTGTTAGGAATTCCATAGGGGATTGAAAAGAAAGATGCAAACTATGTAGGTTTAATAAAAAAATCCTCATGTTTTAAAAAAAAATATTTTCAGCCGGAGATATCCCAGTTGATTTGGTAAAAAATGGAGCACTAGTACAAATATACTTTTTTGACTGCTATTTGCTATTAACTACAAAAAATAAATTTTCAAGTGTGGAATAGGCCCATGAGATTCCTATAATTCCTGATAGCTTTAGCCTGGCAGTCAATAAATACTTAATTGCTAAAAAATGCCAACCATCATCTGAGACTTTCAGCAAATCATAATCTTTTTGCAATAGTAATATCAAAGGTCACTGATCACAAATCACTAAATCACTATAACAAATATAATAATAGTGAAAACATTTGAAATAGTGTGAGAATTATCAAAATATGACACAGAGATATGAAGTGAGCAAATGCTATTGAAAAAAATGGCTCCTTTAGACCTGCTTAAAGCAGGGTTGCCATAAAGCTTTAATTTGTGAAAAGTGCAATATCTGCAAAGTACAATAAAAAAAGATATGCTTGGAGTTCCCGTCGTGGCTCAGTGGTTAACGAATCTGACTAGGAACCATGAGGTTGCAGGTTCGATCCCTGGCCTCGCTCAGTGGGTTAAGGATCTGGCGTTGCCGTGAGCTGTGGTGTAGGTCACAGACGTGGCTCAGATCCCGCGTTGCTGTGGCTCTGGCGTAGGCCAGTGGCTACAGCTCCAATTAGACCCCTAGCCTGGGAACCTCCATATGCTGCGGAGTAGCTCAAGAAATAGCAAAAAGACAAAAACAAAAAAACAAAAAAAAAGATATGCTTGTATCTGATTACTGTATTTTGCCAGCTAGGCAAGAAGAAGAGGATAAAAAGCACTTGTTGTCTCATATATGCTTTACCCCCACACATGGTAGATTCTTTAAAAAAAAAAAAAATCTGTGTTTATCTATATTGGATGAATAGACTATTTATCAGGATTTCTGCATTTACTTCACTTAATTGTATGAAGTAGAGTTATTATTATTTATACCAGGAAGAGATAAATTCTACAGAGATTTTGTCCATGATCACACAATTATTCAATGGTATAGTATATATTTTATCCAATACCCATCCTTCTTTCACCACATCTAATGAATAAGGTACTATTGGCTTGGTAATTACATAGTAAATATATCAATAAAGTAAATATTTTCCAATTTTTGGTCAAGTATTTTTTGTAAATCTCCTCATATTTTCTTTATGATTAATGTAAATTATGCTAAACCTAGACCCTCGCCATTCTTAAAACTGCAGTAATGCCTCTTTATTTAGGAATCAATTTTAGTGTCTAGTTGAATAATGCATTTATTCCAGTAGAAAAATTTGCAGTGGAAGCTTTATCGTTCTGAATTCTATGTAAAGTATTATTTATGTTTATTGTTACTTTTTGTAATGATAGCATATGTTTTTTATCTATAGTAATATAATAGTGGATATTAATGATTAATACTACATAAGGACATGAAATAAAATGAGTAATTACCCATCTTAATTTCTTAAGGTAAATTATTTGTTTCTGAAGTAAATGTAAGTATTTAGCATTTTCAATTGTAATGTGAAGTTCTTTGGAGGGTAAATGATGGTGTTCTCAAAAATACAAAAATTTTGTTTCATTAGAAGGTATTGTATTGATTCTAAGAAAACTAATAAGCCTAAATTTAACTGTGAATTTAACAGATCTCCTAACAAAAATGACAAATTATGTCAATTCTACTAAAATAAGTGAAAATCATCAGCATTCCAGAGCTTGAAGTGAAAATTACTCGAGAAATTGTGAAATTAAAAGACCTCAAACTGTTATTGCTGAAGACATGCCTCGACAACACATAATATATTGCACAGATCAACTCTTTTTTTATTTTTTTATTTTTTATTTTTTTTGTCTTTTTGCTATTTCTTTGGGCCGCTCCAGCGGCATATGGAGGTTCCCAGGCTAGGGGTCGAATCGGAGCTGTAGCCACTGGCCTACACCAGAGCCACAGCAACACGGGATCCGAGCTGCGTCTGCAACCTACACCACAGCTCACGGCAACACCGGATCGCTAACCCACTGAGCAAGGACAGGGACCAAACCCGCAACCTCATGGTTCCTAGTTGGATTCGTTAACCACTGCGCCACGACAGGAACTCCACAACTAATTTTTTAAAGCAATATTCTTTAGTGTGTTCTTATGGTCACAAGTCACAATTAAGTGCTTAATTTGCAAATATAAAGAAAACTCCCCAGCAATAACCTCAGTTATTCCATTGAAAATTACAAATTATGTGAAAATTTGTAACTCATGACACCATATTCATAAAAGGGAAGATAGAAGCAAAAATACAAAGGGACATTTAGAGGGATACAGGTTTTGCTCATTCACAAAGCTCTCTTTCTCTGTTTGTGCCCCAGATGTCCAAATTCAATAATCTTCTCCAGCCTAGATGATATAGTTACTTGAGTCCAGTTAATACCCATTCTACCTTTAAAAACTCCAGGCTAATCAAGATTCTACCACCTTTTTGAACAACCATAAGAAAGTAAAAGAGAAATTTTCTTGTGAACTGGTAGGGAAGCAATAAAATAACAGATGAAATAATAATCTGAAGAAAAATAAATGGAGCCACAAAAGTCAGAGGTAGCATATCAAAATGAAAGGCATATATTCATATTCCATATCAAGTCATTTCCTCAAGGCTTTAAAAAGAAAACAGCAATATGGAAGGAAAATGCAGCAAATTGGGTATTCTAATCTGTTTGCGAGGGCTTTCAAAAGAATAACACAGGGCAAAATTTTAAAATACAACAGCCAAGCCACATACAGCCAGATCGTGGCAATTTATCTTTTAAGAGAGCAAAAAATAAAGAGAAAAAAATATCAAGTGGGAAAGGTAAACACTCAGAAGACTGCTTTTACCTACAGATCTACAAATATCACTGAAGTAGAGTCAGATGCTTGGCATTTCTGTATGTGCTTGACTCCACTCCAGTGTAGTACATTAAGAGAATGCAGAATGGGCACAGTACAGATTATATTTAATGGCAGGGCACGCATGGCAGCCAAGCCTTGTTGTTGAGCTCTGTGTGCCACACACAGCCACAATCTAAAAAAATAACTGTGAGGCTCATCAACTTAAAAGGAACGCAGAGAATTTAGACAGAGTTCACATTAGAATGACAACAATAATGGAGACCTCTAAGGAAACATTAAACAGAGTCATTAGCCTGGAGAAATCTGAGAAGCTGCATATTTATCGATCTTTAAACAAATTATGGCTTAGCCCTCAAAGGGAAGTAGTCCATACTTTTTACTCTATTGGGCATCACAAAAAGGAAATGAAGTTAAATTGCACTATGAGATATTTAAATTAGACATAAAGAGATATTTCCAGGTAGAGAGAGAGAGAGTGGTTTAAAAATTAACTTTCTCCGGAGGTCATTAAATGTATGCCATCTTAATTGAGTTAAGCCTAATGCTGTCTCTAATTTTCTGTCACATGTTCCCTTCAATGCTGTCATATTACTGCCCCTGTTATTTTGGCATTATAACAAATTATATTTTTATTATCATGACATCTATTCCTTTGACTGAATGTTTTTCACTCTCTTCTTTTAATCTGTGCAAAATATACAAGGAATAAAACCAAAATATCTTGGGCCAGTCCACTGCTTTTTTCTTTCTTCTTTTCAGTAGAGATGTTTTAGGGAATTTTTTTTTTTTTTTTTTTTTTTTTTGTCTTTTTGCTATTTCTTTGGGCCGCTCCCGCGGCATATGGAGGTTCCCAGGCTAGGGGTCGAATCGGAGCTGTAGCCACCGGCCTACGCCAGAGCCACAGCAACGCAGGATCCAAGCCGTGTCTGCAAGCTACACCACAGCTCAGGGCAACGCCGGATCGTTAACCCACTGAGCAAGGGCAGGGACCGAACCCGCAACCTCATGGTTCCTAGTCGGATTGTTAACCACTGCGTCACAACTGGAACTCCGGGAATTATCTTATCTCCACATTGATTTCACTTTTAGAAAAGATTAGGACAGCTGGACTGCTTCTAGGAAGACTGAAATCTGGGAGAAAGTGAAATAATATTGCAAGTATTCATTAAGCTAGTTTTATATAGAGTTTTAAAACATTCCTCCAGCCCCGGATGGGTGGTACTGAGAGCAGGCTTGGGGAATGCTCACTGCACTAGGCCCTCCTCAAGACCTTGTGTCTGTGTTCTCACCCTGAAGCAAGTATCTTAAGACTCATGTAATAATTTTTTTACGGTAGCTAAAAAAAGTCATGTTTTAAGTTTAAAAAAATTTAAATTCCATTTGCAGGAACATTTTCTCTAGTCTTGTTAGTACTGAGTCCAGCCAGATCATTCAGGAAAAAATTAGAAAGCCTTAGACTATTCATACAATCCAGTGAACCCTGCCCCTCCTGTCCCTAAACACTTAGAGTTTCAATGTTTTGAATCAAACATTCCATGTATTTATTTAATCTTCATGCAGATGACATGATACTATGTATAGAAAACCTTAAGAATTCCACACAAAAACTACTCGAACTGATCAAGGAATTCAGCAAAGAAGAAGGATGAAAGATTAACATTCAGAAATTGGTTGCATTTCTGTATATTAAGAATGAAATATTAGAAAAGGAATATAAAAATTGCAATACCTATTTAAATCTTTAAAACTGACTTGTTTGTCAAGTTGGCAGTAATTTAAAAGATTAATTTGTTAAATTATAAATAAATACCTACAGATGCACTATCTAATATGACAACTACTAGCCACACATGGCTATTTAAATTTGTTATTAAAATTAAATAAAATCTAATATCTGTTTGCTTAGTCACACTAGCCACATTTCAAGTGCTCCATAACTGCATGGGGCTAGTGGCTACCATCTTGTACAGTACAGATATATAAAATTTTCATTATCATCTAAATTTCTATTTAACCAGTACTCCAAATAATTTTGAGAATTTCCTCTGATGACCACACTCTTGAGTAATATTAAATCAACAAGAAACAATAAGCTACATGGAATTTTGACACTCTGTAGTCTTTTTTTTAAAAAACTGGGTTATGAGCAGTCTTTTTCAATAAAGGGTTTATACTTCTGTGGTACAGGCAGGTATAACATAAATAGCTACAAACTTGCCATTCAAAACATTCTTAGCAATAAAAACAATTCACACAACTTATAGGAAAGCAAACTTCAGTTGGCATGTCAAGGGTGAAAACATTTTGGCTATTAATTGCATAGAGCTGCCTCTACTAAAGTTATCCTGGGTATTGTCTTCAATAACTTTTCATCATGTTAAATCATAAATCCATTAAAATAATCATTTTAAAAGATGGATGATGGCAGACTAAAAACAGTAGAATCATTATTCTAGTAAAGTTTGGCATTCATTCTACTCAAGAGATGCAAATTTTCTTACATGAAGTTAGAGGCACTAAATGTTAGCAGAGGTTGGAATGTCTGAAAAATTATTACTGAAATACTTGTAAGTATTATTAAATATTCAAGATACCTAAGATATTCTGGGCATTATATTACTACATCGCTTTCTTTTTCAAAACCCTTTAAGATTTTTTTCCACCCTGCTTAAAGAATTAAATCCATTCCTCCTCAGGTTTTCATTGTAAGTGTTCTATGATCTGGTGCTGATTTAGTCTCTTGATTTTATCTCCTGAAATCTCCTAAAAGCAACACTCATGCACTCTATGTTAGTTTCCAATAAGGTAGTATTTCCCACAGGATGTCCTTGAAAACACTAATTTCAGGAGACTAATAGGTGTTACATTTTAATAAAAACGTCTCCAAGGTCAAATGCATTTGGAAAATGGTATGATAAGCAAAGTTAATCAGGTTTTATTTTTCTATAAATCTCAGACCCTATAGGATACTAGTGTGAATTAAGAAGAGCCAGAGAGTGGATATAGAGTGAACTATTTCCCAAATGAATTTTTCACAAAATACTTTTTTTAAAATGAGGTACCTTGATATCTGTGTTCTGAAGGACATGGTTTAAGCAAAACTGAGATGGTAGGAAGAGCACAGGATTTGGAATCTGATGGTCTTGGGGTCAAATTCCACTTAATATTCACCAATAGTTCAACCCTGGACAGGTAAATCTTTAGACTTGCGTTTCTTGCCAGATAAATGAAAAGAGTTATATTTAGCTTAGAAAGTCATTGTAGTAATTTAATAAGGAAACATATATTAAACACCAATATTGATCATTGCCATATGTTATGTGGTCAGTAAATATTAGTTTTGTTGCTTTTCCTCAACTTATAGTCAAACACAACTCTTCAGTTTCCTTAAATATATGTAACTTTTTGCTTTTGGAGATGATAGAAATTGGTTAACATTTATGCACATGTTTTTTCATGGTATTTTTGGCCTCTCTTCCTATTTTTATTCTCTCGTCCTTTAAATTCACCTTCTGTAGAAAGCCTTTTGTTTAATCATTACTTTAAAACTAGTACCTCCCCTGTTTGTATACCTATGGAAAAGAATTTGCATCACTATTCCATAAATCCCTGTTCCTCTATTAAACTGTAATTTCTGTGTCATCAATTATTGATAGACAAGAATAAAAATTTTTAATTAAGATAAATGCATAAATGATAGTTTTATTTTCTAGGAAAACCAGAAGCAGGAGACTTTCTCTTGTTAGTGACATAGCAATGAGATTTAAAAAAGTGATTTTCAACATCAACAAGCTGCCCATAGATCTCTGACACATTTTGTAAATGAATTTTTAATTTCCTATTGCTTTTGGTGTTTATTGGATGACGAAAAAACTTTACTTATTCATGTCTCGCTCTAATCTTTTCATCACTACCGTCCCAATATTATCCTCCAAGAGTTTTGCAATTTTTTTTCTTTGGGTTCTCAAGAAATACCTAAGTTCCATACTTCTCTGGATTTAGTGTAATTTATATTTGACTGCATTCAAAGCCTGTAAATTAGTTTATAAAATTAAGATTTCTCTTCTGGTTTGCACTTGAATCTCAGTGTTAAGAAGCCAAATAACAGATTGGAAGGAAAGATGGATTTTCAGTCAAATATCCTTGGCTTAAAATCTCGAATTTACTGCTTATTTAAACATTTGAACTTGAAGTTTAGAGAAATTAGGCATATTCCCAATTTTATGTCTAAAAGGAGAAATATTTTATAAGGTTATTGTGAAGAGTTAATGAAATTATATATATGTGTATACTGATTCTTGGTAAAGGAACATATTTTTGATGTTATTTTATATAAATGTGTCTTTATTATTTTTAAGTATATAACAACTTTTAGTATTTAATAAAGTTTAATTTGAATATTCCTAAATACACTTGGTGCTATTTTCATATTCTCTACTTGCTTCAATACTCTTCAACAAATCATAAATTTGATGATTCCAGAGTTCCCGTTGTGGCTCAGTGGTTAACGAACCCAACTAGTAACCATGAGGTTGCAGGTTCGATCCCTGGACTTTCTCAGAGGGTTAAGGATCTGGTGTTGCCATGAGCTGTGGTGTAGGTCGCAGATGCAGCTTAGATCCCGAGTTGCTGTGGCTCTGGTGTAGGGTGGCAGTTACAGCTCTGATTAGACCCCTAGCCTGGGAACCTCCATATGTCATGGGTGTGGCCCTTAAAAAAAAAAAAAAAAGACAAAAGACAAAAAAAAAGGAAAGAAAAGAAATTTGATGATTCCACAGATAGAGAGTGATTGGGAGTCCAGGGTATTCCTCAGTCTTCATCTCAGCATATCAGCCTCTAGACTTTTTTTAACAATATTCTAAGTGGTAATAATTCATTAAACTACATTTCCCTGAAAGTAATTTTTTTATTTCTTTACTCCTATTTGATATTTTGGTAGAAAGTCACAATCAAACAAAAAGCAAATTCTACAACTGACAGAGAAAGAAAGTTATGAGGACCTAAATAGCAGTTAGGATTACATTAAGTAAAAAATGCTTTAATATGTTGCCTGATGTTGTATTTCAACATACAGAGATCCAACAAGGCTGATGCAGAAGTGTGTGAATAGTACTGAACCTCAGATTTACTATAAGGACAGAGCCCAAAGTTCACGTCATTGGTACTCTATCAGGCCTAAGGGAAAGATTCACTAATTCACACTACCCCATCCACTCCGCCTCTTAGCAGTAGAAGTGGCTGCTAGAAGGTTTTGATAAATTCATTCATTCTTTTTTTTTTTTTTTTTTTTTTTTTTTTTCCTGTTTAGGGCGGCACGTGTGGCACATGGAGGTTCCCAGGCTAGAGGGTGAATTGGAGCTACAGCCGCCGGCCTAAACCACAGCCACAGCAACGCCAGATCTGAGCCACATCTGCGACCTACACCACAGCTTATGGCAATGCTGGATCCTTAACCCACTGAGTGAGGCCAGGGATCAAACCCCCAACCTCATGGTTCCTAGTCGTATTTGTTTCTGCTGTGCCACAAGGGGAACTCCATTTTTCAGTATTTTTTAAATTGAACTATAGTTAACTTATAATGTTAGGTTGGTTTCAAGTGTACACAAAAGTGATTATATTATACATACATATATACTCTTTTTCAGATTCTTTCCCACTATGCGATATCACAAGATATTGAGTATTATTCCACACAATTTCTGCTAATGAAAACTAACTTCTGGTTTTAATAGGTGTTTCCATTGGACTTCAACTAGAAGGGAACTATTCAAGAAAATAGAGACACAAAATGTCTGGATACTTCAGAGAAACAATAAAGGCCATATAATCAAAGGATTAATCTTTAAAGACTAGACATGTGTATTTATTTTGGAGTGAGAAAATAATTTTTATCCCAGGAGACAGATCATATTGAAGATAATCAATTTGGGACTATATTTCTATTACTGTTCTACTCCTAACTCAGAGTAATATTCTTTTATCATATCATAAAACAAAGTTCTTAGAAAATATTAAATGGTATCTAAAAATAAAATAAAACAGCCATAATAATGACGTATGTTTTAAACCAACCCAAGCATGCAAAAATTTACCTGACATTTAAGTTCTCTTGGTATTTAGGAGAGAAAAATTGTTATTTCTATGGAAATAATTTTCCCCAACGGAGAGTGAAATGTTCTATTTATTTTATCCAAGTCTAAGTTATTTGTGTTTCATTAGAATTACTAGCAGACTACTGCTCTCCTCCTGATGCCTGCAATAATTTTAAGCCCTCTTCTCTTTTGTCTCAGATAACCTAGGTTGAGCACTCTCTTTTTTTTTTTGGGAGCACTCCAAGTCTTTCCTATTAGATCAATTGTGTCTTCCCATGTTATACTAATCCTGTCTCTTCAGAAAACAAGTGCACATGTTTTTCACAGGTATCATATCATTTATGACAAAGGGAAAGAGCAACCACATAGAAACCTCAAAAGACAGAGAGGTTGGAAATGTGCTCTGAGTGGAAAAGTGAAGAGGGAATAAAAATAATAGCATTTCCAGAGGAAGTGACCTTGCCTGATTGGATTTGTACAGTGTTCCCACCAAACTAACCCACTGATTGCTCTCAAGCACATTTCATACCTGCCCTCTTCATGCTGTGCTCTTGTTCTACCAACTTGGTGTCAGTACCCAGCTGGATTACATCTAGTCTTCAGCTATGTCACAATGCCTTACTTGTTCTGGAGCTGGGGCTGATCATTTTAGTCTCTAAATAGGCTTATTATCTATTTATATTGGTAGCTGTTTTCCAGTTGTCTGAGACAGTACTCCTCTTCCAGCGCAAGCTCCTTCCTTGCGTCCTGCTCAAAATCCCAGCCTCTTATTGCAGATCTTACCGTCATATGGCCAATATGAAGTAGTCAGGTGTAAGGATTTGGCCAACACTAGGCCAAACATATTACACTCCTTTGCCTGATCAATTTGCTCCATTCTTGGTATTTTGGAAGTTGCTGTGTTTGTTTTATGTTGTATTTAACTTAGAACAAGAAAGATGATCCTTCATAGTTTACCTTTTATAGCAAGTCTAAGAAATGCAACCTTAGAATCCATCTCCTAGTAGCTATGTTGAAGAGGATAATCTCAGAGAATCAAACTGACATGGAGAGAGAAGAGAGAGAAACAGATCAAGACAGAGACAGAGAGAAAGTGAGAATTTTGGAGAGCAGTGTGTAATTTTAATCATGTATGAGATCTAACTATACCCTTGAACACTTGTGATTTTATGTTAGATCTATGTTAGATATCATTATGGTCTTTTTTTGGTATAAATTAGTTCAAAATTCAGTTCTGTAATAGAAATTAAAAGATAGCAAAGTAATACTTCAATGTCACCCTAAAAATACAGGAGCCCATGCTATTCTTACTCTTTTATATACATGATCTTTTCAAATCTCTTGGGAGTTGTGACTATATTTTATGTTTATGCTCATCCCTTTTGGTACCACCATAGCCAAAGGAACTCAAAGAACACTTATTGGTTTATCTAAGAAGATACAGTTGTAAGATTGCTTCCACTTTTTTTTAAGTTATTCCTTGGCATGCTTATCAAATTTTCACACTAGCATTAGCAAGATGGGAGGAGGGGAATCCCATAATTTACCTTGTCTTCATTAAAAGCAATGAATTTGGTATATGGACAAAATATAAAATTTTATATGCAGGAATTATAAAGGCCAACTCTTCTAACTTCCATATTAAAAAGTGAGATCAGAACTCAGATGCATGCAGAAGAAGGGTAAAAATTCACTTCATCCAAACTTGGAATTTCTCTAAATCACATTTCTAAAAATCTCTTAATAGTTAAAATGGGGTATTAAAATGAACTACTGGAGAATTCTTTTGAAAAGGATTTTTTCAGATAAGTGTCTTCAATGCTGACATATATTTAAGTTGGTCAAGTAACTTGCCATAAATCAAATAAACTAGTAATTCTTGTAATTTTTAATTTCCTACATAAAATATCTTTGGTATCTATGCATCTAAACATCTTTTATTTTATTTCTTAATCAATATTGTTAAAGGCCTTATTTTCCTATCCATAGAGCAAAATAGAGAACAGAGTATCACACAGGACTAAAGGAGTATCATTGTTAGTAGTAGACCCAGAAAGGTAAAAATTAGGGAAAACCTAAATCCACTCCCTTAGCTTTTTCCTATTGTTATTTTTTTGAAATTGAGTAATATAGCCAAGTTCCTGTCTATCAAGTCAAAGTACTAAGTCATATTGTTTACTCTTACTAGGGTAAAAAGCCTATCTCTGATTGCACACCTGGCCTTCTACAGTTCAAATGTTCTTTGTTATGGCATTTCAGAATATGTGAAGTATACACAAATTTGTTGTTTGATATTCTAATTTTCATATCAAAAAAGAATACTTTTCATTAATGGCAATTGTGTTGTCTTAAATCAGGAAAAAAATTTCAGAGTTTGGAAGTTATTTTAATAATCTGAATTATTTTTTCTTACAGAGGCAGTAATAAATTGGAATGGACTAGATATTCAAAATCTTTGTGGTTAGTTTAAAATAGAAAAGTCAACAAAACACTCAAACTGCTGCATAGATAAGTGTCTTTTCTATTATGTATTTCACCATCAGGAAGTCAATTACTCTTGGCTGTGTTTCCCCACAGGTGATATTTAGATTTCGCCAGAAAAAATTTTCTTATCTGAATTTCACTTTTTCTACTCAACACTCCATTCTGACCTACTTAAGATGTATGAATACTTAATGATCTCTTGCTCATTTATTTGAAATTGAAGTTGAAACCATCATTGAAGCTCCATGAGGACTTACTTGTAGATATGGATTTTGTGTTGCTATTTTAAGATTACAGGGGCGTATGTAAATATACATATGTAAATATATATACATATGTGAATCATATATAAATATATATACATATGTGAATCATATATAAATATATATACATATGTGAATCATATATATGCATATATATTTTTAATTTATATTAATATAAATTATATATATTTTATTTTTAATTTATGGTTGCCTCAAACCCAGTACTATTATTAGTTATATGAGAGATAAGTTTAGGAGGCAAGCAAGAATTATCATTCATAGTTAGGAATATTTGCTTAATGGACTATCTCATAATTTTTCATAATTATAAGCCTCCTTGAGCTAATGCAATAGGATAAAAAATATATTTACGGTCAGAGTTCTGACATTTCAAGCATTGTGACATTTCTGAGCTTGACTGGCCCTAAGTGTAAATTTTAGCAAATTATATTAGTGCCTGGGCAGCCTTTTGTGAATATTTATTGAGATAAAGAGTTTGAAAAGCTCTTGATAAGTGATAATACGCTATAAATATATTGTTTGCTTTTATATGAAAGTGTTCATAACATGTGGTGTTTGCATATGTTCTAGAGACAGTAGAATTATACCTATGTATTTAATAATCAAAATCTCACTTTTGGCTAACTGAAATTAAAGAGGTTTAAAAACATATTTGGAGTTGATTTGTATTTTTCTGCTTCTTTGCAATCTAGGACTTTCTTATTGGATGACAAACATTATGAATTTATGTTGCTGAATGCTAGAATTTTTGGAATTCTTTTAAATGATTAACTTTTTATAGCAGGCAATTAAATTACCTGCAGATTACCATGATCTTTCTTTTACATCATTTTACATTATTTTAGGACATGTCTAGAGTGGCTTTATTCTAGCACTGATAAAACCCCTTTCAGGATAGCTAGCAAAGATAGGAGGTAAAACAATTACCAGTCTTACATAAACAGGAATTTTCTATGTAACAGCACCAGAGTAATTTTTCTTCCTTCGGAAGTTGTGCTTGTCTGGCCATGTGAGATCTTACCTATGCATGTATAACTTGCTGTTGGACCAAAGACTCAGGAGAACAACTTTGCAGATTTCTATAGCTCTTTCTCTCTCTCTATCTCTTCTTTCCTCTTGGGTGTTATACACTGCAAATTCAAACTGTCTCAACCTCTACGAACTCCAATCTTTATCTTTTCAACTAGTGTTAAGTACCACCAGATGCAAACATGGAATTTAGTTTATTTTAAATAATGATGAGTTTGAAATACTATGTAACTAAACAATAAATACATTGGCTTACTTTACTGTAAATATTTTAAAATAGATACAATTTAGTACATTAATTTTAAAGTAATAGTTACATAAAATATTCCTCTTTATGTTGGCAATAAACTTTTCAAAGGTACTAGAGTAATTTTTGGCATATTATTCTAAGAACAGGACCAAGCAGAAGATTTTTTTCAGGAAACTATGGGCCTGATGACATTTAAGGCAAAATATTTTTATCTTATCTTTTGGACATAATTTTAAAAAATAAATGAATATAAAAGTAGTTATAGACCAATAGCAAAATAAGATTTTTCTAAGTTGATAAGTCATACTTAAGTCTTTTTTATGCAAAATTATTTTGGAATTAAAATGTAGTTTGGGAAAGCTGATGGCATTCCAAACTATACATTATCAGATTCAGGTTTTATGCTCAGACTGTCTGTCTACACATAGGTTCTTGTTTTCTCCTTCTATTGGAGTTCCTTAAGTTTCTATGTAATAGGAATATGATGAGGGTCCATTATTAAAGAGTTCACAGTCCAGACTAAGATTCAGAAAAGTAAATAGGTAATTAAAATTGAGTGTCTTGCTGTCAGGATACAGCAAAGAGAGCAATTAATATGGTTTTGGAGAGCGGACTGGATAATCTTCTTAGAGGTAACATGTAGTTGAGATTTGAAGAATGAATAGAATATATATATTCCATAGACTCTCTCTATATAGAGCTAGAACTCTGCATATAGATTGCTATCTATATAGATAAGACAGGGCATCATAAAACTCTTAGAAGAGAACCCACTGCAACACTTTCATAGTCACAGTAAAGAATGTGTTGTTTTCAGCAAGTGGTGTTGGGAAAGTTGGACAGCTGCATGTAAATCAGTGAAGTTAGAATGTACACTCACACATATACAAAAATAAACTCAAAATGGATTAAAGACTTAAATATAAGACAGGACACCCTACAACTCTTAGAAGAGAATACAGGGAAAAATATTCTCTGACATAAATTGTACCAATATTTTCCTAGGCCAGTCTAATAGAAACAAAAGCAAAAGTAAACAAATGGGGCCTAATCAAATATACAAGTTTTGCATAACAAAGGAAACCATAAGCAAAATGAAAAGAAGACATATAGACTGGGATGAAACATTTGTGCTGTAAGGGCTTAATTTCCAAGAATACAAACGGCTCATACAACTCAAGCATAAAAAATAAACAACCCAATCAAAAAATGGGCATCAGATCTAAATAGACATTTCTCAATGGAAAAATGGGTAAAAGACCTGAATAGACTGTTCTCCAAGGAAGATATACAGATGGCCAGAAAACACATGAGGAAATGCTCAACATTGCTGATTATAAGAGAAATGCAAATCAAAACTACCATGAGATACCACCTCACACCAGTCAGAATGGCCATCATTAATAAGTCCACAAATAACAAGTGTTGGAGGGGCTGTGGAGAAAAGGGAACCCTCCTGCACTGTTGGTAGGAATGTAAACTAGTACAGCCACTATGGAGAACAGTTTGGAGATACCTTAGAAATCTATCCATAGAACTTCCATAGGACCCTGCAATCCCACTCTTGGGCATATATCCGGAGAAAACTCTACTTAAAAGAGACACGTGCACCCACATGTTCATTGCAGCACTATTCACAATAACCAGGACATGGAAACAACCCAAATGTCCATCGACAGATGATTGGATTCGGAAGAGGTGGTATATATACACAATGGAATACTACTCAGCCATAAAAAAGAATGACATAATGCCATTTGCAGCAACATGGATGGTACTAGAGAATCTCATCCTGAGTGAAATGAGCCAGAAAGACAAAGACAAATACCATATGATATCACTTATAACTGGAATCTAATATCCAGCACAAATGAACATCTCCACAGAAAAGAAAATCATGGACTTGGAGAAAAGATTTGTGGCTGCCTGATGGGAGAGGGAGGGAGTGGGAGGAATCGGGAGCTTGGGCTTATCAGACACAACTTAGAATAGATTTACAAGGAGGATCCTGCTGAGTAGCATTGAGATCTACGTCTAGATACTCATATTGCAACAGAACAAAAGGTGGGGAAAAAAAATGTGTACATGTAAGGATAACTTGATCCCCTTGTTGTACAGTGGTAAAATAAAATAAAATAGAAAATAAATAAATAGACATTTCTTTAAAGACATACAGATGGCTAGTAGGCACATGAAAAAAATGTGCAACATCACTAATTATTAGAGAAATGCAAATCAACACTACAACTCACACCAGTCAGAATGGCCATCATTAAAAAGTGCGCAAATAACAAATGCTGGAGAGAGTGTAGAAAAAAAGGAATCCTCCTACACTGTTGCTGGAATGTAAATTGGTACAGTATTATGGAGTGTCCTCGAAAATAGAGTTGCCATATAATCCAGTAATCTCACTCCCAGGCATATATCCAGAGAAAACTCTAATTCAAGAAGGCACATGCATTCCTATGTTCATAGAAGCACGATTCACAATAGCCAAGATATGGAAAGAATCTAAATGTCCATCAACAGATGAATATATAAAGAAGATGTGATTTATATAGAATATATATATAACGGAATATTATCCAACCTTAAAAACGAGAGAAATAATGGCATTTGAAGCAGCTACTCTGATGGACCTAGAGTTTATGTTACTAAGCCAAGTGAGTCAGAAAGGCAAATACCATATAACATCACTTTTATGTGGACTTAAAAAAAATATGACACAAGTGAACTTACCTATGACACAGAAATAGACTCAGACTACAAATAGACTCACAGAGAGAAAAGACTTGTGGTTGCCAAGGGGAGGGAGCAGGGAGGGTTGGATTGAGTGTTTGGGACCGGCAGATGCAAACTATTACATACAGAATGGATAAACAAGAAGGTCCTACTGTATAGCACAGGGAACAATAATGGATCTCATTAAGGTTAATTCAAGTTTTGTTTCTCTTGACTTAGGTAAAAAAAAATGTAAAATTGTATCCAAAATCTGGATATGTGATTAAAAACTTAAAAAAACTAAAGAGATTAAGGTAGTGGGTAGCAGAAGGCATTTTCAAGAACTTCATCTCTTTTGGGAAGTTCTCTTTCTGGGTCGGAGAGGTACACGTGAGCTCTTAGCTCACAGGACGTGAAAGTTTTAACGTCTTTATTCACAAAACACAATAAAATATATTGTCCAAAGTATTCTTAAACCTTGGCATGTATGAATGGCTTTATTCTGCTTTCATGCAATGGATGAATTGTACTTTTATTTAATTAACATAACTAGAGTGTTAAACAATGAATGGGTGTAATTGTGTATTTGGGTAAAAAAGCAACAACAAAGGAATCAAGTCCAGTGAGAACTCATATCAAAACATAGATTGTATTGGCATTCAGGCATCTCATCTGGGCTTTGTCACTGGGCAGGTATGTGACTTGCAGCTTTTCACTTAACCTACCTGGAAACATGCTGCCTCCTCTGAAAACCAAAGGGATATGTTTACATGAATTCTACGGGTTTCATTTTGTTTGTTTTTTTGTTTTTTTGCGAGGGTGGGGGGAACCCTAAAATTCTACAAGGTAACAACTTTACTGCCTGATGAATAAATATATGATCATTGCTTATAAAAGCACTGTGAGGGTTAACACTGAACATTTTTATGTCTCTAATTAATGCCTTAAATATCTTGAGATATATTGAGAAAGACTCTCAAAATATAAGAATATAAAATACGTTTTTGGCAAATGAGAACCCAGGAGATTCTAAGTTATATCATACCTAATACAGGAGACATTCTGAGACTTAATTATAATGATTTACCAAGCAAGAAGGGAAATAACAGAAATCTTTTACAACCCACTAGTCAATAGCCAGGCACAAGTTTATAAACAGCTGCCAATACATATAATCTTAAATTTACAACACATAATCTTTTCTTTCCTCCGTCTTAAGGAAATTGGAGATAACTGAGAAGTAATTCAAGTTTAATTTCAAAATAGTTTAAGTATCCTTCTTACTACTGATGCCAACTCTTAGCAAATTAAGTATTTTGCTGAAAGAGCACATGCAAATAAAAAGGGGGAAAGCCCTAAACCCAAAAAGAACCCCTATTAATGGCTTCTTGAAAAATACAACAAAAGCCTAGATACTGAATCTACAGCTGCAGTTAACACTCCATCATTGAGCTATGATGGACAATACTGGTACTGTACAGATTCAGGCTAAATTGATGCTGTTGGTTTTTGTTTCTAAAGACAAAAAAAAAAAAAAAAGTGTATGAAACAACTTCAGTTCTCACTAAGCCAAATCTGTGATCCCATCTGTTCAGATTTTATGCTTTAAGAAGAAAAAAAGAAATCAACCTCAAAAACAAACCTCTTTCATCTAATACTATTAAGATATTCAGCGGGAGAACTAGATAAAACCCTTGGAATTTTATTCAACTTGAGCAACTTTAAATGGCAAAGCCACCGTTGTTTTCAATATCTAGGGAAACCTGTTCTAAGGAAGCATGGGAATGAAGTAAGGAGCTAGACCTATGCAAAGGGATGTGGCTTCTTTTTTCCTGGCAAAATCCAAGTTGTTAAGGGTTATAGCCTGGCATCCTGTTCAGTTCTTCCATTTCATTAAAAGCAAAGAGGTGATCTGTCTGAAACTACCAAGTAGAAACACTACATTTTTTTTCTTTTAATTTGTAACTAACTTTTAAAAGGATAAATAAATGTCCATCAAAATTTTTTTACTGATTATCTTTCTTCTTAGCAGGAAAGAAATTTGATATAAATACAAAATGCTATTGCCTAATGAAATGCTTACTAGAGAATAACTAATTGGCTTAAAATAGCTTAATTATAGGCCTGATTAAATTTTTCAGTTGATGTTTGTATTGGCTTCCTGGGTGCAATAAGTATTGCACTTCTTTAGAATTTATGATGTTTGTGAATAATCTGCTTCATAATTTAAAATACAGTCAACAAAGTATTGTTCAATTTTAAGAAAAAGCTTTAGATACAATAATTTCTCAGACTTAAAATTTACTTCATCACTATTGATTATGATAATTTTATATATTCCAGTAAGGCTTCAGAATAGATGGTATATTAATAGTTTTCCACTTTATTAAATACAATTAATTTTATGACATTCTTTTGATATTAATCTGGGTATAGGACTTATTATTTTATTGTTCCTATTGTCATGACTTAGATATATTTCCTTCACAAATGAAAATATAGAAAGGAGATTGAAGGCCTAAATGCTCTTTATCAGATACCAAGAATTGGGTAAAGGAGGAATCAGAAAACACCTGTAATGGATTAAGACAGCCAATGCAGACTCATTAAAAAATGTGCTGAGTACATTGATCTTCCTTCTTCATGCTAGTAAACAAAACAATTTTGACATTCTGTGATATGAATGAAAGGAGAGCATTTCTATTAACTTGTTCCCAAATCCTTACCCCATAGTATATTCTTTATAATAATAATAGCAGTTAATATTTAGCGAGGACTTACTTTGTGGCAGACACTAGACAAAGTTCTTTAGTATCGTCTATTATATGTTGTTCAGCATAACTTCCTTACAACCTTCTTATCCCCATTTTCTCATGTGAGAAACCAAAAACACAGAGAGGTTAATTAACTTGCTCAGAGTGATGGACTGGGATTCTGACCCAAACTATATAGCATTTGATATCTATCCAAGGATAATAGATAAGATTTTTTTTTCAAAAGGTTTTTCATTAAATGGAAAAAAAAATCAGAAATATTTAAGTACATGTTATTTATTACTCAATTCACTTTTTAACTGGTAGTCAAATTCATGTAGAGATTGCAGTCAATGCTCTTGAAAATTCTCCAATTTAAAAAAAAAACTTTTTTTTTGTTTAGGTATTAAGTTTCTTCAACTACAAAAGGATCAATGAGAAATGGAAAACTAATATTTGAAGACAGCTACTATGGAAGTCTTCTATTTGAGGGAAAACAATAAATTTGTTACTCATTAAATATTTACACTTTGCTCCAAGGCAATTTAATATGTAATAAATGTAAGCAGGAAAAAGTTATGTACTTATGTTACGCATTATGATCCTTAAAATAGAACAAGGATTGTTTGTAAAAGAGCAAAAATAAATAATTCAAGATGCAAAACAAATGAAAGAAACTAAATTTATCCATTGTCAAAAACATTACCTCTAGCAATGATTTAACTGGGATTATTTGTAATTTTGCTGCTTCATATTGGTGGCATTGTATGTGGGTTCAATAAACTTAATGATAAAAATATGTCATGTTTCAGCCCTTTTGGATTTAGAGACAGTTTTGCATTCACAATCTCACTTGATTAGATGAAATAATGACCACAGCCGTCTTATTTTCAGGTAAATGGGTATCAGGCAGAGTTTTTCAATAAAGACCATGGAGAAATTACTTATTACAAGGTATTAATCTCAGAGCATACACACCCTTCCCGATGGTTGAAGAGTCATGATAAAGTTGTTTTTATGGAAGGCTAACAGGATTATAATCCATAAAATGGAGTGATGAGAATGGTGTTAGAAAATCATTTAGGAAAAAACTGGAAGAACGACAAGGAGTGTTTAAAACATATTTAAAATGATAATTGCATATAACACTTCAAAATTTCCAAAAGATTATTAAAATGCAAATTGTTATTTGATAAAAGATAAGAATGAAGTCACAGCTATAGATTAAAGAGTCATTCATTTAGTAGGAATAATTTCAATTGAAAGCAGAGTAAAATAATAGCCTGGAGCACAGAATCATAAAGAGACAGGAAAGTAGAGGACGAAGGTCAAAGACAAAACCTCAGAATTTAGGCAAAGCCTTATATTGATTATTTTATGCATGTGCTGATCTACACTTCAATAAATAAGTCATCATTTCATTGTTCTCTTTGTTTTAAGAAAGAAGGTAATGCTGCTATTATTGCTTTGACTCTGTAACCCATTTGCAACTACTTACTTCATAATTTTTACATTTTCCAGATATAACAGTTTATTTTATTTCTATATTTGAAATATTTATCTGCTGTACAGAAAACTTAGTCAGGAAATAAAATCTTAACAAGCAATACCAGGAAGATGATGCCTTTGGCTCATAACTATTCCCTGTACATTTACCCTCACCACCTTAAAATTATCCTTCTTATGGGTGATTTTCCATAACATCTCCTCATAGATTCTTTCACCTCCTTTGTGCCACTAGCTCAGGGGTTCTTATACTGAGGTTTTTAGCCTTGAGTCTAAATTTCATCATATCTGTACTAGGTTGCAATCTCAAAAGTACACATTGGTACAGAGAAACAGATAGTATTGTGGGAAATAAATATCTGATGCCAAAAAAATTAGTGCGTGAAGGGAATGGTTCTATAACAAAATTAGTGCTATAAAGCTGCCCTTTATCTTTCCTTTGGATGTCTGAAACATTTTGGCTGAGGCACAATGGCAACTTCAAATTAGGGGCAAAGATGTATCCACAGAAAGGATTTATGAACTTAGATGTGTTCCCCTGCAAGATAAAGGGCAAAATAAGAAGGGCCACAATCACCAACATCCCCCTCCCCCCAAAAAAAGAACACTAGATTAGGAGAACAGTCTAACATTTGTACAGACTCATCCACTAACAACATGGCAAGTAATTTGAACTTTTTGAGCTTAAACATTTTCTTCTCCTTTATAAAATAATAAGATTAGACTATTTTTGTGAATCTTTCCATTTACCATCTTTTCTAAGAAGCTGTCGTTTTCCACGGAGTAGCTGGAGTGTTTATTCTATTGCAGGATGAAAAATATAGTCTATGTAAAAAGCTGTCACGAAAATTCATCTTAGGTAGAGAAGTATATTGTTTGCAAAATATATTGATAGCTGTTTGATTACAGAAGATAAGACCCTAGAATTATAATTATGAGTGACATAGTTCTAATTAAGACACATAAAAACATAGCTTCTGACATCTTGAAAGAAAAGAGGATGAGAAAATGAGACCAAACAAGGAACTTGGCAAAAGAGCAGTTATTTTGAGATGAGTTTCTTCCCAGCTAAGCCATAGTAAAGCAGTCTAGAATCATGAAACACCTAATGTATAGCTTGCTTATAGAATAGATAAAGCAGTTAAGTTGCAAACCTCTGTGCCAATGGGTAGCAATGCGGATACAATCCTTAAGAAGTCTGGAACACAAAATCAGAGAAAAGCGTAAGAGAGTAAGCTTTTGAAATTTGCAGAAACTGTGGGGAAGGCTTTAAAATCCACCACAGATGGAGGAATTGGAACTCAGGCCAAGCCAAACAAAATCTTCGAAAGTAAAAAATCCTGATATGACATCTGGCTTACAATTCCAAATTGTTAGTAGCATCACTGCGCTGATTGCAGCCTCTTTTTTATTTCCTCATTATCCTGGAAATAACATCCAAAAGTGTTTACGTGCATTACCAAACTCTATTCAATTTAACCCCTGTCTACCAAGTCATTACTCATATAATATTTTTTCTAGCTATTGAATCCCAATCAATGAGCCAAACTGCATAAATCTTGGGTCAAATATTTCATCTTTTCTTTACCAAAAATGTTGCCCCTCCCTGTTTCCCTTTGACCTTAGATAACAATGTCTCAGCTTAAATTATTTTTCTCCAGTTTGACTTTCTTGATCCCTTAGACTAGGTTTAAAGTCCGTGTTTTATGCTGTCCCCAAACATTTTCTGGTTCTGACCCTTTCATACTACTCCTCATGCTTGGTTTTAACTTTGTCTTTCCTTCTAAAACATGAGGGCAAAGACCACATCTATATTGTTTATCTTTCTATCCCCAATACTTAGCATAGTGCTTGGAATATTGTAGGAGATAAATAAATTTGCACAGAATGTCTGTTTTATAAAAATAATGAATAATTTCAGGTTCTAGGACAGGTTTTAAATAGTCCCTATGAATTCAGAGTACACTGTAATAGCTCCATTCCTCAGTAACAGAGTGGTCATATTTGCTAAGGGATAAAAGCAAAATGAATTATGCCACTGGCAAATGTCAGTAATCTAAAGAGTAGAACTCTACTTTTTATCATTTGTTATTTGCATGATAATGTCATTGATCTGGTCATTATCCAAAATGATTAAAACAGTCTACTTTCTGATTACCCATCCTCTGGTCATTTGGGCTATATTGCTTGCTCAATTATTCCAGATTGTTTTCTTCTCAATCAAGGAAACTGAAGAAGCCTTATAACTGGCCTACCTGCTCCCTTAAAATCCATTTTACACCCAAAGCCACAGTAAACAATTTAAAACATAAATCTAGTCTGACTAAGCTCTAAGTTAAATCCTTGAAAGTGTTATACTTAGGAAGCAGCAAGCCAAAAGATTTAACATGATTTATAAGACCCTGAATGATATCTGAGATTTCACACATTATCCCCCAGAATGCCGATCATTCATTTATTTGACAAATATTTATGGGTGTAGAATATGACAGACATTGAAATAGTTGCTGGGGATGCAGAATGTCTGCCCTCATAGAGCTTGCACTCCTGGTCAGAGGAACTAAATCAATCTCTTCATACCACTTTCCAACCCACCATCATTCTATCACATTAATACTGTCCTTGCTAAGTTGCCCATGAACATCACTGTGAAAACCCAAGTGGCATATTTTTAACCCTCATCTTACTTTGCATCTCCAAAGCCTATGATAAATTACCCACTCAGTCTCCTATCAATACATGTATGTCCTGATTCCCCTACCTAAATAGTGACACCATCTCAATTTTCTATCACAACTCACCCTCAACTCTACCTAAGCAGAAGGTCAAAAATGATGGGAGGGAGAGAGAGAGAAGTCCTGAGAGACTCCGAGATTTAAATGAGTGAATGAAGAAAAGAATGAAGAGTCTATCTGAACCCCTAAAGCAGATCAGTTTACTTTATTATACTCTATATACTCAAATGTAGTGGGATTTTGCACTACTTCTCCATGGAATCTCTCAGCATTACCTCTTTGTGTAATTAATTATTTAATGTTTATTTTTCTCACTAAACCCATTTCCCTATTAAGCCCCTAAAGACTGTCAGTCTTGTACCCTGCTGTCTCTTCAAAGGTAACTTGGATCTGACTCATAGTAGACATTCAAAAGGCAGAACACATGAATGCACAATCCCACTATTTTTGCACACTTACCTACATACTTTTCAGTATGTATCTATGTGATTGTGTGGATGACAACCAGGTGATGAGAAAGGTAGATTAATGCCCCTAAATTACTAACAATATATCAATATACTGGTGTTGGAGGAGGTCATCCAAAGGATGTGACTTCCAGTTGGCCTAAGAACTGGACCAGGGCAGTTGAGGAGTCTCACTTCCTCTCCTGGCCTTGGAATGTACATTCTGCCTCTGCCCATCCTTCTGCAGTAGAAATGGGTTTCAAGGATGCAGCATTCAGTGAATAAGCCATTGTCAAGACCACCCGGATCATACATGTGACAGAACCGTCTAAAGACCTCTATGCAAAGTTTTAAGATTTGAGGTGAGGTGGGGGTTGCAGAGATCTACCTGTCTTGAGGTCACCCAACACAAGCCTGGTTTCCCCGACATATTAAACCCGCTGCTTATCAACCTGGAGTGGTCTGTCTGCCTTCTTCAGACTCCTGCCCTCTGTGTACGCAGGCCAGTTTCGGATTTCACCCAGGAACTTTCCAAAGGCCACACCTGGACAACTGATATAAAAACTATGTATAAATTATGGTTAATCCCGCAACAACATAGTCTTTCCTATTTTCACACACACACACAAAATCATTGATAAGAGATTTAAGTATTTCTGTTGTTTTATTGTTCTAATAATGCTTCCTAATTAAACCCTCACTTAATCCAGGGGAAAAAAAAAACAAAATAATACTCAGATAGTAATGCAGATAGTAATGAAAAAGCATCATGAGAGTAGGTGGAAGAGAAATGAGGCTGAAAGTTGAGAAAATTAAACACAAAACTTCTCTGTGAAGGTTAGTTTTGTATTCTCAACTCCCTCTTGTTATAAGAGGTGTTTCTTTGCTTTACTTATTCTATCTTATCATAAATTCACTGGATGTCCTTGTGACAAGTAATGTGAATCAAGAAAAAAACATGCTAAGCAACAATTGGAGTGGATTTTGTACTGCCTGCATGCTTGTTGGTAATAACCATCTAATTCTAGATTCTGAGATAGAATTTATTCAAAGATACAGAAATATTTTCAATGTCAATTTTTTTTTAATTTTGCTTTTTTTTTTTTTAGGGCTGCACCAGGCTAGGGGTCCAATTGGAGCTATGGCTGCCAGCATACACCACAGCCACAGCAACACTGTATTCAAGCCAAGTATGCGACCCACACCACAGCTCATGGCAACGCCGGATCCATAACCCACTGAGCAAGGCCAGGGATCGAACCTGCAACCTCATGGTTCCTAGTCAGATTCATTTTCACTGTGCCACGATGGAAACTCCCAAAGTCATTTTTTAAAGGGTATACAAAATTCTTTTGATAATTTTATGTTTTTAGTTCAAAGTTTTCTTTTGAGAGACAGTATTGGATAATGAAAATAGTGGGACATTGATATTGATAAATATGTTTGTAACCTAAACCAGTGTACACATATTTGAATATATTTTTCTCACATTTAAGTTTATATTAATATAAACATAAATATTGAAATGATCACAGGAATATATACATATATGTCCTTTGGTAATAAAATGATAGGATATGCCTTCAACACAATTTCCTATTTCTTCATATTTTATTTCACCTCCAGTATTCCCCAATTGGGAACCTTGTGCAATTTAATAGTTAACCTATTTATAATGCTAATGAGGTCATTGATCATATGCAATCAACTTTCTGAGTTGAAATGCTCAAAAGGGGCTCAAAAGATCTATATTACAGAAATAGAAAGTGAACAAAGTCATTTGGGAAAAAACTATCATTTTCCATAACAAAGTGCTTCTTTTTCATGGAAATGGCTTATATAATCTGATGGTGTTATTTTCTTCATAAATAATAAAAAGACATAAAAAATAGTATTTATTCTAAGGGTCATATATGGATTTTGGAGAGGTCTTTTAATCTCTTAAAACCGTATGTAAAGTATTGTGTATAAGCGTATGAGTATTTTTCTGCAAGAAGAAGTTTATCTTTTAACCACTTCTCGGTTATGTTACCCTCTAAAATATAAGTACAAGTGATATATAGAAAAGAGCCTACAACTCCACAGTAATATAGGTAATGAAATTAATGAGATTTCAAAGGACTTTTTACATAAGGCTGTCATCATAATGCTAAAATGGGGATACAATAAATTTAAGATGTATTTTATGTTTGAATTAACATTACTTAGACTTCATGTGTTTAAAACTCATGATAAGTAATGTTAAGAACAGGAATTTGACTGAAATAATTTTTCACCATGTCTATAGAAGTCAGATTTTTAAGTGATTGAACTGATTGATTGCCACCTCAAGAGCACAATTTCATGGATATCAAAATGACAAATCAACTTGCTTAAATTTCTCTTAAATCTTCCCCGAAATAAAGTGGAAGAAAAGTAAATAACATTTAAAAATTGAACTGAAATGACCTATAGCTCCAAACAGACATAACTTTGTACAAAATGGCAATGCTCTTAATATGTTATATATAATACAAATACATATTGTACACCAAGATCAGGGCAATTTGTTGCTATGTCAATAAAAGCAGCAGCATCTAACCCTTTACCTTTCAATCAGACATCACTGGCAAGACCATATTTTATCAGAGAAATAGAACTTGTTAGAGAGATAGGTTATTGTTATGGAATGTAAGCCTATTAAAGTTGTAAATTTATCTTCACATATGTCATCTAAGATGCATTAGTATCCATTAGATGCAGGTATAAACTAAACATTAATGGAGCTTATTGTTGATATCTTTCCACCACAATATCCTTCCAGTCATGTGTGCAATGCCTCTGAACAGAGCTTTCTTCTAAATGGTAGACCATTCTAAATGATATGCAATTAAGAAATGTGCTATTCTACTGCATTAAAGCACAAGCCAAATGCAAGTTATTAGCATCCATTTCCAGTACAACTTTGCAAGTGAGAGAATGTGCATAACAAGGAAGCAATCACTTACCTTATAATAACAGTTTAAAATTTTGAGATTTACAATCCATGTAGTCTAGCTAGAAAAGCTTGCTTTCAGCTCTTGTTAGTTATCTTGACAACTCAAAAAGTAAGCTCATTCAAAGAACATTGAATCCTCAGCTAGGAAATATTGGATAAATCTTTTAATACTAATTTCCAGAGTCCTAAAATGACAATGAAAGTACCCATGTTGTAAGAATAATGAGAATTATTTAAACAGCTTTGAAAGAATCAAGTGCTTTGTAAATATGTTTAACATTAGTACTAACACATAATTAAACAGTTGACCTATTAAAAGAATTATTTCGTCATAAAATTAACATTGGTTCTTTCCACACTACCTAATGACACTGTATTTCTCTCCTCACCTATACAAGGTATCCTATATCACAAACACCTTAAAGACGTATAAGTCAATTACAAAACTTTTTAAAACGATGTTTAGAAAGAGTGAATTATTGTTTCATTTACTTAAGGAGAAATCACAGATCAAAATTTCAAAAGCATGATGAATTTATGAAGAAAATCTATTATTTTCTACTTCAGATAAAAATGACTTAATTGTGTTTAAAAGTATATACGTCTTATCTTCTAAAGTTTCCCAGTATTCTGCAATTTATTAGTCTGCATGTAAAAAATATGAAATCTCACATATAAAGTGATTTATAATGAACTTATATCTACCATGCTCTTCAATTAGGAGTAATTTTTCAATATAGAGTAGCAGAGGCTGAGTCACCAGTAACTGTCATGGTTTTTCAGAACCAAAGAACAAATCACATAAATTTCCTTTGCTTTGCACACATTTCAGCAAGTAGTAAATAATACCTGTTCTATTACAGAGGGCCTCGCAGATAACAGATCTCATTTAATCCTCATATTGTAACTGTCCAGTTACATATATGACGAGGATATAAAGAGGATCATCAGGCTCACATGGCTTCAAGGATCAGAGCCAGAATTTAAATCAGAGTCCAGCCAAAGTTCAGAGCCCTGGCCATTACTCTAAAGCTGCCTGTGTGATTGCTAATCCATAGCCAACTGCCTATGGAGGGGGGAAACTCACCATTTTAAAAGTTTTGATAACTCAGAAAAAGAGTCAGCTTTATGAGAGGAAAGAGCTAATTCACTCTGTCTACACTGATGTGTCATGTTAACTACTGTTCTTTGTAAGTCTAAGAGATGCAACTATCTTTGTATGATATAATTAAACTCCCTTGGAAAGACGTCAAGACCAACCCACATTACACTGAATATTATAATACGGCAACTAATATTACATTAGCTTTTGGTGGAATCATTATCTACCATGGCAGCAATTGGAGAAAATCAGCTTGTAAGAAGTTGTGTTCTAACCACAATGTTTGTGTGCAAGAATATCAGAATTAAATTTGAAAGATATTTCTAATATTTCCAATATTGTACCTAGGTTAAATGCATTCTTCATTGAGAGCAGTTATGAACCAAAAATGTAAGTCTTTGTTTGCTAGCTACTTTAGTATTTCCCCCTAAAAGCATAGTTATGCTGTCATGTGGTCTTTAGTCTCTTTATTGGTGGAGTGGGGTAGATATCCTTGTTGAAAAAGACAGCAGATATCTCACTACTGCATTAATTTTAATTAGCAAATAAAATAAAATAAAATAAATGTCTATAAATAATGGACTGAATAAATCATGAGACATCCTACACGGAATTCTACCCAGCCAAATGAAGTAGTTCTCCTGGTGTTTATTAGGTGAATAAAGCAAGAAGTTGAATATAGTAAGAATCCATTTGTAAATCAAAAGGATAAGACATGCATACACATATAAGTATACAAAAAATTATTTAAACAAAGCATACTTCATTTTATTTCTCTTCATTTATTGCACTTCATAGATAGTGTATTTTTTACAAATGGAAGATTTGTGGCAAGTCTGTAGGCACCATTTTTCCAACAGCATCTGCTCACTTTGTGACTCAGTCTAACATTTTGGTAATTCTCAAAATATTTCATATCTTTTCATTATTATTATATTTGTTCTGGTGCTCTGTGATCAGTGATCTTTGAAGTTATGATTGCAAAAAGATTGAATTATCAGAGGCTCAGATAATGGTTAACATTTTTTAAATAATAAAATATTTTTAAATTAAAGCAAGCATCTGCTTTTTTTTAGACATAATGCTATTGCACACTTAAAAGAGTGCAGCATGATAAGTATAAATTTTATATGCACTGGGAAACCAAAGAAAATTTGACTCCCTTTATTGTGATATTCTCTTTATTGTGATGTTCTGGAACCAAAGCCACCATATCTCCAAGGTATGCCCATATATATATGTTTGTGTCCTTTTGATTTCTCATATATATTATATATATGTACATATATAAACACACACATACATACACATATATACACACACACACACATATATAAAGAATAGAAGACCGATGTACTCAGCACATTTTCAGATGAGTCTATATATTTTTAATGCATGTGTGTGTGAGAAAGAATACATGGGGAGGCCAGATCTAGAAGGGTTCTTTTTTTTTTTTCCTTTGTCTTTTTAGGGCCACACCTGCAGCACATGAAGGTTCCCAGGCTAGGGGCTGAATCAGAGCTGTAGCTTCCAGGGCTTACATCACAGCCACAGCAACACAGGATCTGAGCCGAGTCTGAGACCTACACCACAGCTCGCAGCAACACTGGATCCTTAACCCACTGAGCAAGGCCAGGGATTGAACCTGCGTCCTCATAAATGCTAGTCATATTTGTTTCCACTGAGCCACAATGGGAACTTCTTTACCCCCTTTTTTTTTTTTTAGAAGTGTTCTAAAAGTCTAAAATTCTAGTAGAAGCAGTTACCTCTGTGGAATAAGAAGACTTGGAAGTTGGAAAGGAAGGATGATGCTGTATAATCTCTTGTATGGTTTGACTTGTTCATCACATGTAGATGTATGCACAAACATATATACACAAATATATTATGTACATGTATGTATATGCTTATACATACACACACATACATATAGTGTGTGTGAGAGAGGCCCCCAAATGTCACCTGCTGTATACTTTCCTCTCTCATTGTTCATGTCACTTAAAGACTTCAAATTTCACAAAATAATTTTTACTTGTTTTATGATCTGATGAGTTGAGTGATTGATCTTCTGACTTGAAGTAGTGGGCAATACAGAGGTAGCAAAAAATAAAGGCACAATTACATGTTGAGACCATGAATAAATCGCTGCCCATAGGAGGCACTTAGACTAATGGCCACTCCTTAGGGAATACCTAGGCAGAAGAAGGAGTTCAACACTGCTATCCATTGTTGAGGGGCTCCTTGATGTGTTCCAAACATGCCCATCTCAGGGCTGGCTTTTTCAATCCAAAATAAGTGTTGCCTAACAAAAGAAGGTCTACACAGAAATTCCAGGTTATTACAAAGTGATTTCACTACCTTTTCTGGTACACTCTTTCTGGAGTGTTTTGATTAATGTGCTTAGCTTTAGCATTTTAATTACCATCATCCTTTGAATGTCAACTATGTGTAAAGCATTTTGCTACATCCTTGGGGTATACATAGACAAAGAATGATGTCCCTGAGTTGAAATTAAAGGTCTTTGAAATTCAATATTATTTGACTAAATTATTTTAATATGAAAAGCAAATCTTATGAATGAAAATCAGGATTTATAAAAAGTAAATTGGAAAATTTACATAAAATAAAAAACAGTTTTATAGCTATTAAATAATTTGCCATAGAGATATCTCTTCTCGATTATTAGATGAACTAAATGTTAAAATATATAAAATTTCACAGTAATACACATAATGTACAGTAGGCATCTAATGCAGCTAAATGCAATTTATAAACACACATCTGAGATGTGGATGTTAGGATTGCAGAGAAAACTGGTCTACAGGGAAAAAGAATTGAAATAACTAAGGTCAAAAAAAAAAAAAAGTTACAGTGGGAAAATAATAATTAAAAAAAAAAAAAAGAAAAATGAAGATGCTGCCCTAGAAATATAAAATGACCCTATGCCTTAACTTTCAGGATGATTTTTTTTCTTTACAGACTTCAACCCTTCCTGCAGCCTGCCTCCTTCCTCAGCTAAAACTCCAAAACACATTCTCCCTCTTACAACAGGCTGATTCTTTGTTACTCAGGTAGTAAAAAGAACCCTGGCCAACACAGAAAACCAGAGCACAGAAAAATTAACTAACTTGTCCATAGAAACTCAGCTTGTAAGTGTCAAGGCAAAGATCCTAACTCATGGATGCACAGATAACTTGCCCCTATCATGTGGCCTTGACTTGTCATTATATCATAAACTCTAGTAACAGACAATGAGTAGCTAAGTGTCCAAATTTTTGCTGCAAAGCAAAGAGATATGTACAGAGGTATAAAGAAGTCAATTAGATTCTCTTTAAAATCTTGTGAAAATTTCTCTTTAAACATTTTTAGCATGTTCAACAACATAAGGTACAGTTTTTCAGAAAGTACTGTTATCTGACACAATCTATATCAGATCCTATGTTACAAACACTGCTAAGGATATTAGAGTATCTAATATTGAGTTTATATAAGACAAAATTGAGGGGAAAATTTAAAGGTTGTAAGACGGTGGGGCTGACATTTTAATCATCTTCCCACCATGTTTATGATGACAGAGAAAGTCACATCAGAAGATACAGTTGAGGACTATTTACCCTGCTGTAGGCTGACTTTACTTCTGTCTCTGTAAAAGAGAAATCAGAGGGAATGATTATTTTTTTATCTAACATGCTGACACCATTTTTTAAAAAACCACAGTCCTCTAATAGTGTAAGACGTAGAAATCCATTGCCATAGATTATTGCAGTGTTTTTTTGCTAAGAGGGATTCCATGATCAAATAATATTGGAAAATCTGAGTTCAATAAAGTTAAACAAGTATTTAGTTTTATTTGATGTGTTTTGGTCGGATTTTACTTCAGGGCTCCCCAGAGCTTTTAATATGCAAATGTGCACTGTGAAGCTACAAGTGCTGCACATTTCCCAAATTTATTTTGTAACAGAAGCCTTGTCCCTCCATTTTTTTTTTTTTTTTTTCATGTTCTCGGGGATCTAGGCAGGAGAGAAAGAGTTGGGTAGAAGGAGCAGCAAAATGGTTGAGAATATCGGTTCTTGACTAACTGGTTCTACCACTGACAAGAAATTTGAGGGAAAAAAAATCAAAACAAAAACAATTCAATGTCACAGATAATAGAAGGAGAAATAAACTGGAAGAACACTTGTTACTAATTCTTTTTACAAAGCCAGGGGGTAGTCCGCTTCGAACTCAGTTCAATAGAAGCCACAGGTAGCCAAAGACAGACACGAAAGCAGTTTCATCACAAACTGATCAAACTGATTCAAGCTTCTGGTTTTGACTGCAAAAAAGCAAAAAAGAATGTTTCATAATGATTCGAAGAAAAGTATTAAACTAAATCTTAAGATCAGGCATGATTAAATTAAATATCAGTTGAAAACTGTTTGGAATTTGTAAATAAAAAGACGCCAAATTGTATTAAGGTACCTACTGCTTTGTATATCTAGCTTTTTTAATTTTTTATTTTATTTTATTTATTTTTTGTCTTTTTGCCTTTTCTAGGGCCCCACCTGTGGCATATGGAGGTTCCCAGGCTAGGGGTCGAATCAGAGCTGCAGCTGCCAGCCCATGCCAGAGCCACAGCAACTCAGTCACAGCTGCATCTGCGATCTACACCACAGCTCACCGCAAAGCCGGATCCTTAACCCACTGAGCAAGGCCAGGGATCGAACCCTCAACCTCATGGTTCCCAGTCGGATTCATTAACCACTGAGCCACGATGGGAGCTCCTCTAGCTTTTTTTAAATAATAGGATTTTTTCCCAAAATATTAATTAGTGGCAAACATTAATTGCTGTATATCATTTTGGTTAAATATCCTAATCAAGGAGTAGCTTTTGTGAGATGTTTATTTTTAAAATTTTTAAGTGAAAAAATTACTCTTTAAACCTGCTGACACCTGGATATTTGGATAATGAGGAAATGACCACTTATTCACTTTCCCACTGGCAATGGTTATCAACAAGGGCCATTATGGTCACCAGGGAATTTAAAAATGCATACCAATGTCTCTGCCTCACCTCCAGAGATTTCAAGTCTTGAGGTGGGAACTCTGAAGCAATATTTTTTAATTCACGAGATGATTAAAATGTACATTCATGAATGGGGCCCACTTGCACTAAGGGGAAATAAATGCTATCACCAGTGCTGAAATTTAAATATAAACTATCAAAAATAAAGACACAGTCATCTATAAGGCACAGAGGAAACTTTATATTATAAAATTATTTTTTTAAATGATGGCTAGTTGTTTATGCATCATTAACTTACAGTAGTAAAGGGTGAAAATAGTAAATTTAATTACTTTCAGTTAAAATAATCAACTAGCAATGAAGATGACTCCTCTGAAAAATTGTTAATAGCATTTAATTTACAAATTAAACACTTAAGTTTCAATACATTTATTACTTACTGATAATATAAATTTTATGTTAATAAAATTGAGGGAATAATGATTTGGGACATTATATCTATCTAAGGTAGGGTATAATTTAAGGGACAAAATGTTAAGGTATTTGGTTAGGTATGAAAAGGATATTGTACTTCATTATCAATATCAGGATATTGGGTATTTTGGGAGTTCCCATCGTGGCACAGTGATTAACGAATCTGACTAGGAACCATGAGGTTGCAGGTTCGATCCCTGGCCTTGCTCAATAGGTTAAGGATCCGGCGTTGCCATGAGCTGTGGTGTAGATTGCAGATGCGGCTGTGATCCGGCATTGCTGTGGCCCTGGCATGGGCCAGCGGCTGCACCTCTGATTAGATCCCTAGCCTGGGAACCTCCATATGCCGCGGGAGCAGCCCCAGAAAAGGCAAAAAGATAAAAAAAAAAAAAGATATTGGGTACTTTAATATATAAGATAGGACTTGTATATCTTTACTTCATATATATATACATATATAAAACTACACACACACATATTTATGTACTAATTCATTCATTTACACAGGTATTCTCTCCAAGGCCATTACCATTACAATATACATTCTATCTCCCTTAATCTTCAAAATAACCCTAGGAGATAGGTATTATTACTACCCACATTTCATCAATAAGGGAACCATCTAAAATCACAAAGTTAGTAAGTCAGACACAATAGAAGCTTAATACATATTTGGTAAACATGCATATAGAAATTCAACATAATGCTACATACAGAGACAGATATATACAACAGTATAAGACTTTATCCTGTTTTAGAAACTTCTCTGCCAAAAGTCCTGTGAAAACTGAGCAAAAATCCAGATATCCTTCCACTTCTCATATAGGGATAAGTAGTACCTTAATTTTCAAATAAAAATGAATATTAAAACACAGATTCTGAACTAGATCCTTGCTAGTTAAACCTGGGATCCATCTCTTAAAAAGCTTCTTAAGTAATTCGTATGAATTCCAATATGAATCCCAAGTCTAGAAACTATTAGATCTCATTGCTAGTGGCTGAGATTTAATGAGTGTGGGTCTTACTAGTGCTCCATAAAAAGGGCAAATAGGCTATATGAACAGAGCAGATATGTCCCCAGTTACAGTTTCCTTTCTTAGAGGTTAAGTGGCAACGACATAGCAAAATATGGTGATTTAGGTCTCAGGCTCTGATATCATAGCCAACTGTGCTGAGTCTCAGCTATGTTACTGACTAGTTTGTTAATGGGGCAAGTTGCTTGATGCTTTAAAAGCCATATGCCTTTTCTATACAATAAGTATAATGGCATTCTTTGTCTCATGATAGATGCTGGGGTTGTTGTGGGATTAAAGAAAATCAATATATTCTTCATTGCATGGTCCAAGGTCTGACACCTGAAAAGCATACTACATATCTTACCATTACTGGAGCATCAGAATGTATTAGAGAGCAGAAAGGAGTCAGACCTCTCTCAGTGTGTCTTATTTTCCCAGGTTTGTTTATTTTTCTTGAATTATTCCTGTTCTAGAATAACTTCTCTTTCCCCCATTAAAGCTCTGAGTAATCTCACATTTCTTAACGATGTCCTTTCTGTGTGGAGGAGAAAAAACTTTTTAAAAATTTTTCTAGAAAAAATTTCCCATGCTTTCTCTACTTAAAAATATGACAACAAAAATTTACTCCGCCTGAGTTAATTCCAGAGTGTGTAGGCCACAAATAAACTGATCTAGCACAGGAATATTGAAAGCAAATATTGTATAGTATTATTATTATTATTATTTTGTCTTTTTATCTTTTTAGGGCCACAACCTCTGCACATGGACTTTCCCAGGCTAGGGTTCCAATAGGAGCTGTAGCTGCTGGCCCATGCCACAGCCCCAGCAACTGGATTGGAGCCTCGTCTGCGACCTACATCATAGCCCACACCAATGCCAGAACCCTAACCCACCAAGCAAGGCCAGGGATCAAACCTGAGTCCTCATGGATACTAGCTGGGTTCATGAACCCCTGAGCCATGAGAGGAACTCTATGTGTAGTATGTTAAAATAAGAAATTTTACAAATGCATGATATGGTTAGGTTGTATAGCTAGTAATCATATAAGCATAATGTAAAGTACAATTTATGGACTTAGTTTTAAATTCAATGCTAATAAGTAAAGGGATTGACCCTGTTGGGGGAAAAGTTGAAGCACTAATCCAATCACTAATCAATCTTCATTGCCATAAAAATTCAGGCCTGTCTACTTCCTTGGTACTAATGATAAGGCTAAATAGTGTATCTATTTTTATTTACGTATTCAATAATATGATGCTCTCTCTTTTCGGTGAATGATGTTCTTCTGCCACTTGGTGGTGCTTGCCAGTTTCAGAATTTGTTTCTTGGTGGTACTGTAACACTAAGTACAAAGTAAGTTGAACAAAATCACAGCATTCCTATTGGAAAGATTTTGCTTCAAACTGTTTAATAATTTAAGGAACCTCTGTGGAAGCAACTGCATTTGTTAACCAGTCACAACCAGTAATTAACTCCTTTGGAGTTTTAAGTTACTTTGGGCAAAATGTCTTAGGAAGAGAACATATTATTAGAAAGCATGCCAAAAATTTACTTAGCAGAGAATTCAATAACAGTTTTACTTGGCTAAGAGGTTCTGTACATTTCTACTTCTACAGCCAAGCACTGATACCTTAGCAGGTCCGGTTTCATCATTATAATTCCTGTGTAAACGCTTTTAAGGACTTTGCCTTCAGTTTCAAGCATGACTTGTTTTCATAAGCCTGATTAGTTACCACACCAGCCTTGCTATGGAAAACATGTCCTCACTTTGAACTGAGAAGTTGTTAAATCTTGATCTACATTAAGCGTGTATTTATGTTGCCCTCTCTGCTGAAAGAGTGCAGTGAAAAGACATCTCTGAGTCCCTGTTTTTGCAATATTGCCTGGCAGCTCTATCTAATAGGCATTCCGTTTCCTTAAAGAATTTGGCTGCACTGTCTAGAAGCCGATTTTCTGATTCCTTCAACGTCTGGTCAGATTGATCTGTTTTAATGGAGTCTTCGTCGGTGAGGAGCGAGATGCCACCGACTAGAATGCTGGGATTTGCTGCTTAATTGCCAGAAGCGAGAGACACTGAGATTCAGAAATCTTTGTAGGTGGGCGGGGGTGGGGGTGAATCTCGGGGCGGAGGCGGAGATGTAAGATAAAGGGATGGGTTTCACACAGGAAAAAAAAAAAAAGATTTCTTTGAGGTACTGAGGTGCTGCACAATCACATCTCTCAAAGGAGAAGTTAAAAAGCAAGGAAGTGGGAGGAGGTTGGAGGTTAAAGTATTTAAAAGAATAGCTCAGGTACAATTTGTTTTTCTGGTGATGCCTGCAAAGATAGATGGAACCTATTTTCAAAGTATATTGGTGCCTCTTTTAAGTGATGGGAATGTTCGCTAATTGCCCGAGAGATGCTATCACACAATGTTCTTCTAAATTCAGGGGACCCACGAGAGGGTGAAAGGCGAAATTTAAAAAGAAAAATAAAGCAGGAGATGAGGGCTCTTGAAGTGAAAGAGGGAGAGAAACAGAAAGACAGAGGAAGGGAAGAGTAGAAAGAAGGAAGGAAGGAAGATTAGAAAGAAGGAAGAAAGAAAAAGAAGCGAGGGAGGGAGAGAGAGCGTACGGGAAGAAAAGAAGAAAAATCCTGAATCACACAGCATAGAAAACACAGAACAATCACACAGAAAAGAAAACTCATCGAAAACACTGGGCAACAACGAGCCGGGTCACAAGATAAATAGGTTCCTCTTCATCACTGTCCCGGGAAGCTCTGGGTCCCGTTCGTTACTAGACGCTAAAATACCGTTAGGCTAAAGAGGGCTGTCGAACTGCGTGAGGAATGCAGCATACAAAAGGCGGGTCCCACTACAACGTTTGCCCAGCGCTGGCTGGGGCCAAAGATGGAAAGACGAAATAACAAGACTCCTGCCTAGTCAGATCTTCTTGCGTTGCCCAGGTCACTCAGAGACCCGCGTAAAGAGCCCAGGGCACCCGCACCCCCAGAGAGTCTCTCTTCTCGGACACTGCTTCCCGGCGAAAATGCCCGGCAACCCGCCGTGGCTGAAGCAGAGGAGCCTTCTCTTTCTCTCTCTGACCACTTGTCCCGACCACATCTGACCTTCGAACCACATTTGACCGCACCTCCCGAGCAGCCACACAAATAGGCTCCTGGCTGGAGAGGAGCGTGGGCTGGGTAGAGGGAATCAAACCTTCAGCTCCTCAGGCTGTGTCGGGGTTGCGGAGGGCCAGGGAGGGGAGAAGGAAGAGAGAGAGAGGAAAGGGAGCGAAGAGAGCCTAGCTGCCTGGTCGAGCCAGCTTGGCGAGCAGCCTCAGGTTCGCAGGCTCCTGTGGGAACTGCTGCTGCTTCCAGGCCAGCCGGAGCTGTTCTCACACCACCGCCTCTCACCCTCTCTTGCTTCCTGCTACTCCCTAGAGAAACATCCGTGGGCTCTCCGCGGCAATATTCCCAGCCCGTATCCCCTTACAGCCAGGCGGCGCGCTCCCGCACACTGAAGCGCCAGGCGCCAGCAGGACGCCCTCTCCTCTGTGCCCGCTTTCCCCTCTCCGCCCTGCTGCGACCGTTTCAGCCACCTCCGCCCTCACCAGCTCCAGCTCGGAGAGACGCCACCCATCCGCGGTGGGCCTCGCAGCCCGGGATCACGCACGAAAGAGGGACGCTAGCTCTGACCCAGCGCTCGGTAGGGGGCGTCCTGGGACGGAGAGTGCAAGGGCAGTTGGAATTTAAAGGTGTGGGAGTCGCGCGCCCTGAAGCCTGCGATTCTCACTTGAGCCATCCCAGTCTAGCCCTACTCGGGCCAGCGCCTGGTGAGCCAGCCCATCTGTGGCATCCGCGTCGTCTCCTCCTTGCACCTCCTCGCCGACCCCTCCCTCCCGGGACCTGCATCCCGCTCAGCCAATCAAAGCCCTCCTGCCTTTTCCCACGTGATCCCGGGCGGGCTAAGGACCTGCTGCTTCCCAAACGCCAGAGGGATGCGGGAGGCAGAGCGCGAGAGGCGGCTGCTAGGCTGCGGGGCGCTTTGACTCTCCCTCTACCCAGCTTCCCTGAGCTCCTCTGGTGTGCCCTCTGGACTCTGGTCTCCTCTTGCTGCCCCGGGTTGCCAGAGCTCCCAGCTTATGGCAGCAGCTGCCCGCGTCTCTGGCGCGGCTTGTCAGCGGACGACCCTCTCGCTCCCGGGGCTGAGCTGGGTCACTGGATGTTGCTGAAACTCTGGCGATCATGTGCGGGTTTGGCTGCTGCTTCCCCGTCAGGTGCCACTGCCACCGCCGCTGCCTCTGCTGCCGCCGTCCGCGGGATGCTCAGTAGCCCGCTGCCTGACCCCCGCGATCTTGTGTTCTTTGGAAGCCGTTTGCTGCTGCAGAGTTGCGCGAACTAGTCATGGTGCTGTGGGAGTCCCCGCGGCAGTGCAGCAGCTGGACACTTTGCGAGGGCTTTTGCTGGCTGCTGCTGCTGCCGGTGATGCTACTTATCGTAGCTCGCCCGGTGAAACTCGCAGCTTTCCCTACCTCCTTAAGTGACTGCCAAACGCCCACCGGCTGGAACTGCTCTGGTAAGTCCAGAACCCCAGCCCCGACCCCTTAACCCAGCAGAGGAAACGCGAGTTTCCAGTACAATCCAGCCTATCCTAGTGCGTCTCCCCAGCCCCTCAACTCAACGGCCCCAAATCCCTGAGAGCACGACCTCCACCCAGAGGAGCACCAAGAGAGCTGTTCCAAGCCGCTAAGGAAGGAGGGCGGGAGTCCTGGGGAGGACAGAAAATGCAGGTGTAGGAACCTTTGCATCCTTGCACTTAAATTGGAGCTGCGGAGATTTTAAGAAATGTTAAAAGGGATGGTTTTGTGGATTCACTGAAAAGAGCACCAGTCCTTGAGGAAACACTGAAACAGAACCTTTTCTCATTAAAGAAAAAAGTCTGGCTAAAACGAGAAAAAAATAACTTTAAGAGAAAGAAAGAGGGAGAAAGCAATAAATCAAATGGTGACTGCAGGGGAAACACTGATTACTGGCAAAAGTGCCATGAAGGTGCACTGGTGTGGCATTCAAGACCAGGTTACACAGATTCTATAGGAGCTTGGGTTTCAAAAGATTTAATTTCTCCCCCCAATCTCTTTCTGCCTCCCTCCCTCCCTCCCCCACACTCTACACGCATTCACATCCTCCCTCTCTACTTGGCTGCAAAAGACATTGTTTTTGCTTCCCTGAGATGCCTCTCCCTTGCCTTCCTAAGCTCTTTGATGGTGGAAGGAAGTTGAGAAAAGACTCATTCTTAGGTCTCCCAGGCCGGGGTGGGCTTGAGCAAGGCCGGGCAGGCTCAGGCATAGGCGGGCGGAGGGCGGAACCGACCCCAGTGGGCGCTGACTCCTCCATTTCTGGGCAGGCTTCCTCCGAGTGCGTCAGGCGCTCTTGTAGCTTGCTCCGGTCCCTTCAGAATCTGAACGCAAGAGCTTGGCAAGCTTTGCTCTGCTGAAGCCTCCTAATTAAATGCGGCCCGAGGATGGGAGTTGCTGCACTCCTCCGAGCTAGCTTCGCATTTCAGTGTGACTGCCCTTAGTATACTGGCGGGATTGGGGTGTGATCTCGTTGGCATTTTAAACTCCATTAACATGCCTGGGTATTGTCCCCCTAGGTCTGGTCTGTTCTAGTTTTAGCAAGTGTGTATGTAATTTCTCATCTTCTGTATATATAATTCTGCTGAAGTTGAATCTAGCTCTAAATAAAGTGGCTTTCAGAGATGTATGCACACTGAAGTGTTCGTAACTTTAGAGAAGAGAGAATGGCCAACTGTAACTTATAGGATAAAAGAATTTGTAATCTCGGGTAGTTACTGATGTAAATTCCATGAGGAAAATTATTATGCATCATTGTGGCTTGTGCTTTTTAAAGACAAGTTGAGATTTACAACCCTATTAGATTTGGGTCAATATATTGCCTTTGTTCTGTTTTTTGGTAATTTCTAAATTTGGCATTTTTAAAAAATAAAGCTCAACATGTTTTATTTAACTTACTCATGGCTCATGCACGCATATATGTTATCTTGGAAAGACCAAGTTCCACTTAGCAGGTACCTCATCACTTTTTAGGTTCTGTATCATAGGAATATTAAGCAACATGCAAAATCGTTTGAAATTTTGATAGCTTTGTAGCCCAACATGACTAGTTTGCTTCATCCCTAACTATGGTACTGTTTTAGGAAATGAATAACTTAGACAAAATTGGGATTGGCAATCAAGAAATTTTTTACCACCAGATATCTTACAGGGATCCCCAGAAACTAAAGAAAATAAACTGGTTTTACAGGCAGATTGTCAAGAACCCGGCACTGCCCCCTCCACCACCACCCCTGTTAACTTGGAGGTGATCAATCTTCATTTGAGTCAGGCAGACCATCAGAGAAAACACTGTGCCTGTTTATCTTTATTATTGGGGCTTTGTTTCCTCTTTGTCTGGAAAAATTCTAAATAAGGGGTTGTTGCAGACCTTAAAGCAAAAGAATAATTAAAGATGGAGAAATGGTAAAATGGTATTCAGAGACCATCATCAGCTCTTTTCTAAAAATGGAGTTTGGGAGTCATAAACTCTAGTTTAGTTAATGAGGGGAAAAAAGGAAGCTAAGAAGCAAGAGGTAAATCTTCATTCACCACTGCCAGTATTAACCCAAGCTAAAATAAAATAGCATTATCAAAAAAGAATATTAAAAGATAATTGACTAGAAAAGAATTATGATTAAAAAAGAAACAAATATTAATCACAACTAGAATTTTTTTAGGTTGTCAGTAGAGAATGACCTTGCAGTACAGCTGTGGTTGTTGGAATTAAAATTTAGGGCAATTTTTTTAAGCTTCAAGGTATTCTCTTTTTTTGTTGTTATTCAAGTCTATAACATTTTTTAATGACTAGAGTGTTCTCTTTAAATTTGAGGATATGATGACAGAGAAAATGATCTCTTCCTCTGTGACACCAACACCTGTAAATTTGATGGGGAGTGTTTAAGAATTGGAGACACTGTGACTTGCGTCTGTCAGTTCAAGGTAAGAAGTCTGATGTTTGCATCTTCTAATTCATTAAGGAGACTACAAAGCAGAGATCTTCCTTTACAGCCCATCACTTGGCAATTTATAGCTATGCAAGCTAAGAGGAAAGCTGGCACCAAACAAATGTACTGGCAAGAGAGCCAACTGATGTCAAAAAGACATAGCTTTTTGGAGAAAGGTATGCGCCACAGTTATAAATGCCACTGGAGGAAAGCTTCAGGTTGTCCTTCTGATGTGTCAAAGGAAAATTATCTTTCTGTGCCCCTTCTAACATGTATTTTATAAGTCAACTATTGGGACCAATAGTCAGAATTGTTTTTGGATAAGAAGTGTGAATTTATACTTTTGTTCTTTGATTGGAGCCATCTTCTTTTGATCCTATTGTCTTCTGTTTTAATGGTCTTGGGTTTTATTATCCTGGCAATCTGGTTAAGTTTTTAAGTGAACTCCTTATTAATGTGATTTCAAAGACCACTGTGCTAGTTTGGAAATCATGGCACTTATATGTCCATTTTTCATGGATACCGCATTCAGTTACAACTGACTCTCCCAGGAATCCCAAAGAGTGCAAATAGCCACGAGTCATTTCATAAACACGAGGAAGATGTGCTTTGCATCATATTTAAAAAATAAGTAAAAACTAAAAGAGATTGCAGAGGCAGTATCATCAAAACTAGGTTATTAGTGTTTATCAAAGATAGAACTCAATGTCATTATTATATACATCATCTAACAAATGCTTTCAAACATGTGAGTCATAAACCTTTTTGATTTCAATATGTTCATATTATTCAATTAGAGATGCCATACGGATATCTTCACCTTTGAGTGTTATTGAATTACTTTTTAAAATACTCATGAAATCTAACATAAAGTTCAACCAGGTAATAGTCCTATAAACGGAACTATATACTGGGGATCAGGGAAAACTTTTCCAAGATTGCAAGCAAAACTTAAAAAAAAAAAGTATATAGAACAAATAAAACATTAGAACACAAATTCAGGTCTAAAATTTGTTAGAGTACAGTTGTCTCTCAACTCATGGGGACTGGTTTCAGGACCACCACAAATAACAAAATCCAGGGATGCTCAAGCCCCTTATATAAAATTTTGTAGAATTCCTATGTAACCTATGGACATTCTCCCACATGCTTTGTCATCTCTAGATCACTTACAATGCAATGCAAATGCTGTGTAAACAGTTGTAGATACAATGTAAATGCTATATAAATAGTTGCTGGTAAGTGGCAAATTCAAGTTTTGCTTTTGGGAACTCTCTGGAATTTTTTTTCTCCAATATTTTCTGTCCAAAGTTGGTCGAATCTGTGGATGTGGACCCCCCCCCCAAATTTGGAGCGCCAACTATATGTGACATTTAGAATTGTTGATGGAATTTAAATATTTTAGATTGAATTCAACCTCCCAGTGAGAGAGAAAAGAGAATTCACTTTTTTTTTTTTTTTTTTGTCTTTTTAGGGTCGCACCTAAGGCATATGAAGGTTCCCAGGCTAGGGGTCCAATCAGAGCTATAGCCGCCAGTCTACACCATAGCTCAAGGCAGTGCCGGATCCTTAACCCACTGAGTGAGGCCAGGGATCAAACCTGCGTCCTCATGGATTCTAGTCAGTTTTCTGTTGAGCCATGACAGGAACTCCAGAATTTGTAACCAAGGGTAGACATAAGAAGTGAGCTCATAAACAGTAAAAAATGAACCAAGAAGAATGTTCCTCACATGGAAAGCCATAATTATAAGAAGATTTTGGAAAGAAAAAAAAAAGAGTTCACAGAATTCTAAATGGATGCATGCTACTAAAAGGAAATGTATAATTTTTTTATTAAAGAAATTATGTTCAGTTTTCAGTTTCCACAAAGAGTTTTGGTAAAACTTTTATCAAAACTTTTAAGTGTTTTTTCATGCATTGGTCAGTTGGTTACATTTTTCATTAATTTAAATAATAATTGAATGGAATAGACTAGGGGAGGGGGCAATGAATACAGGTTTGACTGAGAAACTAAAATGTAAATTTTCTTTTCCTAATGCCTGTAGCATTTTAAATTTACTACTAGATTACCATGGCTATTAGTTTGTGCTTTGCAATAGTTGTCAGTCTGTCAGGAGGAAATAAACATTTCCCTAGTGGAAAATTTAGACTCTGCACATACCAGGAATATAGAGCGGCTGAATTAAGTTCAAGATCAAGGAAAATATACAAGTTGTGCTAAGAAAATAATTTATTAGTGCAGCTTGAGAACCCTAAAAACAGTCATAGCCTTTAACCAGTCATTCAGTTCTTTGAAATCTTATCATGAGAATGAGATATTTTAGGCCAAGAATATCTTTACTCAGTACTTTCCAGTACTTGCCTGCCAATGAATTTGATATGTCTTTTTTTCCCCCACTGAAAAATGTCCTGAAAAATCTATTTTCCTATATACTGTTCCAGACTAGTGTAGGTCATCTGCTCTCTGTTTCTCCTGCTTTCAGATACAAGTCTGAATTCTTCTATTCAAAATGGGGTACAAACAATAGTCTTTCTGGCTGAGAGATAAATTTCAAAGAGAAATGGGTGTATGTGTGTATAATCTATGTTTTTCCAATTTGGATTATTATTGGAGCACTAAGGTCAACAAATATTTCTCTTCACCCCTCCTAAATGATTTAAAATAAACACATTCTAATCTTCAAACATGTTTCTTATTTATTTATCACAACTGAACAAGATAATTATTTTCTCCTCCTTTTACAGATAGGAAATTAAAGCTCATAAATATAAATAACTTACCATTATGTGGTAATCCTAAAGCAAGAACTTGGGTCCCTTGACACCAAATCTAATTTTTTTTCTAGGACATTATACAGGCAAATAAAAACATTAGTAACAACAAAAGTCCCAATTTATTGTAGACAACTCTTAATATCAAAAGTTGTACAACTAATTCTTAGATGATGATATGAGTTCCAGAAATGGCTTGCCACCTCATGTATCCTCTCTTCCTCTCTGAATACCAGGTGGTTTCCTGGTCATTCTGATAAATCAGATGTGGAGATGAAAATTTAGAGGCAGTAAATGGATGAATGGATGGATGGATGGATGGATAGATAAAAGAAGGAAGAAAGGAAAAAAGAAGACATATAGTCAGCTATTCATAGACAGCACTGGCCATATCAATTACTACATAATGATCAGTTGTCACTTTATAATATAAAAATATAATTAAGCCTATTTAATTTTGCAAGTATCATTTAATTCAAATATGAAATATTTTCACTTGGTAAGCCACGCTTTAGATCTGCAATTGTTCCATTTACTAGGACTGCATAACAAATTGCCCAGAACTTAGTGGCTCAAAACAATGAACATTTATTTCACTCATGAATCTGCAGTTGGACAGGGCTTAATGGAAGCAGCTCATCTCTGCTCCCCTTGGCATTAGCTGAGTGGGGGAGGGAACTCAAAGTCTCGGTTCTGTACTCGTCTCAGGGCTCTCACTCGTATGTTGGGCTGTCAGCTGGGGACCTTGTTCTTCCTCTCTGTGGGTTGGTTTGGGCTTCTTCATAGTGCAATGGCTGGGTTTCAAGGGCAAGCATCCAGAGAGCAAGAAAGAACCAGGTAGAAGCTATATCTTTATTGACCTAGCCTCAGACGTCACACAGAGTAACTTTCACCATAGTCACAGCCCTGTCCACTCTTTTAAAATCATGAAAAATTTCCCATATGAGCCATACGAAGAGATGTAGTGACAGAGAGGTAAAATTTACCTATGGAATGATCAAAGGGTTGGAACATATGCATTTATCTTTCTCTTTTCTGGAAGAGAAACATGCCATATCCTAAGCCAATATTCCTAAGCCTTTGACTACTGGGAATATAACAGAGTTCACTTAACATCTGTGGAGTGCCTTCTACATGCCAGACTCTGTGGAAGGTGCTGACAATATATAAAATATAAGTTATACATAGCTTCTAACTGATGAAATCTCAGTTAAAAGAAATTCTTATTAGCCAAACCAGCAGTAAATCACATGAAAATCTTCTCACGTAATATTTTTTGTTGTTGTTCGTTTGTAGCAAAACACATTCCACATATTCTAGAGCATCAAAGCATTGAATCCACTCCTGTGACATGTTGCTTTCTTCAGCAATGTGAACATTTGGGAACAAAATCATTGACAGAAAAACACATATTTGGAAAATAAACTTAAGATTTTTGAAACATCTGAAGAAAAACAGAATCACTTTTCCCCTAAGAGGAAGTTTGGACAACACATACGTTAATGAGCTTAACCATCTGGGCCTGAGTCTTGTTTTTTTCTCTTACCAGCCAACTATGTGGCTTTTAGAAAATCACCTAACATCTGAATCTGTCCCTTCATCTGAAACTGAGGAGTATTCCTGATTACCACTAAATATTTTTTCCAATAATATGACATACTTTAATGTAGGAGTTTGCTTATTTTTATACTTAGACTTAGTCTGTTTTCCTTTATCTAATTTTAGACATATGAGCTTTAGTGTCAATGTCAGGTGGTAACTCTACTAGTTAAAATGTATATCATGAAAAGCAAATAATTTACATTTCTTTCAGTGAATATTGCAAAGCATTTTGAAATGTAACTCTGTTAATCTTCCCAAATGCCCCAGTTAACTATTTCAAATAGGGAAACTAAACTGTAAACTTATTAATTTCATTGTTGAGTGATATACAAAAGGTTCTGTGTGAAGGCATTGAGAGAAATGGGAGAACCTGGGACCATACTTCCTTTCCTGAGCTTTAACGATTTAGAGTATGCTTCCTCTTTGTGTTATTCATTTTAATGAGTGCAAGTCATGGTACTAAGGGCCAAAAACATCGTGCTGATAATCTACAGTTAAGCTCTTTTCAACTCCATACAAATCTCCCTTTTGGCTTGTGCATGGAACTTGGCAGCTCTGTTTTTAGCACTGTTCACATTTGGCTTACTGCATCCCTCAGAAGTGGCATATGAACACTTTATCAGTTTGTTCGATATTTTAAGATGCATATCAGCATTGTGTACCAGCACTTGACAGAGATAATAAATACTCAGTCCCCATCTACTGACTGAATTGGTGCTTTTTACAGAAGTAGATGAGAAAGATAAATAAATGCTAGGGATTAGAGCGAAGAACATGTGGACCCAAATAATCTTCACACAGAGAACTATAACCAGGGTTGGAGATGGAGATTAAAAAGAAGGAGGGAGTAGGAGAGACCAGAATTTGGGGTTAATAGGTGCAAACTATTGCCTTTGGAATGGATAAGCAATGAGATCCTGCTGTATAGCACTGGGAACTATATCTAGTCACTTAAGACGGAGCATGATAATGTGAGAAAAAAGAATGTATACATGTATGTGTGTCTGGGTCACCTTCCTCTACAGTAGAATTGACAGAACACTGTAAGCCAGCTATAATGGAAAAAAATAAAAATCATTAAAATAAAAAAAAATTCTAAAAAAAAAAAAACACCCAGAAAAATAAAAAACTTTAAAAAAAGGTAACCTGGGATAAGAATGCTAGAACCCTAGCATGAGACACTAACTAGTCTAGCCATTTGTACTAATTATGACTCTCATCTGCCTACAGAAATGGTCAGCAAATCTACTGACTACAATACGTCACCAGCTGTTTGCTTCTTTTTGGTCTCTCCTCCATGTTCTCAGACACCATTGTAGTGTCAGTGGGTCCTCATCAATCATCCCTATATTCTCCTGTCCCTGGTCCCGAACTCAGCCCACCTATCAAACATTTAAAACACCCATCCATCACCTGCTTCCCTGGCCATATGGTTCTGACATGAGCACCACCCTCATTTATTTGGTATCTCTTCAGTACTGCTTATTGGAAAATTCAACTTTTTACTGACATTTTCCTATCACGTTTTCTTCAGTAGTGATAAAGATGTTTGATTTTATAGTCGGTCAGTTTTATATATATGTATGTATTTGGAAAGCTTGTGGAAAGCAGCCCTTACACAGGTATCATCTGGTCAGTAGTGAATTGCCTGTTGAATTAAAGATCCTCATGAGCTCAAAGTTTCTATCAAAATAGTTTTTAAAATGTAATAATGTAGATAGACTGAGTCTGGGGGCCGATAGTGGAACCATGGAAAGTAATTATTATACAGGACCTTCCAGAATGTCTGGATTAGAAATTGTAGAAATAAAGATTTTTTTAAATGTCATATTTAAAATATTTAAATCATTTCTAAATAGATATGTTTTAGTATCTAAATTACCTTGTTAACAATTAGGGTGATTATGAGTGTCATACAATTTGAATTTACTGTTGGAAGAATAGTGTAACTATTAGTAAAGAAAATATATTTAAGTTTTTTAATAATAGGTGCAAAGTAAGACTCAAAACTTTCATTTCAGAGGACATTATCTATACCATTTAAAAAATATTTAGGATGGTCAAGCCATTATTACATAAAGGCAAAGAGCAAGAGCTAAATGGTGGATTGGGAAGGAAGTACAAATATAATAAGAAAATAGAGTGAAAAAATAAATCTTAGGATTTTTACCCTCAGATTATAACCATATTGAGAATTTGCTTTTATTTTTGCATATATCCTTGAGTTGAATTTAACTTATGATTAAGTTTTTTGTTTATTATCAGATAGACTAAAACCTTAGCCACCTCACTAAGTCATCGGAATGTTTTATATGTTTTGAATTTGTAGCACATCAAACACCCAAATATTTTAATAAGAAGTTGAAAACAGCAAAGTGTTTCCACATGCATGTGTATGTATGATTTGCTTTACTTAGTTTCTGGCATGGTGAGTATTTATAAATAATAGTCTTGATCATTACATTTGTTGTAATTAAACAATGTAGCACATCAGTAGTAGTAATCATGAGATAATCACATCACTGGCATAATTAGCAGGTATAGCACACAGCCAAGTATCTCTAATGCCTTAGAGGGTGATTATATTATGATGAGTATACCCTGTAGGTTACTTCATTTCCATTGTAAAATGTGTACATTTTTGTAATGAGATTGCTTTAAAAATGAACTTTTCTCTCTATGAAATGTATATTAATAGCCATACTCTTGAATAATCAGTCAAGTTTACATGTAGTTCAGTAGTTGTTTATTTTATTTTCTGTATTCTGCAGTCTGTCATTTCTACACCATATCTACAGCAATAGCCAATGGCCTAAAATATATGAAAAATTAACTAGCAATGTCTTATCCAAATATTTGGAAATTTGCAAAGATATAAATTTAATACAGGAAAAATATACTAAGAAGTAAACTGAATTCTTCAGCATTTCAGCTATGAACTTCTGCTCCAAACACAGATAGATGACATCTATTTTTTAATAGATTAAATGTTGTAGCATGTTCTCATTTTTTCCACCAAGCCAGGTGGGCCATATATCAGAAAAAAAATGAAATAATATTGATGCATTTGTTGTGATGTCTTTTTACTATTGCTTGTCCTATCACTTTGTTGGAGTTACCTGATCAATTTAGCAGCTTTTTTTCCTCTATCTGAATCAGGTGACCAGTTGGCTTACTTGACATTGCTTTTGTATATCTTTGAATGATGTCCTTGCAAGGTCAAAGACTTGCTGGATACAATGCAGATCACTGAACACAAAGACAAGTGCTTTCTTTTTTAAATGATGGTTTCTATTCAAGGCATCAGAGGCATGCAGACTCCAATATTAACCGTAAGCTTACATATGTGTACTTTCTAGTGCAACAGTGACTATGTGCCTGTGTGCGGCTCCAATGGGGAGAGCTACCAGAATGAATGTTACCTGCGGCAGGCTGCATGCAAACAGCAGAGTGAGATTCTTGTGGTATCTGAAGGATCATGTGCCACAGGTATGTATGTGATCCTAAAGACTCCCTGAAACCTTTGGAAAGGATTCTGAGTCCAAAAGCCATTCTGAGTCTTGCTTTTCCTATGTTATCTACAAATAAATAATTCAGACTATACATTGGCTAGACAAGCCTCTTATGCTTTTGTACAAAACTTGCATTATTCTTATTCTGTGTCTTTTTACATTTCAAATCATTTCTGGAAGAAAGATTAATCTACCATAAAGATATTGTAGATTTTAATGTATATGTTATTTAATGAAGTACAGACAGTTGAATTAATATAATTAGAAATATAGATTGACTGTTGAGGTACCAAATACATGGAAAACTATCTATGCATGAATAAAGTTTTATTTGTTTGTTTGTTGGAATAATACATTGTGTGCTGGAGGGCAGCTTGCACATTTGGGTGTGTAAGTTTAAATGTGGTAATCTTAGTAGCCCTGCAAAATGCTCTTCTTAACATTTAGCAGATAATATTGAAGGATGTATTGATGATGAGCATGATTTCTAATGACTTCTGTGCTTTCTGACATGGTCAGCCTGGGACCCCACAAAGCTTTTTAGTTACATTGTACCAAGAATGCTATGAAGAAAGGAAGGAAGAAGAGTGAGGTCGTATATTAGAGCTGAGTAGCATTATAGGAAGAAAAAACAAAGAGGAATAAAGCCCAACTTGATAAAGCAGTGCTGTTAATTTAAGCTGTTTTCAGGTTAGGTTTGAGACATTAACATTACATATATTAAAGAAACTCCTAGTATCCCTTGATAGTTGTGCTTGGTGACAAATAAGCATCTTTCTGGCAAGTCATAATTTCTGGGAAATTAGATGACATAAGCATATTCAGGGATAAATAATAATGATATAAAAGAAGAGCTTTCTTCAAAAATGGAACTATAGAATAGTATCAGGAAAAGTCTATTTTATTGAAGTTTCTCTTAGATACCAGGTATTTCTATTCTAGGGACTTATATTAAAAGTTATATATATATATATATATGATGGTGGGGGCAAGGTAGTACATGAGCAAAGAGGAAGTCCAGTATGTTATATTAAGCCTATTGATTGTTAGTAGTTGATAATGTTCCATGTTCTACTGGTGACTACCAAAATTTCTAAGAATTAGAAGAGAAAGGTATTATTCTTCATGGACAATCATGTAGGTTTTTTGTTTTGGTTTTGGTTTTGGTTTTTAAATGGTCATTGCTCCTACTTGATTCTTTGCCTCACTATGTGAATGTCCTTCCTGTAATGATGATTGAGAAACAAGCTGGACTGGTGCAATGTTTGCTTATTTGCTAGCACGAACAGCTCATTGCTGCTCCATCTATGAGAGAGAAGTAACGAATGGAAGCAAGAGCAACATGCAAGAGTTATTGGACCATTTACCTCAATAGGACAGAAGGAGGACCAACATGCTAGTCTTATAGTGAGGATGGGGAAAATAGAAAGACAAGGTGCAAACTCATTATGAAAAATCAGTCTGCCATAGCTAGTGGGCAAAATTGAAAACTGATACTTTAGGACAAATAGAATAGGAAAAAAATGGAATCTCTGACTCCCAAAACCAGGAATGATGTAGGCAAATACTAGAGACTGCTGACGAATGGATTTGCTCATTTAGGATCATATGGGATATCTGTCTGTCTCTGACAGTAGCCGAATAAGGATCAGTGGGCAGTAGTCATAAAGCAGTCATGAAGTTATAGTTGTGGCTAACAGTGTTTAGTAGCAACATTTCTATTTTCTTATTTGCCAACCTCCACGTTCTTGTCAGCACATGCAATAACATTCTTCTGATTCATTCAGACTTTCTAGTATCGTCCCTAATGTGTTGGTTATACTATGAAAAGAAATACTTAACCAAGTAGAAAATTTAATCACAATTGAGTAATCCATCCCTAGCTTATTCACAGACTTAGATTTCTGCAGGATTTAATTAGTAAGTCAGTCTTGCTGAATGCACCTTCCATTGACTTGTAAATCTAAAAGGGTTTTGATCTGAATAATGATGGAGGGACCGAAGTAATTTTGATTAACCAGGTCTGACTGTAAATAAATTGGAGTTCTGACTTTTGATCTGAAAGAGATTCTCATTCTTTTCTTCATAGATTTTCCATTTTTTTCTTTAATGTTGTTTGACACTGAGTGGAGGTGGCAAGTTGTGATCTCTGGGAATAAAAGGCAGTAGAAGATATACCTTTACATTTATTATATTTCATTGAACTTACAAATCAGGGTTTGTTTGTTTGTTTCAGGAAAATTATTTCCTATTCCTATTCACAATAGCCTCACTGTCAATTTCACTTTTTTGCTTTATAAGAAATGTATTGACTAAGAGCCCAGATTCAGGTCTTCTTTTCTTAGGTGTTTCTTAGGTGTTTCTGTTTCACTAATAAAGCTTTAGCAGGCTGCTTATCTCTTGTTTGGCAAGATGATTCATTTTATAGTGGAGAATGTGTTAAAGCTTCCCATCACTTTTTTATAATGATGCCACGGATTTAAGTGACTTTTTTTTTCCCAGTATATGCCTCCTTTCTTCCCTAGATATTTAATTTGGGTCAAGCCAAATACAGATTGTTTTAAGGACCATGCCCTTTGAATTTTTAGAAACATGCATGTGAAATACAAGCCAAAATACTACTGCTGCTTTTCTTGATTTTCTCTAGCCATATGCATTTAATAGAAAAGCTATAGATGAATGGGTAAGATGTTCACTCAAATTTTTAATTATTATCTTCCAGACACAGTGATAAGCATTTAAAATGTGCTATTGTGCAGTTATCCTCAAAACAGTCCAGTCCTCTCCCCATTGACTAGAGGACCAATAAGCTTAAGAGGGTTGAATACCATTCCTTATGTTATCCAATGAGTATGTTTGGAGCTTGGAATCCATACGCTTTTATGCATTTCCTTTTATGTGTATATAAATATAGAAAGCTGAACAAGAAATGGTTCTTGATTTAAAGACATTTACAGTCTTAGTGGGAAAGGAACAAGAAACTACACACATTCAACTAAAACACAAGTAGAAGGTATTAGTGCTATAATAGTGCAACCTGTTATTAGCCTCTGATGATTTTATAAGTAATATGAAATTAAGCTTTCAAATTAATTCAAATAAAGTCAGTTAAAATTCTAGCTGTGAAGGGATACAAAAAGGAAACTTGACAAACATTGACCATTGAAGCACTGTCCTACCCAAAAGTGATTATGCCGTGATTTAGGACTCAGTTCAGTTGACAGGACTATTTTCCTATCAGGAAATGAATGCATCAGCCTTTCTGGATCTGTTACCTTAAAAGAGTCAAAGCATTCAAATAAAATCCTTATTTGAGTCTACTAAGAAGAGTTTTTATTGTAAACTGTTTTTGCCAATTACCTTGCCTTTAAGGAAAGGATATCCTTGCCCAAGGGCACACTCCTCAGTCACATAAGCAGTTAATGACTTGATGTTCTGATTCATAAAGTGTTAGACCCTGTGAGTTTAGTTAGTTCGGAGCTCCACCAAAGCTGATAATTGAAACTACTGCTTCTTCATGGCGGTGTTAATGTCTAACATAATGACAAGGGAGAACTACTGGGGAGGCATCTCTTTTTCCCTGTATCAGCCTTCTGTAGATCTTCATACATCATGCTTCCTTCTATGAAATGCCTCTCAATAAAGTGTCCTGGAGTCAAACAAATAGAAGTAGGGTTTTATTTTCATTGGTCTAAAACAGCAAACACAAATTTGTTGAAGTGGCATTTTTTTGTAGTTCTAGAACCCTAGTTGAGATTTCAGTGTAAAATGAGGGCAAAGACAAAGAATATCAGTATTAGTCTTATTTCCCAGTATTAACATTAAAAATACATAACCAAATGTATTTAGAATGGAGGGAAGCAGAGAGACAAAAGAAAGATGATGTTAAACCTTAACAAGTTGAAACAGATGGAAATCAATGGTCTTGACTCCATCTAGGAAATTGAGTGTTCCCAGGAACTTAGTTCTCAGAAATGGACAACTTTCAAGAGTTGTAATTATATAGAGGGGAGAGGAGAGAAGTGGAGAAAGAGAAAGACAGAGGGAAGTTTTTGTCTTTTCTGCCAGCATTACCTAGGGTATGGCCAATTTTAATCATGGAGACAAAAGCTGACTCTTCTACTGATTTTAAAAACAAAGGAGGCTTTTGGTTGTAGATAGACTCATCCACAATTGTGGTATTTGAAAAACATATTAGCTCTTATATGAAAAGATATTAAATTTTAAACTCTTTTTTCCCTTTGTATATGCAATGTACAAGAAAACAATCCTTGGGTTCCTATTGTGGTGCAGTGGAAATGAATCCAACTAGGAACCATGAGGTTGTGGTTCGAACCCTGGCCTCGCTCAGTGAGTTAAGGATCCGGCATTGCCATGAGCTGTGGTGTAAGTCACAGACATGGCTCAGATCTGGATCTGGCATTGCTGTGGCTCTGGTGTAGGCCAGCAGCTGCAGCATTCAACCCCTAGCCTGGGAACTTCCATATGCTGTGGGCGTGGCCCTAAAAAAAAAAATATACAGTCCTTAATTATGACTTTATTTGCCACATATCTTAGACTGTTTAATTTCAAAATCCCAGTGATTGTTATAAGTATCTCACTTTTAATTTTTTTTTTTTGTTATTGGCACTAAATTCATCTTAATTAAAATAAAAATTAAAAATTTTAGGGAGTTCCCATCTTGGCTCAGGGGAAACAAATCTGACTAGGATCCATGAAGTTTTGGGTTTGATCCCTGGCCTCACTCAGTGGATTAAGGATCCAATGTTGCCCTGAACTGTGGTGTAGGTCACAGACACAGCTTGGATCTGGCATTGCTGTGGTTGTGGCATAGGCCTGCAGCTGTAGCTCCGCTTTGATCCCTAGCCTGGGAACTTCCATATACCACAGGTGCAGCCCTAAACAAAGCAAAAAAAAAAAAAAAATTTACATAGACAAGTTTAGGAATTTTACCAAAGCTAGGTAATACATTTTTCATGATGTTTAAGAATGAATATAATAGGGAATTTATCTTACAAGTTATGTTATAAAAATTATACTCAATTGATGTGAATGAATATTTTTCATATTAAATATCAGTAAATTTTCAGTTATATTACCATCTTAATGGAGCAGTAAATATAAGTTTTTTAAAGTTATAAATATTTTTTGAGTATGTTTTTCAAATAAAAACAAATCATTTCCTTTTTCCCCCCAGATGCAGGATCGGGATCTGGAGATGGAGGTAGGAATTGCCATTTTATATGTTTGAAGACTTACATGTCAATATTATTTATGGATAATTACTGATGTATTCACCATTACAGATATCTGAGATAACTTCTCAATTTGAATTTTAGGAAAGAGAAAACAAAAAATATCTTTCTCTTTATTAAGAGTCTATACCATATAAATTATTCGATTTACTTATGAACCATACTTAAGAATTCTATTTCCCTCTAATCTTCCTGTTTATTTATGTGTTTGAGTTACTTTGAAATAAATCTTCATGTCAAAACTTCCTAACAGAAGCCTCCAAGCACGTTTGGCAGGTCAGATAACTCAGGAGAAAATCATTTAAATGTTGGATTTTTAAAATGTAGAATTACAAGGTATTGATATTAACACACACATGGCTATCATGTAAATGAGGCCATAATCATCAAATTAATAGTTTGGAATTGAAGGAACTTTATTTAATTCATGAAAGAAAAGTAAGAAAGATAAACATACTTTAAGCCAGTGAAAATGAGATAGTACATTTACTTCTTTGATTAAATTATAGTTATTTTTACTAAAACAAGTTATATGTTTTCATGATTTAGTTGTGTTTTTAAAGAAGTATGTGAGATAAGGGACAGGCAAAAACTTTCAAAATTTGATCTGATATACTTAGTGCCAAATAAGATTTTATTTGTAGATTGAACCTTCGTTATAAATTTCCTAAAATGATTTTCCAAATGAAATCCAAACAAATTCTATCTTTAAGCATAGGAAGAAAAAACTAAAATAATTAACTATGATTTCAACAAGAATAATGAAAAGAAAATAAATAAAAACATAAACAGTCTCTCAAGGCCTTGCTTAAGTTGTATAAAATGATTACATGGATGTTTCCAAGTAAATGTTAGTTTTTAAATGAAGAATTTGATAAAAGATAAGGAATAGAAGGCCTTGGATTCAGGAAAGTCAGATCTCTGCTGCTCACCTTTTCTGGTTTAGGCAACAGTTTAAAGGTTTATCACGTTACCTTATGTAATGATGGAAAGGCTTAACTATTGCCGATAAGCGATACACAGAGAATACAATTAGAGCAGCATATGGGAGCACAGTTTTTTTTCATGAAGACTGAAATGAGGAGGAGTAAAGATTCAGTACAATGAGGGTATGAGATATATTTCCATGTCATATGACATTGGACCATCATTTGATGTGAAAACAATCTTTTACAGTTTCTAAGAAATCTTTTTTTCCTAGCTGGTTAGTATAGTATTCCTAATAAGGCATTCCTAGAAGTTTAATTTCTAACACAAATTAAATCTTAAAAAGAAAGGAAAAAAGATATTCCTTGAGTAGATACTTCACCATTGGAATATTTGGAAATTAATCAGTTTTTTAAAATGTTGCTTTTGGGAGTTCTCATCATGGCTCTGTAGAATCTGACTAGTATCCATGAGGACGCAGGTTTGATTCCTGTCCTCGCTCATTGGGTTAAGGATCCGGCATTGCCATGAGTTGTGGTGTAGTGTGTCTCAGATCTAGCATTGCTGTGGTTGTGGTGTAGCCCAGCGGCTATAGCTCTGATTGGACCCCTAGCCTGAGAAGCTCCACATGCCAGGGGTGGGGCCCTAAAAATACAAAAAAAATAAAAATAAAAAAAAATTAAAAAAAAATGCTGCTTTTGGAAGGAAGTAGTTTTATGCAAAATTCTGTGTGTTTCCCAACTATTTAGTTTTATGTATAGAGTACTTAATTTGGTAGATATTGTGTTATTTCAACCGTTCCACTGTTCATGCAACAATTGTTAATCTTTTACTACCTTTAAAAACAAAACACAGAATTTCTTCTTTGCTCCTTTTGTTAAAGCTTCATGGTATACTTTTTTTTCTGATTGAGTCTTCTCATGTATCATTTCTTCATTTTTTTAGATAATAAGTGTGGTGTATGTTTCAGATACTAGTTTCCAGTTTTTGGTCACTGTAATTAGCACATGCAATTGACAGTGAAGTCATACACTTCCTTGTTGCAGTTTATATAGAAATCTTGGGTTCATTATGTTACACTGTGATCTGAATAAGGTGATTTTTAGGACATCATTTTAATCTATTGAGTATGATGTTTATAACATAAATTTCATATATTGGTGGCAAACTATTTTTTCTCTTGTTTTACCCTGCCTTTCAATTATAGTATAATACTAGCTTGGTGGGGGGAGCAGGGGAAGCAACTTCTTAAGAGATAATTGCTTTGAGAAGAAAATGAATGTGTAGTCCATTTAATTCCGAGTATAGTCTTTTTAGAGTTATTCTTCTGAAAGTTGTGATAAATGAGTATTTACTCCTACCCAGGCAATCCTCCCCACCCTTTATTTTCTTTAGTCAGACACACATTGTTTTTGTTTTGTTTTTACTGAATTTTTTTCTGGTCTGTGTTACTTTGTTCTGAAATACTAATAGTTTTAATTTTCTGTAATTTTTTACTCAATACAAAATGATAAAAATAAAACCTTATTGACTAGAACTTAAACACCTAGTTTAGAGTGACCTGCACAATTCCAATTCATGTATCTATTGGTTTATGCTTAAAATATATTTGACTTGCTGCCTTTGCTATACAAAATATGGACTTGTTCTCTATTCTGACAGAGTTCCTAATAGCAAGGTATCAGAGGAGTTGGAATCAGTTTCCTTTGAATTAACCAGAAGTGATTGGATTACCTGTGCTTGGTAATCAGACAATCCTGGCTAGTGATTGTGCTAACTGGTCTCTATAGGATATATTCTCATAGTGTGTATTTAGCCAATAATTGGGGCATCTTTGCAAGCATTTTGGTTGATTAGTGGTTATTTTTCTAATTTCTTTTAACAAAAGCTAATATAATTCCCAAATGGAGTGCATTGATCTGAATACTGAAGTAAACAATCTTATTTGCAAAACACTTATGTGTGTCTATCAAATGATATCATTAAACCTCCAAATGCAAAATCACTTTAAAAATACATCAATTTTTACCTTTTTTTGTATTGTCCTATATTTTTAAATGAGTGAATATTGCATTAGCATTGAAGATTAGATCTGATTATTTTTAAAATAATTTGACTCACTTGCATGAGGGCATATCTTTGTCATTTATTGTACTTGAGGGAACATTTTTACTGCAGTATAAAAATGATCTAAAAGTTTCATACAATTTATGTTATCTTGTTAGCATACATTTTTTAGAGAGTTTAAAAATCTTTATCTATTTATTTAGGTGAAACAATTCAAAGGGCTAACTTTATTTAATAAAATATGTTTATCATGTCTTTAACATGGTCTGCAAAATGCACATTCAGGTAATTTGTACAATAAGCAACAAATGCTGCCTACAGATCCTAAAAGTTGGCTTTTCCCATTTCACCGACTGTATCCTCTCTTTTCGTGTTTAAGAAAACTCATTAATACAAAGAACAATTTTCTATTATTAGTCTTAAACATAAGACTGGCTGTTTATGGGATTCTGTTTTCAAATAAAAATGTTTATCTGAAAGGCATCTACATCAAATAACCTTTTGGATAGACTCACACTTGAAAAAAGAAGTTCAGGATAAATTATAATTAACTATATATGCATCCTATAGGAAGGTAATATGTGATACTGTGTGGACCAAATTCCAAAGAATTTCAGAAAGTAATAGAAAGAAAGGGGTTGGTGTTCAAGTACTTCTATATGTGGAGATTTAATGTTGTAAATAGGAAAACGGGTGTGTGTAGGAGAGATAATAACATCTTATCCACCCACGGACTTCCTTAAGCAACAAATACTGAAGTAAGAAAAAAAATATTAAAGGAGCCGCCTCTCAAAATCTAGTGTGTGGGTGGTTAAGGGACAATTTTTAACACCTGCTATTCTTTCAAAATCTTGCAGTCATATTATAAGGATAAGACCATTAATATTTTCCATACTCGCAACAGTATTTTTGCATTAACTAGAGTTTTGATGGATTCCTAAAAACAAAAAATAAGTCCAGTAACATAAAAACTGTATTTTAACTATTAATATAATTATAAATATATTATCCTGATAGAAGTCTGGAAGAATCTACAGTTAAATTTTAATAACATCTTATGGGAAGTTGTATAATAATGTCCATAGACATAAAATGTCTCTAAGAATACACAGCATTGATACAATGGGTATATTTTTAATTCATGAGGTAGAATGAAATGCAGGGCCTATTTATACAACTTATATAATTATATAGTTTTAAGAGAATTCTTTAATAATTGATCTCTTTAATTAAGAGATTAATATCAGATATGTACTGCAACAAATTAAATTAAATTTACACCCATTATTTGTATATTTATTTTAATATAAATCCAGGTAATTGTTATTGTGATGATTAATGCCCCAAATCAGGTATGGTGTATTTTTATTTAATGCAAAATGGTCCCGTGCAAACTTGCTTTGTATGATTTTACTTGGATGTATGTAGTTATGACATTTTTCTCGTATATACTTTGGATAGAACAAGAAATATTTATGTTGCAACAGACTGTACACCCTAGGCTATTTCTGATTATATAGATTGCTAAAAACTAGAAAACAGTATTGTAACAAGTTTGAGAACTTAAAAATTAATTTTTTTTTAATTCTCACATCTCTAACGTGGATTTGATGATATTCTGGAATTGAGTCGAACACGCCTCATATAACCTGGGGATCATGGTAAGGTTTCTGGGACTATAAAGCTGAATATGACACAGTTCTTTGCACTTAAGGAGATTTACAAGTAAATTTTTTCTTAGCACACAGTGGGAAAATTATGATTCTAATTATCAAAAGAAAAATAATCCCCTGTAGATATAAAATGTTAAATATACTGTAAATAACAAGAAACTGAATATTCATTCCATAAAATATTCTCATATAAGGCTAAGCGATTTTTCTCCTCTGTGTTGCTATAGCAATTCCCTTTCCTGACCTCAGTCTGTACCTTCTCCATCTTACTGTCATGGTCAAATTTTGGCAAGTACAATATGCCTCACCATGTATTTTCTCCATTGCGTACACATTACAACCAAAGTCTGACAGGCATCAGTTATAAGCAGCTTCAGCTGAAATACTGATTCGATAAGACATTATACTATGTATGTAAGGTCTGCAGATTTTCCCAGGGTAATATATATCGGGAGGAAGCAGAAACTGTCCTGCTTTTGCCGTTCATACACCTGAAAGCTGCTGTCCAACACCAGAGAAAGAAGGGACGCATCAGAGGTCACAAGACTGGATGAGTTTATAGACACCTGACACACAGTTGAAATTATCTCGGGTTTTCATAGGGTGGAATCCATTGGCTTACTCTGTACCTCAAAGATAAACAATACTGTAATGGAGTAATAAAATAGAGGTAGCATGAATGCTACCTCTATTTTATTAGATAGATAATGGATAATGAAACTAGAAAATACCAAAAGCAAACGAAAGGAGAAAACAAAGTGAGAATGATGGAAAATGAAAAGGGAAGAGAAAGGAGCTCTTGTTACCAATATGGCTGCATTTGTCTTTGCACATGACTACCAACTTAAAAATAAAAATGACTTTTTTTTTCCCAGTAGAACAGTAACAATTGACTGAATTTCTAGAGAAGATTGCTTGGGGATATGAAATGGATGTTACAAGCTTTTTTTCCTGAATCATCTGTATGTGTTTTTAAAACTATATCTAGAAAAATAAATGTAATCATTGTGTGCAGTGCCATAGACATGGCTTTGGATTACAAATCAGGAGATTTGTATTCTAGATTTTTAATTGGCTTGAAGGATGCCTATTTGATTTTACTCTCAGTCTCCTTGGAGATTCACTCGCTTTTATCAGTAAAGGAGAATAATATCTGCTTATAGGAAAAGACGATTATAATAAACTAATGCAAAGAACTTGGATTCCAAAATATTAAAATGAAATTAAAAGAATTTATATTACTTTTGCTCTTTATTCCCATTTACTCTAAGAATATTATTTCTCCGAGTGGCTTAATTAGAAATTGAATCAGAAAAAGACAAATATCATATGATATCACTTATATGTGAAACCTTAAATATGACACAAATGAACCTATCTATGAAACAGAAACAGACTCAGTTATAAAAATCAGACTTGTGGTTGTCAAGGTGGGAAAGGAGGAATGGATTGGGAGTTTGGGATAACAGAAGCAAACTATTATAGAGGATGGATAAATAACAAAGTCCTATTGTATGGCATAGGGAACTATACGATAATAATACAATACACATTATTATCGTATACGATATACATATTATCGTATATGATAACTATATGATAACAATACCCTATGATAAACCATAATGAAAAAGAATGAATCACTTTTCTGTATGGCAGAAATTAGCACATTTTAAATCAACCACACATCAGCAAAAATTTTTTAAAATAGAAATTGGATCTTTTAAATAGTGATTTTTAGGTTCATGTTTTAAAGTACTGATGCTGAGATAAGAAGTCTACAAATCCCATCACAGTTTTCAATATTTGGAGGAGAGAGGCTAGCTTTGCACCTTGAAGGGGGTGAAATGACACTGTTGATATCAGAGGAACTGCAGTTCTATAAGATAGACAAGAAATAAGGAATAATGTTCAAAAATTCAAAAAAGTGGATAATTATTAAAAGGGCAGGCATATTGCCTCCATAGAAATCCAAAAAAGAAGAAATGGGAGGGATTCATAATGCTGGGGATTCAGGATACTTACAAGGAAGAATTTTCCTCAAGATGCTAAGCATTGCAAAGTTTTTCTAAGGGGATTTGAGGTTTGTTTGTTTGTTTCTTTTCCTTTCTTTTTAGAGCCTTATATGCAGCATATGGAAGTTCCCAGGCTAAGGGTCGAACCAGAGCTGCAGCTGGGGGCCTATGCCACAGCCCCAGCAATGAAGGATTTGAGCCGAGTCTGCAACCTACACCCACAGCTCATGGCAATGCTGGATCCTTAACCTGCTGAGTGAGGACAGGAATTGAACCCGAGTCTTCATGGATACTATTGGGTTCATTACCACCAAGCAACAATGGGAACTCTGGGATTTGAGCTTTTTTGAAAGAAATTCTTTTAAAATAGATAGAGAGATTTTATTAGAATTCTACTTGATAACAGTGTGAATTAGATAAATCTGTGAGGATTCCTCACTCAGGTATAATTATTTGTAAAACACTCTATAGTTTATAAAAATACTATTATAACATTGATTTATTTAATCACAATAATAGCCTTTGGATGTGTGCATTATGGTCAGGAAAAAAAAATACCATTTTACCCGAAATGCCAATAACAGTACATATGGTAACTAAGCCAGTCCATAAATTTCAAGGAAGGAAACTAAAGTCTACAAGATTACCTCACCTCTTACAGTAGTTGCAACCACTGTATCAGACAGACCCCATAGCTTGTGTTATAGATCATAAATCCTACCAACAATCATATGAGATTTCATTATCCCATCTTTTTATCACCTTCCCACTCTCATTTTTATTTCTGGAATCATCTGTTCTATTCAGTGTAGTACTCAAACCCCTGTGGGTTTTTTTTTGTGGTTTGCTATTTAAGTTAATCACACTCATCAGTCTATAATGGTTTGCTATCTCTTCTCTTCTATTAATTTCCCCTTTCATCTCCCATCCCTAATTCCATGCCTTTCTTGTATAAATATTCACACTAAGGTATTTAATATACCTTACATTTCTGGGAGGGGGGTATATGGTTGTGTGGGTAACAGTAGGAAGTGATAGTTAAAAACATAGGCTCTGGAACTGGACTCTGTGGGTTTGGTCCTGGCTCCACCCCTTACTGGCTAAGTGACCACAGACAAGTTACTTACACAATATGTTTTTAGTTTCTTCGTCTGTGATCCTTTCAGGGTTTCCCAGGAAGTAGACTCTGAGTTTGAGAACTGTACTTTCAAAGTTCATGGAGTAGTGCTCTCAGGATCAGCATCATATGGAGGGAAGAGTGTAGGACTGGGAGGAAAAGAACTGGTACAGTTTTAAAAAGGCACAGTAGCACCCATAAGGAGCTCTCAGAATGGAATGGCCCCTATGAGTTGTGTTTAATCCAGATGATGGGGCTGGGCCTTCCCACACCACAATTGATATCACCACTGATATGGACAACCCGAAGAAGGTTGTGTTACCTTGGGCCACGTGACTCTCTTCAGCTTCACATTTGACCAAGAGAGGCACTCAGCTGTAGGCTGTCTGTGTACCACCTCCCCAGCAGCTGAGAAGGAGGAAATGCAGACATTGGACCATGGCATCCTCTATGATCTATAAAATTTAAAACAGGGAACAAGACAGGCACAGGTTTTACCCTTGCAGAGCTTATTTCATGTGAAAAGAGCCAAACAGTAAACAAACAAACCAGGAAAAATGTAGATTGTCATGTGATGAGCGCTGGGTAAGAGAGAAGTGTGGGATAAAGAATGTTTGGGGTTGCTAATATATTTGGGGTCATCAAGAAGGCCTGGACAAAGATAAGAAGGAAATGAATGAGCAAAGCTTGCAAATAGGTGAGGGAAAGGCATTCCAGAAGAACAGCAGTTGCAGAAGCTTTGAAGCAGGTGCATAACTGGGGTGCTCCAAGAAGATCATGATATTAGCTGGACTGATGTGAGTGACAGGGTGCTTGGAGATGAGAGAGTGAGAGGGGGGTGGTGGGGGTGACCCTGAAGACCACCTCTCATAGGGTTTGGCTCTTCCTGTGAGTGAGCTGGGAGCCGTCAAGGATCTGGAGCAGAGAGCATGTTGTGATTTGACCTGTGATTTCACAAGATCTGTGTGGAGGATGCCCTGTGTCCAAGTAACGGAGGAAGTGAGGAAGACTTCTGTAATTAAAAGACAGAAGATAATGTTTCTTTTGTCTGGTTGTCATCAATGTTCAGGAGTCCATGGTATATTCGCCAGAGTATCCCTTGATTCTCCTATATGTGTCACTCTGCTGCCCATCAGAGGCACATTATCTATGATCCTTTATAAATAGATATCCTAGGTTGTGCAGTGGTCGAATCCATTTTTTTCTCTTAAGATATTTTTATATTTAGGATTTTATTTAAAACATCCTTCTCTTGTTTCGATATTTGTAACCAAGCAGAACATATCAGGTATTACCAGACAGTATTTAATACATAAAAATCTCTCTGCATGCAGCAGTGCATGCCAAATTGCGTTGACTTTGCTTCAAATTTGGATTTGAAAATATAGCTTTTTTACTGTACTAAATGTACAATACATATTGGAGCATATGATTTTCAACATGTACTTAACAAAGAGCAATTCCATTTTCTCTGGTGAATTACACACTTGTTATAGCTTTGGGATTTAAAAAAATCCAAGAATAAATAGAAAACAATATGTTTAAATAATGTTAGCATTCTGGCTCAATGAGTCAAACCAAAAGAATTATTCCAGTGACTTTCAGTTAGTAAACTGGTTCTGAAGATATTTTGGTTTTGCATTCCTTGCTGATCTCTCTCTGAGTAGAATAAAAGGGAAATTAACTGGATTTTAAATAAGGTTGGACTGATGCTTCCAAGAAGTTGTTCAGCAGATGGATCATTAAGCAGGACGAGTTCCTAATTAAATAAGTATGTATTTAATATAAAATAATAAATATATTCCTTATAAGCTTAATCTTCTCCCCCATGTTCTCTCATTTTCCAGCAGCTTTTCTTACTCCTTAATGCCATAGTTTGGCTGACTGGATAGCTGTTCTGTTGGTGAAGGCCACAAACAGAAAGATCAGTGTTAGTGGAATCCGTTAAAGAGGGAAGCTATTTCTGTTACGACCTCTACACAAAAATAAGATACTCTGCACATATTCGATCCTGGCTAAGTTGAGAAATTTTGCACTGTCTTGTAAGCATTGAATTAGGGCAAGAGTCATTCCAGATGCACTGACCAACCATCCTCTCCAGAGACTGTAGCACTAACAGAAAAACTGTGACCTTCGGCAAGTATAATTTCTGACACTTTGATCTAAGTGGTAGTGGTGAAAACTTGGTGAAAAACATGTTGAGCCGAATAGTGTCATCCTTCCCAAGCGCTTCAAGCTTGCTGATGCAGTTTGAGGTCTAATCCTTAAGGGCTGGAGAGTTTACAATGTTGAAGATTTTATTCCGTTAGTCAAAAGACAACCATAATAGCAGCTTGAATGTGCTTATCTTTGAAAGTAAGTGTTATTTTTAAATACAATTAAAGAGGAACACAGCTGGCACTTTAGAGACAAAAAAAAAAGGGAATTGGTAGAGATATTATACTTCATCTTAACTGGTGGGATGGTATTAAACAGTTACATTCTGGAAGCTCATGTTCTCATTGCTTTTGAGGTCCATGCTGTCCAACCATGTTCAGGCATTGATTAAGGAAACACTCTTGACCTTTTATAAAGAGAGAGCTCCCTTACACCAAACTCTGCTTTGAAACAGAACATGGCAGAATTATAAAGCCAGACCAACCCTATAAATCAGCACCTTTTACAAATTTTCTGTTGTGAATAGTTCTCAAATCTCTATGTCCAGACCCTTCATCAATCCCCTATTTCAGTCCCTAGTCCTCTCTTGTCTTTTTGGATTAAAAAAAAAAAAAAAAAAAGAGCCTCCTAACAGGTCTCCCTTCTTCCAGTCTTGTCATCCTAAATTTTTTTCTTACTCACAGTCAGAATGATTTATAGAAAATATTTTGAGCATATCATTCCATTGCTCACAACTCAACCCACAATAGTTGTCCCTCAGCCTTAGAAGAAAAGTCAGTCTTCCCAGTAGGAGATAGAAAGACTTCCAGAATTGCTCCAGTACCTGCCTCTCCATCCTCATCTTTAGTCTCCTTTACCTACTTGACAATTCCAGTGTACTTTTTCATTGAGAGTAGTTAACTGGGCTGCAACATCAATAGATTTCATGCCTCTTTGCTTTGCCAGTGTTCTTCCCTCTTTCTGAAACCTATTCCATGCTTTTGCCTAAATATTATTCATTTTCCAAGATTAAATCAGGGATCATATACTACGGGAAGATTTCCTTCAGTCTTCTGTTTGGACTAAATACAATTCCACTTTGAATCACCAGCCTGATTCATTGAAATAACCTGCTTCTATATGTAGCTGGAGCTAATTGTTAATACCCTAAATGCAGACCATAAGACCAAGTGCTTAGTAGGATCTCATTAGATATTTGCTCAGCTGAACTAAGGCCCTAATACTAACAAAAATTTAAAAATGTGCTTAAATTTTGAAATGTTTCCATTACCGTTTGCATACTATAGTTTGTTACTCGAAATTCTGATATGAATTAAATGTGAAGAGTTTCTTGGGCTAAAATAATGGTAGAATTATTTTAACTTAATAGAAGAGGACTGAAAAAACAAAAGTAACAGAATAATCCATTCCACCAAGAATAAGGGATTAAGGTGATATTCAAAAACAGCTTCAAAAACAGGTACTTGCTTACATATCCAGGATCTAAAGAAAATTAAGGGAATCTGAAAGGAGTCTAGCAAAAATATAGACTGCAAGCTAAAAGGCCTTTCCTTTATTTTTGAAGTGCATGGCATCTGATACTAGTATATCAACTTGTTCATCTGTGATTTACCCGTTCTCCTAAAAGTGGTGTGCAGAGAAAAAAAAAAATGAAGTTATTTTAGGATTCTAGTTAGTTTGTAGGTAATTGAGGTAATTTTACCCTATGTGAATACTTTATCCCACATCCAAATTACTTATTAAAATACCAAATGACTTTGGCCAGAGAATAGAATCATTTGGAAATCCATTTGGTACCTTCATTTAATTTGACACTGAACCAGTGGAAAAAAGCCTGTCTTTTCTGAGTTTTCAAGGAATTATAATAATTATTCTGCATAAAATGTTCTTTAGTCCTAGAAGACTATTACTTGGAAAATAAAACACTGGATATTAGTTCCTTGGATCTAGAAAGTTTCTCACTTTAATGAAATAAGAAAGTAGAACTCTGTGAGCTTCAGCTTTCAACTTAGGAAATGTGCACCGGGTGTATGGGAGGGGGAAAGGGGGAGCCTCCATGTGATGCCGTAGAGATTCAGAGGGAATGACTTTAAAGTAAGTCACTGCACTGTCATCAAACTGGAAGGAAAGATGCAACCAGTGGAATTTCATAGAATTGTACCTGGCAGATAGTGGTGCGTGATGAATATTTGTGAAATGAATGCATGGATGAATGAATTGGCAGGGTAAGATGTCAACTCCTACAATAGTAATTAATTGATGCTTGTGTGAACCTGGAGACCACTCTCCCACCTCCCAGAAACTGCTAACTATGGCCCTCGACTTACTTAGAGTAGGCATCAGAAATGCCAGGAGTTGTCATTCCTCAAGAAATCTGTGGAGTGATTCTATTTCTTCCACCAACTCTGAGTCACAGCTCTTTCCCACATCCCATGCTCTTTTCTTTTTTTCCTATCTATTTCCCCCCATGAATGAAACTGGAACAATATGATAATGCTATGCTCGGATATAAAAGAAGATATTTATAGGGGATAAAATGAAGAGTTTGAAGAAACAAGATAGGAGAGCAATCTGGCGAGAGAGAAAAGGATTCCTCAATGCAAAATAGCAGGAGAAAGGAGAAAGCGGTGGTGTTCAATGTTTTGTCAAAAGAGATTTTTTAGGGTCCACAGAAGGAACAAAAAATCTGGACTGTTAAATATCTGCAGGCCTCGGCAGGCTTTACTTTTGTTTTTTATGTGTTCCAACTTTTAACATTTCTTTCCATGTTAACACATGCACTATTTTCTCAGTTAGTGCATTTCTCCCTCAATAGTTTTTATACCCCAACACTTACATGTTTTGAGAAGAAAATCAAGAAAAAGGTATTCCAGACATAGATTTTCTTCCTCACTCTATCGCACACAGGTTTTTCTCACCCCTCTAAAATAGCGTTTAATGTTGCCAGAGGATATTTCATTAGGAAAAACAGATTTTGTTCTTGCCAGACAGGACAACAGTTGAAATCAATGCTTCATACTGCTGAGTAGGAGATCTGACAACCTTCCCTTACCCCAGCACTTTTGAAATGTGTTCGGTAGAACTTGAATGCCTCAAGATGCTGTTATACCTGAGGGTATCCAGTTAAGTGAGACCGAGAAATGGAGTGTATTTGGAAGAATCACAGATAGGGTGACCAATTTGCTCCAGTTTGCCTAAGACTTTTCCAGCTTTTGCATGGAAAATCCTACCTCCCAGGAAACTCCTCAGTTCTGCAAAAACGGGGATGATTGGTCACCTTAGTCACATAAGAAACATTACAGTAAAGAAGCTTGCTAAGTTTTGTTTTAACCGTGTTTTAAAAGAACACCTGACCATGAAACATTTTTCTTAAACAGAGATAGTAAAAACCAAAGAAATTAGTAATCTATGGTATACAATTTGGGAAGGTCTGCTCCAACCCCATTTGTCTCTTGGCCCCTGCAATCTCATTAGTGGTATTCTCTCTATTGCCCTTTGTTGAAGGGCATGTGGAGACCTAATGAATGATCCACCGATTGTAACTGCTTGAGTCTCTCCTTCTGAACCTTAGACTACTTAAGCCTCAAGCTGGACACTTAAAAGAATTTCCGTATAGGAATTATTTCATCAGTTTGAAATCATTCTTTTTTTCAGTCTCTTTCACAAATGTTTACCTATCTTAATGCAAATTTTTTAGGAATTTCTACAGGAGGGTAATATATTGTAAGGAAAGTCTTCAAAGGACCTATATTCCAAGTTTTTATTTTCTATTGTATGATTCTGGATGATTCTTGAAAATATCTTGGGCAATGTGCAGAAATTAAAAATATGTATATTAGTGGAGAGTTTGGAGGCTGCCATTATATGACAACATGAGCATTCGTGGAACTGCTCTCTGGTGCTTTTTTTTTTTGGTCTTTATTTTTTAGGGCCTCAACCACGGCATATGGAAGTTACCAGACTCAGGGTGGCATTGGAGCTGTAGCCACTGGCCTACACCACAGCCACAGCAACGCCAGATCTAAGCTGCATCTGCAACCTACACCACAGCTCACGGCAACACCAGATCATTAACCCACTGAGCAAGGCCAGGAATCAAACCCACATCCTCATGGATACTAGTTGGATTCATTACCAGAGCCACCATGGAACTCCTGTTCCTTCTCTCTGTAGGGATAACCCTGTCTGAAGGGAGAGGATAAAGAGATAAAAATGCATAGAATGCAATTCAAACCTTTTCAATATCTGCAAAGAGAGAAAAATTCAGATCTAGAGCTGCTTACTTCCATTCAACCATTTCCTCTTTTTTTTTTTTTTTTTTTTTTTTTTTTTTTTTTTTTTTTTTTTAAGGCAACAGTTAAAGGCTTGATCTTGTGGAGCACATCCTATTCTTGTCACCCCCTCACATGCTAGGGCAGGTACTTCTTACAACACCTGCACATGGTCATAGAAGGCAAAGCTCATTATAGTGAATTACAAAGGATTGGCTGAGTGAACTCATGAAAGGGACTCTCTGACACTGAATAATGTATTTGTTTCAACCAAGACTTAAATTTTTCTACATTCAGAGATTTTTTTCTCTAACTTTTTCCAAGTAGTTTTCAGTTCTAAATATCTATGAATTTAAAAGTGCTTTTTCTGACATTTCTAGCACACAGTGTTTACTGATAATGCTGAGGGAGCATTTCTTCTGACAAAATTTCTAATTTTTGTACCTCTGGGACAAAGCCAAGCCAAAGAAAAAATGCTTTAGCTGCATACTACTCCCTGAGGTTCCTGGGAGTGAAAAGGAATAGGTGGAAAAGTGCTTCAAATAGTATATTGCTTTTAGCTGTGATGCTTTCAAAATGAGCAATTATGGAAACACTGATAAAGACACATCACTGCTAATTTACATACACATTTAATTACATGAATCACTAAAGTTCCTACAGCTTATCTGTTCCAATAATTGATAAGTCCAATGTAACACTTTAAAGATTAATTTATACTGTCTTTTATTAAGATACTTATAATGAGCACCTACTCTGTCTCAGGGGTTTTATAGCCTAATAGTAAATATTTGTTATAACTCTTCAAGAAAGACATATCACCTCCATTTCCCAATGAAGAAAATAAAAGACGCAAAGGTGAAGTTACTTGTCCACAACTATGTAGTTAGGGGCACAACCAGGTTTTAAACCCAGGCTCCTGAAGCTATAGTTTCCTGTGTATTCTGCAACACATCTTTAAATCCAAGATTTAAAATAAAGACACATAATCTTTCATATTAAAATATATTAAACATTTATTCATTTGCTAAAAAAGATATTGCTACTTTAGCATTTGGAGTGGATAAGCAATGAGATCCTGCTGTATAGCACAGGGAACTACATCTATCTAATCATTGTGTTGGAACATGATGGAGGATAATGTGAGAAAAAGAATGTATATATGTGCATAACTGGGTCACTTTGCCGTACAGAAGAAATTGACAGAACATTGTAAATCAACTATAATAAAAAATTTTTAAGTAAAAAATAAATTAAAAAAATGTTGCTGTTAAGGAGAAATTTTGCACTAAGTGAAACATCTATGCTTTCGGCGTAATGTAACTTTGACTTATTAGTCCTACATGCACACCCACATACACGTGCACATACTGTTTTTTTTTTTGCCTCTTTTTTTTTTATTTTCCCTTGCCATACTGTTTTTTTTTATTATTTAGAGAATTTATTCCACTGATATTTATTGATAATCCAGTCCTTATCTCTTATTTTGACAACATGGCATAATAGTATTATACTTTGTGCCAGCCATGTTTTAGATGTTTGAGATACAGAAAAAAGTCCCTGTTCACATGAAGCTTAACTCTAAAGGCAAGAAATAGGCATAACCCAAGTGAATAAATAAACAAGAACATTTCTTTTCTTTTCTTGTCAAGAAACAAGGAATTTCTTTTAATGAAGTAAAACAGGGTGGTATAATTCAGAGGGACTGGATTTTGTGGGAAGAATGAAATTTGCAGTGAACACCTGAATTATTAGAAAGAAATGTGCACCAAGATCCTGAGGCAGGACTCTCAGAGCAAGAAGAGCAAATGCCAGGGCCCTAAGGGAGACCTTAGTGAAATTCGGAAACGGGAAGAAGGGAAGTGCAGTTCTGAGCACGGTAGTTGAGAAGGAGTGTGGTAGAAGAGGAGAGTGGAGAAGTCATAAAGAATTGGGGTTTTATTTATAGTGTCATAGAAAGCATTTGAGGATAGTAATATAATCTGGCTTATATTTTTAAAAGAGTGCTCTGGCTGCTGTGTGGAGAATGAATTATAGATGAAACAAGAGGAGAAGCAAAGAAAACAGCAAAAAGGATTATTATCGTAGAATAGGTAAAGATGACCCTGACCTAATTAGGATGATGGCAAAAAAGGTGGTGAGAAGATGACAGATACACTGGTGTCTCATGTCTACTCTAATTACCTTCCACGCATTTCCATATTGATATTGGTGTGAACAATGTCATATGCCAATGTAAAGGATCTAGAAAGAAGAAGGAAACAAGATAACAAAACTGTCACCTCATTTTGTACTCCCCAAATCCTCCACACACATTCAAAATGAATGAATATATAGGTTTGCTTTTAAGATGTGAAAATGTTTCATAAAAAGCATCATTAAAAAAAAACAAACCCATGCATTGAGCCTATTGTAGTCATCTAAAGCAATTTTCTCAGACTTTAGGAGGGAAGCAGATTGATGTACTTTTGGGATTTTTCAACCAGTGTCTTTTCAGTAAAGCCTGCATCTATTGATGTTTTTGTTTTTCACTTACCATTTTAAATTTATACCACTTAAATATCATCACTGGCATGGCAGTAAAAGGTAAAATATAAAAATAAACAGCTCTATAATTTGGACTTTAAATGGCTTTACGTATTTATATTCTATGTGGGATATGTAACAGATTGTGATAACAGAACCAGGTATAATCAAATTGCAGCCTTACAAATATAGCAAATATCATGAAACAGCTCCCTTATGCTGACTCAAAGAGTGGGAGTTCCACTTCTTTCATTATATTTTTTCTGTAACAGCTTATCACTAGCAACACCTTTATAGCAATTCTCCTGCTTTGACAGTGTGAATGTCCCCACAATAGCACTTTACCTATATTTGCCATTGATTCTCTCATTGGATTTTCTTCTCTGGAGACAACTAATTTGAGTAGCTTGAAATATAAAACTTATGGCTTCCACCTTTAGTTTCCCAGTTCACATAGCAACATAGTGAAGTCATTTTCAAATGCAGAAAACCCAAGGCCCTCAGATAGGCTTTGTTCATCCTCCATGGTGCTACTCTGTTTTATTTCTCTAAAACCTGTAGCCTTTCACATGTGCTGTTAGAGGGAGAAATTCTGCTGTTTATATATAGCATCACTAAATTAAATTCTGCTAGTTACTGTATCTGAATGCAAATGAGGACACCAGACCAGACTGAGAGTGACAGCCGTTTAGTGCACTCACCTGTCCACTTGGATGGGGGCTTAAAGGTGCTGTCAAATATTTGTAAACATGGCTTTTGCATATTTCTTTCACAAAGGAGAGTTGTTTTTCTGTTTTGTTGTGCTTGGGGTTGTTTTAAGCTTGTTTAGCTCTTCCTCCTCTTTAACCCTAAACTGCAACTCCGTTTCCCTCTACAACTCGCAGAAGTGATCCCTGACTGGATTCATGAAGTGGGAACAGTGTTGGACCAGTAGGGGGAGCTCATATCATGCCTATTTTGTGGGTTGTAGACAAGTTACTTTGTAGGTTTGTGTAGTTAGGATGGAACTATTTTAATTCTAAAGCCAATGAAGATTTGGGGTTGGAATAAAAGTTATTTTCTCCTGTTGAAAAGTTAAAATTTGCTAACGTTGAAAATCTCAACTACAGTGAGAGTTTAGGTGGCTTTAATCCATCTGCATGTTGTGGTTGAATTTTTCAGATAGCTGAAACGTGGAGGCTTTAAAACATTACAAGCTTTCTTTCCTGGTCTGTATTATCAAATTACTTTCTTCCATAAATGACAGACACAGCACCTGATTTTAAGGGGTTTTGTTTATTTGTTTATGGCTGTCGGTCAATATAAAATAAACATGGCCGGTGCAGATGGGCGTGACTGGAAAAAGGGTTGATGTTAAGTGTCGTCTGATGGACCCTAGGACCATGGTTAGCCTTCACCCAAATCAATAAAGAATCAGGGCCTGAAGCATCCTTCTCCCATTCTTCTTTTTTCTTTAAGGATGTTTTGACTATCCTTTCCGTCATCAGCCCCTTTCAAAATACTCCCTAATTTTCGGAGTTCCCATCGTGGCTCAGTGGTTAACGAATCCGACTAGGAACCATGAGGTTGTGGGTTCGATTCCTGGCCTTGCTCAGTGGGTTAAGGATCTGGCGTTGCCATGAGCTGTGGTGTAGGTTGCAGATGCGGCTCAGATCCCGCTTTGCTGTGGCTCTGGCATAGGCGAGAGGCTACAGCTCCGATTCGACCCCTAGCCTGGGAATCTCCATGTGCCGCAGAAGCGGCCCTAGAAATGGCAAAAAGACCAAAAAAAAAAAAGAAAGAAAGAAAAAGATACTCTCTAATTTTGGAGTCTCTGATATATGGACGTCAAGACCCTCATGGTGCTGAATGTACTTTTCCATTTCCATTCCCCCACCCCCCCACCCGCACTTCATGTGTTCATAGGGAACGCTCCTTTTTTACTTTATTGAGCACCTATTTAAAACCAGGCACTGAGCAAGACACCATAGATTAAATATCAAAGGTGGATAAGACTGGTCTCCACCTACAACAAACTCCTGATCTAGGCCTTTCATCACTTAGTGCCTAGGGAAAAGGGTGGCTCCAAAGGCTGTTTTCCTCATCAGGAGAAGAGGACACAGTTGTCACCAAACGGGTCTGAATGTTTGACTTTCAAATCATCCCTGACTCAAGCCAGTTGACTAATTGCTTACATTATGCATAACAAATTTGAAAGTCTTTGAATCCGAAAGTACACAATGCTGCATTTGGATGGACTTCGCTTCTGTAACCACTTCTGTCATACAATTTTCATCCAAATGAATGTGCGATTTCACAGGTTGCATCTGTGTGGAAACACTGGTGTGGAAGTGGCAGAGTGGGAGGGAGGAGCAGAGAGGAATGTGAGGGGACTGGGAAAAGGAGTCTGGAAGATGGTAAAATGTTCCCAGGCATTTACTCTGTTTCCTCAGGGTGAGCTTCACAATTGTCTAGCAATTTTCTAGCAATAAAATAGCTGTCCTATGGTTGATAAGCCTTTAGCATGACAGAGTGATGACCCTAGATGGATTCTCAGACTTAAATAGCTTTTTGGTTCCCACAAGGCAAAGCTCTTTTCTCTTCTCTTCCCTCGAAATAGACTTTCTTCTGCTGTCAGCATTTGCTACTGCTTATTGTTCTCACATTAGTGCCTAATTACCACGGCATCCGTGCTGCAGCAATGGCCTCTTTCCCTGTTCTTCTCACATTTCTTTTTCCAAGTGTCTTATTTTTTCTGACCTACCTGAAGAAGCTGTTCTATAAATACTGTCAGTCCTGCACGGGGCAGACTGACCACGGCCTTGTGTGAAGGCCATTATGTTGTGGAATGTGTGTAACTTCCGCTTCAGGGCCCCACGCTTTTCACAGGCCCTGCCCAGGTCTCAAAATGGAGCATTTGTGATCTCGTTTGATTTTTTTTTTTTTCCCCAAAGAAGGTCCCCCAGATTGTATAAGCTCAGCCTCTACTGAAACTTGGGTCTGTTTCTGCCCAGGAGTTTTAGTGTTCAGATCTTTGGCTCGCTTTTCAGTTGCTTTGTTGTTTGTGTTGTTTTGTGGTTCTGTAGGTAGATTGTTGCAATGCTGGTTCTTTTCTTAATGAATATTTTTTAATTTTTTTTTTTTCCCAAGCAGCCTCTTAGTCCAGAGTCATGTCAGAAGGCATGTTTTCTAATAGAGTTTAATGGATTTTTCTACACTTCTTATAAAATATGGCCTCTTAAATCTCTGTCACTAAATATTATAATATAGATATCACATGAACATATTCACCTAATCGCAGAGCATTTGCACCAAGCCAAATGCTAATATACACTATTCATATGATTCACTCAGATACATATGGGTCAAGCTTGATAGGGACTTTGAAACCAGGCTCCTTGTGAAATCTACTGGGTATTCTCTCAGTTCCACTCACCTTGACCTCTCCCCTCACATACACACAGTTGCTGCACCTCAGAGGTCGAAGGCTCTCAAAATATTAGAAGACGGTTCTAATAAGGTGCCCCTTTCTCAGGCAGTAATGTCGCAGTGGAAAATACCCTCAGAATATTAAGCCTCTGTCAGTCATGAAGTCTGTCTAGGCCATTGCTAAAGGAAAGGGTGAGCCAGTAATTCTCAATGGCCCTATTACGTTTCACCATCAGACCCAGTGTGAGGCAAAACTGAAGTTCAAATCCTTAGTTTTGACTTCCAGGTCTCAGAAAACTGATATGGAAAATAACTTTCATTCATTAATTCAATGTTTTATGTGACAGGCACATGTTCTGGGGACGTATAAGTGAGTGAAACAGGCAATAATCATGTTAACGTGGCAGTGACGTTTAGTGGAGCAGGGCAGTGAAGTGGGAGAGAGTGAAGGATGGAGAAGGATTTTTTAATTATCAGGAGCATTTCCTTAAGGCAGATCTACAAATTCTTAATACCAAGCAGTTAGAGTAGCCCATTGCTCAAAGGGACCACCATGACAGTTCTTGGCATTACCAAATTTGGTTAGATGTTGGGTCCATAGAGAGATTAAGCTATACAATGGAAGTAAACTGAATATGAACTCATTAAAAATTAAGTTTTATGATATTCTTTTGAGTGTCATGAGAATAGCAAAATTAGCACATTCAGTTCCCAGAATCACAGCTTCGTCATAAAGATGAGTCATGGTGAATGAAAGGGACCATATTTTAATGAACCAATCTGGTTACTATAGCTCATCTATGCTCAGCAGCAGACTGCCTATTTTTCAAATGAAGAATTGGTCCCTGAATCCACCCTTCTGTCTCAACTCCCCTCTCAACACTATCTGCTCTGTTCCTTCTTGAATACACTCTTGCCTTGGGGGTTTTCCTTAACTACAAATAATAGTAGCGAAAACAATCTCAATTATTGTGGTTACAATTCCCCATTTGGCATTTGTTAACAAACAAGAACCACATATTTATTATGCATCTACTGTGTTTACAGCACAACTGGGTTCGTAAAGAATCTTTATAAGATAATTTCTTCTCCTTAAAGAGGATTTCAAAATCCTTTAGGAGAGTAAAAACATATATATATGCATATGAAATAATTAGACCAAAAGGTATGATGTGTAGTCATTCAGAAAGGAATGATTGATCAAGTGGCAGGTAGTCAGTAGGGAGAACTTCAAAAAGGAGACAGAACATGAGTTAAACTTTAAAGAATACTTTAGGTTTTGAATAATTTAGCATTTTTGTCATTTTCCAATTTGCTTTCTTTTTAAATTCACAAACTGCATATTTCCTCTTGGCAAATGGATAGTGCACAATTATTTTTTATTCCTGGTTTCAGTTGATAATTTTGTGAGTAGTTTTACTTGTTTTTCTAGCTCGAGCAGAGGAGTCATACTTTCAATGTTTGTTTTGAGTCTCATTTGAGAACCTGAAAATGTGGAGTAATGAATTCTAGTGTGGGAAACTAAAGTAGAGACAAAAAGATAGGGGGAATTAGTAATTTTTCAGTCTCATCACCATAACCATAAGTAATTTTTATGACTTGTGATATTCTGATAGAAATGGGTTAAGGTAGATTTTTGAATTATTATTTGCAACTGAGTATCATGTAGTATTATTCTGAAGCTATGCTAATAAGTTCCAACTATGTATCATCTAATATACTTTATTGGTGGCTAAAATGCTTGGCTAGCATCAGGCTGGCTAGTTTTCACATTAAAAATGATACATCTAGGAGTTCCCTTGTGACATAGTGGGTCAAGCATCCAGCATTGTCACTGCAATGGTTCAAGTCACTGCTGCGGCATGGGCTTGATCCTTGGCTCATAGCTGTGGGTGCAGCCAAAAACAAAAACAAAAACAAAAACAAAAAAAAAAAAAAAAAAAAAAAAAAGATGCATCTAGATTTACAGACTTCTTGACATACAGTATAGTAGAAATATAATCTTGAAAACATACATTAAGACAGCCAAATAAAGGTTGTTCTTCTAACTTGATCCTTCACGAAGCTATAAACACACTTGAATAAGAATGCTATCAGTTAATAGATTTTTCTATTGAAAATAGACTGTGTTTCAATCTTTCAATGGGAGCCCTTATACAACTGCACACAGTTCCTTACATTATTGTGAAATCTAATTTAAACAAAAATGGCATTGCCCTGCTTGGTCATCTGCCTCATTCATTCATGCTGGAAACATTTGCATGGTTTCTTCTTATCCTCTGTGTTCTGGGCCCTGTGCCAGGGAGGCTCAGATCCTGCCTCTAAGGAGCTTACTACCGGTATGAGAGGACAGGCAAGGGTTTGGCAAATGAATAAGAGGGAATGAGCCATTAGAGACAGAGGAAATGCCATGTAAATACATGGAAGTGTGGAACAGCATGGCATTTTCAGGGAACAACAGATGGTTTGGCATGACTAGAAAGAAAAATGCAGGGAGAGGAAGGGTGCACATGATGCTAAAAATGTTATTTTAAGCCAGACAATGAAAGATTTTCTTAAGCTTAAAAAGACTTCATATTATCAAAGATTTTATCTCTCCTTTTTGCCATAGTCTGGAAAGCTGCTTTACTTTTACTAAAATTTGAAAGATTCAGGAGAGAAGGAACAAATGGTATAGATAAGCCTAGAAACGGCAACATGTGGTTTCAAAGTGATGTCTTCTTGTGAGCTAATTATTTCCCTGCTCAGTCCAAATAATTAAGAAAATCACAGAGGGTCCTGAAACTCACTTTTAAATGTGTTTTTAGTGTTTTAATACTTAAAATGACTTATTCTATTTAGTTTATACAACAACCCTAATACTACACTTTCATCTGCCCGTTTTATAGATGGGAAAACTGAGGTTTGGGGGAAATGCCCAAGATTTCTAGGTTACTAAGAGACAAAATTGAGACTTAAACATAGATCTATTTACCACCAAGGTTAATGGTTTATACTGTGCTGGCACTTTCCCTTTGTCAGGCTTCATTTATGTCATATTTGGATATGAACACACTCTGTTCTGAAGAAAATTTAAATCCTTCATTAAACTGTCCCAAGTGTCAGGAAACATTGACGTAGATTTCTCTAAATCACAATATTTATATTAAACATTCTGGAGGTTGCCAAGGAGAGAATTCCAGAACTATCTTATCTTTAGCTTTCTATACACATTGCATCTTGGCCCATTTGTCTTCAAATTAAGTTAAAGAACAAACGGGAATATTACAAAGTCTCTGAGTAAGACAAGGCTCTCAAGCATGACCTTTGGAAACATCTCTTGACCTCGGTTCCTCATCTCTAAACTGAAGGGTTTGGACTAACACCCTCAAGCATCCCTTTGCATGGCCTCAGGTTTTTGCACATAATCTAAAATAAGTAGCCTTTCATTCTATAGATACAGTATATGCTGGCTTAGAGGTGAGAGAACACTTTAACAGTGATTATTTATAACTGCCAAATTCAGAATCAGATTTGAGAACTGTGATTTTTTTTGTGTTTATTTTTAAGTATTCTCATGGCCTGCATATTTCTGGCATATGTAGGATTTGTTATGGGTGATATACCCGGTTTATAAACAGAAAATTGGTCTTTAAAAACAAAGTACTAATGTGTTTAGTTTTTAAATCAGTGGAAACAGAATAATCAGGAATACCTAGCATTGCAGAATATTTGTTACTATGGGAGGCAGAAGGGTGGGGGGATTAAGAATGCAGGCTCTGTGGCTGGACTCTGTAGGGTTAAATCCTGGTGCTGCTGCTTCCTTAATATGGAGCTTTCAGTAAGCATATTCCATGCTCTGTGCCTCCATTTTCTCATCTGTAAAATAGTTTCTGCCTCAGAGGGTTACTGTGAGTATTAAACAAGCCAATGCATGTGAAGTAACCAAGAACCAGTGCCTAGTCCAAAAGAACATTCAGGAAATGTTACCTGTTGTTAGTATTTTGGGTGAGAGATCATTTATTTAAATTAGAGAAACTATAAATCATGGATGAAATTAAAATATTGAAGGTAAGCTCCAAATAGGCAGGGATTTTTATCTCGTTCTTTCACAGCTATCGCCTCAGTGCCAACCTAAGTGTCTGGCACAGATTAGATGTTCAGTATTTGTTGAATGAAAGGATAGGTCAGTTCTAGATAGTGTTGAAGGTTCTTTTATTCTGGTTATTCCAAACATTTTAATGTTTCTTATGTTCAAAAGCATTAAATGGTATAACATAATGAGTGGCAACTAACAACTTTGGTCTCTAAACTGGCTCCTGTTTCAGTTTCTTTGTGATGTTGCAAGCAGAAATATCTGAAAATCTTAGATATCATGGAAACAACTATAGGTTTCATCTCTCTCTCTCTTTTGTTTGGCAAGTAAGAACTCAGACACCTCAAGTTCTTCGGCCATTTCCTGGGTTTGGGCGGTCCTCTTTGTTACAGCAGTTGCTGTATTGATCCGACTGTTGTAGTTGCTACTTGGGAAGCTGCTGGCCATCACTGCCCACTACCTCGGATGATTTTCAGAGAGAACAATCCAGAAATTCCATAAATACCAATAGTCCTCTCCTCTCACTCATCCAATTAGAATCCATAACCTAGAACCATAGATTCCAAATTTAGGATCCTCCCCTCTGGATACAAATTCATGCTTATCTTGAATAGCCTAAGTTTGATAAAATCTTACATGCAGTCTTAGTTTTCATAGTAACTTCAGAATTACTGTTACGTAAACCAAGTGTTTCTAAGATTTTCACAGTCTTTAACTTTATTAAAAACCCATGCTTTCTCCTCTTTATGCTCTCCTGTAGACACTGTTTCAAAGTCACTGTTGATTTGCCAGAATGACAAGGACAGCCACTTTAATTAATGAAACTAAATTATTTCTCCCAATAGGCTTTAAGTCAAAAACATGCTGATATTTAAGATGCATTCCAGCTTTACACCATTTTAAATATTTTATTATTGTCTAAATGATTTTGTTGGAAGCAAAATCTTTGAAAAGAAACAGGGAGATTTGTACAATACCAAAATCTGATGGTTGTCATCCACTGAGGTGCATTAGCCAATGAGAGAAACTTCACTTCTTGTTGCAAGAAGAATTGTCGAATACAATTAATGGTTCTGGGAAAGGTATGGAAATTTTTGCATAAAGATTTCATGGGCTTTCTGGCAGGAACAGAAACAGAAAGCTTCTTTCAAGCCTTTCTCTCCAAGATGCAACTTTATAGAAACCTGTCAGAATGGAGGAAGGTGCTTTCTGAAGGCAAGCCTGGGAAGAGCAGGGAAGCTTTCAAAATCAGCTGCATGTGAATGGTGACTGCTCTGACCCCAGGCTTATGAGGGTACTTGTGTGTTTTCCTAGAATGTGGAGATGGAATCCACACCAACCCGACCTTTTGGAGACTGCCTGAAGTCTCCAGACAAAATAGAGAAAAGAACATGACTGCTATCAGCAATGTGAGGGCACAAATAAATTAGATGAGTTATTAAAGGAGATGCTACTTTGTTCATTGCCCCCAAACAAATGAGGTACAAAATAAAATGATAAAATTTATTAAAGTTAATATGAAGTTATGCCTGTAGTCCTTATAGGAGACACAGGCATCAGTGGAGTAGTTTCTCAATAGAAGCTCACCAGTATTCTTGACCTGTGTAATTCAAGGAATGAATATCAGTTATGTCAGTGTCAGAAATTTAAATTAGTGTGCTCATTACACTAATGTGGAAAGTCACTGTTCTTATTATTATGTCCTCACGTACTCAAGCCTTACCCTCAGTCAGAATCATCTCTCTCTTACACAAAGCTCTAACCCACTCTGCTCTGTCCATTTGAGATCATTGATACAATGTTATATATTATTTGCACCACCCCCCCTCAATGCACACCACAAGTGGGCAAGACAAGTCACAAGTCTGGGCAAGACAAGTCACAAGTCCAGAGTCTAAATATTGAAACTTAATACTGCCAAGTCAGGTCCCTTTTCTTTAAGGTCTTTGACAGTTCTGATCAAAGAAACCCAAAAAGCCACTGGGTGCATGTAGAAAATTTCCCTCGTTTTCAAGAGCAACTGTGTCTGTAATTCAGCAACTGTTAATGGAATTACCGTAGCATTTAATTTCCTCTGCCTTCAAATTTAAGATACAAGTACTGTTTTGTTTTCACCCTCCCTCCCCCTCCACTGTGAAAGAATATAAACTGGTTTTGATAAAATTGTATCTAAAAATGAAAAAGCTATTTTATGTTTATTTACTGATTGAACCTGTGCCAGCAGTTCTAGTGTGTTCCCGAGTAGGCATCAGCCATCTCATGCATATTTGAGTAGCATCAGCACTTTCACCCCTTTTCGAGTATACAGTATTTCAAGCATTAGAATGTACATCGGCATCTGTGGCAGATCAGCATCTTTGGAAGCCGAAAGCAAACACTATAGACAGTCTATGGTATGCATTTTTCATACCACAGGTGTTGATTTCTCCCCCCAGGAAATATAAGAATGGTTAATCAACAGATATTAGCCATCATGAGTTAGGATCTGTCTTCTGAATGTTGATTTTAAATAGTCTAATTAGAATGTCCTATGGTTGGCAAAATATGTGTTGGTCAGCCTGCTCAATAGTTGTTGGTCTCTCATAGACAGAGTAAAGTTGACACTGGCACCTGATCATTGGCTGGCATCACAGAATCTGCACAGAAGTGGTGATGCATCAGCAAGTGTGTGTTGGAGAACTGGCTATGCTTTAATACATTGGCAGATATGAAATGAATATAAATATCAGGAAAAAATGCAGTGAAAAGTAGGATGCACAATCCATAATTTTTCAAAAATGAAAACTCACATTTAAAAAAAAATACCCTTATTCAGGCATATCCTACTATATAAAAGATATTCAAATTATTTACAAATGTTTGTATTAAAATTATATGAATATACAGTTTGGTTTCATCTCTACCTTTTTCTCATATCTAAAATATATTTCCTTTCTAAAGGTTTGATATATCTCTTGAACAAAAACTAATTATTAGACTTATTATCAAAAGTAGTAATTCAAATATTTAAATGTAGGCTCTCTATTAACTATTGAATAATATTCTTAAACTTAACATTACCATGCAGTTTAAATGAGATAATAAAATTAATATTTTTATGCATAAGACCGTAAATTACAGCATTCCACTGGAATCTGACATGTGACCAGTTCACACTTTCTGTACCTTCTAATTTATTCACTAGTAAAAGGTTTTGCTTAACTGTTTATTAAGTATAGTTGACTCTGCTTACAATAAAAGGTGGAAAATAGTTTTCAGCATTTCTCAACTTTTTAAGATTAGTGGCCTGAAGTTTATTCCAACATAGTTCTTTTGGACATATTAGCTATGTGCAATTGTTAGTTAATAAATCAGATATCATTAATGAGTCAAATGATTCTGAATTTGTGAAAATGTTTTCCTTTTTCCAATCTATAATCTGTGCTCACTTCTTTTAAAATAAATATTTAGTGCCTATCTATTTAGCATGTACATCAACATACTAGCTACCTTCATAGATGCTATCTTTGGTAATCTCCACAACAACCTCCAATAAGTTTTGCAGAGTTTCCACTGTGGTTCAGCAGAAATGAACCTGACTAGTATCCGTGAGGTGGGACCCACCAGGATCCCAGCACCCACTATTTTTCAATAATGCTATTGTCTTTCTAAAATGAACAATCCTTTAAATAATCATCCTTTCCTCTTCTTAAGAGTGTTTACGAGTTCCTGTTGTGGTGCAGTGGAAATGCATTTGACAAGTGCCTGGCCTTGCTCAGTGGGTTAAGAATCCACTGTTGCCGTGAGCTATGGTGAAGGTCACAGATGTGGCTCAGATCTGGCATTGCTGAGGCTGTGGCGTAGGCCGGCAGCTGCAGCTCAGATTTGACCCCTAGCCTGGGAACTTCCATATGCTGCACCTGTGGCCCTAAAAAGCAAAAAAAAAAAAAAAAAAAAAGAAAAAAGAAAGAAAAGAAAGAAATTTTGCAATTGATAAGCATCACTCTGCTCCCTGAGGCCACTCGTTACCTTTATAGCAGCATCAAATCCTTTTTGCAGGATTCTTTTGTATTTTATGATGTCTTGGTCTCTGTCTTGCTTAACTTACCTTCCATGGGGTTAGAAGTAATTACAGCAGCAGAGGTACCAAATAACTTAGTACCTGTACAACAAGATGGAGGGCAATCTCTGATTCTAATGCCTATTTCAGTCCTTTAAAAATAGTAAAGACAAGAAAATGAATGGCCAATTATTCTATCTTGACGCAAGCCTTGCATTTAGTAGTTAACGGTACAAAAGACAGCTCTTCACAGTCACCCTACTGTTGTCCTGAGCTGGACAGTATAGATTACTGAGTTATGCATGAGGTAAAAATTGGCAGCCATCCTAGTGCACTCAGTTCTTGATTATGTATGAATGCATTATTCTTTTGCGGGTAACACATGTTTCTCCGGATTACCACCCCCTAATTGCTATTATGGGACCTCCAGCTCGCTTTCTCCCTAAACAAATCTTTCCCAACCACACTAGAAGCCCCTAAGGACATGACTCACAAGATTCCTGAACAATTACCCTCAGCCCACGTGGAACATTTACCATTTTTCATCCTCTTGGGTCCAACTCTCTTTGGTCATATCACGCAGAAAGCCAGGTGCAGGCTGGCGAGCTTCAACCCACTGGTGCTGCCACCTGTTCATGCTACTCCAAGGTCAGACCGTATAAACACTCATCACTGAAAGCCCCTCTGCAGGAGTGGGGAGAACAGTGTGGCTGTGTTAGGGTGGTCCCTAAAGGTGGCACTTTCTGGTGTCAGAGAAAAGTTTATGTGACAACAATTTAGTCTTTATTCTGCTTATGCTTCTAATCTAGAGGACTATCCTTTGAAATTAACCCCCAATCATCTCTCGATTTTCACTCAAAAAACACAACCTACCTTTCCCAATTTTCCCCTACACTTTTTTTTTTAATTTTATGGCTGCATCTGTGGCATATGGAAATTCCTAGGTCAGGGATAGAATCTGAGCCACAGCTGCGACCTACCACACCTGTGGCAGCATGGGATCCACTGTGCTGGGCCAGGGATTGAACCTGTACCTTCACAGCAACCCTGCAGTCAGATTCTTAACCCACTGTGCCATGATGGAAACTCCTTCCCTACAGTTCTTTAATCAATATATTTGCACCCAGGCTCAGGTTTCAGATGTCTCACAATTAACATGCACAAATAGAATACTTGGTTTCTCTAAACAATTGTCCATATGATAGTCAAGGTGATCATCCTAAAATGTGACCTGGGGCAGTGGTTCTCAAATGTTGCTGGACATAGGAATCACCTTGAGAGCATCTAAAACATACCAGGTGCTTGTGTTCTTAACCTTGGTAATGTTATCTCTAGGGGAGGAAAAACTCAAAGGAAGTAATGCTGGATGACCCACCCCAGCCTGAACTTCCTATAGAGAATGAAAATATAAACTCGATGTACTAAATTCATCCTATTCTCCAAGGCTTTGGAATTGTGACAAGGGCTTGTACCGAGAAAGAGAGGCTAAAATAAGCATGTCAGGTGGGAGGGTCTTCCTCCACTGCCCCTTGTTACCTAAGAAATTATGAAAGGACTGAATGTCAAAGGAAATTATGAGGTGGTACTCGCTGCTTGGGCCGTGGAGCATGTGCCCAGGGAGTACTTCCAAATGCTTGAGGGTGAGACACATTAGAAAAAGTGACCCACATCAGAAGAGAACTGTTCTGTGTGTCACTGTGGTATCATCATACAGTGTGGGATACACCAAACTGCCCTGCAAATGATAACTTTCATTTCTGTTACTTAGATTAGCTTTATAAACATTATAATGAACCTTCACCTGGACAGTGGTGGACTGAGCAAGTGAGGGTATTTGCAGGATGCTGAATCAAAGCTTAATTAAGACAAATGAAACTTCCTATACCGGTCCTTATTTTCAAGGCCATGACTGACACCTGGTTACCCCATTTGTCCTTTGTCAATATAGGCCTATATTTTATTATCAATAATAACAATTCCTATGTGTCACTGTCCTTGTTTATATATATTTTTAAAGACCCAATTTGGTAACTGAGTTTCCATTAAGAGAAAAAACAAAAACAAAAAGATAGTGTAGTACATTCATGTGTGTACTAATTAATTTTTAATTTAATTTTTAAATTAATTTTCAGCCATATGTAGAATAATTAGATGTCTCAAAAATCACATTTATGAATATCAATTATATAGCATATAGTGACAAAACATTGGTTTCCAGAGCTTAATTTGGGATTATTCTAGAGTGAGCCTTCTGGATCAGTCAGTACCAGGTAGAAATGCTACCTAATAAAGTACTAATATATTCATTTATAGCTTAAAGAAGTTAGCCATGAAGTTATTTGATATTTTGCTTTCATTGATTCGTGTGTGTAGTCACCTGCTTTATCAAGAAATTATATAAATGTATATAATATATTATTTTGATACCCTTCTCCATTGGGACGTGTGATTGCAACATATTTCATCACAGGTTATTTAGTGTTCCTTCAGGGGTTAGGACTGTAACCATCACTGTCATTACCATAAGCAGCAATTTTGAGTCTAGTTACATGGTGCAAGTGTACAAAGAACTTCACCAACTAAGCTCCTACTCTGAACTTCAGATCTCAAGCAATTTTTAGATTCAGTGTGGCTCTAATATTTCCTCACCATTTTCTTCGTTCAAAACTCCATTTCTTCAAATATTAAAAATCTCCCGGAAGAGTCTCTAATATGCACTGCTCTCTAATAAAGAAAAGCCTGGTTCCCTGGTGACCTAGCAGTTAAGGATTTGGCATTGTCACTGCTGTGGCTCAGGATGGATCCCTGGCCCGGGAACTTCCACATGCTGAGGGCGCGGTCAAAAAAAAAAAAAAAAAAAAAAAAAAAAGTCCCAATGAAGCTTGAAGGATGGAATAAGCATAATTTGAGCTTTTTCTTCTATTCCTCCTTCCTCTCCCCTCACTATGCTTGTCTCTCTCGATCTTGTATACACACCCACTCGTACATATTTTTGGAGGCAGAAGAGCACTGCTTGCTTTTTGTGCAAATTAAATTGCAAAAAGAAAAAAATGTTGATGTGAAGCTGAAATATACTCATCTGACTAACAAGTGCTTCTGGAAAAGCTTTCACTGAATGTCATCCTGAGGAACTCATCTCCCTTTCCTTTGGGGCTCCACACATGAGCTAAAGGACCATCCGATCTCCCAAAGCCTGTTAAACAATGATCAGGATTTGAAGGCAAAATTAAAGGCCTGAAAATGGTAGTCACAAAGTGGCGGGCTGCGATCCCAGGAAGTAAGAAAGGAATAAGCCATTCTTCTGTGCCCTCTCTCTTCTTTTTGTGGTTTTCTTGTCATTCTAAAAAAGCTGGAAATGCTGTGGGACTTAGGGACCTCCTGGACACAGAAGATAGTCTAAAAATACATTTATTTAAAATTTTAAAAAACCATCCGCTCTAGAATTTGTCTTCTTTTGAGGTAATCTGGTATACAAGGCTGCTATCATTTGGCTTGCTGCAGTAAAGACTAGTTATGCCAAAAACGGATCATAAATAAAGTCTAGACAAATGCAGTGTTTTTATTCCAGAGGCAGCCAGCAGATGCTTTGTGTACCCCGCATTCTCTTGCTGACCGGATTAATTTTGCACCATGCTTTTACTCTGCAATGCCTTGAATGAAATAAATTTAAAATTGTCCTTTGACCACTTGGACATCCTCAGATCACTCACTCTAGCCTTCTTCAATTATAATGAAGAGTAAACTGTCCTTTTCAAGGCGTTTCTGATAGTCAGTGACTTAGCACACAGTCCCTCATAGGCAAGGAGATCACAGGCAGAGGAATCAGTACTCCAGGGATGTTCTTCAATTGTCAAAATTCTGTAGCATGTCAGGTGTGGGAAGAAGGACAAGGCAAGGAAATGGAAACCTAGGGGAGCAGAAATCTCAAGTTTCTCCATGGACTGTCGATCAAGTATATGATTATAATTTCTGATAACCTCGTCTTCCCCTTCTATGACATTCATGTAACAGAGGAAACTGTGAAACCTTTCAGATCTAGTACCTTCTCTTCAGAATGCATGTTATATTTGGACAAATAACTTTGCTGCATTTCCAGATGGAATGGTAACAGGAACTTAAAAATCAGGCTTTTTTCTTTTCACTGCTGATGAAAAGAGCAGAAAGGTCAGTGGAACTTGACCTTGAAATATAGCTAAATGAAGAACTATGCAACTTAAAGTTAGGCATTAGCTGCAGCGATGGTGGGAAACATGATGAAGCTTTCCACTCATCACAAGCAATTCCAAGCTCAATAGACAGACTTTCCCTAATTGAGGAGCAGGCATTACCAGTAAATTTTTATATGTTTATTTGTTCTGGAATTTTGCTTCATAATGCAGTCAGTTTATTATATTAAAAATGTATATCACAACTGAAGCAGTTTTGTAAAACAGGCATTATACAGTAGTGAATCTATTTATTTGTACCTTGGGGATGTGAGACAAAAAAAGTAAACTGCTAACTGCTTGAAAAATCATACTCATCTGATAACTAATGGCTCTGATATAGAAAATAAGGAAAATGCTTCCATTGGAGCCTAATCAAGTGATTGGGGTTGGTTGTAATGAGCGGAAGGGTGAGTTAAAATTGAATCAAGAGGTATGTATTCTTGATGAATGGACCTTTGCATCGTAATAAAATATCCCTTTTTATATTTGGTAAAAAAAAAAAAGATGTAGCACAATTGGGTATTAATTCTATTTAATGTTAGTTGAAATAAAACATGACGGAAGATAACTTACTATTTAAAAGTAGCCTTTTAAACTACTGCATGCTACTTCTAGTCCACAGTGTATACCTGAATATACCTTCAGTGATTTAGATTTTGCCGTAACTTATTAGATACCAGTCCATATTTTTAATACATTTGCTAGAGTTCCTGCTTGTTTCTGTAGTTGCTGAAACCAACAATAATGGAAAGAGAGGTCCTAAAGTTTTTTTAAAGATGAGGGATGCCCCCCAAAGAGCAGTAACCTAGACTGGAGTCCAGTGTGATCTCTTTATATTCCCATAATATCTTAATGTGTTTTCTTTATTCTAATTATAGTTCCTCTTTTGAATTTCCCAAATAAAAAATTCCCATGCAGCCTCATAGGGACCCAACATCGATTAGCTTTCACTAAGCCCATAAATGTAGAAACTAGTTCAAGGGTAATCGCCAAACCATTAATTTGGCATTGAGTGCTCTTATGCAAGTTTCTCTAGCCAGTATTTTCCAACAGTTTGTTGAAAGATTTTTTTTTTTTTTTTTTTTTTTTTAGATTTGAAAGAGTTGCTAGAAAATGTGCAATTGGAAAATAATTTACACATACAGACACACACACAAATTACAGGCTGTCGCTATGGGGCTCTGTGAAGCTTACAAATTCAGAAAATAGGATATTCACATTCTCTCAATGAATCAGAAATGTAGCAGGCCACATGACTGAGCAGATGACTAAGCAGACACTTGGGAGAAGAGCTTGCAAATCGGGCTGCGGGGAAAATGCTGTCATTAGACTCTAAAAATCTAACATAATTATCACTTAAAGTCAGTGTGGAAAATTAATTAAGATACTTTTTAGACCATTAGTTTTTCTAGTTCTTAGATCCCTTCCTCTTTCCACAGCCGTCCCCTGTCATGTTGTATCTAGTTCAATATCAAAAACATACCAAATATCAGAGGAATGCTTTAAAAACCAAACCTGAAATTTCTGTTAGTTATTTTTCCACAATATTTTTCTTGGCCAGGGGCCTATCTCCTTCTGAGAATAATCTAGCTTTTCTGACTATAAAGATTTTAAAATTTCTTATAGTTGCTATAGGGATGGCACCTTGCATAATAAGTTATTTCGTCTTGCATATTTACATTTTTGCAAAGATTTTTATGGTCTTATTTTTATATCCTGCCTTCATGATCTCATTCTTCCAAATGTGACCTGATAATAGAGAAGTAAATGTGCTTTGTTTCACATATCTGCTACTCTGTGGATGTGGGTTATTTTTCCAATTAATCTATTCATTTAAGCAACTGGTAAGTTGCTTTTCTGTTTTTTTCTTCTTGTCTGTTCAAAAGGGCTCCAGCTTCTAGAAGTGCCACATTGACAAAATAAGAGCAAATTTATATGGTACATTGTGCTCTCTATTCTAGGTTCTACAGGTGAAATAAAACATTTAACCATTGTGACAACTATAGAATATATAGAAGAGAACTGAGACACAGAGAAGTTAGATAAATTTCCCAAAATAACACATCTGATACCTGGCCAACTCAAGCAAATTGTGTCTGAGATCTATGACCTTATCCGCTACTCTGTTCTCCCTCATACAGAAATTTACACATCTTTTAAACAATATAGATGAGATATTCCTCTAAGTTAATGAGTGTTTTGCCTTTTTATTCAGGTAGTAGACACACTATTTTTAAAATATTAAAGTCTTATTAATTGGAATCACTCTGATTCCAAGCATAACATAGACTTTAAAAAATTCTACTATCAAAAAAAAAAAAAGAAAAAAAATGCTACTGTCAAGTTCACATAAAAATGGATATCTTGGAGCTCCCTGGTGGTCTAACAGTTAAAGACTCAGCATTGTCACTCCTGTGGCTCAAGTTTGACCCCTAGCCTAGGAACTTCTGCATGCCATAGGTGCAGCCCCCCAAAATAAATAACTTATTCGAAAGAAAAATTATCATAAAAAAGTGGCACTATGTGTTACCATATTCTTCTCCATCGCTTTCTCTCCTCAGCTTAGTATTTTATAGTAAAATGAAATGCACATATATTTAAAGGTTCATGTATAAAATGATAACAGATTCCATTCTTTAGGTATTTTATAGAATACATAATCAGAAGCATAGTTACATAAATATGTATTCTCTCATGAATACATATTAAAATATCAAATTTTTAAAAAGTCTAAATCAAATTCATTGTATTAAATAATGTTAATTAATAATGCTAAATCTTATTAAATAATTCAGTGTTCAATGCACTATGATTAATACTATTTATATATATAACATGAACTTTTATAAATGTTTTGTTCAGTTAAAAATGTTTATCTGATCTTCCTCAAAAGGGAAAATTTTTCAGAAAATCATATTCATTTCTTTCAAATATGTTAACTCATAATGATATTTATTAAAAACCTCTCCTGTTTGTCCTGTTTTTTTTTAACTCCCAAATCATAAATTAGTTATCATTTGGCCTTCAATTATTTTAACTATTCTATCAGATGACTTAACATTAACAAAGTCAAATTAGAAATAATCCTACAAATGAATATGATCTTTAATAGAGAAACTATATATGTTAATAGACCTATTCAATGACATGCATTGGAACATTATTTTCTCTTTGAATAAGGTGACCTGAAAAACTAAATAGAAGCAAAACTATTCTGCATTTGTCCTTACCACATTTAAATAATTTATTTAACTGTTTGTCATTCACCTTCGCTCAGTCTGGGACAAGATTCAGGTATTATCAGATCAACCTTGAAATATACACACATGTACACACACATACAACATGCATATTTACATATGTGTACACACACATATGTTAATTTAGTCAAGTTTGTCAAGTTTATCAATGTTTAAAAAACAAAGGATTGAACCAAGTTAAAAGAAGTATAGCAAACAATTCAGTAAAAGTACTGTTGGAGTTTGGAATTAGTAGATGCAAACTATTACATTTAGAAAGGATAAACAACAAAGCCCTACTATATAGCACAGGAAACTATACACAGTCTCCTGGGATAGACCATGATGGAAAAGAATATTTTAAAAGAATGTATAACTCAATCACTTTGCTGTACAGCAGAAATTGGCACAACATTATAAACCAACCATACTTCAAAAAATCTGAAAAGTAACAAAAAATAAAATAATAAAAATACTTTCAGAAGGGTGACAGGTAAACTAAAAGACTGAAGTGGCTTCTGTCTCATTCCACATTATTGGACAAAGAGGATAGGGTACTCAGAGAAAATAGGAGGTGGAACGGGAATAAAAGGATGCAAAAGTACAGAACCAAATTTTTAAAAACATCAGATAAATCCACTTATTGATTCTCCAATGTCATGTCCTTGATAATTAGGAAAAATTAATATTTCATTCTAATCTTCCTTCAAATGCAGTAAAAGGAGGAAAGAATTTCCCAAGTGATATATAACAAATGAAACCAGAAAATGAAGAGTATGATGGTGGTGGTGATAATCCAGGGAGGAGTATAAGCCCTTATGAATGAGTTTTCCTTGTTCTCCTTAGCATACGTGAACAGAAATTTTTTTTAAACAGGAATTATATGTTTTTTCCTAACAGATAATTCAAGACTTATAATTTTGTATTTTGATATCAACTGAGGTTTCAGAAGAATCGAGAATGTAGTTATTTTTTCATGTGTAAACACCTGGCTAGTGGTTACGTGGAATATAGACCTGCTGAAGAGCAGGGCATAACGAAGTAAAAAGTCAAGTGAAACAAACAGCTGTGATATACATATGATTTTTCATTCTAAATGCAAGATGACTATTAAAGAATATAACTAAGAAGAGACTTTAGGCCTTGTATCCTTCAAAGAAACCACTTGATAAATGCAGAGAATGCTTCAGGAAGGTGCTTCCACTGCTCAGAAATTAGTGAAAATTTGTAGTTGTCATGGGGATACTTAAATTACAGAAAGAAATAAATCAGAAAATAATGAATGTAATTAATTTTTCTTGAAGTTCAACTGATGCAAGGTAAAAGGATATTTATTATGTGAATGTCTAGCCACCCGTGATATTAAAAAAAGAATAAATACCAAATTTGCAATATATGTAAATCAGGCAAATTTTGTCATTGAGGTCCACAGAAAATGCAATAAGGTAGAGTTACTCACTGATGATTTTAATTTTCTCATATGTTTTTTCATAAATAAATAATTTATAAAAATAGAAGGCTGATCTTTGTTACATTTGGCACTTTTTAATAGGAAAAAATAAATCAAAGTAAACTTAATAGCCCACATACACCAAAAGTTATCTGATGTGTAAAAACTGCTATAATACCGAACTATACATCACACCTTCAGGAATATGAGCAGCTTTCAAGTGCCCAGCTTTGCTGCTGACTCTAAGTTAGAGAAAAAAACAGATCTGAATCAGATTAGAGAAACAGATCAGGCAAATAAGTAAACAACATTATTATTCAAAAAAAAAAAAAAGTGGAAGTTCCCATTGTGACTTAGGGGTAATGAACTCTGACTAGTATCCATGAGGATGCAGTTTCTATCCCTGGCCTGCTCAGTGGGTTAAGAATCCAGCGTTGCCATGAGCTGTGGTGTAGGTCATAGACACGGCTCAGGTCTGGCATTGCTATGGCTGTGGTGTAGGCCAGCAGCTGCAGCTCTGATTCAGTCCCTAGCCTGGGAACCTCCATATGCTGTGGGTATGACCCTAAAAAGACAAAGAAAGAAAGAAAGAAAGAAAGAAAGAAAGAAAGAAAGAAAGAAAGAAAGAAAGAAAGAAAGGAAGGAAGAGAGAGAGAGAGAGAGAGAGAGAGAGAGAGAGAGAGAGAGAGAGAGAGAGAGAGAGAAAGAAAGAAAGAAAGAAAGAAAGAAAGAAAGAAAGAAAGAAAGAAAGAAAGAAAGAAAGAAAGAAAGAAAGAAAGAAAAGGAAGGCAGGCAGGAAGGAAGGAAGAAAGACAGGAAGGAAGGAAGGGAAGAGAAGAGAGAAAAGAAAGAAGGAAAGGAAAGAAGTAATAGGGGTTGGTAAGTTTCCATGGTAAAGAGTTCATGCCTTATCTAAATGAGAAAATTAATTTCTCCAATACTTGTCCTGTGTGAATTTGTATCCATACATGTGATATTTAATTTTCATGGAAAGCTGGAGATCTAGATTTCTATGCAGGAACTCCTAAGTTTTAAGTGTGGGCAGGGAAGTTTCCCTTGCAGCTCAGTGGGTTAAGGACCTGACATTGTCTCTGAGGATGCAAGTTCAATCCCTGACCTGGTTCAGTGGGTTAAGGATCCAGCGTTGCCACAAGCTGCAGCATGGGTCACAGCTGCGGCTCAGATCTAATGCTGCTTTGGCTCTGGCATGGGCTGCAGGTGCAGCTCTGATTTGACCCCTGGTCTAGGAACTTCCATTTGCCACAGGTGCAGCAGTAAAAAAAGAAAAGTGGGCAAGTATTACAAAACAATGAAATCAACTAGTGGGCCACAGAAGAACTACTGTCAGTAACTAGTTTGTGACTTTCTTAGAGGTTTTCATATAGACTTTAATAAGTAGGCTAAAATCCAACCAGTTAGGGAATTTGTTGGTTGGACTTCTACTGCCTTTTCGTGGCTCTGGGTTTATGAATGTGAAACAGGCTGCTGTGTTTTATCAGCGGTGGTTTTTAAAAAATGATAACTCCTTCAGTCTATAGGTATAAGTCTTCCTTTCATAAAGGCCACTAGACTTAAATGCACACCTAATAAATCACATCCATCAGTTCTTGCATTCCAGACCATTATTTTTACTTAACAATAGTCTATGTTTCACAGTAGAAGTTTAAATAGGCTCCAGTTAGAGAATTTACTATTTGTTACTTACGTCATTTGTCAATCTTCAGACAGAATTTTCAGTCCAATAACAGCAAGGAAACACGATCTTTGTGATACAAATTAATGTACCCTCATTCCTTCATGGTTTTAGAGTAAGAAACATAAAGGTGGTGTCTTCAGTGTTGTAAAATATATATGGTCTTCAAATCAAAAGTCACCATTATAAGATCCACTGAAAAGAGATTCATTCGCTAGAGTTATCTGCATATATCAGATTAAATTCATCATTTCTAGGAGAGTCCAAGTCTTCAAACTACAGGTAACAGACACATGATACCTAACATTTATTTAAAGCTTAAAATTTAAAACGACATTCTCTGACAAGATCCAAATACACTATTTTGATCCCAACTATAATGCAAACACACATGAAACTCTTCCTTTCCTTCTTCAACTCTCCAAAGAGGGTCTTTCACATGTATCTTGGTGGATAACTTTTTATGTTTCCTGGGAAGACTCCATTGCCTGAAAGTTAGGGTTGTGTTTCTGGCTTATATTATCACGGTGTGGTCATATATATTTGATTCTATACCAATTTTTTTCAGTTACATGGGCACTATAAACCTATGAGGGTTAAGAGATTTCTTGTTTTGATCTGAAAACATTAAGAGAAATGTTTTATATAAAGGGCTTCCTTCACTTAATGCCCTGGAATATAGATGATACTGAGTAAATACAAGTATCCTTAGTTGCCTTGATTTGGGCCACCTTCTTTCCAAATGCACTTTATGAAACTTACCCACTTATTCCAGTTCCTAAAAGAAAATTCCAGTCATGGTAATTCTACACTCCCACTTGTGCTATGAATTCTTCCTCTCTCTCTAGAAAACAGGGCACAGCTTTAAAGATCCTTTCTTTTTTCTTTTTCTTCTTTTTTTTTTTTTTTTGGCGTCTCCCATGGCATGTGGAAATTCCCAGGCCAGCGATTGAACCCATGCCATAGCAGTGACAACACTAGATCCTTAACCTGCTGAGCCACTAGAGAACTCCCTAAAGACCCTTTCTGAGCCTCTTCATTGCTTCCTCTTTACCATCATGCTTTATCCAAACTAAACAACTGTCTGTTTAGCTTCTTTCTCAGAGCAGTATCTTTGCTACAATTTCCTATCTGCTTGGGATTATTTTACTACCTCTTTTTAATTTTTAAATTATAGTTCATTTATAGTGTTCTGTCAATTTCTGCTGTACAGCAAAGTGACCCAGTCATACATATATGTATACATTCCTTTTTTCATATTATCTTCCATTATGTTCTATCACAGGAGATTGGACATAGTTTCCTGCACCATGAAGCAAAACCTCATTGCTTACCCATTCTATACTTTTCACCTACGAACCCCAAACTTCCAGTCTGTCCCACTCTATCCCCCCCCATTGGCAACCACAAGTCTATTCTCCATGTCTATCAGTCTATTTCTGTTCTGTAGATAGATTCATTTGTGCTAATTTTAGATTCCACATATAAGTGATATCATATGGTGTTTGTCTTTCTCTTTCTGACATACTACATTTTTTCCCTACCATTTGTAATCTCTAAAAACCTTGTGCATCCTTGGGGCTCAATTCGGTAAAATATTTCCATGCCACTTCCCCCTTTTTACTCCCAGAGTACTGTGTGGCTCTTAAATAACTTATTTTTTAGTATTATACCCCTAAAATTAATGAAGTATACACCTCAAGCCTACTAAAAATTCACCGGCATGATTAGGATAATGTCTTTATCCCATTCACTTTGTATACCCTCCCAATGGGGGGGGGGCACACGGAGGGTTTGCCGTCCATATGTTAATTTTTCAATAAATATTTGTTGGATTTATTGATAGAAACCACAGGAACCATTTATCCGAGCTTCCTACGCAATTAAGAAATCCCCTCTATACCTTCCCAACTGCCTGACTTCTGGTAGAAGCATATGGAATCTTATTACTTTGTGATATAGTGTATTTCCTTGTTGGAAAATTGAAATGATTACAAAGTTCTTTCTTGTTTTGTTCTGAAATATTTTCCTCTTCACTTTGCTCTCTGCTCTTCCTGTGGAATTTAAATATTAAAAATTACTCATTTCCCTCTTCCACATGGCAACCTTTAAACACTAACACAGTGCTTGCCCTAGTCATTCTCTTCTCCTATTAAACCTCACTCCCCCCCTCCTTCCACATTCTGTTTTCCTCATATGACACCATTTTGGTCATCTTATTTTTAAATGTTACTTAGTTTATCATTTTACTTCTTTTAATGAGGAACCCAGAACTGGGAAAACTGCTCTGTGAATAATCTGACCAGCCCGGAATGCAATGGAAACATTATCTCCCTCGGTGTGGACCATACTTCTGCAATTCACCTTACCTGTCAACAGCCAGATCATGTGGTTGGCTCATTGTTAGCTTCAACAAGAAAACAACAATTTAGCAAGTGCCTGCTATCTGCCAGACACCACAAGGCCCTTCCACATATGTTATCTCAGTAAATGTGTAGTTGATTAAAGCTCCCAAGTCATTGTCACATAAATTACCATCAAGAAAAAAATCTGTCTTCAACATGTATAATTGCTATCCCAACACAAATCTAGGATTTTTAATTTATCCCAGTTAAATTTCATTATGTTGGCATTGTCTCTTCCCTTATCCAAGTTAAATTTCATTATGTTGGGTTTGCCTCATCCCTTTAGCCTGTCAAGATCAATTTGTATCCTGTTCCTGGTGTCAAAGATAGTAGTCAGTTTTCCAGCTTTGAGTCAATTACATATTTGATAAGGACACCATTTAGTCTTCAGCCAAGATGCTGATAGGAAAAAGTGTTTAACTGATGGAGCAAAGCCAAGGAGGGAAGCATCCTCTTTAGAGTCCATACTGATTTGTAATTAGAACCCCTAAGGTAGGGTTCTTCTAGATAGCTCCAAATTCACCTGAATGTTCGACTATTTGTTGCACATCCTCTGTCATGGCTACAAGGGCATTCCGAAATTTCTTTAAGTGTCTAAATTAGAATATGATAGAAAGCCTGTGAAATACAAGACTGGCTTAGCATGCCTTTATCTGAGTACGCACTTGTCGTTAAACACTTATTTATTCATTCGTTTATTTGTTTATTTGGTTTCCATACTCACCACTTCCTAGAGGGTCCAAACTAATAGTATGACAATCCTTTTATAGATTTTTTTCAGAGTTAGTAATTGCATGACAACTCTGTGGATTCCATACTTTGATTCTCATCTATTTATAAGAATTGGGCCATTTGCTCATCTCTAACCTTATGGGATTTCCTCTATTCCCCATCATTTCCCAGTGATTATCCAGAATGATTTGTTTCACAACCTTTCAAATATAACTCATCTGTGTCTGGACTTGCACATTCGTTTAAAAAGGCTAAATGCTCTCATAATCTTTGCTTTTATTTTGTGCTTCAATTACTTCTTTACAGTGCTGTCCTTCCTAATGTGAAGATAATTCTCTCAGTGGAGAGAAGTGGAAGCAAACCATCATTTTATCAGACTTAACAGTTTATCATTTTTCCCAAGCTGTGATTGTATACATCATTTAAAAATCTCTTTTTTCCTCTGACACAGTATTCATATCATATATACACATATTTTATGGCACATTTAAAAGAAATCTCTTTAGTGTTCTTAGTATACACAAGAAATATCAGATATTTCAGCTTCTTGGTCCTATTCTTAAAGATTGTTGCTTCGCTTTTGAATTCATCTTTGGTTATATATTCTTCCCTTCATATTTTGTACATGTTTGATTTAAATCTGAGCTCATCAAAAAGAAAGCCCTAAGCAACCGCACTGGTTTCCTTGGATACCGATTCTTTATTTTCCTCATCAGTATCATTTGTGATTGTATTATCAGATTTTCAATTTTTACTTTCCACCTCCTTTGAATTTTCTGGCCATGGAACCCCCAGGGGGACAATGATAGCTATTGCTTCTTAAATTGTTTTTCAATATAATTTCCTAAAAACTAGAGCATGCTTTCATAGCCTTTTCCTGATTACTAAAATGTCATGGATGTTTTCTCTAAAAGTTTCCATTATTTCATGTTCAGGAATAAGCTCCTCTTTGCTGGTTAAAAATTAAATCGAGAGTAGAAATCCCCTTCATTGTTTTGTCTTCAATCAGAGGAATGTTGTTTCAGCAAGACAGCACAATTTTCTGATGATCTTTGTTGGAGCAAGGGCTTTCTAGTAAACGTCCAGGTAGTTGGCTTCATAAGTTGCTCCTTTTAACACTTGCATGATTTGCATAATAAAAAAGCAGCACCATACATGTACTTGTTAAAAATGCGAATTCTGAGCCTCAGCCCAGACTGACAGTGTCAGATACTCTTGAGGTAGGTCTCAGAAATCTGTGCTTCAGCATTGGGGTCATTCTTCTGTGCCCTAAAGAATGAGATGAACTGTCGTAAGGCATCATTCATATCATCTGTGAAGCGATGAAGAACATTACCCACTAACCAACTACATTGGCTCAGGTATTATCTACCAGTGTCATAGGTTTCTAAACAGATGCACATCTTCTTACCACATGAATAAATGTTCCTTCCCTTTCTATTGACTGATTTCTCTTGAACAAGTAGTCTTAATATATCACAGAAATAGTCACATCTCAATAAATATTCTGATAACAGTAAGAGAATTCAAATTCTAATGTTAAATTGCCAATATTTCCAAAACTGTGTTAACCCTTAAGTTCAGTGTTTAAGTATGTAGCTATCTGAGGCCTTTCCTGTAGTTTGACTCATTTATTTCTGATGATTGGTCCCTTGAGTATAATGTTCTTTTGATAACTATTAAGTTAATTGTTCACCTTTGAGTGACTTATTTCCAAGTGGAAACAGGTAGAAAATATTAATTTAAAAACAATTGATGTTACAAAAATGACAAATAAATATTTTGTGTGGGGGGGTTGTGTGTGTGTGAGAGAGAGAGGGAGAAGAAAAAAGAAAGAATTCACAAAAGTTGAGTTGGCTTTAAGGGTCTTCAATCTTTCTTTCCCCTCTGTCAATAATACCATTAACAAACACTGTGTAATAAGAAATGTGACCTAATAAATATAGGAAAATTATTCTTTTATTGCACACATATGGGTAAGAGGTGCTTATATTATACATCATAAATTATAAAAATGATTTTAAAATATACCGTTTAGGATTTCCCATTGTGACTCAGTGGAAACAAATCTGACTAGCATCCATGAGGACGCAGGTTCAATCCCTGGCCTCACTTGGTGGGTAGAGGATCTGGCATTGCCTTGAGCTGTGGTGTAGGTCACAGACGTGGCTCAGATCTGGAGTTGCTGTGGCTGTGGTGTGGGCCAGCAGCTGCAGCTCTGATTAGACCCCTAGCCTTGGGACTTCCATATGCCACAGGTGTGGCCCTAAAAAGCCAAGTAAAATTTTTAAAAAATACTGTTTGTTTGGACAGTATGTTGTAGAGTTGAGAGGTTTTAATGAATCATGAAAAAGCAAGATATGAGGAAGGTAACTTCATGAAAATAGGGGAAAAGTCTTAGCAATTAACCTTAAGATGAAGTATCTCCTTTCTTACCATGATCAACTCATATGTAAGTCTTTTAATGGAAAATGACTTGTATTTAACCTTTTATGACTCAGAGAGCCATTTAATTGTAATTATAGCCAATCCAATTAAAGATGGATTATAAGAACTGCTGAATAGATCATGAAATATTAAGTTTAATTAGTAAACTCCTATTTATTTTGAAAAATTGAAAAAGAATTTTTTAAATATTATGTGAAAGCGCTTTAAAATTTTAGTTTACCTTAAAATTGTGCAATCCTCATTATTTAAAAACAAAAACCATAAACTAGAAGAAACACAAAAAATAATGGCATAGTATGAAATTTGGAGGAAAATCTGTTTTTAATTTTATATTAATTGAATTTAAATTATTATTTTATGCCCTTAATCTTGAAAGAAAATATAGTAGTAATTTTTCATTTCCTCTTTCCCTGGACAAATTAAGATTGTTAATGTATATACAGAAATAATAGTAAAAAGGTATAATAATAATACTAGTATTAAATACAATTTAATTCTTTGAGATTACAGATCACAGTGTAACATAATCTAAGTCATGTATAGACATTTTTTTATCCATTTGTTGCATTTTTAGGGAAAATCATGCTGTTGCAGTTAAATTAGGGCGAGCGACCTATGTTGGCATCAGATGTGGTATTTTAATATTAGTATAGTTTATTTTTTTAGAAGAGCTGTGGAAACAAATACGAATAATGGGAACTTTTTAAAAATTAATGATTATTGGTATGGCAAATAATTATACAACTAAAATTAAGACTTTTATTATGTGCATAAAATAGATAATACAGTGTGGTATGACTCAATTTTTCCAGTTCTTCCTACAAACATATTAAAAAGGGCTTAATTCCAATAGATGTGCATGTTAAGATCAAGTTCTCAGTCTGGGAAATTCTGGAGCAATATAGGCAAATCCCTAATAATAAATGTCATATTTTTAAAATTCTGTACTATCGTATTTTCATATTTTAACATTTTTGAAATCAGAATGCATCTGAACTCTCATTCCACTGATGGAGGAGGGGCAGTTTCTGTGTGATATGAGCTAAGGTATTAAAATGTGTTATTCTAAATTGTCCTTATTCCTTGGATAACCCAAGAACTACCTATTTCATGGCCAGGAGACATTTTTAACAGGCTAGTAAAGAGTGCCAGTCTATTTCACTCTCTCCTCTTAGAAAGTTGCCACTGGGTTATGTTTTCAAGATGATTAGAGGTAACCAAATTAGAGAATTGGTAGACATTTTTTAAAAATATACCAGAATATACTCTTGGGAAACAACTTGAGGAGCCCTTCTAAGGCCTGCATGAAGATCCCGAGATTCCTAGTGGTTTATTCAGCCTTAGACCATGTAAGTAGACAGAAATATGAACTGGCACAAGAGCTAAAATATCTAACTTAGGAGCCCCAGGCCAGAACACGTCAATATTACTCTGTGCTCAATACACATATGTGGGGCACCCAGGAATGTGCCAGAGGAAGCACATGGCTCTTGAAAGATGTACTATGGCATAAGCATCAGATACACCAATCTTTCAGAGTGCACCCTCTGTGCCACACTGGAGAGTTCCACTGCCTCCTGGGGGTGCTGAAATGTGCTGCTGTAGCACTTGGAATGGAAATGCATTTTCTGTGAGCAACAACCTCCTATGAAGAAATTGCTTTCTCCTTAAGCATTTGGAAGCTGCTGAGCAACCCATAATCAAGGTTTTCTTAATGTTGTTTTAAACAGGTCCATTATCAGAGTTGCATCTCTCTGAAAGCTTCAGACTTCATTACACCATTAGAAAAAAATTAACATTTTGTACCTGATAAGCTTCTGGCATATTCAAAATCTTGCAGCCTTACTAACGCTGACTACCCCAGCACTTTCTTTCTTATTAAAAATGAGTTTCACAAGAATTAAAAAATATGCTGTTTGTCTACCTTTTTCTTGAGATAAGGCAGCAATAGTTAACTTGTTCTGAAGTTAATTTTCTATCTGTAAATTCAAGTATTTTTAGCATATCTTTTCTTTTGTTAAAATGTTATATCTGTGCAGTAATTTATAAAGGAAAACTAATTTGGGCATGTTTATAGTAGATAATATTAAAAGTAAATTTGAAGGTTAAAATGATTTATTAGAATATTTGTCAGTAATTTAAGTAAAAAACTAAGAATATTATTATATTATGCTAATGTTGAATTGCTACTTCGTATGTAAGTTCTTTAATATTTTTAAAGTTGAGAGAGTTAGAAAAAAGTAAAAAATACGTAGACATTGAGTAAAAATGGAATTTTTAGCTTTTTAAAAACAGGCTTTATCTGAAATGACAAATTAAAAAAAAATTGTGACAGATGCAATTTATTTGGACTTAAGTGTGATCAGTGAAAGGCTAAACTATAAATGCCTGAAAACTGAAGTGATCTGAAATCTAATGTAGCAGTGGTAAATCAAGGTTGGAAATCTGAATCATATTATTACACAACTGCATGCAGTAGAATTGTGTAACTTTGTGTTAAGAAATACTACCAAACAGTCTAGACCTCTGTATCTCAAAACTTTAAGGAATTGCCAAAGACTTTGTGCAAATGACATTGTCATGAAAATTAAGATTAGAAGGGTGGAAAAGTGTAAGTCATGTTGGGTAGAAAACATTGCTTATATTGTTAAGGATTTTTGCTCAGCTCAGACTCAACTATTAGAAGGAAAAATAACATACAAATATAAAGGGATTATTACTTAAAATGTCCATTATTTCTTGAACTAGCATAAAATCAAAAGGATTGCGCTTCTCAATTAAAGTAAAACAAAGTTAAAATTACGAAGTTGTACTGATGCCCCATTTTTTACTTTAGACATGGCTAACTCTGTTCTTGTCATGCTTTAACACACAATGTCAACATTTGCCCCAAATAACTGTTCCATGTCAGCAAGTCACTAGTTTCTCCAAAACAAATAGAAGGACTTCTAATGTATTTTAAACAGACAAACAAAACCCTGCATTCTTAAATTTCAGATGTTCCCCAAATGAATAATTTTTACATTTTGGATTTAGGAAAGAAAGAAGTAGGAGAGAAGGCAGAAGGGGTAGCACTTAAAGACAGAAGGGAAAGTATCTAATGTCATTAAGAATTCATGCCGATAACAGCTGTGAATTAGGTGGTTTGTGATATTTAATGAACCCTGGTAATTTGCTCTATTGTTAGCCAATATGTGGCTTTCTGTAAGCATTTACAAAATTATACCTTGATGAACAATAAGGTCCGGTAAATCTTTCTTTCTCCTTGCTGATAGAGAATCCTTCGGACATGGTCCAAGGCAGTTATGATGCCTTAAGTGCACTAAATTCTCCCAAGACTGAGGGAGGAACTGCAGACTCTCAGAAAGCCTGGTGGAGGGGAGGGTCACTGGGTGCTAATGATCTCATTCGTGTACTTAGTATTACAGCTCTCGGGGTAAGAATGCTTCACTGATACACACGTAACTAAATATGGTAGTTCTGAATTATTTAGCAAGATAACAAGATTAGAAAACCCAAAATGAGAATTACTTTGATATTTTAGAAAAAGCAGAGTGGAGAAATGAATTGTCCAAAGTGGGAAGAGGGAGCAGCCAAAATGTTTCTTTGTAACCAAAAGGTAGCTCCACCCACATAGTGAAAGAAGACAGATTTTGGAGTCTAACCACTGGGAGGAAGTCAACCAGTCTCTCTGAGCCTCAATTTCCCTAAAATGATGGTGAGGGGAAGGCACCAAAGTCCTGAGTGTAAAACACCAGATAATTGACAGGGTGTTAGTTGTTTTCCCTTCCCTCTAGTTACAAGTGTGTCTTTTCCTTTATCTCAAATGCAATGAATATGACACTATCTGGCGTGTATCGAGCTGTGACATGAAAAATGCAGCTGGTGTCTTTAGTTTGGGACTAGCAGTTTCAGTTGTCACCTTTTATTGTCTCATACAAATCCTGATGCATTTTTTCCTCTGAAATATATCTTATAGTATCTTTATACAAATAATTGCATGTATTTGAGATACCTGAATAATTTATAGGATTTTCTCAGATACCCAAGCGACATATGTATTCACAATTGGGAACATTTCTATGGAAAAGAAATGGTAACTTATTCAGACCGTACTTTTTTCCATCACCTAATTAATTAACACAGCATATTAAGGACTTATGTATAAATTAATATTCAACTAGATGTAATAAATGAAGATTTAAAATGTTTCAGAAAATGTTTTACAAATACTTGTTTTTTGATTTTTTGCAGGGAGGGAGAATATTCTTTTTCAAATATCTGAATAATCAACTAATTTTTTCCATTTTCATTTGGACTTTTGGTAGATATGTCCATATTTATTGATATTTTAAAACAAATTTTTTATTAAATTCTAAAATACTTTACTTTTGCTTAAACATTTAAAATTATTTAGCATACTTTAAGGAGGTGCTTGGTGACTTTAAAAATTAATCCTTTAAAAAGTGTGTAAGTGGAAACATTAAATACAACATAAAATTGATTATAATGCAAGGACATGTATATTTCTATAGTGTTTGTTTTAAAAATTATGAAGGATACGTTTTAAAGTTAGAACTGTGGTGGGTTTTTTTAAACTCATAGATGGACTTTACTTATATAATGACTTGAAAATAATTTTATCTATCTTATTTGTCTGTCTCCTCTATGCTACGTATATTTTAAGACCTGACTTCTAGTTTAAAATAATGTTCAGTTATGGAGTTCCCATTGTGGCTCAGTAGTTAACAAACCTGACTAGTATCCATGAGGATTCAAGTTTGATTCCTGACCTTGTTCAGTGGGTTAAGGGTCTGGTGTTGCCATGAGCTGTGATGTAGGTTGCAGATGCGTCTCAGATCTGGCATTGCTGTGGCTGTGGGGTAGGCCGGCGGCTACAGCTCTGATTCGACCCCTAGCCTGGGAACCTCTTTATGCCGTGGGTGCGACCTTAAAAAGACAAATAAAATAAAATAAATGTTCAGTTAGAACAAAGACAAGGAGGGAAATTTCTCAAATCTTCAACACATGCCAGTTTCCAAATGTTTCCTCTTCCAAATGAGAAAACTAAAAAGAAAAAATAATTTTGCGCTATACAATCATCGTACAAGTGATGCTATTTGGAACAAAGAATGGTAATGACTCTTTCATAGTACACTTTTCCAATTAATCAATGTTTCTTTTATAAGAAATTTGGTCATAATAGCTTTTCAGAGGATATAAAAGTAGCTAATAGGGACAAGTTAATTCTTGTTATAGTATAGGTAAGAAAGAAATAGGGCACTACTATCCAAGAGGCAAGACAGTTCTAGAGTGACTAACAGCTAATCGTCAAAAAGGATGTGTTTGTTAGGCAATGAGGAAGGGTTATGGGAAATAAGGAGGCAGCTGTGACAAAGTTTGAAATGCTGGAAGAATATGTCTGTGTTTCCTCTTAGTTTTATGATCAATATGAATTACTCTTCTGTCCTTACATGTTTAAACTCCATTTGCCAGGTGTCAGCTAAGAAACCCATTTTCTACCTGCTTATTCATGTTTTCTGTCATCTGAAAATTTTTATAAGTGTTCAGCCTGCTTCTCTGAGGTTGGCGACATAAATTTGAAATACTTGCTGATCTTATCCATCCAGAAGATCCTGGCAGTTTCACAACTGTGTAGGGAACCCAGTTATTATTCTCAGGAGTCCTAATTTGACCCAAAGAAGGTGCAAAGTATCCAGATCCACAGGAGACAGAATGCAGCATCCATCACTTCTGCCAGCCCTTTGTCAAGTGACCCACAGAGCCCCATTAGAATGTCCTCAATAGGGAAAAGCTTGACTGCAGGCTCAGGTCAAGGAAAGGTGATGCAGTTTATAACTGCTGAGACAGGGGAGATGAGAAAGAGATGGATAAATCAGTTCAAATGAAGTCATAAATAGAAAAGAGTGTGAGCACTCGCCCCTGTGGTCCTATACTCCACACCCCCATCAATTTGCAGACTAGACATTCATTTTCATAATGATTGCATCCATGCATGTTTATCTTAAAGTAGTAGGAGTCAGGTGATTAAATTCAGATGTTGCTGCATGAGATTTATTACCCAGCAGCTCTGTAGGCTCAGATTGCTTCAGTTAGGAAAGAGTGAAAGGTGCATTTAGAAGAGCAGCTGATCAGTTCTTGGCAGGCGGAGTACTGCTGAAGTCACAATTTGCAGTAGTTTTACACTCCTGTCAATGCCAGTTGGCAAACTAATGGAGATGATGGAATGAAAGAACAAAATGTCACAACAGAAAGGAGCGAGTTGAAAATTCAAACGTTTTCTTATTTCTCACAATCCTACTGATTCAAAATTAAGTCAGTCTACAAATGAACCAACTCAATGTTGAGTAAAAGGCAGGTATCGGCACAATTTTTTTTCCAAGTAGGAAAATCGATTAACATTCTTGTAACCATTAGCTTGTTCAAAGAGTCATCATGATTTGTAATAACTCAGAGAACTAGTTTATAAGCAAGACTATTGATTTTAAGAGGATAAGTTTTAGTCGAGAATAGCAATTGATACTGATGTCAAAACCTTATGTTAAGGATCCCCTTGTAATGGTGTAGTGGAAAATCAGTACCGAGTTCACAAGGTCAATTTTAAACTATGATTTTCTAATACCAAATAATAATAATGATAATAATCTATCTCCAAGTTGTCCTCCTAATAATGATTATGTAGATTTAACTATATAATATTTGCCTTTCACTACAACTGCACTAGGAAAACCAATCCCGTATACATGTTGCAAGTCATGTTTCTTAACTTCAAAGATTTAATAAGTGTTGTTGACTTACGATGATTCACTCAATTATAAGTGTTTTTATAACCCAGAGGATGTACATCCGTTTTTGACTGTGGAAGAAAATGTAAGTTTACTTATCAAAACAAATAAGAGAAAATCAAATTAGCGTATCACATCAGAAGTTCAGCATAGGACAACTAAATGTGAAATAAAGATGCTGCCAAATATCAAAAAATATTGTCTCAGTAAATATACTAAAGAAAAAATCTTTACTTCAAGGAACTACAAAACAGCAGCTATTAGCACATCAAGAATGAGCAAGTAACTTGCCAAAGATTGAAAAGTAATTTTCTCTTTAATATAATTCTATAGTACATCTATGTGGCAGCTTATTCACTTTTCTTTCCTTTGGTATAAGGGAGAAGTTGTTTTAACATTCACATGGAAAAATAAATAATTAGCTTTATCTATCTCATGGCTGCTGTAAAGCTCAGAGTTCAATTTGTATGCCTCGTTATTACATATACATCTTAAAATAATATGCATTCCTTAATTTTATTTCTAGATTCCAGTCTGACTTTTTATATCCTCACTTTGCCTTTTTGCCATTATGTTATGGCATTTTTTGTTTTTTGTATTTTCAAATGATTAAATCACATTGAATAAGGCAAGCACATATAGTTCTATCAACCTATTAATCTCTGAAAACATTCTTTTAAAATGCATATAAATGAAGGATATTTTCATTTCTATGTAGTGTTTATGTGTATATTCGTTCTCTAAAGGTAATCTTGTGACTTCATTATTCTACACTTCATTAATCTTTGAACCAGCAGATATACATAGTTAATTTCATGAGAAAACTCGATTTCATCACCTGTTGACCACAACAGAAGCCAAAAATGTAGTGCTATTCACTGGATTTAGAAAGCACCATAAAAATCACACAATTCTTCAGAAGGACTAAGCCACTCCAAAAGGAGAAATGCCTATCTTAAGAAAATTCACATAATTTACCTTCTGATTTTTTTTCCTGGAACTTAAAAATAAAGCTTTTATGTTGGCAGAGTCTATATTCCTTTGACATCAGTTTTAGCAGAGTGGAGGTTAGCTACTATATACCAAAATATTTCTTTTATATTTCCTGATGGAATGAGTTCTGTTACTAAGTACTTGCATTTAGCCCTAAGGAAATCAAATTCTGTTTATGCTTTTTCACTGGAGAATAGAGAGGTTAGCATGGAATGGGGCCAGATTTTACTATAGCTGTATAACGAATATTTTTTAGGGAGCCTGGCTATTGCCATTTCGTTTTCTTTATCCAGCCATTCCACATAATTTGCATATTTGCCTGTTGAATGTTTTCAAAATTTTTATCATCGTTATCATGAGAATGACCATAGGAAGAGGAAAGAAGGCAAAAACTCTTAGTGTTTTATGGAGTCTTGCTATTTAAGTGTGTTCCTCCAGCCAGCACCATCACCACCCCCTGCAAACTTGTTAGGAGGGAAGAATGGAGGCACCATTCTGAATGAGAAGTTGCATTTTAACCAGATTATCCCGGTGATTTGTTTGTACATTAATGCTAGTGAAGGTCTGGTTCCGAAGTCCAACTCAGGCTAGCCCCATCTTGCCTCTCCAGCCTCATCCTTCTGCCACCTTTTTACCCTCCTTCCACTTTGCTTGCACTGGCAATTTTCTCTGGAAACAGAATGATCTTTTTCATGCCTTCAGTCCTCTACACAAAGTGGTCTCTTTGTCCAGATTTTCCTTCCCTGACTTCAGTACCTAAGAAACTATTGCAAATCCTTTATGACCAAGACCAATTATTTCTTCATCTGGCATTTTTTTCTCAAACTGTGGCATCTGATAAATCACAGTTAGTTGTTTTTCTCCTCTTTGCTCCTATAATGCATTTACATATTTCCAGCACTTATTATGTTATGTTGGAATTACCTGCTGATATGCCTTTATCCCTCACTAGACTTTGTTTGTAGTTCCCTGATACATAGTAGAATTCAAATAACATGGTAGGCCCTTGGCAAACAATCGTTCAAGAAATTAATGAAAGAATGAATAAGGGTTCTCTATATCTGCTTAAGGCAAACAAAATAGAACAAATACTTACTATAGGACAATTTAAACAATAACCATTGGTATCCTTTAGAACAGAGGTCCAAAACCTACAATCCCAGGGCCAAGTCCAGCCCTCTGCCACCATGATTTAAGCCAAGTTTCTTTTAGAACATAGCTTTTGCTATAGACTTGGTAATGATTCTTAATAAAATCAACCTAAAATTACAGGACAAATAGCATTTATCTGTGCAATTTATACTACTATAAAGTAATTTAAAGAACAACTGGTATTCTTTGAATCACAAGTAATGTCAGGCTGTTGTAGACACTCCTGGTGCAGTCAAAGTTTAAAGTAATAAGTGTGATCTTCATTCCTACACAGATTTGCAGTGGATATATTTTATGAGCTCAAACTACATTCCCGAAGCACTTTTCAGGCACTGATGCAAGTGCAAAGGAAACTTGCGTGTTTCAAAATGCATTTAACAGTGCAATTGAGAAGCTTCCACCTAACCTTCAATTGGAAGTCATTAATTTACAATTTAAAGACATGATAAAAGGCAAATATCAAGATGATCTAATAGCATTCTATAAATTCCTTCCAAGCAATAAATATGCTCAATTGAAACCATGTGTTCGTGCATTTATATCAGTATTTGGCACTACCTACCTGGGTGAAAAGATATATTTGAAGAAGTAATATATAAAATCACATTACAGAAGACATTTTAATTTTGATGATAGGGAACACTGACTTTGGATCTCAGTTAAGCAAAATGTTACCTTCCCCTCTCCAAAATTACATTTTTTCACAAATCTGTATTACACAAAACTATACTCAATTTTTATAATTATATTTTTTAATTTCTTCAATGAAAAAATTTAGCTGCTCTGTTGCCATATAAGTACCTATATAATGTCCTTAATTTTGCCTCTTGGCTCATGATCCTAAAATATTTACTACATGACACCTTGTAGATAAGTTTACTAACATCTGCTCTGGAACCAAAGATAGAGAGAATAAACATGTTTTTACTTATGTAGGGAATCTAAAAAATAAAGCAAACCAATGAATATAACAAAACAAAAACAGATTCACAGATGCAGAGAACAAACTAGTAGCTGCCAGAAAGGTGAGGGGAATGAATAAAATAGGTAAAGGGGATTAAGAGTTACAAACTTCCAGTCATAAAATAAATGTCACAAGGATGTAATGTACAGCACAGGGATATAGTCAATAATATAATAACTTTGTAAGATGTGTAATCTATAAAAATATTGAATAAAAGAAAACACAAATGGATGAAAAGATATACCAAGCTCTTAGATTGGAAGACTCAGTGTTGTCAAAATGACTATTCTACCCAAGGAATTCTACAGATTCAGTGAAATCCCTATCTAATTACAGAACTAGAACAGAATATCTTAAAATTTGTATGGAAACACAAGGGACCCCAAATAGCCAAAGCAATGTTGAAAAAGAAAAACAAAAGCTTCTTGACTTTAGACAATACTAGAAAGCTATAGTCATCAAAACAATATGGTACAGGCACAAAACCAGAAATACAGACCAATGGAACAGGCTAGAAAGCCCAGATATAAATCTAGGTACCTATGGTCAACTAATCTATGACAAAGGACAGAATATACAGTGGAAGAAAGATAGGCACTTCAATAAATGGTGCTGGGAAAACTGGAAAGCTATATGTAGAAGAATGAAAGTAGAAGACTGTCTACACCATATACAAAAATAAACTCAAAATGGATTAAAGACATAAGGCCAGACACTATAAAACTCCTAGAGGAAAACATAGACAGAACATTATTTGACATAAATCACAGTAACATCTTGTTTGACCCACCTCCTAGAATAATGACTATAAAGATACAAATAAACCAGTGGAACCTAATCAAACTCAAAAGCTTTTGCACAGTAAAGGAAACCATTAAAAAAATAGAAAGACAACCCACAGAATCTTTGCCAGTGATGCAACAGACAAGGGTCTAATCTCCACAATATACAAACAACTCATGCAACTCAACAACAAAAAAACAAACAACCCGGTTGAAAAATGGGCAGAAGAACCAATAGACATTTCTCCAAAAATGACATATGGAAGGCCAACAGGCATATGAAAAAATGCTCAATATCAATAATTATTAGAGAAATGATAATCAAAACTGTAATGAGGTATCACCACACACCAGTCAAAATGGCCATGATTAGTCAACAAATAACAAATGCTGGAGAGGGTGTGGAGGAAATGGTACCCTCTTCCACTGCTGGTGGGAATGTAAATCGATACAGCCTCTATGGAAAACAGTATGGAGGTACCTCAGAAAGCTAAATATAGAACTACCATATGATCCAGTAATTCCACTCTTGGGTATATATCCAGGCAAAACTTTCATTGAAAAGGATACATGCACTCCTATTTTCATAGCAGCACTATTCGCAATAGCCAAGACATGGAAACAACCTAAATGTCCATCAACAGATGAATGGATTAAGAAGATGTGAAACATATACATGATGGAATACTACTCAGCCATAAAAAAGAACAAGGTAATGCCATTTGCAGCAACATGGGTGGAACTAGAGATTCTCATACTAAGTGAAGTAAACCAGAAAGAGAAAGACAGCTACCATATGATATCACTTATTTGCAGAATCTAAAATATGGAACATTATCCTATCTAAAAATAACAAACAAAAAAACAAACAAAAAACAGAAACAGATCATGACCAAGAAGAGCAGACTTGGGATTCCCAAGGTGGAAAGGGAAAGAAGTGGGATGGATGGGCATTTGGGGGTTTTTTTGGATGCAAACAGTTATATTTAGAATGGATGGGCAATGGGATCCTACTGTACAGTACAGGGAAATGTGTGTGATTGGGTCACTTTGTTGTACAGTAGCACCTGATGAAACATTGTAAATCAACTATACTTTAATAATAGTAAATTTTTAAAAGATTAAAAAATTTTTAAAAAATAAAAATATTGAATCACTCTGTTGTACATCTGAAACTAATCTAATGTTGTAAGTCAACTTATATCTCAGTGAAGAAAATGGGTAACATATATTAAGTCTGGGAATGAAATATAAACAATTTCATCCATTTAGAAGTTATCACGTAATATACTTATGTAGTTCCTAAATAATCTTGGTAAAATATGTGTAACAACACAAACATGTGTATAAAGATGTATTTGAATTATTTTCTGAGAATAGTCATCAGGTCTAGATCAGATTTATAAACATTTTAAATCTACTATGTAAAGAAACCTATTTTTCAGGGAATTTCTCGCTTTCAGGCAATAATTTGTTATAATTTTTTAAAAGCTGAAAACAGCCTGCATATTTTGGTGTGCTGAATAAGCTCGCAAATGTTGAAACAACTTATATAATTAAACTCAGCAAGTATCTCTTCACTGTTTACTGTGCATCTCATTGTATAGAAGCCTTTCTGAACACATGCCGAGGGCTCTTCAAGATTAGAGAAAGAGGAAAGGCGTTTTGTTTCACCATGACTTTTTTATATCCCTTGAAAACAAAGCAATTTTCTGTGTTGAAACTTTTATTCTCTTCAAGCTATTGCAGTGGAGTAGTTATGGCATTCCTGAAATTTTCACCACAAAGTGGTTGCCTGTTAGAAACACAATCTGAGAGAACTTGTTCAAAAACCAGCAGCCACTCTAGGTCGTCAATTGAAGAGGATCAAAGGAATATTTTGGCACATATACCTGTTATGAAATAATCTCTACTCTAAAATTTTTAGTATAAGACCTCTAGTTTGCTTAGAGCACTTTGATTTTATAAAATTTGAGACTAAAAATGTTCATAATCTGTAAGTGATAAATAAACCAAACTATTCTCTAGTATATTAGTTTTATTCCAATTCTATGCTTTATCAATAGAAACCAAGAAACATTCATTAACTTAAACATTTTAACTCATTATTTTTCCTTTCCTAGTATTCTGTTTGGATCCCTGGCTGGCTTTAAATAAATTACCATTTCTACTCTCTTCTTTTTTTTTTTTTTTTTTTTTTTTTTTTTTTTTTGTCTTTTCTAGGGCCACACCCATGGCGTATGTAGGTTCCCAGGCTAGGGGTCAAATTGGAGCTGTAGCCTCCGGCTATGCCACAGCCACAGCAACGTGGGATCTGAGCCACATCTGTGACCTACACCACAGCTCACGGCAATGCCGGATCCTTAACCCACTAAGCAAGACCAGGGATTGAACCCGCAACCTCATGGTTCCTAGTCCAATTCGTGAACCACTGTACCACGATGCGAACTCCTCTCCTCTCTTCAAGAATCTTTCACTTCTATTAGTAACTAAGCTAGTACTCCTTTTTATTTTTTCTTCTACAGTTTATGAATATTATCTATAATATAGCTTTTCATAACTTTGAGAGGGCGCTGTACTATAAGATTTCTGAAACACGTAATTTTTGTATCACCTCAGGTCACAGCCATTCTCTGATATCTTCCATCAATTGGTAACCATATTTTAAAATCCAATTTGTTAAAAAACGATTTTAAAACTGGTTTTTTTTTTTTAAATCACAAGTATTGGGAGTTCCCATCCTGGCTCAGCGGAAGCGAATCTAACAGCCATGAGGATGAAGGTTGGATCCCTGGCCCCACTCAGTTGGGTTAAGGATCCAGCACTGCCGTGAGCAATGGTGTAGGTTTCAGACATGGCTCGGATCTGGTGTTGTTGTGGCTGAGGTGTAGGCTGGCAGCTGCAGCTCAGATTCAACCCCTAGCCTGGGAACCTCCATATGCCACGGATGTGGCCCTAAAAAGACCAAGAAAAAAAAATCACGAATATCAGAGCTAAGAAAAAGAATGACCTTTTTAAACCACAAAACATCTCTTGGTAATATATGTAGTATCACTTTATTAAAATGGACCTGTTAAATAATGATGAAAGTGAGAAAAATACTTTTTAAAATTAAAATAATTACAGAAAAAAATATTTCATTGTTATGAATGACTGTTGCGCCTCAGGTGTGTGATTTCTGGCTTAAAGGGTTTACAAATTCTTACCAGCAATCATAAATAATATGCTGCACTGAGATTTAGCATTTTTAGTAATTCTGATCTTCAAGCTAGAATTGATTCCTTCATCTCTGACATCATTGTACTGGCAGTCATCTTTATTTATATCAAAATATTTCTAAAAGAGAAGTGTCACGCAGATTCAGAGCTGCTCTTAGGGAATACCTTCCTAGAAAGCAGTTGATTACGTTTGGAATAAAATCATATAGCTGTTTAGTCAATCTGTTCAGATTGTTCTTGTTTAGGGTTAACATCAACAAGAAAAAAAATTCATTACGATTATACCTAATGACTAATATCAACATACAGTATTATTTTAGTAAAATAGAGTAACTCAACTGTATATTCATTGAATTGATTCATTTATCTTTGTTTTGCATATGGAATAACATTTAGAATTCTACCAGGCAAGTCTTATGATTTACTTTTACTTTATTAAACATATTTATTAAATTAAGCTTACATGTATCATTGTATTTTTACCTTTCATTCAGTTTACTCCAAAAGTATTCTTAGAATTCAAGCTTAAATGTTATCGTGATAAAGGAAGATTATCTTTCACAAAAGTAAATACGTCAATTTTATTTTCACACAGCAATATAATTCTTGGATTAAGGACTGTGTCCATATTCTCTGCAATCTGAACTGTTTGATATTTGCTTTAGGTTTTTTTCTTTTTTGTTTTTTTAATGAAAAATGTCCCTAACTTAGTATAGTCAGCCCTCCATATCCATGATGTAGGACCCACAGATAGGGAGGGGCGACTGTATTACACCATTTTATATAAGGGACTTGAGTATCCACAGATTTTGGTATCTATGGTGTGTGTAGGTAGTAGGGAATCCTGGAACCAATTCCCCATGGACAAGGAGGGGGATGGCTATAACACAAACACACACACATGTACATATGCACACATATGCCAGGCTTGATTCAATATTGTTCAATATTGTTCTCAAGGAGAAGAGTAATTCTAAGTAGATTGGTTGTACTTAAACAGAGTTAAAAGCAAAACTTTAAAGTTTAATAGATCTAAGTTCCAGTCTACTCTACTACTTATCAGTGATGTATCCTTCTCAGAACTTCAGTTGCTGTCAGTGTAATGGGGTTGATAATGATAATACTTTGTTGATTAGGTGGTTGTAGACAAACAATAAGATGAAGTGTCTAGGGGATACAAAGTACTCAGCAACTGTTAGCCACTGTTAATGTCATCTACTTTCAAGCAATTACCCATATTAGAAAGTTATATCAGAACTCGTATTATGTTTGTTTTATAAGTTGGAGTTCCTGTCATAGCTCAGTGGTAATGAACCCGACTGGTATCATGAGGACATGGTTCAATCCCTGGCCTTGCTCAGTGGGTTAAGAATCTGACCTTGCTGTGAGCTGTGCTGTGGGTCACAGATGCGGCTCTGATCTGGTGTTGCAGTGGCTATGACATAGACCAGCAGCTACAGCTCCGATTAGACCCCTGGCATGGGAACTTCCATATGTCACAGTTGCGGACCTAAAAAGACAAAAAAAAAAAAGTTCACTATTTATTGAAAAACAACTTTCATTTTCTTCTACTATTTTTAGGGATACTAATTTTATTTACCATTTTATACATTCAGAAAAACTGAACAGCTTATTGAAATTTATTTAATGTGATTAAATGCTATATTTATTTATGTCATTTCTATTAAGAGAAAAGTAATTTCTTAATGAAGAAATACCCCCCAAAATATGTTTTATCATCTGTGCATCCATTTACTTTTCATAATCATAAGATTGGCATTAACTCACCTAAATTAGTTTTCTTGTTTAGGGTTAACATATCATATATGATAACTAAAACATTCAAAAATATATGAAATTGACTCATCTTTTTTATATAACATTGTAATTTACCTAAAAAAATATCAAGATGAGAACTTCTTTGGCTAATCAAACTGCCTGTTGTTAATATTTTCATTATTAGCAGTCACTGGTAAAAACGATAATAGAACTGAAATATTTCTCATACATGCTACAGTAACAATATATTTTGAGTAGTACTTAAGCTTAAACATGTGAAATCAACAATTAGCTTTAATAAATGATAATGTTAATTTTATATACTTTTATACAACACAGCATTAAGGAAAACACATGAAATTTATGGAAAATGAGTTATTATCCAAAAATCCACATATATGCAGAATAATAAAGTATTTTTAAAAGAACTGATTCAGCTATATTCTAAAGAAACAAGTACAATAAATGAAAAATTAATAAGAAAGGATTTTCAAGAATTTAAAATTCCATTTATAACAAATTGAACATAGTAAATACTTAATAAGTGTTACACACCCTGGAAGAGGCAGAAAGAGATGGACAAGGGTTTAGTCTTGAAAGGTAAGAGATGTTTAAACAGAAAAGAAGACCAAAAGTATAGCCGGATTTTCATTCTAAAGATGAAGAATACCAGATAAACAAATCTCCCTCCACCTCTGGGGACCAACTTCCTTTCCTTCTCTTGTTTACAATTGTCTATACTCTCCAACTCTACTGTTTCACTTCCGACTCACCATTCAACCCACTTCAATTTGATTTTCTTCCTCATCTTGACACATACACAGCTCTCTGTAAAGTCACCAGTGACCTCTCGGATATGAAATCCAATGGACATTTTTTAGTCGTCAATTTGACTGCTTAGAAGGAGGTGACTCCCTTGACCTCTTAGTGGTCTTAGTATTTTAAAACTCTGTTTCTTCAGTTTCCATGTCTTTCCTGGTCTAATTTCCTTCTATGGCTCTGATAGGAACTTCTCTTCTCTTTTGCTAACTCATCTTCATCATTCAAAACATTAAATATAAGAGTTGTTCAATGGCCATTCACAGATTCTCTTCCTTCTTTCCTCTTTTCATTTCTATTTCTTATTCTAAAATTTCTCCCTAAGCCATATAACCTATACCTATGACTTTAACTGTGACCTATATACTAATGGCTTCCTAATTTATGTCTCTAGTAAATATTCCCTGATGTTCAGACTTGGAAATGTAACTGCCCATACAACATGACCATGAGGTGTATCTCCCACATGCCTTAAAAATACCTACAACTTAGTATGTCCAAAACCAAATTAATTATCTTCTCATACATGAGCAGGCACACACATTGCACATATCCAAATATTGTTTTCCAGAGTTTCCTTTTTAATTGAATTCTGTAATCCAGAAAACTGGAAGTCATTACGGTATTCATCCCTCCCTCAAACCACCCCTCCACCATATACTGTCTTTCTAGCACAGGTAACATAGAGCTGGCGCTCAAAATATGTCTTGAAGCTCTTCACTTTTTCCCTTCTTCATCTGTAATAAAGATAACATTATAAGGAAAATGTAAAGTCTAGAGACATCTTCAGTAACTAATCATTTATTTGGTTAACAATTTAACGTGTGTTGTTCAAGTAGAAGTAGTTAGAAATAAATGCAATGAGGATCAATGTACTAAAGAAAAAATACCTTGAGGAAATGGAAAATTGATAAGAAGTGGCAACCAACAACGTGCCAGTATAGCAGAAAGGGATTTGCAGAGATTTAGCCTGCAGTGGATTACATGTGAATCGAATATATGGCTCTATTGATTTTTTTTAAAAGCACAATATAGGATTCATAAATAAAAATACACTACATAGACTCGCATACTAATTTATTAAACATAACTCTCACTGATGTATATAAACTACAAATAACAAAATTTGTCTTTTAACCATTTTTAAGGATATAATTCAGTAGCATTAGTTACATTTACAGTATCATACAACCATCACCTCTTTCAATTTCCAAGGCTTTTTCATCACACTTAACAGAAACTGTACCCCTTAAATACCTCCCCATTGGTAAACTCTAATATACTTTCTGTCTCTATAAATTTGTCTATTCTAGATTATTTCATATAAATCAAATAATATAATATTTGTCCCTTTATGTCTGACTTATTTTACTTGGCAAAACATTCTCAAAGATTCATCCATGTATTAGACCTTCATTGTTTTTGTATAGCTGAATATTATTCTGTGTGTATATCATATTGTGTTTATTCATTCAGCTGTTGAGGCCCACTTGGATTGTTTCTACATTTTGACTTGAAAACAGTGCTGCAGTGAACATTGACATACAAGTATCTGTTTGAGTTCCTGCTTTCAGTTCTTTAAAACTCCACTATATATCAAAGAGTGGAATTACTGGATCACGTGATAATTCTATTTAACTTTTTGAGGAATCACCAAATTATTTTCCTCAGCAACTACACGATTTTATATATATACTTGCATTGTACAAGGGCTCCTCTTATTGCTACCTTTTCAATGATGGCATGAATTTAATGTTTAATAATTTAGGATTGATTGCTGTAGATTTTTTTGCAATGGATTGACAAAGATTTTAAAGAATTTAAAAATGAAAGTTATAGGTCATACCATAATGGCCTAGAAAAATTCTATAGAAGGCTATGGAATTATTTAACATTCATTTCTATTACAAAAAAAATGATTTACATTTAAGTCCAGTCCTATATAAGTGGATTTTACTAACAGCCTCTGTGAGTATGGAATATAATTCAAATTGTAGAATAGTCAAAAAATATTTCTGATTTAGACACCTTGTTTGTGTCTAAGCTCCATATGACCAAAAGTACCCATTCTGAGCTTTCTGACTGGAATAGTAGCCTGTTTGTGAAGATGAGCAATCGCCTCCTAGGAAAATCAATTTTAAAAGTTGACCTGTTTGAACTATCTAAAATAATTGATCGCACATAATGGATGACTGGCGATTTGCTTTTTCTTTTTTTTTTTTTTTTCATTCAATTCCAGAACAACAAAGCAACTTAGTTTATAACAGATAGTCATTATAACCTGTTTTTATTTCTTAGAAAGAAGTCATATGGCTTCTATCTCTTGCGGATAATCAGAGAGAGTTTTAAGGCAAACAGAAGATGAACAAGTGATCTCCTAATTTCCCTTGTTGCATGGTGATACCTTGACTATCCGATACTACTAATATATTGAGGCAGTTTATTTGGAATACAGTAATGTAAAATTTTATTGTAGCATGTGCCCATAATGATATATGTGGAGAAATCACTTGAATTATTACATTTGGGAAATTAATAAAGACCTCGGTGTCTTTTAAACATAGAATGAATATCCTGTGAATGCATGAGTATTTTCCAAGTCCACAAAATACCTCGATCTTTGTTTTGATAGACTGTTTTATCAGCATATGCCATATAAATTGGACAGTTCTGCTTTAGAAAAGCTATTTTTTCTAATTGTGGTTCTTAATTTTCTACAAATACTTGCTATATAGCATAAGTGTTTGTACATTCATGACTATTTAGAACATTAAAGTAAATTTAAGGATTTTTTTTTAAAAGGTCTCTTGTAAGAATACAGAGAATTTCCTATGTACTCTCATTGAAATAAAGAAGGTAATTCTGAAGATTTTTTCCCTCCTACTTTTCTACTAAATCTATCAAGATATCAAGATTTTTCATTCTTATATAATGCTGAAGCATTCCTAATCATGGGCTCAAGTGATCTGTACGTGAATTAACTGTTCCTTGATCCTAAGTGTATTTAATCTTAATATTATTTGTAATTAACATAGATATATGTAATTTCTTTGCACAAAAGCTTTTACTAGCTCCCAATCAGTATGTAATAAAGTCCAAACACCTTAGCCTTTTTTTTTTCTGAAGATTTGGAACTTATTTCAACTTCCTTTTCAGCCTTGTATTTTATTATTACTTATCAAATACTTAATATGTGCAACAAACCATACTATTCACTCTGCTTTATTTCCTCCAAAACGTTGCTCATATAATTCCTATCCACCAGAAATGCCTGATTCTTCTAATTCATTTTTAAAGGTCCAGCCGATTCTTTATGTCCAACTTCAAGATCACATGGCCATGATCTTTATTAAACTTATCTTGATTCACTAAATTAGAAATAATTTCCACCTCCCTGCTACTATGAGACTGTTTACCACTATTGACATAATTCTTACATTTTGTATGGAATTATATTTGGTTTTATACGTCTTAAAGGAGACTTAAAGTTTATTATTTGAATTGAATGAAATTCACATTCTCAAGTGTAGATTGTAAAAGATCATCTAAGAAGGACCAAATTTATTCTGCATTAAGTTAAACAATTAACAAAGAAATTAGTAAATCATGGGCCTCCTTTGAAAATTATGTAAAGCTCAGTAGTGGCAGCGCTTTAAGAAATGAACAAACATGAAATGGTGGATTTCTTAATCAATATTTTGGTTTATTATCAAGTTTATTGACAATTGTATAAAATAATGAGAAACAGAATACACACAAGAATAAAACACGTTTACCAGCATTTATGAGGTTACCCCCAAGATATAACAAGATAACATTTTAACCCGCAATGAGGAGCATGGATTATATATATTTCTATAGTTGGTGTTTTCCTAAAAACAGTTTGTCATTTTTTGCCAGTTATTTCCATATCAGTAAGTATGCTTCTCAAATGGCATTTTTAATAATACCTAGAACTGTTTTCTTATCTGTATAACTCCTGTACTTGAACATTTTGGATCCTAGGGTTTTTTTTGTTGTTTTTGGGTTTTTTTGTTTTGTTTTGTTTTTGTTTTTGTTTTTGTATTACCATATCTAAATCACTCTAACTTTCATTCATGTGATTTAAACTTTATGCTCATCTTTGTTTCTATTTCCTAGAAATAGAATTGTGTCACCCAGGACATACATATATAGTGTTACAACTATCCATATGCAATAATAACTTTCCCTTTAAACGTTTTTCCTTTTGCTAATTTCTATTGGCAGCAGTAATGTTTTAGAGTGCCCTATAATGACCTAAGGAAGTTATCTTTTATCTGACTCAAGCTGCATTCTGTAAAGTATTCCTCAAAATTAAGATATGTCATAACTCTTATCTGCTTGCTAAACATTAGATTATGTCTTGGATAAAGAAAAAGCAAGTAGATTAAGGATGTAATAACTTAGGTTCTCTTTTATCTTATATTTTCAACATAACTGAAGATAACATGTTTTATAATTAGTTGTATCCTGACATAGTAATGGCAGGTAGTAAATAGTAATTCAGTATTGCTAATTCAGTAATTGTCAGTAAATTAAAGAAACATGCCATTGGCTTTTGGCATTCCAGTTCTGCAGTTCTATTGCCTTGTTAAACTGTTACCTGCCTCTTCCCATGGTGTGTTGTCGGGCCAGTTGCCTAACAGCTCTTAGCTACTGTTTCTGTTCTAACAAGATAGAAATAATGAGAGTACCTTCTTTGAAGAGTGATTGTGAGGTCTAGATTAGATAATGCATAGAACATGTGTTGCCCAGGGCCTGCCACCTAGAAAATGTCTGCAAATACTCACTGTTATTGCTCTTACCTACAGTATTTGGAAAATAGCTGCCTCAAAATACAGGTTCATTACTTGATAGATAGGTTCAGTAAATGGTTTTGTTTATTGTAGAATGATATATTACTTAAAGGAAGGAAACATGCAAAAAAAAATTAAGCTTTATGTTCACTTCAGTAACCCTTCATGAAATATGTGTATCATCAATCTTTCACATGAAAGTTAAAATAATTTGGTTAAAAAATTTGTGTCATTTTGGAATATGTCAGATGAAAAGAGTGTGTTGTTCAACAGTACATCAATTAGACTTCATATGAATATTTAAAGAATTTTGGTAATAATTCATGTGATCAAATCCAAAGGCAGCCTTTCAATAAATGAAAAGTTTACCAGTCAAATCTCTTAACAATATTCAAGCATATTTACTTGTCTTGATTTAATATGAGATAACAGTCAGGGTTACAATTTCACCTATAACTAACTTAAAGGAATAAGACAGGTAAAAAGAAAAGAACTGCCCTTCATAACACAAATATAGAATTAAACTGTCAAGACCTGAAATGTTCAATAAACTACATGCAGAGTTAGATTTTTTATATTCATATAATTTTCTTTGAATTTGATAGGAAATGAACATATTGGCCAGAAAATTGTGACAATTAATTGCAGAATGACTGAATTTTAACGAAAGGCTCTAAGAAAAAAAAAATGATGAAATGAATGTGCTGTTTGCTTTTAAATCATTTACAGTTGGATAATTTATGTTATCTTTAATTCATCCAGTTAAATTATCCAAGATGAATACAACATGAATAGAAGAGGCTTAAAATTTTTAGGTTTTTGCATTAAAATGTTTGCCAATAACCACTTTCTGTTTTTTTATTACTATTTTAATGGTTTTATATATTGCAGTATGAGTTAGAAGGCTAAGATAAAATGCATAATATAATGAGTTTGCCAGGTTATAAATATTTGACCTATATCTTCAGACATTAAAATACAATCTCCTGTATAGGTAGGTTATGCGTTGACTCAAAGAAAAATAATTTAATGTGAAATTATTCTGATTATCCCCCCCAAAATTGTCTCATCCTTTTCTCTCCATTTCTCCAGTTGTTCATACCAAAATCTTTGGAATCTAAAAGCATTCTCTAGTTGTTCATACCAAAAACTTTGGAGTCTTGCCAAAAACCCTTAACTTCTTTTCTCTCAAACTCCCTGTCTTATCCATCAGTAAATTTTGTCAGAAGCTACTACAGAACCTATCCAGTATACTTCTCATAAATGCCTGCTGCTACCATCTGACGCAAGCTACCATCATCCTCCTGTATTCATATTCTTTCTCTCTCTCTGATTATTAAAGTAGTCTCTTACTGCTTCTCCCTGCTTTGGCAGTTGCTTTCCTACAGTCTTTTTCTGATAGAGCAGCCAGAATGATCCTTTATAAATAGAAGTCAGAATGTGTCACTCCCCTACTAAAAACTCCCGGTGGCTTTCCATCTCGCTCAGAGTAGAAGCCACAGGTCTTATAATGAACTTCACAGCAGTATAATGAGCTAACCCCTGCTACATCTCTGATTTTATCTCCTACCACTCCCTTTCTTTTTCCCTCAGCTCTTTTCTCAAACACACCAAGCATGCTATCACCTCAGAGCTACAGCAGCTCTGCATATAAAATAAAGACATTTCTCATTTTCTTTCTCCTTCTACTAATGACCCCACCAGTACTTTGATTCTCACCAAGAGAACCTTGGAACCCAACTTTAAATGCTAACAGACTGACTGCCTGACTCAATATACATAATAATGATTCATATAGCATTTTGCTAGGTATTTTACTTGCAGAGTCGAAAGAAAGATTACCTCCCTAATTAAGCTTCTATACCATTAAGAATTAGATATTGGGGCACAACTGGGGGTTTGTTAATATATAAATGGCAAAAGAGCCAGAGAAAATACAGAGGTACTCACTCCTCAAGGAACTGGAAGAAGATTGTTGCAGTTTTGAAATGGAAACAAGACAAATACATGATGACACATGTCTGAAGGTGAATCCAAAGCCAAAAGATCCCTATACTAGTCAATATTCAAGCATAGATGGGACAAGATAATGGGAGGAAACATAATAATCATGCTTTTTAACTTTTAGTTAGCCATTTCACAGTAATTGGTCCAGGAAGGAAGGTCATGTTGATGAGCTTTAAAACCAGTGGACAGATTTTATATTTTTCTGTTAAAAATAACTACTTGAACTGATCAATGAATTCAGCAAAGTAGCAGGATACAAGATTAACATTCAGAAATTGGTTGCATTTCTGTATACTAACAATGAAATATTAGAAAAGGAATATAAAAATACAATACCTTTTAAAGTTGCACCCAGAAAAAATTAAATACCTGGAATAAACATGACCAGGGAGGTAAAAGACATATGCTGAGAACTATAAAAAATTAATCAAGGAAATTAAAGAAGATTCAAAGGAATAGAAAGATATTCCATGCTCCTAGAGTAGAAGAATTAATATCATTAAAATGGCTATACTACCCAAAGCAATCTGCAGATTTAATGTGATCCCTATAAAATTACCTATGACATATTTCACAGAATTAGAATAAACAATCCCAAAATTCATATGGAATCAAAAAGACCCAGAGTTTCCAAAGCAATCCTGAGGAAACAAAACCAACTAAGAGGCAAAACTCTCCCATACTTTAGACAATATTACAAAGCTACAGTATTCAAGACAATGTGGTACTGATACAAAAAGGGACCAATGGAACAGAATAGAGAACCCAGAAATAAACCAAGATCCCTATGTTCAATTAATCTTCAACCAAGTAGGCAAGAACATAAAATGGGAAAAAGACTGTCTCTTTAGCAAGTGGTGCTGGGAAAACCAGACAGCTGCATGTAAATTAATGAAACTAGAACACATCCTCACACCGTGCACAAAAATAAACTCAAAATGGCTTAAAGATTTAAACATAATACAAGACACCATAAAACTCCTAGAAGAGAACATAAGCAAAACATTCTTTGCCAAAAAATGTAAAAATGTTTTCTTAGGTCATTCTCCCAAGGCAGTGGAAATAAAAACAAAAATAAACCAATGGAACTTAATCAAACTTAGAAGCTTTGGCACAGCAAAAGAAACCATTAAAAAAAAAAAAAGACAACTTACAGAATGGGAGAAAATATAATTGCAAACAATGCAACCAACAAAAATTTAATCTCCAGCATATACAGACAACTCATACAACTTAACAGCAAAAAAAAAAAAAAAAATTGAAAAATGGGCAGAAGACATTTCTCCAAATGTCTCCAAATAGGCTTTTCTCCAAAGACATACAGATGGCCAATAGGCACATGAAAAAATGCTCACAATCACTAATTATTAGAGAATTGATAATCAAAATTACAATGAGGTACCACCTCACAAAAGTCAGAATGGCTACCATTAATAAGTCTATAAATAACAAATGCTGGAGAGGGTGTGGTGAAAAGGGAACTCTCCTACACTGTTGGTGGGAGTGTAAATTGGTACAAACACTATGGAAAACAGTATGGAGTTACCTCAGAAAACTAAATATAGAACTACCATATGATCCAGAAATCCCACTCCTGGGCATATATCCAGGCAAACCTTTCATTGAAAAAGATACATGCACCTCTATGTTCACTGCATCACTATTCACAATAGCCAAGACGAGGAAACAACCTAAATGTCCATCGACAAATGAATGGATTAAGAAGATGTAGTGCAGACACACAATGCAATACTACTGAGCCATAAAAGGAGGAAGATAATGCCATTTGCAGCAACATGGATGGAACTAGAGATTCTCATACTAAGTTAAGTAAGTCAGAAAGAGTAAATACCATATGATATGACTTGTATGTGGAGTCAAGTATATGGCACAAATGAATCAATCTATAGGAAAGAAACAAACTCATGGACATGGAGAATGCCAAAGGGAAGGGGAAGGGAGTGGGATGGACTGGGAGTTTTGGGTTAGATGCAAACTGTTGCATTTGGAGTGGATAAGCAATGAGGTCCTGCTGTATGGCTCAGGAAACTGTATCCAATCACTTGTACAAAGAATGTATATATATGTATGACTGGGTCATTTTGCTGTACAGCAGAAATTGACAGAATGTTGTAAATCAACTGTAATAAAAAAATTTAAAAAGCCATTTAGTGGTATTCCATCTCACTCACAATAAATGGCAAAGTCATCACCACGGTGGCATCTAAGGCCCCATAGAATGTGCCCTGGCCTCAGTCTCATTTTACATATGTTTCTCTCCTTCTTCCATCTGTTCCAGCAACACTAGCTTTCCTTAAATCAGGGCCTAAAATGCTGTCCCAGATACCTCCACAGCTCTGTCTCCCTCGTTCTTTTAAGTCTTTGCATTACTGTCACCTTTTCAATAAGCAAATGGAGGCCTTAATTTTGTTTTTATTTTTTATGTGGGAATCATGTCTTACTCTTGCTTCAAGATTTTGTGTGTGCTGTGTTGTACACATCTCCTTGACATGCTAGTATTATTTAAGATTCTAATTCCTTCTCATTTTTTATATCAGCTGCCCTAAAACTACATTAAATTATTTATTGAGTTTTTTCATGTTACAGTTACCATGCTACATGCTTTATATGTAGAATTTCATTTATTCCTCCAACAATTTAGAATAATCATTCTTTCCATTTTATTGGTAGAGAAACTGTAACTCAGAGAAGTTTGGAATTCCAGAGCATGTGTTTTGCTTAGGGTTGATATGCTTGTTTTCATGAACCTGAGTTCACTCTTCAGGTTTTTTTTTTTTTTTTTTTTTTTTTTTTTTTTTTTTTTTTGGTCTTTTTGGAACCATACCCAGGGCATATGGAGGTTCCCAGGCCAGGAGTTGAATCCAAGCTACAGCTGCCCGCCAATGCAACAGCCACAACACCTCAGGATCCAAGCTATGTCTGTGACCTATACCACAGCTTATAGCAACACCAGATCCTTAACCCCTTGAGAGAGGCCAGGGATGGAACCCATATACTCATAGATAGTAGTGGGATTTGTTTCTACAGCGCCACAACTGGAACCCCAGGTATTTTCTTAGGTTGACTAATATTTAGGTAGGAGCGAGTGCATTCTCCATGTGGGACTAGATTTCTAAGTGAGAAGACACAGTCTGTATCCCCAGACATTTGTTAGAGCATGAGGTACCACCTGAGACACAGTATAGTCTGGTAACTCAGCACTTGTGCATTTGAATCAGCATGCAGAGGCCCCTGTCCTAACTCATCCATTTATCAGCCCTATAGGATTTCCCAGGGTCTAGCGTAGTTTCTTCTGAAAAGTAATAGTGCCTTAAGAAGGATTAAAGCTGATAAGATTTTCGAAGTCATATTTTAAAAGAAAGCATACAGAATTAGGTACAAAAATGAATGTTTATTCAGAGGAGAAAAGATAACATGGAAAAATAAAAAATTTAAAATAGGGAGTTCCATTGCGGTTCAGTGGTAAGGAACCCAACTAGTATCCATGTGAACACAGGTTCAATCCCTGGTCTTGCTCAGTGGGTTAAGGATCTGGTGTTGCTGTGAGCTGTCGCGGAGGTTGCAGATGCAGCTCAGATCCAGATATAGATCTGATTTGACCCCTATCCTGGGAACTTCCATTTGCTGTGGGTGCAGCCCTAAAAAGACAAAATAATAATTATAAAATAGCTGACAAATATCTCAAATATTATAAACATTAGAAAAAATAGCAATATTCTTGTTTCATGCCTAATAGTCAAAGTGACAAAACTAAGGATTGTTGTAAAATACCGGAAGTCAGACTTTCCTGGAAGCCCAGGGATGAGGCAGGTCTTTCTGGATGAAGGTTTTCAGTGGGCCACTATTCCGACACAACATCACACTTAAGATCAGGTTCTCAGCTTCTAAGCCAATCAAGAAAGTACTTTGAAGTGTTCATGACATACATTTTGAGTGAAACCTGTCTGCTGTAGGCACTCTATATGTTTGTTTAATTGAATTAAATTTGAATTAAATTGGATAAAGCTGGTTCTGTGGTATAAAATATGAAGAGATTTATTGAATGTAAAGCATTTTTTTGTCTATTTTAAGGCAGTTACTAACTTTGACAATAAAAGTGTAAACAGGACCATAATTCATTTTTAGGCTAACATTTCTTTCTGTGAATATTTGTCAGTACCGTCTAGCCATGACAGAGTGGTATATATATTTGTAATGCACCTGAGTAATACCTATAAAAACAGTTCAAAAAACTAAAAGCTGTCTAAAGGTGAGAAAAAAGTGATTGTTACCACATGATATGGAAATGCAGGGCCATGGGGGTAAGACCCTTGCTACTTATCCAGGCTTGCTTTGTATCACCAATGTGATCTTGAGAAATTCATTCAATACTTTCATGGCACAGATTGCTTAGCTGGAGCAGCCAGTGGTTTTAGGTCTTCCTAAATAAATAAGTTGGGAAAATAAATCTTGAAATGAACATACATGAAATGTCTGTGTGCTTTTAGTACTTGAGTCTGTTGGGTAGCAGCACAGTCTGAGGCATATGATGCAATTCTACATGCCAAACTGAGAAAATTGGGTAGAAAACCCATTTTCTCTTACACTGCCTTTGAAGCTGCCAGTAATTAATTTGATATAGTTGTTAAAAAACTGAAGCCAATCTCTCTAAGTTGTGGGGCTCTGTATATGAGCCAGCTGGAACTATCAGATAATCAAGACTGTTTAAGTTATGCTTCCATTATTGTGAATAAGAAAAGTCATTATGGTCTGAGTTCAAGGGTTTAGAAAAACAGAGTATTACTAATTCAAGAAAGCTTGAAACAATGACAACAAGAGTATACATGCAAACATATCTGATTTGAATTATTTTTAAGAAATAGATCTGAAAGCTGTATTTCTAATTTCCCAAGCTTCCCAAGGGATTAGTTCATGGCTTTATCTTCAAGGAGTGACACCTAACTAGATCTTACTCTGATACTAAAAAATCAGAGAAAACAGGCTTGTTGCTACTAAAGGAACAGTTTAACATGAACATTACTCAAGGCTTTCAGGTCCCATTTTTGTGAGAAGAAAAATTACTGTTTGTTTGCTCTATAGAAGCAACTAGAAAAATTGAAAGAAGGGACGGAAAAATAAGGAAGGAGGCCTGTACTGATTTTTGCCCAATTTTCAATGTATAAGCCCTATAGCTGCTACCTTCCTATCCTTTGAGAATATTAACTGAGTGCTAGTATAGTTTTAGGAACTTGACATTGTTGAGAATTTCAAAAATGTAATACCTCTGCTTTCAAAAACAAATTTTTAATTAAACAAAATTTCATGCCTGGATTCTAAAACTGAAATACTCTGAAAAATTCAAATCAATTCCTTTTCAGTAACTAAATTGAGTAATGTTTTACCAAAGTCTTTTTTAATACTTACTCTCAACAAATTTTGTATTGCTCGCTCAGATGCATACAATGAGTTATGAAAATCAACCAGTGTGATTCTATTCTGCTGCTGTTCATGTGATTGCCATCTACCCAGAAGAAAACAAAATCTTCAGAATTTGAAATTTTATTGAAATCCCAGATTAGCTATTTAGTTATTATTTTTCAAATTTTACTTGTATCATCCAGTTGAGAGAAGAGCAGCAGATGTAAACAATCGATTAGATGCTATAATTGAAATTGGAAAACATGGTAAAAACTCAGTTCTACCTTATTCTTTTTTAATTTTTTTATCAAAGTACAGTTGATTTACAATGTTGTGCCAATTTCTGCTATACAGCAAAGTGACTAGATATATGTTATACATGTATTCCTTTTTCTTTCTCTCTGTCTCTTTTTTTTTCTTTTTTCTTTTTAGGGTCCCGCCTGTGGCACATGGAAGTTCCCAGGCTAGGGGTTTAATTAGAGTTGTAGCTGCTGGCCTACACCACGGGCACAGCAACATGGGGTCCAAGCCACGTCTGTGAACTCCACCAGAGTTCATAACAACACGGAATCCTTAACCCACTGAATGAAGCCAGGGATCAAACCTGCATCCTCATGGATACCAGTCAGGTTCATTACTGCTGAGCCAGGATGGGAACTCTCACACATTCTTTTTTAATTTTCTTTTCCATCATGGCTATCCCAGGAGATTGAATATAGTTTCCTACACTATACAATAAGACCTTGTTGTCTATTCTTTCTAAATGTAATAGTTTGCATCTACTAACCCCAAACTCCCAGTCCATCCCTCCCCGCCCCCCACCCCGTGGTAACCACAAGTCTATTCTCTATGTTTGTGAGTCAGTTTCTGTTTTGCAGATAGGTTCATTTGTGCCATATTTTAAATTCCACATATGTTATATCATATAGAATTTCATTCTCTTTCTGACTTAACTTCACTTAGTCTGAGAATCTCCAGTTGCATCCATGTTACTGCAAATGGTATTATGTCATTTTTTTCCATGGCCGAGTAGAATTCCATTGTACATATGTACCATATCTTCTTAATCCATTCATCTGTCAATGAATATTTAGGTTGTTTCCATGTCTTGGCTGTTTGAATAGTGCTGCTATGAACATAGAGGTGCATTATCTTTTTGAATTAGAATTTTCTCTGCATGTATTCCCAGGAGTGGGATTGCTGTGTCATATGGTAATTCTATTTTTAGTTTTCTGAGGAACCTCCATCCTGTTTTCCATTGTGGTTACACCAACTTACAAAAGGAGGGTTCCCTTTTCTCTGCACCCTCTGTGGCATTTGTTACTTGTAGACTTTTTAATATTGACCATTCTAACCCATGTGAAGTGTTACCCCATCGTAGTTTTGATTTGTATTTCTCTAATAATTAGTCATGTTGAGTCTTTTTTCATGTGCATTCTGGCCATTTGCAAGTCTTCATTAGAGAAATGTCTGTTTAGGTCTTCTGCCCATTTTTTTGTTTGTTTTTGTTGTTGTGGAGTTATATGAGTTGTTTGTATATTTTGGTGATTAAGCCTTTGACGGGTACATCTTTTGAGGCTATTTTCTCCCATTCCATAGATTGTCTTTTCATTGTTTTAATGATTTCCTTTGCTGTGCAAAATGTTCTACCATATTCTTAAAACTCTCCTGTATAATCAGGAATTATCTACAGGAAACCCAAAACGTTTTCTTAAAAACTTGATCTCTTAGCACTTTGCCTAGTCTCATTTTAACACCTTATCAGATAATGAGGAGAATTTTTGGAGCAAATTGGTTTTTTGTTTGTTTTTGTTTTTGTATGTCTTTTCGTCTTTTCTAGGGCCACACCTGCAGCATATGGAGGTTCCCAGGCTAGGGGTCGAATCGGAGCTATAGCTGCCAGCCTATACCAGAGTCACAGCAACGCCAAATCCGAGCCGCGTCTTTGACCTACACCACAGCTAGTGGCAATGCTGGATCCTTAACCCACTGAGTGAGACCAGGGATCAAACCCGCAGCCTCATGGTTCCTAGTCGGATTCGTTAACCACTGAGCCACGATGGGAACTCCTGGAGCAAATTGTTTTAATTCTAAATGACAGGCAAGGAGTTCCCACTGTGGCTCATCCAAAATGAACGTGATTAGCATCCATGAGGACTCAGGTTTGATCCCTGGCCTTGCTCAGTGGATTAGGGATCCTGCATTGCCATGAGCTGTGGTGTAGGTCTTAGAAGCATTTCAGTTGGATCCTGTGTTGCTGTGGCTGTGGTGTAGGCCAGCACCTGCACCTCCAAGCTGTAGGAAGTTTCTAGCTTGGGAACTTCCATATGCCACAGGGGTGCCCCTAAAAAACAATGAATGAATGAATGAATGAACAAATAAATAATAAGCAAATGAAGTACTTTGAAAACATTGGTTTTATATTGACCAAAAATTTTAAAAAATTATTATAAGCAAAGTAGAAAAACATTTTTTTTTTTTCTACACAGGGAGGTCAGGGTTCCTTTCAAGTAAGATCTGGATTAAGAGTGGTTTTTGCTTGGTAAAATATGACTTTAAATTTGATAATTCTCACTAGGTAGAAAGTCAGTTTGTTTTTTAAAAACTATATAGTAGTGTTTTATTTTACTCTGCTGGTGTGGTTAAACTCAGGAGATTCTTATTTGGAGGGCCATTTCCTACCCTAAAATATTGCAAAGTGATGATATATAGTGCTAAATAGCAAGCATAGAATTATATACATTGCACACTTGTATTTAGTTTATTGTATCAAATGTAGTTGTCATTTGCCAAATGCTTGTGACCTTCCTTTTCTCTATCTTCCCTTTCTCTAAGCTGTGTTTAAATGGAGACTATTATTACCACTTTGGTGGAGTCTAAATATGATAGCATATGTAATGGACCTAGAATCCTAGCCTTGCACTTTCTTCACTTCGTTTAGACGATTTTTAGGCTAACGTGAATTCTGAATATGGACATATTTTTTTCAATGGTGGATTTGCATAATCCAATTAGAAATAAAAACTTGAGGCCCTTAAGAGATATTAACCATGGGGGTCAAAGAGCACACAGTGAAGTGCAGTTGAAACGTGATGACATGGAATCATCTTGCTCCTGCTCCACCACAAAGACAAAAGACAGTACTTAAAATTGCAATGAAGATTTATTCCATTTTGGTTAGCTTAAAAATGTGCAGTCAAATGCTTATTTCTCTAAGAGATGAGTGTATGGTAGGTCAATTGAAGGTATCTGTTGTGTTTTAAAATCTATTTAAAATGTTTGAGTGAATTATTTTCTAAATTGACAGGTGATTCCTATCTAAGCTAACAATATATTTCTGTTAGCATAGCCCAAGAGGGACTGCATTAAGGGATATATGCTCTTCATAGGCTTTGGCTGAGTAGATAAGATGATATGATACATGAATTAGGAAATGAATAAGCTGGAATTACAACTAAATCCATGTAATTCCATTGTGAGATGTCTTTACTTGCAATCCTTTGGAAAGCGTGCTGTGCACAGTGTGGGAAGTGTGCTTATAATAAACAATTAAGGGAGATTCTTACCTGGAGAAATGTACAGGCAATTTTTTTTAAAAGATCATCTCAATAAATACCTAAGGTGAAGTCAACACTATTTCCTTAAATTTTTAAAAAATGTATGTGTTTATAACTATTCTATCTACTAAATTTAGTGTATACACAAATATGTTAGTTCTTTATTAAATATTATATTTGTATATACTAATAATAAAAGATAATACTAAAAGTGAATGCAAAAATATATCTGTGTTTTTAGAATACTTAAAAAACTCAAAGATACATCCACATCTTAAAATGTATATTTCTATTCATAATTTTCAAAATAATGAGTAGATTTATAAACTGAAATTAGGTCAATAGGTATAGTGGATTAATTTGAAAGAAATCAGTCATGCATGAAATATTTTATTATATGCAGATTGAGTGTCTAACTTCTAAATGGCCTAAAAACAAGCTCCTAGACTAGTTCTTAAACCATTAAAAAATTAACTGTCTAATAAATACAGTCACATTTCTGTTGTTTTATATTAATGCTTCATCTACATTTATGTAGATAAAATTTTTAACTTCAATTGAAAACCTCTTCATGTAAAAAGTCCCAACTGTCCTTTGGAATGAATAAGGCACAATTAATATTCCATTGATTTCATGGTTAATGGATGACCAGTCACAGCCTGAGCAGAAGAGAAAGTTAAGTAATATCAACTGCTTCCTCTTTCAGAGCAGTGGAACGCCCATCCAAATTGCATTTTCTATGTTCTGCGGAACAGTGTCCCCAAAGCCCATAATACCACTTCTGCTCATTATGAAAAACTCTTTACAGTTTACAGGGTAAGATCAGAAGACTAAGCCATGACAAATGCCCAAAGCAGCTGTTAAGTTAGTCATGGGAACTATGAATATACCTTAACCTCAAATTATGGATTATGTCAAAAATAATGAAGCACATTTATCTTACATACATTTAATTTCTTGGTTGTGGTTTCTAAATAGTTTGACAGTTGATTATTTGTTTATTTTATGTTTAAAGTAAGTTATGGAAGACTTTTATTCCCAGAGTACAGGAAGCACTATCCTTGAATTAGAAGTCCTAAATTGAATACTCTGATAATATCTGGCTTTGCCATTAGCTTATCCCCAGTGTCATTATGGAAAGTCTTTTGGTCACTGCCTCTAAAGTAAATTAGTGGTAAGTTTCTCTATATCATGAGGATTTGTGTTATTGTGGTTCTTTGTCTTTGCTTTTGTTTTAAATAATTGTTTTCTGTATTTATTTTGCTGCTGGGAAAGTGTTGGCTTTATTGAGTTGCCTCATAACTTTGTAATTTTAATATTTCCATAAACACTTGAAAATAAAGTTGAAATGTCTGTGACCTTATTTGCCAGTAAAAAGCACACAATTAGAATTTATTTTTCAAGGCAAAAAGGATGATCATACTTTTCTCTCACTGAATTCCATGATGTTGCTATTTCAAAACTTCCTTAAGGCCTTACTACCACATCATATATGTAAAATGATACATGGAAGCATGTAGAGGAAAATCACTATCTTGCTGGAAAGGTATATTTCCATCAATATTTGTCCTTGGTTGGAATCAATTTTTTACTTCCTTTGTTTATTTTTACAAAATTTTTCACTGTCTTCAATAAATATGGTACTGAAAGAAATTGAATTTTATTCCTCTTTAATATAATTAATATTCCCTCTTAATATAATTAAAAATTATAGTTGATCATTGAGGCTTTTAGCTCAGTGGCAAAATAAGCAGCAAGCTCTGGGCCAAAATAGTAAGCTCTGTGTAATCAATTCTGCTGACCTCTGGGATTTTAGTTGTAAAATATAGTCAGGCCAGACACTGCTCCTCAAAGCAGGGCCTTCTTTATGGCTTCAGCCGTGGCCTCTCAACCAAGTTACCTTCCAAGTTTCCACTTTTATAGAATCCAAAGGGAGAAGCTGAAGGGGACTCTTCTGTTTACAGGAAAAGGAAAGCTGTTTGTGGATAACTCAGAACCACATGGAAAAAAATTAGATGAAGAAAGAGTAAGAAAAGAGAAGCAGACCTACTCAGGACATAATGAAGGGAGGAAAAGAATGATGAGGAAGATAACTGAACAGGGCAGACCATCAGCGGTTGCAAAGAACCATGTGTAATTGAGGAAAGCTCAACCTTGATGTTTAAATTCAGCTTTTGTGAACAAATGTACTTACATGAATGCTTAAACTCTACCTTACCCAAGCAAATTTACCATGAGCTTCTAGGATATGAAGGGCAGCAGAGACTCAGTTTTGAAATAGGCATAAGCAGTTAATCTGGTAAAATTCAAAGAAATATGTTGACTCATTCCTTAAGAGAGTCATTGTGTTTGGAAAATCATTGGCTTCTAGAAGAAGATGCAACGGTTTGTGTTGCTAGTGGGATGCTAGAATACAAATTTTCAAAAATTATTTATTTAAAACAAAAAACATGCTATTTATAGCAGTGACTATGAAACTTGATTATCTGCAGCTTAATTTCCCCCCCTCCAGTATATGCATTAACTAATGCCAACCGATGTCAACACAAATTATGAGCAAGCAAGAAAAACTAATTGTTCCACATTATTTTACAGTTATTATTGATTACTGTGCCCTTTGCAAATCAAGACAGAAATAGAAAGTATAATAATTCTTAAGGATGAATTTAGCAGTTACTAGATGGGAGGAGGATGTTTTCAAATACTTTCTTAATTACATATTAAAATCACGGGATACATTTAAAGGGCTTCAACTGAGTACAAGTGAAATCTGACTAAATTTTAGAACATGACCTCGAATCAAATATATACTGACTTAAGGGACTTATCAAGTTGAAAATTGTTTCTTTTTTGTAACAGAGTAGTATCTTCTTCAGCCACAAAGAGCTTAAAATCAAGATAAAATTGTGATGGGCATATGAACCACACACACACACAAAGTTATTATTAAGAATGTATTCTCCTGGCCACGTGGTAGAATTTTACTGCAAGTGGTGGGTTTCAAATGCCACCTGAAACGTATTTGGATCAGTGTCTTTGGAACTTAGGCTTATGTTACATTAAAAGGAACACAACGAAATACTACTCAGCCATAAAAATGAATGAAATAATGCCATTTGCAGCAACATGGATGGAACTAGAGACGCTCATCCTGAGTGAAGTAAGTCAGAAAGAGAAAGATAAATACCATATGACATCACTTATATCTGGAATCTAACATAAGGCACAAATGAACCTTTCCACAGAAAACAAAATCAAGGACTTTCGTAATAGACTTGTGGTTGCCAAAGGGGAGGGGAAGGGAGTGGGTTGGTTGGAGAGCTTGGTGTTAATAGATACAAACTATTGCCTTTGGAATGGATTAGCAATGAGATCCTGTTGTGTAGCAGTGGGAACTACCGCTTATGATGGAGCATGATAATGTATGAAAATAGAATGTGTACATGTATGTGTAACTGGGTCACCATGCTGTACAGTAGAAAAAAAAATTTTAATTAAATTTAAAAAAGTAAGATCTGAATAATTAGGTACTACATAGTACAATTTTAATAAAGATATGAAATTTCAAGTGGTATATAAAAAAAGGAACACAGGTAGGCTGAGAAGCTGCATTACACATTAAAATAAGAACAAAAACAAAGCAATATGAAAGCAGTTTAATCAAAGTCATACAATATGAAACTTTTATTTGGTCCTGAGCCCCAGCTCTACCTCATCCTCTCAGTCCAAGAAGATCTCATAAACCTCAACTGGAATACAGTTTATCAACATTCCTCTTTTTCAAACGATTATGTAAATAAAGTAGATAAGCTTCATTCAAGCCAAATTAATAACAAGTACATTCAAAAGTAACTGCTTGGAAGATCAAAGTTCAAGACACTTGAATATGCCATGTAGAGAATTATCATGACCTATTGCTAATATCCTGAGTCTTAAAACAATCCAGGGGCTAGGGAAAACAAAACAAAACAAACAAACAAAAAATCTTGGACTTAATACTTGTGTCTGTAAGACCAGTCCCAATATATATGAAAACCTAGGACTTCCTTTCCCTTCCTTACCATATACTTTTCCTTTTTCTTTTTATTCTTTGTTTTCTGTTTACTCTTCCTAACATAGAGTTCTTGGGGCTTAAATATAATCTGAAAGGTTTTCACTGTGGCTTTCAATTCTGTAATTACTGCAGTTGACCTGGAAATGTCCAATGAGGTCTGATTGGACCTGGGTATACATGTCATCAAATGGTAAAATTTACCTGGGAATCTGGAGCACAAGCTCTTGTCTGAATCTCATCTACCCACTGCCAAGGAAGAGAATAGAATTTTTTTGTGCTCTTATGACTGAGGTCTTGGAACTCAGATTTGAAACTTATGTCCAAAGGATTTCCTATACTATTTTTATGCGTGACCAATTATGGCCAATTCTTAAGGATGAGGAACATCTAGCCTTCTAATACCTGAAGGGAGGTGAGATGTTATTTAGAAAAAGGTGAGAGTATTTGGGCATACCAAATAAATGGTTCTTAATAGACAGAGAATTGATAATAATATAGGAACAGAATTTGAGACCTATTCTAGAAAAAAAATGTATTCAACTAGTATTACATAAATAAATGGCACCAAAATCTCATTCTCCTTTTCTTGATTTATATTTTAAACCACCTACTGCATTTTATACCTATTACTCCATTTGTTAGCATCTTTTTCTTCCCAGGACAATATGACCTCTATGAGAGTGGACATAGAGCAGGGAGAGCACCTGCCTTAAAATGATTTTTAGTCTGTGAGCAACCCAGAAAAGGAAGGACAGCTCAACCAACAGCAGTAATGTGTATCTGCCCAAGAAAAGGGCAGCTGGAGAAAATATCAAGAGAGGCTTTCCTAAGTAAACGCTTTATTATGTAGTTTGTATCAGTTCCCTATTTCTGCCGTAACAAAGTACCACAAACTTAGTGGCTTAAAAACAACACAAATATATTAGTTTACAGATTTAGAAGCAAAGAGTCCAAAATGGATTTTATGGGGCTAAGGTGTGACAAGGCCTTATTTCTTATTGATGTTCTAGGGGAGAATCTGTTCCCTTGCCTGTCCCAGCTTCTAAGGCCATCCACATTCCTTGGTCCATGGTCCTGCACCACAGTGCCTTTTCTCTCTCTGCTCCCATTGTCACATTGCCTTCTTTTCATTTGATCTGCTGCCTCCCTGTTATAAAATTCCTTGTGGTTACATTGGACCAACTGGAATGATCCAACAGACTCTCCATCCTTAATCACATCTGCAAAGACCCTTCTGCTTTGTAAGACAGAATATTCATAGGATGTGAACCTCTTTGGGGAGCCCTAAGTCTGTTTATCATAGGCTTCTAAACAAATCTCTTTCCCAGCCAGTTCTTAACCAATGATTAAAATACTAGTCTTTAGGTACATTGAAGAACTTTTTTAAAAATAAGGAACATTCTTTTCTTTTTAAAAATAAGACTTTTTAAAAATAAGGAACATTTTTATAGTTCCAAAAATCTTTTTAAAATTCCAGATAATCTGTCAATTATATGTAAATATCACACATTAGGTAAATGTAAATTATCACATGGTGATATAAAAGGATCTTATAGATTTGAAAATAAGTATGCAGAACCGTGAATATTTGAAAATAAATGGAGAACATTGAAGAGACTTCCTGAGAAGCAGTCAGACTTGATGTTGATTCCACATTGATTCACTCAAAATAGGGAAGAGTATCACACAGAATATAACAGGAATTGTCATTACCAGTAAATATTAGCCCACCATCCAGAATATTATTTTTTGTAACTGAGATTTAATAAGAGAGAAAGAGCTGAAAATTGAAAGTTCAGACCCTGGGCAAATACCTGGACTTTAGATGTTTAGGTTTATGATCAAGAAAGCAAACCATATATTTTAAAGACTATTAAGAGGAAGTAGTCATAAATAATAAATAATAAATCATTCTGAAGAGGTAGGATTGTACACCTGCTGGGAAAAGAGCAGGGTTTTAGGACATAGATGTCACCAGACTTAAGGAATTTTTTTCTCCAGTGTTTTGATACTTTGGCATGTAGTTCACACAGCAGTTCATGGTTTTTAATGAGTTGGAGAATTATATTGAAATTCAGTACTGTGATAATAGCCTCCAAATTAATATTTTCTTTCAGATAAACTCCAATGGAAAAAAATCTAATCTTATTGCCCATAAAGTGACATAATAAAACCAGAATGCCAACTATAGCGTGGAAAACTCTTCCAGCAAATGTTACAGAGACTGTCCACTTTTCAAGTGTTTGCTCTTTGTGTTTAGCTATTAAAATAGGGGTTTAATTTAAAATGCATGAATAAGTTTCTTACTAGATTGCAGACAAGCAAAGGAAGTAAATTTTTTTCCCTCTCCTTTAGAGAGCTAGCTGATACTCACCCCCTTTCTTTCTTTCATGCATTTATAGATGTAGGAGGTGCAGGTGACATGGGGGTGCAGAGATGGTGGGGAGGGCAAGGGAGGAGGGTACTGAGCACACCTGCTCAGACGCTACTTGGCCGTCTTAATAATCTCTGTGGTTTCCCTGACGTTTCTGCTACTGCGTGACTTTTGCTTAGGCTGGGATTTATAGCTCTTGTCATTCAGGAATAGGTGTTTGAGAGGAGCCATTAAACAACCATCAAAGCATTAAACAGCTACACGCGCGGAAACCTCCCACAAGTACGCCAGGAGCTGGTTGCAGAGGATCCCTAAGCCTTGCAGCAGGTGCGATACTACTTAGAGGGGGAATCTGGGGAACTGGGAGTTGACAACAATGTCCAGAGGACCAGAGGCAAAAGAACACACAGCTTGAGTGTATGAGACAGATGCTGCCTTCTTGCTGCATTCACCATCTCCCACGTGTAATATTTCCAACACATTAACAGAGCATTAGAGTTCGTGGCATGCTTAGTGACAGGAATAGAACCATGAAATTGGTAATGTCTTGCCAGTTTTAAAATGTAGATGAATAACGTCTTGTCAGAGCAATGAAGTCTTTCTTATCCTATAAAAAATCCTTGTATAACTAATGAGACTCCTGGGCCATCATATCTGCTCTATTCAATTTCTTACACTAGTTTGGCTGTTCAACTACCTGTGGTATGGACTATGCAGATAGGTATTTTCAGAATTGATTAACACTATAATAAATGAATACACACATGCTCGCATCTGAGTTGCTTCCTGGATATAATGGGCAAATTTCACGTTACCAATTTTAAACTATCCCTGGTGTTTCTACGTCAATTATCAGACTTTCTTGATTCTTCTTTATACAGAAAACATGTAAATTAGCTTATGTCACACATTGTGGAGAGAGAGTCTGGGGATGGCAAGGTGTCAGAGAACTGCCATTTTGACTGATTGTACTCCTGGCAACTTATTATGATAATAGATTGCTTTTTATTATATCACTGTATTTGGCTGTGATGATATTTAACTATGAAAGATTAAAGACATGTCATGACGCCAGGGAACTTTATGAATGGGCCAGTGCATTTTTGTCACACTTAAAATTAGCAAGCCAGAACAGTAATAAACAATTCTGGGAAACTTCAGTCACTCCACTAAAGAATGCATGATTTTTGTCTCTAGGCATTTCCTTCAATTGTTGAGTCAATACATGTTTATCATTTATTCTTTATGTGCTAGCATTAGGATAGGCCTGTGTGGAACACTTGACCATAAATATGATACTGTCCTTAAAGACCTGATAATCAAGTTTATGTAAGGCAACATGAAAGAATACAAGAAAATACATACTAGTTTTAATTTGCTTGTTACAAAAATAAATGTTACAGAAAAGAGAAGCAGATCAGTAGAGATAGAATTACATAGGACAATTTGATAGTCAACTATGAATAGCAGATGAGTAGAATTTTGTTAAGGCAAAGGAGAAAAGAAAGCAACTTAGGGAGATCAGTGCAGAAGGGAAGAACATGGTTATTCAGGGAACAGGTGAAGCCATTTCTTAAGCTTAAAGGCTGCTATGTTCTAGGCTTTATGCCATCTGATTTCCATGCCTTTTCTTGGTTAATCATCTTGGTGAAGTAGACATTATCTATTTTGCAAATAAGGAAACAAAAACTTAGAGAGGTCCTATGAAGGTTCACAGCTTGGAAGCAGAACAAGTTGGGCTCAGACCCAGCCAGTGCAGTGCCAGGTGGCATGTGGCCTGAGAAGAGCACAGGGCACATGGTGGGCGTGTGCAGGCTCAGTCTAGGTTGGTGGCCATGGGAACCCAGAGGTGGGCTCAGATCACAGATGCTGTTCTCCAGATATAGAGAGAGGCAGGGGGATAGTTAAAGAAGACTTTGTGGGTTTTCACCTGGAAGGTGAATACTGGCATTGAGACTCACTTGGAAAGGGGAGCGCTCTCCTCGTAGCTCCTTGTGCTCTTCAGAGTTTTCAAGGAACTTAAAGGGCAGAATTCTTTGCCACTTAAGAGACCAATATTCAGTCATCCTCACCTTTGGGAGCAAAAAGGCGGAGATTGTTTGTCCCTAGACTGCTGACCCAGTTCTTCTATCGCAGTAACTAGGTCAAGCAGGAGGAAGAACGGGTGAGTGGGGTGGGAAAGAAGAAAGGTCTTACCTGAGCCAAGAGGGACTTAAAAAGAAAAGGAAAGGAGGTTAGGAAAGACTGCTAGAGTCCAGGGAGCAGGAGCTTTGTGTAGGTACCCTACATTCAGTGAAGAATTGGAACAATTAACTCAAATGTCACTTTTGTCTGGATTTTCAATATATGTATTTGTTAAGAATCGACTGAGTGTCTACTGTGGTAAGTGGCTTAAGGAATACAAATATAAATTAGACACAGATGCTACCCTCCAAGAATTTGTTGAGAATTATGGGGCCACAAACTCCTAATTAACGTTACAGCCAAGGTGGACCTGACTGATAGCCCAAGATAGGGGCAAAGTGCTCCAGAGTTCTGAAGAGAAAGACTTACTTCAGGAAGAAGGGGCAAGGGTAGGCGGCTCTAAGCAGAAGAGGTATTTTGGAGGTGGTATTTGAAATGTATGTGACAGGTTTGGAGCAATCCAGAGAGGGCAGAAGACCAAAAACCAGTTTTGGACGAAAGGAAAAGCTTGAATTCAAAGATAGAAAGGTGGGAAAGTGTGACGTGTGAGTAAGAAACAAATTGAATATCTGGATTTGCTTTGAGAGCCACAGGTACATGGATACTTCAGAAAATATCAGGATAATTGATTATGTTTTGTGCTGTATTCTGTATATCTATTGTTTCATTCAAAGCAGCTCATGCTGATACCACCAATAAAGTTATCAGGGTCAACTTGCCCCACCTCAAGTGTCACTCACTGTTTCTGCCAATATGGTGGGATGAGACCCTTCTCTCATAGTGGATTATACAGCACAGAGGTGGTTTGGAAAATTGCAGGGACTCCATCAGCTAAAAATCTATGAGCCACATGTTGCTATGGCTGGAGGACAGATGGGTCCTGGAATGATGTAAATAGAAGTGTGAGCCTCCCTACCCCTTCCATCTTCCATGTCCCTTCATGGACTTTGCTCCTTCTTACCGACAGGAAAAATTTAGCCCCCTTGAATGTGTTAGGGAGAAAAACCTGATTTGCTTTGAGCTGAGAGGAAGTTGCTGAAGGTGATGGAAAGAATGGAAGTCCCCACACCTATACTTCCTGGAAGAACCTTCACAAGGAATTCTTTCTTTCTTACTGTCGAACCAAGGCAGAAACATCCAACACAGAAACACTGCTGTTCCTTAGTGAATCAGGGAGCTAGAGGGATGTGAACTGTGCTGGAATGAGTTCGTCTTTTCTAAATCAACATTTGGCTCAAGGTGAGGAACAGGAACTCATTGTACTAAGCGTTGCCTCCCAGCACTTACTTTTTCTATAAATAAATTTATTTGGGGTTTAATAAACAAGCCATTTCTTTTGTATTCAAACACACAGCTGAAATGTACAGTGTGGAAAAGAATGATTAAAAATATGGTATTATTAATAAAGATATTAGCAAGGAAGTCAGTAGACATAGCACAGAGATCTGAGTCTATCAAGGATGATACAAAGAACTTCATCATAAATATTATTCGACGAATATCACACATACTGTACATTAAACATAGACAAGCTTCTAATGTAATCTCTAGTCTCGTTTATTGCATCTAGTTATAACGGATCAGCTCCCTTTTCGTTTATTCTTCAATTTCACTGTGGTAACATGCTTGAGTGAACACAGACATGGTACATTTAACCAATTTGGCACCATGCCTTAGGTTTATTAAACAAACAAAGATTTGATGGGCTGTCTCTAAACTCTAGCCCCTCAGGTATTTCCTGCAGCTGTAATATTGCTCCTAAGGTGCCTTTCACTCTGCTGGAGCAGGGACTCAGGACATGGTGAAAGTAGAATCCACACACTTTGGGACCAGTGTTTATTCCTTAGATTTGTCTCCTCTTTCTAACCTGGGTATTGTCTTTTCTCTACCTAAAAACTTCACAACCTGCATTTTATCCAATAGAGTTATAAACGGTTTTCTCTCAGAGTATTCCATGTACTTCCTTAGAGCCTTAGAACATGAGTGAGTATTAAGTATTGTGCAAAGTTACGAAGTGAATGAATGAATTAGTCTGTTTTTTCTCAATGAATAGACAAAGTCTTTCTCATTGATTAATTATCCAGATTATTTTTTCCTGAGCTCCTGCCCAGAGTATACTTATCTATCTATGAATTTTCAGATTGGTAATTTAGTTTTATGTATAAAGTGGAATTTTTTTAATGTCAAGAAGATGTATATTTCAATTTTTTTCCTCCCAAATCCAATCTAGCAAATGACACTTAATTTTTATTATACATCTGTCATATTAAAAGAAAAATTGCCTTTTAATATATTTTTCTGCCACGTATAGCACCTAGATAATAAATTGCAGCAATATGTACTAACAAAATAAAACTATTTTAAGGAAAATGTCTTTAGATGTTGCGTACAGGCCAGATACAATGGGAAGTATATTCCATAGGAATTAAAGACATGTGAACTTAAGGTTGCTTGTCCTTTGCTAGGAGATTTGTCTAATTCTCTATCAGCTTGGCACCTACTGCAATGTAGATGGATCATAAGGTTTGATCATTATTAAGAACATTTTTTATAACCCTAACTTACAACCCATAAACACCACCTCATCTCTCAACTAACAGCCCTTTTCCTTTTTTGGAGTGTTACCAAGGTGATACATACTACAGAGGATGTACTACTGAAAAGATAAGAATTGCAATAGGAATATTTCATGGGTTCATGGGTAACCAGGTTGCAAGCAATGTCCACAATCAGTGATTTGAAATAAATCTACATAAACCTCAACTCAGGACAAAACCTTCATAGAAGCCTGGGTTTGTTTGTTTGTTTGTTCTCAAAAGAAAGGATAAATTACCAGGTAATTGAAGTTACCTTTACTTGTATGGTTTTTGTTTGTTTGTTTGTTTGTTTTGTCTTTTTGCCATTTTTTGGGCCGCTTCCGCAGCATATGTAGGTTCCCAGGTTAGGGGTTGAGTCAGAGCTTCAGCCGCCGTATCCGAGCCTCGTCTGTGACCTACACCACAGCTCACGGCAACACCGGATCGTTAACCCATTGAGCAAGGCCAGGGATCAAACCTGCAACCTCATGGTTCCTAGTCGGATTCGTTAACCACTGAACCATGACGGGAACTCCTACTTGTGTATGATTTTTGAACAACAAAAAAACTCTAGATGTACTTTTTACAGCTTTCCTGGTGGCTCACTGATAGTGCATGATAATTACAAAGGTAGAAACAAACCAACACATGACAATGCATCAAAAACTTAACTGCTCTTAGTTGTGGATAGAGATGAATGAATTCTACCAATAACTTGTTAAATAATTCCTTTTATTTTCTGATATCATTGATGATTTCTATTGGCCAGAAGTGCAGGTTTAACCAAAATAATAAATTTAATTTTCCAAATGTTAACACCTTTGATCTTTACAATGACCTATGGAATTTGATAGGGTTCATTTTCCTAATGGGGGACTGACACACAGGAAGATGAAACAGTCTCCTAAAGATCACAGCAGCCATTTTAGGTGGCGCTGTGGCACATATGGGAAACGGACCTTGTCCATGGGAATAAATCCTTTGACATGCAGAGCCCTCTGGCGTGCTAATTGCACAATGAGTGAATGCCGTGGGATAATGGTAAAAGTCATCTCTCAAGAGCTTCGTGATCAGATTTGTACACTTGCACACGAGATTTCTCCGACCCGACTTTGTTTGCTAAATCCTGAAATTACCTCCTTAGTGTTTTGTTTTGTTTTTCCTGCTTCCACACGTTCACCTTCTATCTCCATAGAGATGGATTTCCCCTTTAATGTGGTTATTAGAAGTAAACTGCTCCGGATTCCACAGTTGGGAGGGAGATGGAGCGAAGTATACTGACTGTTTGGAGGTCTGCCTCCTCCCAGTTGACTCCTCACCAAGTCCACCAGAAACGGATGATGCTCACCGCCTCTATGAACAAAGCCTTTAAGCTGCTGTCAGTTTTATTTAAAGAACCCACAATGAGTGATGCCTGACTGTGTGGTGCTGTTTCACGTGCAGAAATCCTAGGGTGCGTAAGGAAGATACAGCTCCAATGCCATGTTTCTTGCACTTTGGCCTTGCAGAGTTGGTTTTTAGCCATGTGCTGCCTCTTTCTACCACTCCATCTCAATTTACTGAGTTACTGTGAGCTCAAGTAACTTATCCCAAGTCACACATGAGTGGCTTACCAGAATTCATACCCCAGAACTGTCATGGTTCCTAAATCCTTTATTATGAGCATTATACCATACCATCTTCCAGGGCTCAGTATTAACATCATGTAAATTTATTCTCCAGCATGATTCATTAAAATGAAAATGGGCCATTTTCTCTGATTCTCCAAGCACTTCAGAAGAAGCGTTACATCCTGAATACAGATTTCATTTCTGAGGAGACAAGAAAAGAAGTTAAACCTTTACGTGTATTGGAGGCTGGTTCATCTTAAAAGAGCTTTTATTCCAGTTTTTGGTTTAAAATATTTAAAGGAAAACCAAGAAGTATAAAGATTAAGAATAGCTACAATTGTATTTTTTAGCAGTAGGTAAAGCAAGGAAACTAAAAAGTACCTGTAATTCAGTGGCAAAAATCCCCTCTGGATTAAAAGTTAATGTAAAACTAAATTTAAAAAATCAACCTGTGCTAGACACCTACACACACATTTTAAAATACTTTCTGTCATCCTAAACTATATAGCATCGATTCCTGTTTTTGGTGGGATCTCAATTTCTGTTTAAATAGAGACTTAAAATGATAGTAAAGTAGCCACTTCTGTATCTCTCCCAATAAAAAATCATATCACAGGAAGTAAAAACTCACCATATGTTTAAGATTACAGTCAAGAGGTAGAAAGGTGAAAATAAAAGTAGAGAAATGATAAAATAGGATTTTGTCTTTTTCTTCTCTTTCAGGAAGACTCCTACCCTGACTGCATTCTTTTTTTATATGTATATAAAGAACATCCACTTTCCTTCACCTACAATTCCATTATCCTCAGCAAAAACCATTTATTAGGTACCTACTATGTGGAAAGCATCAGAACTGTCGCTATTTGAATAATAAATGTCATCTCCTCTGTCAAGGAGGTTATAATCTGATTGTGTTATAGAACATACATTTAATGGTACAAGCTTACATCTATGATGTGAAGAAGAGACTATCAAGTAAGTGGCACACACAGTAAATAATACAGGTGTTTAGAAGAAATAAATAATGATAGAAGAAGAAAAAAGAAAAAAGGGGGGGGGGACTTCCCAGCTAGAGCAGAGGCATAAGAGACAGTGAAGAAGAGCTTGACTACAGGATTCCAATGAGCCTGATTATCAATCCCATTTCTACCACTATTAGCTGTGTACCTTTATGCAGGACTTTTAGGAGTTCCCGTCATGGCTCAGTGGTTAACGAATCCAACTAGGAACCATGAGGTTTCGGATTTGATCCTTGGCCTTGCTTGGTGGGTTAAGGATCCAGCATTGCCATGAGCTGTGGTATAGGTTGTAGACGCGGCTCAGATCCTGCATTGCTGTGTCTCTGGTATAGGCCAGCGGCTGCAGCTCTGATTAGACCCCTAGCCTGGGAACTCCATATGCTGCGGGAAACAGCCCTAGAAAAGGCAAAAAGACAGGAAAAAAAAAAAAAAAAGTAAGCAGGACTTTTACCTTCACTGATTCCACATATATGAGTTGGGCAGGATAATACCTAGCCCATAAAGTCACCGTGAGTACTAAATTAGGAAGCATACATAACTACCTACTCAGGGTTTGTCTCTCAATAGATGCAAATCAGTGGCAACAATAGTTCCAGTGATGGTACTATTGAGAGCCTTTTTGACATTCCTGGGAGATTCCTAATGCCAGAGCCTGGCATAGAAAAGGCCTTGAATGAAATTTAGTTCCCTTTTCCAAGCCCTCCCTTACCTACAACACCATGTAATTCTTTAACTGCTGAAGGTAAACCCCGAATCAAAATAAATCTTAGAAGTTTAGAAATGGAGACAGACATTCAGATATGGATAAAGATGAACAAAGTCAGAAAGTTGAAAATACAGTTAGGGCATTCAAGAAACAACAAATATACTGGGTGTTTTGTTTTTTTTTGCATTTTTTACATATACATTTTGCACAGTGTTTAGCTGTCTAAACGCTACACATGGTAAGCACTACGGAGAGGGTTTCTTCTTACTACTTTGTGACTTAGAAACAAGTTTTCTGCTGAAACTCTCTAAAAATCCTGCTAAGATAGACATATTCCAAAATGCAAGAAACATAACTGATAAAATACAATATTCTGTTCAGCATTTTGACATATTTTACTGTCTTCTATTTTTATTTAGCTTAAAACATATTTTATGGTTACAAATAAACCATGTTACCCAAAGCCATAAAAAGTATATTTTAGGGATAACAGTTTGGGGAAATGCACCAAAATAAATACCACATGGAGTAATGATGATCCAGTGCTAATTATCGAAGAAGGTCATTTGTCTGTAGAGTCCCAGTTAATAAGTGAAGTAGTTGTAATAAAAACTCATTCCAGAGTAATGGTAATTACCAAACATACATGTAGGAGAAAGTTTATCCTCACACATGGTACCAGGAACACAAATGTAATAACTTTAAAGTAATATAAAGTTAGACAATGACAAAGAGCAATAAAATGTTAACAACGTTTCAGTGATGTTATTAACTTTAATAGCATTGAAACTTGGATCTTTGTTTTGGAAAATCCTAGGAGGAAGATGAGAGGTCATGTTTAGCGTTCTCACTCTCTGTTTTACTACAGTGGCTGTTGGAGGCACTATGCTCCCTAAGAATTCTAAACCACATGGGGTCTTAGCAGGAAAGAGCACTAGACTTGAATATAAGCATCTGCCATGATTAAGAGCACAGCAGTAAAAAGTAAAAATAAAATATTTTCAAATTCTTTGATTAAAAAAACCCCACTCTTAAGCACATTTCAACATAAGAAAAAGAAAAGAAAAAAAAAAAACTATGTATTTATGAAGAATTAACTGTAACGGCCTAAAAAAAAAAAAGCAACTTCAAAAAACAAGTGAAATGGGTTAACAAATTATGATACCTCATCATTGATTTTTATGCATTAAAATGTATAGTTTTAAAGATCGCCTAGAAAACTTGGATACTTCCTCCATTATATTTTCTCCGTATAACAGATGCGTAGTCTCCAAGTAACTAGGGCGCTTCTGCCACTGAGATCAGTTTTGCATCATCTCCCTCCCCCAAGGCACTATTTTTTGTAATAGTTATGATGCCCTGATTTTTTTGAAAGGAAAGCCTGATGTTTTATCACAGTTAATTGTGTAGAAATTAAATTTCAGGTATATGAATTTAATAAATTGGCAAGTCATCAGGTCGATTGTTTCAATCTTTCTTAAATTAGAATTAATATGACTAGAAAGAAATGACTTCCATCTTTTGCCTTCTTATTGTGAAATTTGCTAATTAAACAAAACCTCACAGTACTTAAGAGCAAAACATACTTTCATGCCTTGTCTTTCCAGGCTTAGCATTAAAGTAGGCAAGGTTTTTTACAAAGAAATTGTTCAGAAAAAGCTTCAAGACTAAATTATAAAGCATACTGCATTTCCTACAGATTTGCGGTAAACCAATAAGCTGTATACCAAGATGCTGCTAGAAAAACAGAGTATCACTATTTTCCAGTTATTGAAATACATTTTGGATAGGCCCTAGTATTGCATTTGAAAATACCTATCACAAGAAGTTCTTTTTTCCATTCTTTACTGTGTGTCACAACAAAAAATTTCTGCTCTTACAACATTCTTAATTTTAAAAAATGCTTTATTCAGGTAGCATAAATAAAATTACAAAATGTAGACTTTTTACAGATATGCTTTTGAATATCACATGTATTTGATCGAATATTTTGCAAAGTATTATGTATAATGAGAAGCAGGTGAAAATTTGGCAAATTAGTAGGTTTGGGGATATATAGTAAACACAGCCTAAATAAGCACATGTTTGGGGTTCACGCAAAAGATTATTTTATATAGTTCAAGTCTTTATTGCTGTTAAAAAAAATGAAGCAGCAAAACTTGTCATTTAAATTTTTCTGTCTATAATCTGCAGTTGCTGTGCATCCAGAAATACTAAATTGACACACTTTCACTACCTCAACACAAGGCCTCACAAAAGTGTTCAAGAAATATTTGCTACTTAAGTTACTTGAACACCTAGGTTATGGTAAATGATTTTGTCATAATATGGTCTAATTGATATATTATAAAATATATCCTATTTTATAATAAATTACTCTCTGGCATATGCAGTCATTGTTTAGCCATTTGTAACCTTATCTTTCTTCCCCCAACCTCAACTCCACCACTCCCATCATTACGCTTTTGTGTAAGGAAGAAGCCAATTCTAAGAATGCATTAACATGTACGTTTTAGATTAAAGAGTTAATAAAGTAGACTTTATACTTAACCATGATATCTCAAGTTTATGTATTTTTCTATCTTCCTAGGCAGTATTTGTGCCATACAATATACAAGTACCAAGAAATGAAAATGCTTTAGGTCTTTGAAAACTAATAAACAAATGAAGAATTTATTTTTAGAAATCTGTTCAAAGCTTAGATCAAGAAATGACTGAGTTATATAACATTTGAGAAGGAAGGGAAAATCATTTTCATCTTAATCTTTTATTTATTTGTATGTATATCAGCTAGAGTCTATTGCTATAACAGCAAGACACAATAATACAAGGACTCAAAGAATAGAGAAGTTTATTTTGCTCTCATATTACAGTCCATCCCTGCAGCACGGATGAATGATTTTGCTCAACATAATCATTCAGAGACTCAAGGTTTTTTTCATACTTGTCAATCTAAAATTCTCTGAAGCAGGATGGTCAGATTTTTTCCATAAAGGGGCAGATGGTAAATATTTTAGGCTTGATGGACCATATATGGTTTCTGCCATATAGTCTGCCTTTTTTTGTTCTTTTAACAATGCTTTAAAAATGTAAAAACTGGAGTTCCCATCGTGGCTCAGTGGAAACGAATCTGACTAGCATCCATGAGGACCCAGGTTCGATCTCTGGCCTCTCTCAGTGGGTTAAGGATCCAGCATTGCCATGAGCTGTGGTGTAGATCACAGATGCAGTTCAGATCTGACATCGCTGTTGCTGTGGTCCAGGCCAGCAGCTACAGCTCCAATTTGACCTCTAGCCTGGGAACCTCTATCTACAGCAAGGGCAGCCCTAAAATGCAAGAAAAAAAAATGTAAAAACCATCCTTAGCTTCCAGATGATACACATGGGCCACAGGTCAGCTTCTACATATAGGCCGTAGTTTGCAGACTCTTTGTTCAGTGGAATTTCCTGCACATTAGAAACTCAATCAATGCCTCCTCAATGTGCCAGCTTTCAGGAAGAGGAAAATAACTGAGGTAGAAAGCAAGCCATTTCCTCTTAAGGAAGTGAAGCAGTAGTTATACATGTCACTTTCAGTCATATTCTGGAGCCAAAAACTTACCATATGGCCACAGCTAGGCACAAAACAGCCTGGCAAATGAAGTCTCTAAGCAGATTTCCACATACCCTGCTAGGATTCTATTACTATATGTGTCAGTTTGGTCCTCTGGGAAATAGACACTGAGATAAATTTAGGAGTGAAAAAGGTTTATTGGGGGAGTGAAAGATACAATGTAGAGGAAGCAGAATTAGACTGGGAAAATCCTCAAACTGTGATGCAGAGCTGGTACCTGTGAAAGTAAAGAGGAAGGGAAGAGGAGGGGCAGAGCAAACCTCCAACCAAGAAGCATATGTGGCAGATAATTAGGTCAACCCTATGTGCATCTCCAGAGCAAATATTGCCCATTTAGGGTGTCTTATCTTCAGAAGGAATTACCAGACACTGTTGTCCCCACCATACTCAGTATTTGGCTGTGGCTGTGCAAGAAATAAATAGCTTCTGCTTGAAAGCCTCGGTGAGTCTTGAAGTCACTAATAGCTGGAGGCACCCAGCTTACTACATATCTTGCAGCTGAATGACAAGTTATTTCTTAAAATAAGATCTGAAATGGATACCTCCATAGATGTCATGTAAAAAGGGATGTAAAAGGGGAGAATGGACTTAGGGAATACTAGTAGTTGACACAGTATATATACTCCATTAGAAGAAACAGAAAGAAGTATGGATTTAGTCACTGGATGAATCCTGCTAAACCTATCAAGAAGAGGTTAGTGTCATACCCATTCTGAGTTTGAGCAACATTTACATATGTTCCTTTTTTACAGATCAAAATTCATGTAGCTGATTATAGGGTCCCCTATATTGTCACAACTGTGACTTTTTAAACCATTTTTAAAAATTGAAGTAAATTCATTTACAATGTTTGGTTGCTTGTGGGTGTACAGCAAGCTGTTCATATATGTGTGTGTGTGTATGAGTATGTTTTTATTTTCCATTATAGGTTATCACAAGATATTTAATGTAGTTTCATGTGCTATACAGTAGGCCCTTGTTGTTTATCTATTTTATATATAGTATTATGTGTATGTTAATCCCAGTCTCCTAATTTATCTCTCCCCCATCACTGCTATACACTTTGGTAAACAGAAATTTGTTTTCTTTTTATTATCATTATATTTTAATAGCTATTTCCCCAATACAATTTTTTTTCTACTGTACAGCATGGCGACTCAGTTACACATACATGTACACATTCTTTTTTCTCACATTATCATGCGCCATCATAAGTGACTAGACATAGTTCCCAGTGCTACACAGCAGAATCTCATTGCTAATCTGTTCCAAAGGCAATAGTTTGTATCTATTAACACCAAGCTCTCCAACCAACCCACTCCCTCCCCCTCCCCCCCGGCAACCACAAGTCTATTCTGCAAATCCTTGATTTTCTTTTCTGTGGAGATGTTCATTTGTGCCTTATGTTAGATTCCAGATATAAGTGATATCATATGGTATTTGTCTTTCCCTTTCTGACTTACTTCACTCAGGATGAGCATCTCTAGTCCCATCCATGTTGCTGCAAATGGCATTATTTCATTCTTTTTTTATGGCTGAATAGTAATCCATTGTGTATATATACCACATCTTCCTAATCCAATCATCTGTTGATGGACATTTGGGTCGTTTCCCTGTCTTGGCTATTGTGAGTAGTGCTGCAATGAACATGTGGGTGCATGTGTCTTTTTTAAGAAGAGTTTTGTCCAGATATATGCCCAAGAGTGGGATTTCTGGGTCATATGGTAGTTCTATATGTAGATTTCTAAGGTACCTCCATACTGTTTTCCATAGCGGTTTACCAACTTAACATTCCAGCAACAGTACAGGAGGGTTCCCTTTTCTCCACACCCCCTCCAGTGCTTACTATTTGTGGACTTTTTAATGATGGCCATTCTGACTGGTGTGAGGTGGTATCTCATGCCAGTTTTGATTTGCATTTCTCTAATAAATCAGGGATGTTGAGCATTTTTTCATGTGCTTGTTGGCCATCTGTACATCTTCCTTGGAAAAATGTCTATTCAGGTCTTTTGCCCATTTTTCCATTGGGTTGTTGGCTTTTTTGCTGTTGAGTTGTATATGTTGCTTGTATATTCTAGAGATTAAGCCCTTGTCCATTGCATCATTTGAAACAATTTTCTCCCATTCTGTAAGTTGTCTTTTTGTTTTCTTTTTGGTTTCCTTTGCTGTGCAAAAGCTTGTCAGTTTGATGAGGTCCCATTGGTTTATTTTTGCTCTTACTTCTGTTGCTTTGGGAGGATGACCTGAGAAAATATTCATAAGGTTGATGTCAGAGAATGTTTTGCCCATGTTCTCTTCCAGGAGTTTGATGGTGTCTTGTCTTATATTTAAGTCATTAAGCCATTTTGAGTTTATTTTTGTGCATGATATGAGGGTGTGTTCTGGTTTCATGATTTGCATGCAGCTGTCCAGGTTTCCCAGCAATGCTTTCTGAAAAGACTCTTGTTTTCCCATTTTATGTTCTTGTATACTTTGTCAAAGATTAATTGAGGAAAGGTGTCTGGGTTTATTTCTGGGTTCTCTATTCTGTTCCATTAGTCTATATGTCTGTTTTGGTACCAGTACCACACTGTCTTGATGACTCTGGCTTTGTAATGTTGCCTGAAGTCTGGGAGAGTGATGCCTCCTGCTTGGCTTTTGTTCCTCAGAATTGCTTTGGCAATTCTGGGTCTTTTGTGGTTCCATATAAATTTTAGGATTGTTTGTTCTAGTTCTGTGAAAAATGCCATGGGTAATTTGATAGGGATTTCATTGAATCTGTAGATTGCTTTGTGTAGTATGGCCATTTTTACAATATTAATTTTTCCAACCCAGGAGCATGGAATATCTTTCCATTTCTTTACATCTTCTTTAATTCCCTTGATGAATGTTTTATAGTTCTCAGCATATAAGTCCTTTACCTCCTTGGTCAGGTGTATTCCCAGGTATTTGATTTTTTTAAGTGCAATTTTAAAAGGTATTGTATTTCTGTATTCGTTTTCTAATATTTCATTGTTAGTATACAGAAATGTGACTGATTTCTGAATGTTAATCCTATCCTGCTACTTTGCTGAATTTTTGGATCAGTTCAAGTAGTTTTTGGGTTGAGTCCTTAGGGTTTTCTCTGTATAGTATCATGTTGTCTGCATACAGTGACACTTTTACCTCTTCTCTTCCTATTTGGATGCCTTTTATTTCTGTTGTTTGTCTGATTGCTGTGGCTTGCAGAAATTTGTTTTCTTTATCTGTGAGTCTGTTTCTGTTTTCTAAATAAGTTCTTTATATCTTATTTTAGATTTCACAGATAAGTTATATCATATAATATTTGTCTTTCTCTTTCTGACTTACTTCACTCAGTATGAGAATCTCTAGTTCCATTCATGTTGCTGCAAATGGCATTATTTCATTCATTTTTATGACTGATATTCCATTATGTATATCTACCATATTGTTTTTATCCATTCATCTGTTGATGGACATTTAGGTTGCTTCTATGCCTTGGCTATTGGAAATAGTGCTGCTATGAACAAATAATGCTTCTGTGAACACTGGGGTGTATATATCTCTTCAAATGAGAGTTTTCTCTGGATATTTACCTAGGAGTTGGATCACAGGATCATATGATAACTCTATCTTTAGTTTTGTAAGGAAACTCCAGACTGTTCTCCATAATGGCTACACCAATTTACATGCCACCAACAGTGCAGGAGAGTTCCTGTTTCTCCACACCCTCTTCAGCATTTATTATTCATAGACTCTTTAATGATGGACATTCTAACTGTTGATAACCTCCTTGTAGTTTTAATTTGCACTTCTCTAATAATTAGTGATATTGAACACCTTTTCATGTGCTTTTTGACCATCTATATGTCTTCTTTGGAGAAATGTCTATTTAGGTCTTTGCCCATTTGGTTGGGTTGTTTGGTTTTTTGATATTAAGCTGTATGAGTTGTTTGTATATTTTGGAAATCAATCCCTTGTTGCTGGCATCATTTGTAAATATTTTATCCTAGTCCATAGGTTGCAGAATAAGGAACAATTCCAAATTCATTCTATGAGGCAACCATCACCCTGATACCAAAACCAGGCAAAGATACCATAAAAAGAAGACAATTATAGGTCAATATTACTGATGAACATAGACACAAAAATTCTCAACAAAATATTAGCAAACTTAATCCAACAATACATGAAAAGGATCATACACCATGATCAGGTAGATTTATCCCAGGGATACAGTATTCTTTAGTATCCACAAATCTGTCAGTGTGATACACTATATTAACAAATTGAAGAATAAAAACTACATGATCATCTCAAAAGATGGAGAAGAAATTTTGATAATACCCATTTATGATAAAAAAAAATCTCCAAAAAGTTGGCATATAGGGAATCTACCTCAACATAATAAAGGCCATGTATGACAAACCCACAGCAAACCTCATACTTAATGGTGAAAAACTAAACGCATTTCCTCTGAGAACAGGAACAAAACAAGGATGCCCATTCTCAGCACTTTTATTAAACATAGTTTTGGAAATCCTAGCTAAGACAATCAGAGAAGAAAAAGAAATAAAAGAAACCCAAATTAGAAAAGAAGTAATAAAACCATCACTGTTTGCAGAGACATGATGCTACACAGGAAATCCTAAAGATGTTACCAGAAAACTACTAGAGCTTATCAGTGAATTCAGTAAAGTCGAAGGATAGAAAATTCATGCACAGAAATCTGGTGCATTTCTACATGCTAACAACAAAAGATCAGAAAGAGAAATTAAGGAAACAATCACATTTACCATTGCATCAAAAGAATAAAATTCTGAGGAATAAACCTACCTAAGGATGCAAAAGATCCATAATCAAAAACTATAAGACACTGATGAAAGATAAAACAACACGAGCAAATGGAAAGATATGGCATGTTCTTGGATTGGAAGAATCAGCATTGTTCAAATTACCGTACTACCCAAGGCAGTCTACAGATTCAATGCAATCTCTACTGCATTACCAATAGTATTTTTCTGAACACTAGACAAAAAAAAGTTTAATTTGTATGGAAACACAAAAGACCCTGAATAGCCATTTTTCAATCTTGAGAAAGAAAAATGGGGCTGGAAGAAAGAGGCTTGTCTGACTTAGACTACACTACAAATCTATAGCAATCAAAACAGTATGGTACTGGCACAAAAACAGACATGGAGATCAATGGAACAGGATAGAAACCCCAGAAATAAACCCATACACCAATGGTCAATTAATCTATGTCAAGGCAGGCAAGAATATACAATGAAGAAAATATAGTCTGTTCAATAAGCGATGCTGGGAAAACTGGACAATTACATGTAAAACAATGAATTTAGAACATTCTCTAGCATCATAAACAAAATAAACTCAAAGTGGGTTAAAGACATAAATGTAAGACCCAGTACTATAAAACTCCCTAGAGGAAAACGTAAGAAGAACACTATTTGACACAAATTGAAGCTATGTCTTTTTGGATCCAGCTCCTGTAATGGAAATAAAAACAAAAATTAAAAAAAAGAGACCTAATTAAATTTAAAAGCTTTTGCACAGCAAAGGAAACTGTGATTTATTTATTTTTTATTTATAAGCTGGTACTATGTAGAATCTAGTATTCAATTTGTAGGGAGTAAGATGCAACTGAAACATTGAGAAAGATCTAATTAGGGCCCTATGCCTGAAGTCATCACAAATAATCATAACATAGATACAGAGAATTGACATGGTTAAACTGTGGATTTTTCTGATTCACTTCAAAAGCACCTCTGCAATGTATCTCTAACACCCATGATAAAAATTCTTACTCTCCCTTACTGTTCAGCTCCAACAGTTGGAATTAATTCAGGTGAAGGGGAGTACAGAAGACTAAGTTTGAATATAAATATCTTTATGCACATCCAATAAATGATTTCAGTGAAGAAACAACTCTCAATCCAAAAACTCCAGAGTACTGATTTTTACCATTTACTGAAGGTGCTAATTGATGCCAAAATTTTTACATATGTTGCATTTAATCTTGCAACATCCCTGCAATAGTTATTGTTATTCCCATTTTACAGATGATGGAACAAAGGCACAAAGTTTTGGTGACTTCACAAAAGCACATGATTAACATAGACTTCACCTGGTGTTCAACTGAGAGCCCCAAGACCAGAATCCCAGCACCTATCATTTTTCAGTAATGCCATTGTCTTTCTAAAATGAACAATCCTTTTGAATAATCATTCTTTCCTCTTCTTAAGAGTGTTTAGGAGTTCCTGTTGTGGAGCAGTGGAAATGAATCTGAGGATGCCGGTTCAATCCCTGGCCTCACTCAGTGGGTCAGGGATTCGGCATTGCCATGAGCCGTGGTGTAAATCACAGATGAGGCTCAGATCCAGCATTGTTATTCAACCCCTATCCTGGGAACTTCCAAATGCTGTCATGGATGCAGCTCTGAAAAATAGAAGCAAAAAAAAAAAAAAAAAAAAAGTTCACATTTAGTCATATTTGGAAATTCACTGCTTTTCGTAAAGAACTTTAGTGAGAGGTGAGAGAGTGAGGTGGGAGAACTTTGAGTAAAGCTATTGAATGCAGGCTCTGAACATTTTGCTGTTTATTTTCTGGAGCTCTTACTTTGGGACCAGATTCAGTTAGGGAAAAAAATGTTGAAATCATAGTCTTAAAAAATGAATGTTGTTATATATCTTTCTTATGAGAAATTAGAAAATTGTGCTTACATGTGTGTGTTTGTGTGGGTCTATGTGTGTACAAGAATGTAGCCAAACATGAAAACAAGCCTAAATATCCATGATGCCTTTCTGTACCCTCTCACACATCATTATATAATTGACGTTCCTCATTCTTGCTCTAATTATTGCCTGATCTGATGATCAAGAAGTAGAGGAGAGACATCCTTGGAAGGTTAATAAGCCATCCAGAAAATTAGATTAGCATGATCAAGCCTTAATGATTATTATTTCTCATTATATTAGATCACCTGTAAAGTTTGAGGAAGAAAAAAATAAATTGGCATCATTGGGCAGTTATACTTATAGTTTTCCACAGTAGATTTTACAGATGATCACCAGTTATGAATTCTTTTCATATCGAAAACCAGAGATTTTTTATAAATTATACTACCATTATTATAGTAATCAAAGCTCGTTTATTTGATCATCATCATAATGGAGTACTTGAGGCATTTTCTCCTTTGCTAATTGACAGTTGGTCAGTTAAGAGGTGCTTTTCATAAAATCTTCCATAACCCGAAGGGTTTGAATTAGCTTTAATAAATGCCTGAGAAGCTCCTCTACATTCTTAAGTGCATTTGCTAAAACTCCCAACTGCTATTTTCCACCTTCTGGTCAGAAAATGCCTTTGATCTGCCATCTAGCTGCCTTTCTTCCTTATATATATCTGTCTCAAGCACTGCAACCCTATTCATCAGCACAATGACACATTATCATTTAGATATCATTTTCTGAAGCCGGATTTCTCTGAGAAAGAAAACGAAATGCAAAGAGTGGGAAAAGGGTCAAACTGAAGCTCAGATTGCCCCATTTGGAGAATTGTGGGTGGTGGCCTGTGGTCAGAAGAATGAGCCTTGATCTTGATCCTCACTCACACCCTAATTACACACCTAGGTACTTCCTGTGCAGACTTTTTGGCTCACAGGCTGCTCCCTGCGCGGCCACATGCCATTTCACCATCTGTGGTGGGGACCCCCGGGACCCAGACTCCTCAAATCAACATCCGGTTACATTGGTTCCTTTAACTTCAGTCTCCCCATCACTACCTAGTAAGATGATGGTAGTTGGATGGGGGGAATGAATTGAACTAAATGCATAGATGAACTTGCTTCAAAGAGAGAGAGAGAGCATGTCATCTTAAAAGACTCAAAAATGTTTTACAATATTTTCTCATAATACAGGAAGACTTCAGGAAATAATGCAGGTTTGGTTCCAGATCACTGCAATAAAGCAAGTCACAGGAATTTTTCCCAGTGCATAAAAAGTTATGCAATCTATTAAGTGCAATGGCAATATGTGTAAAAAAAACAATGTACAGACCTTAACTAAAAAACACTGTTGCTAAAAAAATGCTAATCATCATCTGACAATGTAAGATTGCCACAAACTTTCAATTTGTAAAAAAAATGCAGTATCTGTGAAGTGCAATAAAGAGAAGCACAGGAAAACCATATATGCCTGTACTCTGATATCCATGATGAAGGGGACTTTATTTAGCTCACTGCTCTGTCCCTATTACTTCTAGATAGAGTGTGTTCAGTAAATGCTGATAGAATATTCCACAGAAACTGGTCCATATCATTGAACTGAAATTTCAATAACTAGTTTTACCTTTATTCCTTATTGTTATTATATTTTAAGGAAGAAATTGTTATGGTGATACAAACTCCCAAGTATCAAGAGTATGAATGGTTAATCTAAAACCTCTTTGCTAACGGGAGAGGGAGGAAGAAAATTGGGGAGAGATGGAAGGAAGGGAGAAACAGTTTGTCAGATGTAACTAAGCAATGTGTATATTTGAATAAAGAAATGTTATACACTTAAATATTAAACTTACAAATGACCCTTTTTCTTGTCCCTGGCAAAATCTATTCTTTTTTTATTCAATAAGTATTTCCTAAATGCCTATTAATATGTGAGTAGATGGGCACAGGGCAAAATAAAAACAGCCAGCAAGCCAAAAAGTTCTTACCCACAGAGAAACCATAGAGGTGGTTCCTTCTATTTTTCCCTCCTTCTTTCCGTCCTTCCTCCTGTACAGAATACAAAGTCAAAAGTATAAAGAATAAAATGGCATCCTTAATATCTCCTGCATGATTTGAATTAATCTGGAAAAGTTAGCAATTGAAATCTCTTCACCAGCTGAGATTAGCTTCCTCAGTGTGTATTTTAGTGTTTAAAATAAATATTTTGCAATTAGGGTGAAATATGTTAGCAACAGCTGCAGACTGAAGGCTTCTATTTATTCAGACACCCATTTATCTCCAAAATATCAAGGTAATGGCACACCCCCAGCTTATCACTGCTTCTAGATATGAACATGGAATTAAATCTCTCTGTGCCTTCATTTTGCTTTAATCTCTCTCCTCAAACTGCTGGTAATGAGAGGCCTGCTGCTGTCAGTTGGGAAGATAATTCTTCAGTAGGAAATTTTTAGCCACTAAAAATCAAGTCTTCCATTACAAAGAATATACTGCTCAAGGCTCCTATGTTGTCTTGGTTTAAATTCACATGGCTATGAAGTTCCTGTGTGATGCAGTGGGTTAAGGATCTGGCATTTCTGCAGCTGTGGTCCTGGCAGCAACTGCAGTATGAGTTTGATCCCTGGCCCAGGAAGTACCACATGCCACAGGCATGGCCAAAAAAATATATATATATAGTTTTTGGAGTTCCTGTTGTGGCTCAACAAGTTCAGAACTCAACATAGTGTCCATGAGGATTTGGTTTTGATCCCTGGCCTCACTCAGTGGATTAAGGATCTGGCGTTGCTGTGACTATGGCGTAGGCCAGCAGCTATAGCTCCAGTTTGACCTCTAGCCTGGGAACTTCCATATGCTGTAGGTGTGGCTGTAAAAAGAAACAAAATACATAGAAAAAAATTCACATGCTAAGTTTATACATGGGAGAATTAGGCCCCCATGAAAAGGAAACATTTTTATAAAGATGTATTCTAAGCTGTGTGTATATATTAGTGCTATTTTCTAGGCACAAGAACTAACCTCAGTGTATGAGGTAGGCATACTAACTCAGGCTGCAAATATAATTGGTAGCTAGAGCTTTGGACAAAAAATATCCATTAAAGCACATTCACTCTATTGTGCCTAGTTCTATTCATCTCATCTGTTGAGCTTCAAGTCACTGTAATACTAGTGCTCATTATCAGGATGATTGGACTAAATTAGAAGATAGCTATGTTTTGAGCACTTGAGCTAGAGTAAGAATACAAGGTTTTACCAATTAAGATCTGTTATGAAATCAAAGGACATTACATTACAAAAGTAACATACATAGTCATGTCACATAGGCAGGTATCATGGTAAGTTATCCCCCCCATTTCATCAGAAGCTGCAAATGAGAGTTATACCATCTTTTAATCTATATAAGTTGAAAGATTCTAAAACAGAAGTACAGAATTGGTATGATTAATTCATGAATATTATTATATGCATACTTGAGTTACATCTTTCTAGAGCAGCTCTATACAGCAGAACTTTCCTGCTGATATAAATGTTTCATATATGCCCTGTCCAATAGAGTTATCACTAGCCACATGTTGCTGTGAATTTCTTGAAATGTAGGTGGTGCAACTAAAAAACTGGATTGTTAATTTTATTTATTTTTAATTAATGCAAATTTAAACAGCTACAAGAGGCTACTAACTACCATATGGGACCACACAGTTCTAGAACATGTGATTTATAATTTTTAAAAGACTATTTTTTTAACAGTTGAAATGTAAAATATAGCTTTTAGTCAACATTAACCAAAATATATAAAATAAACCTAGTTTCATCATATGGACACATATTTACAGAATATGTCAGATCATCCCACCAAAGTGGATTTTCTATGTTGAACAAAAGTCTTCAAAGGAGTTTAGAGACAAATATTCAGCACCTTTCCAGCCTTCTTGCAGCCACATTTTTCTCAACATATCAGGGTTTCGTGGTTTATATTTAAAATGTTAAAATGAAATATAACCATTGCTTAGGCAAGTCAAACCTTCTCAGAACTACTAGGGGAAACTTAAGACAGGTCGATACTCAGGTGTGCATATTCCATACCAAGTGACATATTAACTTCTCTACTGGCTTATTAGAAGAAAGATTTGATGTCAGGAAGTAAAGATAGGAGATTACCAAAGGCTCCCCCTCTTTTTGCCAGCCAACTATTTGATTTATTTGATGAGTGATCTCAGACGACCCTTTCAGGCACTGAACCATCAGAGAATTTTGTTGCCAGGTGATAAGAAACCTGCAGAGATACCTAAATCTTCTTTTACCACTGGGAGTTTCATATGTTCTGGAATAAAGAACAGTTTTATGTATGATGTTTCTATCTGGATAGCTCTAGGAATATTCAAAAAAGATTCACAGACTTAAATCAAATTCATACTGACAAGGACCTTGAAACTGCATGAAATTTACCAAGAATGTGTGAGACAACACCTTATTTTTATTTTATTTTTATAGCTTGTTTCCCAAAGGTTGAAGGAGTGGCTAATGTATTATACATTGAGAAGTCTATTAATCTTTTGATTAGCATTTGTTTTCCTATATTTTCCTTAGAGACAAACCAGCAAATGAGGAGTGCACTTAATTTGATCTCTGGAGTAATTATGGATATGGATATTGTATCATTTAATAGATGCACTAAACAAACCAGTAGGTTTTTTAATGTACATTTCTATGAACCAAGAATGTAATGGCCTTCTTAATTTTATTGAAATTCTTGAACTGAAATTTATTTCTAATCTAATGTGTCTGCTGATCATATATAGTCTTGGGTTCTTTGGTAGGAGTTAAGTCCAAGTAATCTGTCTTTTAAAAAAAGTTGAAATCTTTCCCAGTTACAATAAAACTGATGTGAAACCTGCCTTTAAAAATATATACTATACAAGTGACACTCTTGGCTGTTCTGCCCAAATCACAGATCTCTCCATATGCAGCAGTTTCACTCAGGAGATTTCATTGTTTATAGCATATTCACCTGGCCCTGTGATACTGCCAAGTGTTGCTGATATCTAATAGAAGCTGTCTCTAAAACACATCTTCCCATTTAGAAATTCTTCACCCAAATATTTTTTTCCATTCCTTTGCACTCGTCCATCTGTACACAAACAAAACACTGCTTCAGCCATCTGACCCTCTTAAGAGTAAAGCTAAGGTATGAGTTTTTTTGAAATCCCTGTTTAGGCAAAGGAATTTACTTAACAACCTTTCTCTCTGACCTGGCTTGTCAAGCAGTGTGGGAACAGACAAGGAATGAAACTGTTGTCATGAGTGCCCATGTTTCTGAAGGAATTTAACAACCCAGAAAAGTCCTCTTCATTTTGATATGTGTATTTGTGTTAGTGGAAATTACTTCTATATGGAAGTGGGTTTTTTTTTTTCTTTAAAAATGAATATAATGCAGTAAAGATCAGATAATTCCCTAGGTCTACCTCTATATTTAGGAGTAGTTTGAAAGAGATGGGGTTTAGTGCATACAGGTCCCTTTCCCCCAAACCTTCTCTCCATTTAAAAATTCTGTCAATACCAGTGCTCGTATGGCTACATAATTCGGTAAGAAGGCTGTTTCAGATACACAAAGAAAAAGCAATTGAGTATAGAGACAAAATTAGTTGCAACATATCAATATTTCACAAGACTTTAAGTATTTCTTTTCATTAACATTTTCTTTGAATCCCACGACGTATTTTTCAAGGGAAGAACCTCCTATTCATTTTATCTGATCTAAAAATACGAATACGCATGAAGAAATCTAAGCAGCGTTGGGGAAAAATGAAAGCAACAGCACAGAATGTTGTGTGGGTATGAATTTGGGCAGGAAGCAGAATGTGTTTTGAGATAGGGAAAAAAATGTTTTTTCCATTTGGGAATACCCTGAATCAGCCACAACCTGACCTTCATGTCATCAGGTTTTTAAGGCATTTTAAAAGCTATGTGTGAACATAGCTTTTAAAATGCCAATAATTATCAGGAAATAGTTTCTTTGTGCTATGAGAAAGTGAAATTAATCTATTCAAGGATTCAAGAATTTAGCATATTTTTTGCACTTCTTAATAGCTACAGTTATTATTAATACTAGCTCTAGTGAAAGAGTAAGATTAAATTGTCTTAAATGTTTCAACAGTTTTCTATTGTCCTCTCCCCAGTAGGTAGCATAACACTCCTCCAAGCCTTGTCTCTTGCTGCTCTGCCTTCCCATAGCAGTCCACACATTTCTGGCTTCATACTGTCATTTTCAGACTATCATCAATGCAGTCTGGCACTATCACTCCCAAAACTGCTTCTTATTTGTAACTCATGCTATTTGCTGATACCACCTTTTCCTCATACTGTAGGTATAAGCCGCTGAACTTCCCGTCACTGCATTTTTCTCAATGATTTCAGCACATGGCTTACTTTCGTATACTCTATTCCAGGGTAACCATCAGTAACTGGGTACTTGGGAGCTTCTGTTGAGTTCCATCAACATGGTAGAAAGATTGCATCCGTGCCTCTTAGCCCCATCCCTGACATATTCCAGTTAGGCAAGTTTATACAGTAGTAACAAACATCCCCCCAAACTTCATGGCTTCAAAGAATCAAGGTTCATTTCTCATTCTCACTCCTTGTTCACCACAGGTTGGCTGGGTGATGAAGCTAGGTGGGGGCAGCTGGCTCTGCTCATTGCAGTCACTCAGAGACTAGACAGTCTTATCCATTCTCTCTCCAAATTTCATGCCATATTGGACCACTGTTCACTATATCCCTGTCATAGCATCCTTCTTGGGCCTCCTTTCTTGCCCATCTCAGGCACCTTTTAGTATTAGGGAAGGTCTCCAACCAGCAATTAAATCCTCTAGCCTAAAGTTCCTCATGTCACTGCCACTCAACAGCTCATTAGCTAGAACCAGTTACATGGCCTGTTCAACCACAGGGCATTCAAGAAATGCAATCTTCCCCTTTGCCTGGACATTTTAATGAACAACATTATTAACAACTATTGGATGTATCTGATATTCCTTCTCAACACTGGCTCCATGGTTCCTTTTCCAATTCAGTTTAGCTCTGTGGAAATGTGGTCACACTTTGTTATTCACTAGAACTACAACACGACAAAAATTTGGAATTCTAAAATTCTCCTCTCTGACCACTCCTTTCTGTCATCGCCCAAGCCCTGTGCTTAGAATGGATATAAAAGCAAATGAGACATGTATATTGACCTTGAAGAATTTTCAAGACAGTGGAAGAATCAGGAAACTTCTTTACAACCTCTGTAATGTATTACATCCTAAAAATGTGTGGGGGCACAAACCAAGATCCCAACATAGCTCAGAGATGAAGGAAGAGGGTGAAAAATGAATGGTGTGATGCTATAGCTGAATCTTCAAGTTAGAATCAGAATTAACCATAGACAGGCCACTATGGACAGTGGAAACAGCATGTGTGAATCCCCAGCAAAGTGACAAGTAGCAACAGCATAAGGAGCACGCCAGGGGTTCTAGAGATGAAGGTGCAGTGATAGGTTGGGGGCAAATTATGAAAGACTTTGAACACAAGGATAAGAACTATGGATTTTTATCCCGAAGGTAATGGGGAACCTTTGAGCTAAACAGGGTTGTATCATAATCAAGATTTGTGTTTTAAAGGTATCATTCAGGTTTGCTCATAGTTATCAGAAATATTTCATTGGCTAAATTAAATAAATAGCAGAGCTTTATAAAAATATGTTTTTAGATTTTGCTATTAATTCCATGAATGAAACCCACAATGTTATAATCATAAAAATGTTTCAATCTTTTAACATGTTTATTGGATTTATTACATTCATCAATATGTTTTTACTTACAAAATTACATCATAATTTATGCTTGGTGATTTTAGCATATATGTCCCTCAATGTTATAATTTTGAAAACATTAAACAGAATAAGCTACAGTCCTGTTAAACCTAAATCTTTATGATTTAGGCTGACCAGCAACTTTCTCAAAAACTTGAAAAACTTTTTTTAAATATGCAAAAACAGGAGTTCCCGTCGTGGCGCAGTGGTTAACGAATCCGACTAGGAACCATGAGGTTGCGGGTTCGATCCCTGCCCTTGCTCAGTGGGTTAATGATCTGGCATTGCCGTGAGCTGTGGTGTAGGTTGCAGACGCGGCTCGGATCCCGCGTTGCTGTGGCTCTGGCGTAGGCCGGTGGCTACAGCTCCTATTCGACCCCTAGCCTGGGAACCTCCATATGCCGTGGGAGCGGCCCAAGAAATAGCAACAACAACAACAAAAAAGACAAAAGACAAAAAATAAATAAATAAATAAATAAATATGCAAAAACAAGGAAATTAACTTAGTCCCAATTACCTTACAATTCAGGTATAACATGTTTAAAAATGAAAGGTCCATGAATCTTGATGGATCTATAAATGAAAGTGATTTGAGTTTAAAAACCTAAAGTTTAGAGAATTAGTCTCATTATGAAATTCCAAATAGAGCATTGTTAATTTTTAAAAATTTATCTCTTTCCATTTATTTCTGGATATCCTTGGCAGTCTAATGGTGATAAAAATTTCTCTGAAATCCCATGCAATTTTAAAAAATCTAGATGTCTTTTCCACAATTATTCATTCTTTTCATGTTACAGTTTTAGATTGAACTAAGTGGTTCTGTAAGTAGTCATATTGATTAGCTTGAAGTCAATTTCTAATCTATCCTGGCACTTCAGCTTTCTTAAACCATTTTGTGGTTTCGTTTGGCTTTGTGTTTTCTTCTTTTCCATTTTGCAAAAGATAGATGTTCATGTCTTATTCACAGACGGGATCTTTTTATCCTTACTTTTGCCTATACATTTTTTCCTTCTCACTTTCTTTTGTTCATGTTGATTCAAAATGTACATGAAACAACTTCTGGAAGGGAGTGAAGCTGAGGATATTGGGGCCAGCTTTGCTTGGCTGCTAGTGTGGGCAGATGCCAAGAAGAGCACCACAAGAAAGACCTTCAAGAGTGCTAGAGAACAGGCCATAAGTTACAGCTTTGAAACCAGAGTTTGAGAGACAGCTGGAAAAGGGAATCACAAGAGTAACCAAACTCCACCAATCAGAGCCAATAGGCAGGAGGAACCTGTAGAGATGAGAGTCTCTCAATATAGAACAGGCAGGTGTGGAGAAAGAGGTGTAGTAGCTATATCTAACACAAGACTGAAACTAATCACAAACACTGGACTCCAGTCCTGACTGTATTTTTTTGTTTGTTTTTTAGGGCCACACAGCTTCATATGGAAGTTCCCAGGCTAGGGGCTGAATCAGAATTGCAGCTGCTGGCCTATACCACAGCCAGAGCAACTCAGAAGCCGAGTCGCATCTGCAATCTATACAACAGCTCACAGCAACACTGGATCTCCAACCCACTGAGCAAGGCCAGGGATCAAACCCAAATCTTCATGGATACTGGTTGTATTCATTTCTGCTGCTCCACAAGGGGAATTCTGTGACCATCTTCCTATTATTTTGTCTAATGTGATTCCAAAAATTAGGGACTGGACCTTTAATAGCAAAAATAGGCTGGAAGTATCATAGGCAATTCAGAAAACTTATTGTTACAACTACCAGTTCTATGAAATGCCTTGACCCTTAAAACTGGCTTCATTATTACTGCTGCTCTTTTATTTTATTGGTCTATTTATATCAATAAGTTACATATTTAAATAAGCCTCATCTTCATACATTTTATTTTTACTTCTTATTTAGACTTGGAAGTTATACGTAGATGAATATGTTTTGCAGGCTTATGGTGAAAAGCAATGTCCATCACAGATAAATAGGAAAATAAAATATAAAGCTCTAATTTTATTCTTATCTTTGGAGGGGGAGGGAGTAGGATGGATGGGAAGTTTTGGGTTTACAGATGCAGACTATTGCCTTCGGAATGGATTAGCAATGAGATCCTGCTGTGCAGCACTCGGAACTATGTCTGGTCACGTGATGGAGCCTGATAACATGAGAAAAAAGAATGTGTACATGTATGTGTAACTGGTAGAGTTGTACGGTAGAGAGTTGACAGAACACTGTTAACCAGCTGTAACAGAAAACAAATAAAAATCATTATATAAAAAAAAGCAATAAGGAAAGAAACTATCACTTTTTAGTGCTTTCTTTGTTCCAGGATGCAGTGGGCTAGAACAAAGAGCCTGGAGCTCTTTGCAAACGTTCTGAGGCTGCCTGTCTGAGACTCCCCACCCACTTCTATCTGCTCCTCCCTCAAACCTTTTACCTCTTTATATAAGAAACCAAATGAAGACGTTTTGGTGTAAGACTTCCTCTACAAGTTTTCGATATTTTTATTTCTCTATTTTGTTATGTCATTTTGTGATTCTCATTTTCTTGCTCCATCAAAGACTCCTATTTCAGTAATATTATCAGGTCACCCAAAGGGCCAGAAATTCACGTTTGTGATGCTCAGCCTTGGACTTCCTTCAGAGAACCTTCTTACTTCCTTCAGATAATGGCTTTACTTCAACTTTAACACTTGCTTAGCATTAACACCTTAGGGTGGCAGAGCAATTTCGAGGGTGCAGAGCACTTCCACACATCCTCTGTTTAATCTTCACTATAGCCTGTGAGTTAAGCAGAACAGGCTCTCATTTTACAGATAAGAAATCTGGAGGTCCAGAAAGAATTTGGGCACCCCACATTCAGATCTCCTAGCATTAGGCCTGAACTGCCTTTAGATTTCTTCACGTCACTTTCAATTTTAAAACGGCATGATCAGATTTGCATTTTAATAAGATACATGGGAGATATATTTAAGAAAGGTAAGTTTGAAAGTGCAAAGGCAGGAAGTTAGAAGTTTAGACGAGTATGATTAGAATCTGACCTAGTATTGTGGTGATGGAATAAGAAAATAGGTAAGAAACATGACATGTAAGTTGTTATCATATTGCAAACCCTTTCTACCAAAACAAACATTAAGTAGGTTAGGGTGACTCTGTGGGCAATTTAGTCTTTTTTTTTTTACATATATATAATGATTTTTATTTTTCTCCATTATAGCTGGTTCACAGTGTTCTGTGAATTTTCTACTGTACGGCATGGTGACCCAGTTACACATACATGTATACATTCTTTTTTCTCACATTATCAAGCTCCATCATAAGTGACCAGACATAGTTCCCACTGCTACACACTGGGATCTCATTGCTAATCCATTCCAAAGGCAACAGTCTGCATCTATTAACCCCAAGCACCCCATCCATACCACTCCCTCCTCCTCCTCCTCCCTCTCCCCCTTGGCAACCACAAGTCTATTCTCCAAGTCCATGAGTTTCTTTTCTGTGAAAAGGTTCATTTGTGCCATATATTAGATTCCAGATATAAGTGATATCATATGGTATTTGTCTTTCACTTTCTGAGTTCCTTCACTCAGGATGAGAGTCTCTAGTTCCATCCATGTTGCTACAAATGGCATTATGTCATTCTTTTATATGGCTGAGTAGTATTCCATTGTGTATATATACCACAGCTTCCTAATCCAATCATCTGTCAGTGCACATTTAGGTTGTTTCCCTGTCTTGGCTACTGTGAATGGTGCTGCAATGAACATGCGGATGCATGTGTTTTTTTAAGGAAAATTTTGTCTGGATATATGACCAAAAGTAGGATTGCTGGGTCATATAGTAGTTCTATGTATAGTTTTCTAAGGTACCTCCATACTGTTCTCCATGGTGGTTGTACCAGCTTACATTCCCACCAACAGTGCAGGAGGGTTCCCTTTTCTCCACACCCCCTCCAGCATTTGTTATTTGTGCAATTTAGTCTTTATTTGATGACTCAAATCAAACTTTCCGTGTCACAAAATGCCTTTAAAATTATCAACACCAAAAGTCATGTACTAATGACATACAAAAGTGCAAGTTCGTAAGCCTATATATTTATTCATCAGAGATTTGCTAATTAGAAGAAGTGAATACAAAGTTGGAAAGCAACAAATTAGTGTAAAAAAGACTTAAAAAAGATTTTGGTCTTTCTTCATTTGCATTCACTCTCCCGTAATACCTCATATCCTCTCTCTTTTTACCACATCCTCCCAACTGATGACCTTTACTTTGAGTATAAATACAATACAGGCAGTAAATACAACCAGAGGAGATCAATTTCATCCTCTTCTTTCCAGTGTCACCTCCTTCCCACACCTGTATCCACATACTCTGCCATCCCTTCTAAAGTGGAAGGCATATTTGTACCTCTTAGACCAACTGCTATACCTGTAAAACCATCCCTTCTCAAGGACATTGCTTCTGTGACTATTGCCTTTCTCTCCTGCATAAATTTGTTCCTTTCTGCTCCATCATTTCTCTCAGCATCATAATGATGCCTCAACTCCATCCTTCCATAAATAACTTTCTTGACCCCACATCCTTTTGCAACTAATGCCTCATACTCTGTTCTCCTCATTAGTAAATCTGTGAAAAATTGTCACCTACATTCACTATTTCCACTTGCTAACTCTTAATCTTTTCTCAGTATCCTCTAATTGGAATTTGGTGCCCACCATACAATAAATACAACACAGGCAGTAAATACAACCAGAGGAGATACATTACAATAACTCATTCAGCCCAAGTCAATGTTCATAACTTACCAATAAAGACTAAATTTCCCACCTTTTAGGCATTTAATAAAGAAAAATTATAATTATTTACATGAATTTATTTAAAATAAGTTAATTATACTGATGAGAATAAAAATATTTTTGCTTATAGTTATATGCTTGATATGGTAGAGTCTCATGAGGTCTGGCATATTAACTTGCTCTGATGAATTCTGCTCTGCCTGATATCAAGCTGAATAAGCTTTTATCCTTCCTTCCATCCTTCCTTCTCTCATTTTTTTCTTACTTCATTCTCTTTCTTCTTTTTTTTTAAATCAACTGAGTATCTTCAGCTCTAACTCAGGACTGAGTGAAATCAGTCAGATTTAAATGATAATAATAGAATTGTGCCTCAACATAGTAACATTGTATTCATCTCTTAAATTATTTTTAGTTGTGCAGAAGATAAATTATATGCGATTTCTAAAGAAGCTTTGTCAAGCTCTAGCAAACTAGCCTAATTATGAAAAATTAAATTTTCTGTAATGATCTCTTCTTTTGAGTGTTTAATAGAAAATTACATTTGCTCAGTCATGAATTTGGTTCTAAGACTTTTCAAGTGGTTTTTAGAATTTTTAACTATTATATATAAGTGCAATTTCAGCCTTCCACTAGTTTTTTGCATAAATCACTTAAAAATTATCTGTAGATTTGTACGTCTTTTAATTAAAAAGAGGCAAAGATAATGAATTTCCTCCCTAAAATCTGAATACATCTTGGCATTATGGCACTGATACACATACAGAACTAATCTCTGTTAGTTTTGTAAATAGCAGGCTAGAATACTTCTCATTTCAGCCTTTCAGTAATATGATTTAACAGTGTAATTATTATTCATGTGACAAATATTTGCACATTCTAATATGAATAAGAAGAAAGTATTTCTTATTTTTCTTTAAAGTCATATTGAGGTTTCTAGGGAAATGTGGGAAGATGTAAAAGAGAACATAACTGTGGCTCAAGAAACAACAGCTTAGAATTTGAGCTTCTAGGAACTGTCAGGAGCTCCCGTCATTTAAATTCAACTTACTCATATGTGGGAGAGCATGTGAGAGGTAACAATGGCACACAAAAGGTAAAATAGACAAGTTGTACAAATTAAAAAATGGAATGGAGAATTTTAATTTAAAATTTTCTTTGTATTCTTTAAGTGGAATTTTTCCTTCACTGGAGGACAAATTCAAAGTTCAGCTTTTTGGTGATAATGAGATAGTAATGTATGCAAGTTATTCAGAAAGAAAAATTGCTTTTTATAACTTGATAAGGTAATTTTAGTTACAGCAGATATACTGAATAGCATCACTGGCAAAAGTGGAAAAAGTTACATCCTTACCAAGGATTACTTTGTCATCTTACCTATTTAAAAAACAAAAACAAAAAAACACCAACTATTAGACTGATACTGGCTTTTATATGGATTCTAAAATACAAAGAAAAAAAATACAGTATAAATTTTTAAAACTTCAGGAGTTCCTGTTATGGGTCAGCGGTAACAAACCTGACTAGTATCCATGAGGACGTGGGTTTGATCCTTGGCCTCGCTCAGTGGGTTAGGGATCCAGCATTGCTGTGAGCTGTGGTGTAGGTCACGGATGCGGCTTGGACCCTACATTGCTGTAGCTGTGGCATAGGCCAGCAGCTACAGCTCTGATTTGACCCCTAGCCTGAGAACTTCCATATGCCTTGGGTGTGCCCCTAAAAAAAAAAAAAAGAAAGAAAGAAAGAAAAGAAAAAAAATATTTTGAAAACTTCAGATTAAGGTTTATATAAAATTTATGTAAATGTTTTTATATAAATGTCTTTTCAACTTTGTAATAATTTAAATGAGTGTGTGAATCAGTATCTGTAGATCATATTTAAGATTAGAAATCTCATTCTTTCTATTGATAGAACCAGATTGTTTCAGGAACTGCTGACTTTATTTCAGACTTGATGCACATGAAGGCTTCTATTTATGCATATTTATACTGTGAGTAATATGTACACTAGGCCCAATTTAAATGGGACAACTTAGATATTTGTCAAAGCAATGTGCTAGAGTTTACATGGAGGAGAAAATGGGAACCATGCATAGACTGGGTATGGCACTGCTATGTTAGGAAAAAATGAAAACATAGTAGAAGAAACAGACTTTAACTATTAATATATGATGGTATAGAAAAGAAATAGAAGTTTGAAGGCATATTTGGAAGAAAATAAAAGCAGATCTAGAGTTGTGTAGATAAGAAATGCTACCAAAATCTGAAGTGTGGGAAATGATGTGAAAATGTTTCCTTAAAAATTATTAATAACAATAGTTTATGTCTTCTTAGCTGTCTTTCACTAGGTAAAGCTAAAGTTACAAATGACCTCAAAACCTCAGAGATTTACAGTATCAGTGAGTGACATAATTCTTGCTCCCATGGCTGTGGTCAGCTGTGGCTCTGCTCTATATATCTTCTCACTCTGGGATAAGTTGAAGAAACAGCTCTTATTCTGGAATGTCTTTTTTCTGCAAAGGAAACAGGAAAGAGCCAGAAATTAGAAATCCTCTTGTTGGCTTTTATATGGATTCTCACTTCCGCTGACATTTCAAAGGCAAAAGCAAGTCATAATCCCATCAGTCATGTCATGGAACTTCAAGTCATATTGCTATGGAGAGGAACATATAATTTTTATTGTGAAAATAATTCAACCTAATATAAGTGTCATATGCCAATAGTGCCTTCCATGAAGAATGTGAGGATATAAATAAGTCTTGAAAAGTTAGAGCTGATAAGGGTCAGAAGTCAAATAATCATTTAATGATGACAGGCAGGAGTCTCCCTTTGTGCTGACATCTCTGACTTTTTGCCTTTGAAATTAGAGTAGGATAATTGTTTAAAGTAAAACTAATTTTTAAAAGGAAAATGAGTTTTATATAATAGGTAGAAGTATGATATATGACAACAAGAGTGCAAAGCATGGACTATAGTAATTGCAATATATTATTATAAGATTTCTAAATGTTCATGAAGAAAGAGATTAGGACAATTTAAAGTTGTATCTTGTAATCCTTAAGGCACCTACTAAAGTAATAACAAAAAATATTTTAAAAATTGGGGCTTTGTAATTGGCATGTGTATACTATTGTATATGGAACGGATGGTCAGTGGGGACCTGCTGTGTAGTATAGGGAATGCTACCCAGTATTCTGTGATAACCATGGGAAAAGAATCTGAAAAAGGATAGATACGTGTATGTGTATCACTGAATCACTTTATGGTACAGCAGAAATTATCACAACGTTATAAATCAACTATACTTCAATAAAACTTTAAAAAATAAAAACAAACAAAACAAAAACATTATTAGAAAAAATAAGATGAAATAAATACCATAGAATATTTGATTCACCTGGAAAAAAAAAAAGACAGAAAATGGAACAGAGGAAAACAGAGATTGGCTAAATATGAATCAAATACTAAGTTGGTAGACTTCATACCAAACATATCAATAATTACATTAAGGTAAATGGTGTAAATACCCTGATTGAATGCAGACATATTTAGACTAGATAAAAAGCAAGCTCCAACTATATATTGTTTATAAAAAACAGACTTTAAACATAAACAACAGGTTGAAAGTAAAAAGATAGAAACAATAAGCAAAAAAATAAATAAAAGCTGGTGTGCAATCTGAATATCAGAACAAAGTAGACTTCAAGATGAATAGTGAGACCAGAAATTAAAAGGGGCATTTCACAATGCTAAAGGATCACTTATTCAAGAAGACCTAAAACTACTAAATGTTTATACTCCCAATATCAGAGCTCCGAAATACAAGATGAAACAAAAGCACAAAAGAGAATTAGAAATAATTTTACTGTCACCTATATATATTTTAACACACCTTTTAAAGTAATAGAACAATTAAACAAAAAATTCAATACAATTATAGATGATATGACATTGCTAACCATCAACTTAAGTTAACAAGTATTTATAAGACATTACTCCCCACAAGAGGCTACAACTTCTAAGATGCATATGGAGTCGTCAAGAAGACAGATCATATTTTGGACCCTAAAACAAGTTTCAATAAATTTCAAAAGACTTAAACAGAGTATTTTCTCTAACCATGATGGATAGATCACCATGAATGGATTTTTTTTTTTTTATAGCACTTTGAACATGAAACATAAAGCTGTCAACTTCCAGAGAGATTTGTTTCAAAGCCTGGACAATCAGGCTGAGCTCTTCTCAATACGTCAGACTTTTCAGCTCTTCACAACAATTTATTCTTTTAGTTCACACAATCTAGTTTTTATTTCAACTCTCAGCCAGGTTGATCATTTGATTTAATTTTGCACTGGGGAGTGAGGGAGTGGGGTAAAAAACCCAAAAGTCTGCCTGCCTAACCCTAAAGCCCTTTGAATTTAACGGAATCCTAGGTTATACAGTTTTTTTTCTTGTAATTTAAAGACTTTGATTGAAGACATTGTAAATTGAAGACCTTATAAGCCTACATTTCTGTGTCCTTAAGATGATACAACTCTTTTGTATATTTTAAATGATTCCCAATGAATTTTTGATATTTATATTAAATAAAAATAATATGAAATTCCTCAAATATTTGGAAGTTGAAAAATATACTTCTAAATAACCCATGGGCCACAGGAGAAATCTAAAAGGATATTACAATATATATTTTATGCAAAAATACATGAAAATACAATATAATATTTGTGGGAAACAGCTAAAGCAGTCCTTAGAAGGAGATGTATAGATGAAAATATATATATTTGAAAATAAGGAAGGTATCAAATCAAGCACACTTCTTCCATTTTAACAATCTGCAAAATAAATTAAACTCCAAGTATACAGCATAAAGGAAATAATAAAAATAATACCAGAAATCAATAACATAGAAAATTCAAATAGCCTTGTATAAGGAAATGAAATAATAATATTAATCCTCCACAAATTCTTTCATAAAATAGAGGAAGTGGAAACACTTCCCAACCTGTATCATGAGGCCATTTTAACCCTAATACTAAACCCAACAAAAACAATACAAGAAAAGAAAATTAAAGTCAGCATAGCTTATGAACCATAGCCGCAAAAATCCTTGAGAAAATGTTAACAAAAGAAATCCAGGAGTTCCCGTCGTGGCGCAGTGGTTAACGAATCCAACTAGGAACCATGAGGTTGCGGGTTCGGTCCCTGCCCTTGCTCAGTGGGTTAACGATCCGGCGTTGCCATGACTATGGTGTAGGTTGCAGACGTGGCTCGGATCCTGCGTTGCTGTGGCTCTGGTGTAGGCTGGGGCTACAGCTCCAATTAGACCCCTAGCCTGGGAACCTCCATATGCCACGGGAGCAGCCCAAGAAATAGCAAAAAGACAAAAAACAAAAACAAAACAAAACAAAAAAAAAGAAGTCTAGCAATATATAAAAAGGGTTAAATACTGTGCTCATGCTTGACTCATCCCCAGAATGTGAAGTTGGCTTATCACATAGAAATCAATCAATATACTTCACCACATTTACAGGTTAAGAGAGAATAATCATGTCCACATGGGAAAAATAAAAAAAGAACCATAATCTCTATTTCACATCATCAAAATCCAATTTTGGATCATAAACTTAAATATAAAGTAAATTTTTAAGATTAGTAAAAGTAAGGAATAGAATAAAGCATAGAAGAATAGCTTAATCAGTCTTGAGACTTCTCAGAAGTGACACAGTAAGGACAAATCATAAAAGAAAAAAAATTGATTTCATCAAAATAAAAAGTTCTGCACATCCACAAAAAGACACATTCAAGGAAATAGACTGAGAAAATAAATCCCAATATATGTACCTGACAAAAATTTTACCCAAAATATCTTAAAAATTTCTGCAAACCAAGAATAAAAAGAAAAACAACAAAATGAATCAAATACCAAACTGGTAGACTTAAAACCATAATTACATTAAAGTAAACGGAGTAAATATCCTGATTAAATATTCAGCCTAGATAAAAAAGTGAAATCCTACTGTATGCTGTTTATAAGAAACACACTTTATAATATAAGTTAACAAACAGGTTGAAAGTTAAAAAAAGAAACAATAAGCAAAAGAAAGCTGGTATGGCTATCTGAATATCAGAATACCACTGCGATACCACTCTTACTTGTCCAAGAGAAATAAAAACTAATGCACAAAAAGTCTTTCACAAGAATATTTACAATGGCTTTATTCATAAAAACTCAGTTATTGTTTCCAGTCAGTAACTAGAAACAACCAGATGTCCTTCAACAAGAAAATGGATAAATAAGCTGTGGTATATTCATTCAATTGGATACCAAGCAATAAAAAGAAACTACTGATACAGGCAACCACCTGAATTAATCTTAAAAATCATGACGCCGAGTGAAAGAAGCTGAACGTAATAGTTACATATTGCATGATTCCATTGATGTGATATTCTAGAATAGCTCATCTGTGTGTGTCAGAGACAGATAGACTGCTGATTTGCCCTGTAAGATAAACAGAGTAATGACAGGGAAATGGCTGGGAAGAGGCACAAGTAAACTTTGTGGGATGATGGAGTTGTTCCTTGTCTTAATGCACATTCCTCAAAAATGATTGAAAGATGTGCTTAAGATACGAGCATTTCACTGAATGTAAATTTCAGTGAAATTTTGAACCAAATAAATGGCATTGAGTAACCCTGTGTCTGTCATGTTTTCAGAAATAGTTTAACACAGGCTAGGAATATTATAAAAGGCCCAGGAGGCATGATAGTGAGTTAGTAACAGAACTGGGCCCCACAGGCAGGCACATTCACTGTGACGACCTGAACTGGACCAGAATAATGTCATGATGAAGGAATTTTGGTAGCAATTTCCAGGTGAAACCACCAGGGTGGGTAAAGTTTGGAGAGAGGTAATCTGATCATCTCTTATAATACTCCAATACAGAAGCTTCTTAAAGAAATTAATTAAATCAATTTAAACTGTAGGGCAGCGTTTTAGGTATAATATGCTTGCAGAAGTGCTACCTCTCTTGCCCCTCAAATTTCCATCAATCACACACTGAAACTGAAGTTTTTATAGAATAAAGGGAAATGATTCTTTTTTACTTTAAAATTCAAATAAAAACTCAAAGTGTAATGCATAGTTAAAGCAATACTTTAGAATAAATGAATTTCATTCCTGTGTGATCGGTGGGTAAATGCAAATAATTAAGCACTGATCCTTTCTGTTTCTGATACTGTGAAAAGAACAGGAAAAGGAACAGCCCAGTTCAGCACACATTTACCGTGTGTCTAGCATGCCCTAAACCAGTGGTGTTCAAGCTTTTGTGATTGTGACCTTTAGTAAAGAGTGAAATTTACATGGTAACCCTGGATGGATGTACATATATGTAACTACAAGTGTTGTAAAATGAAACCTCTACTTGCTTAATAAGATGCACTCTGTGTTTTCTATTCCAGTATATTCTACTTCATGTTTACAAAAATGTTGATAGTGACCCACTAACTCCACTTCACTACCCACTAAAAAATTGGGAATTGGGGTTTGAAAAACACAGTGCCATCCTTGCTACTCAAAATCTAGTTGGTGGACCAGCAGCATCAGCTTCTCGAAGCTTGTAAAAAATTTAGAACCTCAGGCAACAGATCACACTCACTGAATCAGAATCTTCATTTTAACAACACCTCCAGGTGACAGAAATCCTGTGCTAGACATTCATTGCATGAGGAGGACATTTGGGCCAGATGAAGTCTTCTCAGTATTATTTAGGGCAGAGATTCTTAGGGATGTATTTTCAAAAGTATACCTATCCAAGCCCCAAGCCTACAAATTCAGCACTTCCTAGGCTATATATGTAAAAATCAATATATAAATGAACAAAGCAAATCAACCAGTCCTATTTAAGAATCATCGGTCTATAGCATTACATGAAACTGTGTACTGATTTGTTTGTTTATTACAAAGGTGCGGACCTGTGCTTCTGGCAATATGGAAGGATGTTGTTTTATTTCTCATTGTAGATAGCTACACAATTTATTCCCAGAATGTTTATTGATAGACGTATTGCTACTGCTATTTCTGGATTTAATTCTCCAAGAGTTTCCAAACATCTTGAGTCCACCAATAACTGCCCTTTTTTAGAAATGTAATAATGTGACTTCCAGTAGAAATATTATTATTAGTTTTGCCAAGTTAGCACAATTCATCCCCTGGATTACTTCCAAAAGATCCCTAACCAAGGATCTCTGCTGCACAAGAAGATGGAGCTGCCCATAAGTGGCTATCACTGTTCATTAAGGACCTTCTCAGTGTGTTAGTTCGTTTCCTGAGTGATGAGAAGTTTGAATCTAGAAGCTGCTAATCTTGCTAACACTAAAAGGCTCTTTCCCATTAGCAGCTTCTGTGTTGCATTAATAATAAGTAAGTAATAAAGAGATGGACCTCAGCTGTTCAGGCTCCCCTGAGGCAAGGCCCCCACTTCCTTCTTATCCCCGCAGTCCACTCTAATGGTCTCGCCCGTATTAAAGTAATAGAATGGATAATAAGTGCTGTCTATTTTATCAGAGTCTAAAATTCCTTCTTCTTTCTGGAGAGGAACATCATTTTTTTTTTTAGAGTTCCAACTTTAGAACTGTACCATCAATACTTTTGCAATTGAAGTAGATCTGTTTAATTCATAAATTTTTAAAAGTGAAATGTACTTTTTTCAAGTACAGGGGAAAAAATAAGTCTCTCTCCCTTTCCTGGAAAACCTGTAAAACAGAGAACTCTCTTAGAGATGTCTTCTTGTTCTTGTATTTTTCAGGGTTTTTTTTCTTTTTTTTTTTTTTTTGGTAGATTCAATCACTCATTTGCATAGCAGTAAACTAGAAAATCAAGGAGCAAACACCTTTGCTATTGTAAATATTAATAACTCTCACTAACAGACAAAGAACAAATTATGAAAATATCATCTTAAAATAAATTAAGGTTGAATGTTTTAGATTTAAGTTTCATGTTAATAAATTATGTCTTTGTTACAAATGTTATCTTATTTGAGTTCCATATTGCCAGGAGCCAATGCCATACCTAATTGCTTATGTTCTACTTAAAATGTATAACCTTTTGCTGGAGTGCACTTTTTAAGGATCTCTGGATTTGAGTATATGTTTTTAAGTATATGATCTGTCCATGGAATAAGATTATCTATGCAGTAGTTAGGTCATTGCAATTTTTGATCTATAAGCAAAATTATTTTTGCTTTCAACTACATTTTTTTAAAATTGGGTAAACAGTAATCCATCATCTCAAAACTGTTGCTCAGACATTTATTTCTTGAACTCAAATACTAAAATTTGTTCTGCATTTACACTAGTTTCCTGATTTTGAAAGGTTAGTTTTATAATTAGGTTATATATAGCAAATTTTTACTTGTAATTTATGGTTATAAAAAGGACCAATATCAATAATCATCATAATGATAGTATATATTTTTAAATGAAATACATGTTAATAGCCATCATAAAATAAATCACTATGATAAGCTCTGTGCAACGTTTCTATAGATATACAAATCAAGGAAGATTTCTAAAGAATTATAATTAATAAATTTTTCTTTATAGGTCTTTCATATCTTGGGGGGGAGCTATCTAATAAATGAAAGCCGTCCATCTAAATTTTTTAAATTATGTATAAAAGCCTTTGGATGAAAAAATCTATAGTTTAGGGAAAAGAAAATGCTAAGTATTTTTTATAGACACTAGATTTTTCCTAGAGGCAGGTTAACAATCTCAGTCCCTTTTAATTAACCCTTTCATATGATCTATTGGCCAAATAATCTTGATAAATCCAGCAAACTCTCTTGCATTTTTTTTTGATAAAAAGAATTATTCATTACATACCAATGGCTAGGATATTATTGTTAGTTTTCCTCAAATTTAGGGAAGAAGGGAGTTAAATGTGACAATCTAATGAAGCCCAAGAGTAAACAGGTCCACTGGGAAAGCAGCAACTTTCATATATGATAGTCTTAGAGTTGTTGGTATTGTGCACACTTACCTGAATTCCTTTTGTTCATATTCTTCTGTCCTACAGTCCATGAAGGATCAGGAGAAACCAGTCAAAAGGAGACATCCACCTGTGATATCTGCCAGTTTGGCGCAGAATGTGATGAAGATGCTGAAGATGTCTGGTAATGTGCTATTTTATTCTTTTAAAAACAATGACAACCCTTAACTTCCTTTTACTCCATCAATTATCCTAAAAGAAGACATTTTCAGCAGTTTTTTAAATTGATGTATGGTTGATTTACAATGTCATGTACAGAACTATGATTCAGTTACATACATATTCTTTGCCAGACTCTTTTCCCTTACAGATTACTATAAAGTATTGGGTATGTTCCCTGTCTATATAGTAGGTTCTTGTTGGATATTTTATATATAATAGTGTGTATATGTGAATCTCAAACTTCTAATTATCCTTCCCCCTTTGGTAACCATAAGTTTGTTTTCTATGCCTATTTCTGTTTTATAAATAAGTTCATTTGTATCTTTTTGTTTTAGATTCCATGTATAAACAATATCATATGATATTTGTCTTTATCTGGCTTACTTCACTTAATATGATAATCTTTAGGTCCACCCATGTTGCTGCAAATGGCATTATTTCATTTTTTATGGCTAAATAATATTCCATTGCATAAGCATACATCTTCTTTTTCCATTCATCTGTTGATGGACACTTAGGTTGCTTCCATGTCTCATCTATTATAAACAGTGCTGTTATGAGTAGCACTGTTTACAGTCTTTTCAAATTAGAGCTTTCTGCATACTTCCCAGGAGTGGGATTGCAGGATCATACAGTAATTCTATTTTCAGTTTTTTAAGGAACCTCCATACTGTTCTGCAAAGTGGCTGGACAAATTTATATTTCCACCAATAGGATGAAAGTGTTCCTTTTTCTCCACACCCTCTCCAGCCTTTATTATTTGTAGACTTTTTGATGTTCCACACCCTCTCCAGCGTTTATTATTTGTAGATTTTTTGATCATGGCTATTTCGAACAGAACGAGTTGATAACTCATTGTAATTTTAATTTGCATTTCTCTAATAATTGGCAATGCTGAGCATTTTTTCATGTTTCTGTTGGCTCTCTGTATGTCTTCTTCCAAGAAACATCTATTTAGATCTTCTACCAATTTTTGATTGGGTTGGTTGGTTGTTTTCATACTGAAGCTGCATGAGCTGTTTGTATATTTTGGAAATTAATCCTGTGTTAGTTGCATCATTTATAAATATTTTCTCCCATTCTGTGGGTTGTCTTTTGCTTTTAGTTTCCTTTGCTATGCAAAATTTTTTAAGTTTAATTAGGTCTAATTTGTTTATTTTTATTTTTATTTCCATTACTCTAGGAGGTGGATCTAAAAAGATATTGCTGTGATTTATGTCAGAGTGTTCTGTTTATGTTTTCCTCTAAGAGTTTTTTAGTACCCAGTCTTGTATTTAGGTCTTTAATCCATTTTGACTTTATCTTTGTGTATGATGGTAGAGAGTGTTCTAATTTTATTCCTTTACATGTAACTGTCCAGTTTTCCCAGCACCACTTATTGAAGAGACTTTTTCTTTGTTGTATATTTTTTGCTTCCTTTATCATAGATTAATTAACCATAGGAGCATGGGTTTATTTCTAGGCTTTCTATCCTCTGATCTAGGTGTCTGTTTTTGTGCCAGTCAGACTGTTTGAATACTATAGATTTGTAATATAGTCTAAAGTCAAGGAGCCTGATTCCTCCAGCTCTATTTTTCTTTCTCAAAATTGCTTTGGCTTTTTGAGGTCTTTTGTGTTTCCATACAAATTTTTAAAAAAATCGTTTTAATTCTCTGAAAAATACTGTTGGTAATTTGATAGGAATTACATTGAATCTGCAGATTGCCTTGGGTAGTATAGTAATTTGAACAATATTGATTCTTTCAATACAGGAACATGCCATAACTTTCCATCTGCTTGTGTTGTCTTCAATTTATTTCATAAGTATCTTATAGTTTTTGGAGTAAAGGTCTTTTAAATCCTTGGGTAGGCTTATTCCTCAGAATTTTATTCTCTTTGATGCAATAGTACATGTGATTATCTCTTTAATTTCTCTTTCTGATCTTTTGTTATTAGCATCTAGAAATGCAACAGATTTCTGTACATTAATTTTGTATTCTTCAACTTTACCAAATTCATTGATGAGCTCTAGTTGCTTTCTGGTAACATCTTTGGAATTTCCTATGTATAGCATCATGTCATCTGCAAACAGTGACAGTTTTACTACTTCTTTTCCAATTTGGCTTCCTATTATTTCCTTTTCTTCTCTGACTGCCATAACTAGGATTTCCAAAACTATGCTGAATAAAAGTGGGGAGAGTGGGCATTCTGGTCTTGTTCCTGTTCTTAGAGGAAATGCTTTCAGTTTTTCACCATTGAGTATAAGGTTAGCTGTTGGTTTGTCATATATGGTCTTTATTATGTTGCAGTAGCATCCCCCATGCCCACTTTCTGTAGAGTTTTTCTTGCAAATAGGTGTTGAGCTTTATCAAAAGCTTTTCCTTCATCTATTGAGATGATCATATGGTTTTTATTTCTCAATTTGTTATGTAGTGTATCACACTGATTGATTTGAGGGTATTGAAAAATCTTTACATCCCTGGGATAAATCCCACTTGATCATTGTGTATGATCTTTTTAATGTATTGTTGGATTTATTTGCTAATATTTTGTTGAGGATTTTTATGTCTATGTCCATCAGTGATATTGACCTACAATTTTTATTTTTTTATGGTATCTTGGTCTGGTTTTGGTATCAAGGTGACTGTGGCCTTATAGAGTGAGTTCAGAACTCACTCAGTTTTTAGTGTTTGGAACAGTTTCAGAAGGATAGGTGTTATCTCTTCTCTAAATATTTAGTAGAATTTTCCTATTAAGCCATCTGGTCCTGGACTTTTGTTTGTTGGGAATTTTTAAATCATAGATTCAACTTCAATACTTGTAATTGGTCTGTTTATATTTTCTATTTCTCTCTGGCTCAGTCTTGAGAGATGGTACCTTTCTAAGAATTTGTCTATTTCTTCTAGGTTTTCCATTTTACTGGCATATAGTTGCTTGTAATAGTCTCTTTTGGCCCTTTGTATTTCTTTGATGTTGGTTGTAACTTCTCTTTATTTATTTCTAATTTTATTGATTTGGGCCCTCTCCCTTTTTTTTTCCTTGATGAGTCTGGCTAAAGGTTTATCAATTTTGTTTACCTTTTTTGGAGTTCCCTTATGGCACAGTGGGTTAAGGTTCCAGCCTTGTCACTGTAGAGGCTCGGGTCACTACTGCAGCAAGGGTTCAGTAGCTGGCCTGGAAACGTCCACATGCTGTGGGAAGGGCCAAAAAACATATATTTTGTTTATCTTGTCAAAGAACTAGTTTTAGTTTCATTGATCTTTTCTACTGTTTTCTTAGTCTGTATTTCATTTATTTATATTCTCATCTTTATGATTTATTTTCTTCTACCAACTTTGGGCTTTGTTTGTTCTTCTTTCTCTAGTTGCTTTAGGTGTACAGTTAGGTTGTGTTTATTTTAAATTTTTTTTCTTGTTTCCTGGGGTAAGCTTGTATCACTATAGAGTTCCCTCTTAGAACTTCAGCAATCTTTTTTTTTTTTTTTTTTTAATCTAGTTCTCAAGGGGTACAAAATAAGGTCTAAAATAACAACATGGAATTTCTGAAGCTGAACTAAGAGTCAGGCCAGCCAAGCAGCTGCTCAGGACATTACTTGACAAGGAACAATAAGATATCACTGAACCCCCCAAACACTGTCAATGTTAAGAGATGGAAGAGTTCCCCTTATGACTCAGTGGTAACAAACCCAACTAGTATCCAAGAGGATGCAGGTTCAATCCCTGGCCTCACTCAGTGGGTTAAGGATCCAGCAGATGTGGCTTGGATCCTGTGTTGCTGTTGGCTAGGCTGGCAGCTACAGCTCCAATTTTACCCCTAGCCTGGGAACTTCCATATGCCATGGGTGCAATCCTAAAAAGATTGAAAAAGAGAGAGAGATGGAAAGAAAAATTATATTTACCAGAACATCTCTCAAGAAGCATGCTCAAAAAACAATGGCTAATTGCTAATCTGCTCCTAAGACAGTGGATCTGGGTAACTGCTGAGATTTTATTTAAGGTATGCACATGTGTGGCCATGGCTGAATTGGAAAGACGGTTCAACAAGGAAAGGTCTCTGGGCCACTCTCTAAGATCGGTATCTCCCTTCACCCAAGCAATACTCAGCTTCTCCTGTAAAGATACACGGAACAGATTATAAATAATAGTCATTATTTTGAATGTGTTCCAAAACATTAGAATTCTAGGACATCCACATGTATTGGTCCTACCTTGATCTCATACCCAAAGTGAGCAGCCAAATATTCTGAGAGGTCTTTGTGAGGCATGATGGTGGGAAGAGGCAATCTCTTGTTCTCTCTCGCTAATTTTTACACACATAACTTTTAGGAAAACAACCAGGTGCCTTTTCATTTTTTTCAACATGCAGATTATATTGCCTAGAGCAGTTAACAAGCATCTTGATCAAAGAAGGCAAAAAGGGAGTAAATTTTAGATATTCTCATCACAAAAAAGAAGGGGTAATTCTTTGAGGTGATGGAGATGTTAGCCTACATTATGGTGTGATCACATTGCAATGTGTAAATGTATCAAATCAGTACATCATACACCTTAATCTTATACAATGTCATATGTAAACTATATCTCAATAAAGTTGGTAAAAAAAAAAACAGTCATTTTGGTCAAACTTTTGTGTGTAAAGGAATAATTTATCTAAGGAACAGAAAGGAAAAATTAAGGCAAGATAATTTTGGCGGGAGTGAAACAGTCCGCACTTAAAATAGTTTGGAATATTTCTGAACACAAAGCTGAGGATTTGAACTGAGCAAACTGAGGTTCTTAGGGTAAATTAAATAGGTACTTACAGGTAAACACTGCTTTTGACTAGTGAAATATCCGCCCATCAATAAAAGCAGGCACCAATAGAATTTCCATACTGTCAAATATTTCTAGCCAATGGTCATCTGAGAGCAAAGTCAGATCATCTGAGGTAAGCAAATGTATATTTTCTTAAGAACATCCTGGGCATCTTAATGACTGATGAATTTATGACTCCCAAACCTCGCTGATCATCGGGACTACTTTGGGAATTTTAAAACATATCAGTTATTTAGGTCCATGTAAAAATTAATGAATCAGAATTTCAGAAAAATGGGGCTTAAAATTTTATCTATAACTTCCCATCTGATTGTATAAATACTGCTCTAAGATGAATGATTGACTCAAAAAGATCTTTCTCCTCCCTAAATACTTTAGGACACTGTGTAGTCATAGACATTGTCTATTAAGACACATTGATAGGAAATGTATCCTTAAAATATCTCATTTTTAATGTTTGCTGATGATTGCATCTGTATTTCAACATTATTTTTAATACTGTTAATTATCTTACTGTCAGCTGTTTTACTTTTGAAAAATTCATATGGTCCCTAATTTTTTCTTAAGAATTTTCCATTCTTGGAAGTTGCCTTGAGGCACAGTGGTTTAAGCATCTGGCATTGCCTCAGCTGTGGCACAGGCTGAACCTGTGCTGCGTGTTTGATCCCTGGCCCAAGAACTTCCACATGCTGCAAGCTTTACCCAGCCTCCGCCCCCCCCCCCCAAATATTTTCCATTCTCATTCTTCTCTCTTTATCTCTTTCATGATCACTCTTATGTGACATGGTTTCACTTTACGACTGCTAAGATTTAAGAAATGAGATAATGGAAGCTAAAAATTACTGATTGCTTACTATGGACTGGTCCATTTGTATGCATTCTTTTTTTTTTTCTCAGTTATCTTCAAAATAACCTAGGAATAGATTCCATTATGACCATTTTAAAAAGAGGAAACTGAATTTAAAAGTGTTTAAGTGGCAGGGTAAAGATGAAGATATGAGGTGAAAGTAACTAGAGGATGTTAGTGTAACAATTCAACCAAAGATGCAATTAAAATATTTCTTTCCCATCATGTCTGGAATAATGAGATGGCCAGATTTCAGGCAGCCTGGATCCAGTGACTCAAGACTTGCAGGGTCAGAGCTGGTAACAAGAGAGAAGCCTGTAGCCTGGTGTGGGAAAACATCCAGGCAAGCAGTGTCACGCCTGATGGTCCCACAGAAGTTCATATGGTACGAAGGTAGGCAAGGTGGATTTGGGCAAGGTAAATGGCATCAGAAAGATTCAATAGCCATGGCTGCTGGAGTTCGAAGAAGAAATTCAGTTACAGAGGGAACAAGGGGAAGGGCAAGGCAAGAACCTCAGTCATTAAGGAATTGGAAGAGTAATCAGGGACAGACACTCCCTGTATAGATACTGGGAGATACCCATTTACCAGAAACTGGTGTCGAAAGCCACGCCTTGGTTACAAGGGCCTGGGACTAGCCCCTAGGTCTCGGAAATAAATTACGAGGTCAGAATGAAGCCAGCATTCAGGCTGACTGGTTGCTGAATCAGTTAGCTTTTGGCTAGGACATTTTGTACGCCCCCAGCCTAGAGACAAGATTAGTTCCAAAATGCAGAATAAGGCCGAACCTCCAGATGGGGCTAAGTGGCCATAGCTGTGAAGATTAGAGGGCTGCAGGGGGGCAAGGAGCCAAGAAGATCATTAGACTTCCGAGGCAAGAATGAAAAGTTGTTAGCGTTTAAATAAAATGTACTTAAAATGTCCAATGTAAGCAAGAAGGAACAGTGCTAAAATGATAAGCGTATTGATTTTCATTTACATAAATACCTTTGTAAGTTAACATATTGTATTTAGTTATAGCCATGAAGGGCAGATTGGAAACAGCTGAAGGACACACGAATAAAGCAATAAATGAAATTAAATAGGCATGGAATGAAAGAGCTATAAAGTAAGATAGGAAGCAATAGGGGAGTGATCTGACTCTAGTACTAGTCAACTGAATCCAGGGAGCTTGATGTGCTATTGATTTTGGATGAAACCATGGCCAGGTCCTCTCACAAGCATAAAAGACTGCATATGCTGTGTGGAAACAGAATACAAGTCAGTGTTTAATTTTATTTTTTCCTTTGACACCAACTAAACTACAATTTTATGCATATAGTTTCCTCAACCCTGCATTATGAAGTAATAACAAGATGTGAATAAATACTACTGAGAAATAGTTATTACTTGTAGCTACAATATTGAAACAAATGTGAAAAAATTAATTCCTGATTTTTCTTTAAACCTGGCCTAAGAAATTAATATTTTACATTTTACCACAGGGACTAAATCTAGTTACTCAAAGCTGTTCAAGTATTATCTAGATGAAAACCAACCTTCGTTAGAATTAAAAGAACAGTACACAATTAGCTGATCTTGTTTTTATAGTTAGATGAGTTTTTGAGTTAAGAAGCAAGTTATACCAGACATGGGGAAGAAAATAAATGAATAGATGGGGAAGGGTAAGGAGAGTAGAGAAAAAGGAGAAAAAAAAATCATACAGGATGACTGATACACCATGGTACTGATGATGTAACATTTTAATGCTTTTATTTTGAGGGAAACAGATGGTGTATAAGCTCATACAAGCCCCTCCCTTATGCTCCAAGATTCCTTTTCAAGGTTTTTCTCTTGCCTTTTTTCCTCTTCTTATGGAGAACATCAAGGCTGCAGAAATCAGAAAATGGCTAGATTCCCTCAATAGGGAAGAAAGAACATTGCAACAAAAGATTCTTCAGTTATAGAAATTTACCTATGTGTAGGAACAGATTATGCTTTCAAAAGAGATTTAAAAGTCCACATGGTAAGTGGTCCATGCCTCAGATATAAGCACTCTTATATTGAGGCATCCCTTTATTTAGGATGGACTTCAAAAATAATTGGAACACCTGTGCAAAGGGATGTGCATGCCTGTTTACGGGGAAGGGGTTAAGAGGAGAAGAAAAGAAAGGCTTAAAAGATTGTTTCTCTTTATATCTAGACTGAAAAAAAGTCAAAACTAATACATTTATACATCAAAGAGACTCTCAAATATATGCTGCCAAGTATAATTTATAAAGAAAAAGAAGGGCTTCAAGTCAAACATAATAAAATTGACTCATTGCAAAGTAATAAAGCCCCATCAGAGAGCACAGGGAATACTAACTTATGATTTCAACAAATATTTCTGATACTTGCTTGGTTTTAGAAACAGTTTTATATTCTCTTAATTATCTTACCTGATAAATTATTTCAGTAAGTCCAAAGTAGGTCAGTAGTAACTCATTGCACTGGGAACTGGTCCTAAGAAGTAATTAGCCTAGAACTTTCTGTTGGTTCTGTCAGTCAGAAGTAGTTCAGAGCCCTGGGGTTGATACTTGATTTAATATAAGAAAAGAGCAAGTTGATAGCTGGGTCTGATCATAGGAATGGCTAGGTATGAAACTGGCTGCATGCCTAATATTTCCAGGGTGTCAGGATAGATCAAGGAAGGGAGCACAGATGTAAGAGCAGATGTGGCAGGGTGACAAATGACATAAAGGGACAATTTAAATTATTATGCATATTTGCTTTACACGTGTGCTTTGTAGCTCCTGTGCCCATTTTAACTTTGCTCTTGTATTCTTCTCAACATGTTATTCAGGCTCCATTAGCAAAATCATATTGGCTTAAATGCCATTAATTCCTCAGTAGTCATTCATTTTGTCTTTGAAAGCATTAATAATGTTTTCCAGTTTTAGTGCATACATCCTTGTGTTTGACTGCAGTGCTAAGAAAGGAGAAAAGCAAAGTCATTTCAGGAAAAAGGATTCAGAAGAGGAAGGAGAATGAGCATCTATTTTTTCCTTTTTTTCATTGATGTTCTGTAACTGAAACAGGGTGTGGGATTTGGCATTCCTTTTGTGAGTGTCTCTTACAAAGACAGTTTAGTTTGAAGTTTTTAACATCTTGCTCCTTTGATCTGAGAAGGCTCCTTGTCACTAGGAAGACTGTGTGTGCTGGCATCGTTCCCACCTTTAATGCATTTTGGACTGTGGAGAATCATGAATATTTGAAGTGGGGCAATGGCCAAGGATGATCGTTGGCCCTGGATTTCACCATACAAATCAGCAAATTAGGCACTAGTTCCCGCTGACTTCAGTACATTTAGGTTATGAGTTTAATGGGGAAGATTAAGACACCTCTGAGTCTTAAGATTTAGAAATAATTTCTTTTTAAAACTAGTACTGGTCGACAATTGAACAAAAAGATAGTGTTGCAATTGGAAAGTTTCCAATTGTTTTCTACTAAGGAAAAAGATGGGTCAGGGTTGTATGGGAGATATCTGAAGAAGAAGATACTGATTAGTCACGAAATTTTAGGGAACTATGAGTTCATTCAGTCTTCCCCTGGGGTGTTTTCTTGGTATTGATTTCTTTTGCTCTCTTGCTGTAGAACTGTAAATGCGGTTACCGTAATTAGGACTGGCTTCTAACATGAGTCTACTCATGAAGGGAATAAATAGACACACACACACACACACACACACACACACACACACACACACACCCAAACAAATAGTAAATAGGTCTAGTCTAGAAAATCCAAAATTTTTGTTTGATGTAAGGCTTTATGAGACACCTCCTTAGTTCGAAGACCCCTGTAGTTAGGATGCTGCCTCCTTCAAATCGCTTTCTCTCCACCATGAAGACAAAGTTGTCAACTCTGAAAACTGGCATAGGATTTTTTTTAAATGTTATTGAAGTATAGCTGACTTACAATGTCATGTTAGCTTCAGGTATACAGCAAAGTGATTCAGTTATTTGCATACATGTATCCATTGCTTTTCCCATATAGGTTATTACAGAATATTGAGTAGCATTCCCTGTGCTATAGAGTAGGTCCTTGTTCATTATCTATTTTATATATTATTGTTATATGTTAATCCCAAACTCCTAATTTATCCCTCACTCCCAACCACGTTTTGTGTTTGGTAACCATGTTTGATTTTGAAATCTGTAAGTCTGTTTCTGTTTTGTAACAGAAAATAGATTCCACATATAAGATTCCACATATCAGACTCCACATATAAGCGATATCATATGATGTTGTCTTTCTCTGATTTACTTTATTTGGTATGGTAATCTCTAAATCCATCCATGTTGCTGCAAATGGCATTATTTCATTCTTTTTTATAGCTGAATAATATTTCATTGCATGTAAAATCCGTAGTTTCTTTATCCATTCATCTGTTGATGGACACCTAGTTTGCTTCCATATCTTCGCTATAGTAAATAGTGCTACAGTGAATACTGGGGTACATACATCTATTTGAATTATAGTTTTCTCTGGATAGATATCTAGGAATGGGATTGCTTTATCATGTAGTAGTTCTGTATTTAGTTTTCCATTTCTTTGGATGGGTGGGGTCAGAAGAGTAAAGACATCTCTCTTTCCTTTAATACTTCCATTTTCCCAAAAAACTTTTCCAGAGAGAGAAGGAAATATACAGCTCCTGATTTGGGGGAACACATCTCTATTCACTCCCATAATTTTCAAGAGAAAAATGCTGACCTTTTTAGCAAATCTCTGTCCAAATGTAAACATCTGAGTTTGATTTTATCTCCTTCTTTTATGTATTTATCCACCTATCTTAAACAAGAAAAAAATTGTACTTTTAAAAATGTTTTACACAATTTAGAAGTGCAATTATAGTTAAACAGGACTAGTATTTGTAAAATGATCCATACAGTGGTCCATGTCATCAAATGCCATGTCTGTGACCAAAACTTCCCTCTGCCAATAGACAAGTCTGTATCTAAACACTTTAAGTGTTACTTGCAAAGATGAATAAATAACGATGCCACTTTACATGCACAACAGGCCATTGCCAAAAAAAAGACAAATAGTAAATATACAATTAATGCACACTCCAAAAAAAGCAGGGCTGGGCTTTGGGAAACGTAAAATTTTTAAAATAAAACTGAAATTTGAAAATATGGAGTTCCCGTCGTGGCTCAGTGGTTAACGAATCTGACTAGGAACCACGAGGTTGCAGTTTCGATCCCTGGCCTTGCTCAGTGGGTTGGGGATCCGGCATTGCCGTGGGCTGCGGTATGGGTCGCGCGGCTTGGATCCCGCGTTGCTGTGGCTCTGGCGTAGGCAGGCGGCTACAGCTCCAATTAGACCCCTAGCCTGGGAACCTCCGTATGCAGCCAGAGCGGCCCTAGAAAAGGCAAAAAGACAAAAAAAAAAAAAAAGAAAGAAAAAGAAAAAGAAAAAAGAAAGAAAATGAAAATAAATCACGGTCTTTAAAACAAAGGCTTATCTCAGGCCTCAGGTCTTCTGCATAGAGGGCTACTTAGAAAGGAACTGGATTTTCACATAAGTTCTGAAGAGTCATTTGAAGTTGTCTCAATAATTATGCCTTAACTGTGCTCACTATCTCACAGAGACTAATGAAACTTAATTACGATATGATGGATATAAAGGTAGATCCGATATAGAGGACTAAGATATATATGTAGGAATAAAATATTCTAAACTTTAGTATTTTATGTTTTTGTAATTTTTATTTAGTTCAGGCAATATAAAGCATTAACTTCCACTTTATATAAAAATAATGAAATATTACACAAAGGTAGAACAAAGGAAACAAAACTCCTAAGTATAGATTGTCTTTCTACCACTAATTTAACTGTTTTCATTACGTGTTTCTCTTTTATCTGCTTGTGTAGCCCATACCCTGCTAATGGTGTACTCCTTCCTTACTTCTAGTGCTCACTCACCAAACACCCACTCACAATCTCCTCTTGAGTTTTCTGAGTCTCAGATTGGGTATATTCCAGAGACGCCTTCCCTTAAAGTCAGGGAATACACGTTCCATGTTCCAACATCACAATACAACACCCTAGTCTCAGAGATAAAAATATTAACCTCATCGTATTCATCAAAATATGATGGAAATTTCTGTTTCCTATGTGGGAGCTACCATGGTGATATCTACATTCACGGAGACGTTTAATCCTCCTGCTAATCTTACAGATTTAGATACACTGATCATTCTCATTTTATAAAAAAAAAAAAAAAGGAAACTGAGGCACAGAGAGGTTAAGCACACCATCCAAAGCCAAACATTAAGTGGAAGAATTAGGATTTGAACCCCACCAAGGCTGACTCCAGGCACTATGCTCTTAACCACCATAGTCTTCTCATATATTTAATGACATAAATTATGCATCTCTGTGTATGTTATGTATATACCATACACATATACTGAATATATTCAACAGAGACTAGCTATATTCAGTAAAGAATTTCACATTTTGATGTTGAAAGTGAAGATACAGAAACAAGACTTTAAGTGCCATGTCATGATAAAGTTCACCACTAACAGGTTCACATTTTCTATGATCTCTCTCTCTCTCTCTCTCTCTCTCTCTCTCTCTATATATATATATATATATATATATATACATATATATCTTATTTTTTGTGTGGTTTTTATTTGTTTTTTTGTAGACGTACTGAATTACTATATCTGGATAGCATCCTTATTATGACTATATGTGTACCCTGTTAAATGATAAGGCTGTTAGCTATGAGGTTGCAAAGAAGAGACATAGCTTCATCAAAACCTGGTTATTTGAGCTGTTTCAGCTTCATTGCGCTTGTTCTGACTATGAACCAAGGTGAACATTATTGATATTTGTAACTGGTAATAGGTTTTAGGTTTTTATCTAGAAACAAGGTATATAACATAGCTTTTAGAGAGTGGCCATTATAATACTCCCCCTTCTTTTAATGCTGGTGTGCTGCTATGAACAATATTTCAAAGCGCTACACAAAAGGAAGAGCACTGAGGAACTCAGAAGAGCAAGGGCACTCTCAGTGAGCTGTTTGTTAAGAAAGGCAGGAGGGACTTCATTCCTTAGTATCTTTGGGAATAGCCGATGGGCTGCATGCTGCTTTACAAGTGGCAAAGAAAGGTTTATTGCACATGAATATTCCTGCTGCAAGAATAGAAATTATGAGATATAAAAAAGGAGGGGAGAACCACCAGATTAAATGGCAAATAAATATGGCATATATGTCAGTGGGTTTTAATACCTATTTCTTAGTAGCAATGCTATCCTATATCTTTTTATTTAGCACTTGAAAATATGATGCCAAGCCTCTTATTTCCCTGTCTGATGCATGGTTTCATGGTTACATTAAAATGGAATTTACAGAGTTCCCACAGTGGCTCAGTGCTAACGAACCTGACTAGAATCCATGAGGATGTGGGTTCAATCCCTGGCCTCACTCAGCGAGCTGTGGTGAAGGCTGCAGATGTGGCTCGGATCCTGTGTTGCTATGGCTGTGGTGTAGGCCAGCAGCAACAACTCCAATTCGACCCCTCGCCTGGGAACCTCCATATTCTGTGGGTGCAGCCCTAAAAAAACAAAAAAACAAAAAAATTTTTTTTTTTTGCTTTTCTCAAGGCAAATGGATTTGAAGTCACTGTCCTAAAACACTTTTGATCTAAAAAACTTAACAAAGCCTAAATCCCCTCTAAGTCTACCTTAGACTCTTTTCTTGGCTAGACAGTATGTGTACTGAAAACATTTCCTTTGTATCCAGAGCATTCATGATAAATAGCTTTCTGAAGTACAAGTATTATTTACTGAGAAACTGTCCTCCCAAAGGTGTTTTAAATTGGGTAGAAACTGTTGCTGGTCTTCAGTGGTTTACTTCCAAATAGTAATATATTGTATGTGTTGATTCATCTAAACAATAAATCAGGAAGCCGTCCTTGGGAGCCCACATCGGTCTGTTCCAGACACATTCCCCTACAAGCAGGATGTGTAATATCTAATAAGTGATTGAACAAATTATAAAATTATATGCAACACCCAATCAAAAAATCAATACTGCAGAAGAATTAAATGCTTATTATAGTATAAAGAAGAAAATAAATAAAGGGAATGAATATTTTTCTAGCCTCCCCCCAGTGCAAAGTGAAATTAATCAGGAGTGGGTCCATTCATCCCTTCACCACTAAGCCATGAATGAAATATAAGAAATCAGGACTATGCACTTGGGATGGATGATCTTCTAAAGATTGTTTACCACAGCTCTCTTTTATTCACTGCAGCCTTTTCGGAGTCTTTCACATAATAGTTTTTTTCTCTGAGCTCATCCTAAAGTGAGCTTTCTACAATCAAAACTGTATTATCCAGGGTAATAAAAGTAATACTAGTCATAAGTGCCTATATTCAGTAGATATTAAAAGATGTATATCAGGGAGAAGTGCACAATAATTGGGGAGAAAAGCAAGAAATGAAATAAAATATTGTCTTCACATTAGCAGAAATTAGTGATGTATTTCTGTTCAAACATAGATCTCTACATAAATGTGATACTTTAAGACATGCAAATGTAACAGCAAATTATCAATTGACAAGAAATAAAAATAATATTTGATCAAGGTATTAATTTTAATCAAATATGTTTTTCCTTTTCTAAAAGATTTGCTAATTTGGGGAAAAAATATAACAGAGCTGTTTGCGCTACAATGACATTAAATTGTCAGACTTACGGAAAAAATAAATAAAAAGAAGCCCTGTATTGATCAATATATCAGAATCTGACATCTTTGCATATTATTACATTATGTGTCTTATTAGGAGATACGTTATTGTATATTTTATACTGAATCCATGAGTCTTTTAAAATTGTCTTTATGCAGTTTTGCTGGAGAAAGTATTTCCTTTTTGAGATGCACACAGCATGAAGGGACAGCCTGAAGAAAAGGAAAACCTCCCACAGGATTTCCATCCCACAACCCAAAATCCTGTGAAATTGGACTGTGATGATCATTATACAACTATAGATGTGATAAATTCATTTGAGTAATAAAAAATAAAAAAAATAAAAAATAAAAACAGCTACTCAGACAAAAAAAAAAGAAAAGAAAAGGAAAGGAAAACTTTCTAGCATATAAAACCTAATATTTTTCAGACTACTTTCTCCTCTCTTATGGTCCTCTGATATCTCTATGATGTAGTTAGGGCAGGTAATGTTATCTTCATCTGATAGATAAATACATGAAGCCCCCGAAAGGTTAAGGGTAGTCAACATGTAGTAAAGGGAAGGGCTCAAGTGATTTATGCCACTATTTCATCAAAGCTACCCACGTGAGATTTTAAAAAGAGAGAGAAAACAGTTGGTGTGACATAGTGGAAAGACCACTGCATTCAGAGAACTGAGATCTCACCTTGGGTAAAATCACATCATTTCCCTTGGCCTCTTTTTCTCCCATAAACAGATTATATTACATGGATAGATGATAGAGAGACAGATAGATCCGTCTACAGTCATATTGTAATATAATTCACATAAAATTCACTTTTTTAAAGTATATACTTCAGATATTTTTAGTAGTTCACCAAGTTGTGCAATCATCAACACAATGAATTTTATAATATTTTCATCACTTCAAAAGAAACTCGTACATATGAGCAGCCCCTCCCCGTTTCCTCCCCAAGTTTCCTCCTCCATCCTTAGGCAATAACTAATCTGCTTTTTGTCTCTATAGATTTCCCTATTCTAAATTTTCATATAAATGGAATCATTCAATAGGTAGTCCTTTGTGAATGGTTTCTTTCACTTAGAATGTTTTCAAGGTTATTCTATATTGTAGCATGTATCAATGTTTTGTTCTTTTAATTAATGAAAACTATTTCATTGTGTGGCTATACCACATTTTGTTATCTATCAGTTGATGAACATTTGAGTTGTTTCTAATTTGGGGTTCTGATGAATAATGCCATTTCGAACATTTCTATACAAATTTGTGTGCTGTGAGTGTGTGTGTATGTATGTGTGTGTGTGTGCAGAGGTTTTAGTTTGGACATTTGTTTTTATTTCTTTGGGTATATATCTACTGCTTGCTCAAATGGGAACCTCATGATTAACTTCTTGAGACACTACCAGACAGTTTTTCTAAGTGGCTGTACCATTTATATTTCTACCAGCAATGTATGAGGATCCAAATTTCTCCACATCCTTGCCAACACTTATTACTATGATCTTTTTAAATAATAAAATCCAATTGGGTATAAAGTGGTATCTGATAGTGGTTTTGATTAGCCTTTTTCAGGTGGCTAATGATGCTGAGTCTCTTTTCATGTGCTTACTGATCATGTGTACATATTCTTTGGATAAACATCTTTTCTGACTTTTACCTATTTTTAGAGTTATTTATCTATTTATCATTGAATTGTAAGAGTTTTTTAATTGTAGGTATAAGCCTCTTACCAAATATATAGATATGCAAATAGTTTCTCCATCCTATAGAGTTGTCTTTTTACTTTTATGGTGATATCTTTCAAAACATGAAAGTTTTTAATTTTGATAAAGTTCAGTTTGTCTTGTCTTTTGTCACTTGTGTTTTTGGTGTCAGAACTTGGAGGGTTTTACTTAACCCAAACTCTCAAATATTTACTCCTATATTTTCTCCTAAGAGATTTATAGTTTTGGCTCTTATTTTTAGGTCTTTGGTTCATGTTGCATTAATTTTTTGTGTATGGAGAAAGGGAGGAATCTAGAATCATTTTTAACCTGTAGATACCCAGTTGTCCCAACAATATTTATTAAAAAGACTATTTGTTTTCCATTGAATTTTCTTGGCACCTTTGTAGAAAATCAGTTGATTCTGTATGTGAGGCTTTATTTTTGAATTCTCAGTCTACTCTTATGCCAGAACTAAATACATTTTCTCATAGGTACGAGATAGGAAATAAGGGTGTTGGTCTAGATAATTTCCATGGTTCTTTTGAATTCAGACATCATCTCTGATGGGAACTCAATAGCTGTGAGCTATAAAGACCTACCCCACAAGCATCCCCCCGTGGCCCCAGGGCACTGTTCCTCTTTCTTTTTTGACCTAAAATTTTCACTATAGGTTTTGTTTGTTTGTTTGTTTTTTATTACATATTCTTTTTTTTCCCCACTGTACAGCATGGAGACCCAGTTACACATACATGTATACATAATTTTTTCTCCCATTGTCATGTTGCATTGTAAGTTAAATTAGAAAAGTGGTCTACTGTGTCCAGGAGGTAACATTTGCATCTCTGCATTTTAACCCTCAGACAGAAATTAACAGAAATAAGATGTTCATATTGACTAATCGTCTCGTTAGAAAGCATAAAAAATAGGAGACACTTCAAAGGATGTGAAGTGGTGGCAAAAGGTAAAAGTACAATGAAGCTATTCAAAGAAGAGATGCAGCTCAAGAATTGAATAATAAAACAATGTTCAGGAGAAGGAAGAAGGAAAAAAGTAGGGTAGAAAAAATAATTTTAGAGAAAAGGTGAACTAAGAAGCTGCTACAATTAATTAAACCCCCTATTTCTGAGTACCTTTAATTCAAGGTAAGGGAGAAAAGGAATTAACTCTTATGGTGTAATTAGAAAAGACAACTAGTTCATCAAGAGACACTTTAACAAGTTCTGAACTCCACAGGAATTTGTTCTTTTGACTTTAATAATGTTTTGAATGAAATAAAATATAATATCTTTGATAACCCCCTTATAAGTTATACAAAATTATATTGGATCTTAATGCATGAATGATAACTTTCTGAAATTGTGAGATTACCTCTGTAGAGGTGATTCTCTGTCAGACCTAAATAATGATAACCAGATATGCCATTGTTATAGTATCTGACTTGGTACAGGGTTAAAGCACAAGGAATAGACAGCCAATGAATCTGTTAATCTTTTTCTCTTAATTATAGTTAGCCAGAGATTAGGCAGAACTCCTAAAATAATATATATGAGTCTTCAGGATTATAATTCCCATGCACTGACAGCAAAACTAAGCAGCTGTGGAGAGAGGAATAATTTGTTCAAGCAGCAGAATAAGGAAGAGTATTAGGGGGTCTTAAGATAGTGCTAGGACAGTGTTTCCTGAATGGTTCTCCAAGCACATTTATGAACAAATTGGAAATTAGACGACTTGGTTTGTGACAATAAAGTATCATTTCCTCACATTGTATTTTTCTGTAAATATTTTGTTTTGCTGTTAATTAAGAATGAAAGATGTGGTTGGTATATAAATTCATGCAAAGTGGGAAACCACTAACCAGGTTTTTCTGACAAATAACCTTTGCTTTGATCATAATTAGTTAAATGATTAAAAAGTAGAAATGAGAAGCAAAGATAAAAAATATGCAAAGCAATAGCAATGTATCATAGTATAGAGCCTAACAATTATTAATTTTTTGGCTTTTTTAGGGCTGCACCCACAGCATATAGAGGTTCCCAGTCTAGGGGTCGAATCTGAGCTACAGCTGCCGTCCTAAGCCACAGCCACCAACAATGCCATATCCCAGCCATGTCTGCGACCTACACACAACAGCTCATGGCAATGCTGGATCCCTAACCCAGTGAGCGAGGCCAGGGATGGAACCTGTGTCCTCATGGATACTAGTCAGATTCCTTTCCACTGAGCCACGATGGGAACTCCCTAGAGCCTAACAATTATGATTCTGGGTTTAGAATGCAAAATATGACTTAGCTATAGAGTTTTATTTATAAGACTTCCTACTATCAGTCCTGCTCTTTATCTTTTTAGTCAGGTAATCAATCAATAACCAATAATTATATATATATATAATTATATGTATATATATATATATATATGACTATATATATGTATTTTTTTAATCCTCACAATAGTATTTGTAGTCCTTTATTAGTATAATCAAACTTCTGAGAATTTTAATCCACTTATTCACTGATTGCATCTTTCCCCCCCAATTTTTGTTTGTATTGTTTATGTCTCATGTCTTTTTAGGGCTGCACCCATTGCATATGGAGTTTTCCAGGCTAGAGGTCCAACTGGAGTTGGAGCCGCTGGCCTATGCCACAGCCACAGCAATGCAGGATCCAAGCCACATCTGCGACCTACACCACAGCTCACAGCAACACCAGATCCTTAACCCACTGAGTGGGGCCAGGGACTGAACCCACAACCTCATGGTTCCTAGTCGGATATGTTTCCACTGCACCACAAAGGGAATTCCCGAAGTATAGCTTAGATTAATGTCTTATGGTGCAGTGTTAAACTAGATGGAGAAGAAACCTTTTCACTAAGGATGAAGCAACACCTGGTAATGAAAGCACAGGGAATAAGGGCAGCAGGCTTGCATTTTTTAATGGCATTAAGTTTAATTCTATTCATGCTGCCTAACATTGGCCGGTAGAATTGGGGTAGAGCATTGTGGATATTAAAAACTACCTGCAAAGTTACTAGTCAAGAAGACATTCTTTTTAACAGAAATGGACACGAGTATATTAAGTACAGAGAAAGGCCATGTCAGCATGAGCTGGGATAGTTAGGTTTGAAAGGTTTGAGAGAATAATTTAAAAATAACAACTAAGCACTAGTGAGCACTTACTTTGAGCTGTGTATTCCTTAACTCATTTTCCCTTCACTGGAACACTGTAAGTTAGGTAATAGGACTATCCAGCTTTACCTATGATGAATGGAGTCAAAAGGTGTTAAGTCACTTGCCTAAGTTTGACTATTAAGGGTCAAAGACAGGATTTGAACCTAGAAGCCATAGTCTTACCTATTTCATGAATATTGCGCTCCCGAAAACTTAAGGCACAGTGGAGAAATTGCAAGACTCAGAAGAATTTTACAAGCATAGAAAAGGGAAAACAGACCAAGAGAGATATGTTGAATTAGAATGGAAGCACCAACTCATTGCATTCTTTACCACAGTGTGGTGAGTTGGGTATTATTTTTCTCCATTGATTACAAAGTCAGGAGCCAAGTTTTACGAAGGTAAATAACATGCCAAGTGTATGTTGCTAGGGAGGGGCCATTTTTTAATGCAACCTGAGAGTTTTCTAAGATAATTCCAAGGTCTCTGTGCTTTTCACTGCTTAATACTAGAGGGTAGATGTAAAGGTAGAATTAAGGTAGTGAAAGAAACTGTCCTTTCAGAGGGAAAAATAGCTTATGACTGAGAATATGTGTAGTATCTAAAGAGCTGGAAAAGTACCTGCAACCAAATGACTGATGGAGGACTTGGTTGTCAAGCATACTAGTTTGAATAAGTAACATTAAATGTTAAAACAGGTAAGTGCTAAATTCTCAGATGTGTAATACACAGACACATACACACACTTTATTTCCAGCACTCATCATCACAGTTCAAGACCAAGTGTTCCTATCCAGATAATCTTATGCTCTTAAACATAGTCTTTTAGGAACCGTGTCTTTTTCCATATCCTGAGACAGATACTACCTACATCATTAAGGTCCTATTCATTTACTTACTAGAAAAACAAAGAGAAGGCAAGATCATACATGGGAATTTCTATCAGCCAGTCTTAGCACTCCTTACTTCCACATACATTTCTCTGACCACAACCTTTGTTCCATAGTAAAAGGCATTAAAAAGAAAGAACTTGGAGTTCCCATCGTGGTGAAGCAGAAAAAAATCTGACTAGGAACCATGAGGTTGCGGGTTTGATCCCTGGCCTCACTCAGTGGGTTAAGGATCTGGCGTTACCGTGAGCAGTGGTATAGGTTGCAGAGGTGGCTTGGATCCCCTGTTGCTTTGGCTGTGGTGTAGCCCTGCAGCTACAGCACTGATTCAACCCCTAGCCTGGGAACCTCCATATGTCATGGGTGCAGTCCTAAAAAGACCAAAAAAAAAAAAAAAAAAAGAAAAGAAAAAGAAAGATTGGGTATTTAGGGAATGATTCTCTGAGGATTGCCATTTGACTCAAAGAGGAAGAAAGAGCCAGCTTTGCAAAGATCTATAGAAACAGAATTCTAAGCAAAGAGAACCTCTGGTCCAAAGGCACCATAACACTGACAAGCTTGGTGTTGGAAGGAACTGACAGAAGTTTAATGTGGCAGAAAATGGGGTCTCAGATGAAACTGAAAAAGGCCTTGATCATGAAGGTCCTAGTTACCGTTAATAAAGAATGCTGATTTTATTCTAAGTATAAGAGAAACCTTCAGATGTATTAATCTGCAAGTGGTATGATTTAGTCACCTCCACTCTCAGTCCCTCCTGGAGCCTTACTAGACCACTCCAGAACATCATCATTGCCCCCTTTTCCACACCCCAGAGCATTTTCCTTTGTTTCAGTCACATCCATTACTAGTTACCTGGAAGTATGGATGTGTGATTTCCTCAACCCAAATGTAACCTCCTGGAGAGCAGAGACTTCTGTTTAATATGTGGTGCCCTCGGTAACAAGCGCAGTTCCAAGAAAGCACTTAGATTCAGTATAAGTGCATGGATAAATGAATGATGGATAAAGGAAGGAAGGGAGGGAGGGAGAAGAAGGAAGGAAGATTAGTTAAAGGGAGAGAGAGCAATATTCTCTCATATGCAGAGCCTGCAACATCCTTCTCACTCTCACTGTCATTTGATCCACAGGAGCACAGGAGCACGATGGGTACATGGGGAAGAGTTTGGTAACCGCATAATAATGAGAAGCTAGAGATTAGCAAAAGACTCAAAGAAATGAAGATTTTTGAGGCTGAGTGCTGGGAAGAATAATGGAGCAACTTTGTAAATAGGGGTTGGGTAGGAGAGCCAATTTGGAGTAGGGGAGGGAGGTGGTAAGAGAAAGCTAGGTTCTGATTCATCCAACAAAAGGCAGAACCAAGTGGAATGCCCAGTAGGCAAATAATTAAAGGTTAAGTTGTGCGGTACAGACAGAAAAAGCTGCAGGAGTTCAGAGAAATCTAATAAAGAAAATGGATTTGGGGCTGAGGAATGAGAATAGACACTGGGATAGCAAAAAGTTAGACTGCTGGGCAAAAGGACACAAAATATTTACTGAAAATAATGTGAGACTGCAAAGACAGGACAAACTAAGTAATGGAAAGTAGGAAGATATCAGGGTATATTAATTAAGAGGCAATAAATTAGAAATAGACCAAGGAATAAAAAAACTAAGAAACTGTTATCCTCTGTTTGTTTAATTAAAAGATAAAATTACTGCCCTGCTGCTCACTGACCATTTCTGATTTCCCACCTCCAGAGTAGGCAAAATAGGTCTCTGTTACAGATTGTGTTTCTGGCTCCCTTGAGGTTGGGGAAACTCATGTGTCTAGTTTAAGACCCCTGACTGTGGCTTAATATTTGATTGCCAGTACAAGACTTTGCAGAATTCTTTCCCCCTTCTGGCATAGTAACTGGCACTGTTCACGTAGCTGCCTGTCTCATCATCCTGGGTCCTTGAGTGACACGTATAACACATGAGAAATAGATCTTTGTTGTTTTTAAGCCACTGAGATATAGAGGTTGTTTATTGCTGCAGCCTAGCATCTTATCCTGACCAGTGAATCCAACATCAATGAGGAAAGATAGATTTGGAGTGAGACTGACTCTTGATTGGAAACAGTAGAGAAACTGAGTCATTAAAGAAGGCAGAGACACAGGTTGGCAAGTGATCACTGACTGCTATCATCTAAAATGTTTGTGTCCTCCCTACAAAATTCATACGTTGAAATCTAACCTCCAAGGTGATGATGTTAGGAAATGGAGGCCTTTAGAAATGATTAGATCTAAATCATAAAGGTGGGGCCAGCATGAGTGGGGTTTAGTGTCCTAATCTAAGAGAGTCCAGAGAGCTAGTACGCCCCTTCTGCCAAGGGATTTTATAACAAAAAGACAGCCATCCATGAGAAAATGTCTCTCACCAGACACCAAACCTGTTGGTGCCATGATGCGGGATTTCCCTGCCTGCAGAGCTCTGAGAATAAATTTCTCTTGTTTATAGGCCACCCAGTTTATGGTATTTTTGTTATAGCAGCCCATTGACTGAACCCGTGACTAAGACATGGACCAGGAGTCTAATATGCTTATCTCAGAGGCCTGGAAGTGGGGTGGTCCTGGAAACACAACCACAGATGTGTGCACCTACTCATCCATGCTCCATGGAGTGAGAAGCCGATGGGCCATCTCCTTCAGGAAGACTGGTCAGCTCCTCAGAGTGCTGGCTCTGTCACTCTCCCTGCCTCTTCTTCACAGCTAACACGAGTTAGGCTGACTTAACTTGCAAATTGAAAAGTTGGGAGGACAGTGACCAGTGCTTCCAGATTTCCAACTCCACGATGCCACAACAAAGGATAAGAAAGAGCCAGAGATAATCCGAACCAAAAGTGTAAAGTAGAACGATCTGTAAACAGGGAGAGTAAAAGGCTTGAATGGCTTCTGACAAGAAGGATATACCTAGGAAGATAAAACCAAGCTTATAAGAATAAAGTAGAAATTGATTTTCCATATAAGGCCTACAAATACAGCAACAAGTAAAAAAAAAAAAAAAAAAAAGTGAGAGATGTGCAATATGCAACATAGTGCATTTTTTTTTTTCCCACGGAGGAATGGGGAGGAGGGCAGAAGGGCAAAGAAATGAGTATCTTTTTTAGCTCAATCTTTGATGACTTGTAGTGACCTAATTTTAGATTTACAGAATTATACGTAAAACTGCATTTAAGATAGTGCTCTTAATATTTTAGATGGAATTCCAAGATTCATTGTGGACCTTAAATAGGAAACATTAATCAGCTTTTATTTATTTTTGAAACTCAAAATCATGTTTTTAAAAAAGAAAACTTTGTTTTTCTTTTTAAAAGAGGAAAGTGAAACAAGCTAGTGAAATTCCTTCTGTTAGAAAATTTGTTTCACAAAAAGAGAAATCTCCCTGCCTAACAGGCCCACCAGGGGAGATGCTCAGTTTGCCATTGAATTGTAGCTGAATCAGATGTGTGAGGATCGCACCCTATCAAAGTCATGCTCTTTACCCACTGGCCATGAACCAAGAGCTCAAAGCGTGCTGATCATCTTTTAATAGACACATGTTTTGATAGCTGGATGGATGGATGGACAGATGGAAGAGTGTATGGATAGATTTATATAAAGAGGCAGCTTGGTGTCTTGAAACAGCATAAGCTTTGTGTAAAACAAACCTGAACTTGTGCTAAAAGCAGTCTAATGAAGAGTTCAAACGCTAAAGTCAGACTGCCTTAAATTTTGTTGCTGCCATTTACTCCTATGTGGCCTTCAGCAAGTTCCTCACCTTCCTGAGTCTCCAAGTTGCCATTCATAAAAGGAGAATTTGAATATTATAAAGGGTGTGTGGAAGATATATAATAACTATTGTCATTAATCTCAGTGTTCTCTGAATTTCTTATTTAAAAATATATCTCAAAAGTATTTCTCTTTCCCTATATTATAATTATTTATGATTCAGACCCTGATTTGGAGGAATGTCACTTGTCCTCTTATGTTTGGTGACCTGTAGGATGGGGTCCTAGCTTGTCTCAGAAATTCTTCTGTCTCCAAAGTATCCACTTACAAAGGTCTCAAATTTTAACACCTGTCCTACAGAGGTAGGGAATGGCAGAAGGAGTGAAAACAATCAAGCCAATTGTTTGGAATTATATAAATGAAATTAAATGTTTTGACTTATTTTTTTTACTTCAAGTAAGAGTGTAGGTGTTAAAGAAATGCTTAAAACAGTGTAAATATGCTAAACAAATTTAACCAAGAAAAATCATGCCATCCTGAATTCATAGGAAAGTTTTTTTTGTCGTTAGAGGGTAAAAAAGAATTTACTTTACAATATAAAATAAATAGCAATTGTTCACAGTACTATTTATTGATTCCATACTAAATCCAATGCTAAACAGTTTACAATGATGATTATGTTTACTGCCTCAAAAAGGTTCTACAAGTTTACTATCCTGTTATCCTCATTTTGCTGAAAAGGAGACTGAGGCTTAAAGGGCTGCAGTGCACCCACTTCCTGTCACAGGACTAATAGGTGAAGTGAAGCAGGATCTGAACATAGGCAGTCTGGTTCCAGAGCCCAGGCTCCTTACTACTACACTAAATTGCCTCTCAGATAATCATCGTGTGTTAAATCCATCCGGATGGGACCTTGGAGAACATACAATCCTGTCTCTTTGTATTACTGCTTGTAAATGTAAAACAGAGAGAAGTTAAACGATCTGCCCAAGGTTATACACTTCAGTCTTTTCCTCAACATAATACATGCTCGTTTGAAACACATTTCTAGGATTTATACAAAATAATGGCATCATCATGGCATTTTTTAATCGAATGCCCAATAAAAGAATCATTTCATCTTGTTTTTCCCTCTCATGCCCATGAACGAAATGTAAAAATGTATTGCGAAGCCAAAAGAGGCCTTATCTTCTTTACTAATGGCCTGCTTTTTCATAGAAGGAGAAAAACCATCCTTAGGCTGACTTTGTTTAAAATGAAATGTGTGTGGTCTTTTTCTTGTGAAGAACCTCTTTGAGGCATTAAGGGAAAAGATGTCCTGACTTCTAAGTCATGTAACTTTATAACTTACAGCCAACACATGACTTTAAGTATAACCTTTCCTACACTGTCAGTCTTCTATATTTTATAAAGTTCCCCACATCACTGCAGTTCCAGCTAGAAACCAATGGGGCTAAAAGTGCTTTGTCTTTTCAAGAGGCACACTGATTTTGTTTTTAACTGTTATTTTTTTTGTTTTGTTTGATCAAGTTTTACTCTTGCTTTATTCGGACACTTGAAGAGATGTTTACAAGGATATATAGTTATCTGAATGATATGATTTTTAAAGTCAAGGATAATTTTTCTTGAAAGTCTAAGATGGGGTGACCTCTACTTTTTAGAAAACCAGACAGCAAGAACAGCTCTGGATCATTTTCCTTGAAAGTTACATATCATGACTAAACACAATTTAAAACTCCATCCATTAGATAAAATTTCTGTTAAAAAGTTCTACACAAGAGCTTATTCTGGCAAAACTAAAGGGCCAGCTCCTTCACCAATCTTGCAACCTTAGTTGAGTTACCTGAACTCTCTGAACCTCAGCTTCTCTACCAGTAAAGTGGAAGAGATAACTGTCTATCCACAAATTTTGTATAAGGGTGAAATGCTCTGATATAGATAAAAATATCTAAGACGATCCATGTTAACAAATATCATGTTATCTTTTTGAGTTTAGTATCCAATTACAATACATTCATCTAGTCCTGAGACTTCAATTGCTACCTTAGGCATATGATGGACAAATATTTTTGCAGCCCTGACTCTCTTGTTCTGAATATTTATTCATTCCTTTAATACATATTTATTGAGTATCCACTAAGTATCAGGTATTGGTCTGGGTGCTGGAGTAACAGAAGTGAACAAAACAGATTAATGAAAGTTCCATTATTGAGTTTACTTTCTATTAGGAAAACATGATAAGTAAGTAAATATATTTAGTGTACATTTAAGTGCTCAGGTTTAAAAAAAAGAGCATGGAGGTGATGTAGGACTTACTAAGACATTTTGGACAAATATTAAGAAGTAGGGCATAAATATTACAATTTTAGATAGCGTGATCAATGCAAGTTTTCCTAAGAAGGCAGCATTTTATGACAGTGTGAAAGATATGAGGAAGTAAACCCTATGAGTATCAGATCAATTCTGACTTATATCACAACAAGCAGTTATTAAGCACCAACCATGTAGTATGTATTTTAGGTATCTCCTTCACTCTGTATGTCCAAATTTAATTCATCACCTTCCCTCCCAAACCTATTCTATCTACAGGGTTTCTGCCACCACTGTTCTTCTAACCACCCTGGCAAGCAATTAACTGTGTCCTAGCTAATGTTTCCTTTACGTCCCTCTGTCCACACACACCAATGTCCATCTACTCAACAGCCAAGTCCTACAAAATTTACCTCCGTAATTCTTTCTGGTCTGTTCTGTTCTTTTCCATTTCTGTTGATACCCGTGTATTTCAGACTCAAACTATTTTTACTTGGACTACTTTAATAACCACCTAGCTGGTACCTCAAAGTCCAATCAATGGAAGTTGGTCCAATCTCCCTAGTCAATGGGTTTGTCAGTTCTCAGTTTCAGAATCTTCAGCAACTCAGTGGCTGAATAGTATCCAGGCTCTGAGTCAGCTCACTCAGATTCCCTTGGCCTTCTTATTGAAATGGGGGAAGAGGGATGGTACAGCATTGATATTCTTTCAGTATAGCCTCCAAGGGCAGAACGGAGCAAGGCTTCGTCCCAGTGGAAACTTACACATTGCCATGACCACCTGCAACAGCAGACTTCTTTTATTGCCTTTGCTGTGTCACATGTTTGTGCTTATACCAGTCATGGGAAAAAGGAAGACCAATCAACACGTACCGTCTTAATACTCAAGCTTTCAATATCTGAACAGAATCAAGGATTCTTTAACAAGGAAGGAGAGTAGGGACCAAACCTGAGTTCTCATGGATCCTAGTCAGATTTGTTTCTGCTGAAGCAAGATAGGAACTCCTATTATTTTTTTTAAATGAATTAAATACAAAATTTTAAATGCCTCAGTTTTAGTTTCTACTATGAAAAATATCAAAAGATATAATTTGCATAAATAAAAACTCGTTGAGGTCCTCAATATTTTTTAAGATTATAAAGGGTTCTTGAGATCAAAAGGCTTGAGACGTGTTGCCCAGTCTAGATTACAGTCTCCTCTACCTACAATGCTGTGTCCTCCATCACTAAATGCTTATCATAAAAGACATGCCAAATGATCTTCTCCTGTCCTTAGAAGTAAACCCTTCTTCCACTGAATCCCTGTGCATTAGTTTTCTGTTGCTGCAAAACAAATTACCCTAATATCTGTCAATTTAACACAACAATATTCATTACCCCATAGCTTGTGTTGGTCAGGAATCTGAATGTGGCTTAGCCATGTGCTTCTGACTCAGGATCCCTCCCAAATCTGCAATCAGATGTTGTCTGGGGCTGTGAGTTCCTAGGGTTGAACTGGGGGTGGAGGGGACAGTGTCTATACTCACTCACATGGCTGCTGACAAGACACGGGTCCTTCTGGGCTCTTGGCTAAAGTCTCCTCACCAAAAGGTAGCTTGCTCTCTACCTCAACCCCTGGAGAAAGATTTCACATAGAAGCGGGGTGGAGGGAGAGAGTGAAGCCAGAGTATTTTTATAACCTAATCTTGGAAATGACATCCCATCGTCATGTCCTGCTCTTTCTGGGACCCAAGGCAAAAGGAAAATGTAAAGTCTCTAGTACAAAAAGCAGGAAACAAGTTCTATCAAAGGCTTTTTTTCCTTTCTTCTGTTAGTCTCTTTCTTCAGTTGCCATGGTGATTTTTATTTGCTCTGTCGTTCTGAATAGAGAAAGATTAAAATGTTTAATTATTAGCCTGTATTTTACTGTTAATTTTTAGGTTGTACAAAGCCAGGTTTAAATGCAAATATAAGAGCATTAAATTTGTGTACAGGATCACTGCACAATTGTGCTGTGTAGCTCATACATGCACATACTGTTTTGTTCTCACCAGAACAGTAGAAACTGTTGCATAAAACAACCTCAACTGTTTTTTATTTCATCTCTTGATATTCACACATTCTAGCAACCCTCTCTACCTTCAGTGGACTGACAAGTAAGCAAGGACTTAAAGGTAAAATAACTATGGGTTGCCTTTGCTCATTCTTACAAAGTCATAATGTGTCGCAAGTGGCTGACTAGTCCAGGAGAGTAACAAGAAAAAAGTGAAAATATGATAGAGTTCCCTGATCATTTTTATTTCTCAGGATGCCACTGCCTTCTTTCTGTGTTCGTGTTTTTTGGGGGTTTTTTTGCCTTTTCTAGGGCCACTCCTGCGGCATATGGAGGTTCCTAGGCTAGGGGTCTGATCGGAGCTGTAGCTGCCGGCCTACGCCAGAGACACAGCAACACAGGATCCAAGCCACGTCTGCAACCTACACCACAGCTCACGGCAACGCCAGATCCTTAACCGACTGAGCAAGGCCAGGGATCAAACCTGCAACCTCATGGTTCCTAGTCGGATTCGTTAACCACTGAGCCACGACGAGAACTCCCATTCTTCTTTCTGTGTTCTTAGCAAGTTCTGATTCAAAAGAAAAGGACGTCTTGTTGGGCGGTCAGGGCCTCCACCACTTATTCAGGTGTAGAAGTAGCCCACTTAGTTTGTACTTGCCTCGAGCCCCATGAACTCCTGTGAGTCACAGGGCCACCTGAATCCTGTATTCATGGGGTACTTAGAACACTTATATAGGAATGGAGTGGCCAAGAAGGGAGGCAGACACACATACTGACTCTCCTTCTTCTGCTCATGCACACACTCCATTGTTATCACTTTCATTGTATCACAATGAAATCCAAAGATAAAATTTCAAGACAACAGAACATTAAACCAAATGCAGGGAGTATGTGGACAGGTCACATTTCCATGAAGCCAGCCCTGCCTATCACTTTTGCTGTATCAGAGGAGAGTCTCTTGTTCCCGCCCACACTCAAGTGGACAGGATTACGTAAGGGTGTGGATTCCAGGAGGCAGGGGTCTTTAAGGGCCATGTTAGATGCTTCCTACCTCATCTAGGATCATTTTTCTCTTTGGACTTGTTCCCTTCACCCTGGTACTCTGTACTTACCTATATGCATATTATCTTGGGGACTATACCTGATGGTAATCACCTCCAGGGCAAGGTTCCTCTCTGATAAATACCCTGGAACTCTTTTGTCATATGAAACATGTAACACTTAGCAAGCATTGAAAACATGCTTATGAAATGAGTGAATAAATGATGCAGTAGAAGTGGGGAGTGGTCTTTGTGAAAAACAATCAAATTGGCCATATTTTCCTCAACTGTTGCCAGATCTTATGGCTGCCTGCCTTTGTGATTTCAGATTTTTATCTTTCCATAAACCACATATTCTGATTTCTCTTTTTACTGCTTTGTCATGAAGTGTCCTCTCTTCAAGCATAGGTTCTTTTCTGACCCCTCAAAAGTCATATTTAGGTTATTGTCACGGGTGAATTATTGTACTTGAGAAGAGAATTAATGATACAAAGGACAGCTGGAGCATATCTGGAGAAACTGTTCCATTAGCATTTACATTTTTATTTTGGGCCGCATCAAAATGGCAGGGGAGCAACGCCCTTTTAATGGTTCGCACATGTGGTCAGGCATTGTGTGAGCAAATAATGCTTCCCAGAGCTTGTATTCACTTTTCAGAAAAAGAAAATAAATATGAGCAGAAGCCTTTGTAGATCTAAGCATTTTCTTCGGTTTTCTTCATTGGTCTATTCCACAATGCATAAGCTTTCACTTCCAGATCTGTTTCAAGGGTCTTTTATAATGACAGAAGCTAAGTCTTTGTTTCCAAGGAGCAGAACACAAAATGCATCAGTGTGCCATTTAAGAAGAACTATTTTGTCAGTCTTGTTTATGCACTCAAGATAATACAGTGTTTTAAAAAAAGGTTGGACCCAGCCTCTGCCTGTTTATTCAATATAAACAGAAGCATCCCTTTTGACGTTGTAAGGACAGGATGTGTGCTAATTTCACCAAGTAAAAGCCACTCCACTTGGCTATATAAACCTGTGTCTGGAGCAGCCTTGCTGCTTCGCAATATTGTGAAAGTGTATATAAAAGATAATACAATGATGTACATCAAATATTAATGTGTGCTGACACGCAGTCATCTATTACAGCGGCAAAGGGCCCACACTGAGGGGCTCTAGGGTTCTGCCTTCCTTCACCTTTGTCGTCTTCATATGTCAGCTCTCCCCCCTCCTCCCCTGTCCAAATAAAACGAAGTACTTGGTACCCTTACCAGCAACTCCATGCAAGTGCTGGCCACATAGTGACTGGTGGCCTATTTACTTACACCAGAACACCTGTCAGCTAATGTATGCTCAAGAGAGGGGTGGTATGTCTTGTTTCAGATTGATGAGACTATGAACTGAGCAAAAGTGAGAGCCACACAGGGGACTGGAGGAGGGGGGCAGAAGTCCACAAGCAATGTGGATTTCGTTCTTTACCAATTTCTCACCAGCTTTTCAGTGATAAATGCATTGCCTTTTTATCATGTTTCATGTAAAAATGTATGAATAACAAAGCAACAACTCAACCCTGCAGTTTAGGAGTAAATGTTAGTTAAATAGTTCAGTCGAGTGTGTATTTTTCTCTTTGTGCAAAGTGACAAAAGCAGTTGTGCTGTGGCCACGTACTGCATTACGACGTTCCTCCTTTCCCCTGTCTATCACACCCCCTCTAGCCAGCACCCACCCATATCCTGCTTCATTTTAGACTTGTACCACACCTAGATAGGAAGGAAACACTAGGAATCTGTTTATGCATTTCTAAATCTCCCAATTTAAAAAGATATATGCCAAAAATCAATGTCTTGCTTCCAGACAGATTTTGCTATTACTGTGGCACAACTTCAGATCTCTTCCCAGTGAAAATGCAAGTACTGAATTTTATACCCCATAACAATATGCTGAAGCAGACATTTTGCTTTTCATTACACAGAAAAACATTTCTACTCTTTAAAACTGTGCCTAAGTAAGTTTCACCAACTTCTCAAATTTGAACTGTGCTGTTTTCCATGTCTTCCCCATCCAGCAGTTGTTTTTGTTTCTGTTTTGTTTTGTTTTGTTTTTTCAACAAAAGCCCAATATAATGAAAGACCTTCCTGTGTATAGAATTTCTTCCTCAGCTTAAGATCTTACCTGGCACCAACTTAACTAGTAATCTCACACTTGATCATTGGCCCATATCTCATCATTTCTGCTTAATAATTTAAAAGCTCAATAGAAATGCTTTAAACTGAAATTGAACCACCATTAACAGTTCTAGAAAGGTAGACATCATTCAAGCAAAACAACCATAGTCACCATCTCAGTCACCAACTCAACACCAGCTAGAGCTTAAAGTCTGGATCTATCACTGACTGCTGATGCATTTTCTCCAGATCAAGTATTGAGTCCTAAGTAAACTTCTGATCACCTCCCTTCATCTGGACATCAGTGTAGTTCCTTTACATCAGGCAATAGTATATCTCATCCCTTCCCTCTTTTTTTTCAGGCCTCTCTGCTCCTCATTAATTTTCTCACAGTCAACCAGCCAGCTCTGGCCCCCTGTGGTTATAGGAAATTATCCATGCAATGAACTTAATTTAGAAAACTCAGCTGCATAAAGAAGTGGCAACATTATTCTTCTCTGAGTCCCATCTATGTTTACTTTCACACTAAAGCTTCTCAGTGGTCACTGACAAAGAAACAGAGACTGAATTTTAAATCTTTTTCCAGAAGCTATTGGACAAAGGAACAGATAAATCGGAAGTTAGATTTCAAATTACACTCTTAATCCCATCAACCTTAGTGGGTACTTAATGTGGAAACACTTTTATACAACATCGACCATATACTCTCAGAGTATATACTTTAAAACTTGTGTCTTTAATATTAGAAAATATTAAACACAGTTTACATACTGCTATACACAATTTACAATAGGTAAATTCTAACTCAAGTTTTGAATTCTTATGGTAAAATAACTGTTTTAAAGTGTTTTTTTTTTTTGACTTGCTTAAATTTAAAAAATTAAAAAACATTTAGATTAATGGCAGCATGATTAGAATTAATCCATTGTCTTCCTAAATGACTACTTAGAAATGTAGACATGAAACATTTATTTGAACATTGCTTTAAAGATCTTTTGAAGAAATACCAGTGTCCTCCACATGCCTGACACAGGTCTATGGAGAATGACAGTAACATAAGAAAGCATCACGGCACAGTGGTAATGAACCCAACTAGTATCCATGAGGACTTGGGTTCAATCTCTGGCCTTGCTCAGTGGGTTAAGGACCCAGCGTTTCCTTGAGCTGTGGTGTAAGTCGCAGACGCGGCTCAGATCTGGCGTTGCTGAGGCTATGGCGTAGGCCAGCAGCTGTAGCTCCAATTCAACCCTTAGCCTGGGTAGTTCCATATGCCTCGGGTGTGGCCCTAACAAAACCAAAAAAAAAGGCATTCTAGGCATTCTACTTAATGTGATACATTTCACAGCTTCTCTTTGATTATCCTCTTGCAAGGGCAAGAACTTACCATATACAAAACATTGAAGGGTACTCAGGATTTTTTTACAGACTACAATCTTATGCTACATTTAAATTGAAATAATGTGTTGGCTTAATACAGCTCGTGTTGACTTAATGCAAATTGTAGCAAAATGAAAAGCAGGAAGAATCCGTAAAATATAATTCCATTGTAGTATTTCTGATAAATCGACCATGGAAAACTCTCATATATGGGAAATATATTCAAAGTTGTCCCATGAACTTAAAAAAAACAAAACAAAACAAAACAAAAAAAAAACAGGAATACTGTGCTTCAGCAGTAATAAATACATGTATAAGAGACATTTACTGTCACAAAGTTCATTTGTGAGTTGGTCAGGCTCTGGTCCCAGATTCCTCCCCTCTGCAGTGTTCTTTCACAGAATTTCAGAGGAAAGACTCTATTTAGTGTTAATCTTTCTTTAACATTCTTCTTAATTACTTTGAAGTGTGTGATTATCTTTAATCAATGAGACTTGCTAGACCCTCCTCCAACCAGTGTAGTCTGTCCCAAATTCATGCAGTCTAAGGAGAATAGAAACATCACTAAAAAGAAGATTATAAATGTGGTGAGGGGAAAGATCTCCCAGTTTAATACTGTGTCCAGCCGGCAAAGTTACTGAAACTTTGCCCTACTAATAAAATAACTAGAAATATAGATGGGTGACAGATAGATAGATACACGGCTATTTTTCTTAACTACCAACACTTGCAGATATTATACTAACTAAAAAGCCAATAAAATTGGATTTTAAAAGGCACTCAAAACCCACCAATTCTTTGCTTATAGAAACAAAGGCTACCCACCCCTATATCCAGCCTATTTTGAAAAACGTAAGGACAGACCAATCAGAAAATTGGGTGGTCCTCTCTGCATAGATCACTGCTGCTCTCAGAGAAAGCCCAAAGGCTGCTACCCTCCTCCTCTTTCCCATGATCACCTCTCTCTCTCAACCTGCAGGCAGAAGCTACAGCTCCTAGAATATAACTAGGCAAGAAGTGGGAGATACCTTGTGTTGGTGTAGTTCCCACAAGAAAAAAGTGCCACAGGCAGAGGAGGTGGGAATATAGAGAGAGTCATGAATGCTGGGTGTTTCCATGAGTGTCGATTTTTGTGGACTCAATCTATCCAAAGTGTCTTAGAGGAGAGGTGGGAAGCCTGGCTCTTTTAGATAAAAATCTAGGCGCTGGACACCAGACTAAGAAATGTGGCCGTCAAACCAGCACTCAGATATAGACATAAAAAAGGAGTATGTAGCTGTGAAAAAGGGAAGGGAATTGGATAAATCACAATCCACATACCACCCATATTGGCAAACTAGTTTTAGGTCAATAAGAACTTGTTCTAAAAATGAGTAAGCAGGCCAACAAGCCAACCCCCCAAAATTCCCTATATTGTCTCTATTTTTCACATTTTAGAACATAGGGAAATCCAACATAATACTTAATATGCTCATTGGGAGATAGCTACCTCATAGGGTTATTGCAACGAGATCAAGACTATAATACATTGAAAGCATTTAGTTCCTGGCAAGTGGTAAACATCCAATAAAGAGTGAATATTATTATTGATGATAATAACAATAAGAGATAATCAAAAAGCTCTTTCTTGAGTACAAATGTACAATCCCAAAACAACCAAGTGCAGATTAAAAGAAAAAATTCCCAGGCAGCATCAATGAATTAGTGAATGCAGGTCCACTCCAAGACATATCCTGGGAAATGTTTTTTGGGGTTTTTATTTTTTATTTTTTTATTTTTTGCTTTTTATGGCTGCACGTGCAGCATATGGAAGTTCCCAGGCTAGGGGTTGAATTGGAGCTACAGCTGCCGACATATGCCACAGCCACAGCAATGTAGAATCCAAGCCACATCTGCGACCTACACCACAGCACATAGCAATGCCAGATCCTTGAACTACTGAATGAGGCCAGGGATCGAACCCACATCCTCATGAATACTAGGTTCTTAACCCAATGAGCCACAATAGGAACTCCGGGAAATGTTTTTAATAATAAAAATAGAAAGAAAGAAAGAAAAAAAAAGTGACATACATCCAGGTAGAAAGAATTATCTACTCTCAAAAGCTTCAATAAAAAAAAAAAAAAAAAAAACACTATTGGAGTTCCCGCTGTGGCTCATTGGGATGGGAAGCATCTGTGCAACACCAGGACACAGGTTCAGTCCCGGGTGGGCAAGTGGGTTAAGGATCCATCATTGCCACAGATGTGTAGGCAGAGTAGGTCGCAACTGCAGCTCAGATCTAATCCCTGGTCTGGGAACTCCCCATACTGTGTGGCAGCCAAAAAAGGAAGAAAAAAAATAGCACTACTAGTATGTTACAGAATTAGAGACTTTTTTATAGGGATAAGACCTTATACATGTGTGGGAGCTGCTGAAGACGTAACATGGCTGCTGTCTCTGTATGTGGTTTTGGCCCTGAGGGTGCTGTGGGTCAGCAGGTGCTTTGATTCGGAAGAAAAGCTGGGTGTGGGACAAGGAAGACAACAGAACCAAGTGGAACACACATCTGCCTTTCACAGTCTCCAACCTCAATGATGCAGGTGACTTGCAGAAGTTGATACCTTATGTTATGGAGCTGCATACCCACTGGCTCAGGACTCAGAGAAGCTGATGGAGGAAATCTAGTGGGAGCTTGAGATGCTGTAGGCTGCACAGCTGCCCCCCAATAATGAAGTGAGGTAGCAGCAGATCAGCAACAGTCAGTGTGCCTGCAGCTGCTCCTGCCTCCTATGTCACAGTAGAATGGCTCTGCTTTACTTCTAGCTGATTCTCTGGTGACTCAGAACTAGCGAAGGAAAGCAATTTCTGAGAAATGGAATTCTAGTTTCTTTACCTGCAAAAGAACAAAATGAGAATGACCTCAGACTTCTCCTCTGCACATTTAAATTCCAGAAGACAATGGAACAATAACAACTGATTTAGGAGAGAAATCAGCTATGAGCAAAAGATTTAGTTCCTGTATTAATTATTTTTTCATATTTGAAAACATCTGTCATCTTCAGCTCACTCACATTTTCAAAATCTTCTTGGGCTTTGCACAACTTCATCTGCCAGTGTGCTTTCTCTGTTTGCACTCCTTTTCCAATAGCTCTTGAGAGGCTCCTGGGGCAGGTCTCCAAGTTTCACACTTCTGCTTGTGTCTTGTCATTCTTATGGTACATGGATTCTGGACCTTACACTAATAAATTTTATCTTTCTATCTCTTATTTTCATGTTCAGCCACAGTCATCCTTTAAATCAACTTCTGGTGTACTATGGCTCTTTCTATGAGGGGGCCCAAATTTACCACAGAATTGGTAGCTAAAAAGACAGCCTTTAGGTCATCCACGCTTTTTTGATTAACAAAATTCCAGGTCCTCTTGAGTAATTGCCTTTTTGATTTCAATTACTGCACTGCTTTTCTTCATGCGATTCATAAATTTGTTTCCCAGTTTCAGGCACTATGTTTACCCCACAAATTATAAGTATTTATAATATATGTTTTTTGGTTTTGTTTTTATCCTGCTTAAATCAATTACTGTAATGGATAAGTTCAATGTTGAGTTTTAGGAGGACAAAATACTAGCACTTGCATTGTTTTCTAATGAAAATCAATGGGATACATCAGCAAGATACTATAGAACAATAACAACAAAAATAAAACAGAGTACAAGTCAATTTTGTATGATCTTTGTAATATGAACTTTGGTCTGTATAATACTAGGGCATAGCTCTTTCTTTGGTATCATTTGGGAGCTATAGGGAAGCTCTTCTCACCAAGATTCAAATAGTTCTGACTGCCCACTGATAATAAACAAATGACAAATTCAGGTTTTGTTTGTTCGTTTGTTTTGTTTTGTTTATTTTTAGGGCCACACCAGCAGCATATGGAAGTTCGCAGGCAAGAGGTCAAATCGGAGTTAGTGGCCTGAGTGAGGCCAGGGATCAAACCCAAATCCTCATGAATACTAGTCAGGTTCTTAACTTGCTGAGCCACCATGGGAATGCTTTGCTTTCTACGTAGTAAGTTAAATTAACCAAAATGCTTCTAAAATATCTATATCCTCTAGGCAAACTACCCTAGGTAATAAGCCTCAACTCCCAATGCCTTATCTGTGGTTCCCATTGGGCCAACCCAGCCACCAGGGAAGGACTCACTCTCCATGACCTGCCCATTTGGAGCAGACTCCCAGGAGGCCTTCATCTAATTCTTTCTTCAGACTAGACTTTGAGAAACATTATTATGAAAGAGGATTTATGGCATATATGCTGGTTGATCAACAGAGGATAAGAACTGCTGAGTCTGCTCTGAAAAATGGTAGTTCTCTGGGCTCCCAACATGTTTCATCTGTTTTATCCTTTAGCATTCCCCATGTACTCTCATTTTTCTTTCTCTTCACATTTCCCTACACTTCTTTAAAGGGGTAGAGAATTCTAGAGCCTTCAATAATTAAAATTCCTTTTTCTTCCTTTGAATCCTGCTTCACCTGATTTCTTCTAAGGGTCCTGTGATCAGTCCTCATGGAAAGTGACTGGTAAAATAAAAGGAAGTTGAGTAGGTAACTCTTCCTATCCTGGAGTAGGATTAGTGAGATAATTTAGGAAGATAGACAGCACCTGTGTTTGGAAAGATGCAGTCTCTCTTTAAGATACTAATGAGCAATACTAAACTTTTAGAAATGCTTTTTTAGGAGTTCTTTTGTGGCACAGTGGGTTAAAGATCTCAGCAGCTTGGGTCCCTGCTGAGGCACGGGTTTGATCCCTGGCCCAGGAACTTCCTTCCACATGCCACAGGCCTGCCCCCTCACCAGGAAAAAAAAAAAAGGAGGTGAAAATGCTTTTTCAACGATTTGAATATGATCAGAATATAAGAAGACAAATGTCTAAAAATACTATTTAATAGATAAAGAGTAGTTGAGTATTACACATTTGAGAGGTCACTTTAAAATGAAACAAAAGTTAAAAAATAAAACAAAACATTTATTTTGCCCTTTAAGTGTTAGCATATAATTCAGTATGCTGTTCAGAGCACAGGGATGCCTGCAAGTCAAATGAAGGTTATGTTATAATTGATACTCTGAATTGTTAAGGAGAAGCAAAGGCGAAGCAGAATGCCTTTTATTATTATTTTTGTTGAAATCTTATTAAAAATTTTAATGAAATGCAAACTAGAGACCATCTTCAAGGTCTTGAATTAGATTATATGTGCAGCCATTAATAGTATCACTTAACATAAAGCTTTTAGAAAATAACTTCCCCAACACAGACATGGGCTAGCAGGTTTTCTATTTTCTTTGTATTTTCTTTGTTATTTCAGAGAAAGTTTTGAGCTCAAACAATATAAAGTATGATCATCATACTTAATTCTGATTAGAAATATAACTGGAAATCTCTGGATTACAATCTACACTCAAAAAATAAAAACTAATAAATAAATTTAGCATTTTAATTCATTCTGTCACGCTTAAATGTTCACTCACCTGAAGATTATAGCATTCTTTGCAGATTTCCATGAAATAATGATACTGTAATTGAGTTGAAAGAATTAGGAGGAAATTCACCTGCAGGAATTTGACAGGTTTTATACGTATGCAAGTCTTTACATGTTAAAAGTAATGATTCATAATATATATATTTGATAGTTAATACATACGTAGTTTGTCTCAGTTCTTATGTGCTCTTGGTTCACTCATTTTGTCATCTTATGGCAGCACATGCCACTAGACAAACTGAAGAACCCAATGAGACTTTAAAAAGGAGGGGCATGGGAAGAGAAATTTACAAATCAGAAAAAAATCTTCTCTGTTCTTCTTAAGGATTTGGAAAAAAAGCTGTTATTATTTTATTTTAGTGGCGGAACATCTTGCTTGAGCTCCCAACGAATAGTTTCCTAGAAGCATAGTATGAAACCTCCTATTTTAGTATGTATTTGTTCAGACACATTTCCAAAAGAGAACACTTTATATGAGCAAGCAAAAATAGCATAATTACACAAAGTTTCTTCACACTATGAAAAGTGAAGGCCTTTAAGATAATTCTCATCATGCAAAACCAATTCTCCATATAATATTCTGAGCATTTTGAGCACAATTTGTGTCTTATTCTAATTATTTGCCTAACCTTGTCTGTCCTATTGAATCACCATCTAACAACTTCTCAGTGCTTTTTATTCTTAGTAAAGATGTGCAAACTTTAATATGGATATACTATCATGAAAAGCCAGTGCAAAATAAAAGGACCCTGAAGAAGAAAAATAACAAAGGCAATATTTGTAAATGCAATATCTTGAGCATGTTAGAATCATTTCAAAGGAAGGAAGCAATTCTGAAAACAAATTTTCAAAGCTATTTTTACACTAACATTATTTTTTTTAATGTACACTCATTATGGTAGAGTTATCTTTTCCTTCCTTAAGTTCAGAATTGTCAAAGTTAATTTCCTGATATGCAATGTGCCTTTATTTTTTGTCATTTAAATTGTTTAGCCCAAGTTAGATTAGAGTGCTCATTTATTTATACATTTCAGGGCACTGTGAGCTGAAAAAATGAATTCTGTATAACATATCTATGTAAAGAAATTTGCAGTACTTCTCAACAATGATTCTGAAGATGTGTTCAGTAACTTATTAACACCTTTTATGCTTTAAGAGTTCTAAAAATAAAGTTTTTAAAAAAAAAAGGTATCATCCAATTTGCCTGACCCTTTTCTTCTACTGAAATCAAATAGTTTTGTAGATGATCATTAATATGAAAAGGAATTCATTAAACAATGCTTTGGATAGTAATAGTAACCTTCTCTATAGTGACAAGTAGTGAAATCTTTTAGATATTTATTTACTTTTGTTTCATTTATAATACAACTCACTGGTACAAATAAAACCAAAGTAATTAAATACTAGCATAACAATTTCATCAGTATTTCCCCTCCAGAAGAATTATTTTCAATATTTTGCCTTAAAATAAATACTACACATTATAGTAGATGTTGTGTGAATGTGTATAAGGAAGAGTGATAACGTTGCTATTATTTCACTTAAAAGGAATTGGTTTGATCACATAGATCCAGTGGATTAAGAACAAGATCTTAGCATATCCTGGCTACTTACTAATTCAGCAAAGTTAATTTTGCTACCTTAAAAAAAAAATACTGCAAATAAACCCAAAACATAATTTGTCTAAAATCACAGAAAAACTAAAATTTTGCCAGTTATGAGGTTTTTCAAATTCACGACTTTGAAATGTTTAAATACTTAATTATATTTCTGCTGCATTAAAATATATTGGATCAAAGTCTCACACAGAAATCATCAGAGGACTTGAGTGGGGAGGGCAAGAAGGGAGAAAGTAAAGAGAAGCTCTAGCACCACCCCCAAGTCTCCCCCACCTGGCACTGCCAAGCTGCAGGATGCCAATTCAATAGAACAGAGTCAATCAAACCCCTTTTTAAATAATGATTGAAGAAAATAAAATGAGAGGAAGAAAAGACAAGTACACTAGATTAAATGCTCAAGGATAAGTGTGAATAAATGAAAAATGCTTGCAAAACTGAGAAGGAAGGAGAACCAGGAAGTGGATATTTATGGTATCTTAATGTATAAGGGTGAAAAGAAACTAAGTATAATAAGGATAAGCTAAAAGCACAGAGAAAATGTTAAACCACTTTAACTTTTTGCTGAGTAAAAAAATCTAACACAGTTATACAGAATTTTTTTCCTGGCTATCTCAAATGACTACCAGTTAGAAAGGATATGTGTTTACTGATACAGAATGGAAACCTAAAGCTCAGAGAAACAAAGACTGCCTCTAACAAAGCTTGCCTTTTTACAGACTCAGATAGAATTTATCATCCTCATAGACTCAAATAGTACAAATCCCCCTACGTCATGTTCTCCTGAGTCCCTTGCTCTTATCTGCCAACAAGCTAGAGACTTTTATCTCAGATGGGCTGGTCTTCTTAGGTAGCAGTGAGGAAGGTGAGGAGTGGGTTTGGTGAAAGATCCAAGTGAGAGGTGAGAGAGTGGAAGTCTCAATCCTGAATCCTAGGCTTCTGGGTTTCCCACTTGGTTTTGCCAACTGCTAAAGGGGGAAAACTGAAATAGAAGTAAATTTCCAAGGGAAAAAAAATTAATGTTTAATGTTAGTTGATGATGTCTATGAAGCACTTGAGTGGGTAGGTCAGGTAGGCAGTTGGATTCTAGTGGCTGGAGTCTAGACTAGAAAAACAAATTTGAACTTGTCAGATTAAATAGAGAAGATTGCTTAGAGAAAGACTACAAAGAGAGAAGAAAGAGAAAATTGGGACTGAGCTTTGAAGAGCACTAACATGTAGGGTATGAGAGAAAGAGAAAGAGACTTAAACAGACTGAGAAGGGGGAGCCAGAGAAGTACGAGAAAAACCAGGAAAGGGTGCTAATACAAAAAGTGAAAAGAAGCAAGAAACGGTTATCGAAGTGAATGCTCTGACTAGGTGTAATCAGGTCACTAAAGCCTCATCATTTCTCCTCTGTATTGATACCCAGCCTTTGAACTGACCTCTCTGCTTCTGTTCCCAGTCTCTCCAGTCCATTACTCTTCTGCTTCCATTCTTCAAAGCTCTCTGAGCCTTCACATTGAAGTTTAATGTTCTTAGCAGGTCACAGATCTGCCTTCAGCACCACCCTACTCCTTTCCTGGCACACAGGGACCTCCAGAAGTACTAAGCTCCCTGCAGCTCCTTGACCAAGGCTTCACACCTCTGTGCTCAGGCATAAGCTCTTCCCTCACTTAAAGATTCATCTCCCATTCTGCTCAGCTATGTCCATCTCAACCTTCATTCCTCCTCTAGGAAGTATGGACACTCCACTGCACCCAAACTCAGTTAATCTCTCAGCCTTGCTTCTGCCTCTAAATCAAAAATAATTTTTGTCCCTTGCCTTCACTCTAGATAGTGCCCTGTTCACCTTTGTACCCCCAAACCAGTGTTCAGCACAGAGCCACTGAATAGATGACTGAATGAATGAGTACACCAAAATTCTGCTTTTTGTAATTTTCTCAGAGCTTTCTGCCATGCCGCTTTATTATGACTTAGTTGGAAGATGTAATATTTAGGAATGTTAAAGAAAAGGTAGCTTAGTTTCTTTTATTCTCCCTTCATTTGAGGAAAGCACCATTTGGACTCTGAATCTCATTCACTGGCTGAAAAAGTGGAATATCCAATTTCACCAACCTTCGAAGAACTAGCTAGTGAAAGAACATGGGGGAGGGTATGAAAGGCTCTGAGATGGACTCACAGGTCCTAGGTATATTTCACTGATTGACAGCAGGGTCTCAGGCCAGGAGTGAGCACAAGTGTTTCACAGTTCATGTCTCCATCAGTGAGTCATGGGATTAAAATGATGGTAGTTATTTGATTGAGTGCCATACTCAGTTACCAAGTTTGGGGTTACCATGGTCAAACTATAAACTTGTTCAAAGTGATTCTACAAGGAAATGACTATTTACCAATTTAATCTAATTATGAATTGTTAACAAACAATAGTAAATATGTATTCACTAGGTCATTGGACTATGTTGAATGGACATGAGAATCATACCAGTCAGTTCCCTGTAGCTTGATACCTCTTTGTCTATTTCTTGTATGTTTTTTCTAATAGAATTAATTTAATCATATCTCTCAATTCCTGGGATTCTGTCATCTTTAGTCCATGCAGAAATTCTTTCTTATGAAATGGCCACTACTCCAAAAATTGGTAGCATCATCCTTCACCATTTAAAGTAGTCTATAGAATTTGTAGGTTAAAAGTATTTTCCTGTGTGACTCAAGGCCCATTTTAGATATATTGGCTCATCTCTGTACAGTCCTTATATTTAGCCAACATTCATTTTAAGTGTCTTGTCCTATGAGATTTTTCATTATCTATGACTGCAAGCATACACTGCAGTTAGGTGAGGCTGACATAGTGATTGCTTGAACTATGAAACTGTGTTATGATACGGTGAGACAACACCAACATTTTGTGACACTGGCATTATGCTTCAAGGAAAAGAGGACGGACCCTAGTCTCTCAAGCAAACTGACAGCTCTGGTTCCACTTTCCTGAATATGATACCAAGGAAAATGGTTTGTACCTTCTCATAAAAAGGAGCCGTCTTCTAAATGTCACGCTTACTGTTGAAATATTTTGAGCTACTTATTAAGTGAACATCATTGTTTCCTGCATATACATTATTCTTTTAACAATATATATAGTCCTTTTATTTAGTATAGATTGTTTGAATAACATTCCTTCAAAGGATACTATATTTAACAGGCTGGTATTTTCTGCTATTCAAAAACATTATCAAAGGATAATCATTCTTTAGCCTTAAAAAATAGACTAATTTGTACAATGTAGCCACAGTTTGTCTTTAATCAATAATTCTTTCAAAGAGGCACACATATTGCACAACTGTAGCCAAATGGAACAAGTTCAGTGTTAGCATCTAAAACTCTGTAACTGTTTTAGTCCTTACGAGCCTTTCAAAAAAAAAAAAAGCAGCCACAACAGCCTGTAACAGCCTGTAGAATGCCATGCAACCATTTTAATGCCCCTGTCAACAAAAATATTCCAGTGACAAGTTACGACTGTAAATTATTTAATTTTTAAGTCACTTTTGTAGATAAAACTTTATATAGCAACATATTGTCCAATCGCTCATATCAACTAACCACTACCCTAACGGCATGCTATCTGCCCAGGCCCAGTATACATTATCAGGAAAGCAGAAGAGCACTGGTGCCTAAGAAGTCTTGCTAGACAAAGGGAGGTATTGTCTGCTTTGTGTTTGCTTTCCTTATTACCCACATTTACCACAGAGCAAACCCTCTGACAAGTAGTCTCCAGAAACCACAGTCACAATAAAAACAATGCCTGAGAAAAGGCAAAATCTTTCACCCTAAATATTTATGCAATATTTAACATGCCTTCTGATTCCAATTCATGATTTAGTAATAGCTGCATATAATGTAAGCCATACATTTTTCTTCTTGTTCTATCTAAGTATTTGAACCTACAGAAAGCACTTTCAAACCAGAACAGGCCCATTTATTCAGTTTTCAGTAGCTGCTGCTGCATCTTGGAAATGAAATAGATCTGTTGATATAAGTATAATTGGAAGTCAGATCAGAATGATCAAATGATCAAATTACTTAAATTAGACACATTCTAAATTGCCTAAAGATGAAGAAACTGCTTGATTGTCAAATGCTTACAGCAGACAGTAACCCTCAATCATTTCCTACCTCTGCAGTAAACAGTGACTCATACTCTGAAGGATAGGTGATATAAAGGACAGTAATATCACAGATTGGTACAAATTAAATAATCTTTGAAAGAAACAAGGCTGATTGAGTTTTTGTCCAGAATAAGAAGATTCTGACAGAGGGGAAGTCTAGGCCATTTTGAGCATCTCAATGAAAAAAAAAAAAAAAGGTTGAAATGATATAATATGGATTTTAATGCCCAAAATGTACATAGATAATGAAAAGGCAAATTGTATGCACTGCAGGTAGCCAAGAACTGTTAAACTGTATGGACTTTTAGCATTTATATTGGTTACTGAACACTGATCCTTAGCACCTGAAATTCATTATCATGTTTAAAATAAGCTAATCCACTTAACAGAGAGATTTTGGTCCATTTTCTTTTTGGAAATTAAATACCATAATGTCTAATAACTTGTACATGGTAAACATTCCATTTATTCAGCAAATATTTATTGCATATCCACTATGAGTTAAGCATTTAATAAAAATTAATAAATAGTTACTGTACATAAGAATGAAGAAATATTTTTCTTGATAATTGAAGAAAAAGAATGAGTTCATCAATTAACTATATAATTTAAAACAAAACTGTCTATACCACTAAAATATCAGCACATTTTAAAATGAGAAATGTATTTATTTATTTACCCATGTATTTAAAAAATATTTATTGAGTGCTTATTATGTGCTAGATACAGTTCTAAGTCTGAAGAATTCAACAATAAACAAAACAGACTAACTCACTTTATACATGTAGCATATACTGAAGTGGAAAAACACACAATTTAAAAAATCAAGTATGTGATATAATGTCAGGATTTAGAAATGGAAGTGCCGACTTTGATAGGGTAGTCAGGGAAGGCTTCTTTGAAAAGGTCATATTTGAGTCATGCAAATATCTGATTTAAGAGCATTCCGGATAGAGGGAAGAGTAAGTGAAAAATCCTGGTAGTATAAGCATATATGGTATGCCCTTGGAGCAGTAAAGAGTCCAGAGTGGTTGGAGCATGGAAAGGGCAGCAGAGAAAACTGATAGGAAATGAAATTGAATAGGTAGCCAAGGGCCAGATCATGTGGGGCCTCATAAACCATGGTAAAAACCATCGAATTTATTTTAAGGTCCATAGGACGACTTTGCTGGGTTTTGAGCAAGGAAATGATTTGATCCCATTTATACTTTAAAGCATTACCCTGGCTGTTCTGTGAACAGACTCTAGGGAGGCAGAGTAGAAACAGAGAGCAGCTCAGGGGCTTTTTCATTTCCCTGATAATTGAGAGTGTATTTTACTTATCTTCAGCTGTTTTTTTTTTTTTTGATTCCCAGCATCTTAGTGTCCTAGTTCTGGATTAGCCTATAATTTTTTTCTATATCAGAGAAGAGTTTTTTTTTTTTTTTTTTTCTTTTTAAGGCCACGCCTGTGGCATATGGAAGTTCCTGTGCTAGGGGTCAAATTGGAGCTGCAGCTGAGGCCCACACCACAGATAAAGCAATGCAGGATCTGAGCCACATCTGAGACCTACACTACAGCTTGCACCAATGCCAGATCCTTAACCCACCGAGCAAGGCCGGGATCAAATCCACATCCTCACAGACACTATGCTGGCATCTTAACCCACTGAGCCACAATGGGAACTCTGAGAATTTTTAATTTATATACACTCTTACTAATTTTTCTATACCTTGTCATTCCAAATTATATACTGATTATTTTTCCCAGCAAAATATTTTAAATCTCTTATGATTCAAGTTACTCTTTGATCTTTTCAAGTACAAATACAAAGCTAAAGTCACCCCAGTTCTTTTCAGGAAAAAAATAGATTTTAATTATATTTTTACTTTTGATTAAAACTCTATATTTTAAAAAGTATTTTTCATATTAGAAAAATCCCAAATTAAAGAACAGATCAGTTCACTTATTTAGGGCTACCATGTTATCAGGGAAAACATAAGCTTAAACTTCAACTCGAGTTCAAAGGGCCCCTGATTGATACAGCATCTGGATGAGTCATGAAATCCTGTATGATTTGTTGGCATTTCTCCCTTTGGTGCCTTGACAGGAGTCTGATAATGACCTCAGCAAGCTCTAAGTTCCACTTGCCTGACAACTGTCAAGATCTCAGTAAATTGCTTGTGAATGAGAAAGGTATAGGATACATGCTATTCAGTGGCATAAACAGAAGTTATCACCCAATGATTTTTAAGTTATAACCAACTACAGGCTAATTTATTTAAATAGAATTTATTTATGTATTTTATATGCTTATTCATAGCATGGCACTTAAAGGTACTTATTTTGAAAAAAAAAAGATAATATGTGTTAATAAGAAATATTATTTTGAATTCAAAGAAATTATAATTTAGGGTGGTTAAGTTAGAAGATTGATCATTTATGAAGAAGATGAATACCATGGGTGGAGGATAAATTAAATCCATAATACAAACTAAATAATATATATAGTCACAACAAAGTTAAGACAATAAAAATATTGCTAAGTTTCAGGTAATAACGTACAATAACCCTAGTGTTTGTTATAGGCAATAGCTTGTTGGTTTCATTAAAATGATTTTTCCTCTTGGAAGAGTTCAAAATACTATGTGTAACTGTGTCACCATGCTGTACAGTAGAAAAAAAATTGTATGGGGGAAATAGCAATTAAAAAAATAATTTAAAAGAAGAAAACATATTGTATTCCTGTAGTGGCCACTTCCTATTACTGAAAGAAAACTCCACATTTGATTATGCTGCTTAAAAAGCCTTCTGAGATGAAGGCAAGAGCAGGACCATTTTGCACAGTCATGCTTAAGAATAGAAATGCGGACATTTTAATTAGAATAAAAAGAATGGCACTGTTAGTGAGTAAGTCTAGCATGAAAAAAAATAAATGAGAGCTAAAGAATTCAATGTGACTTTATGCATGTTGCTACATATACATTTATCTAAAATCTATGGTTTGAGTTTTTTTCCACTATGTTTGAAAATACAAGCAGATTTCTCTCTCATTTCATTTCTATTGACTCTGCATATAAATTCATTTATATCATCTTATAGACAATATATTAAAAACACATTTTTCTACATTCTTATCAAGAATTTTTGAACCTTTCCATGTTCTAAACAGTAAGCTTCTCTGCTAGATGGTTAAATCTTCATGAATGGCAGGGAATTTCTTTAAGTACTGTCAACTGGAAAAAAAAGGCGCCACTTAAAATTTGAGAATTGTTTAATTTGGTGGACTTATTGAGGACTATAGGCCAGAATACAGCCTCACAGATAGCGCTGAGAAACTGTTCCAAAGAGGTAAGGGAGGAGCTATGATATATAGGAGCTTTTGTTGAAAGAAAGGAAAAAAAAAAATGTTGAATATCAAAAGATTCCTGCTAATCACACAAAAAAACCCCCACCATCTCAGGTTAATGATTTTAGTGCCTTTGTATATAGGAAGATGCCAGAGACTGGGCTCACTGAAATTAAATTATTCCTTTGATATGCATCTTAACTATCTAGGGCCAGTATCTTGTTTTTCTCCATCCTGAATTCCACTCAGGGCACACCATCAGGGACGGCTACAAGAGCTGATGGCTAGATGGCAATGTTAGTTGTTTATCTGTTTATCGGAATGGCAGGCAACATTCTTTGTTCACTGAAATGGCAGGCAATATTTTTTGTCCACAGTACTTGGTTTAAATATTTGAAGGGAGAGATTCCAGATATAAGTGATATTGTATGGTATTTGTCTTTCTCTTTCCGACTTACGATGGAGCATGATAATGTGAGAAAAAAGAATGTATACATGTATGTGTAACTGGGTCACCTTGCTGTACAGTAGAAAATTGAAAGAACACTACAAACCAGCTGTAATGGAAAAAAATAAAAATCATTACGAAAATAAAAAAAATATTTGAAGAGAGAAAGCAATAAAGAGAGAGAGGTAAGGAAGACGTGAAGCACAGAAATAACAAGGGCTAGAAAAAATAGGAGTATGAGTGAATGAACTCATTTTTAGCATTAGTCAATACAATGATATTCTAAGAATTTCAGAGAATTTGTAATATTTCTGGAAAATTGGATAAATGAGGTAATGGTTTCTATATTTTGAAAGGTACATAGAATTAAAAATTATTAAAACTTGTAAGACAATGCCAAATATCTTTAGAACAGAACATACTGGAGAAGTTCTTTGTTAACAGTTTCTTTTTGAAGCAAAAAAAAAAAAAAAAAGAAAGACATTAATCTTCTTGTACTTCAAAACTTGGCAGAATAAAATTCAATTTATAGATTTTAGATAAATAGGCAGGGCTATAGTTCTTTTATCCAATTGGTCAAAGCTTATTTGCAGTTGATTAATTAGGTGTAGGTGGAAAGGTAATATAGTTGATTGCCAGCCTGGAATGGACTAGACCAATTTAATACAAGAATGAATTCTCGAGGAGCAAGGGAAGCAAGCAGCAGAACCTGCTATTCACCAAATATCAAAGTTGTTTTCCCTTGTTCTCCACACGTATTCTCAGATGGCCTTTGGAAGTTGGTGTTATGATGAGCTAGGAGTTATTTTCCACATTTCCTAGCTGGGTTAAATAACTTGCAAAATTGGGATTTAAACTCAAGTCTATTGTTCATTCAGCAAGCATTTATGAGGTACAGATAATGGACTGAGACCCTAAGTGCAGTATCCACGGTCCCATGTTCTTCCCACATGACATAGGACAGGATGCAGAGCCAATGAGTAAGGCTACAGATGATGAAACAGAAAGAAGCCTAGCAAAGGAAGCAGCAGCCTCAGGAAGGAAGCACTCCCAGGTGACAGAGCATGGCTGTAGCCCTGGACATTTAGGAATCGCTGAGTAATGCACCCACTGGAAGGACATTAAGGAAATGTTAAAAAATCAAATGGGAATCCACATTCATCCATGCATTCATTCACCCATTTTATGTAGAATGTCTACTGTGTGGGAAGCACTATGCTAGGGCCAGGGAGGGCAGGGAAGAATGCCAAACTCATTGATAGAGGCTTTCACAGAGAAGAAGCTTCAAAGACTGTGAGGATGGAAGGGAGATAAGGATGTGCTAGATAAACAGAAAGAACAGGTAAGATGATACTTCCGATATAAACTATTAGAATTTTATTTTATTTTTTTATTTTTTTATGCTCTTAGCAGGCAATTTTAATTAAGATTTTACTTCTCCAGAATAAATAAAAATGGGTCCTTCCTGACCACAATATTTAAGTAGAAGCTATTATGGCTCTTCCATCTGGTCCTTTTCTGGGTCTTTTCTCCCACTTTTTTTTTTTTATTACTCAAATGAATTTATCACATCTGTTGTTGTATAATGATCATAACAATCTGATTTCACAGGATTTCCATCCCACAGCCCAAGCACATCCCACAACCCCCCAAACTGTCTCCTCCAGAAACCATAAGTTTTTCAATGTCTGTAAATCAGCATCTATTCTGCAAAGAAGTTCAGTCAGTCCTTTTTTCAGATTCCACATGTCAGTGAAAGCATTTGATGTTGATGTCTCATTGTATGGCTGACTTCACTTAGCATGATAGTTTCTAGGTCCATCCATGTTGCTAAGAATGCCGGTATTTCATTCTTTTTAATGGCTGAGTAATATTCCATTGTGTATATGTACCACTTCTTCCTGATCCACTCCTCTGTCAATAGACATTTAGGTTGTTTCCATGTTTTGGCTATTGTAAATAGTGCTGCAATAAACATTGGAGTACATGTGTCTTTGCGAGTCATGATTTTCTCTGGGTAGATGCCCAGGAGTGGGATTGCTGAATCAAATGGTAGTTCTATGCTTAGTTTTCTGAGGCATCTCCATACTGCTTTGCACAGTGGTTGCACCAATTTACAATCCCACCAACAGTGTACTAGGGTTCCTTTTTTTCCACACCCTCTCCAGCACTTGTTGTTTGTAGACTTTTGGATGATGGCCATTCTGGCTGGTGTAAGGTGGTACCTCAGAGTGGTTTTGATTTGCATTTCTCTAATAATGAGTGACGCTGAACATCTTTTCATGTGTTTCTCGGCCATCTGTATGTCTTCTTTGGAGAATTGTCTGTTTAGATCTTCTGCCCATTTTTGGATAGGCTTGTTTGTTTTTTTGGTATGGAGCTGTAGAAGGTGTTTATAAATTTTGGAGCTTAATCCCTTGTCAGTCGATTCACTTGCAAAGATGTTCTCCCATTCTGTGGGTTGTCTTTTCGTGTTGTTTAGGGTTTTCTTTGCTGTGCAGAAACTTTGAAGTTTGATTAGGTTCCCATTTGCTTATTTTTGTTTTTATTGTCAATACTCTAAGAGGTGGCTCTGAGAGGATGTTGCTGTCATTTAAGTCAGAGAGTGTTTGGCCTATGTTTTCCTCTAAGAGTTTGATAGTGTCTGGTCTTATATCTAGGTCTTTAATCCATTTGGAGTGTATTTTTGTGTATGGTGTTAGGGAGTGTTCTAATTTCTTTCTTTTCCATGTGGCTGTCCAGTTTTCCCAGCACCACTTATTGAACAAGCTGTCCTTTTTCCATTGTATATTCTTAACTCCTTTGTCATAGATTTTTTTTTTTTTTCCCACTGTACAGCAAGGGGGTCAGATTATCCTTACATGTATACATTACAATTACAGTTTTTCCCCCACCCTTTCTTCTGTTGCAACATGAGTATCTAGACATAGTTCTCAATGCTATTCAGCAGGATCTCCTTGTAAATCTATTCTAAGTTGTGTCTGACAAGCCCAAGCTCCCGATCCCTCCCACTCCCTCCCCCTCCCATCAGGCAACCACAAGTCTCTTCTCCAAGTCCATGATCCTTTGTCATAGATTAGTTGGCTGTAGGTACATGGGTTTAATACTGGACTTTCCATCCTTTTCCACTGATCTATATTTCTGTCTTTGTGCCATTACCATATGGTTTTGATGATTGTTGCTTTGTAGTATAGTCTGAAGTCCAGGAGCCTGATTCCTCCAGCTCCATTTTTCTTTTTCAGGATGTCTTTGGCTATTCTGGGTCTTTTGTGCTTCCAAACAAACTTTAAAATATTTTGTTCAAGTTCTGTGAAAAATGTCCTTGGTAATTTGATAGGGATTGCATTGAATCTGTAGATTGCCTTAGGTAATATAGTCATTTTGATAATATTAACTCTTCCAATCCAAGAGCATGGTATATCTTTCCATCTATTTGTGTCATCTTTGATTTCTTTCATCAGTGTCTTATGGTTTTCAGAGTACATATCTTTTGTCTCTTTAGGTAGGTTTACTCCTAGGTATTTTATTCTTTTGGATACGATGGTAAACAGGATTGCTTCCCTAATTTCTATTTCTGCTCTTTCATTGTTAGAGTATAGAAATGCTGTCAATTTTTGTGTATTGATTTTGTATCCTGCAACTTTGCCAAATTCGTGCATAAGCTCTAACAGTTTTCTGAGAGAGTCTTTAGGATTCTCTAGGTATAGTATCATGTCATCTGCAAATAGTGATAGTTTTAATTCTTCCTTTCCAATTTGGATTCCTTTTATTTCTTTTATTTCTCTGATTGCCATGGCTAGGACTTCCAAATCTATGTTGAAGAGTTGTGGCGAGATTGGGCACCCTTGTCTTATTCCCAATCTCAGCAGGAATTCTTTCAGCTTTTCACCATTGAGAATGATGTTTGCTGTGGGTTTGTCATATATGGCCTTTATCATGTTGAGGTAGCTTCCCATTATTCCCACTTTCTGAAGGGTTTTTATCAGAAATGGGTGTTGGATTTTGTCAAAGGCTTTTTCCGCTTCTGTTGAGAGAATCATATGGTTTTTATTCTTCAGTTTGTTAATGTGGTGTATCACACTGATGGATTTGTGGATATGAAGAACCCTTGCATCCCTTGGATAAATCCCACTTGATCATGATGTACAATCCTTTTAATGTATTGTTGGATGGGGTTTGCTAGTATTTTGTTGAGGATTTCTGCATCGATGTTTATCAGTGAAATTGGCCTATAGTTTTCTTTTTTTGTGGAATCTTTGGTTTGGGTACCAGGGTGATGGTGGCCTCATAGAATGAGTTTTGGAGTATCCCTTCCTCTGCAATTTTTAAAAATAGTTTCAGAAGAATAGGTGTTAGCTCTTGTCTAAATGTTTGATAGAGTTTGCCTGTGAAGCCATCTGGTCCTGGACTTTTGTTTGTTGGAAGTTTTTTAATCACAGTTTCAATTTCAGTTCTTGTGACTGGTCCATTCATCTTTTCTATTTCATCTTGGTTTAGTCTTGGAAGATTGTACTTTTCTAAGAATTTGTCCATTTCTTCAAGGTTTTCCTTTTTATTGGTGTATAGTTGCATATAGTAGTCTCTTATGATCCTTTGTATTTCTGTGATGTCTGTTGTTACTTCTTTTTCATTACTAATTTTATTGACTTAAGTCCTCTTCCTTTTTTGCTTGATAAGTCTGGCTAGGGATTTATCAATTTTGTTGATCTTGTCAAAGAACCAGCTTTTTGTTTCATTATTCTTTTCTATGGTTTTCTTCATTTGTATTTCATTGATTTCTGCTTTGATCTTTATGATTTCTTTCCTTCCACTAACTTTAGGTCTTGTCTGTTCTTCTCTCTCAAGCTGCTTTAGATGTAAAGTTAGCTTGTTTATTTGAGCTTTTTCTTGTTTCTGAGGTGGGCTTGTATTGCTATAAACTTTCCTCTTAGAATGGCTTTTGCTGCATCCCATAGGTTTTGGAGTGTCATATCTTCGTTGTCATTTGCTGCCAGGTATTTTTTAATTTCCTCTTTGATTTCTTCAGTGATCCATTGGTTGTTTAGTAGCATGTTGTTGAGTCTCCACGTGTTTGTATTTTTTGAAGTTTTTTTTCTTGTTGTTGATTTCTAGTCATATAGCATTGTGCTCAGAAAAGATGCTTGATGTGATTTCAATTTTCTTAAAGTTACCGAGGTTGGATTTGTAGCCCAGGATATGATCAATCCTAGAGAATGTTCCATGTGCACTTGAGAAGAATGTGTATTCTGTTGCTTTTGGATGAAATGTCCTATAAATATCTATGAAGTCCATCTGGTTTAATGCATCATTCAGGGCCTGTGTCTAGTTATTGATTTTCTGTCTGGTTGATCTGTCCATTGCTGCAAGTGGGGTGTTAAAGTCCCCCACTATTATTGTGTTATTGTCGATTTCTCCTTTTAAGGTTGTTAGCAGTTGCTTTATATATTGTAGAGAACTTGTGTTGGGTTCGTAGATATTTAAAATTGTTATATCTTCTTCTTGGATTGATCCTTTGATCATTATGTAATGTCCTCCTTTGTCCCTTAAAATATTCTTCATTTTAAAGTCTGTTTTGTCTGATATGAGTATTGCTACTCCAGCTTTCATTTGCATGTAATATTTTCTTCCATCCTCTCACTTTCAATTTGTATGTGTCCCTAGAAGTGAAGTGAAGACAGCATACATATGGGTCTTGTTTTTGTATCCATTCAGCAAGTCTATGTCTTTTGGTTGGGGCATTTAGTCCATTAACATTTAAGGTAATTATGGATATGTATGTTCTTATTGCCATTGTATTAACTGCTTTGGATATGTTTTTGTTGCCCTTTTTTCCTTCCTTCTTCTCTTGTTCTTTTCTGCCTAAAGAAGTTCCTTTAGTATTTGTTGTAAGGCTGGTTTAGTGTTGCTGAATTCTCTCAATTTTTGCTTATCTGTGAAGATTTTGATTTCTCCTTCAAATCGTTGAGAGCCTTGCTGGGTAGAAAAATCTTGGTTGGAGGTTTTTTTCCTTTCATCACGTTAAGTATATCATGCCACTCCCTTCTGGTCTGCAGAGTTTCTGTTGAAAAATCTGCCCATAACCTTATTGGGGTTCCCTTGTATGTTCTTTGTTTCTTTTCCCTAGCTGCTTTCAAGATTTTCTGTTTGTCTTTAATTTGGTCAGTTTGATTAATATGTGTCTTGGGGTGTTCCTCCTTGGGTTTATGTTATATGGTACTCGTTGTGCTTCCTGGATTTGAGTGAGTGGTTCCTTTCCCATGTTAGGGAAGTTTTTGGCTATTATCTCTTGGAATATTTTTTCTGTCTCCTTCTCTCTCTCTTCTCTTTCTGGCACCCCTATAATATGGATGTTGGTGCATTTAACGTTGTCCCAGAGTTCTCTGAGACTCTCTTCATTTCTTTTCAGTCTTTTTTCTCTTTTCTCTTCTGCATCTGTTATTTCCTCTCGTCTGTCCTCCACCTCACTTATTCATTCTTCTGCCTCCTGTATTCTGCTGTTGGTTGCTTCTAGTGAATTTTTTATTTCAGTTGTTGTATTTTGCATCTCTTCTTGTTTAAGTTTTATATCTTGTATCTCTTTGGTCATTGTTTCCTGTAAGTTATCCATCTTTGCCTCCAGTTTATCTCCAATGTCTTGCATCATCTTCAGCATCAACAGTCTAAAGTCTTTTTCCTGGGGGCTAAGAATATCCACAGTGCTTAGCTGTTTTTCTGGGGTTTTTCCTTTCTCCCTCATCTGAGTTATAGTTCTCTGTCTTTTCATTTTTATAGGTTTGTGGTGTGGTGGTCTTCTTATAGATAATAGAGTTGAAGCCTCTCTTACTTCTGATGTCTGCCCCCCTGTGGCTGAAGTCAGTATGGGGGCTTGCTGTAGGCTTCCTGATGGGAGGGGCTGATGCTTGCCCACTGGTAGGTGGAGCTGATTCTAATCCCTCTGGTGGGTGGGGCTTAGTCTCTGGCTGGGATTAGAGGCAGCTGTGTGCCTGAGGGGTCTTTAGGTAGCCTGGTTACTGAGGGGCGGGGCTATGATCCCACCTGGGTTCTTGTTTGCCCTGGGGCTTCTCAGCAGCTGACTGACAGGTGGGGCCAGATTTTCCCAAAATGGCCACCTCCAGAGAAAGGCACTTCAGCTGAATATTTCCGAGAGCTTTGCTTTCAGTGTCCTTCCCTCACAACAAGCCACATTCACCCCTGTTTTCCCAGGATGTCCTCCAAGAGCTGCAGTCAGGTTTGACTCAGATTCCCATGGAGACTTTGCTTTGCCCTGGGACCCAGTGCACATGAAAGTCTGTGTGCGTCTTTTAAGAGTGGGGTCTCCTGGGAGTTCCCATCGTGGCGCAGTGGTTAACGAATCCGACTAGGAACCATGAGGTTGCGGGTTCAATCCCTGGCCTTGCTCAGTGAATTACGGATCCGGTGTTGCCGTGAGCTGTGGTGTAGGTTGCAGACGCAGCTCAGATCCTGCATTGCTGTGGCTCTGGTGTAGGCTGGCAGCAACAGCTCTGATTAGACCCCTAGCCTGGGAACCTCCATATGCCGTAGGAGTAGCCTAAGCAATGGCAAAAAGACCAAAAAAAAAAAAAGAATGGGGTCTCTGTTTCCCCCAGTTCTGTGGAGCTCCTGCGCACAAGCCCCATTGGCCTTCAATGCCAGATGGTCCAGGGCTCTTTCTTCCCATGCCAGATCCCCACCTGTGAGAGTTTGATGTGTGGCTCAGAACTCTCACTCCTGTAGCTGAATCTCTGTGAACCAGTTAGTTTTCAGTCTGTGGAGCTTCCCACCCAGGAGGTATGGGGTTGTTTATGTTGTGAAATCGCCCCTCCTACCTCTTGATGTGGCCTCCTCTTTTTCTTCTGGAGTGGGGTATCTTTTTTAAGGTTTCCAGTCCATTTGGGTGAATAGTGCTCAGTCTTTAGTTGTGAATTTTGTTGTTTTTAGGAGAGAAGTTGAGCTCCAGTCCTTCTATTCTGCCGTCTTAATCCCTGAACTATTAGCATTTTAGAACTGAGCACTATAGACGTCTTATTTATTAGCTTGTCCTCCAGTATCCAGCAGCTACAGAGCAAGAATGCTCAAATCAGATCCCAGGGTCCTGACTTTAGTGTCAGATGGCTTCAATGACCTGGCCTGTTTTCCAAAAGCCTCTATGGCTCTGGGTTCCAAACAGGATGCACATGCTGTCATTTCTAACATGAAACAGGAGACAAGTGTTTCAGGGAAGGAGAAAAATGCTCTGTCATGCACTCGGTAAATGAACACACAGAAGATAGTCAAAGAAGGAAGAGAAGGAGAAATGATATTTGGGGAGGTATCTTCAGTGCAATAAAGGACTTAGAAGTCTTCTTGCTACAAGTCACCATGGAAACCACCTGCTAAAATTTTATCCCTCTTCAAAGTTGTAGCTCAAGCATCACATTCTCTGGGAAACTTAACTAGACCCTCCAGATGGAAGTCATTGTTCACTCAGTGCTCTCAAAACACATTGTTTGTGCCAACAAAGCCCAGTTCTGATGATGCTGTTTTATGAATACTTTACTTTTTCTCATTTCATTGTGATCTCTGTTGCCAGCTGGGATCACATGGGCCATCTTGGTATCTCTGATACTTAGCTCAGTACCTGGCTCCAAGCAGATGCTCAGCTACACTTACGAGATTAGACTAAATTCAGTGAGATCCGTGATAAATGAAAATGCATGTGCCTAGGAATAAAAGACAAACAAACAAAAACAAGAAAAGGGTGGCAATAATCCTTGCATCCCTTCAAACACCTTTAGCAAGGGAGTTCGCAGTAGGGATGTATTCACACATCTTATAACTTCTTACCTTTTAAAGCTTAATATATTTGAGAAACTCTGACACGTTCTTATTTCAAGGCAAAATGTTCAAACATTTCTACTTAAAGTCCTTTATCCCAAGGGTTTCAGAATAGCTCACGACTATTTCTGGCTACCAACAGCACCATACAGCCCTGTTTCAGAGCATCAAAACTTACCAGCAACACTGCAGGAAATCAATGAAGTATGCTGGCTTGGCCTGTAAACTAAAATGCCACCATGTGTTTGCAAGTTTAACATTTCAGTGGGTGAACAAGTAAATGAGGAGAGAGAGAGAAGGACAGAGATGATTCCTTTCATATAACAAACTCTGCCTGAAAGTCATTTTTATACAGACATAATAAGCTCAATTTTAAACAGTTATCTATAAAGAAACATTTTATCCCACTGGAATTTCTCCTTGCTCATATTATTCTTTCAAATGTGGTTTAAACAATTTAGAAATAAATTATCTAGATCTAAATTAATACAAAAATATTTAGGCAAAATGTCAAATTTAATGTTTTAATTATATGTTGAAACAATCAAAAATATAACACATGAGCATCCACCACCTAGTTTTAACAAACATTTTACCATATTTGCTTTTGGTCTTTTCATAAGAGACATCACTTTACAGATAAAGCTGATGCCATCCTCCTTCCTTAATCACATTTCCCATCTTTTTCCAGGGTTAGTATATATAGCATTCTTATGAAAATTTTAATTATATTTTTCATTATTCAAATAATGGAATTTATGATAGCATGTTAAAATATGTATTAAATATAATTTTAAAAACTAATTTAAATTAAATTGACCCTAAAATGAATAGGTGAATGATAAAGGATGATGTAATCATAAAGGGAGATCATTTGATACAAGTTTTAATTATGAATGTAGTTAGTTCGTGCCAACGTAATTTAATCAACATTTTATTTTTATACTCAATTATAACAGCATAAACTTTTGTGGACATCAGTCTGGAAAGAAACATGTTGCAAAAGCACCAAGAATTCATTTCATGAGGAAATGCCATAGATATACAAATGTCACCTTATTTTCCTACTGTTATAGCATAAGATCAGTGAAATTGATTGAAAGTTGTTGGATAGATATCTTATTATTCCCATTTACCACCCGCTCTATACACACACACACACACACACACACACACACTCACTGCTCTTAGCTCCCTAAGAGCCAGGGAGTGAAGGAAAACATATTAGGTCTTAGGCTGACATTACCTAATCAAAGGAGTTGTGCCAGATCATGAAGTAAGACTCCCTTTTTTCTTTCACTACCTTATATCCTTTATAGGAAAATAAATAAAAATTAATTTGACTATAAAAATATTAATTTGACAATAAAAACTTATTTGACTACCATAAGGACTACCTTATGTCCTTTATAGGAAAGGAAATAAAAATTAAACAAACAAATGCAAACCACCTGAATGACATAATGGACAATGTTTTCAAGCTACCAATTTTACCACAGTGAAGAGCTCTTTTGCATTTACTGTGTCTTATATCTCATGTATCAAATCCTGGGGCATGATGTCAAATTGCAGCTTTCTGGACAATCTAGACTGTAATGATGTCTATACTTATTTACTCTTCAAAGTCCTTTGGCAAATGAAAGCATACAGAGGGCCAGTCTGTAAAACGTAAACATGAAGCCACCGCACTGCTGAAGTGGGTGTGGGAATCCCACAGTTGGTCCTAAAGGAAAGTGTTAAACACTCAAATGGATGGTAACAGAGAGGAGTGAGTGAGAATTTAGTCTATCACAGTATTTCAAGGCAGTTTTTTTCATTGTATTGTTTTTCCTTCCAACTTTTTATTCTGGGGTTTTCATGCCTTCTGACTTTGTTATGTACTAAGACCCATCTAGTCAGAGCAACTACGCTTCTTAGTAATCATAGAGTCACCCTTGGTTATTGAATATGTTTTCCAGCTTAATGAGCAAGAGCATACACATGATGCTAATGAGGGATTTTTGCTTCAAGATACTTTTAAAAATGTATATGAGTAAGAAGAATTGTTTACTCTGATTATTTTAAGATGTAAATGCAGCTGCTTCAAAGAGGAGAAAATAATCCTGAGAAAAATGCAACTGTGATACATGATAACGGATCACGAGTTAAATCCTGCTTCAACTCTATCGTTTATACTGAAGAGTGGTGTGAGAGTGCTTGCAGGCTTAGAGGGAGGCTTGTTTGCCCTCTAAGACAGCGGCACTATTGCGTAGCTGCTGCCCCAGTCTTCAGTTAGTCCTGGAATCAGGCAGGGTCAACATTACTACAAGGAACATTTCTCCAAGCCATAGTTAAGGGTGCTTACATGGTCTCCATCATACTAGAAGCCTGTTTGCTTCTGTCCCAGTAGCAAAGAAAGAAAATTCTCCCTACCAGGAAAGGAAAGAATCCTTTCCTGAATCCCACACACAGCTGCCTCCCTAAGCCTTGCTGCTCTGGTCCTAAGTTTCCGATTTGGAACAGAATGCAGGTCAGGAAAAAAAGCAGGAAAGGGTAGAGCAGGAAAGGCATGGGGCTGACAGTTTTGCCTTAGGGCTTTGCTGTATTAGGCCTTAAGTATCAAGGCACTAAGCCCTATTGATCCTTCCTTACAGTGAATGCCTCACTGCTGAGCTTGCCTTGCTAGGCCCTCTCGCTGACCGCCGTAGCCTGGTGACTAGTCCCCCTGCCAGCATCCACAGCACCATCTTCCTAAAGCATCCCTTTCATCATGGTGACCTTCTCATCACCCTGTGCTCAAAAAGCTTTCTGGACTCCCCATTGCCTAGAAGATAAAGGCCGCTTTTTGGACCGGAATTGAGGCTCTTTACAATCTGTCTATAGTGTTGTACTCTGCCACTTTTATTGGGAGAAGTTCATTTCAATCTGACTGATTTATTCCTGTTCCCCCCGCAGCACCTGGTACACTGGCTGCCTCTGCATGTTTCCCCATGACCTTCACTCCATTGCAGTTCTGTTAAATCCTACCTATCTTTTAAGATAGTTCAGATTCCACGTTTTCCTTCCTATCTTGCGAACATTTGACCCTAGAGTCATGTGAACGTTGGAGCTAAGTGCCGGGCACAGGGGGACCCCACCCCCCAGGGTTTCATCTCCTTTCTCACCACTCCATCACAGTTTTACTTGGTGAAGGGGTTCTGCTGATGGCTCCACCATTGATGTTTTAGGATCACTGCGCTATATTATCTGTCCCTGTCACCTGACACCACATACATATCACCTGTAACATGTGGAATAATGTGTATCACTGAGCATGTACATTAGACAAGAATGCTGAATTCCTTAGAATGGAAAAAAGGAGTGAGAAAGGGAGTGTGGCTAGAGTCAGAGGAGCTGAGATTTCTCAGTAGGCTATCTGCCCTTAGAAAAAGCTAAGGAACTTGCTGGAAATGCTGATTTCTGAGTCTCATCCAGATAGACTACATCAGAATTTATTTTTATTTTTTAATTTTTTAAGGGCCACACCCATGGCATATGGAAGTTCCCAGGCTAGGGGTCAAATTGGAGCTACAGCTGCCAGCCTAGGCCACAGCCACAGCAATGAGGGATCCGAGCCACGTCTGCGACCTACCTACACCACAGCTCACAGCAATGCCAGATCCTTAACCAACTGAGCGAAGCAGGGATCAAACCTGTGTCCTCATGGGTACTAGCCGGGTTCATTTCCACTGAGCCATGACGGGAACTCCCTATATCAAAATTTCTCATGTCCAGTCTTACACTAAATTTGGGAAATCTCTTCCTTTAGAGGGTAAGAAAGAATATTTACTATAATTGCAACTCACAACAGCTGCACATCAGAATCACCTGTATCAGTTCAGACAACTGCAGGTACCTCGGCCTCATACCAGACCTCCTAAGTGAGAATCTTTGGGTTGGTGCCCTAGGTTGAAATATCCCACAGAAGGTTTCGATCTACACCCAGGATTGGAAACCACTAAGCCAAAGTAAACTATGACTAATATTGATTGGGTAATAACAATTCTAAAATACTGTTAAGCACTCTCCATATATTATTCCATCCCATCCCTACAATTCTGAGTTAGTATCTCCATTTTCACAGATTTGGGAAAGTTAAGTAACTAGTCCAACGCAATACAACTAGTAAATGATCAAGCCTCAGTTAAATACAAGCCTTTGATATAAAATTCCAAGTTCTAGTCTCATTCCTATCTACCTTTAGTATTTTAGACATTGTTTTAATATATGTCCATTAGTTTCTTTCCTAGGAATTGTTCCTCTTGTTAAATATGTGAACATGTTTAACTTCCTTTTGAAAGTTCTGACATTGCCCAGGAGAAGGGTTTCTCAGCTTAGTTCCCCTTCATTCATACACCCATTGATTGGCTATCTGCTGCCCTCGGCTTTTCCAATATTCCTAAGTCCTTTCCATCTAACAGGCGAACTTCTATGTTTAACTTCCTATAAAGAGTTAAGTATTAATGGTAACTGAACTTTTTGCATGTACAAGAGAAGCCTGGTGCCCCTCCAACAACCTCTCTGCAGTTCTGGGTAACACATCTGGGTAAAGGCATTGCTCCTTTCTCCTAGGTTTCTAAACAAAAAGAACTGCCTTTCTCAAATTAAAAAAAAAAAAAGGAGTTTCCATTGTGACTTGGCAATAACAAACCTGACTCAATAACAAACGTCAATATCTATGAGGACGAGGGTTCAGTCCCTGGGCTCACTGAATGAGTTAAGGATCTGGTGTTGCCGTGAGCTATGGTGTAGGTCACAGACTTGGCTCAGATCCCGAGTGGCTGTGGCTGTGGCTGTGGTGTAGGCCAGCAGCTGCAGCTCTGATTCAGCCCTTAGCCTGGGAACCTCCTATGCTGCAGGCACAGCCTTAAAAAGACAGCAACAAAATAGTACTCACCAAACCTCTCATATGTTACTGAGTAACAATGTGGTAGATGTTCTACTCTTAACCCCTCAGGCTAAACTTTTCTACCTTTTGCATAGAGCGTTTAACTTTTCAATGTATATTCACATCTCTTCTCTCATTTTTTTTCCTCACCACTCAGTCATTCCTGAATTGTACTTTCTTTACAGGTAGAATACTTATCAAGTTCCATCAAAAGGAGTGACATGAAAATTAACGAATAAATGGGTTTAAAGTATCACAAGAGTCTTGAATGAAGGGTGCACACTGTTTTTACTCTTACTAATATAACACAGCTCACCCATTACAGTTCTGAAGGAGAACGCTGATAGCAACTCTGATCTCATGTACTGGCCAGGCCAAAAGGAGTCTGCATCCTAACCTTAGAGACAGACAAGCTCAAGGGAAACAAACCAGTCAAGGTCCAAAACAGGCCAAGAGCCACTCTCACTGCAATGCAAGTGAGTGCTTTAAAACTGATTAGGAATGTTGTATGGTCAAGATTCTGAATGGACACCAGATCAAGGACCTTGGGAGAGGAATAAGTGACAGCCATGTTTAATAGATGAAACAAAATCTAGTGAAATTAGAGGGCAGCCACAAGCCAGACACATGAATAAGTAATTTGCTACCAGGCAGCGTTTGCATCCTCACACTCTGGTGGATGACGAGGCGTTCTTACATACATGGGGAAAGGCTTATTTAACTCATTTCAGAACATCCTTGAAAGATGCATTTCAAGAGAGGCAGGGAACTAAATTAATGTCAAACTCCCCCAAAATATTCATGAGATAATTATAAATGTATGTGAGTTGTCTTAGACACAACCTTTTACTTCCTATAATTTAGATTCTTCACTCCATCAAGTGGTCTTTTAAAATTATTGGATGTTTCTCTTCTTTTTTTTTTTTACAATTCAGAGAGCTAAGGTTTTCAGTCAATGTTAATTTTCTTTGAAGGATTTTCAGAGGGGAGTATTTCCACATAGAGACCCCTGAAATTATTATTTTCAAGTAGGGCTGATTCCTTTTCTTTGTAGCCTAGAAGAAAAGAAATCTATGCAATCGTGGTGTCAAAGTGTCAAAAGACTGAAATAGGTTAAAAAAAAGAAGAAGAAAAGAAAAGAAAACACAAAAACCCTTAAAGGCATCCACACAGTCTTCAGCCTTACAAATACTTGGCTCATATAAAATACTTGTGACATGCTGTAATTAACTAGTTACTCCTCTCAGAATGAATAATAATGCAATTATTTGCCAAACGCAGTGAAGAAGGGATAGTTTCTGTTTTTAAAAATGTTTGCCTTTCATTTCTGTAGAATTAAAAACCCTGGATTAATTTACATAAGCTGCGAAAGCACAGAGTGACCTGCAATTTCACCGTTACACTATATGATAATTCTGTCACCTTTTTATTAGCACCTTACATTTTCAATGGTTTGAAACAGTACTAAACTGACAAGTCACTACCATGTTAAAATTGCACTGGTTCTTAAAAACTGCACCCGCATACCACAGAATATAAGTAGGCACCTGGCTGGTGAAAACGTCTCCTTAATGGGACTTCCATACCATTGAAGCCATCAAGGGCTAGTGTGGGCTCGGTTTCCTTTGTCTGTGTAGACACAAACAGAAGGAGGAAGGTGAACCTTAGTTCTCCAAGGTCCTTCTCCTTCCTTAGAGATTCCATATGCCAAGTAGCACAAAGTTAGATGAGAGTTTATCTGAACATATCACTGGTTCTCTTTCCTATGTGGTAATGTCTAGATGACTTTTTTTTTTTTTTTTCCAATTCCATCCCACCATTATCTCAGTAATTCATTCAGCAAGCATTTATGGAAGACTTGCTATGATGCCCTGTGGTCGGTACTAGGAATTCAAAAGTAAAAAAGACACATTGCCCTTGAGATGGTGGCAAACAAGCAAAGATATAAACTAGAAAATAGGCACATTAACAATGTCATAAATGCCACCAAGGAGCCCACTCCCCCAACACACATACTTAAATTCATTCATTCATATAAGCACACAAAACCCAGCTACCTCGTGAATATGAACTTCCAAAATTTCTAGACTCTTTAACAGTTGTAAAGCAGAAACTTGGAAAAGATTTAATGCTAAAACCTTCAGTTTTGTAATTTCATTAGAGTCAGTTGGAATGTGTTTGTGTGTGTATGTATATCTGTATAAATGTGATTTGGGGAGAGTTCCCTTGTGGTGCAGTGGGGTAAGGATCCTGAATTGTCACTGCAGCATCTCAGGTCACTGCTTCGGCTTTGGTTCAATCCCTGGTCCAGGAATAACACAAGAGTGGCCAAAGAAAATGTTTTTGTAGAGCTAACGATATACAAAGTTTTGTTAAGGATAAAATATTCTAAACAATTGATGCCTTAAATAGTCAAATTAATTTAATACTTATCAGTTACTCATTCTGATATTAGGTGTTAATTCTGAATGTTTTAAAACTAATAGTCTCTGATTTATCCCTGTGACACTATGACACTAAAAATCCTGGGTCACTCATTAGGGAAGCCAAAGACGAAGACTCAATATGATTTAAATTCATAAAACCATGATAAATATTCCAGAAGTAAGAACAGCCTTGTTTTTTCCAAACCCCATTCATCCAAAGTATTAGTTAGTTAATAGTAGGAATTTGGGTCTATCTTGTTTTTCATTGTACTGAACAGTATGCAGAACACTGCAGGCTTTGGCATCAGACTGCCTATATTTGAAATAAGGTGCTTTCCCACACAAGCTGTGTGACTTCTCCAAGCTTATTTTTTCTAATCTGTAAGATAGAGATAGACTAGTAACTACCTCATAGAGATAGAAGGATGAAAGGAGTAATCTCGTACAAAGCATGCAGCACTGGGACGGACATTATCATTAACTTAGCTAATGTTATGATTATCATTATTCTCAAATTCAAGTGAATCGTCATCTGATCTCCATGAGGACATTTAATATTTGCCATGGTAATTATTTAGCCTACCCTATGTCTGTTTTATGGCAGTACAGTGATGATAATTTATATTAATTTTATCATTTCTTAAAAAATATAAAATCATATTACTATATTCATTTAATTGATGTATGTATTGAATGCAGAGTTACTGAAAGTTTAATGTATGAAAGGTGTTGGGCAGGGTAGGCAACACAAAGATGATTTAGCCACTACTTCTAAAAGTCCAGAAGTACTTAGAGTTTGAGATCATGGTCCTGAAATCCTAAATAATTATGCCTAATAAAAAATATAGTAAATAATGATCATATAATCAAAGTTCATTGGTCTTTCATAAACATAGAAATGCTAGGTCTTTATAAACCAATCCTAACATTTCCTTTTTTCTGAGCTACATAGTTTTTAAGCCATTTCAGCAATCAAGGAGGGTTCTTTCACTTATTCAAAGGAAAAAAAAAAATTCCTCATAGATTTCCAACTTCCAATGGTTGCTGAAATTCATGAACTGATTTTTTTATTATTTATTATTTATTTAACAGATGCAAGGCTCTAAGAGGTGGAGAGAGAAGGGAGGTTTTCTCTTTAGTAGAGAAAAAGAAGTATAATCCATGCTTTGATGAAGGTTATACCCAGCAAAATTACATCCTACTTTCACCTGAAATAACCTAGGTCCCCCTTTTGAGATGAGAATAGAAATGCCAAATGTCTATACTTTTTCCTTAGCCATTCCTTGAAAGGCTTTATTTGAGGCAGCAAGAGTAAGGAATTTCCAAAGGGGAAACAAACCTCGAAAGGAGATCCCAGAACGAGCGATGCTAGCGAGGAAGGGAAAGGGAAGAAGATGTGGGCCCAAAAAGTCTGTGGGACTAAGATCAGATCAGTTAAACAGGAAAAAATAGCCAATTAGAAAAGGAATACCTTGCAAGATATCCTGAACAATTGTTTAGGTTGGTGCTATGGCTTAAGTGAATTCTTCACTCAAACATTGAATCTGGTCAATTCAATTTAACCAAATTTTCTCTTTACATCTTTATTCTCATTTCATCATTTTGTTATGATAGCAAATGGATTTCTCAACTGCCAGTCATTTTCTGGTCAAGATTATATATGGTATACATCCCTGAATTTCTTTGGCTTCAATTTGGAGAAACCTTCAAAGCCCTTGATGGCTTACATAATGTACTCTTTAGAAGAAGTTTTCACATACCTTTCTCTCTGTTGTGATACTAACAGGTAATTATTTCATTGTCTTTCAAGGAGACAGTCCCTAGAGTCTAACACAATAGTCAAAACCTAAACTGGTTTCAGCATAAATGAAGCTATCGTTTCAAAAATACAAAGTGTCCATCCTTTCCCCTCTCTATTTACTACAAACAGTTAAGCAGAATAAACCTGATCTACAAAGGCACTTCTTCAAATCCATTATGAAAAGGACCAGAAGCTCTTTGAACATGCAGACCTGACCTCCGATTTTTCAGATGCCAAGAATCAGCCAAGGAAGCAGTGTCGTGATCCCAGTAGCTGTCATCATGGCCACCTAAGCATGTAGAGGTGGTTACCATTTGTACCTATTTGTTCCTAAATAACTGAAGTGGTACAAATAACCAAGTGTTCCTAAAGCAGTTGTCTACCAAAAAAAAAAAAAAATCGGGTATAATACCACTTCACCTGTCAACATTTTTAAGAGATCTAGGTATTTCTGATACAGATGGTCTAAAGACTACATTCTGAGAGGCACTGGTGTGTAGACAAACCCTCTCTCACTCAATCAATGAGCTGATCAAGCAGTGATTCCCAGGAAGTAAGTCTGGTGCCAGGCTGAATGCTTAAGAATACAGAATCCTAGGCTTCTCCCTAGATTTATGATGGCCCAGAAATCTGCTTATAAATGTTTAAAAGTTCTCCGGAAAATTCTAATACACAGCCTGTGGTGAGAGGAAAGGGGTTGTATTTTAGTTGAACACATCTGTAGGGGGTCCTTGTTCCACAATTTACTAGCTCTCTGACCTTATGTAATATCATTGGTCTGTAAAATGGCTGTTGTGAAGATTAAAGAAAGCAATGCATGTTAAGAACCCAGCATGTAGTAAGCTGCTTGTTATTGTTATCATTATATCTGATGCTCAGCTCTAAGTAAGATATACAGAAGTAAAATGAGTAGTTCACCGCTTTTAGAAGCATATCATCTATTTAGAAAATAAATATAAATATTAATAAAAATTTAAAACAGTTTATATTCTCAGGCAGTAACATATTTGCCCACACAAACAGACACAATATTGAGCCACAAAAAAGACTGTAAAATATAGTGAATGATAAGAACATAGGAAACATCAAAAAAGCTTGCTATAAAAGCGGCTAATTCTTTTAAAATTAATTCAGGTGACCTAATTTTCATTAATTCACTGAATTTTTCTTTCTGTTAAAAATATTAAAATCATGAGTGATGATCAACTTATTATTTAAAACTGAAAATATAGTAGTATGTATCTGGGAAAGACTCCATGGATAGACTTCAAGGGGTCCATGAAACCTCTAAAATATCATGCAGAGTTGCTTATATGAGTACAAATATTTCTGAAGAGAGATCCATACCTTTTATCTGATTCTCAGAGGGTTTGGTGGTCCCCCAAAAATGTTAAGGACCGCTGAAGGCCCAGCTCTTATGTGCATCCTCATATAGGCTGAAGAAGTGTAACTCCTGATTGCATCCCAAATAATCTCCTTGTGTACTTTCTCTTAAAAGTCCTCTGAATCATTTTCTTCCAGCTTTCACCATTCAATATCCCAAGAAAAGGAGTAACACAGTAAGATCTCATTTAAGGAAATTGTAAAGCCGAGTTTCATGGCTACTTCAGCCTATTCAATTTCTGCAGGCATCAGCACGGAAGTTTATGTACGTTTTAAAAGTTCCAGTGGCACAGATTAACTGACGATGATTTTCTGAGTTTTCCCTTTTTATTTTTATCCATTGCTCACTCTTCTGAATTATTTTTGATTAGTTCTATGTTTCTTTTCATCTCAGGTAGAAGAGTGAAGGAACTTCCCCTGGAAGGACATAATTCAATTTTTGCCAACTTGCATTTTGCCAACCTAGCAATTCTTCCACTTTGTGTTTTATTTAAAATGTGGTAACAACACTACTGATGTTACACGTTTTTATTTCTCTCTTCCTTTAGGTGTGTGTGCAACATTGACTGTTCTCAAACCAACTTCAATCCCCTCTGTGCTTCTGATGGGAAATCCTACGATAATGCATGTCAAATCAAAGAAGCATCATGTCAGAAACAGGAGAAAATTGAAGTCATGTCATTGGGTCGATGTCAAGGTAATGTTCACACCAAAATTCATTTTAAAGAATGTCTTTAGTCTTTGTGTAGAAATGAAAAGTGGAGATAACTCCTTATTAGGCAGCAATTTCATTTTTGAAAGACCGTTGTGATTTGTAATGGATAATAAAGTTTACTGTAGCAAATGTGGTGATTATAGGAATTCGAGGGCCTACTGGCAATTGTCCATAATTTTTTTAATGACCACACCTGTGCAATATGGAAGTTCTGGGCCAGGAATTGAATCCAAGCTGCAGCTGTGACCTGAGCCACAGCTGCAGCACAGCTGCGTCTTTGAACCCACACCTCTCCAGCAACCCAAGCCACTGCAGTTAGATTCTTAACCCACTGTGCCATGGCTGGAATTCCCATGTTTATTCTATATAGTGGGACTGTATCTTCAAACCATCGACACAGAGGCCAATATTCAGAGAGAAAGTATTCTCCTTGCACAGGGAAAAAAGGTGAAAATCATTTTTAGCAAAAAAAAATCTAGAGTAATTAGACAACCCTGAAATCAAAAGCAAATCACACCATTTTTATGGATTGATTCAATAAAAATATTTCAAGTATATTTTTATAAGCAGGATGTACTAAAATGTTCTATTTTGTTGGTTGTTCAGAAACATATTTTCTTGATTTTTGACTAGTTATTCTTTTACCCAACCTATCTCAGTTATAATTGTGAACCTTCTCCTTGCCCTAAACATTAGAAAGCCTGTATCATTCTATTATTCACTCTCAGACAAATTGACATTGTAAAGCTTCTTTATATAAAGACTGCTTAGAAAAATACCTTGATTGCTTAGTGAAAATACCTTCATTATAATTAAGATACTATTTTGAAGGATGCTATCAAAGACAGCATAGAAGATACTACTTTGAAGGATATGTTTGATAATATCTAGGAAATAATTAATTTTTATTCCTCATTTTTTAACACAGATAACACAACTACGACTACTAAATCTGAAGATGGGCATTATGCAAGAACAGATTATGCAGGTATGTAGTATTTTCTACTGCAAAATATGAGCACCTGTATTAAAGAGTCCTGGAGAATCACTGTTTACCATTTTAAGTTGATCGTGCAAGATTTCTGACATGTGCAAGTGTTCTCTTTCTTAGTTCAAGTTTTCAATAGGCAAGATTGAATATTTGTTGAAGCAAATAGGACACTTTTTTTGCCACAGTTAAAGCAATTGTCAAAAATGTCAGTAAGATATAATTAACTTGTTTTGACAGAAAAAAATGGTACAAATGACAAAACATTTATCAAATTAATGGGCATCAATGGAAATTAATGCAATTTTTGGCAGTGTATTGTAATAAATGCAAATGTTCTTGAATTTTTATAAAAATCAACAATAAAAAAGTTTAGTCTCTAAAATAGCTAGAAAGAAAGGAAAGCTATAAATAGTAATATAGGCTCTCTCTATTTGGATGCAAAGTTAGAAAGGTATGGTTAATTTATTTTAAAAAATAAATTTCTCAGAGTTCTGCTGTGTCACGATGGGTTAAGAATCTGACCACAGTGGCTCGGGTCGCAGCAGCAGAGGTTTAATCCCGGCTGGCCTGGCACAATGGGTTAAAAGGATCCTGCGTTGTTACAGCTGCAGCTTGGATTCCATCCCTGGCCCAGGAACTTCCATATGCCATGGACACAGCCATAAAAAAAAATTAAAAATAATAAAATAAATTTATTTAATTTATTTAGTAGCTAAAATGTAAAATTATAGTTACTAAAAATTACGCTCTGACACACTCAAAATTATAAAGCGCTTTATGTAGAAATGTGTAAATCTTATTTACCAATTATATTATTTTGAGGACTATTTTTACCTATATAATTTTCCTTGGGTGAGAAATAATTTACCGATATTCAAATAAGATTTTAACAGACTCTTAAATTTTATAGAAATTTAGGGTAAAAAATGTAACAAAAATAAAATTATTGAGGTTGATAATGATATGTGGGTTGGGGTTTTTTTTTGGGGGGGGTGTCTTTTTAGGGCTGCACTCGCAGCATAAGGAAGTTCCCAGGCTAGGAGTCAAATCGGAGCTGTAACTGCTGGCCTACCTCACAGCCACAGCAATGAGGGATGCAGGATGGGTCTGTGATCTATGCTACAGTTCACAGCAACGCTGGATCCTTAACCCACTGAGCAAGGCCAGGAACTGAACCTGCGTTCTCATGGATGCTAATCAGATTCCTTTCTGCCGAGCCACGACGGGAACTCCCAGTTTTTTTAAATCAGTCTTCCATTTAGCTATGAAACGTTCGTAACTAGATTTATGGCTAATATTCATTCAAAAAGTTGCTTGCCTTTTGAAATACCATACTATTCACTCTTTGTGCAATTGCATTTCCTTTAATAGTATTTCTCCCACTATATTTATATACATAATGAATCTTAATGATATACTTTAGAGTTAGATGTTTTCCTTATAGATACCTCAAACCTCTTAGAATTTGAAAATAACAAAAGGATTCTTAAAATTTTAATCTTAATGATTTTCAACATGTAAATAAAACTTTTTGTGTGCTAGAAGCCTAGAATTATCATGGACAATAATAAGAGGAAAAAAAATGCTATGTAGATATTGTCCAGGAAAAATATTAACAGGTATTCCTCGAGAGTTCCTTTGTGGCACAGTGGGTTGAGGATCCAGCATTGTCACTGCACAGCTTGGGTTGCTGCTATGGCACGGGTTCAATCCCTGGCCCAGGAACTTCTACATGCCACGGGTGCAGCAAAAACAAACAAAAAAAAGAGTTCCCACTGTGGCACAGCAGGAAACAAATCTGACTAGTATCCATGAGAATGCTGGTTCCTTCCCTGCCTCACTCAGTGGGTTAAGGATCTGGCTTTGCTGTGAGCTGTGGTGTAGTGTAGGTCGCAGACATGGCTCAGATCCTGCGTTAGCAGGCAGCTGTAGTTCTGATTCTGCCCCTAGCCTGGGAACTTCCATATGCTGTGGGTGCGGCCCTAAAAAAGCAAAAAAAAAAAAAAAAAAAAAAAAAAAAAGAAAAGAAATATTATGTGAAAATAACAGTCCATAGTCAAGTGTGAGAAAAGAATTATTTACCCAGAACTCCTCATAGCTCTACATGCACTGTAAAATTCTTAAAAGATATGCATATTTTATTTAATGGTTTTTATGTTTTGCAAGGAATTTCTAATATATACAATATACACACAAATATAGGCTATATAGTAAATGAACCCACATGTATTCATCATAACCTAGCCCCACCCCCATACCCATCATTCCCCACTTTCAAAACATATGGAAATAAACTCCAGAAATTACATCATTTTATTCATAAATACTTTACCTTGCAGCTCTAAAAGATCAAACCTTTTTAAATAAAATTACAATGTCATTACCACACCTAAAATAAGTAGAAATAATTCCTAATAATGCAAATCTTTTATCAAACTTATTTGATGACTAACACATTTCTTGTGGCACGTTTTGCAATACTAGTGTCACCTCTAGGAAAGCACTTTGGAATATGCTGATCCACAGGAAAATGTTAAAATTAATGAAAGATAATACTGGAAAATTAAAATCTGAAGCTAATAGCATATTTAAAATTTTTTAAATGATATAAAATTTAAATTCAATTTTTTTTTATAAATAATAACTATATGTTGGCATTTTAAGTCATTACCTGACATATTTAATTCTACTGTAGTCTAAAATATTTGGAGATTTTACAAGGATCTCAAATTTATAAAAGGAGTAACTTACTAACTGTACTTAAAATACTTTACTCCTCCTTTTTTTTTTTTGGCAAAGTAATTCATTTGGAAAAAACCTCAAAAATATAACGTTTTGTGACTATCTTCTCCATTGAACCATCCATCACCGGACTCACAGGGAAATAAAACCTCTCCCTGAGAATTGTCCCTGAAACTAAGAACTCTTCAAGTTGATTAGGATCAATATGTAAATATATGTGCTTTTATAAAATTGCACCAATAAATATTATAATAGTGTTTACCGTTCTCTCAATATTATTCATATTGAGTATTAATAGTTTATCCATTTTCAAAGAATTTTAGGGAGTTTAATTTTTATTTCAAAAAAATTTTATATGTAAGTTTGGTTTCAAACAGATCATCTTTGGTCTTCAGTGTTAATACTTTTAATTGACATTGTTTCCTATCTTATGTCTTTATTGAACATGAGAATGTGTTTTTAAGTACATGTAAATGAAACTATCTAGACACTCCGTGTTGTCCAAGATCTTCCAATTTGACATCCAATTTATCTAGTAAATCTCAAAGAAAAACTTTCGAGATAAAGTTTAAAAATACATGTTTGCTAAAATCCAAATTTAAGACAGGAACAAAGATAATGTCAACTGAAGCTTGCAACTTTTAATTAAACATTGATTGCACACTATAAAATTCTCCTGGATTTAATTTGTATGTCTTTATCTTCATCAATGATCTTATTGAAATACAATTTATACCCCTTTTTAGACATTATTTAAATAATAATCATTTCCCTCAACATTTCCATGCTTCCAATAGTATTTGCACTTTCCTGAATTTTGGAAACACAAACTTTGGAAAAAGTAAAAGGAACAAAATGGAGACTCAGTATGTCATTGTCCTCTTGATTTCTATTTCACATGCTCCAAACTCCCCAAGGAAGGAAAACAGGAACTGTGTGACTCATGTTCCTAGAAGTTTGCTATGTGCTTACAGCTAATTTAATGTCAGTCACTTCCCTTGTTGGACAAACATTCATGCACTTCACCACAGGGAAGTACAGATCTTAACCCACTCTCATTTTTTTTTTCCATATATGTCCTTAATACTATAGGTTAAAAACTTTTCCCAAGCCCCCTTTTTTCCTCTTTGAACCTACCTTGCAGCTATTAATGTAAGAACACATATTTCTTTTAAAAAAAAATGCTGTCTCATTTTTCATATCACTTTTAAAAAGAGAGACTCCAACTAAGGACCAGCAGGGGCTGATTTACAAAAAAAAAAAGCAAACTAAGAGAGCCATGTCTCCAACAAAACTGGAATGTGACTTAACTTAGGAAGAGCTGTGAATTCTGTGACCCCCATACAGTTATATGACAGGCATATAGCTGAAGTGGATGCTAGGAAACCAAAGAATTTGCTGGATCATACCTGCCAGTGTTACTTTCTGATTGTGTGTGACTTTGGTCTCTATTCTGCCCTCTCTCCTTTAATGAGACCCAAGGCATTGGTTTGTCCTGAATCAAAAGCTTTGGGTCTCTTTGTTTCAAGCCAGACAGGATTCCTGTCTGATGAGCTAAACAAGCCACTTAATGCTATTCTTCCTTCATCAGTCTAAGACAGGCTTAGATTTAGGTCTTTCTCTTCACTGGCATAAAGGTTCAGAGAACACAATTTTATAAAACCACAAAGCTAGGGCTTTCAGGGATTTCTACTGTTTCCAAATGCTAGTTAGTATTAAACTTTCCTTCTGGAAATTTTAAATGGCAAATGTTTTATATATTTTGAAATTTGCAACATTTTCTTTTAAAAAAATATACATAACCCTCATGTCTTATAATAAAAAAATGAAATACTATTTTGTTTTTTTCATTTGCCATGTGTATTTTCGGATTGTGTTATTTTTCCTTCCAAAAGTCTGGTTATGCTTCATAAAAGTGGCTGTATATTTTTCCAATAAAAATATACTTAATTTTATAAGTTATTAGGTGTTAAAGAAAACAAGTAAAGCAAATGAAGTTAAATTATTTTGTCTTTCATAATCTATAAAATAAAATGTATTTTTAATGATATTCTGTACCAATTCCCAAAAGTATTTGCAGTGGCTTATAATGAAAATATATTCAATGAAATTGTTTAAAGAGACGTTGAAAACATAAAAGCAGAAAAAAAGAGCTGTTGAGAAAAATAAGTGTATCAGCAACATAGACTATTGTAGTTGCTGCATTTAACCCTAAGCTTGCTTGCAACCACTATAAAAAGAGAAATTATGATTGAATCAATTCATTCAACAAATATTTTCAGAGTCCCTGCTATATGCACTCTACTGTTCTGGGCTTTACAAAGGTGATTAACCAAGATCTCTGCTAAAATGGCACTTAGGTCTTTCATTGCCTGATAAACATAAATAATCAGTTCAGAGACCAAAGACCAAGTTCGTCCAGGGCCAAATTCTGAAGGATATAGTTAACAGATATTTTTATAAGGCATCACCAGAAAATATAGAATGGATAATATCTTCAACAGTGATTTTTATAAAATATGCTAAGAGGCTCTTCATATGGCTGGGTATTTTTCAAAATCAACTTCTGATAACACTCTAGAGCATGGCATTAAAATATATATAGCTCAGTGATAGGGTTTCTATGACAAACTAAAGTAATGAGCTACATTTATGTATATTTTCAAATTGGAAAAAAAAACAGGATACTGAGGAAAATGGCTGTGAGGGAAAGCACACTCAGCTTGCTTTCCTCATGTATCTATAGGTTCAAGAGGAATTGGATAGCAGAATAGTCAGAAAGCTTGAGTAAAGATGAATATGTTTTAAAAAATGTTAGATTATAGTCTGTATAGAGGGAAGAGAAACTTCCCTTGTTTTTATTAGCTGTTAATGAGAAAAGTCCTCAGTCACCTCCACTCTTGGAGGGAGCCAGCATCTCCTGAGCTCTGAGTCTAGGTACAGATGTGCATGGAGCCCATGTGTCTACTGAAGGTGCATTACGCCATGGCCGTTCATCCTTCTTATAATATTTAGGAGAGATAAATTTTTAGGAATTATTCTCTTTAGAAAGTTTTTCCTTATCTTTAAGCAATTAGATATTAAGCTCAGGTCTGAAATATGGAAAAAGGTAACCAGAAATACACATTTAAACCAAATTCTATCCATCCTATTATCTTTCCATCAACCCATTTTACCACACTAAGAGGAAACTGACATCTTGAAAGGGTATCTAGATAGCCTAAGTGAATTGTCATAATAACTTTTTCTCTGTAGAAGTCATTGCAATTTACAAAGGCTTTTCACATATATTGTCTCCTTCCATCTTGACAACAGAAATGTGAGGGAGATATTATATGCATTTGACAGGTGAGAAATGGAGGTTCAGGAAGATTAAGTAAAAAGACTGTGATAGAGCTAAGGTTCAAACCATCATTGCTAATTTCAGAATCCAGCAAAGTGGGAACGGTGAGGGATCAAGGGAGAAGTGTCACTACCTGACATTCTCAGAGGCATTGGTACTTACTGTGCACCTTATAAGATTAACCCCTTGTGAGTTTCAAATTCAAAAACATTTCACCATGATATCCACATTGCTTTGAGATGCTCCAAAGAGTTACCCTTCTCTTTGAACTTTTGTCTCTATATTATAAGGACTGTATTATTTGGATTTAAAGTTCTCCTGTTCTGTTTCCTATTTATCCATATATACAAGAGAAACCAAAGGGAACAGTGTTTGTTACCAAGTAATCCTACATTAATAGAAATGTGTGTGCTGCTTCGTAGTTTTATAAAGACCCATTCACATTACCTTCTTCAATCTAATGTCGATTCACTAAAACAGGGTTATAAATACTGGGGAAAATGAAATGAAGGCCCAAAGGAGTTAAATGGTTGACCTGAAGCTGGACACAGTATTTTGACATACTGACCACCCACCCATGCAAATAGGGCACTTGCTTGACTTCTTTACTATTTGCCTCAATTGCTCTTCAACTATGCATATATTAGACATGAATACCAAATGGTTACATATCATATTTATAACACGAATTAATTCAGTCATGTGGCAAAAATCTGCATTTAAAATGGAAGCTTTTTCCATTTGCTCATGAACACAAGGAGCACTTCACCGGAAAGCATGTTATGTCTAGGCCAATAATTTGATCGGTAGGAAATAAATAAATAGCAGCAAATGCAGGCAGCAGCTTGTAGCACAAATATTGGTATCAACAGTGAAATAAATAAAAACGTTTGCCCAGGCTATTACAGTGCCACTAGACTAGCCTAGAATATTTAAGCTCAGGAAATGAATTAAGATGTCAAGATTTTCTCAAGATTTCTGAGGGAAAGTGTCTCAATTCAAGTATTTTCCCCTCTGGGATTTACTTTAGAGTGCTGCAAAATTCATAAAGCTTTCTGTGAACTCTAACTCACCATTTTCCTTGCTCTCTTGAACTTCCGTGCTTTCATTGTTTTCCCCATAAAATCATGTAGCCAGTCATCTGTAATATTGTGTTCTGTTCGTGGTTATAGATAAACACAGAAATAGTATTTGCAATACAGATGAAGGTTTTTTACTGAAGAGTTGCCTTGGGCCCTGCTAGACACTCTAGAAAACTTTGTGTTTATGCCCCAGTTCATAAATGTATCCTGCATCATTTATGTGCACATTTTCCTATTTGAAACATTCCTTTTTGAAACAAATTGTTCACCATGAGGTGTTAACTTATCTACTTTTCTCTTTCATAAAGGCGAGTCAGCCAGTTTAGTGGTTAAAGCCATTAAAAATCAGAAAGAGCTGAGTTGAAACGCAGGCCATGCTATTATTGATTGTTTAAACTTGAACCAATTAATTGATCATTCTGAGCCTCAGTTTCTACATCTGTTCGACAAAAATAATAAACCTACTTCAAATAGGGTTGAAGTGTGAATTAAAAGATGTTACATAAGGCATTAGCAAGCAACAAGTAAGCTAACTACTGCCATTATTTTGTTTTCAGTTCTGACAACTGAAAATAATTTATTTTTATGGGAAATAACTCATTGTATGGGATATGGTCTGTTCATAAATGTGTTCAGAGTTTGTATACATATAATGTCATTTTGAGTTCATGAAATTATAAAAAGTTTGGTTTTTTTCTACCCAAGTCATAGAACAACATATTGAAGATACCTCAGCTGATTTTTTAATTCATCTACAAATAAATATTTATTGAGCACCTACTATCATTTTTAAGTCATCAACACATCAGTATGTCAAAATTTTCACATGGCCATTTTTTTCAGTTTTCCTCTATTTGACATAATGTAATGTATGGTATATTTTTATCACTTCAGATTATTAAAGCATGGGATTCAAATAGGAATTTAATAAGAAGATATGACATTTGACAGAACTGCAAGATCATGATATCACTTTATATTTCTTTTCTAATTAAGCTTTTGAATTAGTCATTTATACTCCCACAATATAAGTCTGAGGACTTACACATTCATTATTTAAAATAAAACTGATGCAGTGGGTGACCACAGTGATGAAGAGGTATCAAGCAAAAATAACAGAGATGTGGCATATAAGAATTTGTTTCTGTTTATGCAACATTTAGAGAGAACATCGAAGTCAGGACAAAATTTTCCATAAAAACTGATCATCAAGGAAAATCAAGTCTTCTTAGCATAGTGGGCAAAAGAGGAAAAGCTGTTTGAGCTCCAATATCTAGATATTACTGGCAAAAGTAATATAATTCTCCACTATGATTTACCTTTTGACCTCAAGCATATTATTTCTGTTCCTAAGAAACAGAGGTATAAATATGGGTAGAATGTGTGAAACAGAAAGGAAACTAGGATATGCCCAAATGCTCTCTGCAATGTCAAGACACAAAGTTCTCCATAAAACTAATATACAGAATTCAAGCAGTTTCCCAAAAAACCTAAAATATCCAGAGCACTTTGATTTGCTGCTTTTGTTAATGAGCCTGACATGCCCCAAATATATGAACCCACATTATCAAGCACATTAAAAATTCAGTTCTCACATCTTGACAATTTGAGACTGTGTACAAACATAATCAACTAAAAATATTTTTAAATATCTATGAAGCTAAAATCTCTCGGAGAAATTGCATTTCTAAACACTGTTACTTGTTTCATGGGTCATAACTTCTTCCCTCTAGTTGTTCATTTGGAAGACACTCAGACTTTTAGTTTGAACTCAGTTGTAACCAAAAGAAATAAATCTAACTTATAAGCCAAACTCTGGATATTAAAAGTGTATGAAAATCAGTGATAAGGCTTGAGAGAAATGGTAGTCCAGGAACCTGAAAATACTAATGAAGACCAAGAGGACAGCATCCCGTCCCCACCTCTGAGACCTGAGATGTTGGGGAGGAGGGTAGAGGGTATAGCCACCTTATGAGTAAGGGAAGGGATTGGCATTCTCTGGGAAATCTGGTGTTTCCATGTGTAAGAAGAGAGATGAGAATTTCAGTGAAGCATCTGAGTATAGAGGGGAATTTGCTAATTATGGAACACAGTCCCAGGGGAGCTTTGGGAAGTGGTTGGATGTTGTGGGCCCAGAGATAAGTTTAGTCAAGGGCAGAGAACTAACAAGGACAGCATATCATGGTTATGATGGTCCAGTGGAGATGGACAACTGGGACAACAGGGCAAGAATTGCATAACTGCATATTGGGCGTTCTCTTGTAGTGCATCAGGTTAAGGATCTGGCATTGTCACTGCAGTAGCAAGGGTCGCTGCTGTGGCATGGGTTTGATCCCTGGCCCAGGCACTTGCACGTGCTGCAGGTGCAGCCACAACAAAAAAAAAGAACTGCATTGACTAAATTCATGAAAAAAGTCTTGGACTCTTGGACAGGTAGGATGAGTAGACTCAGAAATCTTTCAGTGCACTGAGAGTAAACTCTTGCTTCCTGGTGAACTCAGATTAACCAAATTTAATGTCTGTGTATGCATTTGCAATAAGAAAGAGATACCTAGAGAATCTGGTTCCTCTGATCAATGCCTTCTCTTCTTAGAGCTCAACTCCCTGAGAGGCCCAGTTATAATGAGGTTACTTAGTGAAACTAAACAGAGCATAGATTCTTTAGACATTTAAGGCATCAAGCTAAGACAGCCTGATGTAAATGACTATACAACCGGGATACTCCTATCCACAAAGTTATATAGATAATAAGTGCCTTTGGCCAGAACTTTCTCTCCCACAGTTAGAGCCTACACCAACACTGTGGGCCTGTGTAACACTTCTTTATTGTGTTGCCATTTTGGGATGTTTTTGTCCAATCTACCTATTTTTCTAGTATAATAAATTTAGTCAAGATAAAGTTGAGACCTCCCTCTCAGAAGCTGTTTGATGACTTGAAGGCATTCTAGTGCTCTGGAAAAGCACAGGGCAAATCCCGCTCTTCCTATTTCTGAGTTTCTCTGGAATATGATTCAAAAGGCCCTTGGATTTAACAATATTGGTATGAATATCAGTATTAACCATATTGGATTGATAGGTCCTTCTGCATTGTGAAAGCTGCAGAAATTTTTTTGTTTTGTTTCGTTTTTGTCTTTTCTAGGGCCGCACCTGCAGCATATGGAGGTTCCCAGGCTAGGGGTCTAATTGGAGCTGTAGCCACCGGCCTACACCAGAGCTACAGCAACACGGGATCCAAGCTGGGTCTGTGACCTACACCACAACTCACAGCAACGCCGGATCCTTAACCCACTGAGTGAGGCCACTGAGTGAACCCTCAACCTCATGGTTCCTAGTTGGATTCATTAACCACCACACTACAAAGGGAACTCCTGCAAAAGTTTTATACAAAGTTAACTTTGAACAACATTCCTTAATATATAATCCAAGGAGGTTTGACCAATAACAAAGAAAAATAGATCTTAGGAAACACGTTTAATATTTTTCATATGTTCTAAAATAATTCTTAACATCTATGCTAATAAATGTCCTTTATGGTGACATTGTTAATGTTTCATTTCCTAAAACATAAACAGAATGAGTTTATTAATTATCCCAAAGAGAATGAGATGGACGGTTCTGAAGAGATGTGAATGCATTATCAATGTTTGATAGTATTATATAATATTCCTGTACTATATATTCCAGGCCATAAAAAAAAAAAACTACTGCTTTTAATCTTCTTTTCATATTTTCTAAGATTCAAAGCTGTGTGTGCTGGCCATACATCAGAAAAACACCTTCCCAGGAGCATTTCATTTAATAATGGAAATAAATGTCTAACTAAAACAATTGAGTAAAAAATTTTAAATCATTCAAAAAATGAAGCCTAAAAACAGGCTCCATTTGTCCTCCAGAAATTAAGTATTCTGGAAAGACCATGTTATTAGTCTACAGAGTTTAAACCAACAAGCAATTAGTGTTTTGTCAGGCAGTACACATCCAAATTCACTTCTGCAGATTGACTGTTCATGTACTGTCACAATTATTCTACAAATCTTGCACCACTGGGTTTTTTCCTATTTATTTTTCTGTTATTTAAAGAGCCCCAGGGAAGTTGAAGGTTTCTGGTTGTTCGAAATAATCTCTGAGCAAATCTCATTCTTGTCCCCAAACCCCAGCCACTCAGCCTTCCCCATAGCTGGCACATATGCCTTTGTTTCTGATTTTTAATGAAATGTAGCTATGGAAGCATGAGAAAGAACCAAGAGGCAGGCCAGGAAAACTTACTTATAAGGTAATTTTAATAGTGTCCACATTGTCTTCCATATGTAGAACAATTAATGGTAAGCAGAACATCCTGTCCACTATCAGATAACCACCTGGGCATGTATCCAGAGAAAACTAATTTGAAAAGATCCATGCATCTCTATGTTCATAGCAGAACTATTCATAATAGCCAAGACATGGACGCAACTTAAATGTCCAGTGACAGAGAAGTGGATAAAGAAGATGTGGTGCTTATATAACATGGAATATTACTCAGCCATAAAAAAGAAATAATGCCATTTACAGCAACATGGATGGACCTAGAGATTATCGTAACAAGTGAAGTCAGAAAAAGACAAATACTATATATCACTTATATAAGGAATCTAAAATATGAAACAAAGGAACTCATTTACAAAACAGAAACAGATTTCACAGACATAGAAAACAAACTTATGCTTACCAAATAAGAAAGGGGGTTGGGGGAGGGATAAGGAGTTTGGGATTAGCAGATACAACTACTATATGTAAAACAGATAAACAACAAGATCCCACTGTATAGCACAGGGAAATATATTTAATATCCTGAGATAAACCATAAGAGAAAAGAATATGAAAAAGGAATGGGATCCTACTATACAGCATAGGAAAATGTGTGTGATTGGGTTACTTTGTTGTACAACAGAACTTGACGAAACATTATAAATCAACTATAATAAAAAAATAAACTGTAACAATATTAAAGATACATTTTAAAAGTGAAAAAAATGTATATTTCTATGAAAAAGAATAAATATATATGATTCATTTTGCTATACACCAGAAACTAACACATTGTAAATCAGCTATACTTCTATAAAATTTTTTTAAAAAGAAAGAAAAAAACAATGACAGATGATCATTAACTCTCACTTATCTAAGCAGATCATGAGGACCATATTCTCACATTCAAGCTGGCTACTTTGTGCAGTTTAATATGTCTTAACTGTTCACATTAGCCATGAATTGGTATATGCTTAGGAAACACAGCTAATTGTAATCTATCCTAGGAAAACTACTGTCATCTTCGTTATAATCATCATCATCATCATCATATCAGGAAAATAATACCATTGGAATAAGATCACTTAGCTCTTTCCAAAATCGACTAGAAATTATATGTGTATTATCTATTATTTTAGATTCTCTACAAGGCGATTTGCCAATGATATGGGCAGTCATATTTATTTCTCAACTTTATTTCAATTTCAGAGCCGATAACTTACAAAGAGCATTTGTAAGATAAAGAGCCTGGAATATGAATGTTGAAACTTTCAACTTAGTCTCATCTCTATTCTAACCTATCTCATTGAAATTTAAATAGGTATTTGGCCTCTCAGAACCTAAGTTTTCTCATCAATAAAATTTGAAAATAAGATTGGATTATAATGATATCTTTCTGGATTTGGGATTCTATAATTAAGTATAAACTTTAGTTCAAAAATCATGAACTTGAAGGAAAGTTGTTGACTACTTATGTCAGTGATTCTCAACTGGGGCAACATTTTGATAATGTCTAGACATTTTTGATCATCTGGGGCGGGGGGGTGCTAGTTACATCTAGTAGATGGAGGCCAGGGATGCTGTGAAATTAAACATCTTACAATGCAGAGCAGACAAAGAATTCCACAAAGAATTATCCAGCCAAACTGCAATAGTGCCAAGGTTTGGAAACCCTGCTTTACGGTACTAGAAATTATAGGAAAGTATATATTATATATATTTTTAAAAATAGGTGGCATTATGAAGTCCAGAGGTGGGCTCCTAATCATTTCTCAGTTCTCCTGTGCCCCAATAAGAGATACAGTCCTAAACCAAGGATCACTGGCTTAGTCCAAGTTTCTTTTCATCTCACTGTTAGAAACACAACATACTTTAAAAAAAAAAAAAATTATGGTTGTCTCATAAATAGAAATGTCCTTTAAGGTTTTATAAATAAAAGGGAGTATCTGTTTCTGGAAAGGCTTATCAGAATGATGAAAATGGAGTTACCTGGTGGCCTAGCAGTTAAGAATCTGGCATTGGCAGTGCTGTGGCTCAGGTCACAGCTGTGGCACAGGTTAAATTGCTGGCCTGGGAACTTGCACATGCTGCAGGCCAGAAAAAAAAGAGAAGAAAAAGAAAAAAAGGAATGATGAAAATGAAAATGTATCTAGCTAAAAAGGAGGTTATACTCTTAGTTATCATAAGTTACAGACTCTTAGTTACAAGTATCCCAGTCGTAATTGGATCTCTTATCTTATTCAGCATTTCTAACTAGTATTCAAATAACCTGGGTCCCTGCTTTGCTTCTGTGCAAAGCTGTGTCATCTTTGTGTTCTTATTAGCTACTCCTTACACATTTTGACTAAATTGCTGAGCCAAACACTGCCTGTTTGAAAGATCTTTAATGATGTTCAGTGAGAAGGCAACAGCAACTGTTTCAAAGCTTCTTTTTATTATCTGGTATTTCAACAGTATAAATCTTTGTAAACTGTGATTCATAGAAATATATTTAAAACCAACTGGCTAAATTCTGCTTAAGTGTCCAACAGCAATTCTTAAGGCTGAAATTGTAGAGTTGTTCATGGAATGAAATGCTCGATGTGGCTTTAGATCTTTGGTATTCATGAAAACCTTCATAGTTGAAGGAAATTCTGAAGATGTCTCTTAAATGGCAATTTAGCACTCACCTAGACCGCAATCCTTCCACAGGGAAAGACACCAATTCATGTTACTGTTGAGTGGCTGCCAGGCACAGATCCTTCTTGGGATGGGGAATAAACCCGGCTTCATTGGTTTGCTGTCGTACCTCTTGAAATAAAGTTATTGGTTTTGCAACAAGGACAATGAGGATATTTGTTTAAAAAGACAACTTGGAAAAATAGCAAAGACAACAGGAAGTGATAAATGAGCAAGTCTTTGCTACAGTAATTACTTTAGTATTGAAACAAATGAATAACTTTCACAGCAATGCTATCTTCTGTCTTAGACTGTGCTACTACCTATTCATATAGTGCGTGTACCATTGGCCTTTATGCTGGAACAAAAACATATCTAAGAAGGAAGAGCTGGTAAATAAATTGTCTGAGATACATGTGTTAATGTTTTGAAAAGTGTATGATGTCCTTTTTGAAAATAGACTATTTCTGAAAGATGGGAAATTTTTTTTCAACTATACTAGTTTTATGCTGAAAGTTACTCATTAAAAAAATGAAGTCTTTCTGGTATAGACAAATGAAATAATACACAAGTATCTATAATCCATTTATTGAATGTTATTCTGTATATGGTTTATTATTTCCCTACTCAAGTGTTTTTTGATTTGGTGGAAAACACACTGGACAGGTTATCATAAGACTCAAATTCTAAACCTACATGCTCAATTTACAAATGTTGTGTGATCTGAGGAATTCTTCTAACTTCTCTGAGAATCTTTAAAATGAAGATTATATCTTTTCTGCCTTTTTCACACATTCTGGAAATGGAAGCCCTGAGATGAGCCTCACTGTGCAATTATAAGAACTTACCATTGGCACAACTTCAGAATATGGATGCTTCTTATTCTAATATGTTTTTCATGTTGTCATCAAAGGTTTAATTGACTTCAAGATTAAAATAATTATTTTTTTTCTTTTTGTCTTCTGTCTTTTTAGGGCCTCACCCATGGCATATGGAAGTTCCCAGGCTACAAGTTGAATCAGAGCTATAGCCACTGGCCTAGGCCACAGCCACAGCACACTGGATCCAAGCCATGCCTTCAACCTACACTACAGCTCACAGCAACACTGGATCCTTAACCCACTGAGCAAGGCCAGAGATTGAACCCATGTCCTCAGGGATACTAGTTGGGTTCATTAACCATTGAGCCATAATGAGAACTCCCTTAAAATAATTCTTTAATTTAGATAGCAAAGTTTGGTCTAATTTTAACAAAATTCAACTGGAAGATTTTTAGATTCTAGATTTCTATTTTCCTATTTCTGTGTATAAGTGTATTAACTGGGTCATTAAAAAAAAACAAGATGGCAAGGCTGTTAGAATCAATCTTCGTATAAAGCTTCCACTTTATGCCCCAGGTAGTTCTGTTCCCTGCTGGTTGGTTTAAGTCTTATTCAAGTTCCATTTACTAAAAGCACAAGGCTATTTGGGGCAACCATTCATATTGTTACGATGATTTTTTTTTTTCTGTCTCAATGTGTTCCTAAGTAATGGAAGAGTCCATTGTACTCAACATGCAGAGAATGTTTCAGAATTTGAGTAAAAATTGCATTAGCCTATGGTAGTATGATTTAGCCCTGCTAAGAGGACCCTCTTACAGAATTTGAATATAGCAGGGTACCTATTAAAATTATGAGTTAAAATTGTTAAAAGACCTATTCCAGATAAGATACACTCCATCATTCCCACATTTTGGATATGAGTTTTACCCATTGAGAATGGAATCAATAAATACAAATATAAACATTTCTAGTACTAGCAAATGAGAGATTTCAAACTGTAACTCTGTGTGTGTGTGTGTGTGTGTGTGTGTGTGTGTGTGTGTGTATGGCTGCACCCGCAGCATATATGAGTTCCCAGGCTAGAGGTCAAATTGGAGCTGCAGCTGCTGGTCTACACCACAGCCACAGCAATGCCAGATCTGAGCTACATCTGTGACTTACACCACAGCTCACAGCAATGCCGGATCCTTAACCCACTTAGCGAGGCCAGGGATCAAACCTGAGTCCTCATGGATACTAGTCAGATTCATTACTGCTGACCCACGATAGGAACTCCTCAAGTTGTAACTCTTGTCCTCTCGCCAAGTAAACAGAAAATAAAGAAATAAATAATCTAATCATTTGTGTATATGAAGATTAAATTCTTGCCCCTTCCCTTCTTATAAATGAACCTCTATTCTGCAGTTAAATTTCTTTGGAGAAATAGATTGCTTTTTTTAAAAATCACCTTGATCACAAAGTTTTTGCATTGAAACTTGACTTTCATGGTTACTCTTTATTCCTTGAAAAAAAAAAAAAAAACTTTTGTAGTTTACCCCCCATGGTTTATATTTACCTTTATTTACCATAATATTTTTAGTAGATGGGATATGCGGGGTTTAGCAGAATACATCTACCAAGTGTTATTAGACTGTGTATTTAATTTTGAGCCTTGAGTTCATTCACTGCTCTATGTGACATTTTAAAAACCTGAGCAAACAGTATTATTCTTGGAAAAGAAAAGCCCTTTCTCACTAGATTTAGCATTTAGAAACAATATTGAATTGATTTGAATCAGAAAATTGTCTCTAAAAACCTGAAATGAATCTAAACTTTAGGAAGATGATCTCACCTTTTATTTCCTGCCTTGCTCTTATACTACTTTTTTTCAGAAGTGGGTCTTAAATACTCACTCGAACCCTGTACATGATCAGATCCATCCCAGAGCTGCAGTTTGCTTTCACTTTTGTCAGAACCAAGGCTTACTGTACTCCACACTTAAGCTCTGAGCAAGACTCCTGTGCCCTGGGGTAGAACCCTGTTAATAAGAAGTGTGTTATAATCATCCTACCAGCCACTGTCATCTCATATGTCAAGATCACTGGTATATTTTACTACTGTTTCTTCACTTCCGCCACCAAAAAAAAAGAAAATGGTGCTTTTAGGTGAGTAAAGCTCTCCTGCCTTATCCTGCAGGCAGAATTCTTACATTCCTTGGGGGTGATAAAGGTTCCCATCCCTTCCTGCCCCTAGAAGAAAAAAAAAGACTAAGATGCATCATTAATCATGCAAACTGTCTACTGCAACGGTGCCAAGAAAATGATCATTCCTACACCAACCATCAATATTCCTGACACCTGTCTAAAGAGTCAGGTCGTGCATATCCATCTGCCTTTAGAGAAGTGTCAATGTGCAAACATCCCTTCACTATTTTTAGGGTCATGTTAAAATTATTCATCACCTGCCTGTCAGTTCATCCAATTTGTCATATTATCCTGATGTACCAATGTCTATTATTGGTCATTCCCCCTTTGCATTGTGTTTTTAGAGCATTAGGGTGCAGGATGTTTTTGAAACTGTCAAATATATAAGAGGCAGTGGAATCCTACACAGTAGGCCTGAGTTCTTACTAAGAAATTACTTTGCTCAGGGTCCCCTTGTGCACAATGGAAAATGAAGACGTTTGGGGTTCCTTGTCTTCTGCAAGTTCCACTTCAATCTAATTTCCAATAAATGAAATGATTTTCATTATAAACTCCACAATATTTCTCTCTTGGGAAGTGATTCCATGAGGTTAAAAACACACCTTACAGTAGTTCCTGCTGTGCTTCAGTGGGTTAAGAATCTGACTGCAGTGGCTCTGGTTACTGCAGAGGCACAGGTTTGATCCCCAGCAAAATGGGTTAAAGGATCCAGCATCACCACAGCTGTGGCTCAGATTCAATCTCCGGCCCAGGAACTTCCATATGCCATGGGTGCGGCCATTAAAAAAAAAAAATCACACCTTACAAATGAGACAAAACTTTCAAAATTAAGGCGTTAAAGAAAAGCTGTTCTGATAAAACTGTCAATACTCAACTGACTAGGGATACTGTGTTCTATTCAAAATGAAAAATTAAATAGAAATTTTGGTAAGAAAATATGATTCAGCATCAGAAACTTAAACAATATGATGGTACATCAAATTTATTATTCTTAGTATAAAAGTCATAATCCTTAAAATTAGCTAAATCAAATTTTTTCATAATCCCCAAAACCAGCTAAGTCAATTTTTTCACTGATATCAATATCTTTAACATTTCTATTTTATGTCTGATGTAATTTTAAAACTAGTATAACTTTTCCCACTCTGACTTTTTTCCCTTCTACCTGTTTCCATTATTTTCTGCTAACACCTGTGAAATGAGTTACAGTATCTTTAAATAATAGGGGCATTCCATGTAGATGAGAAAATCTCAGATTTGGGATTTAAGATACCCATGATTCTAGTCCTTGCTGTGCATGAATCCTCAGGGAAACCTGTGTTAGGTCCTATATTTGACCATAACCTCCCTGAGCATTAGTTTTCTTATCTGTAAATCACAGGTCTTGAATAGATGATCTCAAAGTCTGTTCCAGATAATAGTCTCATCCATTACTCTAGACAGTGATGACATATAAAGCCACAGACTGGTGCTTAGTCTCTGGGTCCAATGACTTTCTCCATAATATGCCTAAATATGTTAAAATCCTGAAAACAATTAGCAAATTAGTTGAGTGCCTCTTCAGAATCATTCTTGCTATTGTTGCCCAAGCTCATCAAAGAGATAACTTCTAAGCCTAGAAAAGTGGCAGACACTATCAAGTGATGGGACTTTAATTGTGACACCCAAGAAATAAAGTATCCTTGTTCTCAGGCTGAAGTATTGAGGACTTCAAAGTCACAGATATGACAAAACAACCTGAGACCCAAAAAATTCATCTGGAAGATGCAATGCAGAATTTTATTTTTTCAGATCTTTATTTTTATCTCTTTAATTTTTATAGTTGATTTACAATGTTCTGTCAATTTCTGCTGTGCAACAAAGTGACCAGTCATATACATATACATATATATATATACATACACATACATATATATATTCTTTTTCTCACATTATCCTCCATCATGTTCCATCACAGGTGATTAGATATATTTCCCTGTACTATACAGCAGGACCTCATTGCTTTCCACTCCAAATGCAATACTTTGCATCTATTAACCCCAAACTCTCACTCCATCACTCTCCCTCTCCATCCCCCTCCCCCTTGGCAACCACAAGTCTGTTCTCCATGTCCATGAGTTTGTTTCTTTTCTGTGGACAGGTTCATTTGTGCCATATATTAGATTCCAGATATAAGTGATATCACATGGTATTTGTCTTTCTCTGACTTATTTCATTTAGTATGAGAATCTCTAGTTCCATCCATGTTGCTGCAAACGGCATTATCTTGTGCTTTTTTTATGGCTGAGTAGGATTCCATCATGTATATGTTTCACATCTTAATCCATTCATCTGTTGATGGACATTTAGGTAGTTTCCATGTCTTGGCTATTGTGAATAGTGCTGCAATGAACATATAGGTGCATGTATCTTTTTGAATGAAAGTTTTGTCTGGTTATATGCCCAGGAGTGGGATTGCTGGGTCATATGGTAGTTCTATATTTAGTTTTCTGAGATACTTCCATGCTGTTTTCCATAGTGGTTGACCAATTTACATTCCCACCACCAGTGTAGGAGGGTTCCCTTTTCTCCACACTCTCTCTAGCATTTGTTATTTGTAAACTTACTGATTAACAGACATTCCGACTAGTGTGAGGTGGTACCTCATTGTAGTTTTGATTTGCATTCCTCCAATAATTGGTGATGTTGAGCATTTTTCATGTGCCTGTTGGCCATCTCTATGTCTTCTTTAGAGAAATGTCCGTTCAAGTCTTCTGCCCATTTTTCAGTTAGGTTGGTTTTTGTTTTTGGTGTGTGGTTTTTTTTTTTTTTTTTTTTGGTTTTTTGTTTTGTTTTGTTTTGTTTTTTGCTGTTAAGTTGTATGAGTTGTTTGTATATTTTGGAGATTAAGCCATTGTCAGTTGCATCATTTGCACCTATTTTCTCCCAGTCCATGGGTTTTTTTGTTTGTTTGTTTTTCTTTATGGTTTCCTTTGCTGTGCAAAAGCTTCTAAGTTTGATTAGGTCCCACTGGTTTATTTTTGTTTATATTTCTAGTGCCTTGGGAGACTGACCTAAGAAAATATTTGTACAGAATTTTAATTAGTGAACTTTTTAAGAGAGCTGGTCAATTTCTTACTGATCCTCATAAAATTTTTTTGACTTTTTTGGAAATAAGAGGACTTGGAGGCAAACTAACCCAAGCCTCTCTCTAACTTTAAAATCAGAGAACCATGTGACTCTAACAAGCACTCTTATACTCAATGATAGTTATTCAAATAACTTTTTAGAGTAAATATAAAGAATTAAGAATGTTGAAGTAGAAATAATAGAAAACAGTAGAAAAATAGATTTATTTTTCATATACTTTGTGTCATGCATTATATATACAACATAAAGTCTTATCTCCTCACAACCTACCTGAGCAGGCGGTATAATGAGTTCTTTCTAGACATGAAGAAAGTATAGCTCAGGGATGTTGATGTGTTGGAGCAGAGACTCAAGCTGGTGGCGTAACTGTGACTGGCAGTAAGAGAAGTCAGAGGTGTTAAGGAGAAGCTGGTGTTCATCTTCCCGGCAGAGAAGAAAAAGGAGCATTATAAACATAGGAAACAGCATTTGAAAAGGCAAAGAGGCTTTGATAAGCAGGTATTTTTTAGGGAATGGTAAACAGTTTGGAGTGGATGAAGTATAGGATGAGGAAGGGGAACAAAAGGACTAAAATAGGAATAGTGGTGTACAGCTTTGATCAAGGCTCTTTTCTCACTTGTAAGGTTGATATTTACCCTCTGCTCAATAGGAGGCCATTGAGGTATCTTTTGATGTAGTATTTTTTATTAAAAAAAAATGGCAACAAAGTGAAGAATAGGTCAGAAAGGGAAGAGAACATAAGGCAAAATGAGTTAGGACAAGATGGTATTAACCAGAGAACAACGAAGCATGTATGTTGATGGTGGTGGCAGAAAAGAGGGAGAAACAGATTTGGTGTGGAATTAGGAGCTAAAATGTGTGAATGGACTATATATGAATGACAAGAGAAGAAGAGAATCAAGAAAAATGTGAAGGTTTTTTACACAGCTGCCTAGATCAATGATACTTCCATTCTCTGAGACAGGGAAAATGGTATGGGGATGGCAGATTTAGGGGCAAAATACTGAGTCAATTTTTGACCCATTTTTGTTTGAGGACATCAACATTTAAATGAATACATGGGACCAGAGGTCTGGAGAGAAGTGGAATAAAAATAATGATGTGGTCATCTGCAAACAGAAGCTGAGCTTAGGGGTGCCAAGGAACTCAGGTATAGGAAAGGCAAAGGCAACCAAAAATAAATCCCTGGGGAAGAGTGGGCTCATAACAAGGAGCCCTGGAGGCAAATGGGAAGTGTGGGAAAGATAGATATGTAGATAGATATAGATCTCCTAAAAAATGGATTCCAGCTGGAGGGTTTCATTTTTTTATTTCTACTGGGCATTTAAAAGACTTTTAAGGGAAAGACCTGTATAGAAAATATAATTCTAAACATTGCTTTGGAAGTAATAGCAGAGACTGTTTACTGAAAGGGGAAGAAAGAGACCTTCATATGCAAATGTATGGCATTTGAAAATGTCATATAGCTACATCTACATATAAATAAGCTGCTCTCTGAATTCCAGGGAAGGGAGACTTTGTGTAGCATGAGCCAATTTCTAAATCAAAATAAACTGATAAAGTAGCAGTGCGTCAAGACATGGAAGAACACATCTTTACTACCTCAGTACAGCTGTGGCACTCTGGGTTAAAGACCACGTGGCCAAAACGAAATCAAATCCCGCAGTACTTGAATGGTAATTGATATGAACCAGTCGAAGAAAAGGGAGTCACAGATCAAAAAAAATGATAGCTTCCTGTGACGTGTTTGCCTCCTTTTAAACACAGACTTGGAACTCAAGAATCTCACAATGTCTTCTATTACTTAATCTCTATATCAGGATTGTTTTTTATGTGAGGTTCTAAAGGTTGGACTGAAAAAGCAAAGGCTTTTAATTTTTACCTATTTCCTATTTGTTCTGTCGCCTTGGTACAAGACGATCACCTTGGAAACATTCTTTTGGTAAGCCATAGCATGTAAACGACCGGATGGGGATGAATAACTCCTCTATATTAAATGAATTATCCTTCCAAGATACCAGGGTATCATTCTACAAATTACATTTTTCCTACACTGTTTTGGCGTTCTTGGCTTCTGGTGAAGTTAATTAGCCTCACCTGAATGGGCAGACCATTCCTGGGCACCAGGTTCCTAAGTCTCATTTTTTTTTTTTTTTAAGTCTCATTTTTACAATAGGCGATTTGCTCCTTTCTGAATTTAGACTGTGGAATTCACCACAGGGGGAAAAAAATTTAATAAATTTTTTATGCCACTTTAACTGGCCATTTCATGAAGTCGGTGTGGGAGTTGTGTTTCCCTAGCAAGAGGAACTGTCTGCAATCTGTCAGGTAGTGCCCACACCACAGTTTTGTCTTGGACATTAAAAAACACAACAAAGCCTGCCCTCATCCCAGCATAGCATGTTTATGAGGGAGCTGAGGCTAGAGGATAAGCTTCTAGAATGATAACTGAAGAAAAAAACAAACAAACTTAAATTTAGAAAAAAAAAAAGCAATTTTAATAAGCTTAAGCTATCAATGGGGAAGAAAAAATGGAAAATCCAGTAGTCGAAGGAAACCAAGACATCAGAATGGTCTTCGGATGGATAATATAATTGCTACCTTTGACTGAATATGGCTGAATGCTTGGCACTTCATTAGTGCTTTTCTTTGAAATGACCTTCAATGAAAGAATTATTTTCACCACTGTAAAGATAAAGAAAGTTGGGATCAAAGTTTAAGCAATTTCCCCAAGGTCACCTAGCTATTAAGATGAGAATATGTGTAAACTGATACCTTTTTGACCACAAAGCTGCCTGACCTTGTTCCATTACACCAGCCTGCCTCTGGATATATAGAGTAATGGGGGAAAAAGTGGCAAGATGCATGTTGGTTACTTTTGAAACTATACAGTCAGTCTCTCGCGGTGGTTATTAAAGGAACCAGAAGCAAATCTCTAATGAGGATTAAAAATATCGTATCAAAGAACATGTTCAGAAACCTAAAAAAGGAAAAAGAAGTTGAGAAAAATTTGTTGACTTTTTGCTAAAATGTGCTGATGTGCAGATATTTATGTTTTTCTGAACATCTGGTGGATATTAGTATGTTTTTATTCATAATCTTCTGTTATTAATGATAAAGGGAAGCTGAGTAATTATGATATACTGCCATGATGAATGAATATCATGCATGGTTTTTTTTCCCAATGTATTATAGAATCTCATTATTCCATCAAACATAAAGACATAAAGTTATTTTTAAAAGGAGGACCATGAATGTTATTTTATTGTCACAAACTTGTTTCCATCAGAATAGATGGTATTGAGTCAGCAACCCTCGTTATCTATGAGATAAGAATACATTTTAAGTCATAAGATTTGCTGTTATTAACAAGTGACTCAAATTAAATTTTAACATTGCCTTGAGTTTGAGAAATAACCTAAACCTGATATGTATTTGTTTTGTCAAGAAAGAATTTCATGTCTTTTACAAGTAAAGACTTCACTGGGAGAGAAGTTCTTTTATTAGAGAGAGACACCATGGTTTTTGTCCCCTTGGTAGATTGTCATAACAAAGTATATCTTTACTGACCTTATAATCTTTCTCTCTGGCTTTTTTGAGGGCTCTTGAGCCACCCAGGGTTCTTGCAAGAATCCATTGAATATAACTGCATCCCTTCCATAGCATGCCAGTAATGACACATACCTAAAGGTTGGATAAGGCAAGCCTGGCAGACATCGGCTGGTCCTGCTGGAGAAGCAGCCTCCCCACAAGTGGGAGCACTGCACATATTTGCATGTGCCAGTCAGAGTGTGCCAACTTCTCTGCAGGACGGTGCAATAGCTTTTAGGGCTTGTACCACACTCCTTCATCCATGCCCTCTACCTTCACCTCCTTCACTCCCTGCTCCAGAAACTGACAGTTCCCCTAGGAGCCATGCTCTAGCTGCCATCTGACTTTCTGTATATGTTATTCTAACATGGAATACTCATTCTTCTTTCATTTGTCTCATTCTCATTCATCCTTCATGTTTCAGCTTAGATATCCTTCCTCTGGAAATGATAGGCATTATAACAGCCACTTCGGTTTATTAAACATTTACCAGGTGCCGGGCACTGTGCTAAATAAATGCTTCTTTACATTTAGAATCTCATTTACTTATTACAAATATTAGTTTAAAATAGCTGTAATTTATTGGATACTTACTATGTGTCAGAAACTGTTATAAATGTGTTACAGATATGCATAAAGGTTAAATAACTTGGCTGTAGTTACAGAGTCGGAGGGTGGAAAAAACCGGAATTAAACCGAGATAGTCAAGCTCCCAAGCCCGTGATCATATTGCCTCACAAGTATTAACAGGTAGAACCATTATTTCAACCATTTTAAAACTGAGGAAATGAAGGCTATTCACTTCCTGGAGTCAAGGCATTTCTGCATGCTCTTTGGCCCCTATCTTTTACCCAGTTATCACAGCTCTTTGTGTTTGCCTGTTTGCTTTTCTGTTTCCTTCTTTTTCGATGAGGAAACAGAAGCCTTGAAGAGTGAAGTCATTTGCCAAAAAAGTTAACAATATTAAATGGCTGTGTTGAGACCAAGCTTGGCACTCTCTTCCAAAGTCTACTTTTTCCCCTCTGCCAGATGACCTCCTGTAAATGAGAGCCAGGGCATGTTTTTTTCACAGACATGCATTTCCATGAAAAGGAAAGCAAAGTGACCTGAAAGGACGCAGCAGAGAATATTTATTTCTAAGTCTACTGCTCCATTCTTGTTTAGTTCCTTTAGATCCATTTGAAAACATGTTTATGAGGACGTGATGACAATAATGAGTAGAAACTAAAGCATTTATTAGGTACTTATTATTTGCTAGCTATTGTTCAGAGGATTTTATATGGGTAGTCTCACTTATTCCTCACTATAACAGTGTGATACAAAAACTCAATCATCCCCATTTTACAGACGTGGAAACTGATCCACAAAGGGGTATATGACTTACTCTAAATCCTACAACCAGTAGGTGGAGGAGCTAGATTCAGAACTCAATTTGGTGCAGTTCCTCACTGGTAGGAGAAATGAAATTTCTTTCCAATGTTACCAAAAATTCAATTACCAAAATTACATGACTTAGATAACATATAAATTGTGTATTATGAAAAGAATAGCAAACGTTGCCTTATGTTCAGAATCCCTCAGAGGATCCTGAGAAATACTTAGAGAATAAGAGAGAAATGTTTGGGCCTAAAGCATTTCATCTCATGTTTTGCTCTTAATTTCTTCAGAGTGACCCAGCCTGAAAAGATGATGAAGGGGCTTGAATGGCTCCAACTTTTTTTAGTAGGGAGACAGATGGGATCTTGAGACTCTGCAAAGCTGTTCCTCTGCTAGACATACTTCATCTTCCCTATATAAACTGATCTTCATTAACTCGTGCAGAAGATTCATTGTTCCAAGTCTCAGACAAAGACCCCCTATGTCATATGAGTTTCAGTCTGGCAGGGTTCTGAAAGGTCAGTCTTGTCACCTCCAGCCACAGACAGGACATGGACTGTCATTGCTTCCAGTGACCCAAGACCAGTGAAAAAAACAGAAATATGAAAGAAACTCTGACCCTTAAACATAATGAGCCTATTCCTATTAGAAAAGATTGTGGAGCCTCTAGGGCCTGAAATGTCATTCTCTCAAGTTTGGGAGCTGGAAAACCTGATTCTTAAGAACCAGATGAGGATATGAGGATGTGACAAAATATAGGGATTCAACAGGCCAAGGGAATTAAGATTTTACATTTTTAATATGAGAGATTGTTAAGTGATAAAAGCTTTGAATACTTCCAATCCAAACTAAACAAGAGTAAAATCTTATACGGGAAGACCTAATCATACCTTTTTATCATCCTATCTGCCGAAAAATCACTTGATGACCTTTATTTTTCAGTTCATGTATATTTTTCTGATAAAGAATATTTTTATAGAAAATTACCTCTACTACCTAGAAATAATCACTATCATTATCACTGACCAAATTACGGTGAACTTCATTCCACACATTATATATTTTAGTATCTTACTCATTTTTCTATGTCATCAAAATTCTTTACAATTGTATGATAAAATATTATTCTAGCTTAACAATATTTTATCATACAATTACACCATAATTTACTTAACTATAGTATACCACTCTTGAAAATTTAGGTAGTTTCTCAGTTTTTGATTTTTTTTTTTTTTGTATAAAGGGTTCTGCAATTTATTTATAATGAGACTTTGTCTGCTTTTGAGGCTCTTGATATACAATACCATCTTAGTTTCTGAAAGTTTGTACCGTTTTCTCTCCCACTGATGAATCTCAGATTCTTGTCTCTGCACCAGCTATCCCTGACCCAACTAACGTAAGATATAGACTTCCAATGACTACAGCTTCTCTCCAGAGAGACTAAATGGCCTCCTTATAAAGCGTACCATGCTGAATACTATTAACTGTCCTGTTATTGAGATCAGCTTTTAGACATAGTCTGATTTGAAGCTTACAAAATGAATGCATTATGCATGGTCCAATCTAAGTAAAGAGACCCAAACCATGTATGTAGTACAAAGACTAGAAGGAAATAAATTTGGATAGTGGTTTTCTTTAGGGTGCAAACAATGAGGACTCCTTCTACTTTCTATATTTGCTACAATTTTTAGGAAAAAAGAATTTTCCCTTTCATTTCATATTTCTTGTCATGCCTTTAAATCAATGTAAAATTGCTTTTAAATGAAAATACGCAATATACTTTATTTTTAAGGAAAAAAAAAGGTATAGAACTAAGCAATTCAGTCCTCTCAAAAAACACATTCTTCACACTGAATGATACACAGTTTCCTATTAGTAAGTGAAACACCTATAGACATAACTATACCTACAAATTCAAGTGAAGGAGGAAGGCAATCATAGGGATCTCTCCAGGCAAAAAAACATTTCTGTCTCAATTATCTATATCTTTCAGACAAGATTGTTTTCTGGCCTGGAATTATCCAGATGACTGCCTCTTTCATTTTTCCCCTTAACTCCATATGTACAACTCTAAGACAATTCTTTACCATTGAAAAATTGTGAAGAACACACCAGATTAAAAAGGAGAACACAAAGAAAAACTGGTTGTGGATATATGAGAATTCTCTGTACGCTTCCTATAAATCTAAACTATTTTAAAATTTTAGAAATTATTTTAAAAATGAGAACACACAATTTCTAGAGCTAGCTTTCTGCTCTTAATCCACCATATGACATTAGAGAATAATTGACTATTTCTGGCCTTCACCCTCTAATACATCAAGGGAAAAATACACACCGCACACATACAGATGCACACAAATTCATATATTTAACTTACTTAACATTTAGGAATGTTGTGATCTCAGACGAAATACTAACTACAAAAAAAAATTTAAATTAAATCACTAAACAAAGAAAAAAATAATGTAATTTAATAATTCTTTAGCCTAAATAGAATTTATGTTATGTAATGGAAATTGAAGAGAGCAAATCTATGCATTTCTTATCTTCAAATAACTCTCATTTTCTGGTGATAATTCTTTCAAAATGAGACAAAAATGCTTTACTTAAAAGCATTCCTCACTGATATTTCTTCATAATCTAATTTTTCCCTTTCATTTCATGCTATTTCTTGTCGTGCTTTTAAATCTACTTCTCCATGTCCCTTGTAGAGCATTACAAATGTCCTTCTTACTTTATATATCATGTTGAAGATTTCCATTTAGTGATCATAAATTTGCTTAATATTATTAATAGACATTTCATTCCTGATAATTTTCCTACTCAACTATGAACTTTTTTCAGTCAATATCAATTCTATTGTAGACATACCCAAACATAAACATAGTTTTCAATGTAGTCTCAAAGATCATAATCAGAGATCTGTCACATTTATACATCAGCGCTTAATTGTTTTTCCTGCAGTCTTCCCCATTATCCAAAAGCACTACCCAGATGTTCAAGCCAAAAGCCTAGTCATGTTTGATTCACTCCTCTCATTCAGCAATACTCAAACAAGTCATGTTCAGTCCACTTCCAAGACACATGTGGAATCAAAGTAATTTTCTTCTCCCTCCACTGCTACTATCCAAGTCAAGACTTGGACAGTGTCTTTCACTTACACTACTGAAAGGGTCTCCTGTGTGTTCTCCCTGCTTCCTCTGTTTTCCCTCAATTATCCATTTCCCAAACCAGTTAGATCTACTTGAAACTATCCAAATGGTTTCCTGTTGCATTTTAAATTAAATCAATACTGCTTAGAGAGGCATACAGAGTTCTACATAGTAAGGATCTTGCTGGTCGCTCCATTCCATTTTGACCCTCTCTTTTCTCCCCGTGGCATCCTGTTTTAGCCACAACATTGGCTCCCAGAATGTCCTTTTTTTTTTACCTTTGAGTCCTTTTCCATGTGTGCCACTCAGCAGGCTCTTTACCGGCCAGCTTTTTCTCATCCTTCCTTCTTCAATACCCTTTGTTCACCTCTCTAAAACAGCCACCCACTCTGCCCTGCTATATCTGAATACCGCTTTTTCTCTGTAACATTTCTAATTCTTGTTTGTTTTCAATTTTGTATATTATATGTATGATATGTATGACCTTCAGGAGAGAAACTTTGAGTCACCACTGTGCTCTCTGTACCTGTATTATTTGGCACATAGGAAGAGATCTTTTTTTTCAGTCAGTATTTTTAAGTGAATGAATAAATTAATGAGCTAATTAGGTATGGTCTAGATAGGAGCAAAGACTAGTGAAATTCAAGACTTCATAAGAAAAAAAAATCTGTCTTACCTTCTCTGGATTCAAAGGGCTACATGGCCACAGACCAAGAGCCCAGAGTGGTGGGTTGATATTGACAGCAATCATTACAGCAAATGGGAAGGGCTTGTCATACTCGACTCCAATCTCTGGATATAGCCATTTTGCGTTTTTCTATTTCACAACAGTCCCTATAAACCCCAATTTTAAAAGCCAGTTGTTTTACTTCCAATGGATAAACTAGGTGTTTGACTCTCTCCAAATTCAAATTTGTACATGTTTTATAACCCTTATTGATTTCTTGAGTGGTTAACCATGTACTTGGGGGACCTTCTAAAAGGTAAATTAACATTGTGAGACCACCAAGTACCACTTAGTTAATAACTAATTTGAAGCGCTAAATGCCATCCAAGTGGAAAGAAACTGTTAAGACCCACACCTCATCCTTAACTATTTCTAAAGAAGGTTTTGCACTCCAAGTTATCATTGATAAAAATTAAGAAAGTGCCAGAAGAAATCAACTGTCCAAAATTGGGAAGAAAAGAGAGAGAAAGAGACAGAGAGTATTCATAGCTATTTAGAATACTTGAAGAATGAGTTGTTAAAGATTAAAAAGATTTATACTTATCCAAAGGATAATATTTCAAATACAAGAACATATACTGTTCAAATGTCTTAATGGAGTACCCTAAATTCTCACCCTCCTTAAACAAAAGATGCTAAACAAACTGCAGCATTTTCTTAATGAATCAGAATTCCAAAACAGCATTAGTTATTTGGGAATCCTGAAAATGCATATAGATATAATGTGAGATATGATACTCTAGATGTGACCTGGAATTTTGTTGAAAAGGTCATTGATGTCAGTTTGCTTCTTGGTCATTTGCTTCTTTCTAATAAAGGTAAAATGCAGTATGATTTGTTCTATGACAAAATAAACAATGTAAGATAACGGCTTTTCTTATAAGATGAATAAATCAAAATGAATGGAGCCCCTTTCATAAACTTGCCCTTGCCTCTCAAAAATTCTTTACTGTGGTTATTACCATCCTTTAACACATCAGTACCTTCAAAATATAGTTTTTGTGTTGCAAATGCAGTGAACCATAGATATTTCAACATAAGCTTAAACTCAAGTGATCATATAATTTACTGCCCCAACTAGGAAACTTATACACGTGAAAGGAAGCACTCCGAATAATTATGCTAGGAAAATAAACATAAACCAAGATTGTACAGGTCACATACTAGCTGGAACCAATCTTTCAGCTCATTTTCACTGGCTCCTTATGAAATGTTAAAAAGTAGATGTTATCAGTGTGTAACTGTGTGGTTGCTAAATGGTTAACTATATTAGTTTGCTAGGGCTGCCATAACAAATTACCACAAACTAGGGGACTTGCAACAACAGAAATTTATTATGTCACAGTTCTAGAGGCTAAAAGTCTGAAGTTAAGGTGTTGGCAGGGCTGCACACCCCTCTAAAGTCTCAATAAGAGAATCCTCCCTTGCTTCTCCCAGCTGCTGGCGGCTGCTGCATTCCTTGGCTTATAGCAACAGAGCTCCAACTTCTGCCTCCATCTTCTCCTGCCCTTCAACTGTGTGTCTTCACATGACCTTCTTATAAGAACACCAGTCATTGGTGTTCGAGAGCCCTCTCTAATCCAGTATAAAACATCCGAACTAATTATTTCTCTATTTGCATTTTGAGGTCTAGATACACATGAGTTTTTGGAGGACATTATTCAATCCAATGCAGTAATCAATAAAATATTTGGTTGTTATTTTATCAAATAATCACTAGATGTAAGATTTTACTGATTATAAATATATATATATATATATAATACTGGGCATGAAAAAGACTTCTTTGTGGGTATTTTCCTGTCTCTGTAACATGTTAAAAGGAGGGACTACATGGAAATCTATGAAGGATTATCATCAAAAGGTGTTTTTTTGATTTTTGGTTTTTGTGTTTTGTTTTTTTTTTTTTTTTGCTTTCTAGGGCTGTATCTGCAGCATATGGAAGTTCTCAGGCTAGCAGGCAAATCGGAGCTACACATGCCAGCCTACATCACAACCACAGCTAACATGGGATCCAAACCGCGTCTGCAACCTACACCACGACCCACTGAGCAAGGCCAGGGATTGAACCCGAGTCCTCATGGATACTAGTCAGATTTGTTTCTGCTGCACCACAACGGGAACTCCCTCAAAAGTTTTAATATAGGAAGCAATGCCACCTTTAATAACAGTCTTATTATGCTTAAATATAAAGATACTTGATTCACAGACATATATCAAAATATAATTGAGCAATATTATCAACATGAAAGTTCAACACCATGAAACTGTTCAGAGGCTATGCTATATTCAGAAATTACTTCTGTCTGAGAGACTTTTCTGACTTTTTCAATATCAGTTTTATCTAGAATGCCTGTTTGAAATGTCAAACCAATGTCAGAAATACAGCACAATCAGCTGCACTTGTTTCTTAAACTTATTTTACCTTATCCTTGAATATGAAGAGATGGTATATCTTCTTACCCTTTCAGTAAGAATCAATTACATTAATTTGGTCAGATACCAACATATGGCAGTACTCCAAATTTATAAATGAATCTAAGTCTACACTGTAAATTTTCTAACTGCCCTTTCTGGGCCATGACATCATACAGGAGAAATGTGCAAACCCATCAACCCATCAATTGCCTGTACTTGCTCTTTCAAGTCATTTATAGATAGCTTTCTTTTCTTTTATGGTTAGAAACACATTTTTGCCCTGCAGCCTTTTGCCTTTCATTGAAGAAGCCTGAAGTACAGAGCAAATATGGCTTTTACCTCTGCATCTAATTCTGTCACATTAAATATATCCACCCTACTGAGTAGACTAGAGTTCTCCACCTTCTTGCACCTTACCTTGTCGTTTAAGGTAGAGGCTGTCTGTGCCTTTAAGGACACATCGCTGAAGTGCAGCTGGTTCCGTGATGCAACAACTAAGAGGGTCTAATCTTTTGAAAGCCACCACACCAAGGTACAGGTGGCTTCCAAATATGTTGCCTGTGCTTATCCTATCCATTCATTTATTCATGCTACTTGTTGAATACCCACATATTGGAGCTCCCCGTTCTTTTCTCGTGTGCCCTGAGTGGGTAACATGTATGTTCACTCATTTATCTACTGTAGCCACCAGATGGCTTGAGTGACTAAAGCGCCCGGGCTGGTTGTCTCCTCTGAGACAAATATTATCCTTTTTTACGTGCGTGGTAATGTGAAAAATTTGGAGATGCCATGGTTTAATGCAATGTTTCACAGAATGGAGTCTGGTAGACTAGTCCTACCAATGTTCATAAAAAGAAAATGGGAGGTTTCTTAGACAAGTGAGTTTAGGAGCACTCCATAATGTGTGTTCTTTCTAGGCATCTCACAATGCAGGTTAGCCTTTTAAGGACTCAGAAAACCAGCAGTAAAGAAATGCATAAAACTGTGTTGAATCCACTCTTTCCCAAACTTCTTTGACTAGAGAACCCCTTTTCCTGTGCAGTCTGCTCCAGAAGTAGCAGTGCATCGACAGAGCTCCCCTTAGGAAATTCTGGTCCAGAGAGTCTGTCCCTTGTTCTTAAGGCCTCCAATTTAGAACCAAGAATGGTTGTTTTGTCCTGCCCAAGAAACTAAAGAGATGGCCCTCCCCTGCAGCACTACTCATGTGCTATCAATGCCTGCTGTTTGCATCAGCTCTCCTAATTGTCACACTGCCACAAATAGTGACTTCGCTTCCGTTTATTTCTATTTTGTCTTCTTTCCTGCTCCCATTGCTTCTCTTATAATTTTATCTTTTCTATAGACCAGTTGAACTTCTAAAGATATCACCAACAGGCCAATGCTCCTTTACTCCCATCTGGAAACTGAACCAATCATAATTATTGATATAATCTGCACCTTTTCTCAGCTATGTCATTTGCTTCTATATCCAAGAAAATGCTTCATTTGCTTTCACACAGAGCGTTCTTGTTGCTATTCTGTTCTTTATCTATCAGAGCCATTAAAGAAGCCTGGAGATTTGTGAGAGCTGGTTTTAAGGCACCTGGAATTTGACGACATTTAGAAGTCTCTCACAGAGGCTGGCATTTGTTGCAGGCACACGGCTTGTTCTTTGAGTCTTGTGTCTCAAAAGAGGCAAAGACATTCTAAAATAAAATGAATTGTTCAGGCTGACTACCAAGTTCAAGTAAGGCTTAACAGCTGAAGGCCCCTGATGACTTTCATCACATCCAGGGTGGGTGTGGGCAGAGAAGCACTGGGCAAGCCATTGATCACACACTCCTGGACATGGAACAGTTGATGAGATGGTGCTTTAAGAGAAGGAGCTGAGATAGACTTGGGACCACAAAGGTGGAACCACAGCACTGGTGTAATTATCAGGGGAAGGAAGCAGGATCCAGGGAGCGGGAAAACACAGCACTGGATGGCCAGAAACAGAGTGAGATGAGAAGGGGCTCAGTGGAGCCAGGAGCATTGTGATCCAAATCACCTGAGTGTCATAATTGCCTGGGGCACTTTTTTTAAACGACAAACTTCATGTCCCTCAGCTGTTGATTCTGATTCAGTTGATCAGGACCAAACTCTGGAAACCTATTTTTAACAAGCATTTAAGGTGTGTCTGCCCTAGAACAAGGAACACTGCCCTTAAAAGAGGAATTTTAGGATAATAACCCATGCCTGTATCTCAGTAAATGCTGTCATATATATGAGGTCATAGCAGGACTGTATTTATACAAAACTCACATACATGTATACACATGCTTCTATGAGGGCATCAGAGTATCAAGAACACTTCCTAAGATTCTGTAACACCCCAATGCCAGGGTTTGGTACCTATAAATGTTGTTCAGGTATCTAGCATTGCATAATAGCCCCCCACTCTGACTGTCTACAATTTCTAGGCTAGGCAGTATATTAATGTTTAGAATTAAACATTAAACTTAAATATTGCACTTAAATATTATGTAACATTTCTAGCTATTTCAAGTGCTTTTACCACAAAACTTTTAGAGCTTATTTCTTTTTATTTTTCCAGAAGTCCAGTTTTAAAACTGTTTCCATAGAAAATTTTCCCTCATTCCTAGTGTTTTCTCAAGCACTTTTTAGACTCTGCTCAAAAGAGTCTGCTGAAGAATAAGAACTATACCTTTGTTCCTTAGTTTAAGAAACTATAAAAGCTCTCCAATTATTTTCAGAGTGCTCTTGTAGAAAACCAAGCTGATCACTAGGCTTATTCACTGCAATATCATCATGTTTATCTGCACTGTAGTTTTGGTGTTTACCATCTATTATTTTAAAGTACAAGAATAAATACGTGGTTGTATTTAGAAACAGGCGGCTAAGGAAACTAGTTCCTTCATACATAATCCTAGTTCCTATTTTGAAATAGGATTTTGAAATGCATTTACCTGTATTTTTCTTTTTCTTTTTTTTTTTTTTTTTAACTGCTCCACAGCATATGAACTTCCTGGGCCAGGGATCGGATCCCAGCCACAGTTGTGACCTAAGCTGCAGCTGCAGCAATACCAGATCCTTTAACCCCCTGTGCCAGGCAAACCTGTGTCCTGGCGCTACAGAGACACCACTGATCCTGTTGTGCTACAGTGGGAACCCATGGTTTAGTTTTTAAAATAAGTTTTTTTTGTTGCCCTGAAAAAATTCAATCATCATTTCTCACTTCTGGACAATAGTGTAGATACAGGGTGAAGGGCAGATTAGAATCTATGAATTCAGAACTGGCCACACATGGTTCTGGTGTGATTTTTGAGATAGGACATGCATATAGATATGATTTTTTCCACCAAGAAGAACTAGATTTTCCATATTCTTCAATGCTTACATGAAGGTGGTTATAAATGCTTCATTTAAGAATCACACCTGCTTGGTTAACAGAGGGAATATATTATTTTAAAAACTAGATGATATACTCCTATCTCCATTTGCTCTACCAGAAACTATAGAAAGAAGGACCCATGTCCCTTTCTCCTGGTCCATTTCTAGAGGGTCTGTGCGATACTTCTCCAGCAGACATTCTTTCCTAAGGCAATTCTCACTCTTTCCTCAGTCATTTCCTGATGCCACCCTTACCCTACAAAAATCATTCCCCCAACATGATGTTAAGATTCTTTTTCTACTGATATACCTTCTGGATGTTTCTGGCAGCTTCTCCGTGCTGGGCAACTGTGTCAGTGGGATAACATAGGAAAGTATTCCTTTCTTTTAAAAAAATGTGTGCTTAGTATCTTTTCTGTGCTAGGTGTAGAGATTGCAACCGTAAAATAAACAAAGACAACAATACTTGCCTTTACAAGGGAGTTTTTGAGCTAATGTATCACTCAGACAAGTAAAGGGTGATTAAAATTTGATGTGAAAAGTGCTAGGAGAGGGGATGGTTTTAGATAAGGTAGGCAGTGAGTCTAGACTGAGTGGTCAGGGAGAGAAGATTACAGAAGGTCCTTAGAGGAAGTAATGTCAATGAGACCCGAATGATGAGTAGGAGTTAGGTATAATGGATGATAAGTGGGGAAAATGAATATTCCAGATAAAGGAAACCACATATGGAAAGTCCTAGGGGGCAGAGAGAAAATTCATCTAAGTGTAGGAGGATGCAAGAGAATTACAAGAGGTGAGAATGGAGAAACTGAGAACAGATTCTGAATGACCTTCTAAGTAACATTAAAATTCAGTTCGCTGGAGGAGTTAATGAGTAATAATAATTGTTTCTTTGGGGATTTTAAGCTGGGTCATTATGCATTCACATTTTTCTTCTAGAGAAATCACTCTGGCTCTAGTGTGGAAAACTGACCTGGAGATAATGATGGTTTGATCTAAGAGAGTAGCCATAGAAAGGTAGAAAAATGAACAAATTTGGTAGCTACTTAAGAAGTAGAAATCATAGGACTTGGTGATCTACTCAGAATTGGAACGTGAAGTCCAAATTTCTTTTTGGGGTTGACGAGTGGATGAACACACCTGGCCTAAGAAGCAGGGAAAGGAAGTAGGAGAAGAAGCTGATGAGATTGAGGTGCTTGTGAGACACTCGGTACTTTGATATATGGATATGAAATGCTATTAAATGTGATATGGGCTGGTGAATCAGAATCTGGAAGTCAGAGGTATTGAGATGACAGCAGAAGCCTTGGATGAGTTAGAGCTCCCTTGGTGAGAATGGTTAAAGTGTAAAAAGAAAACTTTAGGAAAATATCAACACTTTAAGAATTAGTTGCGGAAGAGAAGTTCACAAAATAAAGGACCAACCAAAAAAAAACTTAAGAGGTAGGTGGTATGCAAGTCCAGGGAAGAGAAGGCTTCAAAGAAGTGGTCAGCTGTATCAAATTACTGAAAGACTGGGACAGTTGAGGTCTGATAAGAACAACTACTTTTGGCAAGAAAGATGGTGGTGGTTGACCTTCTTGAAGCAGTTTCTCTGAAGAAGTGATCAGGGAGCATGATGGGTTAAACAGTGCATGGGAGTTAGTGCAGGAAGTGAAGAATAGGAGCAGAGATACCACTCTTAAGAAGTTCGGCTGCAAGGGGTGAAACGGAGACAAGAGGTCTAGCAAGAGACACCAATTGAAAGAGGGAGGTCTATGAATTGTTAAGAAGGAAGACACTTGAAAATGTTTAAATGCTGATGGCAAGGAATAAAGAAGATACAGGAGAGAAAGGAAATAATTGATGGAGAAAGCCCTTGAGAAGGACAGAAGTGTTGGGATTCATGACGGCTTGGCCTTAGACAAGAAATCTCTCACAAGGTCAAAGGAAGGAAAAAGGAAAGAATTGCTTTTCATAGCAGCAATAGGATACAGGTGAGATAAAAAGGAGTCATAAAAGGCAAACAATAAATAAGATATGGAGGCCAGATGTTGTCTTGTGTTTTAGTTAAGTTCTTAACTGTATGGTCTACATGTTACACTGGAAAGAACTGTGGTTTTGACCCCAGTTGTGCTTATCAATTGTGTAAACTTTTAAGACAAGTAATTAAACCTACTTGAGGTTGAGTGTCCTCATTTATATAAAATGGGGTTCTTATAAATCTATTTTGAAAGGCTGTATTAAGGAATATATTTTTTGGCTAGGCCTGCAGTATGCGGAAATTCCCAGACCGGGTATCAAACCACCGCCATAGCAGCAACCATAGTGATGATGTCAGATCCTTAACCTATTGTACCAAAGGGAACTCCAAGGAATACATTTTTGTCACATTAAGTATTAACACAATACTAGGCTGTAGATTCTCCAGGAATTGAGGATACATTTATTATCATCCTGTCTTGAGATCTGTCTACCTGGCTGTTTAGAAGACAAGCAAAGTCATGTGGAAACAACCAATAGATATAGTATATTACATATAGTACATAGCACAGTGCCAGACACATAGTAGATACTCAAGAAATATTCATATAACAAATTATTGGAAGCCAATACTTTTGTCCTATATACATTATTAAAGTCTTTATTTCTGCTGTGTTTCAGTAAATGCTCCAGCCTAAATCCTTCTTGTTCTCTGTTGGCTAATAATTTCAGAGTCACATAGGAAACAAATATGCGAAGGTTTAGCTTAACTATTTATCCATTGCTGCATATGCAACCTATAAAGGAGAAAATAGTTTGACTCACACAGCAAGAAGGCAAAAGTGGGCAGTACCTGAACCATATGTCACTTGGGTTGTCATTTTCAACAGTGTCATCAAAAAAGCTTACTTAAAAAGGATGCCCAGATTAGCCACTAAGCAAATAAATTTGGCCAGAAATGCATAGGTTTTAATTCAGGACAAAAGAAAAAAGGGGAGGGGAGTATAGGTGGCATAAAATGGCTTCTCATAATTTTCTTCTTTCTCTAAGGTTTTTTTAGTAAACTTTGTCTTTGAAGAGCAGCTTGGAAGAGAGAAGGGTTGCTGCAGCAAGAGCTCAGTGGGGAGAGCTGGAGCAAATTGCCCCAGATAGGCTTAAGGCAACTCCAGCTCTGGACTCCCAAGAAGCTAATGAACCATAGATCTCTGCCTCTTCCCAAGGCCTGATATTTACAAAGTGTTGTCAGAGACATCTGAAGTTCCATAAAATACTATATTTTTAAAAGGTCTTCAGGCTTAATCCTCTAAACCTATAGGAGTTACCCACTTGCTGAGAGTTAATAGGCTCTTGACTGAATGGTGAAGTTTGAAAAGAACCATTACAGGCAGAGTGCAGTTTGCCCCAGTAGCCTGCTCTCTTCATTCTTTGGAGGGCTCTGCCATCTGAAGCCAGGCAGGGCATTTCTAAGGCAGGGGACAGAGAAAATGGCTAAAGATATGCTTATCTTTTTTTCCCTAATAATAAACACATTTTCTTCTTCTTTTTTTTTTTTTTCTTAAGAGGTCTAGAATTTCTGACTAAATCTGTAGAAGACTCGAGATGATGTCAAATTCTTAAATTTATTAAAATTGTATTTGTATAAGTTAAAATGGTACATACAAGTTCCTCTCCCAAGATTTTACAGATTTCTCAGCTTTTATCCATGTAACTATATTACCATAGAAACAGATAACAAAAGCTCATGCACATTCTCACCCAGTACTGTTGCAACTCAGTCACTCCAGTCCTCAGTTTACTATGTCCATTTCAGATGCTGGTACTTTTTCCAATTTAAATTCAGGTGATTCTTAAATAATGCCATTGTCTTGCCTGAGAAGGTAGTAACACAAAAATTAGTTTTCCTCCCCATTTTTAAAATTTTCTGTCCAATTAGAAAATTTATATATGCAAGTGGTGATGTGGATAATAATCACATTTCACATTTTATATTAGTGCTTGATCAATAGTAGGATCAAGAAAGAATTTCTCTGCAACCTCATCCACCTTGCTCTCAACCCTCTTTTGCTTAGTTAGCAAAGTTTTGGATCTAAATAGTTTGTTACTCTTATGAAAAAAAGTATGATAATGCTCAACTTGCAGAAGAAACGTTGAGTTTGTATCATGTTAAGAATTTGATCTCTATTCTGAAGTTATTTTTCTAAATCTTTAAAAGATAGTAACTAGGGGAGTTCCCGTCATCGCTCGTGGTTAACGAATCCAACTAGGAACCATAAGGTTGCGGGTTTGATCCCTGGCCTTACTCAGTGGGTTAAGGATCTGGCATTGCCATGAGCTGTGGTGTAGGTCACAGATGTGGCTCGGATCTGGTGTTGCTGTGGCTCTGGCGTAGGCCAGCAGCTGCAGCTCCGATTAGACCCCTGGCCTGGGAACTTCCATGTGCCAAAGGTGCAGCCCTAGAAAAGACAAAAAAAAAAAAAAAAAAAAAAAAAGAAGAAAGAAAAGAAAAAAAGAGATAATAACTAGGAATGCTGTGATCGGGCCTCTGCTCTTTACAAAACTTTTAGAATCAACTGTGTCCCTAAATACACCCATATCCTTTGCACTATGCTGTCCCTTTTAGCTAGCATTCTCATTGGAGCCTCGGTCCTAGTGGCTTAAAAAAGGAGAGTTGCTTCTCATCTGCTCATCTGTGCCTTGAACAAACTATGAGAGCAGGTGAGGCTATTACAGAATTTGTCAAGTTCCAAGAACCCATATTGCATTACATTCAGAACCCACTCAATAGGAATGCTTTTCTGATCTTTAAAAAAACTTTGATTGCAATTCAAGCTAGATATGAGGTTTTACTGCCACCTCATATGTTTATACCTGATAAGATAAGGACAGGAAATCTTAAGAATTATATGTCTTCTTTGAAACCTACTCTAATCAACAATGGGACAATCATAACTTTACTTTTAAATTCGTAATTTGTTTCTGTCCCAGGCACAATAAAATGGAAAGAAGATAGTTTTTCTTTTTCTACTTGGTTAAATAAAATTACTGTCAAGCTGCTTTCGAGATAGGGAAGTAAGTAAGAGAAAAGTAAAATCGAGTGATCATAACAGGTATGTGAATATCTCAGTACTGGAGGTTTCTGGTACTGTTATAAATGTGAAAAATAGAAGTTCATATAAATATATCCAAAATGGAAATTCCATGTTGCTGGAAAAATGTGGCACATTTTCTTTGCCCAAAGGAAAAAGCAGTTGAAAAGATAATAAACCAAACTGTACAACTCACATGCATGTGCTTGTCAAGATAATTTGTGATGTCAAAGCATGAGGTTAAAAATTGAATTTAGATCCACAAACATATTGTTCCCCACAAGGAAGACAATACATAATAAAGATCACTTTATGCTACCATGCCTAAATTAGAGACATAGTAAGTATTTAATATATTCTGCACCCTTTGTAAAAGTAAAATGTCTCATAATCAAGGCAAAATTATTTCCTTTGTTTACCACACCTAAATAATGTCCCTATTACTCTGCTTACCTCTCCTAGACTATCAAAAATAATAATTTGCAATAAATGGTTATTAGTTATTGTAAGTCAATATTAGCAACAGAAATAAAATATTACTCTTAAAATTCAAAGAACCTAGAGTTATGAAATAACCCAACCTACCATAGAGTAACACTCTACAACATCTGAAAAACAGTAACCAATCTGAGAAATTTTAATACCACTACAAACTCACTACTTCACTGTATAACTCATTTCCCTATTGAACAGCTCTGGTTGCTTAAAAATGTGCAGTAGAAATCTGTCTTTCTAAAGCATACTCTAAATCTGGATGATACCTCTAGTTTAGGATCTTTCCAACTTATTCTGAAATCCTTACACAGGATCAGACTCCTCCCGGGGAATCCTAAAGGATTTGTATATATTCTAAAGAAAGGCCTAATTAAAGCAAAATAAGGCTACCTCCAGAGAAATATCATCTGACTGGCCCCCCAAAAGTCTTCCCAGATTGTAAGGCACCATGGGTAGGGTCTTGATCCTTTAGCCAATAGGTGTATAAATTTGATCTTACAATCCCCCAGAATTCAGTGGGCTGAAGAAAGCTGATCTGTGGCCTCCAAAATGCATGGGAACTCAGAACTAATCAATTCACTCAAATAAAATCTATAACTTTCAAATGGATGAGATAGCCAGGTGGTACTGTCAAAGCCATTCCCAATCTGTAGACCACATAGAAGTCAAATTATTTTAAGACTGTTTAGAGAGCAGAGCATCAAGACAAAGAGAAATGGGTTGACCGAGTGAATATTTCATAGCATTGGACACTAACAGTCTATTGCATTCATCTCCACACCTGGGGACCCTGATTTATTAGTTCAAGTTGGCTTCTCAGGGCACACCACCTTGGAGAGCGCTTGACTAGATGGCACAACATGACATCCAGATGCTACTTTGGCCAAGCTCTAAACCTTAGCCAAAGGGAAACATCCTTTCTTCAGATATTAGGATAGTTTTAGTCAAAGTTTACAGTCATATTTCTGCTTCAATCCATAATGTGTTGCTTTGATAGATTAATTCTCTGAATGACATCTTATTTCCAGTTTGGGGGGAAGGAGGCAGAGGTAATGATAAACACGCATGTATACACATATACACACCCTACTCTGAGCTGTACTGGTTTAAGTCCCTGAACTGCTATGCCCAGCTCTGCCCCTCTTTATATGCACTTAACTCACTTGACTTGTGCTAAAGCCTTGCCATTTGCCATTCTCTCTGTCTTTTCAGCTTGCCCTGTTTCTTTCTCTAAAAGTACCAGGTAGAAATAATACATGTAGCTATACTTTAGAGCAGGCCACTTCCATAGCTCTTGACTGGAATATTGACTAGTAATGGGCATGCAGCTCCATTACCTCTATTGCAAATAACAGATTATACCAACATAATTTCTTTAAAAAGTCAGGATCTGATTCAGAATGAATGATTTTTAAACATTTAAACAGGAAACTGGGCAAGGATTTTAAACAAAGACACAAAGAGTTTCTATCATCAGCACTATCTCTCTTACAAGAAAGAGCACAACCCTTACATTAAACCTCTTTTTATTTTTTTTATTTTTTTGCTTTTTAGGGCTGTACTCGGCATATGGAGGGTCCCAGGCTAGGGTTCAAATAGGAGTTACAGCTGCTGGCCTATACCACAGCCACAGCAATGCAGGATCCAAGCTGTGTCTGCAACCTACACCACAGCTCAGAGCAATGCCAGATACTTAATTCACTGAGCTAGGCCAGGGATCGAACCCTCAACCTCATGGTTCCTAGTTGGATTCATTTCCCCCGTGCCAAAACGGGAACTTCTAAAAACCTCTTTTTAAATGGTGAACAGAGTTGATGTCCAAATCGTCAACCCTGGAAGAAAAGACACACTTCCAAAGTATCGTTTTTCTATGATTTAAATCTTTAAGTGCTTTGCTTCAATATCTATGCGTAAATATCAGTATTACAAATATCCACTATGGTCCACACACATATTCAGTTGGTATATTAGTTTTCTGTGTCTCTACTCTTCTTAATATACTTAAATCTCATTTCTAAAACATGTCTATTGCATTACTAGAAGTGGTTATATATTTAGGTTTTCAATCAACTGGTTAGTTGTTTGGACGGACTGTAAATTTGTTGACATATATTGATGATTCCTCATTTTCTTGCCCAGGAATCATTTCTTCCACTCATTTATTTTCAATCTCTCTAACCTTCTTATTTGACAGTATCCTATGAGCAACATAACAGAGCACTCCAAGCTCATAAAGAATGGTGTAAACTAATTAGCAGATTTTATGATGGAAACTATTCTCCTCTCACGTGATCAACCTGTCTGGATAATGAACTTTGTGAAAATGCCCAGCTCTTACTATGCTAAGGCAACAGTTTCACTCAAGCAAGCTTCTATTTTGCCCTTGGACTTCAGTTCCTAATTGTGGATGTGGCACAAATCCAGAAACAAAAGCAGTATAGGATGAAGGACAGAGTTAAAAATAAAATAGCCTTAAAACATAGATTTTGGAGTTAAGAAATTTCTTGATCTTCTTTTGCAAGTGACAGAAAGAAAAATAGCCCTAATAAGATGTATTTGAAAAAATACTATGACCAAAATCACAGTGTAGGTGAAATGTAGGGAAGTTACAGAAAATCCCCCCACATGCAAGTGTGCAGAAGCACTGAAGGGTTACTAACGAACACTAAATAGAAGTGTTGAATTGTTTGTTATGGGGAGAAGATCCAGAAATAAGAGTGAAAATCAGTGCTGGTTCATTACATCAGCAGTGAGGCTGGCAAACCCCACTGCTCAACTCCCCTTTCAACAGCAGGTGCATGGTTTGTCCACTCTGACTTGCAGCCCCCCGGCCAAGGCACAGCATGAACCCAGCCTTCATGGAGTCATGAGTGACTACAAGCCCTCTCAAGGGGTGTCTAAATACCATAATTGCTCTGCTTCTATTTTGGTCACATACTCCCATATTGGAAATTTTACCCCACACTGTCTATTTCAGTTGTTGTGTGTTTGCTTACTGCAGGTGCTGTTTGTTACCAAAGACACCATGACACAAAAGTCCAAAGTTGCCTGGAAGAATCAAAAAAACCAAAAGGGAAAGTCCTATATATTCTTAGTCTTTTCTATGGAAGTGGTTCACTCAGTTTAATAACCGTATCAAAAGAGAAATATTATAATACAAAAAAACATCCAAATTGGTAAAGAGACAGAGATGTAGAACAAATGAATGATTTCAATGCCATCTCCAGTCTCTTCAGCATACCTTTGATAAATTCTTTATTAATATGAGTACATAATTTGAATATTATCCATCATACCAATGTACATAAATATCCCTACACAAGAAAGCATTCAATATATTTAACAATTTTCTCCAAATTCTAATGTTTTGCAGATGACACCTAGATCTTAAAATGTATAGTTATTTTATAGCACTGCTTAAACATAAATAATACATTTGTCTAATTCACTAATACTGAAGATACTTTTTTCTGATGATGAATATAGTCATCATCCATGACTGCCAGTAAAAATTATAAGGATGCACTACAATAAAAAACTATACCCCTATGTGGAAATGGTAGAAAATAATCTATTTCATAAAAAATAGTAATTTGTTCTCAATCTTCCATCACTGAAAGAATCCATTACTGCTGACCAATTACTGTGGTATTGAAGTGTCTTTAGACTGAAGTCAAGAGTTATATTTTTCATGCATTCAGCAAGAATTTTTAAATATATCAGGTCTCAGAGTACAGAAAAAACTCCAAAAGGCAAAACTTTATATTATAAAATGAACATGTAAAGAGTCAAAAGACTGCTTAGACATGGCATTACAAATGAGAAGCAAATGTATCTAGACTAATAATGTTCATGAAAAAAATTAATATCTTTACAGAAACATAAGAAAACAAAACGTTAGTGACAGAGAAAGTGTTCATTTTATTTCATTTTTTTAATTTTTTTTTTTTTGCTTTTTAGGGCTGCACCTGTGGCATATGGAAGTTCCCAGGCTAGGGTTAAATCGAAGCTATAGCCGCCCAGCATATACCACCGCCACAGCAATGCAGGATCCAAGTCACATCCGTGACCTACACCACACCTCAAGGTAATGCCAGATCCTTAGCCCACTAAGCAAGGCCAAGGATCAAACCCTCATCCTCATGGATCCTAGTCAGGTTCGTTAACCGCTGAGCCACGAAGGGAACTCTGGAAAGGGTTCATTTTAGAATACGAGTTTTTCCTTTATCATAAGTTTAAATTTCACATAACATTGCTAACATAGGCCAAATATTAGGAATTGGAATACGCTTAGAACATTCAGTATGTCCTGTGTTAGCATCTACACAAATGATTCTGAAGTAACATTTGCTCTTTCAATAGTTTTATTTAGGCAATAAGAAAATGTATGAGTGCTAGTAAAATCATGTTCACAATAGATGAAAAAAGTCTGAAAGAATACTTTTGTTGAAATTTGCATTTGGTTTTGGAAAACTTCTGTTTAACAATCGCATACAGCCATATTTTAACTTCTATGCTCCCACACTGAGAAAATATCAAGGTATTGAAGCAATTTACTTTTTAGGGACATTATGCTTGCCTTTGAAATTCAAAAAAAAATAGGATATTTCTCCTTGAATTATTTTTGATCAATGTACAGTCTCTACACAAGGAAAATTAAAGCTGTCTGACAACTCATAGAAACATCCCTGGCTCTTAAAGATGTACGAAATTGCATAAAAGCATGAAAAGCACTGGGTAATTTTGCAGTTTCATCTCTAAATACAATTGTAAAGACATCTGTCTTTCAATTCTTTCTTCCTCTTTCTTCTGAAGCATGGTCTTTTAATTCTTGCCCTTTTAAATATCTTTGCCTACTGTAGCCTTGCTTCTTAATGTACTGGTTGATCTTACCAGGCTAAGAAAGTATTTACAGGAGGTGTTGCTTTTATCTGTATTCACAGAGAATGCTAACAAATTAGAAGAAAGTGCCAGAGAACACCACATCCCTTGCCCAGAACATTACAATGGCTTCTGCATGCACGGGAAGTGTGAACATTCTATCAATATGCAGGAGCCATCTTGCAGGTAATGTTTTTTCACCCTTAAACTTTTAAATGTATACAGTAAAAATATAGGAACTAAATTCTAGATGTTTACTGAGAATTGGATGGCATCCTGCCTGAATGGGTGATCAGCAGTCAACTTTTCTCTGCCTCCCCACCACCACCAAGAAAACAACAAGATAATGTGTACCTTACATACCCAAGTACTATGTAACATATCATTATATACACTCCTGTGGGAGAATTTTACATTGTGCTTTGGGCATTTTTACAAGCTCTTTAAAGACTCAGCCTCCTCGGTTTTATTCACCACTTTTTCCATGGACACAGAGCAGTGCTTGACACAGAGTAGGTACTTGATAAATGTTTCTAAACAAATGAATGGATCAGGCCTTACCCTATCTAGATAACATGGTTGCTTTTGGGAGGCTGTCTTTTCCAAAGTCCTTCAAGTCTTCTAATAAATATCATCAATCTTGGTTTTGCCAGGAAAACACTCTTACATGGATCTGCTCTCCAGATTGTGTAGCTCTGCAGATTGTATAGGCTTGTATAGTGAGCTATTACCTACACTTCCATAGCTTCGAACTGGGTTGAGACACAAAGGAATTGCTTGTCTGGATTTAGTTAACCTGCTGAATACTCATGGATAGGACATAATTATTTCAGAGATGGTAAAGGCAAAGTGAAAAAACAAACATACTTTTTATTAAAGGAATATACAAGTGACAAATGATGAAATAGCTTTCATATTGCCATACAGTGAAAGGAGTTTCTCTTTTTCTCTTTCCTCCCCCTCCCCTTTATGTCTCCTTCTCCTCTTCTTTTTCTTCATCTGCTCCTTCTTCTTTCCTCCTTTTTCTCTCTCTTCAAGAACTGTCAGTTTTTCATGTTTTCCTTCACTGAATACACCAGCACCTGCCTTCCAGTAAAGCCAGGCAGAGTGAGAAGTTTCTCCCACTGGCCTGTCATTCCCAGCAGAGTTGTCACTATTAAACCCTTCTAAAAAACCCCAGGATGTAGTTATGAGAAATTCAAGGTGAAATACTAAAATTGTTGCACAAGTCATTGACAAGTTGATCCCCACTAGTCTTGTTTTCCTGTGAGTTGTTTTCTTATCTCATTGTCAAATGCCAATTCTAACACGAAGATTGTCTACCTGAGTGGGCTTTCTGATGAGGTCTGAGTGAGTGTGAGGCAGTGTTCATCCTCAGACAAATAGCACATGGGCTTGTTTTGCTGAACCTTATTCCTACATCATAATTACTTTTTTTCCTACTGAAATTTCACTCTCTAACAGAAGACAACTTTATGACCAGCAAATTAAAGAAATCACTCTTGTGGTACTTCTGGCCCTAACATTTTTTAGCACTTTTTCTAATAGTAGCATAGAGAATGCTTTATGCAAAAATAAACAATAGCACTATTTTTTATACACATGTCATCAGAAACAAGCCTTTTCTCAAGTAATTATGTTGACTTAGGTTAATTAAAAAACAAGTTAAGTAAAATGTAAAGCTCAAATGGGGGAAAAAAAGAGAGAGAGAGAGAGAGAGAACAATTATTCCTGGGCATCTACCTTCTCTCTATATTATCATCACCAATTATCTACCCTCCTAGCTTCAAAATTGATTATTATAAGTATAAAAAGAAACCAGCTATCTTTGAAATCAAAACCATAAAGAGATCTAATGCAAATAAGTATTTGAGAAACATATCTACAAAGTACTATTTTTTAAGAGCAGGAAAGGCTAACAAAAGGCCCTAATTTCACAATAAAGATAAATGCCTATAGGCCAACTATAAAAATGAGTCCAGCAGCTCTGGATAACTGGACATTATCATTTCTTCCAGGTGTGATGCTGGTTATACTGGGCAACACTGTGAAAAAAAGGACTACAGCGTACTCTACGTTGTTCCCGGCCCTGTTCGATTTCAGTACGTCTTAATTGCAGCTGTGATTGGAACAATTCAGATTGCTGTCATCTGTGTGGTGGTCCTCTGCATCACAAGGTCAGTAACTGTACTCCCCAGCCACCCACATAAAGAGATATGTCATTCCTCCTGGTCTTAATCAAGTCTCTCTAATTACAAGTCTCTTTGTGGACTGTGCAACCATCCATTCTCTGGAGTCCTATTTCCTCATCAGAACACCAGCTGAATAGTCAAATGGAAAGACACTGACTTTCATGCTGGAATGGGACAAAATTATCTCCCTTATTTTTGCATTATGATGAGGATTATTTATTTTCTAGGCAAAGGTCTTTTTCTTCCCCTTCTAATGTGTAATACCAACCTTTGTTTGAATACACTTCTCTTTTTTTAACTCTAAAAAGTCAGTCTTCATTCAGACTACTAACAGACTACTTAAATGACCAGTAGTTTCTTACTTACCCACATTAATATGCCAAATGAGGTCAGAATAGATTTTATACAAGGTCTAGAAAAGTATTAAATTATAGCTCTATTTATGGCACTTATATTTCCAAGTATAACTCTCAAGTATAATCATTTTAACATATTGGATATAAACAACAAATACATTTCCAACTTAGGTAACAAAGTAACTTTTAAACACAAAATTCAAAGAAAATAGTTACAATAGGAAGAATTATGTTGTAGTGTATGATTTGATATATCAAATTTCCTTTGATAAATGGAAATTTCACAACATGTTTTCATATCAAACACCCAGTCAAACAGTAATTGTTTTCTGGAGAGTTAGGTTGAGAGAAATACAGAGATCTCATCCAGTTTCAGCAGGAAAGAAAACCATTGATTAATTAGTGATATCTGACATTGGGCTTGGAGTAAAGGAGTGAGGCCAGGTATCTGCTTAACTTCATTAGCGTGTAAATTCATGATCACCAACAATGAGACTCTAAACCAAATGCATATTATTTATGTTCTGTCTAACCAGAAACATTATTGAAGATACTTCATTCTGACCTGATTTCACTCTGCTTCAGAGAAAAATTCCAAGGAAGTTTTTCAAGGTTTTTGCCAAATTCACAAGGCATTTAGACTGTCATTCATTTGTACAGCTCAACAGTAAATCAGAATGTTTCCCCAAAAAATTATTTTCAAAAGACAAGAAAATAAAAGAAAGTATCATATCTTTAGAAAATAAAGGCCACAATACATCTCAGTGTCGGTACTGTGCTATCTTCTTTGAGGACAAGTGTGGCATTTGCTCTTGAAAAAGACAAAATATGGTTCATAAATCCTTCCCTGGCCTAAAGGCTTAAGGAAAGATCATTGATGGGAGCTCTGTGCTACTCTAAACCAAGTTGAGTTCATCAACTTGACTCTCACGTTTAGATGCCAAGTGAGTCGACGGATTATATTAAAATAGATTCTGGGGAACATAAAAATAACTCAAGAAACCAGAGATACTCAGTATAAAACAAAAGATATAAAAGCATTTAAAACACAGGAAATGGTGCCAAATAACTCTAAGGGTCTTGAGCCTTCTAATATCTAAGTAATAATCAGCATATGAAAAATGGAATTCATACTTAATAGATCTCATCTCATAACTGATTTGCTACTTCATGTACTGACAAAAATGCAGAACTTTAAATACTCTAGATGTATACAAGTCTGTTATTAATCACAGTTTCATTCCCATACATAATAAAAACAACTGGAATACATAGGGTACTTATCTCCCCAGGAATTCTCCTCTCTCTCTCTCTCTCTCTCCATATATATATATATATATGTGTGTGTGTGTGTGTGTGTGTGTATAAAACACACATATATACACGTAGAACATGTTACATACATGTATATATCATATGTGTTTGTATACACACTATAGGCAAACACATAATTATACACATACATTTGATAACATTGTGAAAAAGGAACAATTACCCCCATTTTCAAGATAGGGACTCCTAGGTATGAGAAGTCAGCAAATTGCTGAGTGTATATAGTTGAGCAGTAACGGCAGAAATGGAGTCCAGCCTGTCTAGTGTCAGAGCTGTGCGCTTAACCACTGCTCATACTGCTTCTTGGCTTGTCAGGATGTTTGTATCCTGATGCTCAAGACAACCTCAACTGAGCTCTAGATTAGGCAAGCCATTTTTTAAGGCATGTGGCCATTTTCATTTTCCATGTTAAAACAAAATGAAATCTATCTTCTATTTACTTTTGAGGAGGACAATGTGAGCTAAATTAGCATTACTTGTAATGCATTTTATGAATCTCTCCAAGGCCATTCAAACTTTCCAAAGTCTTTCCAGGAATCATCCTAGTCAATACACCACACTATTCTCAGTGTGGATTCATTTCATTCACTTGAAAACATTCTTCTCAAAAACTAGACTTTCCAACTAGGCTATTTTCCTCCCCAAACCCTTCCTGCCCAAGCCCTCCCTTCCTGGTGACCTGGCCACACTTGCCTGTTAAGACCTATTCCAAAACATATAATTGCAAAAGACTTAGAAAATTACACCAAGCAGAGGTCCTCTCATTCTCTTCAATTTTCTTTTAATTACATTCTCACCTGGTCTCTCCTCTTTTCTACTTCTTTTTTATCTTCTCCTCTTCCCACTTTATATTTTTCCTAATTCCTTCTCCTTGCTTTTACTATTTTAGTCAAACATCTGCCCTTCTCCCAAAAACAACATGTGTCATAAAAAATACATCCATCTAGAGACATGATCTGAAATAAAGAGAGTTGCCCTGTTGAGATGGATTTTCAATCTTTTATCTCCAGCTCCCACTTGTTGAGAATGTAACTTCCAGCTCCATGTTCACTCTGACAGATCTACCCCCACCCAAAAAAAGAAACCTGTGTGTGTGTGTGTGTGTATATATATACATATATATATATACACAAGTGTGTGTGTGTATATATATATATACAAGTGTGTATGTATATATGTGTATATATATGTGTGTATATATATATGTGTATGTATATATGTGTATATATATGTATATGTGTATATATAGTATATATGTGTGTATATATATCTTTATTCATACTTGAACATATATATGGATATGTATTTTCTGATACCTCACAGCTTATTATATGAATTTTACATTGTCGGTTTTATTTGTAGCATCAAAGCATTATTTTATTATAAAAGATCCTAGATAAGAGCTTTTCAGATAATTTGCCTGAGTATTAGCTTTTTATAGAAGCTAAATAACTGGTGCTAATTCATGTCTCTAGCTTATAGCATTAATGTACAAAAATGATATTAGGCTGAACGAAAACAATATTACTTTCCACTATATACATCCGATATTAACCGTTGGCTCCTTCTCTAGTTTGACAGGATTTAAACTTGTAGCACTGAAATGTCGATAACACATCCACCCTTAGGTCATTTCAAATATAAAATTTTTGAAGACCTTTAACATGAGCTCACAGCTGCTTGACTGCATTGTGCTGAGTTATTCTTTGTGACTTAATGAGTAAGCAGTTGGGGACTAGGCAAATGTATTCCTCTTCAAGTTCCACCTCTGTTCTTCAATTCTCCTCAACAGACGCTTAGAGACAACTTCAAGGAGAAGGAAAACCAAAACCAAAACTAAACAAAACCTCTTCCAAAATAATTCCCGCTTCTGCTAGTAATAAATTCTTTCATCTGAAATATTTTAATAATTTGTTTAATCCACAATTTCTCTCTGTGATTGTGGCACTAGACTTTAGGTAACAGCACTGGACTAAGATTTGTAAACTTTCCAACCTTCTAGGAAATGCCCCAGAAGCAACAGAATTCACAGACAGAAGCAAAATACAGGGCACTACAGTTCAGACAACACAACAAGAGCGTCCACGAGGTTAATCTAAAGGGAGCATGTTGCACAGTGGCCGGACTACCGAGAGCTTGGACTACACAATACAGTATTATAGACAAAAGAATAAGACAAGAGATCTACACATGTTGCCTTGCATTTGTGGTAATCTACACCAATGAAAACATGTACTACAGCTATATTTGATTATGTATGGATATATTTGAAATAGTATACATTGTCTTGATGTTTTTTCTGTAATGTAAATAAACTATTTATATCACACAATATAGTTTTTTTCTTTCCCATGTATTTGTTATATATAATAAATACTCAGTGATGAGAAAAAAATGGCATTCTTAAATTTGCGGTATCTCATAACTGTAAATATAATCAAACTACTACAATCTGTACAGGACCAGTATTTTATCTTTCTCCACATCTTGAGACCAAGCATTAGTTTATACAGGATTCAGTGGCTAGGTTTTGAGTGATTCCAAGATCAAGGGAAATGATGGTTATTGGAAAAGAGAAAAAATAATTTACTTTATATCGAGTGAGGATAAAATATTTCGGATCTCTGAATCATCTCTATTTCATCAACTTTCTTCCCTGGTCTTCCATTTTCATCCCCAGAGCAGAAAAATCTCTGGCATATAAATTAAATCAAAGAAGAAGGGGAGGGAAAGTGTTTTATAACTCATGAAGGAGAGGGAAAGAAAATATTGGTTTTTATTGGGAAACATCTTAGAATCTCCCACTTAAGTGCATATATCTGAAAGGTCCTGAACAAGTTACATAATAGGAATACACAGAGCACAAAATCTATTCCATTTAGGTGAGTGGAATTAACAACTAAGGAGAAATTTTAATAATATCATTAAATGTGTAATACCAAAATCATGAATTCTCAGAAGCACCTTGCTATATTTATAGTATACAGTTCTTTCTTTTTTTAATGTTAATTTTTATTTTTTTGCCTTTTGTCTTTTTTTTTTAGGTTCTCACCCATGGCACATGGAGGTTCCCAGGCTAGGGGTCTAATCGGAGCTACAGCTGCCAGCCTCGACAATGCCAGATCCGAGCTGCATCTGTGACCTACACCACAGTTCACCGCAACACTGGTTCCTTAACCCACTGAGTGAGGCCAGGGATCAAACCCACATCCTCATGGTTCCTAGTCAGATTCGTCTCTGCTGCACCACGATGAGAACTCCAGTATACAGTTCTTCAAAAAGAAGTTAGAGTCACAACCAAATACCTCATCAATAATTTTATGGCTAATGCAGTACCATTATCTGAAGTGGAACTAAGATAATAATATTTCATGAAAACAGAGAAATGTGTTTTATATATATATACACATATAAATATATATGTGTATAAATACATATATACACACATATATATGAGATAAGAACAAAAGATAAGCCCAAAAATTAATCCCATAGCATATGAAAGAGCTTAGTGGGAAATTAATATGGATTTTTGACCATACTAATATGTATGACTACTTTGGAAAAAAATAAACTCAAAGTTCTCAAAGAATAAGATGAAATAAATCAAATAACTTTTATCATCATTTAGCACTTCCTAGATTTCTGTGGCTAGCATAGTAAATCTAAATAAGGCTTTCTGTGTCTCCTTCAAATGACTTCTGATGTACTGAAAGGAAAGATATCTGTGTCCAGAAAAAGAAAAAAAGGACAAATATCAAACTAACACATTCTGAATATAAAATATGCAGTGAAAAATAAGTTTCTGGAAGTGATATTTAAGATATTTATTAAAACATTTTTTAAAAGGTGACAATCTAAATAGGATTTAGGACTCTGCAAAAAATATGGTTTTCTAGGTTAGTCATCACTTTGAAAAGTGTGACTCTATTGGCATAACCATCACTCAAGCCTTTCTGTAAATTGGTCCTAGGCTACATGTACAAAACAAACTTCATTTAAACTTCTGCATGGAATTTTAGTTTGATTAACAGGTGCAGAGATGTGACTATCCCTGATCTCCTTTATGTAAGACAGGAGTTGTGGTAAACAAACCTTTCCTTCTCCTAAAGAAAGAACAAAGATGCATCACCACAGAGCTTTAGTAGAGTTTGAAAGAAACAACAATTCCACTGACTTTTACTTGTAAGAGTATGACATGACTTGCTTCATTAAATATTGATACATTACTCTGTGGTGGATTTTTATCAAAGGATCATAAACCTAAGTGTTGGAAAAGTCCTTGGGGTTAATAATTTAGTACATTCCTCTTCACCTCCATGCTTACCCACCCCATGAAAAAAATTCCTTTTAAATGATGCATAACGAAACTTGAATGAGCCTATACTGTGTGCCAGGCACTGTTCAAGGTCCTAGTGAAACGCAGGTAACACATGACCTCTACTCTCGAGAAATACAGTCTTGTCCTGACATAATCCTCTACCCTCTACTTGCATGTATCTTAGGACTTGGAATTTCATTCATGGTCAGTTCCAATTTTGAGACTTTGGGGAGGGGGGTACGCAACCCATGACATGCAGAACTTCCTAGGCCAGGGATCAAATCCAAGCCACAGCAGTGACAACACCAAATCCTTAACTCCTAGGCCACCAGGGAACTTCCACAGACCATTTTTTTTCATATTGAGTTGAAATTTACTTCTCTGTGGTTTCTACCAATGGGTTGTATTTTTCTTCTCTGGAGCAAAGAAATAACTTATATGTTTACAAATATAGGACAGGGAGTTCCCTGGTGGCCTAACAGTTAAAGGACCCGGCATTGTTACTGCTGTGGCTTGGGTCACTGCTGTGGCCCAGGTTTGATCCCTGGCCTGGGAACTTCTGCATGCCATGGGGAAGTTTATATATATATAAAATTAGGACAGATACCATGTTTTCCCACCCACTTTTGCAAAGATTTTACTACTCTAAGCAAGTATTTTCTTCTTCAGATGAAATATCCTTAATGTTATCATCTGATCTTCATGTGAAATAGTTTCCACATCCCCCTAGCATCTGCATCATCCTTGCTTGGATGGACTCAACTTTGTTAATGTATTTCTTTAAGTGAAGAGCTCAAAATTGCACACTCCAGTACAGCTGAGGTCTGACCAGCACAGAATATGGTAGAACTTGTAGAAAGCAAATTTAACTCAAAGCCACGATCTCTAAATTCAAGTCCTACTTTGTCCACAAATTTGGTGTGGTATCATGAGAACGTCATCTCACATCTCAGGTACCAGTTTCCTCATTACTTCTAATCTCTATAATTCCTGGATTCTTGATATTCAGAAACTAGGCACTATACTTTTATTATTGCTACCTAAGGTCACATTAGCTATTTCTGCCACTCAACTTAAATTCAAAACCCTTTTTAAATAAACTGCTATTAAGCCATGTCATTCACTCATTCATTCATTTATTCATCACTCATTCATTCATTATCCATTTATGTTACATGTCCTGAGGGCCACCAATTACCAGCACCATACTAAGCTATGAGGAGACAAGGATAAATACGGCAGAGTCCCTGCCTGAAAGGGATCAGATCATCCTGGTTTCCTTGCATCAAAGATTTCACAGCCTTGTGGAAGAGACTGAGAGGTAAATAACAAAATATGAAGAATGTAACAAAGGCTCTGATAATGGTCAGTTCAGAAGGCTGGGGGCCCTCCAGGAGGAATCTCCAGGCTGAATAATGTGCCTCTTCACAGGATGTGAGATACACAGAATGACCTCATCATTCTCCACACAACCCCTGACTTCTTACTTCTGAAATTTTATCTACTTTTCATGCTCTCTTCATAACACCCAGAGCAAGTAACAGCTTATCAGTGAGGCCTCTGGGACTCCCTGAGCTGTCTTCCTAATTCTGTTATGGTACTTCCCATGTTATTCCTTCACTGTCCATGCAAGCCTGTCTTTCCCTTAGCCTGGGAGCAAGAAGGCAAAAACCAGTGCCTGGTCAATTGTTTCCATTTATTCAACAAATTTTTTTTTTTTGTCTTTTTAGGACCATACCTGCAGCATATGGAAGTTCCCAGGCTAGGGGTCTAATCAGAGCTACAGCTGCCGGCCGAAGCCACAGCCATAGCCACAGCAATGCCAGATATGAGCCGCATCTGTGATCTGCACCACAGCTCATGGCAACACTGGATCCTTAACCCACTGAGTGAGGCCAGGGATTGAACCTGCAACCTCATGGTTTCTAGTTGGATTCATTTATTGGATGCCTGCATCATAGCATTTATTGGATGCCTGCATCATAACATTCCTTTCAAGGTGCGTACGTAGCAATGAAGTAGACAGATCTCCATTCTCAGGTTCCCATTCTAGCAAAAGAAGTAGAGGTGAGAATTAATCAAACAACAGACAACAACAACAAAGGCTGGAAAGTTAAAAGCTCATGGAATGAGATGACTGATTTGGGGTGAGTGGGTTTGGTGGGGATTGGGTTACTCCAAGGAGAATGTAGTATTTAAAACTTGGCCTCTGATGCCAGATGGAGATGGGTCCCAGTCTAAGCTCCACTTAACTAACTACTTAAGCTTGGGCATGTTGCCTAATTTCTTTATGCCTTGTATTTGAAATCAAGAGAAAAATGCTTCCCACCCTCAATATGACTGTTATGAGAGACAAGCAAGACAACACATGTTGTGCTTAGAACAAGGACATGCATTTCCATGCAATGCATTTCTATTCAATATATGGAAATTATTTTTTAGGGATATAATATTTGTTGTAAAAGTAATTAAGAACAAGAAGCCATATGTCATCAGTTAAATAAAGCATAATGGGAATCGCATGGTTAGATTTAGAAGGAATCAAGCAATCACACTCACTCAAAAGGAGCGTTTCTTGTCTCTTTGGGGACAAGAGAGCTGTTTCTGAGAAAATAAGACAATATAGAGTTAAGAAAAAATATCGCTCTTCTTATTTTTTTCCAAATGGGTCCACTGGTATCATGTCTGAGCAAGAGGACAATCATTCTTTCCTTTTTAAAGAGGTCTATCCTGATAAAGTACACGGCATTAAACCTCTCGTGGTTTCCAGGCACAGGATGAGTAAGTCAATATTGCAGTGACTTTGCAGGGCCGAATTCTTTACTTTCATGAATCCTTGAGGAAAAGTCAGTATAGACTATTGAAATATGACAGAGATTATCTCAAAGTCGTATTAGACTCTCTACTAATGTTTATCTTCAGAGGCTACTTCCCTTTCCCAAAGTCATGCAGCACCTGCACCAGCTGTTACTGCTCCTCAATTACAGCAGACGTTTCACTTACATCATTAATCATCTGGATATCAATCACAAAAACCTTTCCATTGAATTAATTGATATCTTTATATGAGCATCCATATTATATGAAGGACAAAGGATTACAGTAATGGTATTGGTTTTTATAACCAAAGCATGAATATGCAATTAAGCAAGGCTCTCTGAAATCAACATTAGGAAGGTGAGGGTGATGTGCAGCCCACCCGGTCATAGTCAGGTCTCCTTCCAGCCTTACTCTGGACAAAAGTCTACTTTACTGGTCCACCTACTCTGGGAATGTAACCAAATTCAAGCCAGCACAAGAACCTCATTCAAAGGAAACGAGAAGTCCAAAAGCAGGTACTATGGAAGAGAAGAGAAAGAGGCCAGGAGAAGTCCTGATCCTCCATTCCCAGTGGTCCCATGGCCACGGCTAAATCCGCCAGTCATGCTGCTCCAACAGAGGCACTCCCTGCACACGAGGCTTGGCCTTAGTGACCCTGAGAGGCAGCACCCTGGACCCACATGGTCAACCCATTCTGCAGGGCACATCTGGAGAGGGCTCTGTGCCCTCCCTCCCTGTGGGTGTCTCCCTTTGCTGGGCTTCCCCCCACTTCTCAAGACCCTAACCACTTTTTCCTTTAACCTCATGAAGCTTCCATTCTCTGTTAAAGCCCTTCTCTGCCACAATCCATGGCTTTGAAAACAAAGCCTTTTTATGAGCTAGGCTATGAAAAGAGAGAGTAATGTCCCAAACTGGCACCACAGTACATCAAATTATTAATAAGTACATTACATCAATAACGCTTGTTTAACTAGCAGAATTAGAAAATGTAGATAAGCCAAAAGCATAAATTAATCCCTCCAGCAAAAGATAAACACCATGGTGTTTGTGTAGATCCTTTCAGATGATTATTGTGAATGTATGTTGAGGGCTGAATTTAACTGGATGAACTAGTCCAGCAAAAACGGTCTATTCTTCTAAAAGGCTTTAAGGGGTCTCTTTACAAGAACAAAGATGAATAGAAAATGCTGTGGCCACTAGGGAACACACTTACCTCCTAACTAATTACTAGTAACAACAACAACAAAAATTCCTAGCCGGAAGTTACTTCATCTGTTCACATCCACAACCTCTGGACCAATGGCATTTCAAAGTATGACACCCTCAGAGTGGGAGAAATAGTATGGGGGATGGGGAGAGAAGAAAAGGAGCAAGAAAGCTGAGCAGGGAATCAAAGGCACATGTGTGTGAGGGGTGAGGAGCGGGGAGAGGGATGGAGGAGAGGGGCAGTTATGGGAAGAGGAATTTAAGAGAAGGTTCATTCAAATAGCCCTTCCATAAGAAGCACGTCTAAAGCATTTAAGCAGGACTACAGGCATAGGGAATGGCAGCAAGTACATAGGGGGCAGCAAGGTGGTACCCCAAGAAGGCCTCCTGCCCTGAAGTCTCTGAAGACCAACCTGCTGCATGTACAGGGTTGGAAGGTGAGGAGCTGGCTTGGCAAGATGGGCAGAATGAGGCCAAGGCACTACTCCAAAAATGATTGTTCAGACCTCCAGGTGAGGAGGAAGATGCATTTAAAATAAAAGTTCTGTCATGCGCATATTTTCTTCCTCACAATTCTTGACCTCAAGATGTGCAGGTTAGATTCTTTATATTCTGCAGGACAATCCTGTCCCAAAGTGCTGGATCTGCTCTCTAGACAGAGAACAAAGAAACAGCTCATCCTCTCCACCCAGAGGCCAGCCCTCCCAAAGGCTGTGGAGGCACTGTGGCCATCACACAGGCAGGCTTCTGGATGCTATCTGATCCGGTTACACTTGCAAAACAAAATCCTGGGGTCTTAAAGCAGCCCTGAGCAGCCTTAGAAAAGGCAGGCTAAAAAAGGAAGCAGCCCAGCCCCTGCTTACTGAAGACAAATCCATCTGTGGTCTGCCTGGGGAAATATGGGTCAGAACTGCCAAGCGGAGCAAACCATTGGAAAGCATTGTTTAGGTTTGAAAAGATGAATAGAAAGAGAAAAATGACCTCTCCATAAGCAGAGGTTAGGGGAAAAAAACAGGAAGGGAAGCCCCAGTGTTCCACCTCTCAGCCTTTCTGAAGGCATGTGGCTCAGCTCCTCACAGGACAGCACGATCTGGGCAACCTGTAATTAAGCTCACAGACCGAAGTCTTGTAAACAGCCGGTGACGTCGCAGACGTCCCCCTAGAGGGTTGAGACTTCACTGCACCAGCATCCACATAATAACATTATATTTCTCTTTTAAACAGGATGTACATGAATGTTCACTTGCGCCCAATTACAGTAATGCATGATTTACATAAAATTAACTCTCCTGCCTAATTATGGTCATGCAGGGATTAAGGGAAAATAGGCTTTTACTTTGTAAACATCATATGCTTTAACACTTAGCCTCTCTTGTGAAATATGGCTGGCCCAAACGCAAATGAAAACAAGTTCCTTGGTCACTGGGTTTTACCAAAAGTCGCCTTTCTTTCTATGAGGATTATATGTAAACTGAGTCACCAGGGCAAAGAGATCCAATTCTTCTGCACTGTAAATGTATAAAGCGGAGTGTTCCATAGGGTTTAAATCTAGGGTTTAGAAGTTTTGCATCCAGTGTGGAGTGTAACCGCCTGGGTAAGGAATTTGCAAAGGGCAAGAGAATGAGTCTCTAGTTTTGCAGAAGCAGCGAGGAAAACACTTTCTTCAAAGGGCAATCCAAAGCTGCTTTGACAACAAAATGATTAAAGGCTGCCTCTTCTCTCATCTTACATCTGTCACTTTTCTGCATTCCTTTTTGCCACAAACATGAACACAATTTTTCTCTGAATAAGACTTCAGATTGTACATTAACAGGGAATTAAAAGCGAAGTTCAGTGGAACCCACACCAAAGGCATTTTCTTCTTCAGCCTCTGCCAGATCTGGTGCCAGGAAACTGGAATTGAAGAAAAGTCATTGAGCTGGCACAATAAGAAAATGATTGAAGGCAATAGGGATTGAAGTTTCATCGTTATCAGTTCAGTGGAGACAAGGCAATGCTTCTCGGAAAAGCTGCACAAAAATACCTCAAGGGGCCGAACGCTCAGTGCACTGGCTGACCACAAAAGATGGCAATTTCGTTTTACCACATTGTCAACCCTCTTTTCACCTGGTACACAGAAGGGCCAGATACCACAAGAAAGGGCTCTGAAGGGGAAAAAGAGAGATAAGGTAATGTGTGAGCTCCTAAGAATATTCATGGAAGCACAAGATCTTATACTCATAGCAGATTGCATTTACCAGGAAAGGGCTTGTAAACTGAAGTTAGGCAAAATGGTTCTTATTTTCAAAAAACTGAAAAAGAGAGAAACCCATTCCCAATTCGGGGCCTGAGTTGATTTCTTTAGCAATACCTTTAAACACTATACATAATAAACTAGATACCTGTAGTATACCAAGAACACGTCTAAAAGGGTCATTCGCCAAAAGTGACATTTAGTATGTGAGATCTCATGGTACACTGCACTAAACTTTTTTACTTCATAATCCTTCCTTGTTTATTCTGCAACAAAACATCAAGTGATGAGAACTTCAAATCCTGGAATTCAGAAGGGTTTCTGTGTGAGAGACGTTCAAAGACATCCATGGAAAGGCTGGAGATAGTATATGGCCACCTGGTAATTTCGGGAAAAAATTGGTCCAGTCATCTGTGTTTTGTTGCCTTCTTTTCATCAGTGCAAATTTTTCTGTCAGAATCTGGAGCTTTAGAGAGATTAAGTTGTTGATTTTTTTTCCCCGTCTTTGAAATCAAGGTCTTTCTGTTCTCTTGAGTTACCATCTCCCTGGCACTAGCTGCTTCACATTGTGCCTGATGCTATAAGACATCCTCACTTTAAAATGCACGAATCAACCTTGAATTTTCCATCCTCTGATCCTTCATCGAGTTGGTTGTTTCACAATATCAAAAAGCCTCAAAAGCTATGACTTGAATAGTGGTCATACTCAAAGGAACACTATGCCAGATTTGATCGGGAATACACAACATCAAGATTCCTTCCATTTCAAACAAAACCTTTTGTTTGACCTGATAGTAATGGAATGAAAGTATCCTTAAAGGACTTTTTTTCTAGCTGTGTCTGAGGACGTTAAGAATTGATATTATGATATATTGATTGCGATAATGTATGACGTAGGTAAACTTACAATTTATGACTAAGAGCAAAAATAAGACCTGCTTTATCAGTGTCTCACTCCTCTTTTATATGAGAGGCATTGTCTCAGGCCCTTCATGAATACTATTTTACTTAGTTCTTTCAATGAGCCTCTGCAACATGTTATTACTGTACCATTTTTATGATGAAGTAATTGTAAAGTAACTTGTAAAGCTGTAAATAACTTGGCCAAGGTCACTGAGCCAGGAAGGGCCACAGTCACAGTTTGAACCCAGATCAAACCAAAACCCATCCTGTTCCACTAAAGCATGCTGTTTCCATTATCTTTTATATTATCATGTCAGAAATCATACATCTTTCAAATGTACCTGTTGGCCAGACAAAAGTTGTCATTGTTACAATTATTTCGAAACGTTGCTATCAAAACTATACTCAGAGACAACTTATGAACAACACAGGAACACCTGTTTCAGTTAGTTATAAGGATGCTATCTTTGGGTTCCTACCTTTCTCTCCTTTCACACCTCCTCTTCATTCTTCCAATTTTAGGGAATTCAGCTATCCACATAGTTCTTTCTACTTAAAGTTATAGGTGCCATGCTGAAGAATTTAAAAAGATACCTTAAAAAAATAAAAAGACAACTTTAGATTTTTATAAATGATACTGTATCAGACATTATCTTGTTCATGTATATGTTTACTTGGTTTTCTGTCTCTTTTGCATCTCTGGCCCCTCTAACCCCAAGGAATGTTGAGCTTCATGAGATCAAGAAGACTTTCTTGTTTAAATGAGTCTAGTACTTAGAATAGTTATTGGAACATTTAGATGCTCAATTAATACTATTTGAACAGATCAATGAATGAAGGAAATTAAAGTCATCTCAGCTTGCTTGGAGTAACTGGCTATGTAAGTCAGAAACCAAATGATTATGGCATAAATCAGTAGAAGCTGAATAAGACAGGTTTGGTTTGAGAGTCACTTGTCTCTGAAAGAAGCCCCCAAAGTCTAAGTTGATAGTACACTGGCTGCTAAAAGGGCCCTGGAGTCCTTTTTTTTCTTTCCCCTTTTTTCCTTCTAACCCTCCAAAAGCCATACTAGCTTCCAGGCAGCACCCTGGTGGGGCAAAGGGTGGTATGGAGCTGGTGTGCTATAAATTATAGTCATTACAACATGTCAGCAGCCCCCAGCTGAGATCTTTAACTCATTGCTATGAGAGCTTTCAAGGGCATCCACTTTCTGGAAGGTTTAGAAGCATTAAATGCCTTTCACAACCCACCAGGCTTTTTAACTCATGTGAGTCTGACACTTATTGGGTGCGTTTTATCTCACAATCAATTTAATTAGGAGTTGTCGGATTTAAAATGATTTGTGGCTTCTGAAAGACACTCGAACTCTAAGATTCATTTGTAAAAGCTGTTCTCTTTCCCTGTCTCTCATTCTGTCCTTTCAATACCTACTACAAAGCAGCATAAGGGGGAACAACCCACTGTGGCTCCCTTGACGGCCAAATAAAGGAAAATGAGTAAATGCTACTGGACTCTTTGGGTGGCATATACATATGCTTTGAATAGTGTGACTAGGATGGAACCATATTCTTGTTTTATTTCTTATTAATATCACTAATATGACCTTTCCTCAAAGGAAACGAAGTTTTTAAGTGGCTCTGCATGGCTGAGGTCAGAATGGCCAAAAGGTGAACTGATACGTAAAATAAAACTCAAAAACAAACCTAGGCAGGAATAAAGGAACAAGGGGCACCTAGTCTGTTTTCATTTGTTCAAGAGTCCTGATTCTATCATTAGCCATTCATGTGAAGGGACAAAAGTGAAAAAGAAAAATGTTAGCCACCTAAGAACAGTACTTCCCAAGCTACTGAGGTAGAAACTGTAAAATGAGGTCAGCTCTAAATGAAAGAGATGTATTCTGAATAAATTACCCCCAGCAAAGGCAAATAGTGAGCCCTTCCTGCTGAGGAAAGTGAGTACCTTTGGACTTCACCTGCCAAGCTTTGTCATGTGGTAAAGTTGAAAGTGAGGAGAGGAAAAGCCATTTTAAATGACCTAATTCTAAGGATCTATATTGCAATCCCTGCCTGTTTTAAAAATTTCAAATAAAAGAACCTGCTTAGTTAATGGTTAATAAAAATGACTGGTAGGTGGAAGGCACTGAATCTGGCAGACCCAAAATGTGCCAGAGAGAAAAATCTATAAGAAACTACAGGAGATTAAACTCTTCTTAATTGCATATATTACTATTATGTATTTGCACATTTATTATTAAAATTTGATTACTCTTTCCCTCCTTGGTATAAGAAAAGTAAACTGGAGGCCCAATGAGATTTAATTGTGTTGTATTTGTTATCTAAATTGGGTCCATTCAAATCTGTCCTGGGTCCAATGAACTATTCCAAGAAGAGACTATGGGGACAGAACTATATTAGGAGCTACAAATTCTGTGCAAGGACAGCTTTAGCTAACTATAAAGGGATTTACCAACTGCAAGGACCTCCACATTGAGTACATGGAAACCAAGGCAAAAATGTTAGCAACGCACTTTTAATCTCTGAGTAGAGACTTACTCTAAAAACGAATTGCAAGGAAATCTATGAAGTTAAGCTACCTATGAATAATGCATGCTGGTTCCTTTTTTTTTTTAAAATAAACATCACTATAGTTTTCTAGTTGAAAAACAATGAAACACTCTGAATATATAATTTTTAATTAATTGTGGAAATTTACAGTCTAGCATTGCCTTGTGTTTTCCATTCTTAGTACCATTCTTGAGACTTGGGTTTGGGGAGCTTTTGGGATAGGGTCGATGAAGACCCAAGTCTGAGAGCACAAATACCAGCTTTGAGAATGTGGCTTGTTTTGCACAGCCTTTGAAAAGACACGTTTGAGTGCTCCGATGGCCACAAGTATTGTGGCCAAAGACTACACCACACTGGCATTTTGGCAGAGGAATGTTTTGGCAGGGAAGGCAAATTCTGGGCAAAGCACAATCTGCCTTGTTCTATGCTGTGCTTCAGAATCAGTGACTGTGTCCTAATCACCTTTTTAAGGTGTGCTATATAATCTAGGAGACAAAGAGATCTGAGGATGTGTTCAATAAAAACAAAAGCTTACCACGTGGTGAGGAAGTGGGGCAAAGCATACTGCTTAAGCTTCTGGATCCTGTTTACATTTCCTGGGGAAAATATCCACTGTCTGTCTGTGAATTACCCTGGAACTCATACATCAGACAATCAAATTCTAAGTTTGACTTTGAGTCTATGAAGCCCTAAATAGTACATACCTATTGAAACCAAGACTGCCTGCTGCCCTATGTCTCATTAAAGGCACTACGATCAGCAGGATTAGGTTTGCTGTCCATCCTGATGAATACTTGAAAGAGAAGAAAAGAAACGAAGACCTCTCCCTCAGGAATCTCTACCAAAACCTTCTGTAGTACTTTTAAAGTCTTCTTCAGAATGGGATTAGAAAACCTTTTCCCCTGACTTGTGGATGTCTTAATTTTATGAAACCTTGCTCACATGTCATAACTTAGATTGAAAAGACAGCCTTCCCTCTCTTTTCATTCAGGACTGAAATCTACTTCATTCAGCCATCTTGGCTGTAAAATACAGGAAAACACAGCAGTGTAGCAAGACGGTTATCAATAACATCATGATTATATTCATGTACATATATGTGTTTGACCAATTGGGCCCTTCAGCTGTTAAAATGCTTGGTAGGTTCAACATTACCAAAAATGCATCTTGAAGGTAACTTTCAAAAGCGAAACATTCCCCAAGTTGAAGAATCATTCCAACCTTTGAAAAATTATAACCAATGACATTCAGGATGAGAGTTCAATAAGAATGAGAAATAATTCATGTAGGTAGAAAAGACTCAAGAAGGTTACATCAGATTTTAACTACCTTAGCATTATTAATTTAATTTATAGTCATTATGATAATACCAATGCATTCAGTGTTTATGTAGATGGAATCACTTCTTCTCAAAATTACAATTTTGAATTAATATGCTATTAAAAATGTCACTAGAAAGTGCTTTTGTTATTCTGCCAGTGGAATAACTGTTTCCTGTTTCTTTTTATAAATGAAGTTTCAGCATTTATTTTTTGATCCTCTTTAGATTTTGAAAACTGCAATGTTTCTGTTTAAGAATTCTCCTTATGCTACATTAGTGCCATGTTCTTTGACAGCATAAAAATATGCAAATATAGCCTTTTAATGGTGATTTTCATTTTGTTACTGTCATTTAACTAAAAAACAACTGATGATGTTTCAACTTATCACTTACAACAGTGAAGTTACTGAATTGATATTTATATTCAGAGCAGATGACACAGAAACAAATATGTTTGAACTACCATCTGCACCGTGTTGATTCCTTCCTTAAAGGCACAATAGAGTTGTTGAAGTTCAGCCTTAAAGAGAAAATCAGCCTTGGGGGCAGAGATGGCACATTACTACCCAAGGAAAATGGGTAAATGAGGTTTGCTGGATTTGGGAGACGGACTGTGGGGAAGAGGGTGAGACGAGGGACTGTGTAGTCTGCTACTTCATAAGAATCGTCCAATTTTGGCAACAAGAGCTCTCTCTGCTTTTTGGCCCTCCATTTCCCAGACTGCCCACTTGGCTCTTTGCCTCACTGCCTACCTCTGCTTGCAGCCTCTACTCAGTATTACATGGCTTCTCCATCTGTTGCTGGTTGCCAACCTGCTGCTTAGGAAACCCCAAAATACTCTGCACTGAATTACGTGGGAGGGGCCCCTTTCACAGCTATTTGAACAGAGAGAGGCAGGCAGCTGGGTGGGAGGAAAGCTGGATGGCAGAGCTCTGCTGGGACAACATACCCGGCAAGGCTGACTCTCAAAGGTAGGGCAGAAGGCTTAGTTTAGGAATTGCTAGAAGATGTCACGTAGGAAGCTTCTGAGGTGCTGTACAGGACAGGGAACTCTACCCAATATTCTGTAATAACCTATATGGGAAAAGAATCTGAAAAAAAAATGCGTATGCACGTATGTACAACTGAATATGCTTTGTTATACAGCAGAAATTAACACAGCATTGTAAATCAACTATAATTCAAACAAACCTAAAAAAGAAAAAAGGAAAGAAAAAAGAAAATGAAAAGAACTCCTTTCAAGCAGCCAGTGGATACAGTATTGTAATGAACAAGATTTTTCTCCTACCTTGATCTAGCACAATGACACTAAGCAATTCAATAAACTCCACTGTGCCTGCATATCCTGATGTGGGATAGCCAGATCTCATCTTCATGGGTAGAAAAATGAGGCTTCTGGAGTTCCTGTCGTGGCGCAGTGGTTAATGAACCTGACTAGGAACCATGAGGTTGCAGGTTCGATCCCTGGCCTTGCTCAGTGGGTTAAGGATCCGTCATTGCCCTGAGCTGTGGTGTAGGTCGCAGACACAGCTTGTATTCCGAGTTGCTGTGGCTCTGGTGTAGGCCAGCGGCTGCAGCTCCAATTAGACCCCTAGCCTGGGAACCTCCATATGCCGTGGGAACGGCCCTAGAAAAAGGCAAAAAAGCAAACAAAAAAAGACAAAAAGAAAATGAGGTTTCCATGAAGTCTCTCTACACACACACACCTTCTACCCAGCTTGTCTCTGTTCATGTATCCCATTAGCAGGTAATAATAACTGTAATAATAGTTAACATGAATTGGGCACTTAGTCTTTGACATAATTGGTGTTAAGCACTTATTGCTATGCTGACCTATTTCTACCTGCCCCTTAGGGCCACTCTGTAGGTGTCCTCACCCTTTTCTGTGCCCTTCTCTGTGCCCTGGGTGGCTGACCCCTCTGGACTGCATCTTTAGGTCCCCTTGCCTTTTGACTCCTGGATGGGTTGAGCTTACATGTACAAGTCACTGGCAACAGATCGGTGGGAGGCAGAAAAATGAGATCAGTCTTGTCTTTCTGCCTTGTCACAGCAGATTGGCTGTGTTCCTCCGTGGAAAATCCTAACCAGCACCATCTCCTATAGCTACAGATTCCTCCCCTTGCCCCTTCAGGCCTGGGTAGTGACTGCTATGGGTTTCACCATCCCTTGTTCCTTTCCGTAACCCTGCCTATACCTTTGTGAACATTCCCTTTATTAAATTCTTCTCAGTCACTTGACTTGATTGGGCCACTGAGTCCCTGCTGGGAACCTCTGATGCACAAACACAGAATCCTCTCAACAACCTTATAAGGTAGGTATCATTTTAGAGGGAAACTATGACTTAAATTTCGTTAGAATTTGCTCCAGGTCATGTATCTGGTGAACACAATGACCAAATTTTATTATAGGATAAAATATTATTTATTAATATTATGTATTAGTCTGTCTCTTGCCCTAATCATTGCAAAATCCCAAACTCTTGCTTAACTATCAGAAACTTGTATACCCCTGCCATATATTTACTTGGATTTACCTAACAGAAAACAATTCAGTTTAACATAAGAAAAGAAGAAAATAAATTTAAGGTTGTGGTGGGAAGCCTCAAATATACTCTATGATCCCCACCTCCTGGCATTTATGCCCTTGCATAACCCCTTCCTCTTGAGTGTTGACTAGATTATTAATTTCTAATGAATAGACTATGGCTGAAGTGATGGGAAGACACTTTTTTTAAAAAAATGGAATCTATCTTAGATACTTACTCTCTCTCATCCATTCTTGGATCACTCTCTCTGGAAGAAGCCAGCAACCCTGTGTAAAGGCCTATATAATGAGGAATGGAACCTTCCAGTAGCCACAAAGAGTAACTCAGAAGTGGATCCTCCCCCAGTTGACCCTTCAGATGACTGCAGTACCAGCCAATACTTGTTTGTAGATTTGTGAGAGAGCCTGAACCAGAATCTGAAGCTGAGTGGCTCCATGTTCTTGACCCACAGAAACTGAGTAAATAAATGTTCATTATTTTCAGTTATCAAGTTTCATATTATATTATTTATTATAGTAATGTTTTATGCAACAATAAATCACTTAATTTTTTTTTTTTGTCTTTTTAGGGCTGCTCCCATGGCACATAGATGTTCCCAGGCTAGGGGTCAAATCAGAGCTACAGCTGCTGGCCTACACCATAGCCACAGCAACACCCAGATCCGAGTCGCGTCTGCAACCTACACACTACAGCTCACGGCAATGACGGGTCCTCAACCTGCTGAGTGAGGCCAGGGATCGAACCCGTGTCTTCATGGATACTAGTTGGGTTCATTACTGCTGAGCCACAGTGGGAACTCAGTAACTCAGATTTTGATTCTGAGAGTGGTTCCAAAGGAAGAGAATCTCAAGGCTGAGTTATTTGAATTGGTTCCAAGTTCTGTGAATCTCACAGGCAAGTTGGACAGTAAAAATGAAGCCCCATTCTGCAGCACACATCACATATCAGCATGAGACATCAGCAAGACCTGCAAATGTTCTACCTTCCCCAAGATCTTCCTCTTCAGCTTCTCTGAATCTTGGGCCAGGAGTGTGTGCTCAGTTCATGGCCTTATGGACACTACTTAACCAGATCCTGAGTAAGGTCAAATACCATGAATTTCATAAATTCAACAAAAACAAGATTTTAGCAAAAAGCCTAGGAAAGTCAGCAGCCAGAGTAATCAACAACAAGAGTTTGTTGAAATTCTTTCTCCAGCTCTACCCTAAACCCAACTGTGGGCTACCAGCTTTCCTTCTCAGGTGTCCCAGCCCCAAATTCTATACTCTTGTGAGATATTCTAGTTGATCCAGCTTAGATCAGCTACTCTCCCTTTGACCAATAAGCTGGGGGTTGGGAATATTACACGGTCAAAAATATACAGAAGAGAAGAGCGGGGCCAGTACCCAACAGACCACTACATCTTTCCAAAGGCCTCTCTGTCTCTAGTCTTTCTCCTCTGACTTATCTTACCCACTGGAGTCATAACTTTCTACCAAGTACTGAGGTCTAAAACTACCATCTGAAGTTCAGACAATTTGTCAAAATGGTCTATAATCCACACCTATGGTACATAGGCCACTCTGAAGTTCCATAAAGTTACATGGGTAAATAATTCATAACAGTTCCCAATTAGCCTTTTATTATAATTACTTAGGGACTTCAAACAGGAGTTAAGCTTTAAAATGTGTTATACAGTTGTCTCACTTTTATTCAGTAACACTCACTGTGACCACACTTTGGTCAGAGTACCAGAAGGAGAAAGGCTGCCAGGAGATGCATTCTGACATTATAAATAGAGAAGTATAATTTTCTTTTTAAATTAGATTCCCATCCTTTCACTATCAGTAATGTTTGTTCACCCAGTAAATGATTGCCTGATAAGAAAGAAGATGTAAGACCCTAATAATGTTCCTGCCAAATAAGGGCAAGAGCAGCTGTAGTAGTGAGAAAGTCTTAAACATCTCTCTGCAGGTGCTGAATGGCTTTTGTTTAACAGGAGTTATTAGGTACACAAATGGGAACACTGCACATTTGCTTAAATGTGTACAATATGCTTGTGAACTTTTGCTAAAAGAATGCTCACTAAATGGTATTGTCTTTTGCTTTTTAATTTTAAAACATCTCACAGGTATTTAAATTATAAAAATGAGGCGATCTGGCTATTGGAGTTATGGATCTCAATTTTCATGCGCATGAAAATCATCTAAAGAAGATGTTTTTGATAAAAGTGCTGAGCTCCAGACCCATAAATTCAGATTCAATTGATCCAGGATGGATCTAGGAATTTAAATATTTTAATAAGTAATGTAAATATTTTAATAAGTACCCCTAGGTGATTACGTGGTTCTGACGAAGGTCACCTGCCAGTCGACACCTTGAAATAATTGTAAAAATTGACCAGTCAGTTCCTGGATGAACAAACACTAATTCTTGTGACCATGCTCCCCAATCACATCACCAAGCCATCTTCAAGCCCAGAAGGAATTACTTCTGGTCATGGGAGCTTGCACTGAGTGAAAAAAAATGAGACAGGCACAAGGTCAAACAAGCAAAGAAAACTCTAGGAAGAAGAAAAGGTCAGAATAAGCATGAGTGCCCCTCAGCCTAGGTTTCTGGGTATCTTGATAATAAGGCTTATGAAGCTCAGTGATAGCTAAGGAAAAGTGTTCTAAATGCTAGTCAAATGGGAAAAAAGGACCATTTTGTTTTAAGAAACGGTTTCTGTTTAGAGCATTTGGAAAATGAGCCTATAATAGCATCCTTTTATTGGTACCAACCCCATAGATTTGGTTGCTTTCAGAGTGATTTTATCAAACAACTTCCCTTAAGACCTGCAGCCCTGTTGCCTTTGCTGTGTGTCAGATACAATTTAACCTTCATTGTGTTCTCAGCAGAGGTGTTTATATGAGACACTATGATCTCCATGCATTGCTTCCTCTTTTTGTTCTTCCACAGCCTCACATGCCAGGTGCTTTTTTACAAAGCCTGCAGTTAGTACAATTGACCTATCTGTTTTGCCCAAGCTGACCCAGAGGGTGACGGGCTTTCAATGGCTGTGAAGGTTTCAAGGATGATGGCCTGGCAAAGAAGGCTGAAATGGAGCTGGTTAAACTGAATGGCAGATGCGAGTTCAAATGACCAGAGTTTATGGCCAAGGGTAAAGGGAAACTCAGGGTTTCAGGTTAGAGGGTGAAAGACAAGACAGAGACATGGTCCGGAGCAGGGTCAGAGGCCAAGGGCTCCATACAGAGTAGAAAGACCTTTGGAAGAAGTGTGAATTCTCATTCCACTAGAGACAAAAAATGAGTAAGTAGCCATATAGTCAGAAAGCCAAGGTCAATTACCAGAGGATTTGAAAGCAGCGAGACAAAAAATAAAACCCTCCACACCGGCCAGCTGCTGGAGTCAGGAAAAGCAGGCCTCGTGGTCTTTCTACTGAATAAGACCCAAAGTGAGGTCTCTGTGTTACTGACACCATCTAGAGAACTGGTTAAAAATGCAGAGTCATGTGACTCTACCAAGGTATACTAAGTGAGAGTCTCCAAGGGTGTGGCTGAATTCCCATGGCTAGCTGTGTTCAAAGAAACCCACCAAGGAAGTGGCTCATGCAACACACTTCATTCTACTTTCCTCCTCCATCCTCCTCTCTTGTTTAATACAATTAGATGCTAGTGTCTTTATCACAGGATTCTTATCTAGTTCCTTTGAAAAGTTGTATTGAATCTAGCAGAGTGGAGGCTCTCTGGGGAAGGTAGACTCTTTAGTAACTATTTCTTTCCTTTTTTTTTTTTTTTTTGGTCTTTTTTTTAGGGCTGTACCATGGCATATGGAGATTCCCAGACTAGGGGTTAAATCGGAGCTGTAGCTGCCGGTCTACACCACAGCCATAGCAATGCCAGATCCGAGCCATGTCTGTGACCTACACCACAGCTCACAGCAATACCGGATTCTGAACCCACTGGGCGAGGCCAGGGATCAAACCCACATCCTCATGGATGGATTCGTTAACCACTGAGACACGATGGGAACTCCACTGTTTCTTAATAGAATAAATTTCAGGATCAAAACATTATAGGCCAATGGTGTCATAATGCCTAGGAAGATACATCAGCAGATTACTTCATTTTCTTACCAGAATAGCTAGGCATTAACCATACTGGTCTCTTAGATTAATGTAGCAACTTTCCCCTAATGAGCTCTAAGCTGTTTCATTAGGATAGTTGTAAAAATAAGACAAGAGAAAGTAAACACAGTCAACCACAGTGAGTATTAATCACTAGCAAAGGGAAGAATAGAGTCCAGTTCTCCTCACCCTCAGCAGATAATTTCTACATCTATTCAACATCAAGTGTGGGAAATTACATAAAACACTCAGTGGAAACTAACCCCCACCAATATCATTTTCTGTAATTTGAAGGAAAATGAGACCTTCAGCATATAGAAAAGAAAATAATATTCGCTGTCTATGCATAGCTCTTCTACTAAAGGAAAGCAACAGATAAATACCCAATTGTACATAAACAACATGAAAGAAAGAATTCATAACTGCAGTTTTCCCACAAATTGTTTTATAAAGTGATAATAACATTCTCAAATTCCCTGCACTGAGTTCACAACTTGTGCACAAACAGTCACAATGCCCTAGTAGGAAAGGCAGCCAAGTCACACCGCTGTAACTGAGACCAAAGACAATTACTGGAAACCACCATTAACCCCTACTTTCCTCCCTTCTGCACCCACCCCTGCATGTGTGGTTTTTGAGTCTTGTCCCAGAGTAAACAAAGCTCTACTTCTACTATCCATCACTGAAGACTTTCACACTTCCTCGAATTCATGGAAGACTCTGAGAACTTGCAAGTTAAAGTACCTTGCAAGTCTTACAATTCTGTCGTTCTTTAAGGAGTTGCTATTAAGTCTTAAATGCTTCAGAGATTAAAAGGGTATATTAATGTTATTAGAGACTTGAGATAAAATGCCATGCCTTGCAGGATATCTTAGCACTTAATGAAAACATTTTCATCACATTCTGAGTCTATTATGCCAGATCTTCATTTCATAAGTTGTAAGATAATCTTATTTTAATTAGAAGAGATATACCAAGTACATTAGAGTAATACAGTTAAATATATTCATTAACTTTCTTCTTGTCAGGTAAAATGGCTCCTTCAGAGTTACACTGATGTGCTGCCACAAGTGTCAGTTAAAAAAAAACAAAACAAACAAACAAAAAAAACAACCTCGGAGTTCCCATCATGGCTCAGCAGTAACAAACCTAACTAGTATCCATGAGAATGCGGGTTTGATTCCTGCTCATTGGGTTAAGGATCTGGCATTGCTGTGAGCTGTGGTGTAGGTCAAAGATGTGGCTTGGATCTGGTGTTGCTGTGACTGTGGCTTAGGCTGGCAGCTACAGCTCCAATTCAACCCCTCACCTGGGAACTTCCATGTGCCACAGGCACGGCCCTATTCAGACAAAAATACTGGTTCATGGAGCATTAAATGACTATATTCTAAGGAGGATCCAATATGGTGGCCACTGTCACATGTGGCTATTGAGTTCTTGAAATATGGCTAGTTCAAATTGAAATATGCTATAAGTATAAAGTACACACTGGATCTCAAAAATTTAGCATAAAATATATAAAATATCTCACTAATGTGCATATTGATATCATGTTGAAATAATTATATTTTAGCTATTTGACCTAAATAAAATATATTATTAAAATTAATTTCATTTGTTGCTTTTTACCTTTTTAAATATGGCTTCTGACAACTTATTTTAAAGTTTCATTTTATTGAAGTATTATTGATTTCCAGTATTACGTTAATTTCTGCTATACAGCAAAGTGATTCAGTTATGCACATATATATTCTTTTTTTTTTTCTCTTTAGGGCTGCGCCTGAGTCATATGGAAGTTCCCAGGCTAGGGGTCAAATTGGAGCTACAGCTGCTGGCCTACATCACAAGCCATAGCAATGTGGGATCAGAGTCGTATCTGCAGCCTACACCACAGTTCACAGCAATGCTGGATCCTTAACCCACTGAGCAAGCCCAAGGATTCAACCCTAATCCTCATGGATACTAGTCAGGTTCTTAACCAGCTGAGCCACAACAGGAATTCTAATACACACACTCTTTTTCATATTCTTTTCCATTATGGTTTGTCACAGGATATGGTATGTCCCTGGGCTATGCAGCAGGGCCTTATTATTTATCCATTCTATATATAACAGTTTGCATGTTAATCCCAAACTCCCAATCCATTCCTCCTCCACCCCCTCTTCCCCTTGGTAACCACAAGTCTGTTCTCTGTGAATCTGTTTCTGTTTTATGGCTAAGATCATTTATGTCCTATTTTAGATTTATGGCTGAGTAGTATTCCATTACACACACACACACACACACACACACACACACACACGCATATTCTTTATCCATTCATCTGTCAATGGACATTTAGATTGTATTCATATCTTGGCTATTGAAAATAGTATTTCTATGAATAGAGAGATGCATGTATCTTTTCAAATTATAGTTTTGTCGGATTTCTAAAAATTTTTAAGTTCCTATTTCTTAATGCCTATTTCTACTGGACACTGTTATCATCCAAACAATATGTAAGACCAAATCCTAATTATCTGTATTATTTATATTGTTAAATAATAAACATAAATGACAAAATTATGAATCTCAAATTGGCACCATCTAAATTCTGAATAAATTCCCAATTATCTTTCCTCACTGTCCAGTTAAATGAAAGAAAGGAAAAGCCAGTCTTAATAGCAGACTAAGGGAGATGCTACCAGGCAGGTCTGTGGTTGCAGAAGAAAGTTGGACAGTCCTTTCCAGAGCCAGGCACAGATCACATGACTCTCAGGAGTCAACTGTGAAATGAAGCCAGAAGTATCTTATGGGAGAACTACTCTTTAACCCCAATCACATTATGACTCAGATGTTTAAGCAAGATCGGGAACATTTCAAACTTCATCTTATGGGTTTGCAATTCTTACAAAGGAAGGAAAGAGAAAAAAGTATATGTTTGGGTAGGAAAAGTTTTCAAAATAAACAAGTACCCCTACAGACTGTGTTACAACACCTTGTTCAGGCCAGGAAAAATGTAAGCACCAATCAAGACAAACAGCACTTAAACAAAAGCCACTCATGACAAGGTGGTAACGTAAGAGGGCCATACAAATATTTTTAAATGTAGAACTCGCTACTCTTGAAGAAAAGGAATGTAAAGCAGGTCAGTGGCAAACTGAAAACAAATGGTCTGTGAAGAAATCAGCAGAGCACCTCACAAGGGGCTTCAAAGAAAAGTGCAAGCCCCTTTAAGTATAACAAAATCAGAAAGCCAGCTGGAAAGGGCCAAGGTCACTCAGGGATAACAAAGGATGGCAGGGAGGATCATTGAATTATTTGCCTCATTCCTGACTGAAGAAGGCTTTAGAAAGAAACTCACTTCCATCTTGTTTTAAAGAAGACAAGTCGGAGGTATTAGAACAAAGAGTGCAAAATACAGGATTTCCCTATACCTACGTGACAAACTAAATGTAAGTAAATCACCAGGACTAGGTGACATCCACCCAAGACTTCCAAAGCAACTCAAGGGTGAAATATGGACATGTTGACCAGAACATATAACCTGTTGTTATTAATGTCACTGTGGGAGAAGAATGGCAGGTTGCCAGCGTGACTCATGGTCATAAGAAAGACTCAAGGAGATTCTGGAAACGAAAGCCTCTGAGTCTGATTTCTAAATTTGATAAGGTGATTGCATCTACATCAACATTGAAAATGCAACACCCAGGAGAGTTCTGATTTATCTGAGGAAGACTCTTCTCTAAAAATCTATGTGGGGTATTTTTTTAGATGATTTAGGAAACTTGAAGTAGATACTCAACAAGATTTTGTTGAGGTTTATTTTTTGAGTGCTTATCTGTTGGAAATCAGACTGAGTATTTATGAATTAAGAAAGGCAAAGAAAATTTACCTATAATATCTTTTGGTGCTTCTCTCAGAATTGGAATAGGAGTAGACTATACGGTTAATCATACAAGTTTTATTGGTTAATCTCATCTTTGATTTATTGGTATCACTCAGTTCATCGTAATTAAAAATTATAATGACACAAACATAGTATATAATTCAATATCATAAACCATAACTTTACAAATTATAAAGATATAGTATACTACAATTCATATGACCAAAAAAAGGGCTTATTAAAGGTCCCAAATAGCTATATTATTATTTGCTATTATATTATTTTCATCCAAAGAGTCTAGTTCATCACTGATCACCAAATTAGGATAACTAAATTACTTTCTTTAGTTTTTCCTTAAAAGCTATAGTAGAAGTTCCCGTTATGGCACAGTGGTAATGAACCTGACTATGATCCATGAAGATGTGGGTTTGATCCCTGGCCCCGCTCAGTGGGTTAAGGATCCAGTGTTGCCATGAGCTGTGGTGTAGGTCACAGACATGGCTGGGATCTGGCATTGCTGTGACTGTGGTGTAGGCTTGCGGCAACAGCTACGATTAGACCCCTAGCCTAAGAACCTCCGTATGCCACAGATGCGGCCCTAAAAAGACACAAGAAAAAAAAAGCTATAGTAATTTCATAAGCATTAGCTAACTAAATTCTTTACTAATTCTAAAAGGTGTATGATATTCTTAAAAGAGATTACTTCACCATATTACTCAGACAATGTCTTTTATTTATTTATTTATTTTGTCTTTTGTCTTTTTAGGGTTTCACCGCAGCATATGGAGGTTCCCAGGCTAGGGGTCTAATCTGAGCTGTTGCTGCCGGCCTACGCCAGAGCCACAGCAACTCGGAATACGAGCTGCGTCTGCGACCTACACCACAGCTCACAGCAACGACGGATCCTTAACCCACTGGGCGAGGCCAGGGATAGAACCCACAACCTCATGGTTCCTAGTCGGATTGTTTCCACTGCGCCACAACGGGAACTCCTCAGACAATGTCTTTTAAATCCTAAGAAGCTGAGTGTGAAATAGTTAACTCATGTCCTCTAATAACTAAGAATGGTTGTTTTACACTCAGGGAAGTTAGTGTAAAATAGAGATAAAATGACAATAGGAATGCTGTCCACCAAGATACTTGTTTGTTTGATCTTGTTCTAAAATTATTACAATACTTTCCAAACCCATCATAATCTATATGAAAGAAAATCAACTAATAACCACAAATATTTTCATGCTACATATCTAAAATGATAGCATAATTTCATGATTTCTTTCAGTTATGCTTAGTCTTCAATTCACCTTATTTTAGATAGCTAAAACTTTTATTTTTGAATTTATAACTTATAAAGCCAAAAGTAGGTTTAAGTGAAACTTCCTGTTCTTCTCTTCCAACAGATGGCAATGGTAGTTTCGTTCGCTATCTAACAAGAACAAAAAAGGATGTCTGGTACCCAGTGCAGCCACGTATTTGTCTAACGTACCACAATATCCTGAACTCAATCTCTGCACTATCTGGTAGATGTTAGGTAAATAGCAAAAATACAAAGCCTCATCATCATTATAATTGATATTAACCTTGCCTAATAGTCTTTGTCTTCTTGCTATTATAAGAAGAAAATCATTCAGTGACAACAGCTAATTAGTTAAAATAGTAATAATGATGACCTCTGGTTAGTGGTTCTATTGGTAATTTTAATTTCCTTCTTTATATTTTTTATCCTCCAGTTTTTAAAATATATATTAATTGATTGACAATCAGGAAAAATATTAAGGGTATTTTAAAATGTGTCATAAATTTCCATTTACAAAATCTGGAAGGAATATTTAGAGTCAGTAATATCTCACTGGCAAACAAGTTTTCAAGACTGAAGTTTTATATAATGACTTCCCGTTTTCTCTAAAATAGAAAATGCTTGATTTCCATCCATTTAGAAGTTTGAATCAAAGTCCTTTATAAGAAAAACAAACTTAAAAATTTAAATGGCTCCAATTTTAATTTCTGATGAAGACATATCATCACCACCTACCATCTTTTATGACTGAGCAAACAAACTCAGAGACACACTCAACTACCACTGCACACAGAGGATAACACAAGCCCTTTTTTCAGTGACTCTGCTGTGTTCTGGATCATAAGAAGGGGGTTGACATTTTGTAGTAAAATGCCACAGGATCTCAAAACAAGACTTGGAGGATTCTCAGGGTCCACATACAATTTTTTCTTTCTTAGCCAAGTGAGCTAAGTGGGAGTTTCACTTTACCTCATTCACTTACAGAATCTCAATCAGTTGTTCCTCAAATAACAAAGTACAGAGTCAGCAAAAGAATCAAGAATTATATCACACATTGTTTATGGCTGAATGAGCTAGAGGGCTGGTATATGCTGAGCACACAGCTATTTGTCATGAAGCCATCAATCAAATTCAGTTGATAATAGAAATCCCTAAATAAATGAATTATAGAAATCAATGAGTCTGCTATTCTTTCAGAGTTTAAAATCACTGAAAAATTTACCATGGATTTAGAAGGCAATTAAATAGTGGGGCATCAATATTCTCTTATTCATTTCATAGCTCTTTCAGTCCTCAGTGCTTTGTTTCTCAAAGATCCAAAAGAGACCGCTAAAGACAGACTCCACTGGGGTCATCCCAAGAATAACAGGAATGAAGGCAGTGGTCAAGTTGAGTTACCTATTCTGTGAGCTCCCAATGACAAAATAAAGTTCCTCGCGGCCCAACCAATCATACCCACCAAACACACGCCCAGACCTCACTTGCCTATTATCTTAATTAGTAGGGCCAGAGGGAAAGAAAAAATGAAACCCCACAGGCAATCAAAACCTTTCACATTAGCTATTAAGTTTAACTTCACTTTTCCCCTCACATTACTAAGCGTAATGACTTTTTTGAGTCTCATCTTTCCTCTTTGTTCCATCACAAAGCATTATCAATGCCTAGGAGTCCCAGATAACACTTAGTAAAGGAGAGAAACAAAAGGCACGGATAATTATAAATTCAATAAAATGCACTGAAGTGAGTCAGTTCAACATACCTGTTGGTACGAAGCCTTGATTGGGTGAAAGGGAGTGCATGTACTTATATAACAAGAAAGCTTAATTTCTTTCATTCTTCACAATATCGTTGCAGCAGTTTTCCCACTTAACACCAGAATGGCAGTGTGTACAGGCTGCCCACTATGTGCCCAGCACTGGGTTCGGTGTTGAAAACACAAAGAGGAACAAATTCCTTCCCAAAGAAACTCCAGGGGAGTAAAAAAAAAAAAAAAAAAAAAAAAAAGAAAAAAGAAACTCCAGGGATGATGGAAAGGAAGACAGAAACCAATCATTGCCATGAAGTGTGACAGGCATGACACTCTCTAAGACACAAGAGGCAAAACAGAGCTATTAACACTTTTAAGGGTAGGGATCTAGAGAGGGCTCACAGGAAGTGATTATCTGACTATTTGTGGCTGAGGTGTCTTTGAAGAATAAAAGAAATTTAGCCAACAAACAAGGAGCAGGGGGCAATCCATGTAAGGTCATAGAGTATGCAAAAGTACAGTGTGGCATAGCCTAGCCTCTCAGGAGCTGTAAATAATTTGGTGTAGTTGGAATGAAAAGTGAACAATAATAAAAGCCTCTGTCCTCTGAGTCTACACATCAACTATCCATCGCTCCTCTGAGTGGGGGCTATTTCTGAGATGAATCTATTTGGGCTCCTCGAGTTGTGCAGCTTTAGCCCAAACTGAAGCTCTGATTATCATTCCATATTCATCTGGGCTGTCATTCCTGGTTATCAGTAACCACGCTGCACAATCAAACTCCTTGTTGTGCTCCACTGTAACCTCTGCTAACTTAGGTTGTAAACACTTAAAAGGAAAACTGACCCTGAGTGAGCTGATGCATTTTTATAAGAATGTAATTACTAAATTACTAACAGGGCTTTATTGCTGAAAATACAAATTAAGTCCTTTCCTCCCTACTCATCTCTATCCATCCTCCTCCTCCATTCTCTAGTCAAAGAAGCATTCTTAGTATATACCAAAAAACACAGTTTTGTCTTTTTGAATACCCTTGGATTACAGGGATTGTGTTATATTTATACTTGTTCCTAGATTGCTGGCATTAAGAGGCTTACCTAAAAATGACTGATGAACGGAACAATCAATCAATCAGCTCATCCGATCGGTGCACTGAAGGGAAGAGTGGAAGCACATGCCATATAGAGCCAGCCAACTGAAGAAAAGAAAAATATTGTTCATTGTCTGTAATTTTAATGATCTAAGAGAATAAGACATATGAGAAATCATAAACATTTGTCTTTATATAAATCGTACCTAAAAATAAAATAATGGCAGGTAATATCAGTTATGATGTCTTGGCTACAGGAAATGAAAAGTTTATTGCCTAAACAATAAGGAAAATGTATTATCTCATACAAGAAGTCTAAAATTCCAGGGTTGATTAATTCAGTGGCTCAACAGTAGACATCCTTTTCATCTGCCATCCTTACATCTTTATTCCTGTTTGCCTCCTTCACTGTTATAATTTGGTACGGTGGCTTTGAATATTGCACAATCATATAATACCCAAATGGCAGATTGAGAAATAAGGGCACAAATCTTTTTTGTATTTTCCTCAGATCTCTCTGGCATCACATCCCCAATCCTAAGTTAATGTAGTCAAGGGGACTGGAATTATTGTGATTGGTGCAGCCATGGACTAATCAGGATCCACTTTGCTGAGGGGCTGGAGATAATTCCATATTCCTCCAGGAACATGAACAAAATCAGAATTTTGAAGAAAAAATTAAGGGTTGGGGAAACACAGGCAGAATTCACTGTTAAATAAGCAACCAAGAGTGTCCATCATGGCCAATGACGTATATAATTTCATTTCATTACATTCATTCAACTTCTAAAGTGTCAAGTAAACCACAGGCAAACAGTATTTTCCCCTCAAAAGAGCCACAGTTGTATTTACTTTTAAAAAAGAAGAAACAGATAAATAATCCTCCAATAATAAAAGTAAACAAATGAAGGAAAACTAAAATAAGATGATGACATTTAAGCACCATGATCTCTAAGTGAAAAAAATACTATGTTTGACTATTGTGGGTTGTCCTTCCAAAACAAATACTAAAATTTCAGTGCCGCATCTGAGGCAGTAAGTCAAACTTCCTTCATGTATCTCTTATGTGGACAGTAAAGAATGAAAAGTGATCATGTTTAATATGAGACAACAGACTTAAAGAAAAACAACCAAAGACCAAACTTCCAGTTATAGCCCTTATAATTACATTTGCTATGTCTGCAATTCTTTATCCAGACATATGTAAGTCTTTCAGAATAATGCTAATTAATTTGTTAATTTATTCAAAAGTTATTTTGGTGGGCAGAATAATTTTGCTCTAACCACAAGTTAATACAGTTTTAAGAAACCTTTCTGGAATTCAATGCCTGTCACACATTTAGCATTAATACCACGTTGCAATATTTAAAAGTTTATTAACATAAAGTATTTCAAGCTATACATTTTGGAATTAATCTCAAACTAAATTGAAGATTACCCCCATTAAGCATACCTTTAAGAGTTGAATACTGGGCATAACAATCACCACTGGTTGCCTGGCAACGCTGGTACCAGCACTTACAGTAAGTTTATCCTAAACACTAATGTAAAATCAGTGATGATTATATATGCACTTCAAGCCTCTGTTTGCTAGAAAAATGCACTTTTTCTGTTATTAATGATTCTGTATTTTGCTCTCCTAGGGAGCAGCATTTCAATGTACAAGTGGAGAAGGGGGTGTCTTGGTCGTTAAGTGATCATTTACTCTCAATGAGTAGTCCTGAGAATGGTGTCTAATTACTAAAGCAATGGTGCAATCACTGGTCATCACAGTGAAAATGAAATTAATGTCAGATGAGTAACTCAAGACACTTGTTTTTTTCAAGCCACGTGGAAAGAATACCTTGCTTCCACACAGTCTAATTTCCAAAAAAGCACATAAGATTAGATTAGGAGTGCCCTGGGGCACTCTCAAGGCTATCCCACTCTTTAAAATGCCTGAGGTAGGGCCCACAGTCAAAAAAATGTCATCTCTCATCCCATTTTCTCCTGCTCAAGTATATTATAACAAATAACCTTTCTAATTCTGCATACATCCCCATGTCTGTACATTTACATTACTGGAGTCTCTGGTGCCACAATTGCCAAGGAGCTCTCTGAAGCACTGCGGCTGTGCTCTGCCAACTGCGTTTGGCTGCCCGACTCCTTCTGGGCTCCCAAAGCTGGCAAGCTAATATGCTAATAGAATTCATTAGTTTGGGCTTTGACAGACAGTTAAAACAGGACTCTACATCAGCACTCCAGCACTGCATGGCCATTATGCCATTTCAGGAGGCGCAGCTAATTCAAAGAAGATGATGACAGGGTTTGCAATCAGGGAACATTAGAGTGTCGGGCAGTGGAGAGGCTGAACATGCTAGGCAGGCAATCCTGCCAGCAACCCTGATTTGATTTTTGGCACCAGTGTTGGGCTTGGCAAAAAAAAAAAAAAAAAAAAAGGAGGTAATGAGATAAACTGAAATGCCAGGCATTGAGACTGGTCTTTGAAGTAATTATTCTCTGGGGTAACAAGGGACAAGATGAAAAAGCTTTCAGGGACAGGCAAGTGGGCACCCGTGGGACCCAGTTTCCATTACAGCGTGACACTCTGCCGAGCAGCTCACTCTCCACTCAGGAGAGCAGAGTACTAAGTAGGCTGTCAGAAAGAAGGGGAGACTGGGAAGGGGTCTGGAAAAGGAAATAAAGCCAAAAAAAAATAAAAAGATAGAAACAAGACAGAGAGGTTGTCAGAGCCCTGACTGAAAGGCAGTGGGGATTAAGTGAGGTGTTTCACAATCTCTGTTAGGAGGGATGGGAACTGGTGTGCCTTTCATCAGTTAGTCTACACATCCCACCCACCCTGGGGACAAGGGAACTAGGCAAAGGGAGAAACAGACCACAGGAGCCCCAAGAGCAGTAAAAATCCCTTAAGATGTTGGTAGAAAACAGATAAGCCTTTGGCATTTTCCCTTTGGGGCTCTTGGCTCTGTCAAGTTGAGGACTGAGTGAAATGATTAAGAGAGCACTTTCTGGAAGTTCAAGCCTCTAACCCATTGCATATAATCAGGCTCACCAGGCAATTCTTTATGTAGGAACAGGCCCAAGGCTAAAGTTGAACCAGAAATGGATCATTTCTCATTCCACAGTGAATACTACATCTTCTGAATCAAACTGGAGGCCACTGGCTAAACAAACTGGGGAGCTAGCGTGTTATAAACCAGGAGAGTTACTTTTGTGGGCACAAGCCTAGAGATTACCTTTTTTTTTTTTCTTTCCTTTTTTTTTTTTTTTTTTTTGATCTTTACTAGAGAAAAGATTCCCCAGCTGAAAGTAAACACCACTGCAGGACTGACAACTGAGAACATGTACCAATTGTGTCACCCTTGCCCTGCCGGGCTTAAAAAGTGGGAACCAGGATATAATATTTGAACACACACACACACACACACACACACACACACACACACACACACACACACACACACACACACACACATTGTTCTGATCCTAGAGAAGCTGTATATTCCAGGGGTGTTCTTTCAATTTTTGATTTCTGCATATAGCAAAGACTACCCAGTATGTTTACCAGTGACACTTCTCATTTTTTCTCCAAAGATCTCTCCTGGGCATTTCTTCCTTCTTTTTATACTTATTCTTCTGCAGTGACATCCCATTCATTCCTGCAATTTCCACTATCACCTCCACAGAAATGATTATCAACCTCTCTCCCTAAGCCAGTTATCTAGAAACTCCAGGCCCAAATTTTCATCGGCCTTTTTGGAAGGCACTAATGATGTACACAGAGCTAGAGGGCAATATCTTCTGACACACAGCCACCAACCCACATTCCACTGGCCCAAAAACCCCTTCCACATTCCTGTTTCCGTGAATACCATCATTATCTCTTTACCTACTCAATTCAAAACCTTGGAATCATCTTCTTTCTTCTGTATTCCACACCCACACTGCAAACTGTGCAAACTTTGTTCATGAGCTCTGTCACGTCTCTTGCATTGATCCCTGAATGCCATTCCCACCATGCTTTCCCAAGATAAGAGCCATATTATGAATTAAAGTGTTTCATGGATAAAACTGGGAATATAACAATTACAATATTATTTCAGGGGGAAAATACATTCTATATACCTACCAGCCAATCAACTTCATTTCATTCCTGACTGTTTATAATACCCCAAATTTATATCCAATCAGTTTCTAATCTTATAACTCTACCTCCATTTCTCTTATATCTGTTACCTCCAGATAAGGTCTGACTGGTATCCTAATTTTTGCCCAAAAAACTTCTACTTGGAGCATTGTGAAAACTTCCTAATTGACCTTTGTGGCATACATTGCTATAAGATTAGCTTTAGAGAACATCAATTTAGTCATGATAAACCCCCTACTCAAAAACTTTCTATAATGCTTTCTATCTCAAGAATGGTTAATCTGGGAGTTCCTGTTGTGGCTCAGTGGAAATGAATCTGACGAGCACATGAGGATGCAGGTTCGATTCCTGGCCTTACTCACTGGGTTAAGGATCCAGCATTGCCATGAGCTGTGGTTAGGCTGAAGATGCTGCTTAGATCTGGCATTGCTGTGGCTGTGGCGTAGGCCAGCAGCTAGAGCTCTGATTCATCCTTAGCCTGGGAACCTCTATATGCTGCAGGTGCGGCCCTAAAAAGACAAAAAAAAAAAAAAAAAGAAAAAAAAAGAAAAAGAAAAAGGAATGGTTAATCTGGCACTAAAGACTCTGTAACGTGGCAGGAGCCTATTATTCCAATTTGCCCTCCTATACTTATTCTAATATCCCAGACACTCAATCTCACTTTCTTTTGCCAAACAAATGACAGTACATAATGTTCAAAAAAATCGCTTCACTTTACCTTGAACCACTAATATCACAACTATAAATTTCTTATTGTCACATCCTACTCATCCTCCAGGTCAAATCCTACATTCTACAGGAGGTATAAGTATCTTTCCCCTTCCCCTTCAAACCCATGTAAACTAACTGCGAACTCAACCATCCTTTTTTTTTTTCCCACTGTACAGCAAGGGGATCAAGTTATCCTTACATGTACACATATACATTACAATTTTTTCCCCCACCCTTTGTTCTGTTGCAACATGAGTATCTAGACAAAGTTCTCAATGCTACTCAGCAGGATCTCCTTGTAAATCTATTCTAAGTTGGGTCTGATAAGCCCAAGATCCCGATCTCTCCCACTCCCTCCCCCTCCCATCAGGCAGCCACAAGTCTCTTCTCCAAGTCCATGATTTTCTTTTCTGAGGAGATGTTCATTTGTGCTGGATATTAGATTCCAGTTATAAGTGGTATCATATGGTATTTGTCTTTGTCTTTCTGGCTCATTTCACTCAGGATGAGATTCTCTAGTACCATCCATGTTGCTGCAAATGGCATTATGTCATTCTTTTTTATGGCTGAGTAATATTCCATTGTGTATATATACCACCTCTTCCGAATCCAATCATCTGTCGATGGACATTTGGGTTGTTTCCATGTCCTGGCTATTGTGAATAGTGCTGCAATGAACATGCGGGTGCATGTGTGAACTCAACCATCTTGAGAAATAAATACGAGTTAACATGCACACGTTTTGACAGTATTCTCTTTCTTTGAAAGAAAGATAGGATTTACGTCAAGGATCATTTTATGAAACATACCACACACAGATAGGCATGTAGTCATTATTCTACTGAATGATATAAATGAAAGGTAGCCACATAATTAGGTTAGCAAACGAGTTCAAATAGCTGGGACATATGATTTGCCCAACTGATTAACATCAGTATTTTCCAAAAGGGTTCCCTCCATGGTACCATCACATTGTCTCTATGTCCACCCAAACTACCCTGAGGAAGAGATTAGTTGGGAAAGTGACCCCCCCCCAAAATCCTCTCTCCTGACCCCTCCACTCCAGTTGTAAAGAAATTCTGATGATTCCCTTGATCCCCATCAACTGACATTTATAGGACTCCTAGATAATCAGAGAGGATCATTCAATTAGAAATAAAATTTAGGACTGAAAGAGGTTGGGAGTAGCATTTTTTTTTTGGTTGATAGTGAGGTATAAGTCGAATCCACTGTGGAACAGCCCGTGCCACCTTAGATTTCCAGCATGCAAGCTAAAGAGGATGGAAAAGCCCTCCCGTTGAGAATTCCTGCCATTACGAGCACTATTATTGATTGAGCATATTGTATCACTAAAGTATTTTGAAAAAGAAAAAAATATTTTTTTAGAACCTCTGATTTAGGTCATGCTGATTACCACATTGCCTATATCATGGAGTTGTTATGATGACAAATAGGAAAACATTTTACTGGAAAAAAAACCAAACTCTGTCACAATTTAAGGTAACCTAAATATCTATCCACCCAGCATGGCATAATTTGCTGTTGATAATTCATGATTTGGACTCCGCCAAGATAGACTCATCCATGTGGATCTTCTTTCAGACTGAACTTACACAACACAAAGTGAACCCAGTCACAAAAACCGGGGGGGGGGGGGGAGGAATTACCTGTCTTCACTTTCCATACCTGTCATGGTTAACTGGTTGTTCTCATATCTCTACTTTACCCTGAGACTTACGGTCCTTTTTGTTTTGTTTTTGATAGGGAAGTTAGGAAACACAATCAGAGAGAACATAATTAGAATCATAGAATTTTAGAGGCAGAAGAGAGAGACCATAGTGATTATAATTAAGAGTCAAGTTTATTCGAATGATATAATTTTATTTTTCCCCTTCGTGGGTTAAACGACCAGTACAATCTGCTCCAAATTGCTGTGTCCCTTCTTAAAAGTAAAGTAACTATATCTTCTAAAGAAGGGAATTATTTTCCCTTTGCACATATTTGGAGCAGTAGTTACTGATACCTTTTAGAATACTTAGTCTCTTGCTGCCATCCCCACCAGAGATATAGTCTGCATTCCACTCTTCTCAAGAACATTCTAATTGCTATATGCCCCCTTGTCCAAATGTCTCAGGATGAGTGAAATAAGCAGGTATGCAAAGAAAAGAAACACCATAATTAACAACTTTGATGATGCAGGGAGAATTGTGATGCAAGAAAGTGTCCTGATGCTTTCCTTGACAAAATTCTCAGACAAGAAAATGCACCCTTTTAGTGCAGTTTTAATGCTAAGTAGGGTACACTTGGCAGGAGGTTGGTGAAGTCGAAATCACAAGAGGGAAGAGATTCAAAAGCTGTGGATTCTAATTCCAACTCTGTAAATGGCGTGAACATCAGATAATTTAGTGGGAAGTAACTTGCAAATTGTAAAAAAAAAAAAAAATTTAAAGCATGCAACATAAAAGTATTAACTTCACTATACTGTACATATTCAATTATCATCTGCCCTGTCAACCTGTCATGAATATCAGCAACCTATTTGGGGGAGGGGTTGTTTCTTGAGAAGGACAGAGTCAATTATCCTATATAGTATTCTGTAAGTAAGAGGTGCTCAATAGACATGTGTTGAAAAAAAATTATAGATAAAGAATTTAAGAACCAGGAGTTTCCGCTGTGGCGTAGCAGAATGAATCCGACTAGGATCCATGAGGATGTGGGTTCAATCCCTGGCCTCACTCAGCAGGTTAAGGATTCAGTGTTGCCATGAGTGTGTAGGTCACAGAAACAGCTCAGATCTGGTGTCTGTAGGCCAGCAGCTGTAGCTCCAATTCAACCCATACCCTGGGAACTTCAAATGCTGCAGCTTTGGCCCTGAAAAAAACAAAAAAAAAAAAAGAATACGAGAATCATAGAATGATGCAGTAACTGAGTGAATGAAATATATTAAAGAGAAAGAAAGAAAACAAAACCATGAATGGACCATAAACACCCTAATGGGTTACAGTCATTGAATAGCATTCTAATGTGACACACAAAATGCTTTCTCATTTTAGCAAATGAAGAGGCTATCAGTCGAAGGTGTTTCTCCACCTGCTTACAGAGGAACAACATTTCAAAACACTGTCAGTCACTTAGCAAATTTTCTTTTCAGATAGGGGCAAGCCAGAATGCACCCACACTAGGATGGGAATTACAAGGGCTATTCATCTGTGAGCTTCAGGACATAAACTGATCACCAGCTGGGGTCAGGAAGAAATTACGGAGTCCCCTAAAAGCTTCCTCCAGAGCATGCTGCAGTGCTCACTGCTGGAGTCACCACGCCAATGCTAAAATGAAGCTCAACTGTTATTTTTTTATTGAGTAGCAATTCTTAGGGTTTTCAAAATGAGAAGAGAACACAACAAAGAAATCTGCTCAAATGGCACCAGGCTGTTCTGGCTTCCAAACAGAATGCAGGCAGTGGGTGATGAAAGTAAAGAAAACAGTGACATTGTTGATCTAAAATCCAAAGCATTCTACCTCTGTGAAGGACCACAATATTTCACTGAAGGACCAGGAAAATAACATAACTTGCTCCTGAGAAAGTACACAGTATGGAAGGGCAAATATTTCATCTTTAAGGTCAACAGCTGTATCACTGTCAGTTTTCTCACTGAAAAGCTACATTGGAAGTAAAGAAAGGCCCTAGTCACACGTAAAACTTCTCCACCCAGGCCAGTAATTTCATTAAGTTAAAATGGTTTCCTGAGATCATTTCACCTGAGAAAATAAACAGGATATGTAAGAGATGAAACTCCTTCAAGGACTCGATGGATGCTTTAAAAAACACACAGGAGACAACTGCTGGTGGTGAAGCTGTTGGGGTTTATTTAAAGAAAAACACAATTGTCAGACATTGGTTCCAATAGCTAGAGTCCCAGGAATCCTGGATGACATATTCAAAACAAGTCCTAATCTCCGGCTGGTGTGCATGCTTCTCAGACCTTCCTGCTGATGCAAATACAGGTGAAGCTGCCGTAAAACATTAGCAGAAGCCACCAAAGCCCTTAACCCCAGCCAAGCTCTTCACTCCTACAGAGAACAGCTTGAGGCTTTGTGCCGTGCCCAGAGTCAAAAGTTCATCCCATCTCAGGGATACTGGCAGCCAGGGCCCCTGAAGAGAACATCGTTACACTCAGCAAAGTCAAAACATTTTGCCAGATTCTCCCTGTTTGCTTTAGACGTCAATAAGAATGCTGTGAAAAGGATGCAGGCCAGATGACTATACCTGTTTTCAAATGAATAGTGCCCTGAATATACTAGAATGCAGTATAGATTAGATAACAGGAACATGAGGTGGTGCTGAGCTATTAAAGAAAAGAGGAACACATTTAACCCCGATGCAGCTCTCCTGGACTTGTAAACTCACTCATGTACTATGTGCTGAGTGCCTGCTCGGTGTACTGAGGACAGGAATACGATGGTGAACAGGACTTGGCCCTTGTCGTTCAAGTGCTGAAGTAAAGCATTCAGTAAATAAACTCTTTTTCTTCCAAGCTTTTCCTAGGTCTCAAACTTCTACAAGGGAAATGGGAGAAAATGTCATTTAAACCGAAGGTGGCTCTATCCATTTGTGCCTTCAGAGGAGTAGGGGTACAGGTGGTGGAGGTGATGGAAGTCACATAATCAGGGCAAAAGGAGAATGGGGGACGTGGCATCCTTGGTGCCTTGTTTAGCACCGTGCATTGCTGAAGAACAGCCATGCAGACGAAGTCCAAGCAAGTTAATGGGTAGGAAATGGAGAGAGTTGAATTGCTCAGCATAAACAAGTATGAGAAAATATTATTTTTCTTTTTGGAGTGGCTGAAAGGCAGCACAGAGAAGAGAGAGAGCCAAAAAACACAGCAGGCATCCAGAACTTGGGTTGGGAGACTGGCGGAGGGACTTTTTAAAGAGCCCAAGGTTCAGTTTTAGATTATCTGACCATGGAACGCCATACAGCTCCCCTCCCTGTTACCTGCTTCTTCAGTGAAATGCCACCACGCACAGCTGCTTCCCAGAGTGATATTTTAGGAATGTGAGGGAAAGAATCAAGGAGAAGAAAAGTTTCCTGTGTCTGGGTTGATGCTTGAGCAGAAATAAAGGACCAGCCACAAAACACAAAATAAATAATGAAAATCCAGCACAGCAAGAAATCAGAGCCCAAGATGATGACGAGATGAAGCCAACTTCCTGGACACTTGTGAAACTCCTGGGATAGGTACTGGTATTTCCTTGAAAGTGTTCGGTAGTGATTCTTAAGAGCAGCAGGTGACATCTGGATTGTACTTCTGCAGGGCAGGACTGCAGCTTTATCTTTGTGTATCATCACATCATGCCTCTATGGGCACTAGTACGAACCTCCTAGGAAGGACTTAGGAATGTGTGATGAATAATTTATAATAATGAGATGAAATCCCAGTGCCTAACTACCAAAGAGGGAATCAAGGGCTTCCCCAGGGCTTTCAAGTCTGAAACACGGGAACTGCTCTGTGTGCGCATGAACAAGTAATTGCCCCAAGACCCTGGTTTCAGAGGAGGCTCCTGGGCAGAAAAGTCTTCTCTATCAGTCTGCCCAAGATTGAGATTCCCACCATTAAGGATCTCGGGATAGACTTAAGACAACAGATTCAGTAACACTGTCAATTACACTTCAATTAAAAAAAAAAAAAAAGACAACAGATTCAAGAGCAATGCCTTCGCACCAGGAAAAACTCTGTCACATTTTGAAAAGGTTTTCAAACACACACTCTTAAAAGATGCATTATCTCCTTTCTGTTACTTGAATTCAGAAACAGCTAAGACCAAGCTAGTAATTCTCTGGGTTATGAGAGATGTTTCAGGCAGAGCCACCTTAATGTCAAAAGAAAAAAGAATAGAAACCAACTGTATCTTTAGAATAGGAGAATTTGGTGTTCCCTTTGTTGCTTAGTGGGTTAAGAACCCAACACAGTGTTCATGAAGATGCAGTTTTGACGACTAGCCTTGCTCAGTGGAATCCGGTGTTGCCACAAGCCGCAGCATAGGTCACAGATGAGGCTGGGATTCAGCATTGCCATGGCTGTGATGTAGGCCTGCAGGTACAGCTCGTACTGGACCCCTAGCCAGGGAACTTCCATATGCCACATATGCGGCCATAAAAAGAGAAAAAAAAGAAAAGGTGAATTTACTCTTACACAGAATTATTTCTGTCCTAGGTAGGTGGTGGCTAAAGAAAAAAGGTTCCTGACACTTATTCACTGGTCTACTGAGCACATACTATGCCAGGCCCAGGGAATAATAATGTGGACAAGACAGAAGTAGTCTCTGCCTTTACAGTGATAGTATTATAATCTAACTGAGGAACAGGATTTGGCTCAGAAAGAGGCAGTGAGAAGGGCAAGGGAATTCTAGGAAGAGGGTAAAACATGCACTGGATCAAAAACCTAGATTAAGCCCAAGGTCAATGACCAACAAAGCAGGAACAACAAATTCTCTCTCTGGTATTTTTCAAAAAGAACCAAAGTATCGATCTTTACAAACAGCACACCATTCTTAGGCCTAAATGTACCTCAAAATTCAGAACAGTTTTTATTTTGAATCCCAAATGTGGCGTGAACACAATCTTTTCAGTGTTTAGAGCTAGAGTAAGGATAAAGGGTAATGTTTACTGAATGCTATTTATGCCCCAGAATTTCTCTGAGAGTTCCACACTCACTAGCTTATATAATCCTCACAATAATCCTACTATTGCCACATTTTATAGATGGGAAAACTGAGACAAAGAAGTAACGAGCCTGAGGTCACCACGTTATTAAGTGGCAAAGCTGGAATTTGAACCCAAATGGTCTCATGCTAAAAGCTGTGCTTCTAACTATGGATTATGTGTCTATATACTGGGAAAGTGAAGTAAGTTCCCTATGGCTTAAACTTTTTATACTTACAAAATGAGGCGAGAGAGGAAAATAAAATGAGATCATAAAGAGCCTTATAAGACATATCAGAGATTTAACTTCAGGAGGGGAGTGGGGAATTTCCGAAGGTTTTTCAGCATGGACATTCATAATAATTCATAATACATATTACATAATAGTTCACAATACATTAATAATAATTCAAGTGAAATTTGAATTTGAATAAAAATTCAAATAATAATTCAAATAAAACAAATACAATTCAAATAATTATCTAATTCAAATTATGATTTAAATTGCTTTGCACCGCAATCTTGCTGGCTACAGTGAGAATAAATGAGAGAGGAACAAGACTTTGGGCAGGGAGACAAGGAGATGACAGCAATAATCCAGGTGAGAAATCATACTGCTGATCTGGTTTGGTAGCAGGGAAGACAGAGACAATAGAACATACTTGAGAGTATTTAGGAAGCAGAAACAAGAGAACTGTTGGACCAAATGGAGGTGGGGTTGACGGAGAGGGAGGAGTTGAGGATGGAAGCCACATTTCTGGGTAGGTGGCAGCAGAGGACACACAGCAGAGCAAGTTAAGGGACAGACCTGAGTTCAGGCCTGGACATGCTGATATGTACCCAGTAGGTGCTGTCCAGTATACAGCTGGATGTGAAAATCTGAAGCTCAAAAAAGAGACAGTAATTAAAACCGTGGGAGTAGATGAGAGTCTGCCCAGCAAGTGTGTTGTGTGAAATTAAAAGAAAGCTGGGAAGAAAATGCCTGGCAATAGAAAAGTCTCACAAAGGAGACTGAAAACAAGCCCTCAGAATTGCAGGCATCAGAAGAGCAACATGTCCCAGAGAAAAGAGAAAATGTGTCAGGAAGGGAGAAGAGGACTAAAGCTGCTGAGAGGCCAGAAGATACGGGTTCTGGAGGCTGCAGGGGATGCAGCAGTAAGAACATTCTGAGTGACATCATTAACAACCTGTTCTCATGTGGAGTGGAGGGAGAAGCCGCATGGCAGCAAACTGAAGAAAGCATGGGAGGTGAAAAAGTAGAAATGGGCAGTAAATGTCAGGAGGTTTGTCTGGGAAGAGGCAGAAGAAATTGGGCAGAAGAGTACAGTTATCATTATCCTTATCAACACTTTTGTAACTGTTGCTTCTCTGATTAAGACTCCAAGCAGGGAGGGATCCTTTGGCCCAGATGAAAAGCAGTGTTAAGTTAATTAAACAAGGAGGCCATTAGGTTGAAGGCCATTAGCCTTTCTCTAAGGCTAAGGCAACCTACATAAGCAAAACAAAATCTCAGCCTGTAGCACCTCGAGCTTACAAAATTGAAACCTGAGGACAACCAATCACAGAGACAATGATGCATTAAGCTACAGCCAATCAATAATTTCCTTGCTTTGATTCCATTCTTTTCTCTGTAAAACTCTCTCCCTAGCTCCTGTTGGTGGCGTGTTTCCAACAATTTCCAGTTTGGCACTGTCCAATTCAAATTGGTTTTTGCTCAAATAAACTCTTCATATTTTTAATATGCCTCAGTTTACCTTTTAACAGAGAAAAAAAACAAGGATGGAAGGCAGATACTTGGCAGGGGCAGAGTAAGGAGTGGAGGCCACTTCTGAGCAACAGTTTCCATTTCCTCTGAAACAGGGCAAGGCATTCTGCTAGGAGGGAGAGAGAGGGCATGGGGAGGATATGGCTGGTCTGAAGAGATTACTCCTCTTCTTACCCTCACTGACCATTTGTGTGAGCAGCTCAATTCACTCCCTGGAACTGCCAAGTCACTAACAGGAGCTCTACATGTACATCCTACTTTATTATTGTGGAAGGGATGGTTTAAATAATAAATATCATAGATGAAATTATGCTAGACGGAAAGGAGTTATAGAAGGAGATAATGGAGCCTGTCAAGAAAAAAAATCCAGAAATTATCGTAACATTCAGCTCCTTTTCAGTTGAAACGATGAAATACTTCTATTTAGGATGGATTTTAGAAACTTCTAGCAACATTGTTTTTTGTTTATTTCTATATTCATATTGGACCTTGGGACCTCTGTAATATCTATAATGGGAATTCTTCCCTAAGATAAACGGGTCCAGCTCTAAATATCTGTGAAGCTACAGATTCTTTTTATCTCTCATATTTTTAATAGGATATTATGATTTTCAGAACTGAGTCCAATTTATATTTCAAATTCTTTTTTCATTTTTTATAAGACTGTCATCAAAAACACAGTACATTATGTTGCCTAACTATCCCTTTATTAGATCCTATGCATTAAATTTCATTCAGAATCAAATGCTAAAACCATCTCTTTTGAAGAACTGACATGCTCCCACCTTGCAAAAATTATGCAATTTACTGTCTCTTCCTTTGACATGGCTAGAGGGAAATTCTTACGTCTAATTGGAGCAACTCTATTTACCCTTGTTAGCATGTGCCTCCTCTTCCATTTCCTCTAGTCTGTGGCCTGAACTGATGTGTCCCTACTGGACAAACCTTTGGGGATATGTGATACCAATAAATTAATTAAAAGACCAAATTAATCTTATGGATAGTTGAAAACAATTCAATTTCTCCATGAACACTATGTGTTTACCTGGTTTTCATAGCACATAATAAATCTGTTATAAACTAAATATTTAGTCTTGCTCTAACATCCTGAGCCTACACCAGAAAAAAATTATCTTAAAAAAAATCCTCACAATTTAGATTTCATTGTGTCCAAATCTACTAAGTGGCATTCCAACCTCTTATTAAACCATACAACAATGTACAAAGAAAACAAACAAAAGTATAATTCATCAGTGTTTTTTTTTGTAATTTGGATCCAGTCTTTTATCAGATATTTTGTTCCCCATTTCACCTGGCTCTCTTCCAGAAAGTGGCATTCTAATTTTTCTGAGGATAATTGTAGCTCAGCTTGCTCGGTGGTTTTTATTCTTCTGAGTGATTTGTTTTACTCAGTTTATACCATTCACATGCCTCATGTTCTTTTCCAGGAGTCAGCCCATGATACTGAGAGGTGATACACATCTGGTACCTTTAAAAGTAGCATCTGCGTTGCCTGCAATAATTAGCATTTTGCTTTATGGTGCATCCTGCTTTGCATTTATACTGCCCCCTGAATCAAATGACTTTAAGACCCTGAATTAGTTAATCTATACAACACTGCTACCTTGCCCAACAGCTCAGAAAGATCTGAAATTTTATTCAAATATAACCTAGAAAATGGGTGAGAGTGAAATCAGGCAAGCAAGGCAATAAAGCAACAAGCCTAGAATAAGAACACCTGGAGATGAAAAACCTCTAGCTGAGTCTCTCAGCCAAACTACTTCCCTAAGAATTCCTGAGCGCTAATGAAAGCAATTAACACTGTACACAGCTTGCCTCCCTGTATCCTGCCTGCTGGTGGACTCTCAATGGCCTACATGTCTTCTCCATGACATTATTAAAGGAAAGCAAAAATTACTTATAAGACAATAAAGGACAGCTATCCTATCATCTTATGAAGTTGCCTTTCTGCTGAGTGGAACAGGTTATTTTTAAAATCGTTCAAGACTACCAACCTGTTTCCCCAATAAGCAGTGGATTGTTTAAAAGCAATCTTTACAAATGATTCCAAGAGGTTATAAGTATTTGGCTTTGCTTTTTTAAAAGCCTAATTCCCTCCCCCTTCCATATTTCTATCCACTGAGGAACAGAAAAAAGAAAACAAATTCTGTTCTGCCCTCTATAGATGGAATTTGGCAACTTGCTTCATTTTGGCATAGGAACAAGTTATTTCTTTGCTGAAGTTGTGGCTTTAGTAAGAGCCCAAAGTACATCTTCAATCTCATTGGTTTTTTCAGGATGCAGGACTATCGTGATGCATTTTAGAATTTTCACTATGTTTACAGGATGATTCACAACTTGCAGTTTAATACAAATATGCTGTTCCAACATCATCTTTTTCCCACTAGGTGAAGACTGTACCCTCGTGTACAAAATTTCCATTATTTTTTGTTGGAGTCTATTTCTAAACCTCCTATTTACTTCTCTGGTCTGTCTATGTATGAACTGGTAGCATATGGCATTAAATTCTGAGGCTCTGCAACAGGCTTAATACCTGGTCATACTAGTGTCTTCAATGTTCTTTAGAATTTTACTAGCTATTCATACTTATTTTTTTCACATATTTTTTTCCATCATTGTGTATCCTTCTTAAATATACTATTGATCTTTTTATTGGCATTCCGATGTATAAATTAACATAGTGAAAGTATTTTTATTGACTATGGCTATCCAAAACAAGATATATCTTTTAATTTGTTCAGCAGTTCTTTGGTGACTTTTAACAGTTTTCTAAGCTTTTTTTTATATAGACCATGCATACGCTTTATTAAGGATATTCCTAGGTATTTTATTTTCATTTTGTTACTGTATATAGGATTTTTAAAATCATAATATATATTAAAACTTGTTATTTTTATATGAAATCTATTGATTTATATGAATAATTTTTTACCACACTATCTTATTTAGTCTCTTGTTTTAGTATTTCTTTTTCCCTTCATTCTCTTGTGTTTTCCAGGTATAAAATCATATTGCCTGGAAATAGTTATTTTTTTTAACCTGCTTCAGAATTTTTGCAACTCTATTGTCTTTCTTTAGTTAACTGCATGAATTATTACTTCCAGTATGAGGGCAAATAAAAGTGATTAAAAATAGGAATTGATATCTTATTTAGATGGGGTAGCCAACTATGAAAAAAATATATCCATAACCTGTAATTATACATTATACAAGAATAAATTCCAGGAGTTTCCACTGTGGCTCAGTGGTAACAAACCCGACTAGTATCCATGAGGACATGGGTTTGATCCCTGGTCTCATTCAGTGGGTTAAGGATCTGGCGTTGCTGTGAGCTGTGGGGTAGGTCGCAGACACAGCTCGGTTTGGCTCCCGTGTTGCTGTGGCTATGGTATAGGCAGATGGCTACAGCTCCAATTCGACCCCTAGCCTGGAAACCTCCATATGCCATGGGTGCAGCCCTAAAAAGTAAAAAAAAGAAAAAAAGAATAAATTCCAAATCAATAGAAGATTTACAAATAGATAATTAAATCAGAGAAAAAAATATGAGAATTTCTTTATAAACCTAGTTTCAAGGATTTCTTTCAAAATATTTAAAAACCCAGAAACAATAAAAGATTGATAAATATGATTACATTTTAAAAGATTTCACCTAGCAAAATAAAATAAAATTAAAATTAAGCCAAAAGACCAAAAAATAAGCTGGTAAACAAAACAGGTACTTACAACTCACATAACAGAGAAAAGAAAAATTCAAATGTAGGCCATATGGTATACTCATTCTATTTAAAAGAGTAATGGGGAAATAAGAAAGAATTTAAATTTGTATTTGCTTGTATGTACATAAACAAATTATAGAAGGAAACACAATAAACTATTAACAATGATAACCTATGAAAGTGGAGTGAGAACTCAGTAAATTAGGGACTGGGATGAAAGAAAAACATTTCACTGTATATCTTTACTCATTCCTTCATTCAAGTTTTTCTATGAATTAGTAAAGTTTAAAAAAATAAAGAAGTGGGAGTTCCCAGACACAGGTTTGATCCCCAGCCCGACCCTGACACAGTGGGTTAAAGGATCCAGCATTGCTGCCACTGTGGCATAGGTCACAACTCATAGGTTCCCTGGCCTGGGAACTCCATATGCCACAGGGCACCCCGAAAAGAAAAAAATAAATAAAGTAGTGACTTCTCAGATAGATGAGAACAGAAAAGTGAATCAATATTCCTCTTCCAGGAGTTCCCACTGTGGCTCAGTGGAAACGAATCCGACTAGAATACATGGCATCCGGGCTCAATCCCTGGCCTCGCTCAGTGGGTTAAGGATCTGGTGTTGCCGTGAGCTGTGGTATAGGTTGCAGATGCAGCCTGGATTCTGCGTTGTTGTGGCTGTGGTGTAGAGTGGCAGCTATAGCTCTGATTCGACCCCTAGCCTGGGAACATCCACATAGTGTGGGGGCAGCCCTAAAAACCAGAAAGAAAAAAGAAAAAAAAAAAATCCTCTTCCATATCTACTGAAAAATAAGCCAAGTATGTCAAGGAATTTTCCCAGAGATGGCCCAGACAGAACAAGATTGAAGTGAGTCATCAAGAGCTAACTAATATAATCTCCTAAGAAGCAAAGTGTGCAAACTCACCTAAGGTATCAAGGGCCTTTGAATGCCCCAGCTAAACATCTGTGCAAATTAGAAATAAGCACCACTACTTGGGTGAGGACTCAGTTCCCCTGGCCTGGGCAAGTAAACAATGCACTTATGAAAATTTGTAGATAATTCTTCTTTCTCTGGGTAGCAGCAAGTCTTAGTCCAGGGCACACAGTCCAGTCAGCAAGAATATGAGTTTCAGCCCCCATTCAGCCATTCAGAGTTGGGGGAAAGAAAGGCAAGGGACAGAGAAGGACAAGTCCACCTGGATCCCCCTGCACCACCACATCAGTGTCATGGAGCAAACCACCTCAAGCAGGAAGAAGTAGGGATTTTGCTGATCCCATTTTCCTGTGGTGGATTCCCCCTTCCCCAAATGATGGAATACCGCTCTAAATTGAAGGAGAATTTTTCCAAAAAGAAAAAGAGAGAGAGAGAGACGGGGAAGGAAAGGGGGGAGGTAAGAAGAAATAAGGGAGGGAGGGAAGAAAGGAAGGGACAACGAAGGAAGGGAGGGAAGGGACAAAAGAAATTTAGGGAAAACAGCAACCTCCTACCTTAGACTCAGTTTCATCGCTTCAGGATAACACTGCAAGACGAAAGTATGGGGCTGAGAAAATAGATGAGGTCATACAACCAAAGAACAAACAGGCAGCTTCTCACCAACTGACAAATTCATCCTGACTCCAAGGCATTTTCCTAAAACAAAAGGACATTTACCCAGATTGGCAGGCAGATAACAGAAAAATGACATCATATACCTAAAAGAAATCTCTAGGGTAAAGGGGAAATCAGATATGGAATCCTGACAGCTGGCTTCAATAGGTATATAACATGCTGTCCCCTTCTGAGACTGCCTATGGGCCATTTTTCTCTCAATTCCTCTCCATCTGCCTAATAATCAAACTATTAATATGAATCTGTATTATCTCCTTTTATCATAAGATAAAAAAGGAAGTGTGAAAAACATCAAGCTAAGCAGTGAGCAGACCCAAAGAGAAGGAGTCATCTTAATTTTTGCTCAAATAACAGATCAAAATAGACCTGCCTTCTATCAAAGATAAATATACACAAAATAAACAGTGTTAAGTCCTTTGAAAAGTTTTGGCAAGAAAATAAAAATAACACGATAAAGCTGGAAGAGTGTATTTTTACGAAGATATATTCCAAGAAACAAACATTCAAGCATCTTAGAACATTGTTTTTATAATCTTTAAATTGAAAGATAAGATACAGGGAGATATTTTTGAAAGGGAGTGACTACATGAGCAAAAAAAGGTAAAGCATGTAAGGTGACCAATAGTGTCATGACAGTATATAAAAGAACATGCACAACTGTAAAGAACTAAAGTGACCTTGCAGAACTAAAGTGACCTTGCAGAATGTGGAGAGAGATTTAAAATATTCTCTCAGAAAGAAAAGGTAAAGGAAAAAGAAATGAAAAAAGGTCAAAGAAAAGTATAGAAGAACAAGCAGTAGAAATCGGACAGCTGGATAATTCATCTTCCTTGAGAAGAAAATAGAATATGCCAGTCCAAAGCCATTTAAAAAGTAGGGCTTTAAGCTTCCAGCATTCTCCTCCAGTTTATTCTTACTAAAAACTGAATGCTGAGGTTCCCATCATGGCTCAGTAGTTAACGAATCCGACTAGGAACCATGAGGTCGTGGGTTCAATCCCTAGCCTTGCTCAGTGGGTTTAAGGATCTGGCGTTGCTGTGAGCTTGGTGTAGGCTGCAGACATGGCTTGGATCTGGTGTTGCTGTGGCTGTGGTATAGGCTGGTAGCTACAGCTCCAATTCGACCCCTCCTAGCCTGGGAACCTCCATATGCCGTGGGAGTGGCCCTGGAAAAGACAAAAAAAAATAAAATAAAAATACATAAAAAATAAATAAAAACTGAAAGCTTAACAGTCCAATTCATTGATCCTCCTGCCTGGTTTGTGGGTTGTTTTCCATCAGAGCCAAATATGAGAGCTGTAACTCAAATGTCTTGTCTTAAAAGAGAATAAGTGAATTATACATTAGATAAAAATAGGACAGCAGTGAACTATAGGATGCTGGTTTAGATATTGAGCAGTCATAATCAAAATGACAATAACAACAACTTCGGTATACTGAATATCTTCTGTGTCAGGGACCACACACAGCATTATCTAATTTAATAACCACCAAAAGCCCTATGGGGAAAATAATATTATCATCACCATTTCACTGATTGGTAAATTAAAGCTTGGCAGCACTGAGTAACTGGTCAAAAATCACACCGTCTAGAGAAGGGCAAACAGAAACTTGAGTCTACTTTATCTTTCTCCTGAGACCATGTTCTTTACCACCAGTCTTTGCCATTGGATGATGGTTCAAAAAGTCCAAGTTATCCTAGATTGTGATGCTCATTCTCAAGATGTTCCTTTGTGGTCGCATCAAAGCCTGTACTTTCAGATGCAGCCAGTGAGGAATCAGGAGCGACTGGATCTCTAGAGTGAGCAAATCAACCCCTGAGAGTCTCTGCCCAGTTAGGTTCTGATGATTTCTATGATGCATAGAAATCTGTAGTTTGTTATCAGCCACAGCCCAGAACAACATTAATCCCTGAATAAAGCCTAGCGTTGGGTGTAAGTGAAACCTGGGCTGCTCCAAATGAAGAAGACATGACAAAAGAGAGATGGAGTGGGGAAGGCAGAGAATAGACAACAGTTCCTAGAATAAATGGTTATTAGAATAAATGCAGCTTTCTAACTAACCAAGCAGATTCCAGCTGGTCACACAAACTCCACCAGCTGGACAGGTCCTATCTACTTCAGAGAGGTCATTAAATATCTAAAGAACAATAAGGCTATCTCCAGATTTGGCCTTACTTTTGTTGGTATGTACCTTGGTTATAAGGGCCTGCTGCTTTTTATGAAAAATGTCAAGTAAAAGCACTGAGTCAATTTATAAACTGAAAGGAAAACACTGACTTCCCCTGGACAAATATGATAGAACAGAAAATGTGTCAATGATACAATAGGGAAAAACAACCAAACAAACAAAACCTTTCCTAAAGGAAAGAAATGAATAAGTCTACAAAATAATAGGACATACCTGTATATTTATCAAGCCAATGAAAGTAAAATAAAATAAAACTGACCAACACCTTGATATATCTTAATAAAATTATCGAATTTCTAGGATGAGAAAGAAACCTCCAATTATCCAGACAGAAAAAGAAGGTGACCTAGAATAAGTAACAAAAAAGGCTGGCTTCAGACTTCTCCCCTGAAACATTAGATTCTAGATGAAGATGAAGCGGCTTCAGGGAGTTCCTACTGTGGCTCAGCAGGTTATGAACCCAACTGGTATCATGAGGATTCGAGTTCCATCCCTAGCCTCGCTCGGTGAGTTAAGGATCCTGCATTGCTGCAAGCTGTAGTGTAGGCCGAGAGCGGTAGCTCTGATTCAACCCATAGCCTGGAAACTTCCCAAGTGCAGCAGTAAAAAGAAAAAAAAAAGCCGCTTCTACCCTAAATCCAATGTTCCTCTGAAGTCTCAGAGTGCACATTCCCATAGGAAAGCTTCTGCAAAGTCTTGTTGCACACATGAAAAGGAATATCAAACATTAGGTTGACTATGTATATTAACTTACTGCTTCTCATAGCTGCCACAGAAAGTGATGTTATTATTTTAGCAAAGAGGATCCTGAAGGACAGGGAACTTAGTAAAGTGGCTGAAATCACATATCCTGAAAGTAGCAGATGCTATGATTTGCACCCAAGCACACCAGCTCCAAACTCTGTACTTTTAACCATTATGTTACTTGAAAACTAACAAATCATCTAAAATAAAAAATAATGTACAAGTACTATACCAGTGATACCACTATCATCAGCCCATTCTGGATAGCTCCTCTCGTCCCTCAGGTTTAAGGTTAAATGTCATTTCTAGGGAAATCTTCCCTGTGACATCCTCCAGACTAGGTCCACCACTCACTAAAGAGAACTCCTTAGGTCTTTCAAACGGAGGAGATTTACAAGGGATCAGTTACAAAGATGCTGAAAAAGCTGTGAAAAACAAATAAGGGATAGTGAGACAAAAGATTAAGAATAGAGTTTAATAACAGTAGGAAGTTACAATTATCTCTGTGGTATAAAAGGACAATGGCCACAAGCAGGATCCTAGAAACCATAGCTTTTCAGAGGAAGCCAGAACCACAAAGTGAGGGACTCAATAGCAGGAGCTAGAAACCCAGAAGAGATGTAGCCATCACTGGAATGAGCAGAGAAATAGAAAAGGGGAACAATACACTGGACACCCCTGACCTCCACCTTCCAATCTCCTGCCACCAGCCCCCATGGCCAAACCTATATGAAAGGCCCAGGATAAGGAAAGCTGGACAATGTTTTTCCCTATGACATGGAGCAGAACAGGAGAAGAACAGGCACTGCAGATAAACTTCTCTGGCTATACCACCAAATACCCCCATAATATCCTTACTGTAATATGCATTACCTTTGTAACGGATGGTTTGCCTCCCCAAGGCACTGCTTGCTTGCTTGCTTGCTTGCTTTATTTATTTATTTATTTATTTATTTATTTATTTATTTATTTATGTATGTATTTAATTTATTTATTTATTTATTTATTTATGGCTTCCCCGAAGTATATGGAAGCAAGCTCCCAGGTCAGAGATTGAACCTGCCCCATAGCAACAACCCCAGCTGCTACAGTGACAACACCAGATCCTTAACCTGCTTTGCCACAAGAGAATTCCTGGCACTGCACCTTTTAGATCAGCCTTCAAGAAAGAGCCTGTGCAGTCAGCTGCCAGCCTCCAGCTGCCATACCTACAGGCTACACTGTGGCATTCACACCAAGCCAGTGCTGCTCTGAGCCAATGACTAAGCACAGCAGAGGTATTTGAGCTGGGCCATTCCTAGACCATGTGACTGATGTAACTCCTCTTTTGACTCAGGGCTCCCCATCAGCCTGACTGAGACTTTCTCCAGAGCTGCACCGTAGATGCAGGTTCTTCCTCCCCCTACCCCACTTCCTTCCTCTCTTCCAGCAACACTGTCAGACCAGCATCATGATCTGACAGCATCATGGTCTCTCCTCATCTACTCCCACTCCCTTCTCCATGATCCTTCCCAGGTATTTCCTTCAATCTCTTGGACTCCTAATTGCATCCTTGCATGTGCTTTCTTGGAAAACCCACCAAACTATAACCTCCTGGAGAGGAGAGAATGTGTAGATCTTATTCATTGCTATGGCCTCATCCTCCAGTATAATACTTGGTACAGGGCTAGCACTTGCCACATACTCAGTATTTACTCTGAGTAATTGTCAAATGTTTGAAGAATTAAATTGACACCTCACAATACATTTTCAGTAATAAGTATTAATCATGAACATATTTGGAACAAGCAGTAAATAACTTGCCTTCAGATGAGGATTCATTATGAGTCATCTTGCAGTTTGCAGCTTGCTCTCATACAAAAAAAAAAAATTCTGTATTAATCATGAAGGTGAGTAATATACCAACATTCCTGGACTTGACAAAGTGGATAGCTCCTAGAATTCTTCCTTGGTTTCCAAGTGAGGCAAATAACTTTAAAGTTGGTATTTGAAATTTTTCAGATTTTCACTATTCACTGAAAGATATGTGTATTCAGCAGATAGGGAACAAAGAATCCAGACTACGTAAGGTCAGAAGACAAGATTATTAATAGGATTATTCTTGTAGTCAGGGAACTGAACACTATAGAATCCAATTTAACTGTCCCTTTCCCTGTTGGCCCCTTATTTGAATTTTACTCTTTTTTTTTTCCTTTTTCAGAAGGGAAAACATTTAAAATATCTGAATCAAAGCTAAGATTACAAAAACGAAGCACACAGTGCTACAGAGTGCTAGCAATTTTCTTTCATCTTACTCCACAAAACCAAGAGCAAGATAAGAAGATAGGATGTCGAGAGAAATAATAGGCATCATGTTAAGTGCCAAGTTCTTTTAAAAAGTCTCCTTTGCCACTAAGATTAACCCCTTCTTAAGACAAAAATCTGAAGTAGGCAAATACTTAGGTGCTTTTGTGCGAAATTTCTGGAAAAGTCTCAGGCTTACTTTGCACAATGAATATGGATTCATTCACAGTTCCAATGTCTATCATATTTCTGAAAGTAATTACATAAAATAACTTAAGAAAAAGCACAATTGTTCTCTTTAACCCATATTTCTTGTATATTGGCAGGTAAATCTACAGGTTTAATGAGATTGCGTTTCTATTGTTTTGGCAAGACTTCTTCAGAGATGATGCCGTGAAGTTCATCCACTGGGAGGCACCTAATATCAGGTCATCATCCATTTAGGATGATAGCAGACATTGACGCTCAATGCCCAGCTCCTTCTGGCCAGTAGGAGTTGCAAAATTTTACTGTAATATTATTTTTTCTTCATTTATGAACTATAATAATTTATAAAGAGAAACTATCGCACCAGTAATTTGATTATCTTAGCTGAAGTTAGTATAGAAAAGGCAAAATAAAAGCTTTACTCTATTAATTTACTTATTAGCTTTCAAAATAGGATCCAGAGGGTCCTCCCAAAGTGACTAATGAATCTCTCTTTTTTTTATTTTCGTGTCATTTGAACTTATTCTTTATATTTGGTGTGTTTTCATCTCTTGCAACATTATCTGTATTCGAGCACAAATGAAGGCATCTTTAGCCAAGTGTCAGCCTGCTCAAGGTGGTTCTAAGTTCCTTTGAAACAATCTCAGTAGTCTTTGATAACGGCTACACCTTCAGATATGACAAGCTTTCCATGCTCATCTTCTGCATTTCCTGCCCCAGACCTGAAATCAGCCTCTTATCCAAGAAGTAATGGTTTATGTGCAGGGGGACATGTGACCTGGTGGTGCCCATTTGCTGCTTGGGTTGATAACTGATCTAGGCCTTTGCAGGGAACAAAGCTAGGAAACATGTAGTTTGAAGAAAGGGTAAAATATATCATGTGACCATACCTCCTCAATACTCCAACTCAAATGCAGGACTAATGGTTTTTTTGTTGTTGTTGACTTTTTGTCTTTTTATGGACGCACCCACAACATATGGAGGTTCCCAGGCTAGGGGTCTAATTGGAGCTACAGCTGCCAGCCTAAGCCACAGCCACAGCAACGCCAGAACTGAGCCATGTCTGTGACCTACACCACAGCTCACGGCAACGCCAGATCCTTAACCCACTGAGCAAGGCCAGGGATTGAACCCGCAACTCCATGGTTCCTAGTCGGATCCATTTCCGCTGCGCCACAACGGGAACTCCAGGACTAATGGGATTTTACAAGTTTTGCATTGTAAGCTGGCAGTATAGGCATGCAATCAGAAAAACTCTAATGAGGGAAAAATAGAACCATCTTGTTTCTTTAAAAAAGAGAGAGAAGATGACAGGGATAGAGATGGAGAGATGAGGAGAAACTTACTGATTAGAAGAGAACTAAAATACACCTACTGGGATGGTTATTATCAAAAACGAAAACACTTTTAGTGTAGAAATGGACATTCACACCCCTCTCCTCCTACCAGCCCTCAGAGCCCATGGTTTTAAATATCTGGGAAGTTGTATAGTTTTTCATTTCAGATTTTAAAAAATAAAATTCTTTTGATCTTGTTAAAAAATACATAACAAAATAAGTATTGGTGAGGATGTGGGGAAATTGGAACCCTTGTGTCCTGTTGGGGGGAATGTAAAATGGAATTACCAGTTGATCTAGAAATTCTATTTGGGGAATATACCTAAAAGAATTGAAGGCAACGTCTCAAAGAGATATTTGTATATCCATACTCATAGCATCATTATTCTCAATAGCCCAAAGGTAGAAGCAATCCAAGTGTCCATTGATGGATGACTGGATAAATAAAATGTGGTATACACATACAATGGAATAGTACTCAGCCTTAAAAAGGAAGGGAGTTCTGGCACATACTATAATACAGATGAAACTTGAAGACATTATGCAAAGCGTAATAAGCCAGTTACAAAAAGTCAAATGCTGTGTGATCTATTATATGAGGTACCCAGAGGGGTAAAATTCATAGGAATAGAAAGTATAATGGGGCTGAGAAAGACTGAGAGGAGGGAGGAATGAGGAGTTATTGTTTAATGGATACAGAGTTTCAGTTATGGAAGATGCAAAGGATTTGGAGGTATATGATGGTGACAGTTGCACAATGTGAATGTACTTAATACAACAGAACTGTACACTTAAAAATGGTTAAGATGGCAAACTTAATGTTATATGTATTCTACCACAAATTTCAAAAATAGAATTAAGAAACATATAAACAAATTGCAATGTTATTTGGATCCAGATTCAAAATTTAAAAACAAAAGTCTAAGGTATCATAGTGTGTATTCACCCAAGAGCTGTCATTTCAGGAAACAGAATTGTGGGAACAGGGAAAGTATCACTGGAAAGGAGGAAATGCTGACATAAAGTTGCATTAAGGAGGTCACCTATGCCTAGGGGCCGATTCTGCCTGGGCCACTGAGAAGCACAAGGCAGGCTGCCAAGAATTGTCTTCTTGCAAGACAGGGGGTCAGTGCTGCCCCTGGGTTTTTATGACCCCCACTTCTGAGATGCACTATACACTCAATGGTGTGTTGTCTCCCTTTGGGACATGGGACTCACGCTCAGAGTGAGACACTGCCAGCAGGAAGGAGCCTGGGCACACATAAAACTCTGAGGCTGAAATAATGAAGGGGCTGAGAGGATGTGATCTAAGGACCTTCAGGCCTCTTCACAAGAGACCAGGTGGGAAATAAGGATACTGACTGAATACTAATGATAAAGAAGAAGGATGGTTAACTTTTTGTTAGTCATGATCATTACACTGTGCTGTGTTTAAGGCAGGAAATCCAAAAAAGAGAAAGAAAGAAAGGAAGGAAGGAAGGAAGGAAGAAAAATGGAAAGAAAAGAAAGAAAGAAAATACTTGTTTTAGAGAAACACTTTGGGATATTTACAGATGAATTGATAGGATATCTGGTATTTGCTCCAAAATAAATAGAAAGGGATACTTCTCTACTTCAGTGGAGGATAGAGAAATAAAATTGGTTATGAGTTAATACTTGTTGAAGCAAAGGAATAAGTACGTGAGGGCTCACTATAATATTCTATCTGTGCATATAAAATTTTCCATAGTAAAACTTTTAAAAAATATAATTGTTTGACAACACTCGTAAAGATAGCCTCTTCACTTCACTAAAGCCAAGTATCTTTCTATGATGCTTGTTTTGGTTAGTCATGACAATTATTTTCCATTCTCAAATCCTGAAAGTTTTCTTAGGTGTGGGTCTTATGGTCTAAAAACAATAATTTCCTCCTGAATACAAAGTCTGAAAATGTTTGCAATTAAACACATAATCTCAGAGACTTTAAAATAAATGTTAATTATTCATGCAATGTAAGTATTTACTGCCCATACTTTTATACCTATTTCCTGCTACCAGAAAATACTGTAAAATTTAAACTTAACTTTTGCAGCAGTATACCATTCCTTATAGCTTGATATAATAAATACTAAAATAAGAAAGCCTACACGCAAGCCTTAGTAGTATCGTGGCCACAAGTTCCAAAAACTAAGTGTTGTGCAGTGAGAAACCTGAACCTACTATAATCGCATGTGAGTTATTTCCTCAACAAACACAGAAAATGTCCTGAAAAGTCAAATAGATACTTTGCATTATCTTTTCTGAACAATGCACTATTCTGCCTTATCACATTTTGCCCACTTCTACATTGGTCATTGTTCTTTGGTGGCAAAGCAGCAGGAACCTGTTGTTTACTTAATCTAGAAAGGAAATCATTGGGAGGATACAGGAAAGCTTAGAGAGTGGTGGGGGAAAAAAGCTGAAGCAAAAAAAAAAAAAAAAAAGGACAGAGACCAGAAGAGCATCAGATGTGGTGGTGGCAGGAACAAATGGATGATTTCAGGGTACCACCACCAGGGTGAATGGCCTAGAACTATGCTAAGCTTTCAGTTCCTCTGCTCAAGATTCTTTTTCCCTGGAAGTCTCAGTGGTATAACTTGGGCTGGGTCCTCTCCGTTGGTCTTGACTGACAAGCTTAGCATTGCTGTACTGGTGAGGAGGATTAGTTCCTTAAAGCAAAAATAGAACCAAAAAAAAAAAAAAAAAAGGAGAAGAAAATTGCAGGCTGGGCAAGCAAAATCAACAGAGGCCTTCTCCTGCCTCCTTCACTGAAATGCAAGAGGCTCATTCATTTCAGTATCCAAAGAACACAGCTCAGGTATTGGTTAGGAAATGTATATACTGAATATTTACACTGACCATAGTAGGTCCTGTCAAGAGCATGGACTTAACGATGTCAAAAGGCAATGCCATCCAACACATGATTTGACTAAGTCAACACTAACTTGATAGACATACTGGGAGGCAACAGATGAACCCAAGCTCCTTAAAGAGCCAAATAGAAATAGAATGAATGGAAGAAGCAAGAGAGAAGTACACTTTGGGTTGACCTCATAACTCCACAGCAATCAGAGGTCTTTGTTCAAAATGTTATGCTGCCTCTGTACACATATATCAATTAGACAATTTCTTGATTGATTTCACGAGTCCATTACTTAATTTGTATATGGAACCCCCAGCATTAAGACAAAGCTACAGTGTGAGACTCAGCCAGTCGTGGTTATAGTATTTCTTACTCTGTGTGCAGTGAATTATTGATTACATATTGATCTGGTAGATACATTCCTACATCTTTGTCAGTACTATCATTTCTGAACATGAAGGGCAGAAATATTTTGCCATTAATATGAAGGACTACCTGATATTTCAGGAACACAGACAAGAGGCATTCTTTATTGAAACTGAGAATGTTATACAAGCAATTATATAAAACATGTCAGTGCCTAGCCATTTCTAAATCAACACTATAATCCATTAATTTTAACATGCAATTTATGAAAGAAAGGCTGTGAGTACAAAGCTCTTTTTTTTTTTTTTTTTTGCCTTTTCTCGAACCGCTCCCACGGCATATGGAGGTTCCCAGGTTAGGGGTCGATTCGGAGCTGTAGCCACCCGCCTACGCCAGAGCCACAGCAATGCGAGATCCGAGCCGCGTCTGTGACCTACACCACAGCTCACTGCAACGCTGGATCCTTAACCCACTGAGCGAGGGCAGGGAACGAACCCGAAACCTAGTCGGATTCTTTAACCACTGCGCCACAACGGGAACTCCCAAAGCTCTTTTTTTAATGCAGGTAACTTTAATAGCAACATACATGCCGGAGTAAATATTATTTCACATTCCATTCATGCAAATGGAATTATATACAGTGAGCTACCAGATTAGAGATAAAAATAAGTCACTGAAATAATGTTCAGAATTCTAAGATAAATATCAATAAAAACAATGGACAATTTCTAAAGCAACCACAATATGCTTTCCTTGTATAGACATAGATATACTCACACACTAAGGAGAAAGTAGATTATACATTAGCTTGTTCTGGAAGGTCTGGATACTTCTGCACTTTTCTAATTATTCCCGTTTCTCTACAAAGATGTCTGATCAGCCAGTAAAATCAAAGTTGTTTAATAGAACCCTTTCGTACATAAAAAGTCACTGGCTGAAGAAACCCATATTCCCAAAGTACTTCCCTTCTCTACTAATTGTGTTTTTACTTGGAAATGGCTTCATGGTGGCAGTTAAGAGGAAAGAACCCTGAATGTCAATTCTTCAATTCAAGCCAATTGTCTGAGGGAAAAAAATTTAGAGAGGAGAGGTATAAGAAGAAAGAAAATCTTTCACACATAAAATATGTTCAGGAAGTGCTAGTTGAATGAGCAGTGTCAGGGATCCCAACTTGAGCCTACACTGCTACTGTATTTCAGAAATCTGTCTCGACATCTCAGGCAAACAGGTAAAAAGGACCTGACAGAAACTTATTTGCTTCAAGGGATGTAGAACTTTCCAGAGAAATTCACCCCAAGAGAATAAAAATGACCCCCCAACAATCAATGACTTGGCTGGTTGAAGAGACAACCCAGGTGCTAGCACTCACTCCTTTCATCCTCTGTCTGGCACCCGGGGGAAGAAGGGGCTTGGGGTATAAAACCCCAGCATTTTATTTCATGTAACACCATACACACAAAGGATAGTGGCACCAGCACTGCCATGTCTGTCCACCCTAACAGATTCCAGCACAAAGTGGGAGAGGGGTCTCATTGCCCATTTTGCCATAGACTATCCTTCAGTTTAGCTGCTGAGAGGGCTCTGTCTTGTCCCTGGTGTACCCCTCAGGGAGTTGCAGTGCCTGAGGGAGGGAAGAGCAGCATGTGATGGCTGGGCATTTCTTGGGCACATGTGGAAATACCCTGGGGACCACTGTGTGGAGCTTGAGCAAGTCACTGGGAGAGCCTGTCAAATTTGGGACATTACTGATAATGTGACTCCAATGAATCTACAGATTAGTGAGCCTGAGTCAACTCAGGGAACAAATAAATGAATAAACCCTAATCACTTTAAAACACTTGCTCCCTTCACATACCTGACTTCAATCAAAACTAGAAGATGGTGATGTCACTGGAGACTGACGTATCAGGACAAAAGATAACAGTGGGAAATATCTGGGCTTATCCTAGCCAACAGTCTCTGACAATCATTATGTTTTTCTTTGAATCCCATGGTTGTAGTAAATCAATCCAAGCAACTCCTAAGCTCCTTAAAGACTTGCTTGTTTTTTTTTTTAAATATGCAGTCTGGATAGTTTCTTTCAACCATTTCCATGTCATCTTGTCTCATCATATCTGATAAGCAAAAAAATTAACTCAGGTTGACATCCTCCCTATGAGAGATGCAGAGCTATTGAATTATCTAAAGATGGTTCTAAATACCAGCCTTTAACTGATAACTGATCAGCAAAAAGCAAGCATTGTTTCCGACATGCCATGTCACATTTCTAACTCTTCACTCTGCATTGTGCTACATCCTGCAATGTCAGCTAACGTGGAAAGCAGCAGTACACAATATGACGGGGTGACTTAAAATTGAATGAAAGCCACTATTCAGGCTGAGCATCCATTTTATGCCTTCCATTAGGAAAAATATAAGGGCAAAGAATGAAAGGTTATTTTCAGAAACCATTGTTTGAAATAAGCTATGCTTCCTTGAATACTTACATAAAATGTATCTCTTTTTTTGTATCTTTACTCAGTGATTTATTATTGTGAAAGCCAATTTAAAAGATAAATCCTATACCATTTCCCTAATTAACCTGCACTTATACATGCTGTCATCTTATTCCATAATATAGTTTTTGGCTTGAAATCACAGGCCTTTTAAATTCTGGAGTTGGAAAGGACCTGGGAGATAATATAGGTCAAACCATTACTGTACTGATGAGGAAACAAAGCCAGGATGTAAAATGATTTGTCTCAAGTCACATTGCTAATTAGTGGCAAAGCTCCTGCTAGAACCTGTATCCCCTTTCAGTCAGTGTCTCTCAATTACACCATGTGGGTTGTAAGCTGCAGAGAGGAAATGCAGTAAACTGGAGGGCACCTTGAGATTATTTACAATGTTTATAAACGGCAGACAATTAGACCTAACATGCTCTGACTGAATTTCTGTTTTATTTTCATTTCTAGCCACATTTCAGTGATTGAAGAGAGCTTGCTATTAGAATGGTCAAGAAACAAAATCCTGTGAATCTGACAAAATGTGCTGTCTAATAAGCTAAAACTTAAATGAATGGAAATGACCAAAAAAAAACAAAACAAAACAAAACAAAACAAAACACGGGGGGAGAGGGTACGGATCCGGAGAGGAGAGAGCAGAGAAAACCAAGGATCAGAGCCATTAGTTTGCCCAAGGTGACCAGGAAGCAAGCATGCACCAAATCTTTCCTGCAGCATGTGTAAGTTCCTGGGCCAGGGATCGAACTCAAGGCACAGCAGTGACAATGCCGAGTCCTTAGCCACTAGGCCACCAGGGAAGTCCTCAGCTCTCTTTTAAACAAATAGTTGCTAACCAGATCTTTCATAACTCAATTGCCTTTCCAATATAAATAACTATCATACCAAATACATGAGTTCCAGTTAGGTTGTGACAGATGATAAAAAGGAGGAAGAGCAAAGAATACAGCCATATGCTTGAAAAATACTTCAAAAAGCTGGCTGTATTTCAGGGGGAAGGAGAGACCAGCATGGAGGGATTTCAGGAGAAACACAATCTCTCCTCCCACGTACCATCAAGGCCTAAAACAATTATGGCTGCTTTGTCTTAAGGATTTTTGGTTTTTGTGCACAGATTGCCCATCCTGAAATTTTTGCACAGTACTGTCCACGTCGCTCTCATTAACACATTTAACTAAATTCAGTGTCGACTTTGCCACTTTCCTAGACTCCCTTAGCTCTCTGACTGTGGCACTCATTCCCAACTGTGCTTCGCTTTTTATATGCACCTAAACCATTTTTTAATAATATACCACTCCTCCTTGAAAATGAAGACTTTCACCCATTGTCTCTGCTCCCTCCAGCCCTGAGGCACAGTGCTTGCCATCTTCATAGGAAATAGACATAGCTGTCTAGACCTGAAAATCTAAACAGTACTCTCTGATGATTGTTTTCCATATCTTGGCCTACCACCAAAATATGATCTTCTACCCTTCCTAGATGGAAAAGCATTCTGCCTTTGAGACAGATGCAAAAAAAAAAGGATGTGAACAAGTAGGTTTTTATGTTATTTGTTGACTTTGTACCACCACTCCAAACACTAAGCACTGATGATGCTTTAAAAGCCTCTTGTCCTCTTTGGCCTTTTTCAAAAGTCTCTGTTCCTTCTGAGTCTTAACCTTCCTGACTCTCTTCATGAGGATTTCTGTGTGTCTCTCCTGGTTGTACTAGATCATTCACTCATTCTTCCTTTTGTTGAGCACAGCCTGTTAGACCCAAGAGAACCCAAGTGGTTGGTCCTCAGCCAGCCTTGGAGCTTCCACAGATCCCTTTCTTTTTATTGCTTCATGGGGGAAGGTATATTTCAGAAGTAATTTTTAGAATTCCATTTTCAGAGCCTCCTTTTCATTCTAAGTTATCTTTCCTATTAAAGTTTGGCTGTACCGAGTCCTGGGGTAGAAGGGAACACCTCCTATTCCAGAACTGAAAGGGGGTGGGAGATGAGATTATCAGGGTTACAGCAGTGGGTAACCATCTGGGCATCTTCATCTTCAGCCTTTTAACATAGTAATGATAAGGACATCAATGTCTCTCCTCTCTTCTGCTGAGGGCCTATGGGTCACTTCACTACTTTGAAGGTAAAAGAAAGAGAAAGATGTCTCAGGACACATAGGAATAATTTGTTTGCATTTCTGATTGAAGCCATGGTAAGGAAAACCAATGGCTAAAGTGAGGTCTGCTATGCTCCTCAGAGACTGAGTGGCCAGTAGCCCCTTTACCACAAATAGCAGAGTGACCCTATAATAAACTGAGAGTTTTCACACCTCAGGGAGTGAATGCCACACATCCTGTATGGATGAGAGGCAACTACACTTTCACATATGCCATTCGTGGAGGCTCCCACGTGCACTCAATTTCGCACCAACTCAAGGCCCTGTTTGGACCCAATGATTCATCATGGATGCTGAGATGTGGCAGGTGAGCAATGGTACCCTGAAGACTCTCTCTGCCCACCTGTGAGTCACACCTTCTGTCACCAGACATCATGTGGCTTCTATTCACTGACTCACCACTGCCAAGAGTGGAGGTGCCAGGAGAGACAGGTGTTCCCGCTGCTCCTTTTGACATCACAGTGCCCCCAGACAGCTGTCAGAAATCAACTGAGTACTACATGCCTTCTTCCTCCCACCTCCAACCTTCTCCTTCCCAGGGCCCATCTCCCTCCTTACTGTAAGGTTGGAGGGCTTTGTGCCCACTCCAGAGAAGCCTCCAGATATGGAAGTACTCACTACTCTGGTGAAACCTCTGAGGAGTAAATGCAATAGAGGGCTTCTATTCCCTTTAGGCTCTGTGGCTGGACACATGGGAACAAGTCTGAGAGCAGAGTTTCAATTACTGTCAGAATTTTCCATAATCTGCCAATCAGTTGCTTTGCAACATCCTCCAGTCCTTGGATGGGAGGCCTGTGCCAATTTGCATGGATGCTTTGTAAAGATGAAACCCAAAAGGCATACGTATGCTCCAACATGGCTGCAATTTTAGCTGTTCTGAGAACACAGCAAGATAAATAACCATGCCATGAGAAATTACAGCATTATGTACTGCAATAAATATGACAAATGATAGGCCAGATATTCATTGGCTCATAACAGTTGGCAGGCATAACCATCTGTGGATCCAAAGTTCGAACTATTTGTTTTCTCTCCTACAGCTGCCTAGATCTTTGTCCACCTCTCTGAAACCTCTGGCCTTTACGACAGCCTGGACAACCCTGTGAAACCTTTGACTTTATTAGATTTTAATTAAGAAATACAGGTATTGCCACAGAAAAGGCAAAACTCTGTGTGTATAGGAGAGAAAACATAACCAGAGACCTTGTGTTCCTTTTCTTAATGTAGAGAAGCTTTTTACTTGCAGAGAATCTAAAAGCAGGAGAGGCAAACCTAACGATAATTAAGAAAAATGATGGTGGTTGTTGCCACAGAAGAAATAAATCTTCTGTGTCTCCCGTTTATTTATTGATTAAACAAGGAACCCTACAATGGATTTAAGTCCCTGCTTTAGTCACTAGAAAGGTAACACCAAAGTCCATTATTTCATTATGTGAAATTCTAATCTATATTTCTCATTTAGAATCTAAATCCTCTGCTTGGTTGAAATCTCACAGCTTCCACCTCTGATAAGAGAAGCCTAATGAGCCCTAATGTCGCCCCAGCAAAACTCGCCCAATTAGAGCAGCCGTTCACAAAAAAAAGTATACTGTGAACTTCTAATGCAGAACCTTGACAGTTAGGAGTTGAAAAATCCATGCTAAGAAAAATCAGATTTTTAAACAGGTATCTTTCTAAGCTTAACTATTTCCTGCTCCTAATTCTTCTGTCTTAGCCATACACTAGAATATAGGGAAGGGTTTTATCAGAAAGGCAGAGAAAAGGATTTTTCAGGGCAGTGAAAGATGCTAACAGTTCCCTGTAATATAAACCTTTTCCCCAGTTAGGAATCTGACCTGGGATTGAGTAGCTCAGCAGAACTGATTTTCTCATTATTAAATATTTTGTCTTTTGTATAAATGTTTCTCTTTCAGCACTTATTAAAATAAAGCAAAATGACCAGACCCAAGAGCAAAATTCCTTCTACGCTTCTCACACATAAAACACCAAACCAACCAGTCATTAAGAGTAGATTTTGGAAAAAAGAGAAACTGCAGGACTATGAGATCACTCTGCTACCACTTCTTATCCAAGTACCACAGCATCACCACTAAATCAATATTGCTAGAGTAAAGTAAATCTATTCAGCGATATTTATTGACCCAGTGGGCACTGGGTGCCTTCTATGTACAAAGCAGTGAGTAGAGTTTGGGGGAATGAGGGAGTGAGAATAAACCAGACATGCCCCCTGCTTAAGCCTTCCAAAGAATGAATCATTCTAATGTAGGGCAGAGAGGACTAAGATATACAGTGAGGGAAGCAGCAGACAGAGGGGATCAGTCAGCTCTGAGGACAGACCAAGAGGGAAGGTTTCCTGGAGGAAAGGGTACTTGAAGAAAAGGAAGACATGAACACGCTGACACAGGGAAGTAGGACTGGAAGAAACACGAAAACACAAAAGCATAAAGGTAGAAAAGTGCTTTAGAATGAAGTACAGTGAGAAAATGAGCAATGTACCAGGCATGCAAACAAGCACTGAAAATCATTCACTCACAAATATTAATTGAGGATTTCTCGGAGTATTTCTGGCACTCTTCAGAGCACTGGGGAGCTAGTACTGAGCAAAACCAAGAAAATTTCTGCTTGCACAATTATTTCCTAGTTGGGGAAGAGATATATTGAAAAAGGTAATGATATAACACATCAAATATTTTTAAATTATACATGTATTAGAGGAATTATAGAAGGTGTTCAGGGGAATTTCTCTAACAAGGTAACTCAAGCAGAAACCAAAAGTGAAGGTTAAGTATCTATTTAGAGGAATTATAATCCAGGCAGAGACCCGGAGGTGAGACATATCCAGTACAGTGTCAGGTTGAGGACAGAGAAGGCCAGGATGGCTGGGCGATGGAGAAAGAAGCAGGGAGTGATGTCAGAGAGATGGCACAGGGTGTGGGTGGTGGCCAGCCACATCTTCAGGACTTGTCTGCCTGAGTCAGGACTTCGGATTTTCCTCTGGGTAGGATGAAGAGACTTTGGAGGGCTTACAGCAGAGGACTGGATGACCCATCATATTTTGGGATGAGAACTATGACTCTTCTATGGAGGACAGACAGGGGTGGTAAGGAATCCAAGAGAACAATTAGAAGACCAGAGCAATAGCAAGACATGACAGCGACATGGAAGAGGAGTACATTGTGTATGTAAATACTGGCAGGGCAAGAAAAGGTTGAAAATAGCAATAGCAGGGTGTTTACTCCTAGTCTAAATAGGCTAAAATTCTCCCTCATTTACAAAAGTTTATTTATATACAGCTGCAAGTTGATTTTGACCCTGACAATCATATCATTCAAAATATACAAATAGCAAAGTTAGCTGGAATTACTCAGACATTCTAGCAATAACATCAACCCCTCCAAGCAGAGGAGGAATGAATGTGCAATCTGACTAATGGCATCGAGGTGCTGTCATGGGGGCCTTTCTCACCCAGGACTTTGGGACTGCAGTTCTCTCTATTCACAGCCTAAGTAGTTCCCAGGTTAAAAAACCACCAACACTCCTCTAATCCTCCTGCTAATGTAAACTATTAAAGGTAATAGTGGGGTCTTTGTCTCTAAACAGCCTTATCTTCCTTCTTAGTCAATTCAGCATAAACCTTCTCCAAGACCATAGATCAAGAAATGTGTGGCAGCAGGTGCTATTCCTGCAGTCAGGCAGCCAAGAAGGAGCAGGGAGTGACTGATGGCTGTTGACTCCCAGTAACTAGTGCTGCCGAAGATCTGCTTGCTCTCCAGCCTCCCATGTGACTTAGAGATACGGCTCCCCTCACTTAGTCCCAGATCCCTCACCCACACTCTTCCCCCCTTCAGGGCCCCACTCTGATTTCTATTTTCCCCCCATCTCCTATCACAGATTTAGTTTATTATTAACACAAGTTATCATGTCATGGGAGAGGTGCTTGTTTGATGGCTCAGGTATCTCAACAGTCTCATGATTGATAAGCTCTTAAAATCACCCAGGTAAAAACTGCTGCAGCAGAAGCCTCAGATCGAACAGAACAGACAAGGAGGACCATATTTTCAAATGCCCGTGGCAACCTCTAGGTCAGGTTCTTTCTCTGACCCAAAAATAAAAAAAAATAAAAAAAAAAAAAATTAAAAAAAAAAGGAAAAGAATCCACCAGTATAATGTGATGAGAAATGCAAGGTGATATGTCAGAAATAACAATGCAGGTCAAGTTGGCATTTGTTGTTACTGAAAGTGATGAGCGATATTCCTTCTCCTAGAACTGCTTTTGCTCCTCCAAGAAAAATAATTCTGTATCAGTCATTATCTTTTCAAAGCAATAGAATATGAGGTTTTTTTTTTTCTCATTATGAAAATGGTGGCCCCATTGTAAAATAAAGGTGACCATTATCTCTTGGTAAATGACACTGTTTTTTAAAAACAGCAAGCATTCACATAATTCCATCCTCAAAAATACTTTAAATGATTTTTCAGACTCCAATGTACATATAAGTCACCTTGAGATCTTGCTAAAAATTAGATTCTAGTCCAGAGGGTCTGGGGTGTAGCCCAAGCATCTGTATTTTTAACAAACTCCTAGGTAAAAGTTAACGCTGTCACTGGGCCAATCACTCATCATGTAGCAGGACATTCAAGAGTATTTTCAGAATTATGGTTTTGATTACTCTGTATTTCCTTTTGCTTTCTAGAATATGCTACTTTCTACTAGATTTGGATTTTGATCAGGACCCTTGTTTGCTCTTTCAGGGTGCTCAGAAGTTCTCTGATGATAGTATTTGAATATCTAGATTTTTTAACAATTACAGTTAGTCATGTATTACTGTCCTCAGTGTCAGACAGAATATTTATGATACTTACTCTGCATTTTATTGTTAATATATAGGTCACTATGCTGATGAGTTGACGTGGGGAAATTTTCTTTATTCATCCTTGGGAAAGTTAATAAATAAACCCTTTAGAAATCCAGTAAGCAAGAGTCAGATTGTTTTTAAAAAATACTGTATTTCTTCAGAAAATATTAAAGCTCTAACAACAATCTTTCTAGAGGGCAAAAAAAGATGCTATTTTACTTGCTCCTCGGTAGAGTGAAAGCTATGAAAAATGATGGAAGGGAGCTTAAAATAAAAATAATCTTATTTTACATTTTGATTCAGATCCTGTAATTTCAAAGAAAGCTTTTGAAGATAGATTGATTTTGATAATTTCCTGCATTCCACTTAACATCACCTGGAGCCAATCAAGAGAAATCAGAATATCTTGCTCTGACATTTGGGTGTGAAGCAAAAACAACACCTTTATATTTTAAACTTCACTCTTTCTAAAGTGAGAGGCTGAGAGGTTGAAAGTTCTGGTTTCATCCATGCACATAAGGAAACACAGCATTTGACCCACAGATAAGTTCAAATCAGTTTTGCTGAGCTGGCAGTTCTATTTGAAATCTCTCAAGTAGAATCTGTTGATCAAGCCAAAGTGCGTCCTATGGTTCATTTTGCAGATAAACATCCTCAAAAGCCTGTAGTTGAGAATATTTCATTTCCTTAAAACCCATGCCAATTTTAAGATTGTCAATTTATTTTCAAATTGCAGAGTTGGGATGGTATTTGAGTATGCAGGAGAATATATTGCTCAATTGTCATTTAACCATAGATTAAATGTCTGCATAAAAAGGAATGCATTTTACAATTTTCAAATTGATGAAAGTTTTATGGGGAGATGTAATGAGAATAAGGATGTATTTTATGCAGGAGGAAATGCTGTCTGGCACTGAGAACCATAGATAAGGATTTAAGAGTCTAGGATTGAATTGGTGGCATCACAAAAGATGCCTTCAGGCATGGATGCTCCAAGGTAGGTCAAAAGAGCATCAGCTGAATCATAAATGCTTACTGCTTCCTTTGTAAACCTCAAAGAATTTCTGGTTCCCAGGTGTAAGGAGAGGGCACGATCCCCTCAGATCTGGCTTGTGAAGTTGGCCACAGCGTCAAAAGCAGTTTAGCATAGAGCAAGGGTAGCATGTTATGGCGTCACAGGCATGGATTTCCCAACCAAACTGCCTATGTTTGAATCCACTTACTAGCTCTGTGCCCTTGGGCAAGTTACTTACTTGTGCCTGAGTTTCTAAGCTATAAAAGGAAAAAAAAAAATCTATGGCGTAAGATTGTTATGAGGATTAAGTGAGTAACATTTGTATAAGGCTCAGCTCAATCCCCGGTGTAAGTATAAGCACTTTGTATTTGTTAAATAAATGAATGAATAATAAAAAGCAAAGTGACTTAGATGTATTCTCTGGCTTCATATTGCCTCGTTTCAAATCTCAGTTCTGCTACTCTACTGGGCAGGTTATTATTCTAGCTGAAAAGTATAATATAATACTACCTACCATTATATGAGTGGTTGTGGGCAAGATGGTTGTGGGCAAGATACTAGCTATCTGAAGCCTGGTTCAACCTTACAGCAGTATACTTTCCCTGGTTGATGTATATGAGCTACTTTCCATACAGCAGACTTATTAAATTTGGTAAGTATGTCTTTAACTCATTGAAAAATTGTTTGTACAAGAAAGGGCCAGAGAAAGAAAACAAAACAAAAAACCCTGTAGTGTTATACCAGCAGTATTCATCAAGGTTAGCATCCACACATTAATCAACCCTCTCTGGGCACAGTCGTTTATCAATTATGACTCTACTTCACAGTACTGTCATGCAGCCCATATTTGACTATTTAGCCCACAAAAATAATCTCTTTTTATGGCGTGTTTTCTAACACAGAGTACATGATGATAACACCTTACATTTATATGGCATGTTAATGTTTTGTAAAGCTGTTCACATCCATTATTTTATTTAACTAGACATATCGTAAGAGGGTCATTTGTCTTTGAAGAAGCAGCTCTGAGGAAATTTTTCAAATTTAATTTAAAACCATACTTTCCCTGCTACCAAGAGTTATCATTGAAGATGGTATTTCCATCAATGGCTCCTTTCAGGTGACTGACTGTAGTCACCCGATCTCTGGATGTTTTAACATTGCTGCCCCAATGTTAAAACAGCTCTCTGTGTTCTCTCCTCTTCTCTCGGCTTCGATCCAATGCCACATTGCCCACTATTCTGATGACATCTCTACTTAAAAGTAAATTTTTTGTTCTTACTCATTCAAAATCTTCACACTTGCCACCACTATAGACTAGTTCTAACCACCTTTCCTTGACCCCAGTACCTCAAGATAAGGTGCACTGCCTCTTCTCCATTTAGTCAGTGCACGACCTAAGTATCAGTGTCATCCTGACAGTTCAGAGTCCACTTTTTCAGCCAAAAAATGATCTCTTTGCCTGGGACTTACTGTTTTTTTTTGTTTTTGTTTTTGTTTTTGTTTTTGTTTTTGTCTTTTGCCTTTTTTTTAGGGCCACACCCACGGCATGTGGAGTTCCCAGGCTAGTTGTCTAATCAGAGCTGCGGCCGCCAGCCTACACCAGAGCCACAGCAATGCCAGATCTAAGCCACGTCTACGACTTACACCACAGCTCACAGCAACGCTGGATCCTTAACCCAATGAGCGAGGTCAGGGACCGAACCCGCAACCTCATGGTTCCTAGTCAGATTCGTTTCCACTGCTCCACGGCGGGAACTATGATTTTTAACTATTTATTACTGTACTTCTTTTTTTTTTACTTTATTAAGTAAATATATAGCTCGCCTACTTTCAAAATGAATCGGAGGTGACTTAAAAACACATGAGCGGAGTTCCCGTCGTGGCTCAGTGGTTAATGAATCCAACTAGGAACCATGAGATTGCAGGTTCGTTCCCTGGCCTTGCTCAGTGGGTTAAGGGTCCAGCGTTGCCATGAGCTGTGGTGTAGGTCGCAGATGTGGCTCCAATTCCGTGTTGCTGTGGCTCTGGCGTAGGCCAGCAGCTACAGCTCCAATTAGACCCCTAGCCTGGGAACCTCCATATGCCGAGGGAGCGGCCCCAGAAAAGACAAAAAACAAACAAACAAACAAACAAAAAAAACACAAACAACCAAAAAACATATGAGCAATCACAAGTGTAAATGGAAAGCAGACAGCCTTCCAATGTCTCTCCCACTGTCCCCCGGATCTCATCTTCCTTCTCACTCACATTCGCACACAAAAAGAGGGTGCTTCACTTGGATACCAAGCTTTATCTCACTCTGCAAAGTGAATGTCAGCTTTGATGTGGACTGCAGATCTTCTCAAGACCCATTTTCTCTGCTGCTTTCCCCCCAGAATCCTCCATTTCACACAAACAGGCTCATGGAGGTTCCATGTGCCTGGTTCCCCCTCTCCTGCTTTCATATTTTCCCCAAGAAGCTTATTTTGTTTATTTACCAAACATCTATATCTAGTTCTCAGTTTGTGCCAGTCCCTATTTAAAGCACATTATATAGATTAGCTCACTGAACTCTCATAACAATTATCCATTTTACAAATGAGGAAACTCAAAGAGAGAAGTGGCTTTCACAGGTTTTAGGATGAATGGCAGAGCCAAGATGGGACTTGGAACTGGGTCTAGAGTAGGTGCTTGCCTCCACTTTGCCTGGGCTCCACTCTCTCTGTGATGCAGAGTGATCTGCCTAGGGCATCCTCAAGATTCTCCAGGGTCAAAGCACTCACTACTTTTCTATCCCAAGCATCTCTAAAGCCATTGTGTGTCCTCCAACATAGGTTTCAGTAGCTGTTGAAGCACTAACATGAAACAAATAATAACTTGAATTTATTGAAAATGAGTTTCATGGATCCGAGTATTCCTATATTCTGTGAAGAATGTAATTTTTGCATTGATCCTTATGAATAACATCTGCACTTAGAGATGTGAATGCACTGTTTAGATTTGGAGGGAAATAGAGATAAAATAGAAATAAAACTACCTCCCAAACTTGTAACGAAAGATGCTTTTCTGAGTTTTTCCTGTCTGGGAAAAAGAATAGCCCTTGTAGGAAAATGTAGAGGGGGACAATTTAAATAGAAATGGAAATGCCCGGCTCTTTCACTAACCCTGTTCTTCTCTTCCACTAACCTATAATAGTAAAACTCCAGAAAGTGCCAAACAGTTATACAAACCTGATGTTTCACCAGTCAAGTATTTTCATCTCCAGACTTTTGTAGTGTTTTCATTATTATTTATTTCATTATAATAAATAATAATATATATTTATTATTATTATTATAAATAAGTAAAAATAATAATAACTATTTCATTATTCATACTGCCTAATAAATTACCAACAAGGTACTGACTTAAAATATTTATTATCTGGAGCACCGCATAACCAGTGAAGGATGAAAAATTTCTGTCAAAATAACTCACCCCCATTGATTTTGCATAAAACCTGGTTTTACCTTTCATTACGTGGCTCTGAAGGGGGGAAAAAAGTAAATGTTCAATCTTTCACACTTCTCTGTTTCTCCTTATCAACACGACTGCTAAAAAGTGTAAACTGTTTCTCAAGGAACCCTCCCTACCTCCATCAACCATCACTGGAAAAAAAAAAAAAAGACACTTGTGTAAGCAATTTCTTCTAAATGGGTTGCAATTGAGTTTTAAAGCAGACTACTTCACATTAGAAGAATATGATTTTTACTTAACAAAAATTCAAAAAATTAAAAACACAAGACTGGTAGAAAAATCATAACATATTTTACCATAAATATTTTCTTAAATTTTGGAAAGTGTTTTTATTGAAACTTTAGAGCATATATTGGAGTCATAATTGATCTTAGGTCATTTTAGTTCTCATCAATACATGAAATAAAATACCTCTACTATATCAGAGTTGCCATTGTGGTGCAGTGGAAACAAATCCGACTAGTATCCAGGAAGATGGGGTTTGATCCCTGGCCTTGCTCAGTGGGTTAAGGATCCAGCATTGCTGTGAGCTGCAGTGTAGATCACAGACACCACTTGTAACCCACGTTGCTGAGGCTATGGTGCAGGCCTTGCAGCTCCTATTTGACCCCTAGCTGGGGAACTTCCATATGCCGCTAGTGCAGCCCTAAAAAGCAAAATAATAATAATAATATATCTATGACAGTCCTTTAGAGAGACATACCAACAAGACATAGCCTATATCTAAGATAAGACTGTAATTCAATGATACACTTGTGAGGGAAGAGAAAAATATACTTTCAACACTAAATTTGATAGACACCCTAAAATTTTTACATTTAGTACATAAATGGTCAAGAAAACATCGCAAATAATTGAGTAAGGAATATAGCTCACTCCCTATTTGGGAAATTGGCTTAAATTTTAGGGAAGGAAATGTCCTTGCCAATATCACATGTCAAAATGCACTCAGAAGTATTGATTTAAAAAATTAAGTGTACAAGTAAAACATAAAATATGTGAAAAAAATACAGTAAATATTTAAGTCTCTGAGTGGGTAAGCATATCTAAGCAATAGAACAAATCATATAGATAATGTTTAATTATTTCACTAGGTTATTTTTAATTTCCAAATATCTAAGAATAGCATTACACATTAAAAAAATAATATATTGGGGAGATATTTAACCAAATTCTAGTATGTAAAATGTTACACGGAAGGTTCCTTCCTTAGTAAGAAAAATACTAAAATATTACTAGATTAATGAGCAAAGAATATGAATAAATTATTCATAAAATAACAAATAGAAGTACCCAGTTAACATAAAAGAAAATATTTGCTCTCACTAACAATCAGACACACCAGTAAAAAATATATTTTCCAACTATCTCATTAAAATATTCTTTAAGGTAAAACACTCAACTGTGTTAACTATGTAGGGTAAAAGCAATCTCAAAGACTGTGCCATGTGTATAAACTGATGTAATCTTTCTTAACAATCTGGCAAAAGGCAAAAACAACCAAGAACTAAAAAAAAAAAAAAAATTGACACTTTAGCCCAATAGTACTTCTTAGAGAAATATAGTTGAAGATACTAAAAGGTATTTATATAAAAGAATATTTGTCATAATAGTATCAAATTTTCTTTTTTTTTTTTTTGGTCCACTGATACATCACTTCTCTTTTTTTTATTTTTTATTTTCCCGTAACATGATATCAATTTTGTATACAAAATAAATATGTACTGAGGCATTAAAAAGATCAGTATTTTAAGTGATTACTTCTGAGTGATGAGATTATAAACAATTTTTACACCTTTTTTTTTTTTTTTAAATGGCTACAACTATGGCATATGGATGTTCTAAGGCCAGGGACTGAATCTGAGCCACAGGTGCAGTAACGTGGATCCTTTAACTCACTGTGCCAGGATGGGGAACCAACCAGCACTCTGCAGTTGGATTATTAACCTCCTGTGCCACAGCGAGAAGTCTGACATATTTCTTTACACTTTTCTTTATTTTCTATAATAATAATGTATTACTCTTACTAGCAGAAAAAAAAACAAGACCGTACTTATATTTTACTGACAGAAATACAGGTATACCTTGTTATATTGTGTTTCACTTTACTGCACTTTGAAGATACTGTCCTTTACAAACTGAAGGTTTGCAGCAGCCTTATGTCAAGCAAGTCTATGGGCAATAATAGCATTTGCCCATTTCATGACTCTGCATCACATTTTGGTAATTCTCACAATATTTCAAATATTTTCATTATTATTACATTTGCTATGGTAATCTGTGATAAGAGGTCTTTGCTATTACTATTATAACTGGGGGCACCGTAAACCATGCCCATACAAAAGGCAACCTTAATAAATAAAAATGTGTGTTCTGACTGCTCCACCAACCTGCTGTTCCCCTCTCTTCCCCTCTCCTCAGGCCACCCTATTCCCAGAAACACAATACTGAAATTAGGCCAATTAATAGCCCTACAATGGCCTCTAGGTATTCGAGTGAAAGGAAGAGCTACATGGTTCTCACTTTTAATCAAAAGCTAGAAACAATTAAGCTTAGGAAAGAAGGCATGTTGAAAGTCAAGACAGGACAAAAGCAAGGCCTTCTGCAGAGAACAGCCAAGTTCTGTTTTCTGCAAAGGAAAAGTTTTGAAAACAAAAAAAATAAAAGTGCCACTCCAGTGAACACAGGTATGACCAAAAAAAGGAACAGCCTTATTGCTGATATGGAGAAAGTTTTAGTGATCTGGATAGATCAAACCAGCCACAATATTCCCTTAAGTCTAAGCCTAAACCAGAGCACGGTCCTAACTCTTTCCAGTTGTGTAAAGGCTAAGAGAGGTGATGAAACTTCAGAAGAAAAGTTTGAAGCTAGTAGAACTGGTGTGTATGGTTTAAGGAAAGATGCCATCTCCATAACATCAACGTTCAAGGTAAAACAGCAAGTAAAGACCTAGCTGAGATCGTTAATGAAGATGGCTACACTAAATAACAGATTTCCAGAGGAGATGAAATGCCCTTATATTAGAAGATGGCATCTAGGACTTTCATAGCCAGAGAAGAGAAACTGGTGTCTGGCTTGAAAGCTTCAAAGGACAGGCTGACTCTCTTGTTAAGGGTTAATGCAGCTGGTGACTTTAGTTGAAACCAATACACATTTACCATTCTGAAAATCCTAGGGCACTTAAGAATTACGCTAAATCTACTCTGCCTGGAACAACAAAGCCTAGATGACAGCAATATGTGTATAGCATGGTTTACTTAATATTTTCAGCCAAGTATTGAAGCCTACTGCTCAGAAAAAAAGATTCTTTTCAAAATATTACTGCTCATTGACAAGGCACCTGGCCACCCAAAAGCTCTGATGAAGATGTACAACGAGATTAATGTTATTCTCCTGTCTGCTAATGCAACATCCATACTGTAGCCCATGGACCAAGGAATAATTTTGAATTTCAAATCTTATTCCTTAAGAAATACATTTATTTAGCGGAGTTCCCTAGTGGCCTAGAAGTTAAGGATTCGGCATTGTCATTGATGTGGCTGAGGTTCAATCCCTGGCCCAGGAACTTCTGCATGCTCCAGGCATGGCCAAAACAAAAATAAATAAATAAAAAATAAATAAATAAAATACATTTCATAAGACTCTAGCTGACATAGATAATGATTCCTCTGATAGAGATGGACAAAGTAAATTGAAAACTTTTTGGAAAGGATTCACCATTCTATATGGTATTAAGAACATTTGTGATTCCTACGAAGAGGTCAAAATACCAGCATTCCAAGTGGGAGGAGGGAAGAAGTAGGTCCTACTGTACAGCACAGAGAACTATATCCAATCTCTTGGAACAGAACATGATGGAAGACAGAATGAGAAAAAGAATGTATGTATATGTATGACTGGGTCACTATGCTGTACAGCAGAAATTGACACAACACTGTAAATCAACTATATTCTAATAAAAAAAATTAACAGGCGTTTGGAAAAGTTGATTCCAACCCTCATGGATGGTTTGGAGGGGTTTCAAAACTTCAGTAGAGGAATTAACTGTAGATGTGGTAGAAATAGTAAGAGAACCAGAATTAGAACAGGAGCCTGGAATTCCCTTCATGGCTCAGTGGTTTACGAACACAACTAGGATCCATAAGGATGTAGGTTCGATCCCTGGTCTTGCTCAGTGGGTTGAGGATCTGGCATTGCCGTGAGCTATGGTGTGAGCGGCTACAGCTTGATTTGACCCATAGCCTGGGAACCTCCATATGCTGTGGGTGTGGCCCTAAAATAGCATTAAAAAAAAGAAAAAGAAAAAGAAAGAAACAAAAGAAAAGAAATGGAGCCTAAAGATGTGACTGAATTGTCACAATCTCATGATAAAAGTTTAAGGGATTAAGAGTTGTTCTTAGGGATATGCAAAGAAAGTGATTTCTTGAGATGAAATCTACTCGTGGTTAAGATGCTGAGAAGATTATTGAAATAACAACAAAAGATTTAGAATATTACATAAACTTAGTTGAGAAAGTCAGTGGTAGGATTTGAGAGGACTGACTACAGTTTTAAAAGAAGTTCCCTATGGGTAAAATGCTATCAAACAACATTGCATGCTACAGAGAAATCGTTCATGACAGGACAAGTTAATCGATGTAGCAAACTTCATTGTTGTCTTATTTTAAGACTCTGCCACCCACTCTGACTTTTATCAACCACCACCCTGATCAGTCAGCAGTCATCAGTACCGAGGCAAAATTTACAACTCACTGAATCTTAGATGACGGTTAGCATTTCTTAGCAACAAAGTATTGTGTTTTTAGACATTACGCTATTGCAGTTAATAGACCACACTACAACGTAAACAAAACTTTAATATGTACTGGGAAAACAAACCGAAAAAAACTATGTGACTCACTTTATTGTGGTATTTTGTAGTGGCCTGGAACTAAACCTGCAATATCTCCGAGGTGTGCTTGTACTTAAAGTAGGAAAACTGACCCTCTACAATAACCTAGAAAACTGAAGTCAGACCCATGCATAAGCAAAGTATGTGACTGTCTCTAGTAAGACTTAAAATTTTCCAAAAACATTGATTGAGAACTATGTCTAGATACTCATGTTGCAACAGAACAAAGGGTGGGGGAAAAATGTAATTGTAATGTATACATGTAAGGATAACCTGACCCCCTTGCTGTACAGTGGGAAAAAAAAAAAATTTCCAAAAACAAATTCCTCAAATGACTTCTCCCACTCCTCTTACTGATCTGCAATTATTGTTAGGAAACATATCTGCATGGGTCTCTCAGGTTTCTGCATTTCTTTATTCTTGACTATCTTCTCTAGTGTGTTTGTTTACTAAAAGGCCTTGGAATATATGGTATCTCTCTCCACAGAAGAGATCAGACATGCTTACTGCCACTATAAAAGATTTGGGTTCACTAACTTATGGATTCTTCCACTGTAATACAACTCACTGCACGTGCCAGTGTCACCTAGCCTTCTTCACACCACCTTGTGAGAATTAGAGCCAATATCTGGCTACTAATATCACTGTGAGTAATAAATTGTCCTTTATATCTGACCCTGGAGTCCTATATCTTCTGCCAGCATCAGTGAAACTATGACAGGGGAACTCGATGGCTTACAAGTAGGGTAAAGTCTCAGACTCTTCATAGTGCTTCACAATTATCTGATTAGAGATATTTTTCTTTGGCTTTAAAGTTTTTTACTCTATTAAAATCAGCATACATTTAGGAGAGATGTATCCCATCTAGATACATTTGTATTAAGTTACAAATGTATCTAAACATTTGTAACTTAATATGTGAAATAATTTATAAGATTCTCTGTTATAAATAAGTTTATACGGAGGAAAGTACAATGAGGTATAACAGGTTATCCTTAGCAATTGAGCTCAGTGGATTATGGCACATACAAAACAGGAAGGTAGAAAGGAAAGTGAAGGAGTTCCCATCATTTGAAAGGAAAGTGAGGAGTTCCCATCATGGCTCAGTGGTTAACCAATCCGACTGAGAACACTGAGGTTGCAGGTTCGATCCCTGGCCTCACTCAGTAGGTTAAGGATCTGGTATTACCATGACTTGTGGTGTGGGTCTCAGACACGGCTCAGATCCTCATTGCTGTGGCTGTGGCATAAGCCAGTGGCTACAGCTCTGATTAGACCCCTAGCCTGGGAACCTCCGTATGCCACGTCTGCAGCCCTAGAAAAAGACAAAAAAAAAAAAAAAGAAAGGAAAGTGAGGAGAGGCAGACAACTGGTGAATGAGGTAAATATGTAATTTACTGTCACTTTGGAGTGTAGAAGGGATTTTCCTGAACAACAAGATTAAAAAAAAAAAAAATTAGATTTACTCAAAATCTCTGTAAAAATGGATTCACGCTACTCCATGCTCCACCTAGAGGTACCATAACCCTGACCCAACTGAGCATCTCCAATAGCTCAACAGCACAGTACTAAGTTTGGTAACAGTGATTGACTGACAAGTGTGGGAATTTCAGACAACATACCACAAAGGCTGGACAGATTGCTTTTTGTAGTCCTTGACAAGATATTTTGGTATGGGCCACAGTTTGGATTTTCTTGAAAAAGGAGGACATAATATATTTTTGATTAAACGATTTTTCCTAATGGAGATATTTATCAGGCTAAGAAGTAGGGCTCTCCTGAAAACAAATCCAGTTCCATTTCTGCGTTCCAGGATTGACTGTTCCTGACCTGGGAAGCCCTCTGGGCCATGCCCATGATGACCTCCAGCCCCGCATTAACCAAGACTGATGTTAGACGTTATCTCCATGTAAATGTTCTTGCAGTTGGCTTTCCTAACCAACAGAGCGTTTTCAGTTAAGTTGTCATCAAAGAAAGGAATAAATAAATAAATGGATTGAGGATTTTTCCCTTAAAATTAAGATATAAGTTTCACAAGTCTGTTCTCCATGTTCATGATTTTCTTTTATGTGGAAAGGTTCTTTTGTGCCATACATTAGATTCCAGATATAAGTGATGTGGTATCTGTCTTTCTTTTTCTGACTCACTTCACTTAGTATGAGAGTCTCTAGCTCCATCCATGTTGCTGCAAATGGCATTATTTTGTTCTTTCTATGGTGAGTAGTATTCCATTGTGTATATATACCACATCTTCTTGATCCAATCATCTGTCCATGGACATTTAGGTTGATTCCATGTCTTGGCTATTGTGAATAGTGCTGCAATGAATATGCAGGTGCATGTGTCTTTTTCAAGGAAAGTTTTGTCTTGATATATGCCCAAGGGTGGGATTTCTGGGTCATATGGTAAAGGGTAGGGGGAAGGTGTGGGATGGACTGGGAATTTGGGGTTAATAGATGCAAACTGTTGCCTTTGGAATGGATAAGCAATGAGATCCTGCTGTATAGCAATGGAAACTATATCTAGTCACTTATGACAGAGCATAATAATGTGAGAAAAAAGAATGTATACATGTATGTGTGATTGGGCCACCTTGCTGTATAGTATAAAAGTGACAGAACACCGTAAACCAGCTATAATGGAAAAAATAAAAATCATTATAAAATTATAAAAAGATACAGGTTTCAAATAGGGAAAGAGTTAAAAAAAAATACTAATAAAGTAGCTGATTCAAATGCTTGTATCATAGAGAAGAACCCTATCATTAAGGGGTGACCAGTGGATAAAAAAGGAACAACACACTTGAAGATGGGAAATTTCAGTTCTTGAAAATTCCACAGCAATTTACCTTTATATTATCTCCCAATAAGGGAAACCATGTTTCCCTTATCTCCCAATAAGGGAAACATGGGTCTAGTACTTCAACTTCTAGTACTAAAAGAAGTCTTAACTTCAGAAAATCATCACTAGGTGCCAGAGTCCATTAAGGCATGTGGAAAACATTTTTGTGCTTGGTTAGTATGGTTTTAACTGTGACATTCTATCTCCATAATCATAGATAAGACCATTGTGGGTTAGATAGATTTCCCTAACCCACATTTAAGCTAACTAGCTCTATTTTCTCTCCTCTCTGCTTGAAGAAAAAAAGAGAAGGAGAATAGAAAAACCTCCTAGATTTTTACATGGTGTGTGAATCCACTTAACACAATTATAAAGCCCAATTAATCTTAGCAACATGAGTGATGAATCATTTCTCCAGGTGTCTCTTCAAGGGAGAATAAATTTAGTTCCAACACTTGACTATTGTTTTAAACCAACTGTAATCTTGCCAGATTAATCAGGAAACTAATAACTGAACTCAAATCCATATTCAAAACTACTGTCTCTCCAAGTACCAACATAACAGCACACTGACTCTAGATACCAATTTTTCCAGGAAATACAAGGAACAAAGACTGAATTCTATCATTTTCTTTCCTTTTTAAATTTTGATTTGATGGTATCTCCTGCCATCTACTGATAGATAAAAAAGATAAAAACAACTTTTCTAAATCATTTGGCCATTCACCATAGATGATCAATTGACATCTTTTGCTTAAATGTGAAAAATCACCTAATCTTAACATGAGGATTTTAATATCCACAAACTTGCAATAAGTTTGCTTCCAGTGGAAAACCTTTGGTTGCATTCACAATATGCTACATTGAAAAGAATTATGGCATGAGAAAAAATATCACTGGCTCTGGAGTCACAGACTCTGGGTTCTTGACCAGCTCATCCTAGGGCACAGCCTTGTTCTTGTCCGCTCAGGTTCCTCAGTCTATAATAAAAGTGTTGGGGGGAGGGCACTATTTCCAAGCTTCTAGATGCCGTAAATCTTAAAGGGCATTTGAGTTCTTGGTTAATACAGCACTAAAAAGAACAGGTCACTCACTCAGTTTTACAGATGGCTCAATTAAAAACCCAGAGTGCTACCTCTCAATCATGGTCATCTAGTCCATCAGCCATCCTCTGTAGAAGGCTCCTCCCCATTCTGTCTGTTACATCCAAACACTGCCCTTCTAGCCTTTCCCCAATATGCAGCATCTGTGGAAACTTCTGCCACTTCTCCTCATGCTGAAACAACATCTTCACTGTGGAAGCCTCCTTTGCATTCACTCAGAGAAAGTCAGCATGGGAACAGTGATCAAGTTGTTGAGTTTAAATGATTTTCCCACCTACTCTGAAGCCGACCCCAACTCCCAACTGAACGACAGATAGCTCTGATTCTTTTTCTAACCTTTGAAGAAAAGGCCTTACTTATCTGGGGGTCAGTTATCTAGTAACTTCAAATGTCTAAGACACCACTGAGAACCAAAGATAGACAAAAAAGGTCCTCTGGGAAGCATCTTTAAAGGTCTCCAAGATGAGACAATGCATGTCACCAAATTCATTTCATTAAAGTTCATACTCTTGCCTTAAGAGTTTCTTCTCTCTTCCATTCAAAGACATATATTATCGAAATCTCCAAGCTTATCCGTGTTGAATTTTTAGCCATTGCCATTTAAAAGCAGCAAATTAGTCATGAGGAAAAAGTCCATTAGAGGCAGGAACGGCAGCCATGAGAAGTGACAGCCAAGCATCTGACAGTAAACAGAAAAATGGAAATGTTATATTATCTTAACTAAATCTTTTAAGAAAGCAAAGAAGTATGTAATTCATTTTAGAAAGATTAAAGTAAAAAGTGGTCAAAAACCTTAAAGGTATAAGTCTCAGATAAGAAAAATTCACTTCGTAGATTTCTGCATTTCTAAATGATTTTAGAAAGATGAAGTATTCCTATAGAATGAAAAATGGGGGCTGACACAGTTGGGCTCTTCCATGACCAAGTTCCTCTAGTCAAACCTAATTTTTCAGTGCATTTTTCAAGACCGCTCCTCACCCCACACCCCAATTCCCAGATTCTTAAGAGTATAGTGTATGCAACATAAACTCTTCTCAACAGTTCAGATTCTTCTCTATTGACATCAGTAGTCGAACTATGCTGCCCTCAGAGATGACAGAGTAATAGAACCAAGTGGCCCTCTACAAAACGGCCCTCGATCAGAACACTGTAGCAGGACTTTTGCCTTCTTGTTCTGGTTTATCACACCAAGTTTTGGTTTGCTGAATGGCGCGCATTCACAATGTGGAATGTGGCCTTTTCCCTCTGGTGCCTCCCCTATAATGATTTTCCCAAGTCCCCAGAGAGACCCTCCTCCCCGTCACCACCATCCTAATTTTAGCAGGGCTCCAGGTTTACCCTACCTGAGTTTGAACAGTCACATAAGGCAACCAGGCAAATCTCCTATCACACTTGACCTTAAAACCCCCACCATTAGTACTGCTACATGAAGCAAAGTGTGTCAAAAAACAATAAAGTGTAACAGATTGTAAGAAAAAAAATATGAATATGCTTCTGCCTCCCTAGGATTTGCCCTTTCACTGTCATGCACCGGGGTGTGAAGAAGCACAGCTTGGGAGAAATTTGACCTACTCTGTAAAGGTCATAAAGTTTCCAACAAAAAGTGATGACTCATGTTCCATACATCCTGATATTTCAGAGTGTTCAGGAAAAATGCAATCTAGTCCAACACACCCTTTCTTTCCATCATTTTCTTGCCAGGTTACTGTACTCATGAATGTCACTACAAAGGGAAGTTCAACAGCCAAGGTGAGGGAAATTGCTTAATGTGAACAAAAGTTCAAAAGCAGGGCAAGAGGAGTCAGGCCTCTCTGAGCCGTGTGTTTATGAAAGAGACAGGTTTCATCCAAACACACAGATCTTTCCCATACAAATATGTGGCTCAGTGTTTTGGCATCTTTCAAAGCAAAGTTTTAGAGACTGCTTTTCCTCCCCAGTTCTGTACACACACATATGCACGCACACACAAACACCAGCTTTGAAATCGGCTGGTATTGTCTCAGAACTTGAAACACATCCAGCATTTGACCTTAACTTTCCAGCACTTCAGGAAGCAGGAATTCTCATACCCTAAGGCCCATGGAAATCTCTCCCCAAAAGATGCTTGATTGTATACACTGAGTATATATCATTTTCCCTTCTCACTGAAAACAAGGTCACAATCCAAATCCTGATATAAATTCCTTGTGTAACAATCAAGTAATATGGCTACATAACAAACCACTTGTGAGCTCAACTTGCCATCTGCATGGGGATCCAGGAAACAAGAACTAAAAGACTTTCCCTTCACAGTGGGCTGTAGTGAAATCAACCAGCCCCAACCTCTCTCGGTCCTTGTGTCACGGTTTTCCTTATTCAAATTCCCGAGAGAGAGTCTGATTGGCCAAGTTTGGGTCAGTCCCTCACACCTTAGCCTAGGAAAGGCAAGGAGCTTTGTCTGAGGGAAATGCCATGACTGCATGCAGTAGGGTAGGCAGAAAATGAAAGGGAATGGCAATGGATAGTGAGTGGGCAAAATCCATGAGTTAGTTCTACAAGCCGGGAAGTGACAAGATACCAAATCTCAGTGAAAATCTTAGGTGGTTCAGACTATAATGAGGATCCATGGATACTTAGCTGATGTTGTATGTTTTCCTTAATACAGGATTATGTGCCCCAAAAAGGAAAATAACTAAAAAAAAAAAAAATTGATGTAAGACCAACTTTGTTAAAACCATGGAATAGCTTAGTTGGCTGGATTATCTTACCCTATTAAGGGACATAGGAAGAAAAAAAGGGGGAGGGGTCTTTCAAGGTGTTATCCTCTGTCAAAATGAAAGCTGAACAAGAAACTCCTAACTCATAAAATTATAGAATATTTAACTTGGAAGAAATCTTCACAGATGTGCCCTAACTACTTATTCAGTATAGGAATTCTCTTTACCAGATCTTGGATCTTTTGCTTGCACATACATATCCCATTACTGCACATCTCTATTAAGCAGAATGATCTTCCTTATATAGAATGAAAATCTGTTTACCCATGAATCCCACATACTGATTCTAGTTCTGCTGACTGGGACGACATGAAAAAAGAAAAAATAACTTGCATTTTCACATGACAGCCTTTCAAATATTTGGATCACAGCCACCACCTCCTTGCAATAAATAAATAAATAAATAACTGCTCCCTCTAGGCTGAATACCTCCAGTTCTTTTTAAGCGGTTTTCTCATAGCACTTTGCTGACTTGTCACCATTCTTGGAGCCCTCTTTTGCTCAGGTGCTAGTTATGCATACGCGAATGTAATTATTTTTTTCTCCTACCTTGTTCCAAAAAAAGGTTTCTCGTGGCTGAGTTCCAGTCTGTCAATATCCCTTTAAAAAATATGATGCCCAAAATGAAACACAATACTCCAGAGTCAGAAAGCAAATGTACTGCGTTCAGCACACTTCACAGATAGGCTACCATATGTCACTAAGTGTTTCGGGATCTGCCACCGTTGAGGAGGAGGAAGTACAAGACTGCAGGGGAGTTAAGACAGAGTCCTGGGTTGTGTTCCAGGATCATTCCTTGTGAAATACACCCTATATAAGGAAAACAACAGATGTAAGGTGCTGCTTGTCATACAAAACTCTTCCCAACGTGGGACTATCTTACCACAGTCACAATCTTATGTTGCCTCACACCCCCTAGGGGAAATTCCCCTGGGATGTGTTAGAAGAGGAAACTGCCTTGAAAGAAATTTTTCAGGCACATTAGAGCTGACAGAAATCAGTTCTGATGTCAAGACCGGGTCTGTGGAGGAGCTAACCAGGAACACAGCCCAGGTGCACTCAAAAAGCTATCACAGTCTGTGTTGAAATACACCTCCATCACACTCCTAGTGCTGAGGGTTTTAACTATCTCTAATACAGGAGTAAGAAGGAAGAATGGAAATTTGGAAGGTTGTAATCCAGGCAGATTTTATTAACGAGTTATCAAAAGCAGATTTTACAAATTCAATACATTCCCGTGTCTGGCAGAACAAATAACATATAAGAGCCTCCTTTGATTTGCAGTCAATTGTAAACTGTCTCCATGTGATTTTACAAATGTTTTGGAGCATTCAGAGATTTTCAAATCCAGCCCAGGGAGCAACCTTGTGCACTTAGGAAGCATCTGAGAGATTAGCAGTTCTGAAAGCACAGGATATCTTACACTTCCGTAGCCCACAAATTACATTTCCTCTATCCCCTAAGATACACACACACACACACACACACACACACACACAATTCATGCTGATCCATGTCCTGTGTGTGTTAATAGTCTTCTTTTAATCCAAGCATAATTATTTACTTTCCAAATCTCCTAAGCAATGGCAATCAATTCTCTATGCTTTATCTAAAGCCTACTCCTAAACTTCTTATTTTCACTGAAAATAGTCAAACAGTAGTTACTACTTTTAGAAATGTTACAGTGAACTTTGTTTTATTTAACTGTTTTTAAAGTCTGTCTTGTCAAAAATAAATAAATAAATAAATGAAAACTCTGCATGGTGGCTCTGGGTAATGCTGACCACACAGTTGCTTATGCAAACCTGAGCTGGGATTGCAACATTTCACAACTGGTGGCACCATCCTGCTCCAGTTGAAAAGTGTGGCACGCTGGTATTCTGGAGAAGCGTGTCCCAGAGAATCCTGCCAAGCCCATCTTGTTTGAAAAGTCAGCCTGTGACATAACTTTCACTGTGTTAGGAGACACACCATTTTCCCACACAACAGAAACTGCTGCATCCAAAGGCAAAATGAGAGATATCTGGAGGATGCAAGCAGGTATAGAAACCCATATATATATATGTATGTGTGTGTGTGCATGTTAAATGAAAAACAAGCCCCATGAGGGCAGGGATTCCACCCCACCCCCCAATGTGGAGTATTGATTAATTTATCCCAAGCATCTAGAACAGTCCCTGGCACATACATGTTGAATAAATGATATGATTGAGAATGACTGTTCTAAGTTCATGTCTGAGAAGATTTTGTTCCTGAGCCCAACACTCTGCTCATGAATATTGAGAAGTAAACAGTCCCATGGCAAATATCAGCATATAAACTAATATGGTGATGGGTATCCAATGAGAAAGAAGACTTGGTAGAAGATAGTATCTTGATATTTTTTTAATTGTTTGGATGTGTTCTTGACCAAGAAATCATTCTTTGCATCTTTCTATATTATACAAAGAGTTTATAAAGAAAATACTGGCAGTCCTATGACCAAGTGTTTTCTTCTTTTATGTCTACAAGAATGTAACAACTTAATAACTCTTTAAGATATGACAAAGTATTAAAAAAAAAATAGGGCAGATAAATTAGGCCCTGATACCCTGAAGAATGAGATGAGTCCAAAAAAGAGACTTAGACTAGAAAGAAGAGACTGGGATGCCACTGAGTAGGTATAAGCAGGGATGTTGAGCCTGAAGCTGAAGGATGATGATGTGCTTGCCTGAATCCAGCAGAGCACAGGGCTTGTAGGCAGGAGGTGAGGAAAGGCCCAGAGCCCAGAGAAAGATTCCACTAGCCCCCCCCCCCCCATTATGCATCCAAAAGGAAGGAGAAGAGAATGAGAGAGATGCCCTGGCAGACGTGCTTGGCTGTCACTACGCTTCTCTAATTGTCCTGTTTTACCATAGGCTCATGGCTGTGTAACAAACAGCAGATCTGGAAGACAAACCAGGAGTGTTCTCCTGAAGATCCTGAAGCAAAAATCGACACGGGTGTCCTAGTCATACAACATCAGCAACATTATCTCTGACAGACACATTAACAATGATAACAGAAGCCATAAGATATTCATAGTCTCCCAGTATGTGAGTGACATTTTCTTCCTCTAGAAACCTTAAAAACCTCATTTTATTATTTGTATATAAATAAGAACTATGAGTTAAATAACTTACCTATATTTATTGGTGCCAGTGGCAAAGCCAAGAAAATCCACAATGATCCATGTCCTAGACATTTGTGGATTCTGTTAAATTGCTACAAAGGTTGTTCTGATAGTGTCACAAAAATTCTCTAATTGGGTCACATTTGGAAATGAGAGAAATGAGAAAGATATTTACTTCACGGTTGTATTTTCTTTTTTCATTCAGACACATAGGCCAAAGATTTAGAGCCCTGAGTCATATGTTGCTTATCCTCCACACTATAATAATTTTAAGGACAATCATCTTTGGATCCAATACCAATCATACTGAGACTGCCCAGCCCTGACGAGCAAGCCAGAATATATGTGGTGGGTCACTGAAAAAAAAGTTCAAGCATGTTGGAATCAACATTACCTGTACCTGAAAAGTGTTAAAATCAGCTCTGAGAAAGAGTTCAGCCAGTGTCAAGAAAACATGGAAAGGTTCTCATGTACGTGGGGCTGTGAGGGGGAAGGACAAGAGCCAAGTTCTGTCATCCAGTCTGTATTTCCAAGGAGCGGGTTGGAACCCTGGGGACTGATTCCTCAGACCTTTCCCAGGAAAATCTTCTAATGTCCCTGACAAAATCTGCTCGTGTGGGAACTTGCGAATCACTACCAGATGAGATTACATAGAAACTTCTTTGTTTCCAAGTCCTCATTTCATCCTAAATGGAGACGGAAACTTAGCCTTCTGATTAGAAATGATAAAAATTTAGATTTAATGAATATAGCTTTTTATTTCATAAGCTTCAACCCCATTAGATGTAGATAAAAATGAAGATAAAGCTTAAATTCAATCTAATTAATATCTGCTGTTTAGACCTCTTTCATTCTATAATAACCATAGAGTAGACATTAAGGGGTGAGATTATGATTATGTCAATATTCTCTGTAGGGGTATGAACACTGGGGAAGGAAAGCACAAAAGGCCATCTCTACAGAGCCATAGAAAGAGACAGATCTGGAGTCAGGAGGGATGACTCTGGCCAGTCTCCCAGCTAACTGACTGCATGGTATAGGGCAAGGCACGAAACAGTTTTTCATCTATTTCCTCACCAGTAAAATGAAGGAGCGGAATAATGATGATGAGAGTGACAATAATAATAATGGTAAGAGTAATAATAGCTAACAAGGAGAGTTTATTAATTGCAATTTAACTTAATCCTCTCAACACCCATATGATTTAAATATAGTAATTATTATCTCAATTTTTACATTTGCGGAAATTGAGGTTCAGAGAGACAGTCATTTGCTTGGCTATACAGCAAGTAGAGGTGAATTTGCTGCCAAATTAATGATGTTTAAGCTTCAGAGCCCCTTCTAAGACTCCAGACCTAATTCTATATTTTCTGTCTTAAAGAGGGCTTCTAAAATTGTATATGTAAGTTCCAGGGTCCACAAAAATTGGATTTGTCCCTGATGCAAGTGATCCAAATCCAAAACCTGGGCTCTTACTTGCTCTGTGTAACGGTTCCCTATGTTCCCCCCTAACTTCCTAGGCTGCCTGTCATGGACTAAATTGTGTCTCCCAAATCCATATGCTGAAGTCCTAACTCCCGATGTGTCTCTGTTTGGAGATGGGACCTTTAAAGAGGTAATTAGGTTAAATGAGGTCATAATGGCAGGGCCCTAATGTGATAGGATTGGTGTCCTCATAAGAAGAGGTACAGAGAGGAGTTCCCGTGGCACAGCGGAAACGAATCAGACTAGGAACCATGAGGTTGCGGGTTCGATCCCTGACCTTGGTTAAGGATCTGGCATTGCTGTGAGCTGTGGTGTAGGTTGCAGCTGCAGCTCAGAACCGGCATTGCTGTGGCTATGGTGTAGGCTAGCAGCTGTACCTCCAATTTGACCTGTAGCCTGGGAACCTCCATATGCTGCAGATGTGGCCCTAAAAAACAAAAACAAAAACAAACAAAAAAAAAATTAAGGAGAAGAAGAAGAGGTACAGAGAGCAGAGTCTGCTCTCACCCTCCCCCCGCCAAGGGCAGGCACAGAGGAAGGACCACGATGGGGTCTACCAATCAGGAAGAAAACTCACACCAGAAAAAGAACTTCCTGGCACCTTGATCGTGGGCTTCCGTCCTCCAGAACTGTGAGAAAATAAATGTCTGCTGTTTTAAGCCACCCAGTCTGTGTGTGTGTTTTGTTGTAGCTGCCCAAACAGATTAATACACTATCCTATGCCTGCCTCATCCCTGTGGTTTATGTCTCTTATAACGAGACTACTGATTTTTCCTTAAGAGGTCATTTCACAACGCAATATCTTAGATGTGGCCTGGACAACATCTTTCTGAACTTGATTTTAAATCATTTCTCTTAGAAATGAAAATGTCTCCTTCTTCTCTGATTCTGGGGAAGCAGTGCAGTATTAAATGCTGGACAACAGATAGCAAAAGTCCAAGTTCTAATCACAGTGATTCCTGATTTGCTAACAACATGTTGGGTTTCCATGTTCAAGCCATTCTAGGATCCTTACTTTTAATGATTTCGTCTGCATAGGACTGTAGGGGAGAATAATTATTCAAGATTATACTATGGAAACTTTATTTATAATTCATACATACAGCATAATACAACAAATACTCCTTGGTTTCCCTTTACTTCATGGAATAGTCACAAACACCTCAATGAGGAAAATAAACTAAATGGACAATCAAATCACATGATTGTTTTGAATTCAATACAGGGTTCTAAACAAACATCAGAGCCAACTGTTTATATTCACTTAGTGATTTTTTGGTCCTTCTTTCATTGGCATTTATTCATTCATTTATTCACAAGTACATACTAAATACCTATTCAGTTCATACGCCCTCCTAGGTTCTGGGGCTACAACAGTGTGGGAGGCAGAATTATATGCTGGCCTCCAGGATTCCCAGCCCTGGTGTACCTGCCTGTATAATCCCCGCCTTGAGGGTGAGCAGCCCCTGTGAATATGGTATCACTTCTCTGATTAAGTTACATTATGTGGCAAAGGCGAAGAGATTTTATGGGTATAATTAAGGTCCGTAGTCAGTTGACTCTGAGTTAATCAAAAGGAGATTATCCTAGGTGGGTCTGATCTAATCAGGTGATCTCTTAGAAGATCTAGAGGACAGAGACTCTCCTGCTGACCATGAAGAAATAAATACCATGTTTAGGCAAGTCTCATGGCTACAACCCTGGGCAGCCTCTAAAGCTAAAAGCATCCTGCCAACTGACAGCCCACAAAGAAAAGGAGACCTAGGTCCTATGACTGCAAGAAACTGAATTCTGCTAGCAATCTGAATAAGCTGGAAGAGTCTTAGATGAGAATATAGCCTCGCCAACAACTTGATTTCTGCCTAATCAAGGCAGAAAAGCCGAGGACCCAGCTAATCCAGGCATGGACTCTGGACCCATGGAAACTGTGAGATAATAGATGTGTGTTGTTTTAAGCTACTAAATTTAAAGAGAAAAATAATACAGACAGTGAAGAGTATAGGCAAGGTCTCCGCTCTCATGGAGCTTTGGATCTAGACGGAGAGATAGACAATAAGCAGCTCACAAATAAATAGTACTATTGCAACTAGTGATACGTACCATGAAAAATATGCAGTGGGGTGGCAGAGGAGAGAGGCTGAGAAAAGGACCCACATGAGGTAGACTGGCCAGGAACAACTACTCCGAATGAGAAAAAAGCTAGCCATGTGAGAACATTCGAGGGGAGAACATTCTAGGCAGAGAAAACAGTAAGGGAGAAGCCCCTCAGATACACTGGCCACATCATTACAGAATTAACTCCAAGAGCCACATGGAAACACTGCTACATAAGCTCATTTATTCAAGGAATGTTTAATTTAATATCAATGTATAACTGCCTAAAAAATATGCTTCGGTAAAGTAGGTACTATTGGACATTAATCAGTTTAAGTGCCATTAGCAAAAGTTCTAATTATAGTAGCCTTTTAAATTTGGCTTTTCTTCAACCTTTGCCAGGCGGAAATTTGCCTTATAGGATACTGTGCTTAGCACATAATGGAAATTCAAAAGGACAGTTATTGAACTGAAGTGAATTCTTCAACTTCATTTAAAGTTTCATGTTCATTTGATTCGTTGTGGGGGAGAATGCTATTCTCTTTCAGGAAAACAAAAAGATAAAGTGCTGTTAAACTGTACTTTATCCAAGATTCTGACGCATAGGTCGAGATCTCAATTAATATATAAGAAAGATTGTATTGAATAAACAAATAAATACAAAACAGGGCATATTTGGGCTAGCTGGCCAGTATTTATGTATGTTCAATGTAATAGGCTAGCTGGTATTTATGTATGTTCTATGTAATAGGCACTGCATGGTTATCATTAAATCCATGAAATGTTAAACAACACTATAATAAATAGCAGTAGTAATAGAACAATTTTTTAATGAAGACAAATGGGACAAATTTTTAATGAAGAAACTGAAGTTTAGACACAGGGAACTATATTCTGTATCCTATGATAAACCATAATGGAAAGTGTATATATGTATGTGTGTGTGTATATATATATATATATATATATGTATAACATATTATTTCCATTATGATTTTGCTGTATAGTGGAAATTAACATGTTGTAAATCAACCATACTTCAATAAAAATTTTTTAAAAAGAAACCGAGACATAGAAAGATTAAGTAATTTTCTCAATATTATACAACTAGTAAGTAAAAGCTAGGACTTGAATCCAGGTGACTTGATTCTAAAAAAACCTAGCCTATGAACAGCTAGCTGTGTTTGTAATGTATTATAATTACAATAATAACTGAAATGTATTAAATGCTGACCATGTGGCCAGGCTAAGTACGGTCAATATTTAAACTCATTTAATCCTCATAGCAGCCCTATGAAGTAGGGGCTCTTATTGTTTCTCATTTTATAGCTGATCTAAAGTCATTTAACCTCTCTGGGGTAAGCTCAGTCTCTTCATCTTAAAACAGGACATAAGAAGCACCTGCCTATGATGGAAAACTACAGAGGCTGGGTTTGATCTCAGATGGTCTGGCACCACTAGCACACTCTGAACCATCACATAACACTGCTACACTGCCACCAACCCGATGATCCAAAAGAAAGTAATAATGACTACAAAAGACCCCCAGTATGTTTTCTGTTCTTCATTACTCTGGTGGCAGGCTTACACAGACAAACTAATTATATCTGGACATATTAACTTATTTTTAATCATTCTTTTTTTTTTTTAATTGCCTTTTTCTTCTGAACTCTATCTTACATTGCTCAGTGTTTGAAGGCTAGAGTAAGATGTTCCCTTCTGCCCCTCACCAAATCTTGAATTTGGGTAGTAACTAAAATGTCATGCTCTGCAACTGAAGTGAATAGAGTCAATTAAAACAGACATGAATTACTAGTCTGCAGAATAACCTAGTATACATGTATTTTGTAAATGTGGAGCTAATGAGACCAGGGGACTTTGCTGTCTTCATTCCTATTGTAAAAAGAACGCATGTGATCTCTAAATCCAACAAGGGTAGAGAATATTTCTCAATCTAAGCAAGGTAGCAAGAGAATATCCTAAGGACAGGGATATGACTAGCACAACGTTCTTATGTAATCAGTTGTATTGTAAACTTTCCAGGGCAAAAAATGTGCAGCAGGAGGGATGCAATGTGAATGGAATCCAGAAAAGGAGATCCAAAAAGGAAACACCTGTCAGTGTTTACTTAGCTATGTCCTGGGAGGAGAGGGCTCTGAGTCTAGAGCAGTGTTTTTCAAATTGTGGGCTATGACCCTTTAGTGGGTCATGAAATCAAATTGTTGTTTAGCAACTGACATTTTTAACAAGTGAGATAGAATAATGGAGGGTGTACTGCATAAGTAAAGTTAAATATTGTTTGGGGAAACTTTTATTTCTATTATAAATATTTGTATATATATATATATTTATGTACATGTGAGTTGCATGTACTTTTTGATAGGATAATGCATTTCGCTCTGTGGATCTCAGTCAAAAGTTTAAAAGCCATTGGTATAGTACAGATCTTATTTCAGTCTTCTCCACCAGTGGTTCTCAGACTTTGGGATTTCATGGAACTATAAATCACCCTCCAAGAAAAGGAAAAATTGGAACCTGTCATAGAGTTGCCAGTATTTTCATTTTGCCAACTTCAAAAAAATTTTTTTACGTAGTACTATAATTCACTAAAATCAAGATTTTTAACATCAAAAATAACATGATGTAATCAAAGAAGAAAGCACATTAAGTATGTCTGGTTTTATGGTAAGTCCGTTGTACTTCCTTTATTTTTTTTTTTTTCATTTTACTACAGATTTGTGAAAATATTCCTATGGCCAGTAATTGGAGAACAGGCAGAAATATAACTTACACATGAAAAGAGCAGTACCTACAGTCATTCTCACCTCAGCAAAATAATTTTTTAAGAATACCTATTTTCCTCTGCTTTATTTCAGTGCTTACTGAGCTACCTTCTGATATGTAATTTTGCACCTGAGGGTGGATGACCTCCAGGAGAGTGAGCCAGAAGAGAGGAAATGACCACTGTGGATTTTTAGGCCAGGTAGTGAGTGCTCGCTTTACTAATTATTAATTAATTAGCATGCCTTTACTTAAATCATCCTCTTGTGAGTCTGAATAGCATGAGTCAACTTCCCCCAAACCTTATCATCCAAGAGTGAGTGGATAAGATTAAACTTCTGGGACTACAAACTAGAAAATGGGATATTTTAGACCATGTGATGGGGGCGGGGGCAGAGCGGAAGGTCAGCTCATGATAATTCCTGCCACTTTAATAGCACCATGATAGCTTCCAAAGCTGACCCTGAGAATTCACGTGGTGTTGCCTACGTTCACAAATACTCTTCAACAAAACCACCCCATAGCGTCTTGCTCCCAGAGGCTTCTGCATCTGGATCGCTTCCCTATTTAGAATGCTTTTTAAATTCCGTCATCTCGGTTTCTCCTTAGCTCTTGTCTGGATGTGACCTCTTTCTTTCCTGACCACTAGCCAAGCTTGAGCACACAGACTGTGAGGCCCTCCCCTTACTACTTTGTTCTATTTCCATCTTCCCAATGGCTGTCAATGTTTCTGTGCCCAAGAAGAGCTTCCAGAAGCTCTCCAGTCATGCCCTTCACTATGACACGGTGTATGACAGCCTGAAGGAGCCAGCTGGCCTCCCTCTGTGAGATCTCTTCTATGGACAGCTTTTTAGAGATAAAGGTTTCAGATATGATCATAATAAAATTATAACATTTCGAGTAGACAAGAACCAGTAAGACAGCTTTTGTTCAGACCATATTAACTTGTAAAGTTTTGAAAAATAGAAGTATATTGGACTCAAGTTTATCTATGAACTATTTATATAAAAGGGGGAGTCATTAAACAAAGGACCAACATGAACAAAATTTAAATAGTTTGATTAGTCATTTTATTTTAAAAAGGTTAACACATGAACTACAGTCATTCAAAAGATAGTCCTAATGAATCAGAAATTGTTTGGTCATTAAAAGAAGATTCCAATGGCACTTAAACTTAGAACTGCTTTTATAGCAATCAGTTCAACTTTACCACATATACTTGAAAATAATATAACTGCATTTCTTTACCAAAAAATCCTATAATTCAGATAATATTTTTCTCTAATTTAGATTGGGCTTCCTCTCATTTAAACTAAATTAGTTCAATCTTACGTCAGAAATATTTACACCAGTTTCCTCTACTGGCTTCATTACCCTCTCTCTGCCCTGATTCTTTTAAAGGTCAATCCCTGAACTGGAAAAACTCCATCTTCCCATGCTTTCATTTCTCTTATACCCTGCAGAGTAGTGCAATTAGCAGTGAGAGATGGACATGCCTAATCACCATAATAGGCTATGGTTCTAAGTTGCTGCTGCAGTGAACTGTATGCACTAACGACAGTGTCCAAAATGCAGACCAAATCTGCCTTTCCTTAAAAGGCTCTTCAGGTCTAGGCGAACATCATAATACTTGAAAACTCAAAGTCACATTATACCTCCTTTGTGCTCCTAGAACTCTGTGACTTATGTTTTCTATTACAATGCTTAACCCTTTCTTCCCACTGGATCTGTATTTCATTGAGTGCTTCTCCACATCTTTATCTTTGTATTTTCCCCTAACCCTACCCTCATGTCTCATTTAAGAGTCTTAAATGTAGGAAAGCCCTAATAAAGTTTGCTGAGTTGAATTAGATTACCCAGTCAAACCCTTTATATTATTATATATAAGGAAACCCAGCCCTTCAAGGTTGAGTGCTCAATGTCATCCAGTTAGTATCAGAGCTGAAAATCAAGTTCAGGTCTTTTGATGTCCCAGTCCACTCAGATGCTATACTGTGTCAAACCACCTTGGCTATGAGCAAAGTTGAAATCCAGTGACTAAAGGATGTTGTGTTGTCTGTTTCAGGTTTCTACTCGCATTTTATTTTCCTGGTTGTTTTGTTTTTGTTTTTAGATTTTATTAAATACAAGGAACAAAGGGAGAGGAGGCCCTATTGTCCCTCAGGTGTGAGGGAGAAGCCATGAGCCCGCCTCTCCCTCTGTTCAAGGTGTGTTGTGAGCTGGACTTGAGCAGTCGGCTGGGTAGGAAGGGTGGCTGTAAGTACTGGGAGAGGGCAGGGTGGAGACCTGGAAGACTCATGGGCAGGGAGGGAGCCTTCTGGACCCCAATTGCAGCTCATCTCAAGGGCTGAGGAATAGAAGGTGGGGAGCAGGACCTAGGCTCCAAGCTACAAGATCAGGCTCTAGGCCCAGCCTAGACCTGTTCTCACCCTTGGAAGAGAAAGGGGCAAGAGAGTCCATAGTTGGAGGGTGTAGGGCTGTGGGGCAGAGTGACTGGGCCCCTCACTCATAGATATCCCAGATCCATGAGTTTGTATGTTTGTCAGTATTATTTTTAAAGTTGAAAACCTGAAACAATACTAGCAAAATTACTCTGCAAAAATGTGTTAGTGTTCATTAAACTATAAAATGTTGCCACTAGAAAAGGCCTTAGAAATCAAGTAGACAAGTTTTACAAATGAGGATAGTAGGGCCTGAAGACAGGATGCTTCTTGCATTATAATACATTCCATCATGTTTGCCATTAATCAAGCCTGTATTATGGCTGTGTCTATGCAATAGCCAAAAATTGTTTTAGAAAGAGATACTCAAATATGTTCTAATAAAGCAGTCCTGCACAGCACATGAGGACAAGCAGCCAAACCCTTCCTCCCTCTGCTCTTGTCACCTGTGCTTGTTACCTGGATTTCTGGCTCAATCCGTATTTATTTTTTCAATTGGAACATAGCCACAGCTTCAACGAAGGTACAGTTCTTTGAGGCCAACAAATGTGAGCCCAGAGGGAAAGGAATTTGAAGTCACACATTTTTAGCATTCAGAGATAATTCAAGATAGTTCAAGTGCTTTCCAAGTGTAAGCCACCAGGCAAGTGTTTCTTCCTATCACCATTATTTGCCTACAAAAATATTTTATTGCTAAGACATGTTGCACTGCCAAAATATTTTTGATAAAGAATATTTATATCAGTGTGTTCTATACAGATACAGCCTCAATTTAATCAGTGATCCTAGATTTTTAAGATGAATACGTAGAAATTACAGAAAGATGATTAATAAGTAATTTATAGAATCCATTATGTGAATGTTCATTAACTCGAAAAACAGAACAGAATGAGAGGAAATGGTTTTATATTGCTACAAGAAGGATTTAAATTATCTGTGAAGAAGAACTTCCTGACAAATACCAGACTTGGTTACCAAAATGGCTTTGGAATTTCCTTCTTTAAAGCTTTCAAATTAATATAACTTCCTTTTAAAACAGGGTAAGAAATTGTCCTTGGGGTGTGTGTGTATGAGAGAGAGAGAGAGAGAAATAGAGAATAAAACTGTATGACTTCCTAATATTCCTTCATCATACTTTAAGGAGCAAATTCACAAGATAGACCTCAAAGTTAACTCTTTAAAAATAAGGTTTATTAAACTCTGAAACAGGTAACTAAGGGAAAACTCTATAATCGCCTTCCTAAGGGAGATTTAAGATTCAATGGCAGCAGCAGGGTGCTGGGCAAGGAGGTTGGGAAATGGAGAGAGGACTGGAGAAGGTCTATCTGGCTGAGGACAGAAAAGAGTTCCAAATTAATCCACTCATTTCACCACTGGCCAGAGTCCTAGGCCTTCCCTAGTATCAGCATAGCCATGAAAAACCACTGGAATCCTATTTCCTTTAAGTATTGTGTTTCAAGGTCTTACAGTGTCTTGAGACAACATACATGAAAAGCACTGTGTTCCAAGAAAAGCATTGGTACTAAGTGACTCTTCTAATTTAAATCTCTTTGCCTCAGTTCCTGTTTGTTTTAGGGCTCTGTAATGAGAAAAGCAAAGCTAAGGTTATCTTAAGGTTAAGGGGTTTCCTGATAATGAGAAGGGACAACTTCAATGCTTCACTAGGTATTGCCTTTTATTGTCTTCTAATTGTTTCTTGTGCGTAAGACTTACTTTTCCCCAAAGACTCTGAACTTCTCCAGGACAAAGACCTTGATTTACATTTTGTTCATGTTATCTAAAAGTCTAAGTTTATGCTGACCATGTAGCAACTCAAAATAGTTGATTGATTTATCTATAGGGAAGGATGAGGCACCCCTATGTCTTTCCTCTGGGTGTCCCATGGAGTGATCTATGAACAAGCAAGTCAGAAACAGAAGTATTAATTTTGAATATGACATCTGCAACACAAGACATGAATATATTTTTGAAAAAAATTACATCACATCTTCAAAGCCAAGATCTGAGGCATATAAATTAAGACTTTTTATTTATTTAATTTATGTATTTAACACATACATATGCTGCTTACCATGTTACAGGCCCTGGTCCAAGTATTTCACAAATATTAACTTATTTAACCCTCATAACAACCTACAACAATAAGAATTATGATTATCCTCATTTTATAAAAAGACTCTGGGGCCTAGAAAGGAAAGGCAATTTGTCCAAAGTCATACAACCTGGCTGTACTTTGAACCTGAGAAGTCTGGCTTGAGAGAACATGCCCTTAACTCTTAATGTTTGCAAGCTAAATGACCTGGGCAGGGACAAAGAACTAGAAAGAAGGGAGGAGAAGAGCTACAAGGGAGCAAGAGTGAAAGAGCAGGAAGAACTGCCATCTTCAACCTTCAATTCAATAGTTTCCATTTCTGCATCCAAGTCAGCTTTTGTCATCTCCTAGGAAAAATATGAGAGAAAGAGGGGTAGGGGTCAGAGGAGCACTCACCTAATCCTTTGAAGGGCAGCATGTGGAAGTGGCTCTTACCACTTGTGCTTACATCCAAGGACGAGAACTTGGTAACACATCCACACTTAGCTCGAGAGAGGCTAAGAAGTGTAGACTTTAGCTGGTTTACATGTGCCTACTCAAACTCTACCACTGCATTAAAAATACTATGTTATTACGGAAGAAGCCCCTCTCCTCCTACCTCTTCTGCTGCAACCTAATTCTGCTTAAATGGCCTGTTTCAAGGGGCCTTCCTTAACCACCCTAATCACTCTCTGGCCCTTTAATTCTGCTTTATTTTTATTCATAGTACTTATTGCTGTCTGACATTACTTTTTATTTTTATTTATCATCTGTCTCCATTCCCACTCCTCAGAGCGTAAGTTCTATCCAAACAGGGACTTTGTCTCGTTCACTGCTATGTTCTGCATACCTATTTGTGGCTCAGTGGTATTTGTTGAATGAAGGAATGAATGATGAATGAAAAAATGTTCTAACTTGTCTCCCTGCCTTTGATCCTGACAATAAAACAAGATAGAAAAGAGTTTAGTCATCGTAACTGGCACCAGAATTCTTAGGAAAGTAGAAAACTGTCTTTCATGATAACAATGACATATTTCCTTGAGATAGAGGATAAAATCTAAGAATCAGTATCTGAGTAAATTGTTCCTTCATTAAATAGGAGATAGAAGTAAGGAGAAAACAGAAAAAATGAGACTAGGAAGAGAGGAACCAATAAGACGTCAGAAATCTTTCTGACTATCACCCTGAGGTTTCATTAACATCCACTACACTTAAAAGAGCTTTGCGTGAGTAATTATAAGCTGTGTAAAGCAGGGGTTGGGGTTCACCACTAGGCAGGAATGGAGCACCATGGAAATGACAGGCAGGGAAATGGGAGTCCAAGAGGCAGAGGAGGGCTTGATAATGTAAGCCCCTCTAGAATTTCCAAAATTCATGGCATTCCCTAAATGACAGCACATGGGGATTGGAACAGAATCTACTTTTTATGTAAATGCTGTGCATTATTTATGCTCCATCACTCATTTATACATGATTTCCTTATATGTTGCTGTATTTCACACTGATATCATGGATGGATTACATGGGGACTCGGTTAGAAGAGATCAGAGTCATGTGATCATGTGCTTCTTCATCACGACTCTTTCTAGTGAAAATAAACACTCAATTCCTCTCAGTTGCCTCAGCAAAAGGCTAAGGAAAGGCAGGACTTTCAGGCCTTCTCCAAATTGCACCCTCACTTTCATCTGCACCCACTGCAGGACATAGGGCAAGAGTGAAGCAGATGTGATCAGATGATCCTTCAACTCTTTTCTTTCTGGCTAATTCATTTTATCTTAGTAATATGCTTTTATTCCACCACCTTTGGTATGAAGCTCAGAGTTAAGTTTTTCCTAAGCTAAGAATAATTACACAAAATCTTTTATTTTGTTTCATATTATTCAGGAGTTAAGTTTGGGGAACAATAGGACATATAAAAATATTGGATACAAGAGCTCTATGAGGAGAACTGTTAAGTATTAGTAGTAGACTGCTAATAATAATTCTTTTTGGGGGGGAGGGTCTTTTTAGGGCCACACTTGTCATGTATGGACGTTCCCAGGCTAAGGGTCCAGTCAGAGCTGCAGCTGCTAGCCTACGCCATAGCCACAGCAATGCCAGATCCAAGTCATGTCTGCAACCTCCACCACAGCTCACAGCAACACCAGATCCTAGCCCACTGAGTGAGGCCAGGGATTGAACCTGCCTCCTCATGGATACTAGTCAGGTTCCTTACTGCTGAACCACAAGGGGAACTCTCTGCTAATAATAATTCTTAATGAACTGCATTTCCATTGCAAACTAACCAATGCTCACAGTGATCTATTATTGCATAACCACTCCAAAACTTAGTGACATAAAACAAAAATTATTTCATTAGGCATACAATTTTGTGGGTCAGAAATGTGGACAAGGCACAGGAAGGATGGCTCACCTCTACTCCACAATGACCAGGGCATCATCTGGGTAGGGAAGTGGAAAGGAAGTATGCAAATGGCTAAAGACAGCTGAGACAGCTGGGGCCAGCCAGGTATTTTTCTCTCCTCATATCCTTTCCATGTGGCCAGCTTGGATTTCCTCATAGCATGGCAGGCTCAATATAGACAGACTTTTTTTTTTACATTAACTAGTTTCCTCCAGGAGCTAGTGTCCCCCCAAAAACCTAGAGGCATATTGTAAACCTTTACCTATCCTAGCTTCAGAAATACCATAATGCTATTACTTCTGAAACACTCCATTTGGCCAAGAAAGACACTAAGGCTATTCCAGATAATGCATAAGGAAATGGGAATTAGACTTCACCTCTCAGTGGAAAGAGTAACAAGTAATTTTAATTTATCATATTTCATTTTCTAGGAATAACTTTCAATATAAAACACAGACTCCACATCTTCCTTCCTTAACTTAGGGAAGTTAAATTCTGTAAGACCAAAGACAAATATATTTTATACAATCATATACATTCAGAAATTAGCACAATTCCTTGCAAGTAACTAGCGATCGATAAATATTTATTCCATGAATATATGAATTAAGGTATTCTTAGAAGTATGAGAAATCAATCTGGATAACAAATATCCTTTCCACTCACCAAAACCAACACTACCGAGCAAGAAGACTTCCCATTGTGGTGCAGCGGAAACGAATCCAACTAGTAACCATGAGGTTTCGTGTTTAATCCTTGGCCTCGCTCAGTGGGTTAAGGATCCGGCATTGCCATGAGCTGTGGTGTAGGTCACAGAAGGGGCTCAGATCCTGCGTTGATGTGGCTGTGGCACAGGCCAGCAGCTGTAGTTCCGATTCGACCCCTAGCCTAGGAACCTCTGTTTGCTGTGGGTGCAGCCCTGAAAAGCAAAAAACAAAAAACAAAAAAAAATAACCTAACAAGCAAGAATATGCACACGGAAACTCTGCTCCTTTTGAGAAGCATCTTCCATAGCCTCTAAAATAAAGCTGACAGCCACAAAGATTCCATTATACCTACTGGAATCCTTCCTCGAGTGTAAGCACCACTCTCTCCTGATTTGAAGGCACTGAGCTGTAAGCATGCCCCGGAATCACACATCTCTATTGTGCCAAGACAAGATTACCACTAGAAATCATCTCCCCACACCTCTCTCCATGCAAGAGTCATTTCACAAAAAATGCAGATTCAATTGCCATTAGGGGCTCCTACGTTAGCCAGCCTTGTAGTTCCAGCGTCTTTAAACATATTTCTATATTCTCAAACTCATTCTCTTAACTCCATTCATGCAAAACACTATGGTTAGATGAAAAACTGACCGGTTTCAAGAACTGTGAATGCTTAGACATTTTACCCTACCTGCAAACTAACAACTTAAACCTTCCACAGTTTCCTGGCTCAGAAACAAAGACTTTATTACTCATGGCACAGCAGGCACATAAGCTTCATGTTCACATCAGTTCCCTTGGCCTCCCCATGAAGTCAAATGGGGGCGACCCAGAGGTGGGGAGTGATGGATCCCGCAGAAGCTGTGGGTTTGCATCACATCTGAGGAAAACTTAATCTGTTATAAAGAGGTGGCAAACCTCTTTGCCTAACCTTTGCCCCCGAGGAAAACATTATCTTTATCATACTAGACATCAAATAACCCTACCTTCTGCTCCTCCCTAGCAGTTGCTACTACTTCTATTTTCCAAAGCTTGTCACCACACAAACATTTTTGAAAAGCTAATCCAGGACATAGCATTGTCAGTGTATCTGCTCAAAAGACATTGCAGAAACATGAAAGATCCATGGAGCACTGCCTCTCAACAGACAGAAGTTAGGGATGTAAAGGAGACCTCACATTTATATGGTAGATGGTGCAAGATATTTCATAAGAAGAAGAAAAAGGTAGAATATTTCTCTTTCTCCTGGAAGACACCTTACTTTTGTTTTATTTCTCTTTTTTCCCCTGCTTCTTTCTTAAAAAAAAGGGGGGGGGGGTTATGGTATCGTTCCTCTTTTTTCCCTTGTGGTTTACACACTCATGTGACCTCCTACTCAAGAGGCAACTCAACATTTGAAAGGCTTTTAAATACAATACAGGCTCAGAGGAAAAGATATAGAGAGAGGCCAGCTTATTTAGCCTTCTCTGCTTCTTCAGCCATTGAGGAGAAGAATTCCCTTTTCTGTGGGCTCATCACTCCAGGTCTCCTATGACTGCCACAGGAGGAAGACCAAGAATATCAGGATTCTGGAGTTTCCATCGTGGCTCAGTGGTTAACTAATCCAACTAGGAACCATGAGGTTGCGGGTTCGATCCCTGGCCTTGTGCAGTGGGTTAAGGATCCAGCGTTGCCATGAGCTGTGGTGTAGGCTGCAGACACAGCTTGGATTTGGCATTGCTGTGGCTCTGGCATAGGCCAGAAGCTGTAGCTCCAATTAGACCCCTAGCCTGGGAACCTCCATATGCTGTGGGAACGGCCCCAGAAAAGGCAAAAAGACAAAAAAAAAAAAAAAAAAAAAAAAAAGAATATCAGGGATTTTTTTTGGGGGGGAGGCGTAAATGGAAAAGGCCAAGCAAGGAAACCATTGAGCTGCCTCTGCCTCTGGTTTAGAAATTATACTAAAGGGTTAACCACGACTTGTGGCTTATTAATGCCCCAGAATGGGAAACCACATGGAAATTGGGGTGGAGGCCCTAGCTAGTAATAACTTAGGCATTTTCTTGGCGTGACTTCAGTGCTTATGACCTAGGGGCCTAAGGTAACAGTAGGCAGCTGGAGGTCAGCTGGAGAATTCTGACCCCCAACCATACCCTGCTATGACTAAAGCCCTCATGCTACGCCACTCCAGTACCACACCCATATATCTTGTCCAGTATTTGTCTACCTGCCTAGTCCCCCCAGTAAAGTGGAACTTTTAAAGGAATATAAATACATTGGACTCATCTTCGTAGCCCAAGTGCCTAGTGCTTATTTCCCATTCAACAAACATTGCCAATCAAGAGACCACTACCACTTGCTACATTTTATTTCTGTACTAAACCTTCTTAAACACACACTTTCACATATTCAAAAATCTCTATCTGCCTATCTCCCATTGTATCAAGTCTAAACTTCATTACCTAATTTTTAAGAAACATTACAGTATGCGATAAGTAGATTTAATTTTTTAAACATTTCTTTTAAGAATTGATTGCTCAATTTTACTAATCTCTCTCAGATAGAAACATGGCTTGATTTAGGTCAACTAGATGGTTAATATGGTTAGACAGTTAGTGAGCACACTGTTAGCTCAAATCGTAACTCATCACCAGTGCTTTCTTTTGTTGCCTTTGCTTTCCTCTTGCATAAACTCCTTAGACTTTATGTCACATAAACAGGACAGGTTCCCATTATATAGCTCCTCATAGATCCCATGATTATAAGACAGTGTAAACTACATCACAACTATTCACAAGTGAATTGATCTCTTATAAACATAATTTCCAAAGATATACTCCAAATCCATAAAAATGATTAATTCTAAAAAAAGGTGAAGAGACTGGACTAAAAATAGTGATTGAAAGATTGAAAGGGGCTTCAGCTTTACTGATAACAGTCCTTTTTTTTTTTTTTTTTTGGTCTTTTTAGGACCACACCACGGCATATGAAGGTTCCCAGGCTAGGAGCCTAATCAGAGCTGTAGCCACCAGCATAAGCCACAACCACAGCAATGCCAGATCCAAGCCGTGTCTGTGTCCTACACCCCAGCTCACAGTAATGCCAGATCCTTAACCCACTGAGTGAGGCCAGGGATCAAACCCGCATCCTCATGGATGCAAGTCAGATTCATTTCTACTGAGCCACGACGGGGAACTCCATCGATAAGTCTTTTGAAAGAAAAATATTTCCATGTTGAGGTGGATTGTTTCCAAAGATGGCTACAGCAATCTCTGCCATGCTGCTTACCCTTTACCATGGGACGTTGCTTCTCCTCCCATAAAGAGGTGAGGTCCATTTCCTGTCCCTTTGAAAATGAGCTTGGCCTGTAACCTGCTTAGACCAACAGAATGTAATGAAAGTGACAAGGGGAGAGAGTTCAGAACCTAGCCTTAAGAGATCCTGCTTGGGAGTCCTAAAGCACCAGGAGGAGAAGTGTGGCTTTCCTATTAGGGAGATCAGAGGGACAGTCGCTGCAGGCTTAGAGACTGAGGACAGAGAAATTGCAGCATTCTAGTCTTCCTAGTTAAGGAGACAGAGATGTGACTGAAACCATCTCAGATTCCATTACAGCTGCATGACCGAGCCCAGCAAGGATGACCCATTCGAGCTGAGCCCTGCCTAGCCAATCCCAGAATCATGAGTAAATAAAATTCATGATTATTGTTTTCAGCTACTGAATTTCAGGCTGGTTTGTTACACAGTGATACAGTAACAGACAACTCTTATGAAACTTATGTTATTCAAAATTAATTTTAAAAAATGACACACCCAAACCTTTCTTCCTGTTTAAAAAACTAGCTTCTCCCCTTTTCCCACCTCATGTCTTTAATGTCCCTATTCATATAACTGATTATATAATATCCAACAATGAAATGCAAAATCAGTGCAAATCAATGCAAAATCAGGGCAAAGTGATTATAGTGTGAAATTGCAAATCTTTCAAAACATGTAAGAAATCATGAAGTTGATGAAGGTAACATTAGAAAAGTCCTTGAATCATGGGCAACTCTTCTGGGAAATGAGAATTTGCAGCTGGAATAGTTAACATTTGAAGAAGAAAGAAATCCACACAGATGATGGCACAATAAGTGCCTCAAAAGGGAATGATTAGAATGTCAAAATTTAGGAAATGCTCTTGGAAAACTGATGAAGCCCTCAAATATTTTTGAGTAATGACCCTCTTCATGATTTGCCCACTGAAGTCAAATGTAAAAAGGGTATTGTGTCATGATGCCATATAATTTTGTTAGAAAATTATGCGTCTCAAAATCAACACTTGATTCATCCTTTAATGTTTAACACATCAGTTGCCAACTAAATTTGTTAAATATAAGGTAAATCAATTTTAATAATTGTTTTAAACTTTTTAAAAGGTAATGTCTCAACCAAATATTTTACTTTTTCTCCCTATTTTTAAAAGATTCACTTTAAGTGGGTTTGGGGGTGCCGATAATCTGGGGAAAATACATTTCCCTAAATAGCAGGCATACACACTGAGGGCAGGGTCTTGGATCAAGTTTTATTAGTACCCTCTAGACAGTTCATCAAGCACAGAACTAGTAGAAAGTGGGGAATCACAAATTCAATAAATGTGACAACAAATGACCTCCTGATTGATTGGCTTACATGCAGATTTTGCCATTGACGAATGGCACTTTTTCCATTATCAATCTATGACCCAATATGAGCTGACATTTGTTCTACTCAAACCTGTTCATAGAAGGCCTATTACAAACTTCCTGCTGAAAGCACTTTCAAAGGCTGGATACATTTAAAACCAATTCAAGCATGTAAAGTCATTTGAGGAAATAAGCCCCAAGTCCCAAGGGCTCAGCTGAGGAGGACCACGTTTTAGAACAGGTGTGCCACTTCACTGGGCAGAAATTTGGAAATGTCAAACATTTAGAAACACTTCAGAAACTCCAGCTCAACCTGCCTGAGAGTCACACTTCTGGACTCGTGTCAATAAATGCCTTGCAGAGATGGGCATCTGGAAAAAACTCTCTCAGCCCTGATTCAAAATTAGTTAAATCATCATTTGTAAGTTCTTAAAGAGACCACACTTTTTTTTTTTTGACTTTTACATTTCAATTTTACTTCCCATTAAGAAAGTATATATTTTTTTAAAAAGTGGTCAATCAAAAAGTTTCCTTCTGAAGCTCCTGCTGTGGCACAACAAGATCTGGGGCGTTTTGGGAGTGTTGGGACATGGGTTCAATCCCCGGCCCCACACAGTGGGTCAAGGATCCCATGTTGCCACAGCTGCAGGTTAGGTCTCCAGGGAAGCTCCGACCTGATCCCTGGCCTGGGAGCTCCATATGCCGCAGGGCAGCCAAAAATGAAGAGAGAAAAAGAAAAGGTTCCATCTATTACATGACAACAGTCCATAACAGCATTGCATGTTTTAACACCCCTGACTCTCAGTGTCTTTCATCTTATCTTGCATCATTAATTGCACATGTAAGAACTGGGCTGTATTCCTTGTCATTATCACAGTTACTTCTATCCTTTTGGAAATTAAAAACCAACACTACAAGCCTGACTCCAAGTTTCCGTCCAGTAGGAGACCAGGCGTTCTGCAGCCCCTCAGTCTGTTCTAGGGCAAAGGCAAACAATACTTTCCATTACAATAACTTGTATCCAGGAAAAATAACAGGCACTCTGTGGCATAGGCAGCATAGCAGCCAGAGAAAAGTTTACTAGCTTTAGCCAATTGGAGGCTGTGGAGCTGGGCCAAATTAGCATGTTTTTCTCCGCCTCTAGATGAAGTCATGAGTGAAATATGACATTGAACTTATTTTTAAAAGGGAAGAGGCAGCAGGAAAGTAAAGCTAAACCTACAGGAAAGTGCCCTGTGCCGAGGAGAACGTGGTGAGGAAGTGTGTGCAAGCCTCTGAACCCTGAGTGGTTCTCAGTTCTGTATCCTTCACCTCCCACTGGGTGGAGTAGGTCTTTTAAGAGCAGCTGGAATGCAGTTCCCCTGATCAGTGTAGCCAGTTGTTGCCTGTCGGAACTTCTGCCAGTTCTAGAGAGCCTGCTCCAAGCTCAAACCAGAGGGCCAAGCTCCGCACCCCTCACCGCCATCCTTCTCGCGGGAGCCAGAAGAAAGTTTCCACCTGCCCAGCCATGGGGGAGGACGCTGCACAAGCCGAAAAGTTCCAGCACCTAGGTCTTGACATGCCACAGGCGAAGCCAGCCAGCTCCAGCCCTGTACCCTCCTCCACACCGAGCCCCAGTCTCAACCCGGGGAGCACTGAGGAGGCCATCCGGGACAACTCGCAGGTGAACGCTGTCACGGTGCTCACGCTCCTGGACAAGCTCGTGAACATGCTGGACGCCGTGCAGGAGAACCAGCACAAGATGGAGCAGCGGCAGATCAGCCTGGAAGGCTCGGTGAAGGGCATCCAGAACGACCTCACCAAGCTCTCCAAGTACCAGGCCTCCACCAGCAATACCGTGAGCAAGCTGCTGGAGAAGTCCCGTAAGGTCAGTGCCCACACGCGCGCGGTCAAGGAACGCATGGAGAGGCAGTGCGCGCAGGTGAAGCGTCTGGAGAACAACCACGCCCAGCTCCTCAGACGTAACCACTTCAAAGTGCTCATCTTCCAGGTCAGTGCCCCCCGTTCTGCTTCCACCCAGCTGGGACTCCTCCGCATCCATGATCTCAGCCTGCCTGGCTCTCACGGCCGTTTGTACATCTGTCCTGCCTGTCAGGGATCACACACACAAGGCATTGTCCCCATTGCCTGCAGCAGGCGCATGTGAAATCTGCACACAGGGCTCAGAATTTCCCAGGTCACTGCAGCCTAAACGCAAGGCAGGTGCCTCAGAAGTTAGCAGGTCGGGGTTATTTGTCAGGAGCACCTGGCTGTACTCCATACAGGTTGGGAAGGTGAGCAGGTGCAGGTACCCTAGTCAAATTCATTTGTCACTTTGCATTGTGAACCTGGGGCTCTGACCGCAGCTGTGAGCTGGACAGGGCAAATTAATTCAGTGGCTGTTTATTAACTCTTTGTGGAAATGAGGAAATCATGTGAGTTCTGGGGTTTGTTTTTTAATCAAAAAGTCAAATTCATTACTTTTTAAAACATCCCTTTGTCCAAAGGTCACCGATGCTTTGGGGACTAACCAAGTATTGAAGATTGATCCCATTAAAGATGAACTAGACCCCTCCTTCTAAAACTCTTCTGGTCAAAGCAATCTTGAGTTCTTTCCTGGCAAATGATGTACGAAAACTATAAAGCATAACTCTACAAACACACTAGATATGCTTCTCATTGCTCAGAGAGACCACAACTGTAAAGTGAAACAATGGCAGTGTTATCAGTTACAGTTACAAAGGCTAGTCTTGAAGATTTTCTCCTTCAAATGGCTGCCTTGGCACAAAAAGGCCACTTAATTTTTTTAATGCATCAATGATGCAATTAATGTAGCAAGAGGCTATTTGGGGACAGGGAGATTGCGTGGGGCTGTTGTTCCGCCAAGTGGTGGGCATTTGTGAATCCAAGGGGAGCCCTGCCTTAATGCTAGAAGCCCTTCCGCCCAGTGGAACCCAGCCAGCACACAGCCCAGGAAGCAATTGCCATCCCTGCCCCAGGGCTGTCTCGTTGTGACCATGTGAATAGGAGAGGATTTCAAAGCCATGGAGGGGAGAGGCTTTAACCAACTGTTTGATTGTGTAAGGCACACAAGAAGAGCCTTCATCTCCCAAAAGAGATTTAGAAATTGGAATTTAAACCGAGGGAGCCTTCTTTTTCTAAATGAATCTGCTCTGCCAAGTTAGAACCTAAGCCCCCTTTCTCCATAAAAGGAAAGACTCATCTCGCTGCTTTTTTGTCCTCCCCAAATTGCACTTGATGTTGTAAAGCTTCAGGCAGCTGATGTCCTCCTATACCTTGCAGGCTTTTGCAGTCCGGAAATTTTTCAGCTTTTAATGCAAATGGAATAGCTTTTCATGCTCCAGATGAACTGCGCCTTTCTTAAGCCATATAAGATCCTTACTTTATTAGCCTAAAAGATATTATAAATCTCAACTCTCAAGGCATTTCTAAATTAAATACTGATCTCCAAACAAAACCAAACACGTACAGACCTGTTTAAATCTGAGTCATCAAAGGAAATTTCTCTCCTGCCAGTATGAATCAGAGAGATTATCTCTTGTCCTACCCCTCAGTTGAGGAAAAACAAAAAATTATTTATCTAGTACAGGAAATCACAATTTGTTGGGATCAGTTTTTGTTTTGTTTTGCCAGGGATTTTCTGTAGGTGTTGGGAGGAGGGATGGAGAAGATTCGTGACTAAAAATTTCAAGAGAACTATAATCTGACATTTAAAAGAAACAGCTGTTGGGAACTTAAAGGCACGAGCTGCTGGCGAAACCCTGCCATGGTCTCCTGTTTTGTCACATTGGACTGACAGGTGTCAATTTGCAGCCAGAAATGGTAGGCATTCTCTGTTATGAGAAAAAGGTGAAAGGGGCGCAAGACCAAGGTGGAAGCTGAAAGATTTCAAAGCATTGTGTTCAGGCTCTACTCAGGGCCTCTTCCCAAGCAGCCCCCAAGGTCTTTTTATTAAACAGCAGTTTAGGAGACAAAGAACTATAGGCAAGGATCTGGGCCTTTCTTAAGCCATGTAAAATCTTTTATTAGCCTAAAGGATATTAGAAATCTCAACTCTCAAGACATTGCAAGATGGCTATTTTTAAAAAACAAATAGAAGTTAAGTCCCTCAGTGGAAAAGTTCCTCTTTCTCTTGATTCTTTTTAAAATAGGGGTTTCTAGGGTAGTAACTATGCCAATGGATAATATAATAATTTGTGTAAGAGAGGAGTCCAGTATAGGGGTTGAGAAGATAAATTCTGTCATACAGACACTGGTTCAAATCCTCGTTTCACCACTTGTCAACTATGTGATTTTGTGCACATTTTCTAGCTTTTCTAAGCTTCTGTTTCCTTACTTGTACCCTGAGGCTATTAATAACAGCAAATTTTTTTGAGCTCTTAACAAGCCCTGCATACTCGGCGAAGCATCTTTCTGTGGTTTATTTAAATTGCCCCAATGTACAGATGAGGATGCTGAGATTCAGAGATGCTTACATCTTTTATTCTTTTTTTCATTAAAATACAGTTAATTTACAACCATGTACCAATTTCTGCCAGGACATATATATATATATATATATATATATATATATATATATATTCCCTTTCTTATACTATCTTCCATCATGTTCTATCCCAAGAGACTGGATAGTGTTCCCTGTGCTGTACAGTAGCACCTCACTGCTTATCCAATCTAAATGTCCTAACTGTTTGCATATACTAACCCCAAACTCCCCATCCATCCCGCTCCGTCCCCCTTCCCCTTGGCAACCACAAGTCTGTTCTCCATGTCTGTGAGTCTGTTTTTGTTTTGTAGATAGGTTCATTTGTGCCATATTTTAGATTCCATATTTGCGATGTCTTCAGAGATGTTTATATCATGTCTGAAGCTATTCATTAAGCAAGTGGTAAAGCTGAGATTTGAACTCATATTTAATTGATTTCAAAGTGTGTCCTCTTAAACATTAATGGTTCCTCCCTTGTATCTCTCTCATGGGGTGAGGAATAAGTGGAACAACATATTTAAAAGGTTTAGTGGCTGTAAGAGCTCCAAGAATGGAAGCTCTTCCTGGCTGGATCTGAAATGCATTTGCATGGAGAGGAGTCTACACTTGCACTTGGTTAGAAATATGACTCTTGGGTAAAAACTGATCCCATTCTACCCAAGACCTTAAAACAGCTATGCTTTTGCTTTTTCAGTTGGGATTTATTAAAAGTGCCTCCGCCACCCCTACACACAGCCATACACTGTATGACAACTACCTTGTTAAAGTCAGTATTAGGTCACCACCAGAGCAAAGAAAGCCAAGTCCTTTGAAAGCAACTGGATAGACCCTTCTAGCAGCAGCACCATCTGCACAGTGGGGCAGAGGGTAGATGTTTCCTAGACCTCAGAGTGAGGGGGCAGATAACATGCCAGGTACCACTTCAGGTCTCTAAGTTGTTGGTCGCTTTCAGTCCACTTGACCCTCATGCTAGACTTACCCTTACGAAATCCATTGGTTTTCTAGTTTAAGACAAAAAATTAAAAATAAGAGAGTGAGGAAAGAAAATCTTGTCACCTAACTGGAACATATTCAGTCCTCTAGGGTTTAGAAGATTATGTTTCCAATTTGTAAAGTCCTCCAAAATCTGCACATGCTTTTTGGCTAGCTGGTTAATAGATTTACCTACTAGATACTGAGACAGAATTTTTTAAAATTCTGACATTTGTCCTTGATTTGTTCTACTTAGAACATGCCATTTATTTATTTCTGTGTTCCACTTACAACACTATTATAGATGTTGTCTCTCATTCCTTAGCAATTACTTCAAATTATAACCAGTAGAATCTAAAACTAGAGAAAATTCACCTCCTTCTGGGCAATAAAATAAATTGTAAAATCCGTGTTAAATTTAGCAGCTTCCCTTTTTACATTTTTAAAAAATAATAGCTAAAGATCAATGTTTGAATTCAAAATACTATGACAGGATCCATTTATAAATGAAGTAAGACTCAGAGGGGTTACTGATTAAAAAGCAAATGCTTAAGACTAATAAGACTAATTCTTTGCCTGTACATGCATATGTAAGTATCTTTTTACTAAAAATAAAATTTGTATAGAAAATCAGTGAATTTGCAGTTAAGGGGACATATTCTCTGCTGACTGAAGAGACTAGAATTTCACAGATAACTGGCCCTGAGGGTATGATGATCACTTAACTTCTCCTAAGGTTCCAGTAATGATTACTTGAAAAAGCTGGTTGGGAATGATTTCAAATCCAGGGAACAAAATGAAAATACTCATGGACAGTTTACACTTTCATCCACAAAAAAAAAGTTGTGAAATTGGGTGAAAAGAGTAGAAGTTAGATATTTGCTGTGGATACATTCATTCATGGAGAATCAAGCCTATAAATGTGTTCAAATATTCATTATTTGGTTTCCTTTGATGAGAAAAGAATTTTAGAAAGGTGCTAAAAGTGTAACATCTTCAAACTATTTTAAAATTGATTTTTTAAAAGACTGTACTTTATCCAAAGCCACTGCTCTGAAAACTGCTAAATTAGTACAGACTTAGAAACAATGGGGCTATCAATAATCAAAGACACCTTCATATGACAACTGCCAATATTTATATCTCATTGATTAATGTTCCCACAATGGGATATCAGTTTTGATGTGCTACTTTTCCAGTGCCCTTTTATGAGAAAAACAAAATACTAGTTCTTATTGTTATTATTTACATTTATTGAATGTCAGCCTGCCTCAGGCACTTTCAATGAATAACTGATTACTGTCGGTATTTCCTCAAAAGAACCATTATTTCTCTCATATATTAAAAAACGAGACTCTATCTCCGATGCAGCCCTTCCAAGTAAATGTTGCCCCTTCTGTTGCTCTGTAATCTATATGTTTGAATTGAACAAATGAAAAATGTTCTCCAGTGCAACTCAGGTCTACAGTTTTGATTCTTGCATGAAACAAAACACGTTTGGCATTTATTTGTACACTATGAGATCACTTCTGCAATTTGTTAACTAGTTTTCCTGGGATTTAGGTTAATATCACAGAATCAAATATTCTAGAGCTGGAAAGCACCTCAAACATTATTTAACCTCATTTTATATCAAAGGAGCAGAGGCCCTGAGAAACAAAATGACTAGCAAGGTTTCATTTTATTAATAATAGAAATTACAGAGTTGAATTATGAAATGAGTAAAAACAAACACTATAATCCCACTATGGCAAAGTTCATGTTTACTGGGTTTTCTACAACAGCTTTTAAATAATTCAGAGTGGTTTGCTTTTTTTGTCTGTTTTGTGTTTTTTTGCATGCAACAAAGAACACCTAACTGGTGTGATCTTAAAAAAAGAATTGAACCCTTGATAACACTGAAAAATAATGAAACTTTTAAATCCTCGAGAATGTAAAAGACTGCTCAGGGATTATAACTAATGCATTTTATTCTTATGACTTGCTGATTCCACTGACAGCTGCCTTAGGGGTGCAGTTCTAATCAATGGCTTTATCCACTTGGCAATCTATACCTCTGAAACACAAATCGGAGAGAACCATCAATGTGTAAAAGAGGCCTATAAATCAGAATGTCAGGTGGGCATAATTCCATTTTAATAACTAGTATTTAGCGATTATTGGATAAAACATTCCATGGACACAAATTTATGGTCCTCATATCCCTCCAGGATGCCACCACATCCCTTTGGGAATGTTAACAGCCTTTGTTATTTTCTTCTAACAACGGGGATGATAAGTTAGTGACAGGAGAGCAAACTGCCTTAGTCAAGCTTTTAAATGACTTACTGTAGGCTTCCTTTTCTAATGCTAGTCACAGTCTCCTTCTTATGTATTTATTTTTGCTTTTTAGGGCCGCACCACAGCATATGGAAGTCCCCGGGCAAGGGGTCGAATCAGAGCTACAGCTGCAGGCCTTCTCCACAGCCAGAGCAACTCTGGATCCAAGCCGCGTCTGCAGCTTACACCACAGCTCATGGCAATGCCGGCTCCTTAGCCCACTGAGCAAGGCCAGGGATCAAACCTGCATCCTCATGGATACCAGTTGGGTTCGTTACCTCTGAACCACAATAGGAACTCCGACTCCTCTTTTAAAGAGTGTGTATTTATATATGTTCAAATAAGATTTGCTCCCATAAGCACCTAAGAAGTTCCTGGCATGTTGATATCTCTGTGTTGATATCTACATACACGACTGAGGCTCTTAGTTCACAAGAACCAATACTGAATGGCAAACAAGCAGAAGTGCAAGCAAAACATGCTATTCTCAAGAGTTCTTTCCATTCCTTTTCTCTCTCATGGTACAAGCATACCATGCACATATGTTTGAAGTGTGCTGACTGACTCTCCCTCCCTTTTATAAAAATTCTAAGGGTCCTTGTGAAAGGTGAGGAGCAGTGGCATCAGTGGGGCTTTGTACCTTTTAGAAAATAAATATGTAGGGCAAATAGGCACCTGCTGCTGGAGGCCTCTACTGGGCAGAACTACCCAAGGAAGAATGTGACCCACAAAGGATCCTTAATGCCTTGTTAACAGGTTACAAACCCTAAGTAGATAAATGGGTAACTAGCACAGTTAAGTGGAGACAGAAGTGAGGTTGTATATTTAATCCTCCCCCTTGAAAGATCCATCAGTCTTAGAAACTATAAAAGAAAGCAGATCAAAAACATTATAACAGGAGGCTGAAGGCAGCAATATCGCCTCACCTGTAGGCAGGTGAAATATCAAGTGTTTTCATAAGGTGTGTGTGTGATAGGACTGAGCAAGGACACATGAGCAGGTATGACCAGACTCCTGGGGAACACTGCAGTTACAGAGGATCCACTGTCTGAAGTTCAAGGTGAATTTCTACCACTTTAACAATACTATGTAGTCAAATAAATGTGTACATTTTACTAAAGAATAGAGATTTTGAAGAGTGTCAGCATTTTTCTGCTTCTAAATAAACATTACGGAAATGTTAAGACGTACATGTACTTGGACACTCACAAATTCTTGTGTGAAAGCAAAGGGCTTACCTTCAGAGTGGAACTGTAAGAAGCCACAAAATAAACACTGTCCAGTAGACAGAACACAAAATACTGCTTGAGTAATTAAAATGACAGCAGAAGCATAGCAGTTGGCCAAGAAGACATATCTTACTTGTTTCCAGTTGTATAAAGACACATCCAGCTCATTCTGGATTATGTCTGTTCCCGCTAGGTTTATTTTCATGGTTGGCACCAAAGACTTCTTATATAAATTTCCCTGGCATTGTATAAAAGAATTCAATTGTGCTTCCCACCTTCCCTCAACTGCCCTCACGTGTGCAGTGGGACCTACAGAAGATCACTTCTGATTCACCCGATAATGCACTCTTTCCAAACCTGTCCTCAAAGGACACAAGGTAAGGGGAACAACACTCTAAGACGCAACAGTAATTCTGCCTTTTTAACAATAAAATTTACACGACATTAAAATATAATAGCATTAGTTTAATTCTTTAAGATGTACAGTGAATATGTCCATCTTCTGCTGAGGTTGAAGAAAGGGAAATTATGAAGGCACTCCTCTGATAACTGAAATAATACTATACCAAATATACCTCTTCTCTAGTAACCAAGGCTTATTTTTACAGTTTTACACCTGGCTTTCTGCCTTCTGGAGGACTTTAGTAACATTTCACTGAGCTCTTGGTTTCTTCCTTTCCTGCAAGCAACTCCTGTCAAACTCTCCCAACCCTCTTGTCAAACCCCAGAAGTAATTTTGCTTCAGGACTAAGCCTCAGATCCCCAGCTATTTCTGCTGTCTGCTCCTTTTTCAGTAATGCTCATCCACTGAGAGTAAAATCCTTTCTTAAAAATGGAAACCACTGAGCCCCTTAGGCCTGGTTCTCCTCTTTTCCCAGTGGCAACAGCAGGCAGCAAACGTTCCTTCTAGACACAGAGCTAAGTCCCCTCTTTTGTAGTCCTCAGGCCTGCCCAACAGAAGGGCAGTCTCCACTCCAGCCACCCCAGGGCTGTCTTAGGAAGACTCCTCAACCACCACCCACTCTTTCTTTTTTTTTTTTTTGTCTTTTTGCTATTTCCTGGGCCGCTCCCGCGGCATATGGAGGTTCCCAGGCTAGGGGTCTAATCGGAGCTGTAGCCACCGGCCTACGCCAGAGCCACAGCAACGCGGGATCCAAGCCACATCTGCAACCTACACCACAGCTCACGGCAACGCCAGATCCTTAACCCACTGAGCAAGGCCAGGGACCGAACCCGCAAGCCCATGGTTCCTAGTTGGATTCCTTAACCACTGCACCCACTCTTTCAACAAACAGCTGCTGAGCTGTCAGGAACAACTCTAGGCACTGGGGCATAACAGTGAACAAGAGACAAAAAGGTCCCCACCCTCATGGGGAATACATGCCAATGAAAAAGAGCCAAGTTGAGATTTGAAGCATGGCAAGTTGCTCTCTGTAAAGGTCCATGTCATAAATGACTTGTGGGAAACCCATGCTCCTTTCAATTTTTTACTTTATCTTTTATACTGATATACTTTTATACTTTTATCTGACACATTCTGTGATATTCAAAATGAGTGTGGAGAGAGCTTTGGGAAACAGAATCTGTGATTTCTTTATTCTATCAAGGATTATATTTAACCAGACATACTGCCTTTTACCTCTACCCAAGACTCTGTTCTAACCAATTTATGGAAAGCACACTGTTATGAGTATGTGTTTAATAGGGGGGGTCAAGGGCTCTGTATCTTTTCAGAGAGTATCATAAATTATATTATTCTATGATTAATAAGGAGAGATTTTTGAGTTTCTCTATATTAAAACATCGTTCACTTAGTTTTTGTATCAAGAAGAAACATATGCAGGTACACATTTAGAACATATTTTTTATCACAACCCCAATTTTACTAACATTTCAGTTCATCAAAGTTGCAAAATGAGAAGGGAAGTGCATACTGTTTACCATAAACTTTGCATGAACAGACTTTTAAATTCACTAAATCTAGTTATTTTTCAAACTGAAAGTTTACTGGGCAGTCCACAATATAATCAGGCAACAATGAAGCTCTGCTTGAGGCCTGGGTGGCAGTGGGCTCTGGAGCCTGGCCCACCTCAGCAGTCTTGCAGAATCCCTAGGGCCCTTGGGAGTGCAGTTTGAAAGCTGCTAATCTGGGTCAAATCCTCTTGTTCACATTTGGAAGAAACTGAGACCCAAGGAGATTAAGTTATTTGCTGAAAGCCTCACAGCCATGGAGCAACACAGCAAGGACTGAGACTCGGGCCTCTTGCCATACGTTCTTACCACTATACCATTTCTTCCAGTGAAAATGTGAAAGCACGTTGCTGGCTGGCTCTCATTTTCCTATAATATTTAAAGAAAAATATAAAATCAAAGGGATGCCGAGTCTGTCTGAATTCAAATTTCTCCACTTAGAGACACTGGAGAATCATCTCCCTTGCACTCTGGAGGCAGGTTTTCAGGCTCTGCTCCCTGAGCCATAGCAAGAGGCAGATCTTTGTACATCTAGAAGCTGGAGGAAGACATGTGCTTGGGAATAATAAGGAGGTGAGGGCTGATGTATTCTTGCCCAAGGAAGCTGGGTTTAACAACACAGGCTTGATAAACTATGCCTGGCAGCATAATTCCCCCTACTACTCCAGAAATGGCCATACTATACCACGTCCTCTTATAACGCCCACAAAGCACATACGAAACCACAAGCCTTCGTGAGTGGGTCCCCAGGAAGGCTAGCCCTTGCTTCTCTTACTCCAAAATTGTATCATTAGAAAAACTAGTGTTCATTTTTAAATAGATACCAAGGTTGACCATACTTATACTTCGGACTTTCATTTGTGAAGGAAACGTGCTTGAGGGTTTATCTGGTGTCTGACACTTGAAGACTTCCCAGATCTCTCCCCTGCCCCCATCTTTTATCTTCTAACTTGACCTCCAGGCTCTTGTGCAGTGGGATTTTGGCAGGAACAGAGCCTGAGGGTGGGAGAGAGAGGTGCTCTGGGTTCACAGTAACTTACTTTAGCTCCTTTATCAAGGCAGCTTCCTGGTCTATCTGAGCCACAGCCCATATCCCTCCCTGCCTGTCACTGATAGAGCCCTGGCCAGCTGCCCTCATAATATTCCCTGCTAGGCAGCCCTTGGCCACATCCAGTCTAGGGGAAATGACTTGATCAGTTTAGAATTAACCCTTTATATTCTAGAAGCTACAGATATTTGGTTTCTATCATGCCAAAAAGCACATGCACAGAAATTACTGCAGTTCAGGACTGTTTGTAAAATGTGTTACTAACATGAAATCTCTGTTGTCCATATTTTCAGGAAGAAAATGAGATCCCTGCCAATGTGTTTGTGAAAGACCCTGTGTCCAGCCCAGCGGAAGGGAAGGAAGAACTTGCAGATGAAAACAGGTCTCTGGAGGATACTTTGCACACAGTGGACCTCTCATCTGATGATGAATTACCCCACAACGAGGAGGCCCTGGAAGACAGTGCAGAGGAAAAGATGGAAGAAAGTAGGGCAGAGAAAATAAAAAGATCCAGTCTCCGGAAAGTGGATAGCCTCAAGAAAGCATTTTCTCGCCAGAACATCGAGAAAAAGATGAACAAGCTGGGGACAAAGATCGTATCTGTAGAGAGGAGAGAGAAGATTAAGAAATCTCTCACTTCCAATCACCAGAAAATATCTTCAGGGAAAAGCTCCCCCTTCAAGGTCTCTCCCCTCACTTTCGGTAGAAAGAAAGTTCGAGAGGGAGAAAGCCCTGCAGAAAATGAGACCAAGTCAGAAGACATGCCTAGTAGTGAGATACCCAACGACCATGAGGAGAGCTCATTTGCAGAGGGTCTTTCTGAAGCATCCCTCCCCAGTGCCCTGGTGGAAGGGAAGAGCTTGGAGGGAGATGCTGGGAGGGCGGCCTCGAGAGGGAGTAGCTCGGCTATGGATAGCAACATTGACTTGGCTATTGTGGAAGATGAAGAAGAGGAATCAGTGGTCGTGGAACAGGCACAGCGGGTGCACTATGCAGGAGGCTACATGCAAACCTCTGAGGAGGCAGAGCAGTCAGATGAGGAGCCCGTGCAGCCAGCTGTGCTCCAGGTGGACCAGACCGCCTAAATGCCCAGCCCACTGTGCCCAGCCTGTTCTTGCAGTTAGATGGATAAGCAGAGCCTAGAAACAACTCCAGCACTAGCCACTCACAGCGTCTTACTGTGCAGGCAGCCCACATTTACTACACAGTAGCAGCACACACTTAACCAAGATTTACTATGAAAGCAACGTGTCAGGGTCTACACTTCTAACTTCCTCTTAGGTTCCATTTCTATAGTTATCCAAAACTGCCCAGAAAAAGAAAAGAAGCAGTCAGGAAAACACTAATCAATTGGGCTTGTCAGAAAAACCAGAGGCTATAAGATACTAATCATGAAATGTGATTCATTTTTCATCATTCCATAAGCTTGGTGAATAGTGAGCCAGCAATATACAGCATTTCCATAGAACTCTGTGAATCTAAATTTTCAAGTGTATGATATATAATATACATATATATTTAAGCTATGGAGATAAATTTTATATTTTAAGAAAAAAAACACTTTTCTTAAAAGGTAGAAGAGAAGGTTTGGTTGGCTACTCAGTAGAAACCATTCTTTACTGAAAATGAAGGAGAAATTAAAAGACTACTACATTCAGCTAGTGAAGTAAGACACGTAGAAAAGGTGGGACTTTTAGAAAAAGAAAACTAAAGAGAAGTTGGAAAATAAGAGGAACAGGAAAAAAGAATTCCAAAGAGAAGGAAGACGAGAGAAAAAAGCATGTGTTCAAAAGTAAAATATTTATAATATTAGTTCAAGTATTTCACTCTTCATACAACACTAAAAAGAAGCTCATATATACTGAAATAATGTTATATCTTCACATTTTTATTTTCCAGTATTTTCAAATACATAAAAAATTTTACTGTATTAAAACTGCAATTTTTCTTAATAAATAAAAGACTTTACAAATATTTCCCTAAGGAAGTTCAAAAGGATGTAGTCTCTTTGGCATTGGAAGGGACATAAATCTTCAAAATTAATTAATGTATACTGCCTTTTGTAGGAAGTTGGATCATACTATTCTTTAATGTTTTCCAAGTTTGCAATAGTCCTTACACTCCAAATGATGTAATGTAGGTTTATAAGATGCTGGTAGCAACAGGTTTGGGAAATGAAAGATGCTATTTTTCCTTTTTTGTACACATACACAGCAATAATTTCATTCCAGGTCATGTTTTATTTATATATTAATTTCACAGAATATTAATACTTTTTTTCTTAAAGCATGCTAATGTTTTGTATATGTGCACATTTACTCAGACAGGGTAATTTTTACTACTGCCTAACATTATACTAATTATTGCTTTATTTTTAATTAGAGAATGGTAGTGTTTTGAGAAAACTATTACAGTTTGAGACAGTTGTACCAGGGAGTAAATGTCCCACGCTTGGTATGTACCACTCACTATAAGTAACCTTACAAATACAGATATTGCAAGACAGTATTAACAAACTATGCTTTGCCTTGTAAAAGGGATAAGATTAAAAAATGTATCGATGGCATAACTGATACAGCTATGTCCTTACTTTGCAATAATGTACCCCGAATATTAGATTGTTGAACTAACAATGGCTGTGTTAAAGAAGACTAAATAAACCAAAAAATAAAAAGTATATAACAATGTCAGCTTTTTGGCAGAACAATTTTAAAACAAGCAGAAAGAATTGATTTTTAAACTCTCTTCCAAATGTAGCTGTCATGTTGATTGTTTCAGTCTTGATTTCCCCTATTAATTCCACTTTCTTTTTTTCCCTGATCTCATTTAGAAATCCAAGTCTCATTCTTCAAGTTTAACTTTCTTGACATCACCTTGCCAGCTCTGGAGAGCATCTGAATTTATTGCAGCAGCTTGATGAATTTGATAGTTCCATCTGCATTTTTATTATTTTGTACCAGACCTTATAATACCTTAAATAGCCTTGCAAACATGAATGTATTGAACTGTACATTCAGTCTATTCACACAGATGCACCTTTGTCTTCTGCAGGGCCATCCACTTGGTAGAAGACTTAATTTCACTCAGGGCCCTAAGCACGCCTGTTTAACCTTTACAAAGCTGCTGTCACTTTTTGCAGCCAAGGAATTGGGGGATCCAGAGCTAATGGAATGTTTACACTTTCTTTTCAAAAATGCTTATGTCACTTGCCCCTAGAAAATATCTGCATGTTAGTGAAAAACTACACTCAGGCATCTTTTTAGATTTGACTAACATTTATTCTTTGTTCCTCATTTGACATGATAAAATCCTAAGCAATAAAACAGAGAATCATGCCAGATAATTGCCGGCAAACAGATACTGTAGGGATTAGAGAGAGCAGCAGTTGTGGAAAAGGAAACTACTTATTCTGTATTATTGTTGAATTTTTCACATACTGGTGAGGCTGCAAAGTCCCCAAATTAGATATGTCTTCTTTCCACCCATCCAATATCCCATTCCTAACTTTATGTACCTGGAGCTCAAGAACTGGATTAGTTTTCCCCCAAAGATTGGTTATATATTAATAATGACTGAGATTCCTATCTTAGAAATGTACTTCAGGAATAAGAAGTGTCTATTACATGGATCACAAATCTCACAGAAATATAGCAAAGATATTTTTTTTTCCTGTGAGGATTTTATTTTTAAAATATATAGATACATTTCAACAGGAATATTTTTCTTTCCACTTATGAATCTAGCATATGGCTGAATTTCTTTTTATGCGTGAAAATAAAAGACCCACACTGAGGTCAGTTCTGCAAAAAATAAAGATTTTTTTTTTTTTACATTTATTGTAAGATGAAAGTCCAAAATGTTTCTGGTTTTAGCAATGCTCATGCAGAAGAATATGGTTTGAACCTCATGCGTCTCAGTCCACAATCGGGAAACTAGGAGTTCCTTTGACATAGCCAAGCCACTAGTGTAAGTAAAGGTTATAATGAAAGTCATTTCCTACATTAAGACGCTAATGCCCAAGCCCAGTTAATTCTTGCTCGAAAGTTTGTTTACTGCCCTACGGCCCAAGTCTAAGTGATTTTACATTGGAGATTGGGAGTACGAGGAATTGAGGTACAGGCAGCAATCATTATTAACAGTTCCATAGCAACCACAAGTCCTTTCCTAAAAACCAAGACTCTGACACTGCAAAACAAGTTTCAGATGAAATTGGCATTGGACCTTTGTATTCTGCTTGATCTGAGTGTCGAGATAGAGGTTTCTGCAGCCAGGAACTTGTTCCTAAAGGAAACACATGGTAACGCACACTGTTAAAGATATAGTTCTTCTTATTTTTGATTTAACCACTGCTCGTTATCCTGTAGTATCTGAAACTCTAAAATTATCCTTAACTCTCCACACTACTTGTCCAAATTAAGAAGCCACACCTTTAGCAAAACAGCTTAATATTCATACACTTAAAGACTTCCCACTGTAAAATCCATTTATTAAATGTTTATTGAGCAATACAACCATTTTTTCCTCCCACCTGGTAAAATTCATGGTGCCCAAAGCCTGAAGACAAAAACATGGGGGAGAGGAAACCATTTCTGATAGCCTACTTTCCCCCAGGCTTGGCACTCCAATGGCCAGGAATGTCGTGTACCTACTGCGTGATAGCATAATCTCCTTTAATCAAATGAATTCTATTAGAAGAATATTGTTTTTACAGCTGAGATGTTGAAGTTAATTTACTACCCCAACTGGTATGATGGGGAAAGCAAGGTATCTCCAGGGTTCTTAAAAATGCTAAGGTCTCACTCATCATGCTGCAATTTACCCATTTTTCCTTTGAAGGTCAAGGAGTTAAAACACTAGTCCAAGTTCACATAAATTTTGAGTGTCAGAGTCAGTACTCAACCCCAGTCTGAAATCCATGATACTGCCAAAACAGACTCCTAATTATACCACCCAACAGTGCTTAATTATGAATCACTTTATATGCTCTCAGATGGTATGGCATTAACTTCATTTTATCACCCTTTATACAGCATAACATACAGCTGCACTTTGTAAATGATTTTAATGACTGTCATACTAATTCTAAAAAAAAAAAAAAAAAGGCTCACTATTCTTGGGGAGCCACAGAGAGACTATATTCTTCAGGAGGACACAGAAGGACTCCTAAGCTCCTTGGAATCGTCCATTGTCAATGGCTGCAGGGTTCACTGTGGGGCATGGTTTAACAAGCACAAGCTGCCAACAGAGATAGACACTAGAATGAGCTAATTCAAAGATGGCACAAGAAGTATGCCTCAAACTCTAAGTTAGAGGAGTCATATCCCTGTGTCATGCTAGCGAAATTGCTTTATCCTGCCTGGACACATCCTCTCATAGGCTGAAAATACTAGCAAATGACAAATCAGCATGAGGCAGTGGAAGTGTGGAGGTTTGGGAAGTAGGGCGAACCCTGACAATATGGAGACCTAGCCTCTGAAGATAATTTCTACAAAATTGTCCAGCTGTCTTCTCAAGGAAAACAGGCCCTAGGTCAAGCAAATGCAGGTATCTCCATTTCTGTGGGCAAGTAATCAAAGAAAACCCTCCAGGCCAGCCCTCATTCATCAGGATGTTTGCTGCAGGCAGTGACTTCTTCCAAGGGCTTTGGCAGTGGTCACAAACTCAAATGCCTGAAGGGCTCACACAGAGCATGGTTCCAGGGGATGGCTGCAATTGTGGCAATGCTGTTACAAGTGGGCCGTGACCTCTCCGATGGGATACCCTCAAAATTCATCTGCCTGGAGGCAGTGTCTTTGGTAACTTCCAAAAATGGATGGTGCATTCTAGGAGCCACCCTGGATTGTGGTCAACTGGCACCCACCACCCAACTCCACTGGCCATGTTTGGGGGTCAGGCCCATTGTTGCCAAAGCTTCAACTTCTTTTAAGAGCCAAAATTCGGGTTTCTTTTTTATATGAAAACCTCCTGGCTTTTAATTTCTGGCAACTAGCTCAAATCATTTTAAATATTGTTTGAGTCGACTGGAACTGTCTGCTGTTTGCATGTAGACTCTGTACAAATCGTCAGTTTCTGACTCCTGGTCTATAAATGAATGCTCTTGGGTTCTCCCTCCTAGAGGCATGCACACAAGAATAGAAAGCAGCTAACAGGATTGGATTTGCCTTGAGAAAAAGCACAAAATTGTTCTTAGAGAAATAGAAATGCAAAAACCCTTGCTAGAACTTGTAAGAAATTTCTCTTGCCACTTGCTGCATTTGTAAAAAGACTGTTGTCATTGCTGCATAGTCGATGCACTGAGGAGACAGCTGCCAATCACACTGAAAGGTGGTTTTATGTTCTCTAATGGGAAAGCACCACTTCCTGTTATTAGCAGCACTAGCTACCTGTGGGTTACCTGCAGAGCCCCTGGGTGTCAAAGAGATTGGAATTGGGGATAAACTGAGCATATATTGTGACTATTCTATTTTTACATTTCAAAAGAAAAATAGCTAATCCTATCCATAACCAAGGGGTCCTATAGATGACAAAAAGCCAAGTCTGCACTCTGCTCTCCAATATATATCAAAGCAAAATGGCCAGCCAACACTCCAATTTTTCAGCTCTTTATTGTTAGCAATGAGGTAGTAAAGGAAAAGAACACAACTCAATTTTGGGGATGCTAAATTGAGCCTTCAAAGCTCAGAGTTGAGGGGAAAAAAACTGATACTGATTTAGCACAGGGGCAAGATGTCCTTTGCTAAGGAGAAATTTTATGCCTTGCAACCACTTGAAGCTCTAAGGAAGCACTAGGATTAGCTGTGTTCTCCAAGGTGCACTAGAGGTTAATTGTCTCCAGAACCCCAATGACACGTAGGGAAAGGCAATGTATTCTGGGGAATACGTCCTTATTTGAAAAACCAAATTTCCTAGGGGCTTTAAATCAATAATTTTAAACCCCTACATAATACAAGGAAGCCCTCCCCTCCTCCTTCCAAGATGTACGGAGAAAGGCAGTATCTTGGCTTATGGGATTATTCCCAAAATTAACCAGAGAAAGGGAAGCTGATGGATATTGGAAATAATTTCATTATAATCTTTAGTTCTCTCTCTTTTTTCTTCCTACCATCACTCTTTTTATTGTCAGAGACTAAAAGATCTTTCCCAGCTACTTTGGTCAAGACTTTTCAGAGATTAAGTAAAAGCAGTTAGGCCTGAATTATCCAATCACCACAGGAAGTTTTTATCTGCAAGAAACATTTCCCCAATAAAGGTATCCACTTCGTTCCATTAACATTTACTGGGCACCTATATATTCCAGGCCCCATGCTGGGTCCGTAGATAAGACTGACAAGAGAAGAGTCTTTGCCATCTAGGAACTTTCTATCTACTGAGGAAGGGGAAAGTGCTGGGAGCCCCCTACAGAAAGAATTAGAATTTAGAGAAGCAAAGCAAGAGGAAACAAATAATCTGCAAGAAAAAAAATAAATCTTCAGGCTTAAGAAATGTGGTATTGGAGAAATAGTCCCTCAAGACAGTTAATGGCGATAGTGAAGCTTGGCTGTGTAACACAACACAAATTTCCAGGCTGGGGATAAAAGTAATCTAACCAACGGAAAGTACAGGTGTGTGGATGTAAAGACTACAAAGGAATAGAGATTTCTCTTCTCTAAAGTGTGAAACAAAATGGTAGGAGGGAGACTCTAAATGGAAGAAAACTTATAGCTTTTAAAATGCATCACTAACAGCAAGCACACTTCACCTGCTCTAATTCATGAGTAAGTACTGAGCACATGCTAAGGGGACTGGGCTCGCTGGTTCACTGCAAACCAAACAGCCATGCCCTTCCGTCCCACATTACCAATGTGGCCCAGAGTAAACTGCTTGTTTAGTCACTCTCTTGCCAAAAGCTTTCAAAAGGGTTTTAGTTTTGTTTGTTTAATGTTAGGGACTTTTCTCTCAATGAAAACACATCACTAATTTATTATTATTTCTATATCTCTGTGAGGATGATACAGGAATGAATAAATAAAAACATACAATAGAAATCAATGACAGAATTTGACTTACTTTAGGGGAAGTAACTTTACATCCAACTTTGAGAGAGCACCTATTTTCCTTACAGTAAGAGTTGGATTTTTTTAAAATAATATTTACTAAGATTCTTTATTTACTTAAACAACTACTATGTAGGGGGAAATGATCCATAATCCTAAAGCCCAGATAACCTCCTGCTATATGTGGCTGGGTTCTCTGCTCAGTGTATCACAAGGCTGAAATCAGGGTGTCTCATTTGGAGGGTCTGGGGAAAATCTGCTTTGGAGGTCATTCTTTTTAGCAGAATTCAGTTCCCTGCATTCAGCTGTAGAACCGAAGTCCCCACTTCCAATGACTCTTGGCTCCAGAGGCTGCTCACATTCTTTACCACACAGTATTCATATCTTCAAGCTAGCAGTGGCACAGCCCGTCTTTCTCATACTTTGGATCTTGACTTCCTCTTCTTCTTTAGCAAAAGAAAATTTCTGACCTTCAAAGGTCCTCCTGTGATTAGGTCAGTACCACCTAGCTAACCTCTCTTAAAGTGAATTATACCATGAGACATAATGAAATAACAAGAGTAAAATCCATCATGGTCACAGATCTGGGGATTATGCAGGGCGTGTCCTCAAGGGAGGTGGTAAATCTTGGGTCCACCTTAAAATTTTGCCAACAACATAATGGAATATGGTAAGAAAATTCAAATGGTGCAAAAAGTTCTTAAATGAAAATTAAAGAAGTTAGCCTTTTCCACTTTCCCCAACATTATACTCCTATGGTAACCATGGTCAAGTCTTCTTATGTATCTTTCCAGGAAAAAATATGAAAGATATATAGGCATCTCTATAGTTTCTCTTTATATTTAGATAACCAGGATCTTATTGCATCTAGCTTTTCTCATTTAACTCTCTTGGCTCTCCTTCTTTAATTGCAAATATGGATCTGTATTAGTCTTCACAGCTACTGAGGAGTAGCTTTTTATTTCTTTAATAGTTATATAAGAAAGCAAACTGATCAAGAATGAATCATCATCCTTGGGAGTTCCCTAGTGACACAGCTCAGGATGCAGCTATGGTACAGGTTCGATCCCTGGCCTGGGGACTTCCACATGCTGCAGGCACAGCCAAAAAAACAAAAACAAACAAACAAACAAAAAAAAACAAAGAAAAAGAAAAAAATGAATCATTCTTAAGAGCAAGACAGATTATTTATTATCTCAAGGATTTTTAAATTGTGGGCACAGCTTGCTTCAGACCCACTTTTCTACCTGAAACATTTACTTGCCTTAGAGCAGATGGGTTCCCCAGAAGTCCCTATTTTGGAAGAGAATCAAATAATTTTTCTCCAATGTAAATTTAAGTAATATCTGCTGGAGGAAGCGATATATTTAGATACAAAACAGTTTTGAAAGAAGTTCCTCACATGTGAAGGAAGGGTATAAAAAAGAAGAAAGATAAGAAGGACAAGTAAGAAGAAGGGGAAGAGGGTATGGTGGGAGGGGGGAGAAAAGGAGAAAGAAAATAGAAAAGCAGAATAAATCAGTTAAAATTAAATTGAAGTCAGGAATTTATCTGTGCTTCAGAACAAGAAAAAAGTTCCACCCTCTGACCAGAACCACATATTTTCTCCATAGCAACACCAAAGAAATAAAAGGCATTTTACTTCTTTTTTTTCTACAAAAGATGTATTTTGTTCTAATTATTGTCACTCTAAAGTTCTTAAACACACAATGTTTGATCTATGGCTTTAGAATTCCAGTGTTTTATATCTGTTTCTTCTAAGTACAAAAAGACAAAGGGACTTTCACTACCTTTCACTCTTCTTTGGGTGGGACCAGACATTAAAAAAAAAGATTTACATTACTAGTCATAACTTGCAACTCTTGAAGCTTCCACAAAACTCATACATTCAGGTTTTTTTTCTACTGAAGTGACAAGTTATTCGGCTTTCATCAATTTAAATGAAAACACAGTAAGCAATAATAATGGCCACAACTTCTATGAGTATTTTCTCTGTGTGAGGAGTCCATGAGCTGAAAGTTTCTCTTCAGAGCTCAGTCCACAGCTCTGAAAAGGAGAAGGGCTATTAAGCCTAATGTGAATGCTTAAGAATTTATCTTAATTTTTTTGGCCACACCCACAGCACATGGAAGTTCCCAGGCCAGGGATCAAACCCAAGCCACAGTGGCAGAAATGCCATATCCTTAACTACTGCACCACAGCGGGAACTCCTTATGTTAATTTTTGAAGAATGGTATGATTTGCTCCTAAAATCTCAGAATTTCTCATCGCCATTGAAAAGAGATACCCTAAAAACACATCTCTGAGGGCTGCTTACTGGGATATGGAGGAGGGCACTTTAGCAGCAATTTAAGAACAAATCCCAAGACTGTATGAGGTAATTGCTAGAGAGAACAAACTGCAACAGAGAAGTTATGAGGAAATCCCATACTGCCTTTACTCCAGGCAAGCAGGGTTCTTTTCCTTTTCAAGGAGCCCCATGCCTTGAAAAACATCCCAAGAAATATTTATATATACAATGAAATAATTATCACGATTGCTGCAAAGACTTGGAGACTTTTGCCTTTTTGTGTGTGTAGCTATCATGTTTTTGTATTTTTTCCTGCTTGAAGATAATTTTCAATTGCTCAGATGTGGTTTATTCACTTAACAAAATAACTACACAAAATAATGTTTTATTTCTACATTGTCTGACCTCCAACACTGAGTATTTCTAGATGACCTCACTATGTCATTAGTTGGTAGAAACTCAGAGAATGCAAATTAATTTTGATGTTAGCTTTACACATTTTAATTATGGAAGAAAATCTGTTCTAACAATCAAATAAATGCATGTAAACATATCAGATTATTTCTGAAGTATTTATCTTTTAGTTTATCTTTTCCATTTTTATGAACATATATAATTGAGGTTTAACTATTTTAAGACATCCACTCTATCAATGGTCTGCTTTTCCATACACTATTATTTTTGTGTCCACAAAAATAACTACTTATTCTTAGGTGATTAACCTGCCTTAATGACTTAAAAACAATCAGTCTGGTCAAACAATTACTTGACCAAACCATTAAAAGAGGCTGATAATGAAGTTCTAGTTCCAGTTCAAGAAATCTTGGTTTATTTCCAAAAATGGGTAAGAAAGAATGAGGAAAGAAAATTTAAAACATTAAATATTAAATAAATATCTTAAACCAACTCAGAGAAAATATAATCCTTCCATAAGCATATCTCCCTTTAACCCACTAATTTTTTTTTTTTTTTTTTTTTTTTTTTTTTTTACCTTACCAGGTTCTGACTTAGAAAAATGCTACTAGAGATGCTTGAGCTAATCAAAGCCAACATTTTATTTTCATGGGCTTTTAACATTTCAAATTCCATTGGATTTCCTTTCAATAAATCTTACAAATATAAACGTTAGCAAATACAGCATTCTAATAACACAGTACATTAAAATGTAAAATCTGAAGTTCATATGTATATCCCTAATCTTTGATAATAAAACAAACACAAACATTTTGTCAGTACCACCATTCTTGTTTTCAAAATTTTAACAGATTTTTCATTTAGCTAGAAATGGTTATAAAATGCATGAGGGCCAAGGGAAAGTATTGGAATAATTCAAGTTTTCCAAAATAATTCTTTTTCTTTTGACTCTTTCTTGCTTTCTTTCTTTCAAACAGGATAAGAATTACCTAACTTTCAGAGATTCTTTTTATACTACCTAACCCTTTCAAGTGGCATGATAATCAAAGGACAAGTGAAGAAAAGATTTTGAATAAGCACATTAGTGGCTATAGTAATTATTTCTACTTTCTCAGTAATAAAGGGCAAGCTTTTTTGTTTAGAAATTCAACAACAACAACAAAATGTGTTTATAGTTCCTTTAAAAAGCAGTGACCTTTTTGAAATGGAATCCCTGGGAAAAAGTCTTGAAATGTGAAATTCTTTGATTTTCACAAATAAACCATAAACTATATAACATTAAAAACAATTACATGGCTTTCCAGTACTGACCTTCAAATTGATGACTCTCATTCAAAGATTAAATGCTAACAATTTTACATTCTCCAAATCCAGAAAAAATCATTTGCAAACATGAAAAAACTGAGCCAAAAAGAACATCAGATGGCTAAACAGAAAATAGAAAGTACCTGTGTGTTTTAAAAAAGAACATTTAAGATTTAATTAGAAGATACTGATCATAAATAAATCATACATGGTAGAAACAAAGATAAAATTTCTATAGGACAAAATATTGTACTGAGAATCAGTAATATCTAATTTGGTGCATCAGTCAGCATATTTGGACATTATGTTTGGTTCAAAGCCCAGTTTTGATGGCTGTGAAGAGTTCAAACTTCCACTCGAAGTCAGAATCATGAATCCCTGCCCCACTCAAGAGAAATAATGCCTTTAAAATATTTGTTCCCCATGTCCTTTTTTTTTTTTTTAAATCAACTCTAGTAGGCTCTGTTTTTCTAAGCCACGGGGTCAACCTGACATTTCCTTGAGGACTGCACCTGTCAGCTAGAATCACCATTCTTCCAACTGCTGAATCAGTCCACCCTTGTACCACTAGTTGGTAGCAATACAAGGAGACCTTCAAATTTTGTAAATTTTGGCTGGATTAGAATGGGCTCTAGGCCAATGTCTTTAAGACCAGTACAGATTTTCAGACATCTACACAATCAAATTTCAGAGGACCCTGGAAATACTTACCATCTCAGACCTGGATAGACTGTTTGATTCCAAGTGAAAATCTTTTATCATGTCATCCAGATGACTACCATATACTAAGGCCATAATAATTTTTCCTATTGTGGCAGGATATCGTTCTAACTTGAAAAGCCAAGCTTTTAGAAGGAGTGCTATAAATAGAGTTAATATTAGACAAACTACCACAATTGGAAGGAAGGGACAGAAATCAGTCACTGAGATCAAATTTCCAACCTTTGTGGCTTTGATCCTTTGCCAACCATGCTGCTTCTCTGTAAGCTGATGGATAAAGGCTACAACAGAGAACACCACTGAACTGAAGGAACTTTCCTTTTTCTGTAACAAAGGCTTATTAAGGGTTCACAGGACAGACTTCAACCATTCAGAGAGAATAGTTTATTGTTTGCCAGTAGAATTCTGGTTAACAATGATATTGTACTGTTTAATTCATCAGGACAAAATAAGCTAAAATATATGGGCCAACTCACTGTCGTACATCTGGGTACTCTAGAATCAAAGCCTGAGACAGTATTTTAGGTGCATAAAATTTACTGAAGAGGTACACTTCAGGGGAGAGTATGACAAGCAGGAGAGGGAAGAGGAAATGGCTGTACCAGGATGGTCCTGTATACAGGCTGATCTGTGGGATCACACCACAGAATTAATCATAACCCTCTCCTTTAACACAAAGGGGCCAGCCATTCGTAGCCCCATATCCATCCATCACTAGCTGCTCATAGCTGGAGGATCATACCTCTTGGATCAGATACAGCTGCCATCAGCAATTCTCTTGAAGAGCGGGGAGAGAGGAGGGAGGTGGGCATGCAGCTGTGGGTCTTTAGCAACCAAAACTCACAGCAGTTGGAAAAGGAATGTATGGGTCTGGTAAAGGGATTCCGGCTGGGCACCGACAGCATCCACTACGTTATTTGTGATTCGCTCAGCAATCAGAAAAGCAAATTCTACAGACTGGAAAGGGACTCCTCTGGCATCAACAGGTGAAGTCATTGGGATGGAATGGCTGGCAATCTTACCCAGTTGCCTTTAATTGTATTATACCCTAAGACTTGTGCTTCCTTTGCTTGTTAACAATCTACAGCCCCTGACATAATGTATCCTTAACCTATTTTGGTGCTCTTAATTCAGAATTATTCCTTCTTCCCGCATGAAAGAAAAGCTGCCAGTTTTGAGAATATCCATTACGTTAAGGGCACAAGGCAAAATGTTAACATTCAACTTAAAGAAAGAGCAATCGACTTTACAAACCACAAAGCACAATTTTTTTAAATAGAGGAATTAAGTTTTCAATTGCAAGATCTGGGGGAGTGAAGTTTCCTTTCTTAACGTATAAATTTTATTTGCATTCCATGAGTCACGTTACATGGAAATCCTTCACCCAGTAAGAAAATGTACACTTCTGCTGTTGTTTGTGACCCTCCACATCTCTCAAAATTATGGGCACTACAAATTCCAAACATGCCATGAGTCATTCTCCCAATCTTTCCTCTCAGACTTTGTGCTGGAGATGGAGTGATTCGCATTTGCATTGTTGTTCTGTGACGTACTGAAATAGTCCAAACAAACCTAGGCCTTTATTATCCATCAGGCAAATAGGAAATAAGAATCCAAAGGCTTGACTGTGATAAATTCCATAGTGTTTACCCAGATGGGTGTTTTGAACCCGTTAAAAAACTCAGAGGTACCGTTTTTGCACTTGCAACTGTCCTCTCCATTTTGAGGTGGTTAATTTCAGCTGGATGTCTACAGAACAGACAGCTTTATATCTGAGTTCATTATAAAAACAGAGAAAGGAGGAAAAAATTTGCCTATCTCTATAGGGAAGTCCATTTCTTTCTCTTTTGACCTAATCAATATGAGAAGGCATTGAAAATAATGGTTTCAAAAATCTTAACTAGAAATGCCAGCTTGGCCACAAAAGGCTTTGTTAAAAGGGCATGTGGGAATCCATGCAGAGGGTCATCATTATACTAATCCCCCAGGATGGCTGATTTCTATACCTCTGAGTCCAGGTATTTGTCCTGGATTCTGTAGCGAGCCAAGGCAGTAGGAGATTTTTTTCTGAAGCAAACAAATCTCCCTGTTTCATACTGATCCAACCTAATTCTAGCCACCCAGCCTACACATTATATATTTCCTATTTTGAGAAAAACATTCCTGGAACAGAGAGTGGGCAGTGGACTCATTTCTATTTTCCACTAAATTAAGACACCTTACAGATAAGGAAAGCCACATCTTCTGTGACAGAGAAGAGGGCAGAATATTTGCTGCACTGAAAAAAATTACAAACCAAGAACCAGAGGATAAGAGGAAAATGGCAGATTGACTTCTGGTTAAAGGACAGCTGTAAGCTATTACAAGCTCCCTCTGGTATCCCCCCTTATTCCTCACTCCACCCACATCTGTAAAGAAATCATTTCCCAAAAGCCGAGCAAAATTCCAGTTTTGCAAGGGCTTCTAAACCTGGCTTCATATAATCAAGGTAAGACCCTCAAGTTATAATTAGCTTTCATTGACCCTTCTCCAAACATCTTTTAGCCTAGGGGCAACAAAAGCTGTCTGTCAGCATGACCAATTCACTGCTATTTTTATCCGGGGCTTAGTGGCCATTCTTGTGGCCACAATTGTGTACTGACCTGCTCTAGAGGGAGTACTGAGGGTCAGTAGATTTGTTCACACACAGATCAAGTTGATATACCATCTCTGGAGATTAGAATCCTCATTTGTGAGAGTAAATGGCAGCTTTTGGTTTTATTATTAGTGCAAGAGAGTGAGACTTTATTTTTAATAGTTGTATTTAGCTGAGGGGATCAGTGAATACATTTATGAAATGTATTTATAACGTAAAGAGAGGAACATGGAGAAGAAGGGAAGGGCCAAAAACTTATTAAATTTTGTGGAGTTTATAGGAGACTAAGATCTGAATTAGCACTAGTACAAAAAATTTACCTCTTTAATGAGCTTGAGCTCAGTCTCATAATTGAGAATTTTATTACCTCTTTAGAAATTCAACTGAGAAAAATGCAACCGAGATGGACAAAAACACTAAAACCAGAGTAACAGCCTTCTTGCTAATAGAATTAACTGATATTTATATTGTGTTTACAGGTGCCAGATGCTGTTAAGAGTCCAATCCTAGTATGAAGTGTTATCACTTTCAGAACACAAACTAGTCAGTGGGATTGAAGCCCAGCCATAGCATTAACTAGCTGTGTATCCCCAGAAATACATTTTTTTCTAGGTGTTTGTGTGTGTATGTATTTGTTTTGTAAAATGAGTGCTAGAAATAGACCCCACCTCAGAGGTTGCGGTAAGGTTAAATGAGTTAGCACATGTAAAACATTAAGTGTAGAATCTGGCACAAGGAAAAAGCTTAAATAATTCTTGACTATTACTATTATCCTCTCACTAAAGATGAAAAGTAAGAGATTTAAAAGGTTAAATAACTTTCTCAAGGTCATACAATGAATAATGAACAGAGCTAGCATTTGAATTCAGGTGACCTATCTCTAAAGTCCACGTGCTAAACCTTAACACTGCCCAGACAAACACATTCCTCAGGATCCAGTGTGATTTGAACTCAGCCCATTCTGACACAGCAGGAGCAGTATACCAATAAGATGAAGATGGGTTTCTTTTGGCCAAAAGCTTGTGGCAGACCATGAGTCTAAGAAGAGAGCAGTGTAGTAACTAATCAGTATAAAAGTGGACAAATTTGAAGGCAGTGCTAATTCCTTGGTGGGAGGGGTCAAGAGAGGAAAAACTGCTGGCTAAAACTAGACTTCTCTCATGTGAAATTCAAGCATGCTTATGAAATAAAAAACATAACACTTATGAGATAATAACTTGAGGGCAAATGTTTCACCTAAAGCAAACAGAAATTACCTTTTGTGATAGAAGAGTTCACAAATTCCTAACTAATAAATGCATCTCATATTCACATTGTGCCATACAGTTTAGCATAAGGTATCTCACTTCATCTCTGCCAAAACTCCATGAAACAAAAATTATAAACTTTAATTCATGGATGAGAAAATAGAAAGGTTAAACCTGACCCCCTTGCTGTACAGTGGGAAAATAAAAAAAAAAAAAAAATAGAAAGGTTAAATGACAAAGCCACAAAATGGCAGAGCTAGAATCTGAATACATATTTACCTGGCTTATAAATCTAAGGCTCCAAAATCCAAGCTTTAGCCATGAAACTAACACAGCCTTGTTGCTTGTTCTGTGATGCTCTCTTTACGTACAAGAATTTAAAGTAAAAACTATTCTAATAAGGCCCTCTCCTGATACAATGGTATTACCTTAGCATGGTTTGTCACACAAAGAGAAGGCTGAATAAATGTTATTTTCCTTCTAACCATACACTTGCAAAGAATTTTGGAATTTTAGAAGACTTATACTTTTCTTATATTAAGTAAAGCCAGGGAAGGCATTGTTGTTCCCACTTTACTGATGGAAATAATGAGACTTGTAAAGAGTAACTTGTTCCAATCTGAGTTTTTTTTTTGTTTTGTTTTGTTTTTGTCTTTTGTCTTTTTAAGGCCGCACTAGCGGCATATGGAGGTTCCCAGGCTAGGGGTCTAATCAGAGCTGCAGCGACGGGGCTACGCCACAGCCACAGCAACACCAGATCCAAGCCTCATCTGTGACCTACACCACAGTTCATGGCAGCGCCAGATCCTTAACCCACTGAGTGAGGCCAGGGATCGAACCCGAAACCTCGTGGTTCCTAGTCAGATTCATTTCCACTGCTCCACGACAGAAACTCCTCCAATCTGAAAGTTTTTAAGTGATGTCTTAGGCTTCTTCCAGGGGCTTTTCACTATACTTCATTTCTTCCCTTTGGCAACACTGTCCCAAGTGGATGATTAAAGGATCTAAAAATAAAATTGTTTCTACAAATGATTTATATCAGAAGGCAAATACTCAGATGTCTATATAGCCATACAAAAACATTTCCACAGAAGACAGAGTTTTTGAACATGTGAGGCTCCTAAGATTGATCTATCTTTCAGTCAGATGTATCTAAAAATACTGATTGGTATCTCGGGTTCCTGTTCTCCTGGGTCAGCAGCAAACATCATGTGGTTTACAGACTCAAGACTGCTCATCCACCAAAAGTGCCTCCAAGCTGTTGGTGGCAGGCCCTGAGGCATAAGAGAGCAGCAGTTGTAGAACGTGTGGTAATTGACACAAAGCATTGTGTTTATTTCCTGACTCTGAGGAGATTGAAGCAAAAGCAAAAAGTAAGAGAAAAAATGAGAGAGAGAAATATCAAACACAACCAGGTATCTGCCACACAGTACACAACAGCAAGCACCATAGCACTGAGCAAGTTGTACTTACATAATCCTTAGCGTTCAATTGAACACCCAAGATTCAAATAATTACTCACCTGATTTTGTCCTTCCCTCCCTACAGGATCAGGAGAGAGGAAGGACAAGCCAGCAGAAGTGGTGTGGGGGAGGGGGGATCTGAGTCTCTACACCTATTTATTTATGCAGGAAGAAGGAAAATAAATGTCTTTGCTACCATCCCTAGATGGAGTAGCATTGTGTGCCAGTCGGGAACTCCTGTCGTATAATGGGCACTCAAGAAATGCTTGTTGGATGAGGAGCCTGGGGCTCTCAAAGTGATGGAGATGACATCAGTCCTGTCCTGGAGGGACTCACAATTGAAAATTTCTGACACTGGCCCAGACAAAAATGGACATGCTATCCGGATAATGCACTGAGAACTTTGAGCGATTGAATAAATACGCAGCTTGATTTTTTTCTTACATCGCTTATTTTATAGTCACAGATTGTTCAATTCCAAATCATCATATGGGTAACCTGAGTTCACAGACTATTAAAATGAAGTCACACTACATTTTGAAAAATGATCTTCAGAAACATAAATATAAGCCATTTTTTACTGGAGGTAAGTAGAATATTTTTAAAGAACCATTAGAAGGCATTTGTAAGTGAATCTTGCTTAAGATTTTCCTTTCAATTCTTTTCAAAGGTAAGTAAGATCGACAGCTAAACTAGTTCCACTTGGACATAAATTTGATTATTCTAGCTAGCTCAGAGGAGATATAGTGATTCTAATGGATTCTTAAACAACCCTAAGTAGTTCTCCACACTTGGCTATGTCCACAGTCACAATGGAGTCAATCATGTGCATATGGAAAAGAAGTCAAGTTGGGGGTGAAAACCCAACAGGCAATGTCTGACAATTTTGCTTCCTGGCATTCTAAAGTCTGCCACACTAGCTGATGCTATGCCCTAATGTGCCTTTATGTCCCTTTATATTTAATAACTTGCTATAATTCTCATTCTTCTCCTACAGTATGGTATGATACCTTTCAATGGACAATGGAAATCCACTGCACAATCACTTATGATTATTTTCTATTGTGTGAAACTCTTCTTGTGCAAGTTTTCTGGGATTGCTACACAGTGCCTATTCCCATCTCAGTGGAAAGCCCTAAACATACAGAGAAAAATGAGCTAGTAAATGCAGTCTGAAGAGGTCAGACAAAATATTTTGTTAAAGGTGGTCTCAGGAGTAATATTTGTTTGTGAGGCAGACGTGAACATTTCCGCTAAGAATCAATGGTGGACCCATTTGCACTACGCTAAGTGTTCAAAGTGTTTCTGTGCATTTATTCCCACCCTGTGCACTTTCCCCCATAAATAAATATCTGTCTGAGTTTCAAAATGCTTCTGTCGGCTGTGTTGTTATCCTTGCCTGAGAGTGGAACTGAAGAGACCAATGCATTGTTATCCATCCTCTCTGTACCTTTGCATTCAGGCAAAGATTTTCCTGGTGTGGCAGCTCTAACTGCACTGTTTCTCTGCTGTTAGCTCCACAGTCTGTATGCTGCCCTCAAGTCTTGCTCAGAACAAGCCACCCCATTTCTGCTGGCGAAAGAAACCTCCAGGCCATGTTTGCTGATTTTGCTTCCCAGCATTCCGAAGCTCTGCAGACCAGATGATGGGCCGGCAAGGGGCCCCTTCTGCCTGACTCCTTCACATCTGTCATCCTCTCAGCACAACCTTGGGATGGCTACCTTTATCTCTACTCCATACCAGTTCAAGCCAATGGAATAGTGTTAGAACAAACAATGCCTCAAAAGAGAGGGAGTATGGCAGAGTGGGAAGAGCATGGCTGACCTTTTGAAATTCCCAGTTTGGCTGTTTACCTTTAAGCCTCAGTTATCTTTTATGTAAAAGACTACATAATAATGCCTACCTTTTTTTATATATAATTTTTTTTAAAGTGTGATTATTTTTAAGCTTTTCTTTTTTTTCTTTTTTGTCTTTTTGCTATTTCTTGGGCCACTCCCTCGGCATATGGAGTTTCCCAGGCTAGGGGTCGAATCGGAGCTGTAGCCACTGGCCTACACCAGAGCCACAGCAATGCAGGATCCGAGCCGCGTCTGCGACCTACACCACAGCTCACGGCGACACCGGATCATTAACCCACTGAGCAAGGGCAGGGACCGAACCCGCAACCTCATGGTTCCTAGTCGGATTCGTTAACCACTGCGCCACGACGGGAACTCCAATAATGCCTACCTTAAATAAGTGTTATAAAGATCGAAATAATACCTGGAAAGTGCCTGGCCCATATTGAGTGTGCTATAGGATAGCTACTGTTATTCAATTCTGATAAAAACCAGCAAGTTCTAGAAGCATGTATCACATTACTTAGGAAGCTAGAGTAAAAAATATTCTGTAGACTCCAGATAATTTGGCAGGGAGCTTGAACTCAGGCCCACTCTGACCATCTGACATTCAAAAACAGGCTGCCCTTTTTTTACTGGCTTTGGGGATTTCTCCCTGTCTCTCAGTACATCCTTGGATAGCTAGTAGCAGAATTCAGTGATAGATTTATGACAGTGTGTTGCTGATGGAAATCTTTGACTGGGGCAAGCTGGAATATGACCCCTTTCTCCTTCAAGTTTATCATCAATCAATGGTGCCCTGCCAACTCTATAAAGAGGATCTTAATCTCTTTTTGCCCTTACACATCAAGAAAAGATATATACAGCAACCAAGTTTCTGCCCAGTAAGTTTGCAAGGACTCCCCAGAACCTGGAACAAGAGCAGGCACCTAGTAGGCACTCAATTAGATGTAAGGAAGAATGAATGAAAGACTTCAAGGGATACTCTATGTCCTAGTCAAAGAATTTCCTATAGTTCTGGAAGCACTAGTGTTGCCCACAGTTTCCTCTTTACATATTTATAAATTTGAACTTAATTCTGTATGATAATGTTGGAACTCATCTAGCTCCATTTCACTCCATTGATAGCAGGTCACTATGGATACTTACATGAATGATTGCACCTGAGTAAATGTCAAGACACTCAAATTTCAAACTGAAAGGGGCCTTAGTGGTTTGCACTTAACTGTCTTTCCTGCACACCTACAGTATGCGCCATGTAGCAAAGCTCACATCCACTTTACCACTTCTCAGTCTAAAGACACATTGTGTTTCCCATGTGCCTTTAAGGAATCATTCTTGATCTCAGCCATAAAATTGGAAAGCTGCATAACTGATAAGATGATCCCGGAAGGCAGTTGAAACATGGGGTAGATTGAAACCGACAGTTAATTTGCAGCAGCAAAAACTAATGATATCATCATAAAACAAGTTTAAGATCAGACTGGGCTCAAACACTCTGTGCCCAAAGAATATACAGATGAGTACTGTCAAGCTTAAATAACAAAGCAAAACAAAACTGAGCCTCCAGCTTCACCAAGCTCAATAGGATTGCTTTTTGTGGTACATTACCACCATCTGCTGGCTGTAGCTGATAAAATGCCTAGCATTCTCCAAGTCCTGGAACATTCCATTCTCCACAGCCTGCTGTTAATTACTATGCGCAAGGAAACATTTTTAACCTCACCATATCATTAAAATGATACAAATAAATCAGCCCTTCCTAGAACACCAAACAAATGAAAGAGCCGAGAAGGCTAGATGGAAGGCCAGATATTGTGTAAGGCACCCTGGTCTGCTCCCCTAAAAAGCTGCACTTGCTGGGTGCTTGCATCCCAGCTCATCCTCTTGATTCCCCAGCTCCCTCCTTACACACGTGCTCACTTTCAGACTTCCTCCTCTCCAGCTGCCTTCTCTACCAGGCATCCTACACAGCACTACAGTGATAGGCAAAGCAGCAGCTCTTAGCTAAAAACAGCCTCCTCCTGGAGATCTTAAAGGAAGAAAACCACTGACATTTGTCTTTCCCAAGGAAAGCAAAGCTCCAGCGTGATTCAACAAAGAAAAAGAGGATACCCCTGGCTCCCTACACTCTGAGAGCAATATTTTAGGAAGATTTCCACAAGGTTAAATACCTTGTGTTGTGCCTGTTTTGTTCTAATTTGGCAAGGTCAGGAATTCTTTGGAGGGAGAAAGGCTAGGGTCTTTATGCAAATAAAATCTAGCCACCTGTAACACCCTGCCCACTTTATCTAGACTCTGTGACTCCTATCCTGGACCTCTGACTTCTCAACCATTCTGAGGATGAAAGAAAGCTTTAGGAAATATTTCTTTCTTAACATGACTTTTTTTCTTTTCCTTACCTGAATTTTAAATGTTTATTCATTGGGCATGTAATGATTGCATAATAAAACACTTTCTAATAGTTTATCTATTTTAGAAAGCTTCTCCGTCAATCATATTTTTATAATTATAATGAGATAATGATTGCTCTCAAACTATCTAGTTCTTATTGAGCAATGGTGTAAATACATCACAAGATGTTTTCCCTGGAGAGATAACCACAGCCTAGTGAGGCAGCAACAAGTGATGCTCTCCAGCTCTGACATGCCTCTGTGTGTGACCAAGCTAGCCTGGTTAGAAGGGCATAATGCCCCTATACGCCAAACACACTGGGCTGGATTCATTTCCTCTTGAACAATATCGTCCTTGCCTCCATCTAAACAGTCTGCTCACTCTTGCAAACATCCTGAGACATGAACTTTAGTTCACAGGCATCCTACATTTTCTTCTTGATGCTGCAGTTTCAGAAAGATACCACATACATGTTCGGTGATTCCTATGTAAAAAGGAAAGCCCTATAAGCAGTGAAGCCTTGACTAAAATTTTCACTTATTTTCTTTTATACAAATGATCAGTGAATATATTTTTTAATGTCCAATGTCATCCAAACAAATAACATCAAATTACCCTAAAATAAAATAACAATGGTTTTTTTCTTATCAAATAGCAAAGGCTTTTTAACAAATAATAATACCCACTGTGGTCAGGAGACAGGAAAAGTACTCTATGCACAACTGTCAGGAGAACAAATTGGTACAACTCTTCCAGAAGGTAATCTGATATTATTTTAAAAATCCTTTTTAAAAATTGTACATACCTGTAATTTATACATCCCAGCACTAGAAATTTATCCCTAAAGAATAATCATGGCTCATGAATACAATATGACATCACAGCCTTGTTTGTAATTTACATACAACATCACAACCTTGCTTACAATAAGGGAAGTTTTTAGTATTCGGATATGATAGGCTGAATAATGGCCTCCCAAAGATGTCCACATCTTTATCCCCAGAACCTCTGAATACATTACCTTATATGCAAAAACAATTCTGCAGATATGATTCAATTAAGTATCTTGAGATTATCCTGAACTATCTGGATGGGCTCAATGTAACCACAAAATTTTTTGTAAGAGGAAGGCAAATGTGCCAACAACATAGAAGCTGAAGGGACAATGGATGCAGGAGTTGGAGTAAGGTCTTTGAAGATGGAGAATGGGCCTGGGAGCCAAGAATGTGGTAGTCTCTAGAAGGTGGATAAGGCAAGGAAACAGACTTTCCCCTAGGAAAGGGACGAAGTCATACTAACACCACAGTTTTAGGCCTTCTGACCTTCAGACCTCTAAGACTAAAAAGTTGGTGCTGTTTTAAAGCATTAAATTGTGGTCATTTGTTGCAGCACCAATGAAAAACTAATATCCAGGATAACAGATAGTAGAGAATCTGGTCAATTTAGGGCTCCAAAAGCCTTATGCTTGTGGATATGAGTTATGAAAGAAGGTTTTTTTTTTTTTTAAATCCAGTGTTTTTATTTTGATGATAATCTACAAAATGTTCATGTAAAGATATTCTGGACCATCTGGTAGACCAACTTATAACTAACAGCTATGCTATGATTTCAATGCCCAAGTTTGTGTTTGTGTTTATAGTCACATTAGTAGTGCCAAGTGAAGGCTAACTCCACAGAATACTCTAAGAACAGAATCGACATGGCTGTTTTGAGTAGAGTTGTGGGAGAACTGAGTTATCACTGGCAAACAGCTGTCAATGTCCCTGTGAGTAGCTGTCTTTGTATCTAACAAGAACTGGTTTAGTACTAAAATAATTTTTGCTTAAATTTTTGTTGATGTATTTTGAGGTACACCATTGGCTGACTGACCCATGAAAATAATAGATTGCTATTTTAAAATGAGTATATTATAAGGAAAAATAATAATGATGATATTTAGGCTAACTCAGATGTTGGTCCATCAAGCTCAAAATCAAGTGAACCATGCCAAGAAAGAAAATACAAAATATTTATCATCCTACTATTAAACATCAACTATCACCATAAATGACTGTTGGCATTTTAATTATACTGATTTTATATCTAAATTTAAATGTAAATTTGTGTTGATCTTATAGTTGTACACAAGTTAGGATTGTGAATAATTAATACCAGTTTTATATTTCTATATGGAGAGTAACTACATAATAAAAATAACATAAGTCAACCCAGGAGGAAGCATGAGAATTTATTTTTTCCCCTGAAAAGGATCCATATATTTGCTCAAGCCTGAGAAAGGTAGAGTTAATTAATGATAGTATGTCTTTCCAATGGAATGCTACTCAATCATAGGAAATGACTTTGGAGAATAACATTTGATGAAATAGGGAAAGGATCAAAACTTAAACTTTAAAAATAGTTGCAAACTGTAGAAGTAAGATTCCAACGTTTAAAAAGAAAGTAATTTCTATACATAGAATATAAGAAGGATACATATACAACTAAATGGCAATGCATTGCTGGGGAGAGAGGGGGTTTTATACTTTTTGGTATTTTTCAGAAATTTCTACAACAGGGAGTTCCCGTCGTGGCACAGTGGTTAACGAATCCAACTAGGAACCATGAGGTTGCGGGTTCGATCCCTGGCCTTGCTCAGTGTGTGAAGGATCCGGCGTTGCCATGAGCTGTGGTGTGGGTCACAGAGGCGGCTCAGATCCCGAGTTGCTGTGGCTCTGGCGTAGGCTGGCAGCTAGCTCCGATTAGACCCCTAGCCTGGGAACCTCCATATACCTCGGGTGTGGCCCTAGAAAAGGGATAAGGACAAAAAAAATAAAAAATAAGAAATTTCTACGACAAATACTACTTTCACAGTGAGAAAATGGACCAAGTAAATCTGGGGTTAAAACATTCTTCTCTTGGCCCTGGCTCCAGAGTATTTAGAAATTGAAATGACAGATTCACTTCTCAACCCCTGGAAGACAATTCTTCTGAACAAAATATCTTAAGCTCCCCTAGAAGAAGAGCAGAGTGCCAATGAAAAAACAATGTATCTAGCATTGACCCCCCGCCCCCGAACAACTGTGAGAAGTATACATAGACACACATATACACATATATGTATATATAATCATTCTTCAGGAAACCTCTTTACTTAATGTTTAAATTATTTAGTTGGTGTTAAATCATTTTCCTAATGAGAGGTTTGGGAGTTTCTTTCCATTCACTGGGATGCCGCACATTCTCTTATTTCCATAAACTAATATTTTATATCTGTGAGATTTTGAAAAACTATGTATCCCCTTTCATCTTTTTATTTTTTAATTTTTTAAATTATTATTTCCCCAATACAATTTTTTTCTACTGTACAGCATGGTGACCCAGTTACACATACATGTATGCATTCTTTTTTCTCATATTATCAGGCTCCATCATAAGTGACCAGACTCCCAGTGCTACACAGCAGGATCACATTGCTAATCCATTCCAAAGGCAACAGTCTGCATCTATTAACCCCAAGCTCCCAATCTACCCCACTCCCTCCCTCTCCCCCTTGGCAACCACAAGTCTATTCTCCAAGTCTACGATTTTCTTTCCTGTGGAAAGGTTCATTTGCGCCGTATAGTAGATTCCAGATATGTGATATCATATGGTTTTTGTCTTTCTCTTTCTGACTTAACTTCACTCAGTATGAGAGTCTCTAGTTCCATCCATATTGCTGCAAATGGCATTATTTCGTTCCTTTTTTATGGCTGAGTAGTACTCCATTGTGCATATATACCACATCTTCCTATACAATCATCTGTAGATGGACATTTGGGTTGTTTCCTTTCATAATTTTAAATTAACCTCTAAAACTTTTCCTATAAGGTTAAATTACTGCAGAAGACTTAACCAACACAGTTCACACTGATACATTTAAACATGCATTTGTCAAAACTATGGAGATGAAAAAAAAATTTTTTTGTCTTTTTAGGGCTGCACCCACGGCATGTGGAGGTTCCCAGGCTAGGGGTCCAATCTGAGCTGTGGCTGCCAGCCACAGCCACAGCAATGCCAGATCCGAGACATGTCTGCAACCTACACCACAGCTCACGGCAAGACCGGATCCCCAACCCAATGAGCAAGGCCAGGGATCAAATCCACAACCCCATGGTTCCTAGTTGGATTCATTTCCGCTGTGCCATGACAGGAACTCCAAAATTTTACTTTATTTATTATCTATAAATTCAAATTCATTGTGAGAGAGACCAAGATAGAAAGACATGAGTTTGTTGCCGAAATAAGGTGCAGCAGCAATACGTATCAAAGTTTTCTCTGTTTTGCTCTTATAGAAGCCTCCCTCAGAGTTAAACAGTCTCACATATCACGGCTACACACTACAGTTAAGATTAGAGATGGGTTAGATGCATGGTTTTCTTATATAGGATAATGGAGAATGATTGTAAAAGGGCAGTGGGAAAGGATTCTTTCCAGCCATTCTCTCTGGGAGATTAGCTTTAGGAAAGAGTCCATATAGAAGGAAATGATTCCCTTAAAGGTATCCATGACTTTGTAGCTCCTGCAAACTCTGTGTACTTTCAGGTTTGTATGAACCTTTGCTTGAAAACTGCTGGTTTTCTTTTTTATTTTACTGAAGTACAGTTGATTTACAATGTTGTGTTAATTTCTGCTGTACAACAAAGTGATTTGGTTATACGTATACACATACCCATTCCCATACCGGTTATCACATAATACAGTAGATTTCCCTGTGCTCTACAGCAGGTTCCTATGGACCACCCATTTCATAGAAAAACTGCTGTTTTAAATATAAACAAGATAAACAAAAATTTTTTATCCAAGTAAAAATAGAAATGGATGTATTGTCAGAATACCAGCCTTAATAATAGAGCTTAAAAGCTAATAATTACAGTACAAAATACTCTGGAGAATGTACAGGATCACTTCTTTAAATTACTTTTGAAGTTTTGTTGCAGGTATGATGCACCTTTTGAAGGTAAACCGTGTTGACAAAAATCTCAAAATCATAGTCTCATTATTTAACATAAGAAAATGTCTCTGAATTATCCCCAAATTCTAGAGATTTTTTTTTTTAAAGTCTCTTCTTCAAGACTTGGGAAATTCAGCTTTTGGGATGGAGATGTAAATTATTTAGTTACGATCCCAATTTGTCTTTCCCTAATCCTCCTGCTTGGATTTCCATCATATACATAAGGCCTTCTTTAGGTTGTAGTCTATAGGGTAGTGGTTACTGTGATTAAACTGAACTTAATCTACCAGTAAAATTTCTTAATGCATATTCTAGGTAGGCACTGTGCTAGACTGTAGGAAATATGTTATCAAATCCCTCCTTAATGCCTATGAAATAGAGAAAGTAACTAGATACAGGTAAAACAATAGTATATTGGTATTTCATAATAGTATCTTACTGCATTTGATCTTAGAATGTTATAACAAGCCATTTAGTAAATCTGTCTAATGTCAGCCTAACTTGAAAAAAATGTACCTAATGCCTCTCCACACCACTTCCAACTCTCACTCATCCCCACTTCCCTCTACCCTCACCAATTTCTAGACCAGAAGTAGAGTGTTTCTCTCTGTACTTGCTAGAAATAACCAGCAGCCCAACTGGCATCAAGAGAATTCTCTATCTCTTTGTATCTATCTTCCTTGCCAACTCTGCCGATAATCTTAACAAGGTTGCCAACACTCTAATGACCTTCTTCCTCTGCAACCCCAGAAATTCTCATAAGCTGGCCTCTTTCTGGAATAAGCCTCTCCCACTCCCCTGCTAAACTCTACTCACTCTTCAAATTCCAGCACAGTTGGGGGGGCTCCATTCTGTGTTCTTGCAGAGCCTTGAACTGCTGATCTCTGTTTGTAATATTATTTTTGTTTTTTCTATTATTAATGTCTGTCTCTCACTAGCCTTAAAAGTATATGAGGCAGAGTCTGTGAATATTTTGTCACCACTGTATTTCTATGGTGTCTGGAACTTAGAAGCTAAATAACTACCTGTTAACTATTACCCCAGACCTGGATCATCAAAGTATACTTAGAAGTGGGGTCTCCACTTCTGAGTGGGGTCTCCAGCCACACCCCTTGCCTTGCAAAGTCCAGGGAACCTGTGAGGTACATAATGTTCCAAAGACTTTTTCAGACTCTTTCCTGGTTAATAGGAGCTAATGGGAGCAATGAGATAGAAACTGAGAAATGTGCTTCCCCATGGTCAGCACCTCAAACTGCACTCTCCCGGCCTTAAGACTCTTCAACGGTCCTTTCTCTGGGGCTTTTCCAATTGGGCCTGACTTTTCATCTGCCTGTTCACTCCTGAATCACCAGCACCTAACCAACCACCTGCCACCTACTGGATGCTCAACAGATATTTGGATATAAAGACTCCTGCAACTGTCCACTAGCATAAACATTTGGCACCTATGCACTGTTTGAATTCTTTGCACATTAATCTCACTCTATTTTTGTTAATTCACCATTATTTTTTTGTCTCAACTCATTGATTTCCACACACAAACTGCCATTTCACTCTGAGAAGTTGGTAGCAACATAACTTAAGTTGACTTAAAGAATTTTCCTTTTCTCATAACACAAAAAAGCAAAGATGAAAAAAATTGCCCCACTCTTTTCTCAGCCAAATGTGCCTTTGAAAGATTTGATTTTTGAGCTCAGAATCCAACTCTCTAATTATCTAAATAATACCACAAGTACAAAATACCATATTTACATATGCAAAGTAAGAATGAGGAATTAGAATACTTAATTTATTCACACAATTGAATGCTGAAACAACTACAGATTCGGATACAATTTTTGTAAATTCCTTCTCCTAAATGGCCTTATAATAGCCTTCTTTACATAATAGCATCATGAGTCCCCAATATCTTATCTCCAAACAACTGATATTTTAGGAACATAAGTTTTTAGGTAAATATTTGGAATATGTTGGTAAATTGATATTCCATAAGCAAGGTTCTTAATTTATAGGCCTCTCTTAAAAACGAGATCCTTGGTCTGCAAAGATTTTGTTTTAATACCTAGGTGAGGAACAGGGAAGGGGGCTACACGGATGGCATAATAGCTTTTTCTTCCTGGAGAGGCTCATTTAGGATGAATGTGATTATTTTGAAATCTATTACATTCTAAGCAAATGTCTCTAACCACAGAAAATAAAACAGAGGAATGTGGGCTGGCTCTTGAGCAACTGTTGCCATTTTATTCGGTATTTCTCCTATTACAATTGTCCTTCAGTATACAAAGAGGATTGGTTCTAGGAGCCATGTGCAGATATCAAAATGCACTGGTCCTCAAGTCCTGTATATAAAATAGCATAGTATCTGCATATAACCTACGCAGCACATCCTCCCATATACTTTTAAGCTATCTCTGGATTACTTATAATACCTAATACAATGCAAATGCTATGTAAATAATTGTATATACAATGTAAATGCTATGTAAATTCAAGTCATACTTTCTGGAACTTTCTGGAATCTTTTCTTCTGAATATTTTCAATCCATGGTTGACTGAATCTGTGGAAGCAGAACCCATGAATACAGAGGACAGACTATACTCCAAAAAGTTAAACTAAGTATCTATAATAGTCCCCATCCTTCTTACAGTCCCATATAAAACTTAGCTCATTCAAAAAAAAAATTATTCTAATGAGGAGTTCCCGTCATGGCGCAGTGGAAACGAATCCCACTAGGAACCATGAGGTTGCAGGTTCGATTCCTGGCCTCACTCAGCAGGTTAAGGATCTGGCATTGCTGTGAGCTGTAGTGTAGGTCACAGACAAGACTCGGATCTGGCGTTGCTGTGGCTGTGGTGCAGGCCGGTGGCAACAGCTCAGATTAGACCCCTAGCCTGGGAACCTCCATATGCTATGGGTATGGCCCTAAAAAGACAAAAAGACAAAAAAAAAAATTTAATGAAATTATAACTTTCCTTCAGTCTTTTTAGGTCAACAGTTAATGCTCTGTTTTTCTAATTTTATACCAGCTATAGCAGAGTCAAGGTGCAACTCCATTCTGGAATGACACAGTTTTCCACACAGCTGTCTACCTACTGTCTAATTTGAGCAACATTCCTACAGTAAGTCTCCCATAAGGTCATCTCCCCAGCCCTTAAAAACTCCTAATCAACAATCAAGCATGCCCTGATTCACCTTCTCATAGCATGTTAAATGAAATTATCTATAAAATAAATCAAATAGATGAAGTGATGGGAGTTCCCATTGTGACTCAGCAGATTAAGAATCCGACTATCAGGATGTGGGTTCAATCCCTGGCCCTGCTCAGTGGGTTAAGGATCTGGCATTGCTGTGAACTGTGATGAAGGTTGCAGACACAGCTCAGATCCCACGTTGCTGTGGCTGTGGCATAGGCCAGAGGTTGTAGCTCCAATTCAACCCTAGCCTGGGAATTTCCATATGCCATGGATGCGGCTCCCCCCCAACCCCCAAAAAAGAGAAAGATGATAAAGTGACAGTTAAGAAATCTTTAATAAATGGAAAAATTAAATAATCAACATTATGCTTAAAACTTTGAGTTCATTTCTTTTACCCAGTTTCACTTTTTCCTGCATATCTAGGAATGAAGTCTTTATTTCAAGTCAGGCTTAAGAGCTTAAAACCTCTCTTCTGCTAGTTAACTAGGGAACCCCAAAAATAGCTTATTGAAAGATTCCTCATTCTTCTCTTTTCCAAATGACTCCCAACATTTTATCTTGTTCAAGGATAACCTCTGAAAGTACAAAGTCAAAAGGTGATAGAGAGCTTGTTACATAGCATGCCCAGACAAAGGCAATATTCTGTATGGGCTAGGGGAGAGAGAGAGGAAGAAGGCACTGTTTACCTGGTCTGCACACTCCAGATAGAGGAATTCTGGCTAGAAGTGTCAACTGTGTCAACTTTGCCAAGATACTTCACTATGACAATAGCTAGAGAGATTTGTTACTATAACCATTTAGGAAAATAATAATAGGATTTATTGGAAATCAAGGAGCCTCCCATGAAGACTAAGACTTACAGGTCGGTACCATGCAGCTGATTAAAAATAACATTAAAACAATATAGTTCGTTCTAACATGTATTTTAGTTTCTCCCTTACAAAGAATTAGCGAAAATTTGAACCATAGTACCAAAGGAAGCATCTCTTGTCCATTCTCAAAATACCTTCTTATACTCTGAAAACTGTGATCACCCTCTGAGGTGCCATCCCCAGATGATCACCATTTTGTATAAATCCTAACTGTACAAAAAACTGTCACTCTAAATGTACTTGAAGGAGATTGTTTTTCTTTAAGAAGCTCGGCTCAATTCTGTACTTTTCACCAGTTTTTTATGTCAGGGTTAATGATGTCACTCTGCTATTTTCTGTACCTCAGTCTATAAGACTGTCACCCAGATCTTTGGAATGTGCCTCATTCTTCTTTTTGAGTTGTGTCACACTGGACAACTGAGGAAGGTGGAAATGGAGGCAAGGAGGATTATTTACTCAGTTTTTTTGAGTGGGTTTGGTAAGAGCTGGAAATACAACCCCCCCACTGGTCAAAAATGTGAATTCTATAATCTTCCCCTGCCTTTCCTCATAACTTTTTGCTCTAAAAACGCTTCTACCTTTTGATGCAATAATTCTATTTTTGTGATTCTATCTTAGGTAACTATTGTAAAATACACAAAAAGCTTTATGCCAAATTATACTATTTTAATAGAAAAACAAACATTCTAAATAGACAATACTAAAAGAATGACTAAGTAACCTGAGATGTCCATTACAAATTATGTTTGCAAAATTTTTTAATGTAGGTGTATTATGATATATTATAGGTTTTTAAAACCTATGTATGTGCACTGTATTCATTTTGTACAGCTGCTGTAAAAAAAATTACAAGCTTGGTAGCTTAAACAATATATATGTGTGTGCACGAGTGCATGTGTGCACACACGCATGCGCATGTGTATATCATTTCACAGTTTTAGAGGTCAGAAGTCTGAACTGCATCTCAGTGAGCTAAAGTCAAGATGTCTGCAGGCAGTTGACATTGCTACTGGATGTTCGAGGGGAAAATCTATTTCCTTGGTTTTTACAAATTCTAGAGGCCACCTGCACATTTCTTGGCATGCAGTCCTCTTCTCTAGCAAGCTGCTATCTTTCTGGCTTTCCCTTTTCTGTCTCCTTTTTCTACTTTTAAGGACTCTTGAAGTTAAACTGGGCCCACCTAAATAATCCAGGATTATCTACATATTTTAAGGTCAGCTGATTAGCAACCTTAATTTCATCTGCAGCTTTACTTCCCCTTTGCCATGTATCCTCATATACATATACATTAGGGAACCTAATCTGGGTTCCCTAGATTAGGATGTGGCTATTTGGGGGGGACTATCATTCAGCCTATATACACTATGTGAGAGAAACAAACCAAACAACCAAACAAAATGAAAAACAAAAACCACAAAACAGCATAGAACTTCTAAATGAAAACATACCAACATATTTGCATTAATTTGTAGAGCTATGGGTTATTGTTTTCATTCTCCTTAACTTTCCATGATTTCCAAGTTTTACTATTTTCCATGATTTACTATTTTCTAGATATTAATAAAATTCTTATTTTGATAACGAAAAAATAAGTCTTAGCCAAGAAAACCTTTTTTTAATCCCTGTGGCTACAGTGGCCTATAAAAGATAATATCCCTTTCATTTTCTTTACATGAATCTTCTCACTTGTACATAATCAGCTGTTAAAGGAAATGAAAGAATAATAAGTGCAAAGATTAGTACAATCTGTCCTAAAAATATATAGTAACACCAACCTCACTGACTGAGAGAGCTCAGAATTGCATGTCAATTTGTAGTTATTTGTCTTATCTCCCCAATTAAAAAGCAAACAATTTAAGAACAAGTATGAGTCATATTTTTTATTGCCAAATTGTTAGTGTGTTTAAAAGAGGGCATAATCACGACCCTTAAACAAATATAAAATGAACATGTCAAAGACCTTATTTAACTCAATAATTAATGAGGGAACCAGTAAGATGTTACATCTTGTTTAGAGGAGAATTTGAAGTACCATACTTACATAATTAGATGAGGAATTCTGAAATAAATTTACAACTAGATGCCAAACAGGTCTATTCACGGGGCTATAATCAATCCCATTCCACCAGACACAATTAATTTACATTCCCAGGGACAAGAATCATTTGCATTATTATTGGTTCTCTATGACTTAGAGAGTTATAAAATAGCTAAAAGACAATGAAAATCAGAGCTAACCCAGAAAGTCATGCTAGGTAAGACATTTGATATTCTTTTTTCTTTTCTTTTCCTTTTTTTATTTTTTTTGGCTCATGTCAGTATTTCATATCTTTTCCTGACAATATAATACCTCACATAGTACTGTTTGTAGCAGGCACTCAGTATAAATTTGGGGTCTAAATGTCTGATTGAAAGATCAACTCTGGCCTTTTTGCACTAATTGTATTTAGAATGCCAGTCCCCTATTATTCTTTTTCTTAGTTTGAAACCTCTAGTTATTTATCCTTTGTCTTAGATATGCTTAAGTTACAAGAGGAATGTTTCTGACATCTGGATTTAGCTGTACTTATTAAGGTGAAATTGTAGAAGAGTGAGTACAAGATGCTGAAGTATAGTGCTAGTTGAGTACAATCTAACAAGAAGTAATCTCAGGCCTCATAAGACTAGAAGTGACAGATTCCCTCCACTATCTTGAGTGGGAACTTACATGGCCCTCAAAAAGAAAATACTCCAGGGATGGTCAAGTAGCTGTCAGCATTCTTGCCTGGGTTATACATCTGGATTTCAACAAGATTTACCTATGGTTTTCCATTAAGCTATATGTTCAAATAAGCTATATGTTTTTCAAAAAGTTTAAAGATTTTCATGAAAAATCTTCATTTTCAGAGGATTCATTCCTATAATCTCAACAGAGAATTGTAATAAAAGAGGAATTTTTCCTTTAGGAGCTAGGGAAATTAAACAGTTTAAGAACTCCCCCCTGAAATTTTCCAGATGTGTAAAGAGGTAGAAGTTAAGTGCAATTAGAATTCCACCTAAGGTCATCAAAATTTGAACACTAAAAGGAAATTGTGTAAATCTATAAAAGATTCCAGTTACTCACACTAACATTTAAAAAAAAAAAAAAAAAAAAACTATTTTTGGAATTCGACCTCTAGCCTGGGAACTTCCATATGCTGCAGGTGCAACCCTAAAAAAAAAAAAAAAAAAAAAAAATTTACCGCTGTGTTTTTTAAAAAGACGTATAGATAGATACAATGCAATCTTGTAACTTCCATCAGAGACAGTCAACTCTAGTATTCTTGGATGCACAGAGAAGCAGATCAAACCAAACAAGACACTACACATCTTACCAATTAAAACCTTGAACAATTTAAAGTGCAGAATGATCTATCCACATTAAAACACACACACACACACAAGAAAAAAAAAAAAAACTTGGCATTGCACATCTTGGCACCCATTCAGATAGCATCCGCCACTAACAGTCACAGTAATTCTTCTCATTATAGTGTTTGCATGCACATAAATCAGACTCAGGTGAATTTACAATGTGCTGTGAACTGTCAGACTTGGAGCAGCCGGCAGATTGTCTTAAGTGATACAAGATTCACACCTTTGAGCTGCACATAACTCTTACAGCTACTGGACTACATTCCAGATGTACCCTCCTCAGTATTCTTCCATTTCCACACACTGATGAGTTTATGTGTGACATTTCAAACTTCTGATATTTTACTGTGGCCCGATTTTAATTCTAAGTGAATCTTGAAACTTAAAAAACCACATGCAATCTTTTCAAAGGAGATCTGGATTTTTTTTTTTTTAAACACCAAAACACCCTTGGTACAGAGGCAGCATGTCTCCAAGTTCCCTTAGAATGCTGCCCATTTAATGCTTCAAGCTACAGTGTCTTTTGGCATTTGAGCTTTTTCTCTTCCTGCTAAGCCTACAGTTTCCAGGTGCACTTCAAACAGACTAAGAAAGATAGCCCCTTGACTGCATGCATTTCAGCCTACCCTTCACAAAGGATCTAAGCAGCTGCCACATTAAACAGGAAGCCCACAGGTCAAAATCCAAACTGAGAGGGAAAAGGTAACAAGGAGACATGAGCCAGGGGTAATTTATGATTAAGTTAATGAAATTCTAATTAGGCTTATAAAGCCCTGAAGTATTTCCTACAATGGCTTGTCATGAAGCCTTTATTCATGGAAAGCCAAAGTGTGTTAGATGTGGGTCATGTAGCATATTGTCACATAGATTCATGTTTATATTCCTTCTTTTACCATCAAGCAAACTCTTAAAGACAGAAAGGTGATATGAAGCACTGGAGGAATAAAAAAAAGGCAGCAATCTGTTCAGACCCAATGTGATCCTTGCTCAGGGGACATCTGGGTAATTGTTCAATTTCTTCTGATTTACAAAGCAGACTGTTATCAGCCTAAATAATGTCTAATAAATGCACCAAAGAGCATTTCTGGCCTGCTGTCCAGGTTATTTTAAGAGTGGAATTGTCATTAGAATTAAGGACATTGCAAAATTAAAAATAGAATGTTATTAAAAGTAGGGACCCCTACTTAATTAAGCATGCCTATTCACAAGCATTGAGCAGTGCCCTCCATAGAGCAGAGGGAGAGATGAAGGCCACTTAGCAAGTTGCCTATGTGACTGGGAATGAGGCTCCATTAATCCAAGTGTGCCTAGATCAGGCCTGCACCTGCAGTGGGAAGAGGTGTGGTGTTAATGGAGGTGGCTTGAGCAATCTATTTTGAAGTATTCTAGCTGGGAAATTCATCTCAAGAGAGAGGAATTGAAAGTTAAGTACCATGCTTAGTAAAAAAAAATAAGACAAGAGTCAATGATAAGTCCATTTCAGTCTCACTTTCACACTTTTAGATTTAATTAGCTTATAAGAGAAAAATTATATTCAAAAGGCAACACCTTACAAAATCTTTGGGGGCCAACTTTCCCAATCATCACACTCCAACTTGGACCTTGACTTGATTTACTTACACCTCATTCCTTGTATAATTATCCAGACAATGGATGCAGATCCATGAATGCATGATGATACGCCAACCTGTGAAAACTGAGCTTTGCGATCTTGAGCTTCATGTCCTTTGCCACTCTGGCCCATATTTCACTGCCCTCCTTTGATTCTCTCATTGGAAAAGATTTCCAGGGTTACTGACTCCCTCCTAATCCTTGACTCTTTGGTTAGGCAACTACGACATGAGCTAAACTTGGAAAAAAACACAACTTGGATAATGATATTTATCTATCATGAAGCTATATGTATGAAACATAATCACTTCTAACAGAAGGTTTCATTTCTTTTAAATATGCTTTGAAGAAGGCACTGTTATACTTCCATTTTACAGATGAGAAAACTGAGGGATAGAGATAGTGATACTTTTTCAAGGCCATGTAGTAAGGCCTGAATTTAAACTAAGGTCTTTCTCACATTAAAAATCCCCTGGTCTTAACCTCTTCCCTGACACTCCATGACGACATGTCTTCTCTCAATTTTCTATGAATTTGGGATGTCTATTTAACTACTGAACAATAGTAATTTTTATAAATCCTGCCCTGATAAAATAAGTATTGCCCAGAATCCCAATGTGCTTATTAATATATTTATAACAAGAATGATGACAAATGATGATAATGCAGACTTGCATAGAAAGGACAAATTGTTCTAAATTGCAGGCAGCATGATTGAACTGTCCTCACTTAATATAATGGTTTTCACTCCCTTTTAGTCATGCCCATTGTCCCCAACTGTTACCAACATCTGAAAGAGTATCTCCAGCTTAACAAACTCCAGGTTTCCCTGGAAGAAAACTTCCTATGAAGATGCATTACAGAAATCAAAGAAAATACATGGTCTTTTTTAGGTCCATGATTGGTCTAGTTTAAGCCATGTGGGCATATGTTCATCTGATATGTCGAAGTATTTTGAAAAGTAAAGGATAAGGCTTTAGCAAAAAATATATATAATATATAAAATATATTTTTAAAAATCATATATATGTATATGATTAATTATATACACATATATATGCTGGAGATAAACAATTGTGAGTGACAAATTAATATCATTATTAATAATTTAATATTCAAAATTATATTGATGCTGTCAAAATAAGTAACCCAATTCAGGCTAAGAAATCTAGAGCATATTCAGGTTGGGATTTAATTTTTTTTTATTTTGCTTTTTAGTTTTTTTGTGGAATGGGGAGGACCATTGATTAATTATTAATAATGAAAAACAAAAGACAACAACATCAACAACAAAACTAAGAAATATATTATCCCTGAACTCTACCAACTACCTGACACACTACTGACATGACTGAGACATTACAAATGAAGGAACTCAGACTGGGACAGCTTAAGTAATTCCCCAAGGATACCGGGACAGAAGGAGTATGGTAAGGCCTTTAACCATGTTCTCTCTTGCCTACTAGCACTTCTCTCAGAAAAGATCATAATGCCCTCTCTTCATCTCTATATTTGCCTGGATAATTCTTACGGGCCTTTCGAGACTCAACTTAGATGTTATTTGCTATAGGCAGCATTCCCTGAAACCCCAGGTCTAGATTAGAACACCTCCCCCCCCCACTGTACAGCAAGGGGATCAAGTTATCCTTACATGTATACATTTTTTTCCCCCACCCTTTGTTCTGTTGCAATATGAGTACCTGGACATAGTTCTCAATGCTACTCAGTAGGATCTCCTTGTAAATCTATTCTAAGTTGTGTCTGATAACCCCAAGCTCCCCATCCCTCCCACTCCCTAACTGGAATCTAATATCCAGCACAAATGAACATCTCCACAGAAAAGAAAATCATGGACTTGGAAAATAGACTTGTGGCTGCCTGATGGGAGAACACCTCTTATGTGTGTTCCCATAGTACTGTAGGCATAACACCCTCCATCACACACTTTTCATGCTACAATATAGTTGCCTATTTTCTTGTAGAACTTCCCCTCCCATCCTGAACCACTGACTATAAGTATCTTAATTGCTAGGGACTTTGGTTTATTGAGAATTTATCCCTGGGGTCTACACAGTGCCTGCACACCAGAGGTACTTCAGTGTTTAACGCAGAATTAAAAAATCAATGGGCAAATGAATGGATCTAGACTCCAAAGCCCACATACTCTGCTGCCACAAGTTCAGTGTCTTCTCAGTCTGAAACACACTGCCTATTAGATCAAGTGTGTGGTGGCACAGGGCCCAGCGGGAAGGCTGCATTCTGTAAGCATTCTCAGTAGTTAAATTCAGGTAGAGTACCCAAGTGTCTAAGCCAACTATATCAGAGAAGGGCATGAGCTTTCTCATATTTCAAATCAATTAAGACTTCGTCAATAACACAGCAGTTTAGTCCTAGTATTGAAAACACAATTATTTCCTCATTATTTAAATGGAGGGAAAAGATGAACTACATGTGGTAGTACAACTACAAGGCTATTTTATAAAATTCAGACTTAGTGGCCTTCAGACTAAAAGCTACTAAGACTAAACAAAGGAAAATAAGCTCTCCCTTTAATTTTTTAAAAATTCCAAGGCTCTGCAAGGCTATAAGTGAGAATAAAAAAGGAATAAAATCATGCTGTCTCTATGAGAAATGGTTAAAGCACTGTTTGAGAAGACTCCTGAGTAGTTAAAAGTGTGGGGAGGAAAACAAAGTAGAAAAGAATTACCCTTGATACTGAGAGGAGAAAGCGGGGAGGGGGCTAGGGAAAGAAGAGGAAAGAAAACTAAAAGGAGGAAGTTTTTTATTCACTTCTCTCAGCTTCTCTCTCTCTCCACTACACACACGCACACATACACACACACACACACACACACACACACACACACACACACACACACACACACACTCCCTTGGGAATATAAATACGTAAACCCAATTATTCCCTCCCTACGAATGCCTCCTGTGATAGGCAGAATAATGCCCCTGCTAAAGAGGCCCACATCTTAATCATTGGAACCTAATTACTTTCCATGGTCAAAGGGACTTTTCAGGTATGTGGATTTTCTGGATGGACCTAATGTAATTGCAAGGGTCCTTATAAGTGAAAGAGGGAGGCAGAAGAGTAACAATAAGAGAAATATTTGAAGATGCTATCTATACTTTGTGTCTTGAATGTGGAAGAAGGGTCCACAAACAAATGAACACAAGTGACATCTAGAAGCTGGAAAAGGCCAGGAAACAGCTTATTCCCTCACCAGCTCCATGATTTTAGCCCAGCAAGATCCATTTCAGACTTCTGACCTCTAGCACTATAAAAAAATAAATGTGTGTAGTTTCAAGGCTCTAAGTTTGGGACAATTTTTACAGTAGTTATAAGAAACTAACACTTCTCCCAAACTTACTTCATGAACCTGAATCAGGCTGTTAGCATCTCCATGTCAGATTGCTACTAACAATCCCAATACCACATGTTCAAAACTCAACTTATCATCTTCTTCCCCACTCTGGCTCATCTCCCACACTATCCTTCATGGTCTTTTACCTAGCCTTTCCTCTAGGTTGAGGCTAGATGCCTGTGACTCTTCTACTTCCTTTACCTTCCTCTACAATCCATTCCCATTCCTGTCAATCCCATTTGAAAAAAGGACGCCAAGTGACAAGGTTTTCTACTCTCATTGTCATGATCCTAAGATGCACTCTAATTCTTTCAAGAATTAAATTCTTTTTTTTTTTTTTTTTTTTTTTTTTTTTTTTTTTTTTTTTTGTCTTTTCTTTTTGTTGTTGTTGTTGCTATTTCTTGGGCCGCTCCCGCGGCATATGGAGGTTCCCAGGCTAGGGGTCCAATCGGAGCTGTAGCCACCGACCTACGCCAGAGCCACAGCAACGCGGGATCCGAGCCGCGTCTGCAACCTACACCACAGCTCACGGCAACGCCGGATCGTTAACCCACTGAGCAAGGGCAGGGACCGAACCCGCAACCTCATGGTTCCTAGTCGGATTCGTTAACCACTGCGCCACGACGGGAACTCCCCTCAAGAATTAAATTCTAAAGAGAATTTAATACAACTTGCATAGGGAAAGGAGTAATAAAAGAAGAAAAAGAGAGAAGAGAATTTGGGGAGGAGCCCTTGATGTCCTCCTTCTTATTAACATTTCTTGATTTAGTCATCTGGCAAGAAGGAAGGAATTTCCCAAGAGGCAATGAGTGTTCATCAAGTAAGCTGATGTAAGAATCTTCCAAATAAGCAAACATACAGGTTTTATGGCTAAAGAAAGCGAGGAGGACTTGTAGAGAAATGGAGTGAAACAAAATCCTTCCAAAGCAGTCCCAAAATGCTATTTTATTTCACCTTGCCTCAAGCTTTCACTTGGGACACAGCCGCTATTTTCACCAAACCCCTACCCAGGATGTGACTATGGCATACACGAGGATTCTTCATCATCCTGTAGCAGTCCAGAATCAGGTTCCTGGATTCCAGTTATTCCCTAAGGTAAAATTATCCAGGAGGTAAGAGTTAGTTCATGGAAGGGCCAGCTGACCTAGTTAAGATAATATTTCATCCTGTGAAAAGTTGTTGGAAGAATAAAATATGTCACCAAAAGTTCAGTTAGATATAGAAACTCTCTAAAAGGCCAAACTCAGAAACCAATAAAGGAGAACAGTTCACTTTCTATTGACAGCTTGTCACTTTCCAAGAGAAATGACTCTGCTTAGGCAGTTTCAGGACACCAGATACTGAGTCTGTCCTGACATGCCCTACGACTTTAAAATTACTCAGTTCTGAGTTCTGGAAAACTGTACTTATAGAGATACAGTTCACTAAGATCTTTATAATATTTTATTTATGCAAGACATCCAGAATATATGGTTTCTCAAGACAAATGAAAACATCTGACCATGTCCCAAGAGTCAGTTCCCAACAATGCAATAGGCATTTCCCAATCCTTGGAATCACTACCTGAAGTCATGCTATACTTATTGGATCCTGATGAACATCCATCCTACAGTCTCTCAAAGCACTAACTAATGATAGGCTACAGTTCTAGGCCCATGAGAAAAACTGGTGAGGATTCACCCACCAGTGCATCACTCATCCTAGACTGCACTCTAACTTGAGCCCACTTCTCTTGCCATTTTAGCCAATGGCAATCTTTACTTCCTGAAGCCAAGCAACATTTTGAACTTTGATTTTCATGTAAATCGCACATCAGCTTTATAAATTTAACTTCTGCGAATGCATATAAATAAGTTTTTAAATAGTAAAATATCTACCTTTCCCTATTTCCCTCTCCATTTTTTTTTCTTGCTCTTTACAAGAAGAAATACAAAACAAAGAAATGGCCCAAACCATACTTGTTCATCTTTCGTCCAAAAGGCAGAGTTTAAATGAACACAAATTTAAGCAAATCAGCAATACCAATATCCAAAATTTCAGTGGAGTTATCCTCTCTAAATGGCTGCCCAAGAAGGGGTCCATCCGAGCCCTCTTTAAGATGAGGTGCTCTTCCTGGTTCTTCCAGTAAACATCTTCAATACATACGGCACCAATGAAGAATACTGCTGACATTCTGTGTGTTATATCCATTCACACTTAAAAAACAGAATCCACACATTGTAGGAATTACAGGAAGAACTCTCTCCTTCTTGAAAGAAAACTGAACCAAATGAAAATATTTCACTAACTGAATCCCATTCTGGAGATAACGCTTTCTTGACAGTATACTTCTGATTGCTTCTATCTCTCAATCTCGATTTTAATTGTTGAGATTAAAGCCTTGGGAAAAATCAGAACAGCAGAAAGAATCATTTCAAAAACATAATGTTCACTTGCAGATGAAATGTGTGAAACTAGAGCAGTGAGTGAGTTTGCTAAGAAAGAGAAGATGTGCTGCAATCAGGCTGAGGCAGACAGAATACAGAAATCCCCAGGGACTCACATGGTTAACCTTCTGAGGAACTACATCCACACATCTGTAAACAGTTATGGTTAAAATGCTCAAGAGTTGTAAAAGTTGTACCCTTAGCTAAATATTCCACAAAAAAAACATGACTTTCAGGGTTCTCCTTTATAAATGGGTCACAGAAATTTGAGTAGAAATAACTTCAAGCTATACTATGTGTGCCTGATTCATTTTGTTCTTTTTTTTTTTTTGTCTTTTTGCTATTTCTTGGGCCACTCCCGCAGCATATGGAGGTTCCCAGGCTAGGGGTCCAATCGGAGCTGTAGCCACCAGCCTACGCCAGAGCCACAGCAATGCGGGATCCGAACCGTGTCTGCAACCTACACCACAGCTCACGGCAACGCCGGATGGTTAACCCACTGAGCAAGGGCAGGGACCGAACCCGCAACCTCATGGTTCCTAGTCGGAATCCTTAACCACTGTGCCACTACAGGAACTCCCCATTTTGTTCATTTTTTATAGAGACTTTATTTTTTGCTGTTGTTTTTGTTTGTTTTTGTTTTGTTTTGTTTTGCTTTATCTAGGGCTGCTCCTGCAGCATACGGAGGTTCCCAGGCTAGGGGTCTAATCGGAGCTGTAGCCACCGGCCTACGCCAGAGCCACAGCAACGTAGGATCCGAGCCGCGTCTGCAACCTACACCACAGCTCATGGCAACACCGGATCCTTTAACCCACTGAGCAAGGCCAGGGATCAAACCTGCAACCTCATGGTTCCTAGTCAGATTCGTTAACGACTGTGCCACGACGGGAACTCCCCCATTTTGTTCACTTTTGATGAGAAATGTTGTACTCCATTTTTTTTCCACGTTGGGGCACAGAATTTGCGAAAACAACTGGTGGTCTTCTTCGTCAATTCCTAATCATTTCCCCTTTCCACATGGTTTTTGTCCTTTAGTCTATTAATATAGTTTCTCACATTGATTTTTTGATGTTAAAAAAAGTCATAATTTTTACACACTGTGGACATATATTATTCATTTTTAAATTAAGGTAATTTCAAGTTGGGTCTATTCTATGAACTTAGAGTAATATTCAAAACAGCCTTTAGACAACTGCCTTAATTAAAAAAAATAAGGCAATGAAAGAAGAAATGTTTGATCTAGTCAGAGGTAGATTTTAAGAAAAACCTAAAGTGATTCTCTTGTATACCACAGAACTTGATATCACTGACAACTAGGTTTGCTTTCCTTACCCAGAACTGACACCTTAAAAAGAGGTGCTGCACTTGACAAATACTTTCAGCATAAGAAAACTGCAGCTTGTCTGTGATCACCTATAGGAACAGAGTCTATAACTCACATAAATTTAAGCATGAAAAGTAAGGCAGCATCTTTCCAAATATAATCAAATACACAGAGAATGTCAGCTGTTAAGCAAACACTTCATGGTGAGCTGGACTCTTCCCAGGAGTTCCCTCATTCTCCCAGAGTGCAGAAAGTAGGTATAATAGAAGGGCCTAGGTATATGTATGCTTCGAGGACACCAGGATAACATTTTCCAAAGTTTGCTTCAAGGAGCAAGAGTCCCTCTGAGATAGTATACGTGTTTCATAAAAATTCATTTCAGTAGTCATTGAAGCTTAGCAAGCTCTCACTTTACTATAAAACTTCACCTTTGCTATGCTAATGTGTGTTGGGACTCTCTAGAATGAATCATATTATACAGATTTCTCCAGACTTATTTGACCAAGCAATCTCTTCACTGAACATCTATTAGCATCTCATTGGGTCCCCAGTGCTTCAAGGTACACAGCTGGGAAAGTGCTGCATTTGTGTAATGTGACAAAGCCCATGGAGCAGTAGTTACAAAATGAGTGAAGAGATGGTCATTCTAAAGCAATCCCATTCCCTGTGATATCACCATCTAAACCCAAGCAATAGCATCAAGTATTTCACTACACCAACTCAGACTCCTAGCAGGCATCCACAGTGGCAGGTTCAAGCTAAGTGACAAACAACTGTATTCTCTAATGCCATTCAGGAGCATTTCTCAAAATCTCTTTGTGGTCTGTTCCACAAATTTTATGCAATTGTACATTTTTGGTGCCAGGACTATCTGGCTGTACATTTAATTTTCAGTTTTGTTTCAGAGCCTTGTCATTTCATCAATCAGAGCTATTCCATCTGCTGAAATGCTGACAAATCCAGCTGCTATGTGACTTCCAATCAATTTCATTAATGTTTCCACGTTCTGTTTCAATTAGCAGCCTATTCTTTGGACTGTTTGATGACTTGATACTACCTACTGTCTGCAGATTAAAAACCAAATTACAAATTGCTTTGTCCTTGACATTAAAAATCCTTCCTTCTTTACCAAATCATTCCTATTTAGCACATTTACCCTTCTTAAGTTAAATTACACTCTACCATGCTGTGAAGTAAGGGTTCACTTGTTATATAAGTAATGGATCCATACTGGGAAGTTCATCTTGACATTCACTTAATCCTTGTGCCCTTACTCAGTTGAATCTTCTTTCATCTAAGTCTTTTCATTATTGTAAAATTTTTCAGCACATTAAACACCTACTTGAAATGTTATCTGCCTATCCATAATCCTCATGCATTTTTTTAATTCATCAGACACAATACCTATATTGCCTTTTATCTGTAATTCCTGACTTTGCAAACTGTTTAAGAGGACCAGTGGGGCAGAGTCATCCTTGTTACTGATTACACTACCATGTAAACTAAGCAATTGTGAAGTAGCCATTTGAATGCATTTCTTTAAGTTTACTGAATACCTCCTCTCTCCCTTCCTACACTTTCTTTATGTCATGAAAATCAGTCTGTGCTTACCTATTTTAATTACATAAAAATGAACAGATTTTTACTTTTGTAACAAAATGCAGAAATAGGATAGACTTTTTACTGTCCTTTCTCATACTTCGTGTCTCCAACTGACAGTGTGGAGGTTTGGTTGCCTAAAGCAATACAGAAACAGTGCTGTGGGTCATATTTTTAACTTTAATGACAATCTGTAATTGCCTGCAGCCTGCCTTATTTCTGGCCCTGCTGATTTCTTGAGGACCTGTGATAACACAGCTCCAACTTGGCACTCTAATCTGGCTTGTGGACTCTTTTATGTGTTTTTTTTTTTTTTTTTCTATTTTTTAAGGGTTATCAGGTCTTGGAGTAAAGTAGTCAGAGTCTATAGCTCTACCTCCTTCTTCAGGGCATTCCAAGGAATTAGAATTTCCTTCCAGCCTGCAAGCTTTCCTAACTGCCTGTTCCTGTGGCTGGGAGTGGGGAAGGTTTGAATAGCAGCAGCTCTGCTTCAAATTGAAGCACCTGTTACCAGCCTTGAAATCCCCTTTAGCTTTAATCTTTTTTAGACATTTGAAATTTTCAAAATACCACTTGTCAGTATAAGTTCCCTTTTCCTCCAGTATAACTGGATCACATTTATATCGTATTTAAGAGACGCTGCTGTTAGTTCATTTACAGTGAATATACATGTGTCCATTTATTCAATAAAAATGCATCGAATACCAATTATGTGTTAAGCACTGTCTTAAAAGGTACTAGAATCCAACAAGAAACAAAGTAGCATTGTCACTGTCTTTCTGAAGGGCTTACCATTTGTGGGGACATACTATGGTTAACAAGATAGACGATTGCTGTGGTGAGGAGTGGGGGAGTTACAATATTACCATTAAACAAAGAATAATAATAAAATGAGAGGCAGCATAGCATGGTGTTAAAGAGGATGGATGCAGGAGCCAGACAGTATGGTTCAAATCCTGCTCCATCACTGACTAGGTATGTCCATGGGCAAGTTACTTAATCTCGCTGTGCCTCATTTGTCTCATCCATAAGTGGCAGCAGTAATAGTTGTATCTCCAAGTCTTATTATGAAGATCAAATAAATTAATCACTTAAAACAATGTCCGGCACACAAAAAGTACTACAGGACTATTCAGAAAATTAAAAATAAATAACACATTGTAGGGCAGCACTGCGATGTGGCAAGTAGTACGTACTGCTTGGAGAGATGACTGCAGGTGTGTTAAGCTAGTTCAAGAGAAGTCACAGAACACTTAGAAGAAGCTGAGATCTGAAGAAGGAGTAGGACTAACCACAGCAAAGGTTAACAGAAAGGAACTAGAGTGGTATCTTTATAGAAAGAACCTAAATAAGTCAATTAAAGGAGTTTTCTGGTGGCACAGCAGGTTAAGGATCCAGCATTGTCACTGCAGCGGCTCAGGTCACTGCTGTGGTATGGGCTTGATCCCTAGCCCGGGATCTTCCACATGTGGCGGGCATGACCAAAAAAAAAAAAAAAAAAAAAAAAAAAAAAAAAAAGTCAATTAAAGACAACTAAAAAGGAGTTCCCATTGTGGCGCAGTGGTTAACGAATCCGACTAGGAACCATGAGGTTGCAGGTTCGGTCCCTGGCCTTGCTCAGTGGGTTAAGGATCTGGCGTTGCCATGAGCTGTGGTGTAGGTTGCAGACACGGCTCGGATCCCATATTGCTATGGCTCTGGCGTAGGCTGGCAGCTACAGCTCCGATTAGACCCCTACCCTGGGAACCTCCATATGCCGCAGAAGCGGCCTAAGAAATGGCAAAAAGACAAAAAAAAAAAAAAAAAAAAAAAGACAACTAAAAATATTAAGGTTAACAGTTTAAGAACCAATCTAAACTTTGAATTCCAGAAAGCCAGAAATCAAGAAGGTTATATTATACACAAAATAAATTTAAAATGGCTTGAAGACTTAAATGTAAGACAAGTCACCATCAAACTCCTAGAAGAGAACATAGGCAAAACATTCTCTGACATCAACATTACAAATGTTTTCTTAGGTCAGTCACTCAAGGCAACAGAAATAAAAGCAAAAATAAACCAATGGGATCTAATCAAACTGACAAACTTTTGCAGGGAAAAGGAAACCATTAAAAAAAAGACCAAAAAGATAACCTACAGAATGGGAGAAAAGAATTTCAAACGATGCAAATGACAAGGGCTTAATCTCTAAAATATACAAACAACTCATACAACTCAACAGCAAAAAATAAACCAACAACCCAATTGAAAAATGGGCAAAAGACTTCAATAGACATTTCTCCAAAGAAGATATACAGATGGCCAACAAGCACATAAAAAGATGCTATACATCACTGATTGTTGGAGAAATGCAAATCAAAACTACTATGAAGTAGCACCTCACACCAGTCAGAATGACCATCATTAATAAGTCCACAAATAACAAATGCTGGAGAGGGTGTGGAGAAAATACAACCCTCCTACGCTGTTGGTGGGGATGTAAATTGGTACAACCACTATGGAAAACAGTATGGAGGTACCTTAGAAAACTGTATATAGAACTACCATATGACCCAGCAATCCTCCTCAATCCCCCTTTTGGGCATACATCTGGACAAAACTCCCCTTGAAAAAGATACATGCACCAGTATGTTCACTGCAACACTATTCACTACAGCCTAGACATGGAAACCACCTAAATGTCCACTGACAAATGAATGGATTAAGAAGATGTGGTATATATACACAATGGAATACTACTCAGCCATAAAAAGAACAAAATAATGACATTTGCAGCAACATGGATGGAACTAGAGGCTCTCATACTAAGTGAAGTAAGTCAGAAATAGGAAGACAAATACCATATGATATGACATATCTGGAATCTAATATACGGCACAAATGAACCTTTCCACAGAAAAGATACTCATGGACTTGGAGAACAGACTTGTGGTTGCCAAGGGGAAGCAGGAGTGAGTGAGATGGACTGAGAATCTGAGGTTAATAGATGCAAACTATTGCTTTGGAATGGATAAGCAATGAGATCCTGCTGTATAGCACTGAGAACTATATTTAGTCATTTATGATGGAGCGTGATGGAGGATAATGTGAGAAAAAGAATGTATTATGTATGTGTGACTCGGTCACTTTGCTGTACAGCAGAAAACTGACAGAACACTGTAAACCAACTATAATGGAAAAAATAAAAATCATTTTTAAAAAAACTGCCACCTACCAAAGAGGTTATATAACAATGATAGTGTAGAAAATTATAAACATGAATAAAACAGAATATCCTAAAATATTAAAATTCAGAAGATTCCTTAGATATTTGGAAAAGTAAATATACCACTAATAAAAAGAAGTGCTGCCAATTCTCTGTAAATTTTTGAAGTTAATTTTCCAATGAAGTGACACAGATTCAAAATGAAGTGGCTTCCTGGAAAAGTCTGGGATATTCTGGAGATATAGCCCTACTTTTAAAGCTGGTGCCACCTTCCCTAGTACTGCAAAAACAAAAAAAAAACAAAAACACCTCTGGGCTAGTTACAGCAAGGGTTCCTTCAGTTAGTAACTGTTTTTATCAAATTAGCAGGTTCCAGGAACTCAATACAACTTTGTGGTTTACTCAAGCCAAACTCCCTTTATGAAGGTGAAGGTCAGTGGCTTAATGTTGCCCTTCTAATCAATGACCTAAAACAGACTTCATATTCTATCCCAGGGCATTACTGTATTTCCATCAGATAGAATCATATGAAATTGCCATTTTTATAACTCAAGAACGACTGAATACCAGAAGTTTCATATGATTAAACCTAATGTATGTTATGGGAAATTTTCAGTTTGTTGTGATGCTTTTTGCTGAAAGATAAAACCACAGGACTGCAAGTGGTTTCTCAACCTCTCAATGAACAGAACTTACCACTGCATAGTGCAAGTTTCTTTATGTACATGCTCTAGGCATTGGGAAATTTATTATCTCCTTACAGAGAGCCAAGATGTGCTTTTTTATAAATTCAACCCATTTGAACTAGTTCTCTCTGAAGCTACCCAAAGTAAGTCATCTCCCCCTCCCACCAAAGTCCTGGACATTGCACACATTCTCCAGTCTTTCTGATTAGGACAGTTGCCATACTTTATCCATGAAACAGCACTCTAGATACTGTATTTCGGCTTTTGAGACCCAACCTACACAGAGACAGTCTACATAGCTTCCTCTAACCCCAGCCCAGAGATACTACACCCAGAGGTACATGTTTATCAAAAAAAGACTTGGGATTTTCCGTGGTGGTGCAATGGAAACAAATCTGACTAGGAACCACGAGGTTGTGGAATCGATCCCTGGCCTCGCTCAATAGGTTAAGGATCCAGCGTTGCTGTGAGCTCTGGTATAGTTGCAGTCGTGGCTCAGATCCCTTGTTGCTGTGGCGTAGGCTGGCAGCTACAGCTCCAATTCAACCCCTAGCCTGGAAACCTCCATAAGCCGCAGGTGAGGCCCTAAAAACAAAAACAAAAACAAAAAGACACTTGGTGTTATTTTAGGAAAAGACATTATGGCTTTAGTGTCATAATTCTATGATGATATCATTTTGAGTCTATGTCACCATTTCACTCATACATAGTGGTTTGAGAGGAGCAGTCAATGTAACTGCGGGGTATGCTTTTGGCTGCAAACGACAGAAAAAAAAAATGATAGACTGTGGCTTGAAAATAAAGATTTTATTTTTTTCACACAAGACCATGGAATTAGGTGTTTCAGGGTTTTATAATGTCAGAATGTGGAAGGCATCTTTGAAATTCTCTTGGTTCCCTTTAATTGCAATAGGATGGCTGCAGTAGCTCTAACAACTTTGACCTTACATGACAGCATCCAGAGCAGAAAGTGAAGAGATAGAGGAAGGGAGAGAAAAAAATAATGCCTTTTTTTTTCCTGGATGGTTTCTCGTTAGAAAGGACAAAGTTTCCCAGTTGTCCTTACAGCTTATTGACCAAAATGGATCACATGCCTATACCTTCTTAAAGTGTGTTCCTCGGACCAGCAGCAGCAATGCCACCTGCAAACTCATTAAAAATATGAATTCTAGGTCCTATCCCAGACTACTGAATCAAAAACTCCAGAGTTAGGGCCCAGACTTCTGGGTTGTAACAAGTTCTCCAGGTGATTCTGATTCATGCTAAGGTTTAAGATCCACTGCCCCAATCAGTGACAAAGGAAAACCAGATCATTTACCAATCATTATTCATCCACTGTTCTAATAGGGGGACAGGGGGCTTGTATTAAAATTGAGTTTCTGAGGGCAGAAAGGGAAGAGAGGAAAGCAGAGGTAAGGAGTGGAAATGGGGAAGAAAAAAAAAAAGAGGAGGAAGAGGAAAAGTAGGAGCAAGGGGGCCCCAATCACCCTAGAAGTAGATCTCAACTTGGACTGAGTTTATTTCTTGAGAAGTATCTAAAATTATTGACTTTTGCTGTTTAAAGGGAACCAATACAATAAAAAGCTGGAAGAAATGTTTTCTAATGAAAAACAGACTTGATTATTCTACTTCAAATGTACTTTAGAGTGTGATAAGTACTATACCATGCACATTTGCCAAGAAATGATACATGCTGCAAAAATCAGTAGTTAATTAGAACTTCAGTAAAGTGCCAGATTTCATAGGGAGTGTGAGATGGGGTAAAGAATGTCGTTTAACAAAATGCAATTTAGTGGGTTTGCATTTCTTCCTACTTTTGAAGAATTTATTTTATATCTTCAAAACAGTATTAGAGAATGTGCAACGATTACTTTCCAACATCCTAAAGCCTTGATGCCCATATTGTAGCCACTAGGAACATGTGGCTATTGAGCATATGACCTGTGACTAGTGCTAACTGAGCTGTGCTATAAGTATGAAATAGACACTGGGTTTCAAAGACTCAGCACAAAAATAAGAATGTAAAATATACCACTAAACATTTTCATATTGATAACATTGAAATGATATCATTGTGATATACTGGGCTAAAAAATATTAAAATTATTTTCTTTTTTCTTTTTCCTTTTTTGTGCTGCTACTACATTTAAAATTACATGTGGGGAGTTCCCATTGTGGCTCAGTGGAAACGAATATGATCAGTATCCATGAGGACACAGGTTCGAATCCTGGCCTTGCTCAGTGGGTTAAGGACCTGGTGTTGTCGTGAGCTGTGGTATAGGACTCAGACATGGCTCGGATCCCTTGTGTCTGTGGCTGTGATGTAGGCCAACAGCTACAGTTCTACCCCTAGCCTGGGAACCTCCATAGCTGCAAGTGGGACCCTAAAAAGACAAATAAAATAAAATAAAATAAAATAAAATAAAATTACATGTGGTTTTCATTATATTTCTATTAAATAACGCTGATAGTTTATATATTTGATGTAGCAAATCTACTTCAATTGGACATGAGAACTTTGAAAAATACCAATGAAGTCAAAAAGAAACAGGTAAGATTTGTGGTTGCAGGAGTTCCCATCGTGGCACAGTGGTTAACGAAACCGACTAGTAACCATGAGGTTGTGGGTTCGATCCCTGGCCTTGCTCAGTGGGCTGAGGATCCAGCGTTGCCATGAGCCATGGTGTAGGTCGCAGACGCAGCTTGGATCTGGCACTGCTGTGGCAGTAGTGTAGGCCAGCAGCTGCAGCTCCAATTAGACCCCTAGCCTGGGAACCTCCATATGCCATGGGTGCAACCCTAGAAAAGACCAAAAAAAAAAAAAAAAAAAAAGAAAGATTTGTGGTTGCAAATGACATAGGATTTGAGAGATTCTTGTGGGAAAATAATCCCATCCATAAGTTCTTTATTACCTCCAAGAATCAATGTCTTCAAATTAACCATTCTTCCCAAAGGTTATAATGTTTAAGTATACTCTTATAATGTAAGAGCTTATAATGTAAGTATTCTCTTGATGGGACTAACATAAATATACCTAACATGGGGACTGGAAAATACTTTCCAAGATCTCCAATTTCCATTTCTTCCCTTTCCTAAAAAAAAAATCTTTCGCTCAAGATCAAGTGCAGTCAGGATGTTAACCCAGTTCCAGGTTCTCAGGTTTTTGTGGGTTTGTTTTTTTGTTTATTTGTTTGTTTGCTTTTTCGGGCCACAACTGTGGCACATGGAAGTTCCCTGGGTAGGGGTCTAACTGGAGCTGTAGTGGCTGGCCACAGCCACAGCCAGAGCCACACAGAATCCAAGCCGTGTCTTCGACCTACACCACAGCTCACGACAATGCCAGATTCTTAACCCACTGAGCGAGGCCAGGGATCAAACCTGCATCCTCATGGATACTAGTCAGATTCGTTTTCACTGAGCCACAATGGGAACTCCTCACTTTTCTTTCTGTACTAGTACTCCAACCACTTTAAAATAAGTAAATAGCATACAAATATTACAGTGGTACATTTCTTAGTGTGGCATTGGGGGGATATCTAATAGTGGGTCCATTTGGTGTTGGTACTAAGAAAGTAAATAGTTTAAGAAACAGATATGAAATTCTTTTGCAAGTTACTCAGTTTTTGGGTTTTTTTTTTTTTTTTTTTTTGCTTCCAACAAAATTGAAGGAATAATCAAATCTAGTTTTTCACTGATATTTTTAAATGATTTTAAGGAGAAATTACTAGGTAAACATCTTTTTTTCTGCACACAATTCAGAAGAAGTCTTAAAATAATGAGTAACAGCATGATAACATTGTTCTTTCCAAGGCCAATCTATTTACATGAATGATGTTTGTCAGCATTTGCATCTACAAAAATGAAAAAGGGGGTATTACTGATGCTGAACCCTGTTTCATTTTACCACTAGGTATTATGCATTAAAGAATACCAACTTATTTTTTAAAGCCCCATACATCTCATTAAAAATTCATTTCCAACAAAACTATACTTTTCAAGTTTCACAGTTATCAAAATTTGTCATATATTTATGTCAAGTCCATGCTAATAGTATTTCTAATGGTAATGCAGCTGAGAAAGGGAGTAATTTTAACTTTGAGCTTTATGGAAAAAGTTTTAATGTTAAATTTCTATTGGTAAACATATTTTTGTTACAGAGAAAAATGATGAAATAATCAATAAAACAAAAGTTCTGTGAGAGAAACTGAATAGAAGTAGGAGTTCAAGGAGGAAAAGGAATAATGTAAAATGTCCAAGAGTTAAAAGAAGGCTTATTCATCTATTTCTTAAATGGGTAACGGTAGACAGGTATCCAATCCCCTAGTCTCTGGTTTCACTAGACTCATGTGATTATTTATTTGCTTTATTTTAAAATATCGACATTTGTAATACGTAGAAGAGTACATTATTGAAGCTACCTAAACTTATGCCGAAATATTTTATATGGCAACCTAAAAATGTGAAGTGATACAGAATTTTTCAAAATGTCAAGTGTATGATGTGAGGGGGAAAGTATGTAGACAGTTGGTTCTCAACTCTGCTGAATCGAAGCCATAAATGCCCAGAACCCATCCAGAAAAAATGAAGTCAGAACTCTAGGAGTATCTTCCCTACCCCACTCACCCTCATGATACTCACATGAGCCAGAGTTGAGAACCACTGCCATAGGGTGAATTAGCTTTTTCTCTTACATTCCTCTCTTACAGGTCTGGGAAAACAGATAGGAGCAGATGCAGGACAAGAAAAGGGAGGAGATCAAGAGGACAAGATGGCGGAGGAGTAGGGGGACAAGCTCGCCCTCTCCCACAAACACAACAAAAAAAAGCACATCTACAGAATAAATGACTCGCACAGAACAGCAACCAATCACTGGCAGAGGAACCTAAACTCCAATAACGGCAAGAAGTTCGTGACATTACTGGGCAGAACGGGAGAAAAGAGGAGAGTGAGAGAAGGTGAATCAGAGCGGGACGGGCGTTCCCGAAAGGGAACGGTGGAGGAGAAAGGGATCCTGCACCCTGGAAAGTCACCTACACGGGGGAAAGATCAAACAAACCGGAGGAATCTCCAGATGCAGAGAAGAGTGTAGCAGTAAGTTGGAGTACAGAAAAGCCGATCAAGAACCGAACGGACCATCTGAACTACAGGCACAGTCACCAAAAATTGAGACGCCTGGGTGGGGGCTGGGCACCGAGTCCTCGGCTCCAGAGGTTAGTCCCCAGGAAAGGGACGGGGAACGCCTGGGTGGGGGCTGGGCACTGAGACCTCGGCTCCAGAGGTTAGACCCTGAGAACGGGCTGGGGGGCGGGGCGGAGCGGAAACTGCTTGGGAGGTCTAGAAACCATTTGACGGGGCAGAGACTTCCTGGGAGACTAGAAAACAAAGCTGTCGCAGAGGAAGGGAACAATACTCTAGGGGCGGGGAAGTGGAAAGCCACATCAGAGGGAACCTGAGAGAAGAGCCTGGTCTGCGCCTGTGCTGGGGAGGGGAGAGAAGAAGGGGTGGGTCCCCATAGAATACCCCCCACGCCACAGCAAGCTTACAGGCCCGCTAGCTAGCAGAAAGCTGTGCTTCCCAGTGCATTCCCTCCCCCCACCCCCGCCACCCCCTATGCTCTCGCCGAACCTGGGGCTGCCTGCCATCCAGGAGAGCTGGCCTCAACAATTGCCTGAAGCCTACCACCACAGGGGCTGTCCCTGCACAGGCCTGCTTGCCCTTTGGTGGGGCTACACTTCCGCAGAGCAGCACCAAACACCACCAGCCCCGAGAAAAGGCCTGCAGCCCAGAAAAGCTAGAACAAGCTTAGCCAGGCTGTGAATAGATCTGCCTAATTCTCTGATGGTTTTTCTGAGTCAGGCTGCCCCGGGGAGGAGCCTCTTGGGTTTCCAATGGCCCTGCTACCCGCCCAAGCCCCCAGGGGGTGCCCTAGTGGATCAGCTGCATAGGACTGCCAGCTCCAGGCAGGACCCCCTGCAGCCCAGAAAAGCTGCAACAAGCTTGGCCGAGCCGGGAAAAGATCTCAGACAGTCTTTCTGAGTCAGGCTGCCCCGGGGAGGAGCCTCTTGGGTTTCCAATGGCCCTGCTACCCGCCCAAGCCCCCAGGGGGTGCCCTAGTGGATCAGCTGCATAGGACTGCCAGCTCCAGGCAGGACCCCCTGCAGCCCAGAAAAGCTGCAACAAGCTTGGCCGAGCCGGGAAAAGATCTCAGACAGTCTTTCTGAGTCGGGCTGCCCTGGGGAGGAGCCTCTTGGGTTTCCAGCGGCCCTGCTACCTGCCAAAGCCTCCAGGGGGTGCCCCACTCCCACGGAATAGCTGCTAGGCACCACCAGCCCCCTGGAAGAGCCCCTGCAGCCCAGAAAAGCTGCAACAAGCTCGGCCAGACTGTGAAAAGATCCGCCTACACTCTCAGGCCGTCCTTCTGAGTTGGGCTGCCCTAGGGAAGAGCCTCTTAGGTTCTCAGTGACCCAGATAGCTACTCCAGCCCCCAGGGGGTGCTGCACTCCTGAGGAACAGCTGCCCAACACCGGCAACCCCCTGCAAGAACCCCACAGCCTAAAAACACCAGAGCAAGCTCTGCATGACCAAGTGAAATCTGCTACCATCGTGGTGTGGACCTTCAAGTCCTGTCTGCCCTCAGGAAGCCCTCCTTTGCTTCATAGAAACACTATTAGCCCCATCAACACTCCAGAAAAGCCACACTGCCTCAAAAAAGATTGACCAACAATGCCAGCCCTCAGGAAATATTCCACGGCAGCGACAAGGCAAACACTGCCCGATAACGGAGAGTACGACTCCCTCAGGAGAAAGAAAACAACAAGCAAGATGAAGAAGCTGAGAAACCACCCCCAGTCAAACCAACAGGAGAACTCACCTAAAACAGTCAACAATGAAACAGATCTCGGCAGTCAGACAGACCTGGAGTTCAAAAGAGAAATAGTGAAAATACTGAAGGAATTAAGAGAAGATATGAACAGTAATGCAGATACCCTCAGAAAGGAACTAGAAAATATAAGGAGGAGCCAAGAAAAACTAGAACATTCATTTGCAGAGATGCAAACTGAACTAAGGGCAGTAAAAACCAGAATGAATAATGCAGAAGAACGAATCAGTGATATGGAAGACAGAATAATGGAAATCACTCAATCCGGTCAACAGACAGAAAACCGAATCAAAAAACTGGAAAGCAATATAAGAGACCTATGGGATAATATAAAGCGGGCCAATCTACGCATAATAGGAATTCCAGAAGGAGTAGAAAAAGATAAGGGAATGGAAAATATATTTGAAGAAATTATTGATGGAAACTTCCCAAATCTAAAGGATACTGAGTTCAAGATACAAGAAGCACAGAGGGCCCCAAACAAACTGAACCCAAACAGACCCACACCAAGACACATCATAATAAAAATGGCAAAAGTTAGTGATAAAGAGAGGATCCTAAAGGCAGCAAGAGAAAAACAGAATGTTACCTACAAGGGAACCCCCATAAGAATATCAGCCGATTTCTCTACAGAAACACTACAGGCCAGGAGGGAATGGCAAGAGATATTTAAAGTGCTCAAAGGAAAAAAATATGCAACCTAGAATACTCTATCCAGCAAGAATATCATTTAAAATAGAAGGGGAAATAAAAATTTTTTCCAACAAACAAAAACTTAAAGAATACAGCAACACAAAACCCAGGTTAAAGGAAATATTGAAAGGGCGTCTCTAAACCAAAAAGAAAGGAAGGAAAGGGAAGAAAAAAGAAAAGAAAAAAAAAAGAAGAAGAAGAAGAACTAGGACTGAGGAAACTGCAATCAGAGAGCAGTCGCTCAAATAAGCCAGCATACAGATTTAATCATGAACATGCTTCATACAAAATAAAATTAAAAAGAAAAAAATGAAAAAGACTCACCAAAACCATAAAATGTGGGTAAGGGATGTTAGGAAGTAAATAACCCTTTTTGTTTGTTTGTATGTTTCTCTTCTTAATTTTAATATAGTAATTAAGTGTTTGAACTTACAGGACCATCAGGCTAAAACGCACAATTATGGGAAGGGGTTAACATACTTAAAAAACAGGGCAACCACAAGCCAAAACCAAATATTGCATTTTCAAAAAATGAAAAAAAAATAAACTCAAGCAGATAATAACAGGAGACCATCCAACCAAAAAAAAAAAAAAAAGGAAGAATGGAGAATCATAGAATCAACTGGAACATGAGGTTCAAATGGCAATAAATAATCATCTATCAATTATCACCTTAAATGTCAATGGAGCTGAATGCCCCAATCAAAAGACACAGAGTGGCTGAGTGGATAAAAAGGCAAAAACCTTCAATATGCTGCCTATAAGAAACTCACCTTAGGACAAAAGATACATATAGATTGAAAGTGAAAGGGTGGAGAAAAATATTTCATGCCAATAGACATGACAGAAAAGCAGGAGTCGCAACGCTCATATCAGACAAAATAGCCTTTAAAACAAAAGACATAAAGAAAGACAAAGAAGAACACTACTTAATGATTAAGGGATCCATCCAAGGAGAGGATGTTACTATCATCAACATATATGCCCCAAATACAGGAGCACCCAGATACATACAACAAATATTAACAGACATAAAGGGAGATATTGATGAGAATACAATCATAGTAGGAGACCTTAATACCCCCCTCACATCAGTGGACAGATCCTCTAGACAGAAAACCAATAAAGCAACAGAGATCCTAAAGGAAACAATAGAAAAGTTAGACTTAATTGATATCTTCAGGACACTACATCCAAAAAAAGCAGAATACACATTCTTCTCAAATGCTCATGGAACATTCTCAAGAATCGACCACATATTGGGACACAAAGCGAATCTCAATAAATTTAGGAGCATAGAAATTATCTCAAGTATCTTCTCTGACCACAATGCCATGAAATTAGAAACCAACCATGGGAAAAGGAAAGAGAAAAAACCTACTACATGGAGACTCAACAACATGCTACTAAAAAACCAATGGGTCAATGAGGAAATCAAGAAGGAAATTAAAAACTACCTTGAAACAAATGATAATGAAGACACAACCTCTCAAAATCTATGGGATGCTGCGAAAGCAGTGCTCAGAGGGAAATTTATAGCAATACAGGCCTTTCTCAAAAAAGAAGAAAGATCCCAAATTGACAACTTAACCCTCCACCTAAACGAATTAGAAAAAGAAGAACAAAGAAGTCCTAAAGTCAGCAGAAGGAAGGAAATTATAAAGATCAAAGAAGAAATCAATAAAATAGAGACTCAAAAAACAATAGAGAAAATTAATAAAACCAAGAGCTGGTTCTTTGAAAAGGTGAACAAAACTGACAAACCCCTGGCCAGACTCACTAAAAAGAGGAGAGAAAGAACCCAAATAACCAAAATTATAAATGAAAAAGGAGAAATCACAATGGATACAGCAGAAATACAAAAAAACATAAGAGAATACTATGAACAACTGTATGGCAACAAGTTTGACAATCTGGAAGAAATGGACAATTTTCTAGAATCTTACAGCCTGCCAAAACTGAATCAAGTAGAAACAGACCAACTGAACAGACCAATCACTAGAAATGAAATTGAAGAGGTCATAAAATCACTCCCTACAAATAAAAGTCCAGGACCAGATGGCTTCACAGGTGAATTCTATCAAACATATAAAGAGGAATTGGTGCCCATCCTCCTTAAACTCTTTCAAAAGGTTGAAGAAGAAGGAATACTCCCAAAGACATTCTATGAGGCCACCATCACCCTCATTCCAAAACCAGACAGAGATACCACCAAAAAAGAAAACTATCGCCCAATATCATTGAGGAATATAGATGCAAAAATTCTCAACAAAATCTTAGCCAACCGAATCCAACAACATACCAAAAAAATTATACACCATGACCAGGTTGGGTTCATCCCAGGTTCACAAGGATGGTTCAACATACGCAAATCAATCAGCATCATACACCACATTAACAAAAGAAAAGTCAAAAATCATATGATCATCTCAATAGACGCAGAAAAAGCATTTGACAAAGTCCAACATCCATTCAGGATCAAGACCCTCGCCAAAGTGGGTATAGAGGGAACATTCCTGAATATAATCAAAGCCATTTATGAGAACCCAGAGCAAATATAATCCTCAATGGGGAAAAACTGAAAGCCTTCTTACTCAAATCTGGAACAAGACAGGGATGCCCACTCTCACCACTGCTCTTCAACATCGTTTTGGAAGTCCTAGCCTCAGCAATTAGACAAACAAAAGAAATAAAAGGCATCCATATAGGAAGAGAAGAGATAAAACTATCACTGTATGCAGATGACATGATACTATACCTAGAAAACCCTAAGGACTCAACCCAAAAACTCCTTGAACTGATTAATAAATTCAGCAAAGTAGCAGGATATAAGATTAACATTCAGAAGTCAGTTGCATTTCTGTATACCAGCAATGAAACATTAGAAAAGGAATACAAAAATACGATACCTTTTAAAATTGCACCTCACAAAATCAAATACCTCGGAATACACCTGACCAAGGAGGTAAAGGACCTATATGCTGAGAACTATAAAACTTTAATCAAAGAAATCAAAGAAGATGTAAAGAAATGGAAAGATATTCCATGTTCCTGGATTAGGAAAATCAGTATTGTAAAATTGGCCACACTACCCAAAGCAATCTACAGATTCAATGCAATCCCTATCAAATTACCCAGGACATGTTTCACAGAACTAGAACAAACAATCCAAACATTTATATGGAACAACAAGAGACCCAGAATCGCCAAAGCAATCCTGAGAAACAAAAACCAAGCAGGAGGCATAACTCTCCCAGACTTCAAGAAATACTACAAAGCCACAGTCATCAAAACAGTGTGGTACTGGTATCAAAACAGACAGAGAGACCAATGGAACAGAATAGAGAATCCGGAAATAAACCCTGACACATATGGTCAATTAATCTTTGACAAGGGAGGCAAGAACATAAAATGGGAAAAAGAAAGTCTATTCAGCAAGCATTGCTGGGAAACCTGGACAGCTGCATGCAAAGCAATGAAACTAGAACACACCCTCACACCATGCACAAAAATAAACTCCAAATGGCTGAAAGACTTAAATATATAACAGGACACCATCAAACTCCTAGAAGAAAACATAGGCAAAACACTCTCTGACATCAACATCATGAATATTTTCTCAGGGCAGTCTCCCAAAGCAATAGAAATTAGAGCAAAAATAAACCCATGGGACCTCATAAAACTGAAAAGCTTTTGCACAGCAAAGGAAACCCAAAAGAAAACAAAAAGACAACTTACAGAATGGGAGAAAATAGTTTCAAATGATGCGACTGACAAAGGCTTAATCTCTAGAATATATAAGCAACTTATACAACCCAACAGCAAAAAAACCAATCAATCAATGGAAAAATGGGCAAAAGATCTGAACAGACATTTCTCCAAAGAAGATATACAGATGGTCAACAAACACATGAAAAAATGCTCAACATCGCTGGTTATAAGAGAAATGCAAATCAAAACTACCATGAGATACCACCTCACACCAGTCAGAATGGCCATCATTAATAAGTCCACAAACAACAAGGGCTGGAGGGGGTGTGGAGAAAAGGGAACCCTCCTGCACTGCTGGTGGGAATGTAAACTGGTACAGCCACTATGGAGAACAGTTTGGAGATACCTTAGAAATCTATACATAGAACTTCCATATGACCCTGCAATCCCACTCTTGGGCATCTATCCGGACAAAGCTCTACTTAAAAGAGACACATGCACCCGCATGTTCATTGCAGCACTATTCACAATAGCCAGGACATGGAAACAACCCAAATGTCCATCGACAGATGATTGGATTCGGAAGAAGTGGTATATATACACAATGGAATACTACTCAGCCATAAAAAAGAATGCCATAATGCCATTTGCAGCAACATGGATGGAACTAGAGAATCTCATACTGAGTGAAATGAGCCAGAAAGACAAAGACAAATACCATATGATATCACTCATAACTGGAATCTAATATCCAGCACAAATGAACATCTCCTCAGAAAAGAAAATCATGGACTTGGAGAAGAGACTTGGGGCCTCCTGATGGGAGGGGGATGGAATGGGAGGGATCGGGAGCTTGGGCTTATCAGACCCAACTTAGAATAGATTTACAAGGAGATCCTGCTGAATAGCATTGAGAACTTTGTCTAGATACTCATGTTGCAACAGAAGAAAGGGTGGGGGGAAAATGTAATTGTAATGTATACATGTAAGGATAACCTGACCCCCTTGCTGTACAGTGGGAAAATAAAAAAAATTATTAAAAAAAAAGAAAAGAAAAGAAAAGGAAGGAACTGAAAAGAGAAAGAAGCACGAAACAAAGGACATGCAAAGCCATTCCACTGCAATTTTGCCAAAGGATAGGCTGCCTCTAATCAGTACTGATTTAGTTATTACTAGTGACTCTTGGAAAGCACATTTGTTCTTTTAAATTTCTGTATTATTTTAGGAGTTCCTGTTGCGGCTCAGCAGTAACAAACCTACTAGTATCCATGAGGAGGTGGGTTCAATCCCTGGCCTCGCTCAGTGTGTTAAGGATCCAGCATTGCTATGAGCTGTGGTGTAGGTCACAGATGTGGCTGGGATCTGACATTGCTATGGCTGTGGCATGGGCCAGCAGCTGTAGCGCCGATTCAACCCCTAGCCTGGGAACTTCCATATGCCGTGGGTTTTTAAAAAATAAAATAATAAAATAAGTAAATTTTTGTGTTATCTTAATATTTTATAAAGCAAATGTTCAATTAGCATCATTTGGAATGAATTAATTTTTGCCGCTCTCTGATAATAGGACATCTCTCATCTAATGAATATTGATTCTCACCAGTTTTATGCCAATTCCTCCTCCACAGTCTACTCAATATTCAGTCCAAGAAAGAGTGGCCACATCCTTGTTTTGGGTTGCAAACACCAAGGACTCAAGAATACTCTTTTCTCTCTGGTAGATGATGCCTGCTACTTTGCTACTGCATATTTCACTTTAGAAGTCCTTCATGATGCTCCTGATACATCCATCCTTTAAAAAAAAAACAAAAACAAAAACAAAAACTACCTTGTAAGTGGTAAATTGCATATTTCCTTCTTTCTGACATCACTGGATTTTGACACTCCACAAGTAATGGGTATTGTTTTGATGCCTCAGCTGTTGACATCTGTGGCAATTCTTTTAACTAGTAGCTCACCTGTGGGTACTGAATAATTCTACACAACCTTCAAAGGCTGTCAGAAGGTGCTTTCTTGAAATTTTATCATTTCATGAACAAACATGAAAACCTTGGTAAATTCATGGGTTTCTTTACATTTATTGTTTTGGAAGCCATTCTCAATTTGACAAGTGATGGCATACATTTGCTATGAATGTTTTCTTTCAGTTCATATAAACATGATGCTGAAGACAGCAGCCAAAATATTGCCCCACTAGAAAAAACAATTTATTGTGAAGAACATTTTATTGATTTCATACAAACTTTTTCAAGTCAATAAAATAGGATGTTCCAAAAGTAGACAGCATATTCCTCATCATCACAATCTTCAACTAGGCAAATGCTTTCAAGAAACAACTGAATCTAGCTGCATGAACCTGTCATATTGAAGACACCTCCGAATCATTAAGCAAAATCTCTGAGGCATAACTGACACTTTTATCCCTTATCTGACAAATTTGACAGGAACCACCGTGTTCACTAACCCCTAATCCTTTCTCGGGAGCCCCTCATATTTTATGTGAATGGCTCCTGCATTCAAGGTTCCTCGCAAGTTTTCATCAGCTGCAATAATTTAGGGATATTATTCAGCTGTTGGCTTCATCCAGCTTTTGTTTCTGAAGGCTAACATTTCATGCTGAACTTCACCAACGAGAGCGAAATAAGAGAACAGAGGCAGCCCACTGAATCATGTAGAAGGGTTGAAAGGTTTTTAAGTAACTTGAGTTTGACAGGTAACTATAACTCCAGGCCCTCACTTTCATTTTGTGCATTCTCTACATCAAAATATTGCCAAATCTGAGTTTATTTCTCTGTTCCACTCTTACGCCTTCTACCCCTTGGTCAGGGTTCTGCCCCCCTCACCTATATTTTTGTGACAGCTGCTGACAGGTCTTCTCGCCTTGGGTTTTTCCTCTCTCTAATTTGTTCTCTTTCAGACCATTGTTTATGTTACCTTCAGAAAGCACAGCTTTGATCATATGATTTCCTTTCTCAAAAAGTTTCAAAGACTCCTCACCGCACATAGAACCAAACCTGAACTTCCTCACTCAGCTTTTAAAACCATACATAGCTGAGTCCCATGATTACCAGATTCAGCATTCATAAAGGGCCTCAATTACCAGGCATTCATGTAAATACTGAGGTTACAGAAAGTAGCAAGAATATTAAGCATTTATTTGTCTTCAGAGAAAAAAAAAATATGGTTCTCTTTAGAAGTTCTCATCAACCTGGGAGGCAGACACACAAGTAAATCCTGAAGGGGCTAGTTCTATTCTACTTTCAATTGCCCTATGCATGCCACCTTTTATCCCAAACACAGTCTTGGCAGAAATCCTCTCCTCCAACCATTCAGGACAATCCACAATCCTACAGGTTCACAACACTCTGCTATCTCTGCACTGTTGCTCGGCTGGTCTTCTTCTTTTAGAAGTTTTCTTCCTCCACATCCTTCCCCAAGGAATATTTGGTAATATGCAAATGCTTTATAATAGAACCTAAACAAAGTGGTACCTGATGTACTGCCTCTTTTTTTTTTTTTTTTTTTTTTTTTTTAATTTGCTGGCATTGTTTTCCATATGATATGAAGATTTAGTTTCAAACACTCACGGAAGTTTTCATGGCTTCTCTAACCAGACTGCAAGGCAATTCCTTCAGCTAGCACCATACAGTGGGGAAAGAAAGACAATACCCCTTTTCTCTAATGTGCTCTGCAACTGCAGATTTCCTTGGCTATGCCTTTCTTTGATAATCCTTGATCCAAAATCTAAATGGCAATGCTGTAACAATGGTAGACACTGAGCCACAAAGCAGCCACAATTCTAAAAATTGGCAAAAACAAAAAAAGAAAAAAACAGAAAAAACAAAACCTCATTAAATGTTTGCTAATTAAACGGACTGGGTAAACTCCAGTTTCATGAACTGTTACCATATTCTGCTTTGGATAGAGGTACTCCTGGGCTCCATAACAGATTTTTTGTTTTGTTTTGTTTTCTTTTTGCTTTTGTTATTTGTCTTTTTGCCTTTTCTAGGGTCACTCTCTCGCCATATGGAGATTCCCAGGCTAGGGGTCTAATCGGAACTGTAGCCACTGGCCTATGCCAGAGCCACAGCAAAGAGGGATCCAAGCTGCGTTTGCAACCTACACCATAGCTCACCGAAGCGCCGGATCCTTAACCCACTGAGCGAGGCCAGGGATCGAACCCGCAACCTCATGGTTCCTAGTTGGATTTGTTAACCACTGCGCCACAACGGGAACTCCTCCAGAAGACATTTTTTAAAAAATCAATTATCAATCTAGTGAGGGAGGGGAAAAAAAGGTGGCTTTTTTGTTTGCTTGTTTTTTGGTAAATCTCAGGCAGTGTGGTTGGCTTTTATTTTCTGCTCTTCAACTCAATATTTTGTTATCTTGTAAATAGGACACATTTCGGGGGTGTTTTACTGCCTCTATTCCCTCCTCATTGGGCCCCCATTCTCAAGGCACTGAGCTTTGTTTCTGGCTCCATCATATATGAGCCAAAGCAGAGCCTTGTGAGTGGCTAAAGAAGACTTCATTTTGAAACTTGCAATTTAGTGGCTCTCAGGCTGAAACAAGTCCACAAACTGCAGCCCGCACAGTGTCTTAATTTCTTTTAATTGGCTGTCACCTTTTAAAAGTCAACTTTCTGGATTCTTCCCTTAAAAATTAGAATATCCGCATTGCCATAATTGAGGAATCATTGCTCACTTTTAGACGAAGATAAGCTTTTCCGTTTTCCCCATTCCACACAGCTCCCCACTTAAATCATTTACATTTCCCTTCCAGTCTTTTTAAACATCTGAATTGGGCATTCCTGCCTTAGAACTTCCAGATTCCTCAGGTTAGAGCACCTATGAGAGCAGCAAAACTTTTTACTACTGACCACTTTTCATAGTATAATGAATTCATTAGACTTCAAAACAAACAAAAGCCAAAAAGGAACAAACCTGTGTCTCTATTCTGTCTTCCTGAAGATGTCCCCAAGGAAATTTGATTCTACAACAGTTATAAAGTGAACAATTTTTTTTTTCTTTTCTTTTCTTTTTATGGCCACGTCCATGGCATATGGAAATTCACAGGTTAGGGGTTGAATCAGAGCTATAGCTGCCAGTTTATACCGCAGCCACAGCAATGTGGGATCCCAGTTGCATTTGCGACCTACATCACAGCTCACAGCAGCGCCAGATCCTTAACCCACTGAGTGAGGCCCAGGATTGAACCTATATCCTCATGGATACTATGTCAGGTTTTTAACCTGCTGAGCCACAATGGGAACTCCAGACAACTTTTTAAGACAGTTATTTTTGTCAGATCACTAAGGTACCACAGTAGTTAGTATGTAATGTACTGATCAATTACTAATGAGTATTTTTTAAAATGCAACTTTCACAGAAAAAAAAAATCAAAGTTCAGACACTCAAAAAAATCTAAATCTATAAATAATTTTACTATCCTTTCTGCCTTCAGAATCAATTCCAAGTCTTTAGACTGAGAGGATTCAAAGGCCATCATGCTATGACTCCCTATCTTTCCAGAATGAGCTCTCATCTCCCTGCTATCACCCTAGTGTAAGGCAGCAGCGCCTGCTGCCTGTGTACTGCAATAACTCCAAGAAAACTCCCTAATTTCCATCTTGTCCCTCCATACTCCAAAGTCCACTCTTTACTCATCAGCCTTAATGTTCTTTCTAAAATGTAATTCAGTCAGCATCCTTCATCTGCATGAAATCCCCCAATGGTGTCCAACTGCATCAAGAATAAAACTCAAAATAGTTTCCATAATATTTAAGATCCTATGAGATCTCACTTAATTCTCTGACCTCATCATTTATTATTCTCATCACTGGTCATGATTCTCCAAACACACTGGCCTTTTTGTTCATCAAACAAGCTTGTTTTATCACTAACTCTGGCAGTTCCCTAACTTTAAGCCTTAGAAAGCCTGGACCCTTCTCATTATTCTGGTCTCACAGCAAATATCACCTCTTAAGAAAAGTCTTCTCTGTCATACCCATTCTAAATTAACTTCTCCTCTCAGCCTTGCCAATTGTCTTTAGTTATTTCATTTTTATTTTATAGCATCTTTCACTATTAGATTATCTTATTTTTTTAATTTATATATTATCTGCCACCACTCACTAATATGCTTGCTCTATTGAGCTTGGGTACCTAGTCTGTTCATTCAGGTCAGTATCTCCAGTGACTAGAGCAGGTCGAGGCACATAGTAGAAGTTCATTTTATAAAGTTTGCAGGACAGGATTAAGATGGCAGAATAGAAGGACTGGAGCTCAACTTCTCTCCTAAAAACAACAAAATTCACAACTAAAGACTGAGCACTCTTCACCCAAATGGACTGCAAATCTTAAAAAAGAAATCCTACTCCAGAAGAAAAAGAGGAGGACACATCAAGAGGGAGGAGGGGAGATTTCACAATATAAACAACCCCATACCTCCGGGGTGGGACGCTCCACAGACTGGAAACTAACTGGTTCACAGAAACTCACCTACATGAGTGAGAGTTCTGAGCCCCACATCAAACTCTCATGTGTGGGGATCTGGCACGGGGAGAAAGAGCTCCAGAGCATCTGGCATTGAAGGGCATTGGGGCTTGTGTGCAGGAGCTCCACAGGACTGGGGGAAATGGAAACCCCATTCTTAAAAGGCACACACAGACTTTCACATGCACTGGGTCCCAGGGCAAAGCAAAGTCTCCATGGGAATCTGGGTCAAATCTGACTGCAGTTCTTGGAAGACATCCTGGGAAAACAGGGGTGAACGTGGCTTGCTGTGAGGGAAGGACATTGAAAGCAAAGCTCTCGGGAATATTCAGCAGCTGTGCCTTTCTCTGAAGGTGGCCATTTTGGGAAAATCTGGCCCCACCCATCAGTCAGCTGCTGAGAAGCTCCAGGGCAAACAAGAACCCAGGTGGGATCACAGTCCCGCCCCTCAGTAAACAGACTACCTAAAGACCCCTCAGGCACACAGCTGCCTCTAATCCCAGCCAGAGACTAAGCCCCACCCACCAGAGGGATTAGAATCAGTTCCACCCACCAGTGGGCAAGCATCAGCCCCTCCCATCAGGAAGCCTACAGCAAGCCCCCCATACCGACTTCAGCCACAGGGGGGCAGACATCAGAAGTAAGAGAGACTACAACTCTGTTATCTGTAAAAAGGTCACCACACCAAAAACCTATAAAAAGGAAAAGACAGAGAACTATAACTCAGATGAGGGAGAAAGGAAAAAACCCAGAAAAACAGCTAAGCGAGGAGGATATTCTTAGCCTCCAGGAAGAAGATTTTAGATTGTTGATGCTGAAGATGATGGAAGACATTGGAAATAAACTGGAGGCAAAAATGGATAACTTACAGGAAACACTGACCAAAGAGATACAAGATATCAAACTTAAACAAGAAGAGATGCAAAATACAATAACTGAAATAAAAAATTCACTAGAAGCAGCCAACAGCAGAATACAGGAGGCAGAGGAACAAATAAGCGAGGTGGAGGACAGATTAATAGAAGTTATGGATGCAGAACAGAAAAGAGAAAAAAGACGGAAAAGAAATGAAGAGAGTCTCAGAGAACTCTGGGACAACATTAAATGCACCAACATCCATATTATAGGGGTGCCAGAAGGAGAAGAGAGAGAGAAGGAATCAGAGAAATACTGAAGAGATAATAGCCAAAAAATTCCCTAACATGGGAAGGGAACCACTCACTCAAATTCAGGAAGCACAACGAGTACCATATAAAAAAAAACCCAAGGAGGAACACCCCGAGACACATATTAATCAAACTGACCAAATTAAAGACAAACAGAAAATCTTGAAAGCAGCTAGGGAAAAGAAACAAGTAACACACAAGGGAACCCCAATAAGGCTATCGGCAGATTTTTCAGCAGAAACTCTGCAGGCCAGAAGGGAGTGGCATGATATACTTAATGTGACGAAAGGAAAAAAACCTCCAACCAAGATTATTCTACCCAGCAAGGCTCTCATTACGATTTGAAGGAGAAATCAAAACCTTCACAGATAAGCAAAAGCTGAGAGAATTTAACAACACTAAACCAGCCTTACAACAAATACTAAAGGAACTTCTCTAGGCAGAAAAGAACAAGAGAAGAAGGGAAGAAAAAAGAGCAATAAAAACAAATCCAAAGCAATTAATAAAATGGCAATAAGAACATACATGTTAATAATTACCTTAAATATTAATGGACTAAATGCCCCAACCAAAAGACATAGACTGGCTGAATGGATACAAAAACAAGACCCATATATGTGCTGTCTTCAAGAGACCCACTTCACTTCTAGGGACACATACAAATTGAAACTGAGAGGATGGAAGAAAATATTTCATGAAAACAGGGATCAAAAGAAAGCTGGAGTAGCAATACTCATATCTGACAAAACAGACTTTAAAATGAAGAATATTTTAAGGGACAAAGAAGGACATTACCTAATGATCAAAGGATCAATCCAAGAAGAAGATATAACAATTTTAAATATCTACACACCCAACATAGGTTCTCCACAATATATAAAGCAACTGCTAACAACCTTAAAAGGAGAAATTGACAATAACACAATCATAGTCAGGGACTTTAACACCCCACTTGCAGCAATGGACAGATCAACCAGACAGAAAATCAATAAGGAAACACAGGCCCTGAATGAAGCATTAGACCAGATGGACTTAATAAGACATTTATAGGACATTCCATCCAAAAGCAACAGAACACACATTCTTCTCAAGTGCACATGGAACATTCTCTAGGATTGATCATATCCTGGGCTACAAATCCAACCTCATTAACTTTAAGAAAATTGAAATCATATCGAGTATCTTTTCTGACCACAACACTATATGACTGGAAATCAACAACAAGAAAAAAACTGAAAAACACACAAACACATGGAGACTGAGCAACATGCTACTAAACAACCAATGGATCACTGAAGAAATCAAAGAGGAAATTAAAAAATACCTAGAAGCAAATGACAACAAAGATACAACACTCCAAAACTTATGGGATGCAGCAAAAGCCATTCTAAGAGGAAAGTTTATAGCAATACAAGCCCACCTCAGGAAACAAGAAAAAGCTCAAATAATGAAGCTAGCTTTACATCTAGAGCAGCTTGAGAGACAAGAACAGAGAAGACCTAAAGTTAGTAGAAGGAAAGAAATCATAAAAATCAGAGCAGAAATCAATGAAATAGAAACTAAGAAAACCATAGAAAGTATCAATGAAATGAAAAGCTTGTTCTTTGAAAAGATCAACAATATTGATAAACCCCTAGCCAGACTTACCAAGCAAAAAATAGAGAGGATTCAATTCAATAAATTAGAAATGAAAAAGGAGAAGTAACAAAGGACATCACAGAAATACAAAGGATCTTAAGAGACTACTATATGCAACTACATGCCAATAAAATGGAAAACCTAGAAGAAATGGACAAATTCTTAAAAAGTACAATCTTCCATGACTAAACCAAGATGAAATAGAAAAGATGAATGGACCAGTCACAAGAACTGAAATTTAAACTGTGATTAAAAAACTTCCAACAAACAAAAGTCCAGGACCAGATGGCTTCACAGGCAAACTCTACCAAACATTTAGAGAAGAGCTAACACCTATTCTTCTGAAACTGTTTTTAAAAATTGCAGAGGAAGGGATACTCCCAAACTCATTCTATGAGGCCACCATCACCCTGGTACCCAAACCAGACAAAGATTCCACAAAAAAAGAAAACTACATGGCAATTTCACTGATAAACATCGATGCAGAAATCCTCAACAAAATACTAGCAAACCCCATCCAACAATACATTAAAAGGATTGTACATCATGATCAAGTGGGATTTATCCCAGGGTTCTTCAATAGCTGTAAATCCATCAGTGTGATACACCACATTAACAGACTGAAGAATAAAAACCATATGATCCTCTCAACAGAAGAGGAAAAAGCCTTTGACAAAATCCAACACCCATTTCTGATAAAAACCCTTCAGAAAGTGGGAATAATGGGAAGCTACCTCAACATGATAAAGGCCATGTATGACAAACCCACAGCAAACATCACTCTCAATGGTGAAAAGCTGAAAGAATTCCCGCTGAGATTGGGAACAAGACAAGGGTGCCCTATCTCGCCACAACTCTTCAACATAGATTTGGAAGTCCTAGCCATGGCAATCAGAGAAGTAAAAGAAATAAAAGGAATCCAAATTGGAAAGGAAGAATTAAAACTATCCCTATTTGCAGATGACATGATATTATATCTAGAGAATTCTAAAGACTCTATCAGAAAACTGTTAGAGCTCACTCCACGAATTTGGCAAAGTTGCAGGATACAAAATTAATACACAGAAATCGATGGCATCTCTATACACTAATGATGAAAGAGCAGAAAGAGAAATTAGGGAAGCAATCCCATTTACCATCACATCCAAAAGAATAAAATACCTAGGAGTTAACCTACCTAAAGAGACAAAAGACCTGTACTCTGAAAACTACAAGCCACTGATGAAAGAAATCAAAGATGACACAAAGAGATGGAAAGACATACCATGCTCGTGGATTGGAAGAGTTAATATTATCAAAATGACTATATTACCTAAGGCAATCTACAGATTCAATGCAATCCCTATCAAATTACCAAGGAAGGCAATCTACAGATTCAATGCAATCCCTATCAAATTACCAAGGACATTTTTCACAGAACTTGAACAAAATATTTTAAAGTTTGCTTGGAAGCAAAAAAGATCCAGAATAGCCAAAGACATCCTGAAAAAGAAAAATGGAGCTGGAGGAATCAGGCTCCCGGACTTCAGACTATACCACAAAGCAACAGTCATCAAAACTGCATGGTACTGGCACAAAGACAGACATATAGATCAGTGGAACAGGATAGAAAGCCTAGAATTAAACCCATGCACCTACAGCCAACTCATCTATGACAAAGGAAGCAAGACTATACAATGGAGAAAGGACAGCTTGTTCAATAAGTGGAGCTGGGAAAACTGGACAGCCATATGGAAAAGAAAGAAATTAGAATACTCCCTAACACCATACACAAAAATACACTCCAAATGGATTAAAGACCTAGATATAAGACCAGACACTATCAAATTCCTAGAGGAAAACACAGGCCAAACACTCTCTGACATAAACGACAGCAACATCCTCTCAGAGCCACCTCTTAGAGTATTGACAATAAAAACAAAAATAAACAAATGGGACCTAATCAAACTTCAAAGTTTCTGCATAGCAAAGGAAACCCTAAACAAAATGAAAAGACAACCCACAGAATGGGAGAAAATATTTGCAAGTGAATCAACTGACAAGGGATTCATCTCCAAAATTTATAAACACCTTCTACAGCTCCATACCAAAAAAACAAACGACCCCATCCAAAAATGGGCAGAAGATCTAAACAGACAGTTCTCCAAAGAAGACATACAGATGGCCGAGAAACACATGAAAAGATGTTCAGCATCACTCATTACTAGAGAAATGCAAATCAAAACCACTCTGAGGTACCACCTTACACCAGCCAGAATGGCCATCATCAAAAAGTCTACAAACAACAAGTGCTGGAGAGGGTGTGGAGAAAAAGGAACCCTAGTACACTGTTGGTGGGATTGTAAATTGGTGCAACCACTGTGCAAAGCAGTATGGAGATGCCTCAGAAAACCAAACATAGAACTACCATTTGATTCAGCAATCCCACTCCTGGGCATCTACCCAGAGAAAACCACGACTTGCAAAGACACATGTACTCCAATGTTCACTGCAGCACTATTTACAATAGCCAAGACATGGAAACAACCCAAATGTCCATCGACAGAGGAGTGGATCCATAAGATGTGGTACATATACACAATGGAATATTACTCAGACATTAAAAAGAATGAAATACCAGCATTTTTTGCAACATGGATGGACCTAGAAACTATCATGCTAAGTGAAGCCAGCCATACAATGAGACACCAACATCAAATGCTTTCATTGACATGTGGAATCTGAAAAAAGGACAGACAGAACTTCTTTGCAGAACAGATACTGACTCACAGACATTGAAAAACTTATGGTCTCTGGATGAGACAGTTTGGGGGGTAGGGAGATGTGCTTGGGCTGTGGGATGGAAATCCTGTGAGATTGTTATGATCGTTATACAACTACAGATATGATAAATTCATTTGAGTAACAAAAAAAAAAAAAGAACATGAACTCAACAAAAGAACCAATTATTATATTATTATCTCTGTTGTACATTTAGGAAGACAGTGCAGGAAAGATACCTGTGTACATGTCCATGTTAGAAGACACATAGCACTTTTGCAATTCTTGAGTGAGTATGGATTTGTACTATCTACCAGAGCAATTCTGACCTTATTTTTTAAATTTTTTCCAGCTTTATTAAAGTAGAAGTGAAAAATAAAATTGTATATATTTAATATAAAATTGTATTCATATAAATATATATAATTGTATGTATATATTGTGCTTTCAAATATGCAGCATAGTGCTTCACCCATGGTATGTATTCAATAAATGTCTTAAATGTAATATAAATAAACAAACAATAAATAAAGTTTGCAACTTATACCTTACTTACCAAAGTGGGTAAAATGTTATCTCCCTAAAAATGTGCACTACTCTGTCCCATCTCTCCACATTTACTCATGCTCTTCTCTGAGCCAAAACTTCCCTGTTCCATTTATCGTTGGAATTCTATCTGTCCTTCCATATCTAACTCAAATATCATTTAATTCATGAAAATTTTGCTAATCTTTCAAATTAACTTTGCTGCTTCCCTCTTCCAAATCTTTCTGGCATTCCTTTCATTTTTTGGATATGCCATTTAGAAAATTATTTCATATATTTTGGTTATCCATATGTCATCTTATCCCCACCAGAAAATGGTTAAAGGACTAGAATTGTTTCTCATTTATCTTTGTACTTCTAGCACCTAGAACAGCAGTTTGTCTGACATGAAGTGGACACTTGACTTAAGTTTTATAACAAATTGAATGAATGAAGAATATATCTATAAATTTATACCACTAGAAATATACTATGAGAAATGAAAAAGAAACCCGAACTTCAAGGTTCTTTTCAGACAAATGGATGGGCAATCCTCAGTATTTTCTTGAAAGACTGATAATATAAACAGTTCCTTTGGAAGTTTTCTATTATTGACATTAGTCACCTTACTTATAATTTTGATTGCTTTATAAGCCAGTAAGTTTTCATGTTCTAGTTCTAATAAGGAAATTCTTTTTCAAAAAAATTAGCAAGTGACTCATTAAAACTGTCACAATATCCTTAAAAAAGGAAAAACCTGCAGCCAACGGCAACTCACTGAACTAAGTCAATTGAGCTATATTGAAGCAGTTAGTCAAAGATCTTCGTTTCATCTTGGCACTAGAACAAAAATATGGGACACAATACCAAGATGGTAAGTAAACAAGATTACTGTCATTTTAAAGTAGGAAAAGTATGATTTGGTTTCTACAAAAACAAAGGCAATATTAGGGAGGGAGGATACTCTGTAAGACAACTTGGCCTCAAAGCATAACCTACTTGTTATAGAAAACACAGGATCAGTCTCTGACACTGAATGCATTATTTAATAACAACAACTAAATCACAAACTGCTTCATATGTGCCAGATACAGTTCTAAATCCTTTACACATGCCAATTCATCTAATCAGTAGAGTAATCATAGGTATTATCATTTTAATATATCATCATATTTCACTTTATGAGATAGATATTATCCTATTACCATCATCTCCACTTAATGGATGAGGAAATGAGGCACAGAAAGACCCAGTCCTTGCCCAAGGTCACCCAGCTGGTTGGTGGTAGCTCTGGGATGTAAATTCAGTCATTCTGGCTCCAGAGTCCATGCCCACAACCACTCCACTCTCCTTCCTCTCCATTTGGTTCTTTAATTTTTCCAAAATATCCTATTCATCTAAAGCAAGCCAAACTCTTTTCATTGTCAGGATAATGGAGTGGCTAAATCCATTAAGAAAGTTCTCTGCAGATTTCCACAGATGGTAGAAAATGCCTCTCCCTACTGATTCATGACCATATTGGAACTACAGTGGGCAGCAAATCTCAGATCCTTGATTCACTTGAGAATATCCCAGAACTGGAGGAGCAGCACATATGCCCCAGGTTTCTGGCACAGTCTTTCCCTAACCAACTTCCCAGCAGCATAGGGAGTGTTTGTCTGAATATGTATGGAGTCCAACAAAATCATTTTCTGCACAGACTTCTTCCAGAGTGGAGAGCAAAATTAAACCTGATAGGAATGGTTTTTAGAGAAAAAATGTGATGCTGTGTTTAAGAGGAACTACATTTCTACTGGAAGAAAAAAACATGTTTCTTTGGCAGCTAGAGAAAGATCCTGGCTTCAACATGGCGGGTCTTTAACTCTACAGAAGGGTAACTGTAAGAACAAGACCTTGGGACCTCAGAGGCAGTTGTGCACAAAAAGAACACTCTCAGACCAGTTCAGGGGGCTCCTGCAGACTTTCCCTACGTCCCACCTCTTTCTTTCTTGCCAAGACCTTCTCCATTTTCATCTAGGCATCCCAGTACACTCTGATCTTTACACTGGTCCCCTGCTGGATGACCCCATTTCCAAGCATCCTCTCCTTATTTCCAACTTCAATCTTCCAGCTCAATTCTTCCCTTCTTCCTCCTCAACATAAGCAATAGAAAGGTCTTTTAAGTCACGCCTTGAAATACACATTTTTATCTTCTTTTCCTGATCAGAAACAAAAATTATTTTTTACTTTGTTACTCTCAGGGCTTTCTACCCTTCTCTTTAGAAAAAAAAAAAAAATGTACCAAATCCTTCCCCTGTAAAGTTTTCAGCCATATGTAAATCATTATTCCAAGAAATATTATCTTAAATTTAAGAGTTGAATAAAATATAAATAGCTGCCTTGAACTTTAAATTTTATTACTCTGAGAGAAGTATGCGAATTCCAAGTAACAGCTCAAGAGAAATGAAAAATGAAAAAAAAAGTATTTTTTCCAATTATTCCAAAGAAGCTCATATCAAAGTCACTTTGATTTATAAACTTCAAAGACACAGAATCCATTTACTTAAGGGCCAAGTAGTAGCAACACTGATAAAACCATCCAGTCATTCTTTAATAGATTAACCCTGAATTTTAACTCTCCTACAACTTCTTAGCATGAACTTCACTCATATTTGTCAATTGTCAATTCCTTTGCTCTTAGATATTATATGCTAACTAATATTGAATAGTATTTTATTCTTTATCACTGACTTGAACATATTCTTCTGGGATTAGACTACCTCCAGTTTAGTCTATCCGAACTTCTACTAAGATAACTATATTTTGTTCAATTTGATTAATGTATTTGGATCAGTATAGCTAACATAGTTCACAGAGATTTGCTCCTGTGCTTAATCCTTTTTCTCTGTAAAACTTTTTTCTGCCTTTCCCTGCATATCTTCAAGCATAATCTGATTGTTTATACTATATAAAATCTCTCCTAGCATTATTATTTTTATTTTTAATGTTATTACTCACTTGACTCTTTCCCTTCTTTTAAGTAGCACATGTTTCTCCTTTTGCTGTCCAATATATCCAACATGTTATTTTATACCTACTGGCTTCAATTTCCACGTAACTCCTTCCACCCCCTTTGCAGCTTACTTACACACCTTAAATTTATTCTCCAGCAATATCCAAACTATGCTGTAGCTCCACAAGTCTCTGTCCTCTGGTCTTTATTTGCACTTAACCTTTGATGGACTTATCCAAGTCCATGGTCTGGCCAAACCTCTAATCCCCTATACCTCTGCACACTAGTTTCATATTCCCAACCAACTATAGCCACCATCCAAGTGAATGTCCAGCCATAACCTCAAACTCAAAAAGTCCAAAATGTAACACATTCATCCTCAAATATAATCCCTTTATAACCATCCACTTTCAAATACTTAAGACTCAAAAGCTGAGAGATGTCATTAATCTTTCCTTGTTTTTCCTAATTTTCCATCTGTCACTTCTCAGAATCACTTTTTCTGTATTCCAGTGGACACTAAATTCACACCCTTAACTCTGTATACATGAACTATGTAACTTCCTCCCTGATTGTCGGTCAGGTCTCTCTCCTTCAGCCTAAATAATATTGCCTATGCAAGAAACTTCAATGGCTCCCTACCCTTTACTGCACTAAGACACCAACTCCACTGGCTTGTAAAGATTCTCCCTAAACTCAGTATGCTCTGGCTATTAGCAACCCATTCTCTATTCATCCGCTATTCACATGATAATCTCCATCAGGTTCTTTTCACACTGTACTCCAAACCAGTGATATTTAAATTCTTGACTTTCCTTCTTTAAAATCCAGTTCAAATTCTGCCTTTTCAGAAAGTCTTCTCTGTTTATTCTAGATCCTGACTATGACCTTCCTTCTTTGAATGGGTATTACAGACTTAGTTTGCTTTTGCAACAAAATGCTCAAAAATGTCACACTCACTCTTCTTTTTTTTCATGCTTTGTGTTGCTCCAAGACAGTGCTCTATATGTAGCACTCATAGTAGACCCTCCACAAATACCTTATAACCAAGAAATGGGTTAATCAACGCAGGCTGTCTTTATAAGAGAGTGGACTTTGGGCAGCCTCTTGAGTAAAACTGTCCACAGGGTAAATAACTTTTTCCTAGATCTATAACCACTAATACTCAATTCTGCCATTTGTTTTTGCATTTATGGCCCTCCCTGATTCTACCTAAACCAGCCTTTCAAGCTGATATTTCTGTCTATCCCTGGCCCTCCTTTTCCCTCCTCCCTGTCCTTTACCTTAGCCATTTAGTTCTACTCAAGAGTGTTCCTATTAGCTACTCAAACCATTAAAAAGAGTTCAACAGGGAGTTCTGGTTGTGGCTCAGCAGGTTACAAACCTACCTAGTATCCATGGGGATGCAGGTTCCCTGGCTTCACTCAGTGGGTTAAGGATCTGGCATTGCTGTGAGCTGTGGTGTAGGTCACAGACGTGGCTCCAATCCCGAGTTGTGCTGTGGTTTAGGCTGGTAGCTGTAGCTCCAATTCAACCCCTAGCCTAGGAACTTCCATATGCTGCATGTGTGGCCCTAAAAAAAAAAAAAAAAAAAAAAAACCTCAACAAAAGAAACCCACCAAAATCTGAAGGAAGGAAAAAATAAAAATAAAACCAAATATAACCAAATTAGTAAACAGAATTATATTAAAATTCTAAATGAGAATCAAGAGCTGGTTCTTTGGAAAAAAAATACAAATCTAAAAAAATTTTAATCCTTATATTAAGTAAATATATGAAGGAGAGAATATAAAAACAAATAAGGAAAAATTTATAATTATTTTAAAGTATTATGTATAACTCTATTCCAGCCCTTTTCAACCAGTTACAGGAGAGAATTAAGTCCTAAGGCATCCATTGCATATAATGAATTAACTTTTCTCCTATGCAATTGGAATGGTAGTAATTATGTACCACCATGGAAGAACTGAAAACATAAATAATTCTTTGGAAAACTAAATCATTAAGATTTCAGTGAAAGGACAATTCCGTGAAAAAATATAAATTACTGAAGATGACATAAGCAGAAGAAATTGATTAGAAGAAATAGTAAAAGAAATTGAAAAACTTTAAAAATGACCTCCAAAATGATCCAAAGCCATTAGATGGACATCTGAGTTCTTTCAAATCTCCATGCAATCATATGCTTCAGGAAATAGAAAAGAAACTTAAAGCACCAAAAATACTTTAGGAAACTATATCCCACCCCAATGCCAAATCTGATAGAGAAAAATATTAAAACTATAGCCTTGTCTCATTTGTAAATATAGATTCAATAATCCTAATAAACAATCTAGCCAACTAAATTCTACAGCATATTGCAAAGAATGCCCAACAAGCAAAACAGAGTATATCCTAGAAACACAAACTGAGTTTATTATTCAGAAAATAATTCATATAATATATTAATTCAATAGATTCAGTTAGAAAAGTGAAACAAATTCGATCCATGCTTTTGCCTAGGAAGAGAATACTACTTTAACAAGAAAAATAAGGCTGCTTTTAAATTTTTAATAGTGGAAGCCATACTGAATATGAACTACTTGAGACATTATTATTTAAGGTATGAGTAAGTTGAAGACACATCCTGTTACTGTTAACATACAACATGGTTCTGGAAGGTCTGGTCAATACTTTAAAAATCAGAAATCAAAAAAGTTGATTTTTAGGATGTAGGAAATAAAATCAACAGCATTTTCACATGATAAAATTAGATACCTAAAAAAAACAAAAAGAATCAACTGAAAAATTCATAATTAGTAAAGTTCAATAAAGAAGATATATATTCAAAAACAGAGAGCGTCCCACTACATCAGCTACAATCAGTAAGTACCATGGAAAAAACATTCTAATTCTCAAAGAAACAAAACATACAAAATGCCAAAAACTGGAGTTCCCGTCGTGGCGCAGTGGTTAACAAATCCGACTAGGAACCATGAGGTTTCAGGTTCGGTCCCTGTCCTTGCTCAGTGGGTTAACGATCCGGCGTTGCCATGAGCTGTGGTGTAGGTTGCAGACGCGGCTCGGATCCCGTGTTGCTGTGGCTCTGGCGTAGGCCGGTGGCTATGGCTCTGATTCGACCCCTATCCTGGGAACCTCCATATGCCGCAGGGGCGGCCCAAGAAATAGCAAAAAGACAAAACAAAAACAAAACAAACAAACAAAAAAAAATGCCAAAAACTAATTTTATTTACTAACATCTGAGATTACATCAATAAATCTATAAACCTTTTTTTGGGTTGTTTTTTTTTGCTTTTTAGGGCTGCACATGTGGCATATGAAAGTTCCCAGGCTAGGGGTTGAATTGGAGCTGAAGCTGCTAGCCACAGCTACAGCAGCGTGGGATCCAGGCGGTGTCTGTAACCTACACCACAGCTCATGGCAATGCCAGATCCTTAACCCACTGAGCGAGGCCAGGGATCGAACCCACATCCTCATGGATATTAGCCGGGTTTGTTACTGCTGAGCCACAATGGGAACTCCAATCTAGACAATGATATAGAAATATTTTTAATTTTTATAAATGCAAAAACATATTATGTTCTTCTCTGATAAGAGCTTATATTAAAAAGATGCCATTCTTTCCAAATTAATTTAGAGATTTATTGCAAATTTCAAATTTAAATACCCAAGAAATTTTTTAACTTGTCTAAACAATTCTAAGATTCACCTGGAAAAATAAAATGTTGATACCAGCTTTAAAAAAACGCCAACAAGAAGTTCCCGTCGTGGCGCAGTGGTTAACGAATCCGACTAGGAACCATGAGATTGCGGGTTTGATCCCTGCCCTTGCTCATGGGTTAAGGATCTGGCATTGCCGTGAGCTGTGGTGTAGGTCACAGATGCGGCTCAGATCCCGCATTGCTGTGGCTCTGGTGTAGGCCGGCGGCTACAGCTCCAATTAGATCCCTAGCCTGGGAACCTCCACATGCCACAGGAAGCGGCCCTAGAAAAGGCAAAAAGACAAAAAAAAAAAAAAAAAAAAAAAAAAAAACGCCAACAAAAAGAGTAATGAATGAGGACATGGCTTACTAGATATATAAACTTTTATGAAACTACAATAATTTAGATGGTGTGGTAATAGCACAGGACTTGACAGATTAATGGGGCACACAAGATAGCCCTGAAATAGGACTAAAAATATATAAAAACTTAATGAAGAATGATAAATGAAAAATCACATACCATAAAAATGCTGGAAGTAACAGTGGCAAATATAAAACTGATTTAAAGCAATAGAATATATCACCAAGGAAAATATACATAGATTTGACTGCATAATTTTTTAAATTTGTATAGCACTGAAATAAAGTTTACCTAATGTAACATCAATAATATTTTAAAAGTTAAAAACAAAACTCAGTATCAGAAAACACTATAAAAATATTTAAAAGCAAACTGTAACCTAGAAAAAAATATTTGTAACATATAGGACAAGTTAATAATTTTATTGTATAGAAGAAAATTTACATATCAGTAAGAAAAATAAGAATATACTATGTCCTCATTTCCTACTGCCATAACAGATTATCACAAATTTAGTGGCTTAAAATAATACAAATTTATTTCCTTACATATCTGAAAGTCAGAAGTCCAAAGTCAGTTTCACTGTGCTGAAGTCAAGATGCCCTTATGCTCTCGTTCTTTCTAGAGTCCCCAGAAGATTACTCCTTTCCCTGCCTCTTCCAGCTTCCAGAGGCCACCTATAGTCCTTGCTTCACACAATCCCCTTCTTTCATCTTCAATGCCTGCAATGTAGTATCTTCAAGTCATCTTTGACTGCTGCTTCCATCACCACAGCTACTTTCACTCCAATCCTTCAGTCTTCCTCCTGTAATGACCCCGCCTATATAACCCAAAATAATATCCCCATCTCAAGGACCTTACTTTAAATACATCTTCAAAAATCCCTTTGCCATGTAAGGCGACATATTCACATGGTTTGGAGATTAGGTTATGGACATTCTTGGGAGGCCATTATTCAGTGCACCACACATCAATTGAAAAATAAAGCAGAGATAATACACAGAAAAAAAATAAATGACCAATAAACATATGAAATATATATTCAATCTCGCTAGCATTTTAACAACTAGAAAATAAAACAATAGTGAAATATTTTTTGCCTAACAAATTGACATGTATTTTTCTACATTTCTAAAATGTAATACATAATTCTAACATGAATATAATTTCAGAACCATTCTAGACAACAGTTAGGTGGTATGCCAGAAGCCTTCATGTCATTTAGTCCAATAATTTCATTTCTTGAAATTTTTCTTAAAGAATTAGGTAGATATTTGAAATATACAACAAAAGTTATTATTACAGTATTTTTAAAGAGTAATAAATTATTTAAAGAGTAATAAATAAATAAATTAGAAACTATGTCCAATAATAAGGCATTGGTTAAATAAATTGTGATAAAGCTATGTGATCGAATATTATGCAGCTATTAAAATTAGATCTCCAAAGATTTCTAACAATATTGTAGATATTCTCACAATGTACTGCTGAGAACAAAAATTAAACAGAATCCAAAACTGCATATATTATAACCTATATCCAAATGGGAGGCTTATAATGGTTATCTCAGAGTCATTGAATTATGGGTTATCTTTACTTCCTTTACTATAATTTTATTTTATAAAATTTTAATAATATTATTACTATTATAATCTTTTTAAAAGGTAATTTAAAAACTCCAAAGTGGAGTACAACAGATATCAGACACTGAGCCTTAAAAATCCTAAGCAGGATGGAAAATCATGTGTTACATGCCCCCCAAATGGCATCTCCCACACATCAATCGGAGACCAGCCATGCACATTACTCCTTTCAGAGGTAAAGACAACCAGCACCATGTGCAAATTAGTATCTCACAGTTATGCCCCGTTGCCAGCAGACGAGCAACAGAGAACAAGCTGAAGCGCATAACCCCAGACTCTGAGTAGAAACAGGTTTTCATCCTCGCATTTGGGCCTAGAAAGGATTATGGACATATTGCAGAGCCCTCCAGAGTGAGAAGGGAAGAATTATGGAATATGAGTTTTAATTAAATTCTAACATAGGAAGAAGAAACTAATTGGACAGGCTGAAGAATGTGCCAGATAAACACATCAAACAAAGCACAGTCCACAAAGCAGCTTTCTTCACTTGACCAAAAAAATAATAATAATTTTGATACAAGCTCCTAGAAGGAATACTCATTTCAAAGTATAAAGTAGGGGTACCTATGGTAACTTTGTTATAAGCTAAGAGAAAGTTAGTTTTATGGCAGCAAGAATGTTTTGTTCATTGATAAGTCCAGTGCCTGAAACAGTACCTGGCATCCAGTAGGTACTGAAGAGACTAAGGCTGGATCAGTAGAATGATTATAAATCTATATATTCTACATTTAGGTTAACTGGTTTATCATTTTTATGGGATTTGAACTCACAACCAAACGAAACCAGGTTTGGGAGATTAATGAACACATCCTGTACACTAGAAGGGATGTTACTTTAAGGGAAAATCAGATCTCAGAATATGGAAAGAAACGTAAACCTTTTCAAATCCAGGCCCTTCCATGTAACATGAAACAGTATCTGAGAGCATCTGAGAGCCTAACATGAATTATCCAAGGACACACCTCAACGTGGTGCAGAACCCATGTGGAGGGCTCATTCCTCTCCCTTCCCTACAATGAATGCAAGCATCAGATGCTGCCACATGGGGGACTCGGCAGGCAGAGGCATGTTCCACTGGGCCAGCTATAAAGCTTCTCACAAAATACAACCACCCACCATATTACCCCACACTGTCTACACCCAGGACTTGCCATTTTCATATTAGTAACTCTAAACCTTAACATAAATGACATTACTTCTCTCAAGACTAATGGCAGATACCCTTTTTTTGAGTCAGTTGCCATGTGATTTTGAAATCAGCCAAGGAACGTCATTTCTGAGGATGCTGAATATCACAAGCCCAACAGACTTCCTGCTCCTTCTAACTGTGCTGTTCATCCTTGAAGTCTCTGTATTTGACATTTTGCCATTGTCGGCTCATTAAATAAATTACTTATTAAAATAAAAGAGCATCCCTGCAGTAAATGCCTGGCCTGCTGACATCCAGCTGAGGAATGATGCCAATAGGTTTCCAGCTTTGTCCGATTGTACAAGTCAGCTTGGCTGGAACTGCCAGCCCCCAAGCAGCATCTTCAGAGGCTGGGGGCACACAGAAAGGGGGCGCAGCGGGTGAGGGCATACAGAATATGGCAAGGCCATCTACACATATGGTAGAGGAAGACACTTTTACAAATTAGGGGCCAAAAACTGAATATGCCATTGCAGGACACTTTACTGTTCTTAGTGAAAATCTGCGATTTAGGATTACCTTTTTTATGTTCCAGAAGAAGAGCTAGGCAGATAGAATGGCAGGCTCTCTCACAAAAAGATACTGACAGTAGCCCACCAGAGGCAGACACAGTGACCACATCATCATGAACAAATATCAAGGCAAAAGAAAGACTTGAATTCCCTCATCTCTCATACCCCAAAACTTTTTTTTCCAAAACTAAAATTCAAGCAGTAATATATTAAGGGTGAGATGACTCCACCTTTGCTAGTCTTTCTCTATTCCCTGAATATGAAGCAGTAAATGTAGATTTCTGTGGTTCTGTTCAAGGAAAATTGGAGCTGATAAGGACTTAGCTGAGCTGGGAATATGATAAATATTTTCAGGGACTGCTGAGTCTCACTAATTGAATACTTGAATGAAACTTGAACTTCCTCTTTGTAACTTCTAACACCTGTTTAACCCTTAGAGCCTTCTATGGGCAATTTTTTAAACAAATGAATGTCTGATCCTGGAGAATCATTTTTTTCTTTTCAAATAGATGGTCCAGGAGTAAATTGATAATGGCTCCTAATAGAGACAGGACCATTTCTTTTTTCTTGCCGCCTTCAGACCCATTAACAAAGAGAATTTCTTTCCTGTATCCATTCAAAATGAAATTACCACTAACTGAACATTAAGCACTAAGGAAACACCCACTAGTACTTTCACACTGCTCCCCCACCATCCTATCCTACCAATTCCTCTGCTAATATACTAGGCGGAAAGATGTCTCTTCCTATTGTACCTAAACAAATCAGTGTACAGGGAAGTGATTTATCATTCATGAAAAGCAATCAGATTGCTTGGGGCTGACAGCTGTTCCCAAAATGCAGCTGAGAAACAGACCTTTGGCAAAGTGTAAAATTTGGAAGAAAATCATATTACTGTACTTCAGCTGGCAACAAAGAAAGGCTGATAGTGAGCTTAATAAACAAAGACCATGCAGCCCCAAATATATTAGCTAGTCTACATTTATAAACAAAAACTATCATTTTCCCCACTTTTTGTTGCTTTCAAAAGTCGAGCAAATTACCTAGGAAAAGTAAAATACTCTCTTTAGTATTTTTTTTAAAGATTTAGGTAAATTTTTGGTAAAGACTTTTTTTCCACACAATTCATTATGGGAAATGGATCGGAGGAAAATGATGAAATGTATAAAGGTTAAAGAGGGACACAGCTTTTACTAGAAAAGGAAGAATTCCAGTATATTCTGGCCTCTAACCATAATTCATTTCATTTCTCTTGTCGAGAATACTTTCCCATATCTCTCTGCTTGTCTAAGATATAACTGTCCTTTCAAAAAAATATAGATCCTCATCTAACCTCCATAACGCTACAATTCTGAGGTGATTTTCCTGAATGTTCTGACCCTTGGTGATCTCACCTTCCTTTGAACCTACTTCTTTCAGGAGCCTGTCACCCTGCTCTCCTTCCCCTGTTGTCCCCCCTCGACATCTCTAAGTTCTTTCTTTCTCCACCCCACTCACCAGTGACTTACACTGAACCCCCTACCCAATCAAAAGCAAAATGTGGTTTTTTTTCATACCTCTGTGTTTCTTTCAATACTGACTCCTATGCAAAGAAATGTCCTTCACCGCTTCTTCCTGGCCACTCACATTCAATCTTTGAGAACAGTTCAAATGCCCATTTCTTCCTTCATTCAATAAACATTTAATGAGCTTCTATGATGATTCTTGCTCTGATCTAATGGCCAGGGGTTAAGATATGAAGAAGACACAACATCCATTTTAAAGATACCACATACGCTTAGTATTAAGGACCCAAATCCTTACCTCTTCTAATGTCACAGTGTCATGTGGCCTCTCTCACGAGCCTCACCATCTGTCACTTCTCCCTTATATCCCTGGGCTCCAGCTACACTGGCTTTCCCTCATATCCTCAAACTACATTCCCTCCAACCACAGGACTTTACACATCCCATTTCCTCCTATCCTGTATTCACTTTTGACCAGATAACTCCTATTCTGCTTTACTTCTCAGCCCCCACATTCCTTTCTCAGGAATATCTTCTTCAAGCTTTCTGAAAGGTCCAATTCTCTTCTTAAGTACTCTTACAGCGCCATAGAAATCTTGTTCAAAACTATGCAGCAGTTTAATTTTATGCTTGTGTATTTGCTTTTTGTTTAATGCCTGTATCTTAAGAGTATAAGCTGAATTTAGCATAAACTTTGTGTCAGTTTGCCAGTTAATCCTCAGAACCTATATAAACATTGTTTGCACATGTGAACATTCAATAGCTATTTGTAGAATAAGTGACCCCTAAAGGTGATATATGAAATAAAAAGTCCAGTGGGTAAGACGACAAAAAAGCCCCTAATCATGAAATAGAATGTATGGTGGAGGGAGCCATGTATGATACAAGACCCCTGAAGAAGGCCTGATCAAATAGGAGTCCACGGATCATTTTTATGTCAACAATTTCTTCTGACCATCACCCGGATGGTCAGAAATCATACTGAAATCAAGAGGTGAACAGGAAATGAAGCAGTGGACATGGTAAGTGAAGACTCTTTTTTCAAGAAGTTTAGTTGTAGGGTAGCTACAGGGAAGATCTAAAAAGGAGAGGATGATTTTTTTTTAAGAGAAACTAAAAAATATGGATATGTTTTGTTTTGTTTTTTTTTTGTCTTTTTGTTGTTGTTGTTGTTGCTATTTCTTGGGCCGCTCCCGCGGCATATGGAGGTTCCCAGGCTAGGGGTCCAATCGGAGCTGTAGCCACCGGCCTACGCCAGAGCCACAGCAACGCGGGATCCGAGCCGCGTCTGCAACCTACACCACAGCTCACAGCAACGCCGGATCATTAACCCACTGAGCAAGGGCAGGGACCGAACCCGCAACCTCATGGTTCCTAGTCGGATTCGTTAACCACTGCGCCACGACGGGAACTCCGGATATGTTGATGGAACAGAGTTAGAGAGATGAAGAGATGGATAATTGGTGAATCTAAATTCCTGGAGATCTAGAGGGAATAAGAAGTGAAACATAGGAAAGAAGAACTATCCAAAGCAGGAAGAGGGACCTCTTTTTAGGTAGAAGGTAGTAGACAGGGATGTTAAAATTGTAAGAATTTGAGAACACGGGCTCCCAATGGAGAGGTGAGCAGGTAGAAGGCATTTAGGGTAAGAAGAGCAAGAGGCAGGTCTTGAGAATAAGGATAAGCCCGCTGCATCCTGACTAATAAGACCATGATACAACCAAGGATATCTGGACTAGAGGGAAACTAGAATTAAATTCTTTTTTTTTTTTTTTTTTTTTTTTTTTGGCCATCCAGGGCATATGGAGTTCCTGGGCCAGTATCAGATTCAAGCAACAGTTATGACCCACACCCCATCTGTGGCAACGCTGGATTCTTAACCCACTGTACTGGCTGGGATTGAACCTGCGTCCCAATGCTGCAGAGACCTGCAGGATCCCACTGCACCACAGCGGGAACTCCTAGAATTAAATTCTTTAACAGCAAGGACCACATCTTACTTACCTTCACATCTTTATTAGGCAGTGAGGTCCCCACCACTGAAACGGTGCCCAATAAATACAGTTCCCAGGCTAGGGGTTGAATTGGAACTGCAGCTACAGGCCTATGCCACAGCCACAGCAACACTGGATCTGAGCCACATCTGGGACCTATGCCACATCTTGTGGCAATGCCAGATCCTTAATCTACTGAGTGAGGACAGAGATTGAATCTGCATCCTCACAGATGCTATGTCGGGTTCTTGACCCTAATCCACTGAGCCACAACAGGACCTCAGGGTGATAAATCAGCTCCTGAACATTTGCCCAAGATTTATTCATTTTGTGAATCATCTTATCTTCAAGAACCACTTTCTCTGCTCATCTGGCATTAGTAAACACTCAGAGTAAGGAGGTTCATGTTGGACAATCTTTAGAAATAGCTGAATTAGGATGACATGAAACAAACACAGCCTCCCACACTAACCAAGCCCTGCATCTTGAGGGAGGGGATCTGCCCTCTGTGGGCTGGAAGCGCCCTCTCCAACAGAGAGAAGGGTGGTGAGGTTGCCACAGCACACTCAGATGCTGTTTTCACAAAATGCTGCTATATAAGCTCTGGGATCCACCAATGAAAGTAAGTTTCTGTCTTGAAAGAGCTCAGTCTATTACCAGATAAAGATGGATGAATGAAATTGCCAAATCTAAGAGGATAAAGAGTCAGGAAGAGCCATTCAAGAGCAAAATCTCCTCCTGGATCCTTAATGTCTTCCTATCACCTCCTCAAAAACCTGCTTCCACTGATCAGCCCAGAAGTTTCTGAATTTTTTAAAATTTTCTCTATTTAGTGACTTTCCCCTAAATTCTCTAGATGATTCTTTCAAACCGAGAGAAAAATAACATCTCTTTTAACTTCAAGTTGCCCTCTGGCTACTGTCAAATCTCTCATCTTTCTCGTCCAAACTCCTTGAAAGAGTAATATACTCAATAGTCGGTAATAACCTATATGGGGAAAAAAAGAATGAATATATGTATATGTATATGTATAACTGAATCATTTTGCTATACACTTGAAACTAATACAACATTGTAAGTCAACTATACTCCAATAAAATTCATTCAACAAATATGTATTGAGCATGTAATGTAATGGGAATAGAGTATATCTATGGAGGGAACAGAATAGGATTCAAAAATAAAGAGGGTAAGCCTTATTGATAAGGCGATGATAAGGCAAAAACATAAAAAAAGGAGGATCAGAGAACAGTCTGAAATCCATGCATTTGCGCTGGCACCATTCCCATTCCTATTCCACCATCCAGTCCCAAAAGCTAAGAAGGAAAAAAAGTGAAGTGATCCAAAGACAGAATGAAATCCCAAGAGACTGGTGAGAGAATGATTCCTGTGATGGACTATGGAGTTGGAAAATAAAGTAACTGATGCCAAAAAAAGTGAAAAGTAGAAAACTTTTCTTGATTCCGTAAGATCTCCCTAAAAGCTAGTCGCCCCCTCTTGTGCTTCCATAGTAAGTTCCACATACGTCAATCCATAATCCATAGATTATGTTCATACGTAAGAACATTTGATTCTCCTTTGGATATCCCCCACAGCTTTACCCAATGGCTGATCAAGAGTACGCACTTAGTAGTCACATAATGCATTCACTGACCTAAATAATTAATTAAATAATATATTATTCATGTTTTGCTACCTTTATAATTATTTATCTCTTTCCATGTATATGATCTATCTTCACTGTATTATGTAGGGAAAGCACAGGATTCATGCCTGTACTTCTTTGTTTCCCTAGGAGGGTGCCCTAGAAATAGAAGAAACTCAATAATTTTTTGTTATTGCTGTTGAAGGGGGAAAAAATGATTAAGACAGTAAAGCAAGGTCAATTTCTGGAGTTCTCTCTCCCTGAAGCAGTCATAAACTTGTAGTTGAGTAATTGTAAAGTTTTGAGACTAGAGCAGAAAAATGATGTAATCAGAAGAACTGCCGTGACAAGTGTTGAAAAAGATGATCCTGGAGATAAATGGCTCCTTGTGTCTCCAACATCACCAAGTACTTCTAGAAAATTATTTCCCATGATAGAACCATCCCTGGGGTTAAGAAGGGCATTTTACAAAATCATCACAGCTTGATGGAACTACCCTTCAAACAATGATTCTCCAATCATGGTCTGGGTATCCTCAGGGGAACTGAAGGTGATTCTGGAGATATGAGGAGCCCCAGGGTAAACATGGTGAATTTCTAAAGTGTTACTAGATGTCAGGTTAAAACATATTATTAACATCAGAAGAACTGCATCTATATTATGAGACGGAATACAAATTTAAGTGAATTTTAATGACAAATACGAAACTGTAAGCTAATTCAGCCTCTCCTATACCTAGTGCAAGATACTGGGCTCAGAGTTGGTAGGTAGGAAGTGGTATTTTCACTTTCCTTAGCTAATCTAGCACTTTATTATGTGAATTTGAGAACTATTGCATATTGTTACCAGATCCTTACTGATCCCATTCAACATCAAGCAAGTGCTTAAAGTCAAGTGAATTTTTTGGTGGTTTTTACTACCAAAGAGAAAGTGCCCTGTGAAGACAACTTTCTCACTCCCAAGCCAAGTATATCCCTTCCAATAAGCACATAAATTTTCCTCCAGCTACAATATAATCTTTTGAGAGTACAGGCAGTGCAAATCTAATAAACAAAAAACAATTCATTTCCCCTTTAAAAACAATGTCATTTTCATTTACTTGGATTCCCCTCCAAAAGCTTTAACGAAAATGTTTCTTTGTTAACCCAATCCAGCCCTACCTCCATAAATTCACCAAATTGGAAAAAAAAAATGGCTGGATTCCATGCTCCAGTATGAATATTGCAATGGTATTAACCCAAGTTTTTAGTAAGCTTTTTCTCTCCTTCAATACACTAATTTTCTGCTTTTACGTTCACAGTCTTCTGGTAAGTATGCCCTCCACTGTAATTTTAAATTGTACTTAGCAGTAGGTATATATGTTATAAATTAAAATGTAAATATAAAAGTTGAACCTTTGGGGTAGGGAATAAAAGGGAACTATGAACAGTTCCTTCTTCACAAATTCATGCTCCTCAAACCATCCATGGTTATCCTTCAAAACAAGCCCCAAGAGATTTGTACAGGTAGAACTTCTACTGTGTTTTTAACCAATCAGAGAAAAAAATGTATAAAGAAAACAAAAAAAGAGATTAACAACATTATTTTTTATGCAATGCTCCACCAAAACCCAAAGTAAAGAATAAAGGGTCCCTGATGATACTCTCAAAGTCCTGCTTTCTCCCTAAAATATTTACATCTTTAAAATTCAATATTCACGCATATGTGGATTTTACCTAAAGTAAATTAAATTTAGATGAGTTTGTATCTATGTTTCTTTAATCCACTTATGTATTTATAATTTGACCATCAAAACATTAGCTAATGATTACCAAGGATTGGAATGTACAAGCACGTTTTTATAAATCTCATAAAGTTGTTTTTACTATTTTGATTATTTGAACGTTACTCATTTTAATCAAATCACCTTATTCAATTGCCAAATGAGCCATTTTTATGGAAAGAGCTGAAATGTATTTAATGGAAACCACAATAAACTTAAAAACTGTTCTCATTGGTCTTAATGTGGAAACAATTTAAAGCCAATTTGGTGTTAGTTGAGATATTTTTCAATCAGCAGGATAAACTGAATTATTCAACAACAAAAGCTGGGCAAGTTTTCCCTCCATACAATTACCCAGGTTAAGCAATCAAGGCACACAGTCCCAGAGATTGCCTCTCCAATTTACACTAAAATTTGGTTTCAGAAAATCCGCTTCTTCTCATATTTTACTCTCTCAAAAGCCCACGGCGTATTTTTCAAGGATTTTCACTGCCAACTGCATCTCCTTATTCTTAAAATACACTTCTTTCTGGAGTACTTACTAGTATTTTCCCTCAATTATCTTTCCCTATTTCAGGTTTACCTAGAGGGGTTTACTACCAGGTATCCTTTTTCCTAGACAAGCACAACATAATCCTAACAGCTGCCCCAATAGTCTCACAAAGCTCAAGGTGTTTGGAAAGTGCCTCTGTGTATTCAATATAATTTGAGTTTCAACCTTTGGCTGTGGTTCTACACCCTCTACATGGTACCAAATAAAAAGAGACAGGTAGAAAGTCCCCATTTAAACTAACCTCCTCTATGTAATTTCACTTGAATTATTTCAAATTGGATTTCTATTTTAGTACGCATTTGCATATTTATTATCAGGCTCAGAAGTAAACTGCTGTGACTGCCTCTGAACTCTCTTTACTCATCATCAAGAAAAGAGTAAAATACAATTAGATTTTGACACAGATGAATTTATTTGTGTTTATTAAAGCATAATCTGAAATAGATGCAAAATATTCCCCAAATGAGGAGTCATATCTCCAGTGTAAAGACTAACTCCTGTTTACATGTAATATGTGCCATGTGCCAGATTCAATCTCTCAGCCTGTTCTGCTCACAGCCTGACATGAGCAGGGCCTGGTCAGCAGTGTTATTAAGAAGAAATATAATTGTTCCTCCATTTGCATTCATGACAAAAACAGGACATGGACACTTTGCAGGCGTATGGTCCAAAAAATGTGCAGCACCCAAGGAGAACAATGGCAAACCAAGTATGTGATTAGAAGAGGGAAAAACAAGTTTTTCCCATCCTTCCCTCCTTCTTCTTTTCCTGCACCAACACACAGTACTTACTACGCCTTGCACTTAATGGAGATGCTCAATAAATGTCAAATTAGCATAATTAGTAGGCAAGTAAAAGCAGAACTACTCTTAGGCCCAGGCAAAAGGAACCCCAACTTTAAAGAATGTCACACTCAAGAGGGGTCCCACTCAAGAGAGGTCCTACTCGGGCTGTCCTCTAGCTACATCTCTCCCTGGGGTCAAGAGGACATGCCTACTAGGAGCCTGTACCCACCTCCCACTGACCATGCTCTGGGAGTAGGAGACCTTAAAATTCTCTGCCTAAATAACCCTGAGCCACTCCCAGTGCCTGTCTAGGCCTCCTCCCAGGACCTGCCGCAACAAGGGCTAACCTAACAGATGTGCACACTTCCTGGGTGGCCAAGGGGTAGGTGATTAACAGGCTTGGGGGAGTGCCCTTGGACAGAGCTTGGACCTCCAAGCACCAGAATACAGATGTGTGGGAGGCCCCTCCAAGAGATGAAGGAGCCAGAGGTCGGAAAAGAAAAAAATGGTAGCTGGGTGCAGGATACCATGAGGGGACTCTCTTCCAGAACCACCACATTCTAAGTCAAAATCAGAGGAGTGAAAATGCTAAATTAGAACACTTCTCCCTCATTACAAGGGTATATTTGTCAATGTAGTAGGACAGAAAATATTTTAACAGCTTGTAAGCTTGTTTCATAATTTTTAATTACTTAGACATATAGTAGTTAAGACTTCATTTGTACTCTTGCCCCGGGCTCCACAAATGTTAGAAGCATGTTCTTCTACGCAGAAGAGGGAAAGAAAGAAATGGGAAAAATGAGAGAAAGCAGGAAAGAAGTTAACAATAAGCTGCTCACCACACAAGGATTAGGTATAGTCTCTTGACAGACTGTTCTCAGTGCCCAGTAAATTGCCTGGAATATTTCAGGTGTTCAATATAAATTAAATGAACAAATAATTGATCAATAATGAGAAACCAGGTAATTTGCTGTAGTCATAGTAATGACCAAACTAAGGATGACAAACCTTTCTAATATGACCTGCCAACTACTTATTCAGGCATCTGATCCCAACCTCAAGCACGAAAAAGACAAAACTGGTAATTAATCTATTGTGTGTATGCCTAAAACTCTCCTGACAGATCCCCTGCCAACAGAGAATGAACTGACCCCAGGAAAACATCCTCACATCTTGGGTTTTAGGAGACAAAATAATCAAAACAAACAGGTACTCTGAAATTGTACCCAAGTGAGATGAAAATCTTAAATTTGGCAAGGACAATGAAGCTAAAGAAGTCAGATGTTAGAATATTTCAAAGGGAAAACTGATTTGACCACTGAGGTAGCTAGTGACATTGCTAATTCACATATACTTGTTTAAACATTTAAAAATTCTGTTTTGAAAAAGAAAAGGGGGGGAATTCCCATTGTGACTCGGCGGGTTACAAACCCCACTAGTAACCATGAGGATGCAGGTTCAATTGCTGGCCTCGCTCAGTGGGTTAAGGATCCCACATTGCCACGAGCTGTAACATAGGTCCCAGAAGCGGCTCAGATCACACGTTGCTGTGGCTGTGGCATAGGCCAGCAGCTGCAGCTCTGATTCAACCCCTAGCCTGGGAACCTCCATATGCTGCAGCTGTGGCCCTTAAAAAAGAAAAAAAAAAAAACCTTTTTGTACACAAACATAATGAGTAACAAAGTGTGTTCATCTTTCTCTCCTCCCACCTCCTATGCCCTGCCTCCATTTATCTACACTGTGGTTCTCAATCCTGCTTCTCAAACCCAGAATTACTTGGAAGCATTTAAAAAACACCAGTACCTGGGCCCCACCTGTAAAGATTCTGATTAAACTGAGAATAGATTCTAGGAACTGGCATGTTTTTAATTGTTTCAGGATATTCCAATGTGTAATCTGGGATGGGAACTACTGAACCCCAGGACTCCCTGGAGCTAATTTGGTTCATTAACTTGGTAACAGTATTCTCCACCTGGAGCCAAAAAAAAAAAAGAAAATCTAGAAAGGAGTGAAAATTCTCTGAGGATGTGACCTGGAAAGTACCAATCCAAGGGGATAGCTATTTTTACAACGTGGAGTTTTGGATTCCAATCATACCTCCTTGCTTTCATCATTGAAATAATTCACTCTGTGTCTGAATGACTCACTTCCAATTTTTTTAAATCATTGATTTGTATATCAATTTTCCATAACAGTTAACTTTTCCCTTCATATTTAGATTCACTTGAGTGTTTAATGATATTCTCAATTCTTTGAGTCATATTCATAGTAAGAATATTTAATAGATGTTGAAAATTCCAGGTACTCTTTAATTACCTCTTTCCCAGTCCTAGGTGGCCTTCCATTCTCCTCTCACAGCTGAGACTTGTCTTAGCCAAGTGTTCATATTTATATAAAAGGCAAAAATTAAAACTACATTAACAGCCCCTGCCAATTCACTGCCCTCTGTCATTACCTTTTCTTTTCCTATCTAAGGATGGTATTTTCATGGTCACCTTCTTTCCTCTATTATATTCATCATCTCTAAGTATTAAAATTGGCCATATCTGTATGGTTGGTACCTTTCAAGGTGCTAGTGTGGTCACACAACAAAATGACAGTCTTAGAGTGCCAAACTCACACTGGCAATGGCTGATAAACAGTGGGGCAAGTAGATGTGGACAGGAGGAGTTGGGCCAAAATTGACTCAAATAAGTGTGTGCTTTGACAAGGACCAGGTGCAGAAAGGATGGGTGGTAGGCAGAGGTAGGGGATTCTGCTCTCCTGGTCCCCAAAGCTTGTCTGGCACTCTGTGCATTCGCAGGAATGGAGATGGAAGCTCATAAATGTGATTACCACATATCAACAGACAGGAATGGCTGCTGAGACAGGTACTCACTCTGAGCTTCTTGGGGAAGTCCTCTCTGGCTCACCTTGGACACCTTGGAATCAGTGTTTCCCTGGCATCGCCAGCTGTTTACCATAACATGTATTAATTTTAACCACTGTATTTCATGCCCATTTGTTCAAGTTCATTTGTAGCAAGACCTCAGCATTTGAAAATGGTTACAATTTTAGCCAAAGGAAACTATTTAATCAATAAACAGTCACTGTGCATCCACAACATATGTGGAAGTCACTGTGCTCAGGGATAAAGGAAGAGAGATGACAAGATACAGATGCTTCCTGCCCTCGTTGAGCTGATGTTCTAGCTATCATTTGCAGAGAAACTTTCACATCAATTGTTTAATCCATTTCCCATTGGTGTATAGTAAGAAATCATATGCCCAGTGAAGTAGAATGTTTACTTTAATATTCCAATGCCCAGAGAGTCTGTATTAATGGGTATTGGGGAAATGCCTGAGCAGTGCCATTATTTGAAAACTTCCCCAGATTACTGAGTATGTCTCAAGCGTTGAAAACCAGCTCTGTTCCAGTGTTTCCTACCTCTGCTGGGTCCTAAGAATCACATGGGGTTATGACTAAACCTGGGCCCTAGACCCACTATATATCAGAACTAGAGGGCTGGGAGTCTTTATTTTAACAAGCATTCCAGTAATGATTACAACTAGACCAATTTGAGAAATAATTGATTTTTGTCAAAAATAAAACTGTCAATTGAAATGTGAATCAATCTATCATAAATTCTAATTTTTAAGTTAAATTTTTAAAATTCGTAATCAACTTTTCATTATTAATGAGCTGAAATTTATCTTTATTATAAATATTATGCCACTGTTTTAGGAAATGACAGAATGAAGTGGAATTAAAATAAATATGGCCCTATATGTTTTTGGCCTTTAAAGAGCCAAATAAAAAATGGACTTTGTCCTGGCATTAACACAATTACAAATCAGTTTGTTAAAATGTTTGGATTTAGAACATCTGATTTCTTGATCACAAACTAACCTAAACATTTCTTGTTAAATGAAATTTAGTCATGACTTGAAATATTTGAAGAAAAGCAGTCATCCAGAAAATTAAGGTCAACCAAAAACAGATGGCATCTACGAAATAGGGTGTTGAATTCTCTGTTATGCCAAGTAAAAAAATAAAACAAAATCTGTGTTAGAAGACAGTCCTTCTGAAATGTATGTCTTATCTGGGGATGCATATATCATTTTTAATAACCCAGACTTTTTAAATAGTAGCAAACCTTTCATGTTTCTTTCCAAGACTTCTGTCATTTGAAAATAAAGTTCCAAGAAGCATGGTTTTTGGAGGAAATATATTTTCATGTTACAAAACAGGACTTCTTAGGGCCCATTACATATACTACATTTCCATTTACATCCATTAGAAAGAAAACATCTTTTTCCTTTCTTACAGTAGCCTTTTAAAGAACTTTCTTTTCAGCCTAATGCTACTTTCGGAGAAAAATTTTTCCCAATTATGATGCAGAAGAGGAAAAAGTATGTTCTCAAGTCTCAGGTCACTAAGCCATCTAGACCCCCAGAAAAAGGAAGGGAAAATAAATGACACTGGCAAGGGAACCAAATGGTTTTGGTGATGACAAAAATAACAGATACTATTCTAGGGCAGCAAACACAATGAAGCAAATGGCTGCTGCTGTGGAGCTTTTTCATCATTCATTTCCACTACAACTTCCTATCTTTCAGACATAATGAGCAACCTAGAATTTTTCATTTACGAATGCAGAAAACCTCCTTCTAGGGCACTGGGTTGTGAAAGGCATGAATAAAGATGAAGTAATGGGAATTTTCATTTTGATTGGAGCTAAGTAGTTTAAAAAATGATAATGGGATTGAAAATGTATTTAATAAAAAATTATGCTGTGAATAATAAATTAGGTATTGTAATTCTGACATTAAATCATTTTCTAGAATACTTCAGGTTTTCAGTAGAATATAAGCTCAAAACTAAGAACTAGAAAATACCTTACACATTTTTTCTATCCGGAATGACGTTTTCTTCTTCTTTGTAGAAAAAATAAAAGGCAAAACCATGCTCTAAATTGGTATTTATGGAAATGTTTTGAATAATTTTAAAACTGAATGTATCATGAAACATTAAAAATATTAATTCATTAATCACTATTAAATTCCTATGTAGATTACAGCAAAAATGCTATTAAAAAAAGTCATACCATTGTCCAACCTTACAAATGGCTTTTCCTGTACTGGACTCTACAATGAAGAGCTGTGTATTTTATGACTAGGCAAGTTCCTAGGAAGAATTTGGTCTTTTCCTGACTAATAATACCATTTGTTCCAAACATTTGATTTCCAAGTTACAGAATTTATTCCAACATAACTTGTTCTCAATCCACATTTGCTGAAATCTCACTGAAATCTAATGATGTGGAAAAATACTCATGCTATATTATTAAATAAAATAACAATTTATCAAATAACTACAAGGTGCCAAAATGTATAAATATATACCTACGGCTACAACTATCAATATGTCTGAAAGAAATTATACATAGTTTCTTATATATATATAGTTTCTTCACACTTGTTTTGACAATGAACATGGCTTCCTATTGTAGTTTAAAGGTATTTATTTTTCTTATGGTATATTTATTTATGGTATATATTGGTGAGATATATATCTGGTGAGATAAGAGATAAAGAAGGTAGTAATCAAGATTATCACACTTAATTGTGTTTAAATAAATTTGTAAATAAAGAAAGTACCAAGACCACAAGTTAGATTTATCATCGGAATTTTCAAGATCCTGATTAAGTCTTCCACCCTCTGCTCACTCAGCACCTAGGCTCCTTCAGCATCTCAAACATTCCAGACTACCCAGTGCCCTTCCAGGTGTGTGCCGAATACCTGGGAGTGTCCAAGGTTTACCATCTTTTCCACACATGGGCAAAACAAATCTGGATCCCAACCTCAAGGAGTTTAGAAGAAAACAGAAACCATACTCACAAATTATAACCATAATGAGAAAAAAGAATGGATATATGTATCTAAAACCCATTCACTTTGCTTTACACCTGAAACTAATACAACATTGTGAGTCAACTATACTCCAATAAAATTTAAAAAACAAAGGACAACCATAGAAAAATAATACTGGATAAGCTCCCTAAAAAAAAAAAATCATGGTGTTATGAAATTTTAACACCTTCCTATGTTTGATTCCACTGCCTATCCTTCCCCCTTTGATATCTTCATTGTCTCTTCTTTTGTACCTTTAGTCTCTCCTGACTAAATTGTGACACCCTCTCTAGTTCTGTTTCACTCTCTCCTCTCTCTCAAATCTACAGATTCCTGAATTTCTGTCTATGCTTTCTCAAAATAAATATGCATATTTACTTCCCTATTGTTTTTCTCTCCCCCCACTCCCACCCAAGGGCCAAGAATACCAACACCAGAGCCAGAACTTGCTGTCTGGGGATGATTTTCTGTTCAGGGTTTTACACTCACTCGTTTCTACCAATTTCCACTAGGAGGTGAGAAATATAACTCAATCATTGCTAAACATTCTGGTACATTTAAGTTGTGCATATCATATTTTCGTGATGTTTATATTCATTGACCCAAAATAAAGAAAAACCTTGAGCCTCTTTGCTGGGGGAGGGGCTGAGAAGACATAGGACAGAGCTTGCATTTTTCAGGTAACAGTTTGAGTTAAGAATAGTATCAACTGACCACTGGGAAAATACCAAGCCATGAAATTTGTTCAGTTATGTTAGATTAAGATAAAGAATTCCTTTTTTGTTTTTGACCTTAAAAACCTTTAAAGGAGTGATGAGTGTTCAGATGAAAGGTCACAGGAAGAAAAGCAATGGAAGCCGAGATATAAAAAAAAAAAAAAAAAAATCCACAGCATTAAGGAATTAGAAAAACACGGCGTTATAGCATTTCCACATTCATTCCGAAGTAAAAGGAAAGTAGGTGGGCCATTAAGGGAAAAGAGGTTCTTGCCTAGTCCTTCCCCCCCCAACCCCCAACACACACACACACAGGCTAGCTCTTAAGAATCTCCGCCATCGCCTAAGCGCTCTGTTAGGCTCTTCCCACCTTCAAGGTCAACGCTTCCGCCTCTACAGACGCCACACCCAGTTCCCCCAAGATGAGGCCTAGTATGCGGCCCTGGAGACACCTGCACCAGCTCGGCCCACACCTGTTTCTCCAGACCCGCGCAACCGCAAACGCCTATGACGCTCGGGTCACCAGAAACGCCACCGCGGGCAGCACCTACCACCACTGGGAGGAGGGGGCTACCTGCAGGTTCCTCCTGCCCCACCGCGACTGGCCCACCGCGACGGGGAAGCCTGGGTGGGCAGGCGTACTGCCGCGGGAAATCGGACCCAGGAGTCCGACATTAGTCGGCCTCCAAGAGGGAAAGGAGGGCTCTCCAGGATGTCTGGAGAACGAGCTCAACCCACGACCCGTCTTGGGATGTGAGGAAGCGCTCCGTGGAGGCTCCGCAGGTTACACCCTGCCTCCCCGCCCGACCACGACCACGTTTGTACCTGGAAACCCCAACATCTCCGGCCCCTGCCCGAGACGGCTCCCGCGGCTTTGTACTCACCCGGCCCTCAAAGTCGTTCATTCCATGGCACTCACGTCGACAAGACATAAGAGACGAGGCTTGGCTTGAGGGTGGATGGCCTAGCGGACCCCCTGCCCGGACCGTGGAGAGGAAAGGAGTCGGCATCGAAGGCCGCTGCACGCAGACGCGGGCGAAATGGCGCCGGCCTCCTGCCCAGGCAGCTTAGCCCTTTCCCACGCGGCCTGGAGCTGCCCTCCCAAATGCGGTCAACATCTCCCCTCTGTGCTCCAGCCCCATCCCAAACTCAAGCTAAGCTCCCCGCTTTTGAAGAGTCAGACCCTACCTCCTGAATATCCCCCAGCACTTATTTCTTTCCCCAACAAAATTGCAAATAGCAAAGAATGCAAAACAGGACCCGTTGAGGAAAAAGTGTTAGGAATGGAATAGAGAGTGGTGTCAACCGATATTTCCTATGCAGGGTCAGGGTTCTAAATTCCTATTAGAATGTGTCTGCAGTCTTTTTTGGCATAGCTAAATATATAAATGTGTTCACTATTTTTCTTCTTCTGCCAATTTCAGGCGTCGGCTTAGTTGTTGTTCACTTCCAGGGCCGTCTTTATGCTGATGTGGGGTACTTGGTGAAGAGAAAGAAAACCAAGAGGCGGAGAGCTGCAGGCCAAGGAATGGAATCCATTTGGCAGGCTGAAGGAGATGGCAGAGGAGCTGGCAAACCTAGGAGGAGGTGGTAACAGAGAGAGAACAGAGTTGGGAGGGGCGGGGACTGCTAATGCATGTGGATAATGGGAATGCTGGCCAGGCGCCATGCAACACAATTTCAGTTTGCTGTCTCTTCAAAATCCTTAAGCAAAAGCACACAAGAATTTTATAATTTGGGGGGATTTTAGATTTGACAAAAACAGAAAGACCTAGATCTATTGAGGTTTTGGTACATGTGTAATGTCAGGGTTAGTGAGGGGTGGAAGGAGTGAATGTCGGCAATAAAGATGTACAGAAGTAATGTTGTAAGGCCCAACAGAATATGGTCCTTTAGTCTCCAAAGTTTTAAGGATACTCTGTTTGGGAGACATACCCCTATATTTGCTAAACATTTATTGCTGCCAATTTTTCCCCACTAACAAGAAATGTTCTACTAACTTAAAAACCAGAGAACCATGAAAATTCTGCACAAAAATCCCAAACCCATGATGAAACAGAGATATGTGTGCTGCTAGGGTCCTTTAAAATCTGTCAGTGTTCATTATAAAATATTAAGTGACAATAAATATTAGCAGATTTTAGGTTTGTTTTTTTTTTTAATTTCAGTGGAGTTAGGGACTAACAGGGTAGCAGAAATTCTGTTTCACTGATGTGAATGACTCATTCTGTCCTAAGTGAACTCCTGTATAGTCAAGTTTAATATACTACTGTGTATCATCTGCAGAGGGGGAGGGGATCTTTCAATAAGCCACAAATCTAAATTCCAAAAAGTAATGGTGTATATTTAAAATATTATTATACTACAAAAAGATAAATTCACTCTAGCCTTAAGGAATTATGGAAATGTAAATAGTCCCAAGAGAGAAACAGGGAGACTGAAAGAAAAATAATTTTTTAAATAGATACCATGGTTCTTTTCATTCATTTTACTCACCAGAGTAGTTGACCTAATTTTTCCCTGATCAGAGGCACAAGAGTTTGACTCAGCTGCGCTTATGCTGTATCATCAGTCATTAGTAATACCCAGTGTTAACAGGACACATCCTAAATACATGCAGCTGAACTTTGCCTTTCTCTGATTCATTAAGCTCATTTGTTACTAGATTTTAACTTCCAAGATTCAGAACTTTCAGTATCTCTTGCCAAAGGAATTCATATGGACACCAATCTGTCCAGCAGTTCCTCTGTAGGATGTCTGCATAATGCTCTCTGTTTATTGTAAAGCTTTATTCCTCTGGAAGTTGAAAGTTTTCTGTCTGCTGAATGACCTCTCCTTTAGGAACTTCCAGAAAAGCTTCATAATGGCCCATCATTTCCAAGGAGATGTGTCCAGAGAGTACATACACACCCACTGAGTTTCTTGAGGTTTGAATATTATAATCACTGCACCTCCCTCAATTCCTTCTATTCAGCCAGCTTTAATTCTTCCCAGAATCATCTCCTTCAATCTTTTGCTAAAATTTCAGATCCTCTACAAATCCCACGAAATGGAGAAATATGGTCAGGCCATATGTTTCTTTACTGGAAAAAAAAGTGGTTGTGAGATAAGCCTAGTTTCATTCTACTTAGCACAGGTGGAAAAATCATGATTGTATTATTTCTTTTCTTTCTATAGTGAGTCACTACAAAAATAAGCATTTAGCCATTATATCATTCATTTTAGGCAACAATGCTACTTTATCATTTACCCTCTTTTCTTTGGAGTGGATGGCTCTTTTGACTGCTAACCATCATGACAGAGGAAAAAGTTGAAAAACAAAGACAAAATTGAGCTTCCTCCAGGTTTTATCTATTCAGCCACTCATTTTCCAGGATTCTTCATAAAGCAATTGTATTGGCTTTAAAAAAAAAATGGAGTCAATTCTGAAAAGAAGAAGAAGCAAAAGGAGAGCCTAGCCAAATGAAGTCCTAAACAAGGTATAAGGGAGCTAGAGGAGGCAGTTAGAGATGAGATAGAATTCAAAGCTAAATAAGTTTTGAGACCATGAAATGCTCCAAAGCCAGATGAGTGTGATATATAACCCATTAAGTTTCCTTCTTGCTATGGCTATCTGGAAGCTGAGATTTATTTATTCATCATTGGCTCACCATGAATATCTCTATATGATATCCCTTTCCAGGTGCACAAGGTGTGTGGTAGTAGCCACTGGGGGAAACTGCTGTGGGTGAGGAAGCCTGAACTGATACTGGGATATGAAGGTTCATGCTCATAATTGTAATTCAGGAAGCCACCATGCAGAGGTGGCCCTGACTGAGATTGTGATCTGAATACCAGAAACCAAAATGTGGATGTTAATAAATATAAAACTAAAACGACCTCCTATATGGAGCAGGGCACAGCTGTAGAAAAAATGTGAGTCCTCAAGAATTCTGGAGTTCCCATTGTGGCTCAGTGGGTTAAGGACCTGACATAGTTTCCATGAGGATGCAGATTCAGTCCCTGGCATCACTCAGTAGGTTAAAGATCTGGCATTGCTGCAAACTCCAGCATAGGCAGTAGATGCAGCTCGGATTCTGTGTTGCAGTGACTGTGGTAGAGGCCAGCAGCTGCAGCTCTGATTCAACCCCTAGCCTGGGAACTTCCATGTGCTGCAGGTGCAGCCCTAAAAAGAAGAAAAAAAAAGAATTCTATATGGTGCCAATAGCCTCAAGTATAGCATTCTGGAAATAATTAAAGATGCTAGTATGGTAAGGCCTCAGTTCTGAAATACTAATAATTATCGCCAACCTTACATGGGATTTTTGTCATGCTCTGCTAGAGAGCAAGGGGGAACTTCAGCAGTCTGCAGCACCTGCAGCTCCTGATGGTTCTCACACTATGCCTGGGCTTGTCCTTGTTCACCTACTGTTGGAACAGTTCTTCCCTCCTAATGGCAAGCCTCCCGAGGGTTCCAATATCTCTATTTTTCCTTAAGTTTTTTTACATTATTCAAGTAATTTTTTATTCCAGTTTTATTGAGATATAATTAACATACAACACTAAATAAGTTTAAGGTATACAGAATGATTTGATTTCTATATGTGACGAAATAGTTACCACAATAAGTTTAGTGAACATCCATCATCTCATATAGATACAAAGGAAAAGAAAAAAAATATTTTTTTGTGATGAGAACTCAGGATTTACTCTAACTTTCATAAATAACATATAGCAGTATTAATTATATTAATCATATTGTATATTGCATCCCTAGTACTTACTTATAACTGGAAGTTTGTACCTTTTGATCACCTTTATCTAATTCCCCTCCTCTCACTCTCCTGTCTCTTTCCATAAGTTTTTAAAACCCTTTATTATTTTAAAAGCCTTCACTGACCTTACCAGAAATTCAATATTTTCATATTAATAGTAGACTTGACTCTCCCCAGATAAGTTTTAACAATTTTCTTCTCCACTACTTATTTACGGATATCTATAGAAATGTATTTATAATTACCCTTAAGCTAAAGACGTATGACTACTATTGGGTCTTAGTATAAATATTTACTTCTTATGAGGATATGTGATGCTCTACACCCAGAACTTGGAGACTATGAAGCCATGACCTGGGCAACACTATTTTGGACTAAATAAAGTCATTGATGATTAATATAAATATCTGCATAATGTTTTATATTTTATGAAGTACTTTTATAATATTCAGTATGTCAACTAAACCACGCAACTTACTAAAGTAGTGGAACAGAAATTCTTCACAGATGGGGAAATTGAGACTCTGGGAGATTACGTGACTTGCTCAGGTAATTGTTTCTCAACAAGTTTTAATTGTCAGAGCAGTGACTCAGAATCAGGACATATGACTCCAAGTGAAATATTCATTCCACCATTATATGTTGGTGGCCTTTTCCTGTCTGGAGCCCACATCAGAATTAAACTTGCAAATGAAGGGGCACTAACCATTTCCTGGCATAACTGAGTAGGTAAATGTCACTGGTGATGCTTTTGGTCTTGTATCTTTATAGTTGTTTCACAACTGCCTGGTCTTTACATCTCCTAAATGCTTTTCATATATAATAAATGTCAGAGATGGTAGTTAGTCATTGTCATTTCTCTTCTTAATGTTTTGATGGAGAATGTACAAGTGGCCTGTGTACATTCAGTTTAAAGCATTCATAAGTCAGCTTAAAGCAGAGAGTCGCTACAAAAATAAGCATTTAGCCATTATATTCGTTCATTGTAGGCAACGATGCTACTTTATCATTTACCCTTTTTTCTTTGGAACCGATAAAGTAACGGATGACTCTTTTGACTGCTAACCATCGTGAAAGAAAAAAATTATTGCTTTTTACAATAATCAGAGCTTGGTTATGCTGGAGGGACTGTGGATAAACTATCTACCTCAAAAGCCTCAAACAGGTCACTGGGACTGTCTTCTTTTATATTTATTTAAGTTAAAAATGATGTTGGGTCACCCTTTGAGAAGGGTAGGATGCAGATGCTTTGTTTTATTTCAAACTTGTGTGTTCAGAGCTTGTATTAATTCCAGCTTCTTCCAGTGCAAAATAAAATGGAATATATTGACTATACACTGAATAGCCCTGTACCAATTCCTCTCACTTTCATGCATATTCTTCACCCTCCAAAACATCTTTCCTCCAGACTAGATGAGAGGGTATCATTCTTTTTAAATATAAAGACTACTTTTTAATGTTAAAAAAAATCCAGATTCCTCATGACAATAATTGTAATTTTGTTATCTACTGAACAAGAAAATACAAAATAAAAAAAGGCTTCAGTGAGGAGTTCCCATTGCGGCACAAAGGAAATGAATTTGACTAGTATCCACAAGGACACGGGTTTCCCTGGCATCACTCAGTGGGTCAGGGATCCGGCATTGCCTTGAGCTGTGGTGTAGGTCATGGACATGCCTCAGATCTGGTGTGGCTGTGGCTGTGGCGTAGGCAGCAGCTCTGATTCAACCTCTAGCCTGGAAACTTCCATGTGCCATGGGTAGAGCCCTAAAAAGCAAAAAAAAAAAAAAAAAAAAAAAAGGCTTCAGTGAATTCAATAATAGTTCTAAAAAGAAAAAAACTTTGTTTTATTTACCTTGGTATTCTGAATACACTTTCTTGGAAAAAAAGTAGTATATGTATGCAAGACGTATTTATATTTCATCTACACATGGTTCACAATTATCCTCCCACAACTAGAATTTTTCTCAGGCTGCTCCATTGTCAGAGCGGTCTTCATTGCTCAATTTCTCCAGGTAGAAAGATCAGGGTGCAAGAGCAAGGGACATCTGCCTGGTATGGATTCATCCATCCCTTCAGTAATATTAAGTATCTCCTCTACAACTGACATACTAGGTCAAGTTGATGCAATTTCTGGGGACTTTGCCACCCACTGATGACTGTAATTGCACTAGTCAGGACTGCATTCCTTTCTTATCAAACTTACATCTCTCAATGTTCAAATTTTCCCAAGAAAAATAATACTTTTAAGTTGTTATTTTTTTTTTTTTTTGACACATCCATAGCATGCAGAAGTTCCCGGGCCAGGGACTGAACCTGTGCCACAGCGGTAGCCAGAGCCATTGCAGTAAGTATGCCAGATCCTTATCCCACTGAGCCACAAGAAAACTCCTGCTGTTACTTGCTTTAAATCCGAGCTACACAGTAAAATCACCTAGGGAGCTTTTAAAAAACTGCCAATGTCTGGGTCCCACCCCAAGCCAGTTAAATTAGCCAGATATTGTTTTTTGTTGCATTTTTAATTTTGTTGTTAAGATACAAGATGATCTAATATGTCACCAGGTAAGAACTATTGGTTTCTCAATGTTCCCAAAGGACCTAAAGGAGAAGAACAGCAATAAGAATGATGTGATGAAATGTCTCTGAATGTGAACCTGCCCTGGAGTCTGGATCAGCAGGTAGGGTTGACAAGGAACAAGTCATAAAGACAAATTTTTTTCAACCTTATAACTCTGCCCTCAGTTTGTCCTGACCCCTGTCTTATCCTGAAAATGTTACTTAGGATGTTTTCATCCAAAATATTTTCCTTTGGCTAAGCCCCATATCTTCATTCGTTCAACACACACTAATATTTATTGAGCACCTACTGAGTATGATGCACAAGGCAAAGCTCTGCCCTCATTGAATTTATATTCTAACTGGGGAGAAGGACAATAAAACAATGAATTTAGCATCCATTTTGTACTTCCTGGTTCTTACCTCTTTTCTTAGATTTGCTGGCATCTTCCCAGTACTTGATATTACTCTGATGGGATGTCAGTGGCCCTCATATTGGATTCTTTTCCATGTCATTATGCATGGATATCATGTGGGCTTTTTAAAAGAGTATTCATAATTATACTCCACAAATATATGTCTGAGATGACCAACTTCCATCCTACCCTTAGAAAAATAAAGTACTTTGGTTTTAAAAATGTTTATGTCCAGGTGAAATATGGACTTAGGGCAGGATTTTAAATCAGGAGACCCAAGTTCAAATCTGACTCTGCCTTACTTGCTATGTGACCTCAGACCAGTTACTTAACCTCCTTAGGTCATGTTCTCATTTATGACATGAGGATAACAGTATGAAAATCAAATGATAAGTATACAACACACACAGTTAATAGGGATCTACACAGAGCACATGTGGAAGACTAGTGGCCAAGAGTGAACTGACCCTGGGACAAAGACCACCTTCCCCTAGCCCTTCCATCTCCATTATCAACATTGAAGATAGATGTCCAGAAACTCCACATTGAAGATAGATGACCAGAAACTCCCTGCTCTTCACCACCAAACACATGTTCTCACCACCATTATCTGTCTTGATAACTATCTCATTTTTTTATTTATCCTAATTTATGTCAGCCACCACACAACTTCCCAGGCTCCCTCCCACCTCCCACACTCTAATCCTTTTAAAGCTCTTTACATATCCTATTCTTTCAACAGATGGGATTAAGATGGTGGAATAGAAGGACTAGAGCTCAACTTCTCTCCTAAAAACAACAAAATTTACAACCAAATGCTGAGCAATCTTCAACCAAATAGACCAGAAACTTTCAAAAAGACATCCCACTCCAGAGGACAAAGAGGAGGCCACATCAAGAGGTAGGAGGGGTGATTATGCAATATAAGCAACCCCATACATCCTGGGTGGGAAGCCCCACTGACTGGAAAATAACTGTTTCATGGAGACTGACCTACAGGAGGGAGAATGCTGAGCCCCACGTCAAACTCCCATGTGTGGGTATCTGGCACTGGGAGAAAGAGCCCCCAGAGCATCTGGCATTGAAGGCCAGTGGGGCTTGTGTGCAGGAGTCACAGGACTGGGGGAAACAGAGACCCCATTCTTAAAAGATGCATACGGACATTCACGTGCACTGGGTCCCAGGGCAAAGCAAAGTCTCCATAGGAATCTGGATCGAACCTGACTGCAGTTCTGGGAGGGCCTCCTGGGAAAACAGGGGTGAATATGGCTTGTTGTGGGGGAAGGATATTGGAAGCAAAGCTCTTGAGAATCTTCATCAGCTGTTCCTTTTTCTGAAAGTGGCCATTTTGGGAAAAATCTTACCCCACCCATCAGCACTGAGAAGCTCCAGGGCAAACAACAACCCAGGTGGGATCAAAGCCCCGCCCCTCAGTAAACAGGCTGCCTAAAGACCCCCCCCCCAAGGGATAGGAATCAGCTCCACCTACCAGTGGGCAAGCATCAGTCCCTCCCATCAGGAAGCCTATAGCAAGTTCCTGTGCCAACTTCAGCCACAAGGGGGGCAGACACCAGAAGTAAGAGAGGCTACAACTCTATTATCTGTAAAAAGGTCACCACACCAAAAACCTATAAAAAGGAAAAGACAGAGAATTGTAACTCAGATGAGGGAGAAAGGAAAAAACCCAGAAAATCAGCTAAGTGATCAGGAGATTCTCAGCCTCCGGGAAAAAGACTTTAGATTGTTGATGCTGAAGATGATGCAAGACATTGGAAATAAACTAGAGGCAAAAATGGATAACTTACAGAAAACACTGAGCAAAGAGATACAAGATATAAAAGTTAAGCAAGAAGAGATGCAAAATACAACAACTGAAATAAAAAATTCACTAGAAGCAGCCAACAGCAGAATACAGGAAGCGGAAGAACAAATAAGCAAGGTGGAAGATAGATTAGTGGAAATTACGGATGCAGAACAGAAAAGAGAAAAAAGATTGAAAACAAATGAAGAGAGTCTCAGAGAACTCTGGGACAACGTTAAACACACCAACATCCGTATTATAGGGGTGCCAGAAGGAGAAGAGAGAGAGAAGGGACAGAAAAAATATTCCAAGAGATAATAGCTGAAAACTGCCCTCACATGGGAAAGGAACCACTCACTCAAATCCAGGAAGCACAACGAGTACCATATAAAATAAACCCAAGGAGGAATACACCAAGACACATATTAATCAAATTGACCAAAATTAAAGACAAACAGAAAATCTCGAAAGCAGCTAGGGAAAAGAAAGAACATACAAGGGAACCCCAATAAGGTTATGGGCAGATTTTTCAGCAGAAACTCTGCAGGCCAGAATGGAGTGGCATGATATACTTAATGTTATGAAAGGTAAAAAACCTCCAACCAAGATTATTCTACCCAGCAAGGCTCTCATTACAATTTAAAGGAGAAATCAAAACCTTCACAGATAAGCAAAAGCTGAGAGAATTCAGCAACACTAAACCAACCTTACAACAAATACTAAAGGAACTTCTCTAGGCATAAAAGAAAAGACTGCAACCAGAAACGAAAATACCACAAATGACAAGACTCACCAGTAAAGGTATATATACAGTAAGGATACAAAATCATCCATGCACAATTATGCCACCAAAATCAGAAATCGTGAGAAGAGGAGGGTACAGATGCAGAACAATGGATATGCACTTGCAATTAAGAGACCAGCAACTTAAACAATCTCTTATATATATAGACTCTTATATCAAAACTTCAGAATAAATGCAAACCAAAAATCTACAATTGATACACAAACAAGTAAGAAAAATCAACTCAAATACAGCACTAAAGATTGTCATCAAACCAGAAGAGGAAAGAACAAGAGAAGAAGGGAAGAAAAAAGAGCATAAAAACAAATCCAAATCAATTAATAAAATGGCAATGAGAACACACATGTTAATAATTACTTTAAATGTTAATGGACTAAATGCCCCAACCAAAAGACATAGACTGGCTGAATGGATACAAAAACAAGACCCACATATATGCTGTCTTCAAGAGACATACTTCACTTCTAGGGACACATACAAATTGAAAGTGAGAGGATGGAAGAAAATACTCCATGCAAATAGGAATCAAAATAAGCTGGAGTAGCAATACTCATATCTGACAAAATAGACCTTAAAATGAAGAATATTTTAAGGGACAAGGAAGGACACTACATAATGATCAAAGGACCAATCAAAGAAGAAGATATAATAATTTTAAATATCTATGCACCCACCATAGGTTCACCACAATATATAAGGCAACTACTAACAACCTTAAAAGGACAAATCAACAATAACACAGTAATAGTGGGGGACTTTAACACCCCACTCACAGCAATGGACAGATCATCCAGACAGAAAATCAATAAGGAAACACAGGCCCTGCATGAAGCATTAGACCAGATGGCCTTAATAGACATTTATAGGACATTCCATCCAAAAGCAACAGAATACAAATTCTTCTCAAGTGCACCTGGAACATTCTCTAAGACTGATCACATCCTGGGCTACAAATCAAACCTTGATAACGTTAAGAAAATTGAAATCATATCAAGCACCTTTTCTGACCACACCCTATTTTTTCATCTTCTCTCCCCCTTCCACCAGTCCTGAGACCCATCCACTGTGCTTTCTGAATTTCATAACTTTAATTGCAAAATACCTTTGTATTAATTATCTATAGATTTGCTGCATGGCAAATAACTCCAAAAATTAGTGACTTAAAAACAACATATTATATAGCATAGTTTTTGCAGACTGGAAATCAGGTAATGTCTTGGTTAGACAATTTTAGCTTGGAGTCTCTCATGAGGCTGTAGTCATCTGAAAGTCTGGCTGGGGAGGAAGAATTTGCTATCAGTGGAGTTCACTCACATGCTGGCAAGTTGGCAGTAGTTGTTAGGGGAAGTTTCTTCTCTCCACAGGGCTGCTTAAGTGTCCTCATGGCCTGGTGGATGGATTCACCAAAAAACAGTAATCTAAGACAGCAAAGCGTAAGTTGCAAAGCCTTTTAAAACCTTTCCTCAGAAATTACATGTCATCACTTCTGCAATATTCCATTGGTCACACAGGTCAGCTGATTCATATGGGAAAGGGACTGAAAAAAAGGCTTAAATGCAAGGAGGTGAGGATGCTGTTATCTTGGCCAGCTGCCACACCTCTATTTTGACAAACAGTTCTTTGAACATTCGCTTCCCCTTTTTGCTCTCATCAAAACCTGGATTTCACTTGAGAACACCCTATCAGCCACCTCCCAGTTGGAGACTGCCTTTCCTCTTGTAGCCTTCAGATCTTTGAGCCTGGAGATGAGTACGTGTCATCCTTATTTCTCATTGTTTTCAGACACTTCCCTCCCTCTTCCCTAAAAACACCAACGTGAATCTCATATCATCATATATCACACAGTAGCTGATAACTCTGCTGACCCCCTCATTTGCCTAGATTCTAGCTCCTGGCTCAAAGGTATCCTCTCCAGTGCTACTTCTGCCCTAATTCCTGAATCTATGGACACACAAGTAGATCATGCCTGCACCCTTGCCTCTCAAGTCCTTGAACTTTTCTTTCCTCTTCTCTGTAGAGCATGTCAACCATTCTACCACAACCTTGCAGTCACAGCCCTATGAAACCATCTCACATTAGAAATAAATGCAGTGGAAATGCTGTAAAATTGGATTGTGATGATCACTGTACAACTATAAATGTAATAAAATTTATTGAGTTAAAAAAAAAAAGAAACGCTACCCTTCTTAATGTTAAATTCATGCATTACACCCTCAGACCACACCTCCAGTATTTCCAGCTCACTCTCTCTACTATCCCATCACCCAATCATCTTTAAAATTCATTGGGGCCTCTGCCACTATTTCATTGTCCCTCACCCTTAATGTTATTATTCCCCTACTTGCCAAGCTTAAATTCCATGATCAGTGTTTATAATTGTTCCCTTATGTATACCCTTGACTCTTTTGCCTCTTCAGATTTATCATACTTACTTGGAAGACTAGAATCTTGGTTAAAATCCAACTCTCTGCTTGTGCCAACCTCCACCCAACAGCTAAGTGTGACTGGAGAAAAACATATAGTTATGGTGTATGGTCTCACTTTAAACTTATGAATGTATCCTCAAATATGCCCTTAATACTACTTAACATATCACAACAACCAGGATATTGCAGCTTAATTTCCCAAGATTATTCAGCTTCCCAGTCCTCTGGACAACATTTTCACACTTTCACTCTTTTCAAATACCCAAACTTCCTTCCTATCTTCACTAAGAAAATGAAAGCAATCAGAAGCAAACTTCCACAGACTTCTACCCACCATATTTACCCACCTACTAGTATAGGTATTACATCTCTGTCTCCATGCCTTTTACTATCCATGATCCTACTTAAAGCCAACTTCCTTTTAGGCACTAAATCCACCCCCTATAGTCCACTCAATGACACCATTCCAGCACTCTCTGCTGGATTATTTTCATTCAAATGCAAATAGGATGGTGTCACTCCCATCTTTAAGAAACATTAAAAAAAAATAGAAACAATAATTCCTCCAGATTCCACTTAACCCACTGGCTGTTTCATTTCTTCCCTCCCTTCTGAACAAAAACACCTCCAGGAAGTGATATATTGCTCCTGTCTAAATTTATTTCTTGCCATTTGCCATTAAAACCAACCTAGTCAGATTTTTGCCTCCAGTGAAACTGGTCTTAACTGTTTACTCTGAATGTGAACAATATCCACCATGTTGCCAAGTGAGCAGCCCAGTCCTCCTCCTGCTCACATATCAGCAGCATTTGGCACAGTTAATTACTTCCTCCTTCTTGCTACACTTTTTCACTTGGCTCCCAGGACACCACATTCTCATGTTTTTCTCCTATCTCACTGGCTACTCCTTTATCTCCTTTGTTGGTTCTTCCTCTTTCTTTCATACCCTTGAATGCTGTAATGCCCCAGGGCTTAGTCCTTGATTCTGCTCTTTTCTTTAACAACACTGATTCCCTCGGTAGAAAAAGCAATATTATGGCTTTAATACCAGTGATATAGTGCTGATCTCCAAATGTATATCTCTGACTCAGACCACACTCACAAGCTCCAGATATGTATGTCCTCTGATGCAAAATAAACATCTTAAACAGAACATGCCCAAATCTGAACTCCTTATCTTATTGCCAAAACCTGTTCTTTCAGTTAGGGGAAACCCCACTTTCCCAATCAGCAGATGAAAAACCCTGGAGTCCTCTTTGACTTTCCTCTTTCTGTCATAGCCCACATCCTTTCCAACCACAAATCTTATTGGCTGTACTTTCAAAATATATTCAGAATCTGAATGCTTTTCACCACCTTCTCCGCTGCCACCTGCTCTAAGCCATCATCTGTCACCTGGCTATTGCGGTAGCCTCTTAACAGTTCTCCCACTTTGTCCCTTGCCCCTTTACAAGTTACTCCCAGCATGGCAGCTAGAGTGATTCCTTTAAAATGCTTATATTAGTCTTCTGCTCAAGATCCCAAATTGACCTCCCATTGGCACAGAGTAAAAGACAATGGCTTCCTAGACCTTACAGGACTGAAAACACCATCTTACTTACCTCTCTGACCTCACCTTCAGCTGCTGTCCCCCTTGATCACTCCACTCCAGCCACACTGGCCCCTTCTTCCTAGAACACAGGTCAGACAAACCTCCACCTACACTTTACCTATTCCTTCTGTGTGGATGTTATTTCCAGCTTGGGTAACTCCCTAACTTCTTTGCTCAAATGCCACCATAACGTGGAGGCTTACCTTCACCACCTTAATTATTACCTCAATGACACCACTGTGCACGCACACATCACTGCTCCCCACTTGCCCTGTCCCATTTGTTTAAAATTTCATATGTCATTTGTCATATTGTAAGGATTTGGTTAATTTATTTTACTGTCTTTCTCCTCTCCCTACCTCTCCCTCCTACAAAGCAAAATGGAAGCTATTTGAGGGCAGAGATCTTTGTAATAGTCCCTGATCTATCAAACCTAGAACTTCATGTAACCTATTCAATATATCAATAAACAATGTCCTCCTAGAATTTATGACCCAGAAATTTTAGGTATAAGTTCTATAGCTAATTAGTAGAAAAGCTAAACTTGAACTTGGACATTGTGAATACAAGTTCAATGACCTTTCCACTCTATCGCTCTACCTTCTAGACAAGAACAACCCTCTCTCAAACCCCTGAAATACCAACATTGTTAAATGTTGACAACTTAGTAAGTATAAAATATACTATTTTAATTAAATAGTTGTTTATTAGGACAGATAAACATTTTTCATGTTTTTTGCCGAATTAACTGAATTGGCATGTACTTTACACCTCCCAAATTTCTGCTTTGTGGCTAGGAATGATTGCTTTCTTAGATCTCTTTACTGTCTCTTTACTACCATTACAACGCTAGCAGATGATTTTCTTTTATAACCCATTTTATACAAAGAAACTAAGTTTTTATCACTTTAGGAGAGTTTGTGTGCATGCTAATGAGAAAGAACACGGCCAAGTTGAAATTCAGAGGCTGTAGGGGATGAATCCCTTCTTCTGTGAGTCATTCTAACACATTAGTATTGCAAAGCTTAAAACCAAAATTCATTGCTCAGCAAAACTGCAAATTGCTACAAGTTGCTTGAAAATAGTCAAAAGGACAAATTTTTAAAACTCAAATGTCAATAATGTATTGTAATTGGACTCAATCATTGCAACAGACACCATGAAGTAGAGGGTAGCACACAGATGAAAAGAAAAACGAAAGGGAATCCCAGCCAGGAGGATTCAGAGTTGGAAAATTTTCTGCTTTGGGCAACCCTCTGCTCTTCCAGGTGGTGGCAGTAGGAAGGTAGCAAAAGCAACACCGAACTATCAAAGTAAAAATGTTTTAGTGTTGCAAATGTGACTCTTACAGATCCGAAGTATGTCAAAATTTACATAATTCATTAATGAAGGAATAGAAGGATGATAAAGCTGGTTCAAAGAGCATTTGGACAAAGAAAACCATAAACAAAAAGAATAGACAACATACTGACTAGAAGAAAATATTTGCAGATGATGTGATCTACAAGGGCTTAATTTCTAAAATATACAAGCAGGTCATACAGTTCAATAATAAAGAAAACCAACAACCCTATCAAAAAGAGGGCTGAAGTTCTAAATAGATATTTCTCCAAAGACATGCAGATGGCCAACGGGCACATGAAAAGATGCTCATCATTGCTAAATATTAGAGTGATGCAAACCAAAACTACAATGAGGTACCACCTCGTATCAGTCAGAATGGCCATTGTTAAAAAGCCTACAAGTAATATGATGGAGATGGTGTAAAGAAAAAGGAATCCTCTTATACTGCTGCTGCAGCCACTATGAAGAACAGTAGTTTTTAGTTTTCTCTAAAAACAAAAAACAGAGTTGCCATATGATCCAGCAATCCCACTCCTGGGCATATACTCAGTCAAAACTATAATTTGAATAGATATGTGCACTTGTACATTCATAGCAGCACTATTTACAACAGCCGTGACATAGAAAAAACCTAAATGTCCATCCACAGATAAAAGGATAAAGAAAATGTGGTATGTACACACACAATGGAATACTTCTCAGTCCTTAAAAAGAACAAAAAACTTTCAGCAACATGGATAGACCCAGATATTATCATACTAAGCGAAATAAGTCAGAAAGAGAAAGGCAAACCATATGATATCACTTATATGTGGAATCTAAAATATGACACAAATCATCATATTTATAAAATAGAAACAGACTCACAGACAGCAGACCTGTGGTTGCCAGGAAGAGAGGGGTTGGGGGAGGGAAAGATTAATTTGGTATTAGCAGAGACAAACTATTATATACAAGATGGATAAGCAACATGGTCTTAACATATAGCACAAGAAACTATATTCAATATTCTGTGGTAAACCATAATGGAAAAGAATACATACGTGTGTGTGTGTGTGTGTGTGTGTGTGTGTGTGTGTGTGTGTGAAACTGAATCACTTTGCTGTACAGCAGAAATTAACAACATTGGAAACCAACTGTACTTCAATTAAAAAAATTTTTTTGAAGAAAAAAATAAAACATGTGGAGAACTGTTAGCTGAGTAGTTACAGAAACTGAAGGCAGACTGTTGGAGTAGATTGCTAGGTTAGACAGAGGACTGGCTGATATTCTACAAAGCAATAAAATCATCATGATAGGGTTATGTTTTCTACTAGACAGAAATCATTTGCACTTCTACCAGATAAAACTTTATGCATTAACATGTAATATCACAGATGTGATAATCAATCACAATATATCAAACAAAAGGATATTCTCCCCAAAGAATTAAGTAACTCTTGGGTGGGCCTGTTAAATAATGGTGCGGTATGATGCTAAAAGGACACACAGGCATTCCCTTTGCTTTATTTCCAGTTTTCTGGTAGTATTTTTAACAGAACTGAAGCAGGAGAGCCTTCTCTTGGAGAGCTGCCTCTGGAGAAACACTTTATTCTACTACATTGGAAATGTTTCTGGTCTGTTTTGAGGGAGAACCCTAGCCCCAGTTCCAAACTCTAAAAATATCCCTTCAGACCACAGCCTTATCTTAGTAACAGAGAATTTTGTTTGTATTCCTCTCCTAAGCAAAAACATAACTTATGAATTAATGATTGAATGAATCCCATATTTCAGTTTGACTTATAAATTCTCTGTGTTCAAAGAATTTATCAACTGTTGGAGTTCCCATTATGGCTCAGCAGTAACAAGCCTGACTAGTATCCATGAGGACTCAGGATTGATCCCTGGCTTCGCTCAGTGGGTCAGGGATCCGGCATTGTGGTGAGCTGTGGTATATAGGCTGGCAGCCACAGCTCCAATTGAACCCATAGACTGGGAACTTCCATATGCCTCAGGTACGGCCCTAAAAAGACAAAAAAAAATCAACTCAAAAAGTATTTTGTAAATGGGAAGCATCTTAGTTAAGGGTCTAAGCGTAAAATAATGCCCAGAAAGGTTAAGCCATTTGCTCAAGGTCTCAACCTGTGATTCTGAAACTTAGCTCACAGAGAAATTTAAAGCAGAAAAAACATATGGGACTATAACAGCTGTATAAATTCTAGCTTCTGTGGTTTGTCTCTCGATAACCGTGATCTCTAACCCTTAAGTCATGCTGCTGTGCCAGAAAACAGGCTTTATAGCAAGGACCTCATGTTTAAGGATGGTGAGGACTTTTTGACTATTAGTAATTTTCTCCAATAAGATGCACAGTGAAATAAATAGGTTAATTCAGCTGCAGAAAAAGAAAAAATTAAACCTAGACATAGCACCATTTAAGTTGGCTAGTCACATTATTTCATCTTTTATAACTTGATTTTCTTCTTTTTCCCAATGAGAAAACTGCCTCCTTGACAAACACTTTCATTTTAGTAAATAAGGCCATACTGCTGAAATAATCAGGTTTTAGAAAAGATAGAGTATACGATGAAGCCAGAAGAACAAGAGAATTTGACTAGTGAATAACCTTGATGGCAGATTAGAATGCACATCATTTCTCATCTTCCTTTTAATTCTCCTTATCTACAAATTGAATTTCAAATACAGGATGGGCTGGTAGTGTTGAGGGTGAGTTTTATTACTTACTTTCAAGTATTTATGTCAGTCATGATAATTATGCTTGAACAGCAGTGGTCTTTCATCATGAATTTGTGGAATACTGATTCTTCTGCTACCAAAATTATTCACTTAAAACCGGGGATTTGGCATTAGAAGATGAAGCTCAGCGACTGTTCAAAACTGGTTGTTAATTGCTGCCTTGATTCTGTAATCCCTAAATTTCTCTGAACAATAGGCTTCACACAATTTAAAGTTAATTCAAATCTGCCTTAGTTTAAAATATATGTGCATACCACACGGCACTTTGACATTTACGGAGACAGAGAAACCTGGCAGACAAATAGGATAAGCAAACTGGAATGACAAAATTCTGGAAAGTTTAAGAATAGTTGTAATATCAAAAATACACCTTTTTAGTTATATTTCAAGTTTTAACTCTATAGTATCCATAGTTATCTTAAATCTTAAGTGGAGGCTTAATACTTACTATCCAACCTGGACTATTCAAAGTATGTGTTTTATTAAAATCCTCTGAATACACTATTCGAAATGACTGAATAGAAATTGTTTAAAGTGGAAGCTGATGGTTCTTATTCAGCTTTCTTGTTAATAAACACTCACCTTTTAAAATAAATGAGCATATCCTAATACAGAACAGATATTTCAATAAAATTTGGACAGCTTAGGCTAGCCAAGGCAGTGTTTCCTAATAGTGTTCTTGGCACATTCTATTCTCCTACTTTGGCTAAATGTAAACTAAAAAGAAGTGTTACTAGAGTTCAATACAACTCAGAGACCAGAAGAGGGATCCTGGTGGCATCAATCCCATGCTCTAACCAACAAACTGGAGACTTCAAAGGGCAGAGAGCCTTTAGGGTTGAGAAATCAGCCCCCGAAGGGTGGAGGAACTTCAGCATCTCCATTCTGCTAGAAAAAAAAGGTTTCCAATCATTCTCTAAAAATATGATGAAAGGACAATGATTCTGTTCATTTTTAAATTAAATGTATGCGTAGAGGTATGCCTAAGGGAAAGAGGGAGCTGAAATTCCTAGGTTCCTAAAATTTGAAACTTGTTAAGGTTCAAAGTGTCTTTTGCTGGGATAGACCAGGATGGAAAATAATATTAAAAAAGAATGCATGTATATGTATGACCAAGTCACTGTATTGTACAGCAGAAATTGGCACATCGTGGATCAACTGTACTTTAATAAAAATTTTAAAAATTTAAAAAACACACAAAAAAGTGTCCTTTGGCTTTTGAATCACATCTATATTGCTGCTGACGTTTTTTTCCCCTCTACACCTCCTTAACATCACTAGAAATTTGTATCTTGAGGAAAATGTATCATTTTAAAAACAAAATTCCTAGGAGTTCCTGTTGTGGCTCAGCAGAAACGAATATGACTAGTATCTATGAGGATGTGGGTTTGATCCCAGGCCTTACTCAGTGGGTTGAGGATCTAGGTGTCTGTCGCCTTGAGCTGTGGTGTAGGTCGCAGATGTGGCTCGGATGAACTTCCATTTGCTGCAAGTGCAGGCCTAAAAAGCAAAAAAAAAAAAAAAAAAAAAAAAAAAAAAAAAAAAAAAAATTCCTTACCTGAACTCAGATACAAAGCCACTAAAGTCACTCTTTGATACTCTAGGGAATTGTTAAATGAGGTGATTTCAACATACTGCTTCTCTCTTACTCCTTGAATTTCCTACATTAGGTGGGTATTCATATAGACTGAAGTATGAAAGGAGTGGAAATCAACTATGATTTTTGTGCCCAGCTCATGAAAGATGCTAGCTAAATGCTATCTTAAAATAGGTTTTGTTTGTCCACTAGCTTCACTGGAGACCTGTAAAAAGGTTTTTTGTTTGTTTGTTTGTTTGAAGTTTTTGATAGATAAAAAGTCCCAAACTAGAAATGTCATTGATAATCCAAACTAAAAGAGACACTCTAAAGTCAGTGGTGACGTCTCTGTCTTTCACATTACTATCAACAGACACTGTGTGTTTTTAAATGGAATTACATGACTGTTTATATAGTTCTAAAAGAATGAAATATCACTATCTCAAGAGATAATGCAATTTCCCAAGGTATACTGGCCCTTAGGGATTTTAGATTAGAATAGAATATGTGCCTATATATCTAAGCAAGGTAAAAAAAAAAAAATTTGAACAAATACACTTGAAACAGGACATGCTCTAAAGTTATCATTAATAATGAAAACAAAAACAATCTGAGAATAAAGACTTTGAAGAAGTAAATTCAAAGTAATTTAGTAATAAGTTTCTGAAGTAACTACTAATAAGTTTCTGAGGTCCCTAATTTTCTGCATTCTGTTCAATCTTTTTGTTGTTGGTTTTAATTGTTGTTTTAATGAATGGAAACATTTATATGTAAAATAAATGATAAATTAATGATTATAAAGTACTAGAACATTATGGGTAGCACATGTATAAGATATAAATGCTTTAAAACATAATTAAATGACTCAAATCCTATCTCTGAAAAAATGGGCCCACATAAAAGAAAAATACATAATCAAACAGGACATGCAGACATGTGGAAATTGGTAAGTCGCCTTAGCTAACTTAACCATAAGGATTTTCTTCTTCCCTTCCTATCTTCCTAGGCTCAGTAGGTCTGTGCTGTGCTATTCCCTGGGAAGGACTGGTATTTTCCTTTTTATAGTTCACAGGTAGCAAGGTCAAGCTTGAATCTACTTGACTTTTTCTCTTTGTAAGCAGCAAGTCTCCTGTAACCAAGGCAACTGATATTGGCTCTGGTTACCTATTCCATATTGTTGTGCTGTCTAAAGCTATTTTAGTAGCCATAATGAATCTCTTCAAAAATTTCAGAGCTCCAGGTAATCCAGACAATCTTGGAAGGACTTTTTCTACATGAGAGGAGATACTTGCATTCCCCTTTTTAAAAAAACAAAACAAAACAAAACAAAAAACAACTTTTTTATTTGGAAAGAATATACAGAGTTTCAATATCCCCCTCACCCATCACTAATATCTTACACATTTGTCAAAAACAAAACAAAAAAAAAAATACCTAGGTACATTATTATTAACTCATCTCCTAGATTTATTTGGGTTTCATCAGTTCTTCTAATAAGACACTTTCTGTTCCAGGATCACTTATTGTCATATTTTCCTAGCCTCCTCTAACCTAGGAAAGTTTTCCAGTATTTCCTGGGACAACTTTTCAGTATGCTCCAGGCTTCTCTACTGTAAAGCTATTACTTCTCCATTCTATAGTATATTTTTTTTAATTAAGTCACTAAGTTTGGTCCACCCTCAAGGTAGAGAGAGTTGCAACTCCTGAAGGGGAGAATACAGAATATCAATATATACAAAATAGAACTTTTTTTTTTTTTTTAAGGGCCACATGTGCAGCAAGTTCTGAGCCACGTCTGTGACCTACACCACAGCGCAGGGCAATGCTGGATATTTAACCCACTGAGCAAGGCCAGGGATGGAACCCATATTCTCATGGATACAACTTAGGTTCTGCTTCCTTACCACTGAACCACAACGGGAACTCCCAAAATAGAATTCTTTTGTAAGGAAGATTTATCTCTTCTCCATTTGTTTGTTTATTCAATCATTGATTTATATCATTATAGACCCATGTATACTTTATACTTTGAATTATAATCCAATAATATTTTATTGCTCAAAATGATTCCAGCTCTTTCAGTTGGCTCTGTGTTACTTTGACATGACTCCATTATTTTGTTGTTTTCTTTCCTAGGTTTTTGAAGCTCTTTGCTTGTTTTTTACATTATATTATTTAGGCCCTTGGTTATTTCATCTAGTGTCTCTGCTTTAAATATCATCAGTATGCTGATAATTCCCAAATTTATAGCTCCCTCTCAGACTTCTCCCCTGGACTCTAGACTTTTCTGCTCTTCTGCTTCCTCCTCATTTCCACTTGGATATCTAAGAGGCATCCCATCTCAGCAAGTCCAAATCACAACTCCTTATCTTCCCATCTCAGCCCAGGATAATTCCATACATACCCATCCATCCATTCCATACATACCCACCCATCCATCCATCCATCCATCCATCCATCTAACCACCCACCCAGAATCTCATCAGCTCTTTACACCACTGACCTCAGTTCAGCTCACAATCCTCTCGAACCTGGGTCATTCCAAGAGCCTTGGCACTGGTCTCCTTTCTTCCTCCTTTCAAATCATTCTCTAGCCCATACTCACACTGCTGCCAGAGTAATCTTGTTAAACATAAGTTGGATCATGCTGTTTTTCTCCTCTAAATTCTTTATGTGTCCCACCTCAGAATACACACACACGCACTCCTAGTGTTACTGAGTCCTTCTCCTAGTAGTCTCTCCCCACTCTATGCTGCCAACCCTGGCTTCTATACTATTTTTCAGCCCATCAGGCATGCCCTGGCCTTATGGAGTTTGCACTTACTGTTTATTCTGCCTGGATTATCTTTTCTCCACTTATGGGAAACCCCTTTATCCTTTTCAGGTCTTTGCTCAAATGTTATACTCCTAGTGAGGCAACTCTTTTTAAGATTCAAATCTCCCCACTTAACCATTGCCAATCACTTTCTTACTCAACACTATGTATTCCATTTCCCTGATTTACTCTTTTCCATAGCATGTGGTCAAACATACTATGCATTTTGTTTGTGTATCTTTTTATTGTCTAGGCTCCCCCTTGAGAATGTAAGCTCGTAAAAGCAAAGTTTTCATCTTCTGTGGGGATTATAGTTTCCTCAATTTCTAGAACTATCTCTACACCTTAGTAAAAGCTCAAAAATATATGTTGAATGAAATCATTATTTTCATTATCCTTTTTTCAGGATCTTAATTTAGTCATTTCAATCCTCTGGGCCTCCTCACTTTTCAATAGAGGCTATATCTTTGAATTTTGGCATGTGTGAAGTCATTGCAGCAGGGGAAGAGGCACCTGGCCCACAATTGTTAAAGATGATGGGAATAGGTCAGTAGAAGTATATGATGTGAAATGTCCCTATAGTCCCCAAGATTTCCCATTGACTGGTCCATGAACTCTGAATCCACCTCATTCCCACTGTGATGTCTCTTCAGGTCCTCTCACCCTCCAGCCCAAACTCCTATCACCTTCTCAGAGATCAGGAATGCTCTGCTGAAACCTCTGAAGCTGCCTGCAAGCCCATGTGTCTATGGCTGCCTCACTACTGATTCACCAGGCCAGCACCAAGCAAGCCAGTGGATTTGTGGAGAAGCTGTCAGTGTCCTTGGACTACATTCTTTAAAATGAATCACACATTTTTCTATAGCACCCTCCAAACTTTATGTGGGATTGTGATCATTTCCTATCTTGGCGGATGGGAATGTTAAGGACATAATGAACACTTGAAAATTCTTATCCTCATCTTCAGTGCAGAAAAGGTAGAGGTGGTGGCAGAATTCTCTCACACTTATAATTAATGGACAAGCTTTACATTCAAATATTTGCAAAGACCTTTGGCTCTTGATAGTCAAAGTAAAGCTTGTGACATTCAAAAAACAAACAAACAAAAAAAACTACACTCTCTCAAAAAGCTCTTGCAAATCAAAAGCACGCAGGTTTCCAAAATTTGGATCTACTGTGGATATTTCAAAGATTTAGAAGTGCTAATAACACTTCCCTCTTTCCAGACTCTTCTCTGTCTGACCATCCCCGAAACAAATGAATGCTTCCTGAGGCCATAGAGGGGTGTTAGCTTAGTAAGGGAGTTGATGGTTGGGAGGTGGAGAAAACCAAGGGAAACAAAACCCACCCTAACAGTTCCCAAATTTATCCTGCCACACAGAATTTCTGCTCCAACTTTTATGAAAACTCAAAAATGCAGGCCACCTAACTTGCTTCTTTACAAAACAGCTAGACAAGGTCTCTTGTATCAAGCAAGTGTCAGGAAATGGTGCAACTGTAGTCCCAACTGACTTGCCTAAGACTATGATGGCCAGTAAATGGCTTCACTGGTTAAGCTGAGACAGAGATGTAGCAAGGAAAATGTGAGCATGCAATGACTAAGTGCTCTGGAGTAGCGGTATCCAAAGAGAGGGAGTACAGTCCAAGAGTCCTACAAAAATTATTAGAATTATTATTCCTATCTAAAGAAAAATAATAGTTAGGCTTTGCTATCATCCCATATACCAGTTGATAGTTGGTACCTTGCCTAGTTCCATATGTTAAGTGGCCATGTGCACATTAAATTCCTTAACTGTCTTGAGGGAAGAGTAAAGTTTCATGAGGTCAACAGTTGCACCCATTCTTATTCACTTGCCTTCGATATATTATGATATATTATAGTTAACCTGTGCCTGGTAGAGCAGCTAGATCCACCTGAAATTAAATTTGCTAATGTGGCTTTTCAATAAAGGGAATCACCCGTTGAAGTAATGCAGCACCACTTACCAACTGTTAAAGAAAATTAAAATCATAACAAATGGATAGACTCAAATATTTTTTGGACTAGCACTGTGACCACTTTCAACTGTATTATATAATCTTACTTCCGCAAATTAACCTTCAAAAGTTAGGCAAGTAACTTAAAGGAGTTGCTACAATATAAACATGGATGATGGATGAAAGATACCAGGATAAACAGAAGTAAATTTTAAAATGGCAGTGATGATACTTATAGGAGAACTCTTAGCCACATACAGACAAAAACAAGGAGAGTTTAATGCAGAGGCTCCCAAACATACTCCGTACACAATGTCTTGATGTCTCAGTAGTTTTTCTTGGTAGCCCTAGATTTTGAAAATGTTTACAAATTCATTAGTTCCATTTATTATCTAGTTGGGTCCAAAGAATTTAAGTCTTTATTGCCTAACAACGTAGTAGTCATCTAAAAAAAAGTAATACACCTAAATTGAAAAAAGTTTTTTTTGGTTTTTTTTGCTTTTTAGGGTTGCATCCGAGGCACATGGAAGTTCCCAGGCTAGGGGTCGAATCAGAGCTACAGCTGCCGGCCAACACCACAGCCACAGAAACGCCAGATCTGAGCCTCTTCTGCAACCTATACTGCAGCTCACAGCAACACCAGATCCCCGACCCACTGAGCAAGGGCAGGGATCAAACCTGTGTCGTCATGAATTCATTTCTGCTGTGCCCTAACGGGAACTCCTATTTCATTCTTTAACAGTGACAATTACTAATAGGATATATGCGCCTGTTGGGGTCTGCATAGCCTCGCCAACTGTGAAATCAGATTGGATACACCTTCCTCATTTCCTGTTCCACACTGATTGTCAGAGGGACTTGCTTTTTATTCCAGCAACTACCAAAACACCTAGCACTGCAAATATATGCCATCATTGAAAATTTCATAGCATTACATAATGTTGAAAATGGACTATAGTAGTTTACATCCTGTACAACAGATGTTGATTTTTGTTGTGTTTTATTCAAAAGTTTAAAGTATCCTGTTGCATCTCTGTGTAAGACCTTTGGAAAAAGTGCCTGAGTCCATGACTAAAGACCCACAAGATAAGTCTATAACATTTTCTCATAATAATAGGGAGGAGGAAAAAAACTCTTAAAAACTACTGAAGTTATATCAGAAAGATTCTGGAGCCAACTTAAAAGAGATTCACACTGGTCAAAGATGGGTAATTTAAGCATGATAAGAATAATATCTTTAATAAATTGAAACATATCAGTTTGTTTAAATCTATGTCTTAATGATGATTTAAAAATCTAATTGGGGAGTTCCCACTTGTGGCTCAGTGGTCATGAACCTGACTAGTATCGGTGAGGATGCAGATTCAATTCCTGGCCCCACTCAATGGGTTAAGGATCCAGCATTGCCATGAGCTGTGGCACAGGTTGAAGTCACAGCTTGGATCCAGCATTGCTGTGGTGTAGGCTGGTAGCTGCAGCTCCGATTTGACCCCTAGCCTGGGAACTTTCATATGCTGCACATGCAGCCCTAAAAAGCAAATAAATAATAAAATAATATAATTGGTTATCTTGTAGATATATTGTCATTATTTTGAAAACTGGTAAATAAAGTGAAATAATCTAGCATTTGTCCTCCCTTTGTTCCTCTTTTTCTTTTTATCTAACATTTTTATTTTTATTGTAGTTTACATACAATATTACACTAGTTTCACTTATATAACATCATGATTGAGCATTTATATACATTACTAACTGATCACCATGATTAGTCTAATAACCATCTGTCTCTATACAAAGTTATACTATTATTGACAATATTCCTTATGCTGTACCTTATATCCCTATGATGTATTCATTTTATAATTGGAATTTTGTACCTCTCAATCCTCTTCACCTATTTTACCCAACTCCTCCACCTCCTTTTTCTCTGGCAATCACTAGTTTGTCTTCTGTATGAGTCTGTTTCTGTTTTGTTCTATATGGCTGGTTGTTTTTTAGATTCCGCATATAAGTGAAATTACATTGTATTTGTATTTTTCTATCTGACTTATTTCACTTAGTATAATACCCCCTAGGTCTATCCATTTTGTTGCAAATGGCAAGATTTCATAATTTTTATGGCTGGGTAATATTCCATTGTATAAATATACCACATCTTCTTTATCCATTCATCAGTGGGCACTAAGTTTGCTCCCTTATCTTGACTATTGTGAATAATGCTGCAGTTAACACTGGAGACATACGTCTTTTTGAATTTACCCCAGAAGTGGAGTTGCTGGATCATACGGTTGTCCTATTTTCAATTTCAGGGGGGATTGTTATATTTTTTTCCACAGTGGCTGTACCAATTTACATTACCACCAACAGTGCATGAGGGCTCTGTTTTCTCCATATCCTCACAAACATTTGTTATTTGTTCTTTTTGATAATAGCCATTCTGAGAGGTCCAAGTGATATCTCATGTGGTTTTTATTTACATTTCCCTATTGATTGGTGTTTTGAGCAATGTTTCATGTACCTTTTTTTCCATCTGTACGTCTTTTTTAGAAAAAAAATTATTCAGTTCTTCTGCCAATTTTTTAATCAAATTTTATTTTTGATAATGAGTTCTTTATGTATTTTGGACATTAACCCTTTATTGAATATGTCATTTGCAAATGTCTTCTCCCATTCAGTAGGCTGCCTTTTTGTTGTGTTGATGATTTCCTTCACTGTGTAAAAGCTTTTTAGTTTAACGTATTTTTTGGTTTTTTTTTTTTTTTTGCATTTGTTTATTTTGGTTTTTGTTGCCCTGGGAAGACAAATGGAAAAAAAATATTGCTACAGTGTCAAAAAGTGTACTTATTTCCTGCTTTCTTCTAGGAGTTTTTGACTTCTGCTTTTACATTTGTCTTCAATTTATTTTGACTTTATTTCTGTATATGGTGTGAGAAAGTTGTCCAATTTCATTCTTTTACATGTAGCTGCCCAGTTTTCCCAGCACCATTTATAGAAGAGACTGTCTTTCCCTCACTGAATATTCTTACCTTCTTTGGGATAGATTAATTGACCAGCTAAGCATGGGTTTATATCTGTTATCTCTATTCTGTTCTAGTAACTTGATCTATGTATTTTGTTTCTGTCCCAGTACCATACTTTTTGATTACTATAGCTTTGTAGGATAACTTAAAATCAGGGTGTGTGAATATTGCCAACTTCATTTTTCTTTCTCAAGATTTTTTTGGCTACTTGGGGTCTTTCCTAGTTCCATACAAATTTTAGGATTATTTGCTCTGGTTCTGTGAAAAATGCCATTGATATTCTGATAGAGATTGCACTGAATCTGTAAATTGCTTTGGGTAGTATGGACAGTTTAACAATATTAATTTCCAACCAATGAGCACAGAATATTTTGCTATTTGTTTGTGTCATCTTCAATTTCTTTTCTCAATGGCTAATCAGTTTCAGAGTACAGGCTTTTTAATTCCTTGGTTAAACTTATTCCTAGTTATTATTCTCGATACAACTGGAAATGGTATTGCTTGCTTGCTTGCTTGCTTTTTTTCTCTTTAGAGACACACCTGGAGCATATAGAAGCTCCCAGGCTAGGGGTTCAATCAGAGCTACAGCTGCTGGCCTACGCCATAGCCACAGCAACACAGGATCTGAGCCACATCTGTGAGCAACATGACAGCTCACAGCAATGCCAGATCCCGACCCACTGAGCAAGGCCAAGGATTGAACGTGCATCCTCATGGATACTAGTAGGAATCATTTCTGCTGAACCACATACAACAGCAACTCCTGGTATTTTCTCAATTTCTCTTTCTGATAGTTTTTCTTTCATTTCTGATTTTATTTACGTGGGCCCTTTTTTGGTTTTTATCATGAGTCTGGCTAAAGGCTTACAAGTTTTATCTTTTCAAGCAACCAGCTGCTAGTTTCACTGATCCTTTTTTTGGCGGGGGGGGGGGGGGGGGGCAAGTTACCACTGTGGCTCAGTGTTAATGAACCAGACTAGTATCCATGAGGATGTGGGTTTAACCCCCGGCCTTGCTCAGTGGGTTAAGGATCTAGCATTGCTGTGAGCTGTGGTGTAGGTTGCAGATGTGGCTCGGTTCCAGCACTGCTGTGGCTGTGGTGTAGGCTGGAAGCTACAGCTCAGATTCAATCCCTAGCCTGGGAACTTCCATATGCCACAAGTGTGGCCCTAAAAAAGAAAGGGGAAAAAAAAACCTGGAAATGGTATTGTTTTCCTAATTTCTCTTTCTTATAGTTTTTCTTTTTAATTTCTGATTTTATTTACTTGGGACCTCTTTTTTTTTTTTTTTTGTCTTTTTGTCCTTTTAGGGCTACAGTTCTTTCATCTTTTCAAAGAACCAGCTGTTAGTTTCACTGATCTTTTTCTTTCTTTTAGTCTCTATTTCATTCATTTCCACTCTGATCCTTATTATTTCCTTCTTCCTACTAACATGGGCTTTTTTTTGGTTCTTTTTCTAGTTCCTTTAGATGTAAGGTTAGAATTTTTGAGTTTTTCCTGATTTTTTCTCTTTCTTAGATAAAATGGATCATTGGGCAACCAAATATGTAGATGAAAGGTGTTTCTCTTTATACAAGTATCACAGCTAGCTAATAAATAAAGAAGGAATTAAACAGTAATAGATTATTACCATTTTGCAACACATAATGTATTATAAAATCTAGACATCAATTATACATGGTGGGTGGCATCACAGAAGAGAGAGGGAGAGAGAGGCCCAGACACTTGATAAATTTAACACACAAATTTTAAACTTTTAAACACAAAAATGTGTCAAAATATAAACAACAAACTGCAAAAAAATTTGTAACATACATGCTGGAAAATAAAATAATTTCTTTGACATTCAAAAATTCTTAAAAATCAGTTTGAAAAAATTAAATACTCCAATAACAAACAGATGAAAACAAAAAGCATCAGTTCCCAGAAAAATAAATAAGGCTATTTATTTCAGCTTTGTTTTTAATAGGGAAGTCTTGGAAATAATTGGAATACATGTTCATCAGTGATAAAAAGGAAAAACAAGAAGATAGAGAGGAATGTAAAATTAAAATATGTGCACACTATTGTATATGGAATAGATGTTCAACAGGGACCTGCTATATAGCATAGAGAATGCTACCCAACATTCTGTGATAACCCATATGGGAAAAGAATCTAGAAAAGAATGGATATGTGCATGTATAACTGAATCACTTTGTTGTACAGCAGAAATTACTGCAACATTGTAAATCAATTGTACCTCAATAAAGTTTTAAAAAATGAGGAAAAGAGGCATATCAACCAACCACAATGTGTGGACATTATTCAAATGATGACTCAAATGAAAATATTTTTAAAAAAGAAATGATATTTATGAAACAATTGGAAAGTTGAACACTGACTGAATATTTGAAAATAAGGAATTAGTGTTAATTTTTTTATCTGATGTTTATGTTTTAAAAAGTCCTTATATTTCAGAGAGTCATACTGAAATATTTATGGATGAAATGATATGATATCTTAAATTTCCTCCAAAATAAATAAGGGAGAGAGAAGTGAGCCATGAATGGGCCATGAATGGCCATAAGTTGATAGCATGGCTGGAGTTGGGTGCTGAGTACACACAGATTCATAAAATTATTCTGTATACTTTATTGTATCAAATTCTCATGATAAAATGGAGTTTTTAATTTTGTAGGAAAAAAAGAATAAGCCACAAGAAGAGACAGTATAGCTTGATTTTTAGCAACACAGGTTTCAGAGTCCACTGCCTAAATTCAAATTTTAGCTCCATGGAGCAAATACCTGAGAAAAGACTTTCTCGTTTTTCTGATCTGTAATAATACCCATTTCATTGGATTGTCCTGAAGATGACCTTGAGATAACACCCTAAAATTGGCAGACAGAATGCCATTGACTTTAGTTCAGAAAATCATAACATAGATGCAATTCTTCCTATTATGTATAGTATTAGTTCTAAATTGTTCCCACACCCTCTCTATCAGCATTAGTAATCAGAATTCCAGAACAAGAGTACTATTTTGAAAATTCCACACAGAGACTCTAGTATGCTTGCCACAGAGGGTCATGATCCTTCAGAATATGTTTCTTAGAGACATCCACATCACAAGAAGCCAACAGCCAGCACCAACTTGCCAATCATGTGAGTGAGCCAACTTGGAAGTACATCTTCCAGCCCTAGTTATGTCTTCACATGGCTGCTACCTCAGTTGGCAACTGACTCAACCTGATTAGAAACCGTGACCCAGAACAGCTAAGACACACCTGAATTCCTGACCAGCAAAAATAAAAAATGCTACAAGTGATAATAAATGTCATATAAAGCCACTAAAGTTTGGAACAATTTGTTATACAGTAATGGATAACTAATAAGATATATAAAGATATGTGAACATTAAGATTCACTGGTAAATATAAATTCAGCTATAAAATGCTATTCTAGTTTGCATAATTCTCAGAAAAAAAAATGTTCTGGAATGAACTTCAGAGAAGTTCCTTTACAAAATCAGCGGTGGTCATGGTTAATATATGGACCAATTAACACAGATAAAGGACTGGTTAAAAAAAAATGCTTTTCTTTCTTGGGATATATTATTTATTCACTTGTCTAAAAACAAAGTATGCTTTCTGAAAAATAAACATCTGATTAAAAATTATCTAATGTAAAGCATAAGATGTAATATAAATTGTTAGCAACAAACTGCTCCTCATAGCATGTATAATTTTGGTTTGTGGTCAATTTTTTTTTTCTCAAGTGATCTTAGTATTCTTGTTGGAACCATCTGGCAATACTATTTCCAAACATGCATTGGAAGTTCCAATATGGAACTTTGCATGGAGCTATGCAAATAAGGTCAGGGATAGTTAGAGCTATAAACTATAATTGACAAAGACTTCAGTTGAACAGAAGGTCTTCTATTTGCCAAGTACTGTGCTAGATGCTTGAAACGGAAAACTCAGTTAAGTATGAATTTTTAAAAACTCAAAGAGTCGGAGAACTCTTTAAGTATTAAAGGCATTGATGCAGGGGATTAATCAATTCAAAAATAATGGAAGGCAAACCAAAATGAAGATCCTGGGCCACAAAGAACTAAGATGCTGGCAGAAGAAAGGGGGCTGACCAAGAGTAAGGTGACTTCCCTGCTGAAGAAAGACTGTAAGTTCAGTTAACACCTTCACGATGCTTGTCAGTTTTAGATTTTTCTCTAATATGATTACGATATTAATTATTGAGTAAACTCAGTTTTCAACTCTCATGTCATGGGGTGTCAACTCTCATGTCTATTATTCTCACTATTTCTGATAACCATATAAATTGCACTTGTAAAACATTTATACAGAAATATGTATGTCACACTGCAGTTAATTTTTTAAACCTTTAGAACTAAAAAAAAAAGTATTTATTTATTTATTCTTGCTTTTTAGGGCTGCACCCATGGCTTATGGAAGTTCTCAGGCTAGGGGTCGAATCAGAGCTACAGCTGCTGGCCTATGCCACAGCCACAGCACCAGGGAATCAAAGCCACATCTGCGGCCAACACTGCAGGTCATGGCAATGCCGGATCCCTGACCCAGAACAAGGCCAAGGACTGAATCCACATCCTCATGGACACTAGTTGGATTTGTTTCCAATGCACCGCAATGGGAACTCCCTAAAAAAATTTTAAAAGAACTATTTTATAGATGTATATACCCTAAGCCTACTCATTTTCCTTCTAAGAAGATACTTTAAAGAAAGATTTTGGGTGTTCCCGACATGACTCAGCAGTAATGAACCCAACTAGGATACATGAGTATGTGGGTTTGATCCCTAGCCTCACTCAGTGGGTTAAGGATCCAGCATTGCCATGAGCTGTGGTGTAGGCCACAGTCTCAGCTCGGATCTGGCACTGCTGTGGCTGTGGTGTAGACCAGGAGCTGCAGCTCCAATTGGACCTCTAGCCTGGGAATTTCCATATTCCTTAGGTGCAGCCCTAAAAAGCAAAAAAATTAAAGTTTTGCATATACATAGAAGAAGATGTAGACAATATATTTGCTGCATTGTTTATAACAGGTAATACTGGAAAGTTTAAGGGAAGATTAAAATACAGTTTCTTTCATTGCTTTTTATTTTTAGGTTTGCCTAGCTGTTGCTTGTTTATTTTTCAAATTGTCTTTAGATCCAATTTGTCTAGCTCTAGGGGAAAAGTTCATTGGTATCTTTATTGGTCTTGCTATAAATGTATATACTAACTGGAGAAAGTTGACATTTCTATGAGATTATGGCATTCTATCCAAGAGCAAAGAATATCTTTCCATTAGTTTAAGTTTTCTATTTTTTTTTCCCTTTCATATAGTTTGCAGGGCCATCCTTCTCTTATTCTTAGATCATTGATATGGGTGGGGTTGAGCCTAATCTGACTGCAGGGGGAAAATGGGCACATGGTCCAGGTTCTACCCATCAGAGTAAATGCTGGGTTCAGGAATGGTTATAATGGCCTGACCTGGACCAGTAAGCATCAGCTGGAGAACTATTTATTTATATATTAAGGGAAGAGAGATACTCTGTTGTTGTTGCTGACGTGGTAAAATGCAAGGCTTCAGTTGTTTGGAAAGAGTCTAAGAACAAAGCCAACACCAAGAAAAGAACAAGTCAAGGGATGAAGGGTGTCAAGTGCCTGACAAGAATCCTCATACAACAGCATCCAGCCTTGCCTGATCTACCTTGGAGTCAATACATTCATTTTCTTTAAGACAGCTGAAGTTTAATTTTTGTTACCTGTGACTGAAAAAACCAAAATGACTAATAAATTTTTGTGTGTGTCTATTTTAGGGCCTCACCCACAGTATATAGAGTTTCCCAGGCTATCAGAGCTACAGCTGCCAGCCTAAGCCACAGCAATGCTAGATCCCAGCCATGTCTGCGACCTACACCACAGCTCAAGACAATGCTGGATCCTTAACCCACTGAGTGAGGCCAGGGATTGAACCTGTGTCCTCATGGATACTAGTCAGATTCATTTCTGCTGAGACACAAGGGGAACTCCTAATAAACTTTTTTTTTTTTATTATACATGGAATTCCATGTAGAGTATGATTCCATTATCATCAAAACATTTCTGTCTTCTACCTTGGTCACTCACTTTATCTGGATCAAAGTCTTGAAGTAGGGAAAGGACAAAGTAGGAAATGTCCAAGCCCCTTTCCCCTAAAAAGAGTCCAGATGAGCAGTCCACATACATCACTTTCTCTGAAAACTCTTTTGTCTCTATAGCTGGCCAAGAGGGTCTTTGCTTAGAGACATGTGGTTAAACTTATAATAAAGATTTCAGCTCAGGAAGAAATAGCCTTTTTGGACCTGGTCCTCTCCAGCCACAAGACACCATTTCATGTATAAAACTCCTGATAACAATGAGTCTGATTTGTCTCTTTTATATTTAACATAAAAAGCAGCCTTCTGGTTATCATTTAACAAAGTGCAGATATGCTTTGTAACCAATTAAACACATATAAAGGACAGAAGATATAGACCTGGAGCTACTGTTTCTAATCAGTTTAAATATATGCAACCAATAGCTATATCTTCAATATACCTGTCTTTGTTTTACATATTCCGCTGCTTATGATTTGCACCACAAAACACAAAGAGCCCAGCAATACAAGAAACCCAGCAAATGTGCAGACAGCAATTCCCAGCAGGGGCCTCAGCCTCTCACAGCATGAGGCTCTGCCTCTCAGTGATGTGAAAAGCCTGTCACAGACTGACTTTCCAGCTGATGCTGCAGCCTTCTTACATTCTGGATAAGCAATTTCTATACTGTTATTTTCTCACATGAATTTCACAAATGGTTCATATCAATTTGGCACAACCTAGTCATCTGAAATTTCCAAAGAAATGACATTTCTATCCCTGGAAAGATGAAATAAATGTGTAAATGTATTTGAGGATTTTGCTTTAAATATTATGCTACATATTCCAGTTATTGTATCTTGGCAATCTAACCTTGTTTCTCTTTATACATTCTAGATTATATAACATATACTCTCTTAAAAATGTATCAGGATCTCTAGAAAACTGTTACTTCCATCCATTCCTCCTATCTTAAATTATTAAGGATTTATCATATACTCAGTGCTTTAAATTCTGCACTAGAATTCTTCCTTCCATTTCTCTTCCTTCACCCCCTCTTCATTCTCTCCTTCTTGTCGTTCCTTCTTATTGAGCAAGTTCCTTTACTAGGGCCTGGATTAATGTTCCATATGTATGCCCTTGGCCCAATCCCATCACTGGCCTTCACTACTGTATGCACACCTGTGGGGATACCTGCAATCATACAAGTGCGCACTGGCAGCCAAAGCCCCCACAGCTACTGGCATGCCCACAGTTGGCCTGAGCACTTGCTATTGGCCCTGACCCCAACCACTATGTATATGTCTGCATCCAGCCTCTCCACTATACAGGCACCTAAAGTCAGCCCCCACAGTCAAGTGTTATGAACACCAGTAGTGCTGACCTACCACTGCTGCCCTACCCTAGTAACTGGACTCAGCTCATTAAAAGCATCATAAGCTAGCATCAAGTAGGATTCATCCCTGGGATACAAGAATGGTTCAACATTTGCAAATCAATAAATGTCATATATCATATTTACAGAGTGAAAGAAAAAAAATTAATAGAAAAAATCATGATCATCTCAATAGATGCAAAAAATTACTCAACAAAATCCAACATCCTTTCATAATAAAAAATCTCAACAAAGTGGTTATAAAGGGAACATACTTAACAAAAAAGAGGCCACATATGACAAGCCCACAACTAACATCGTACTCAATGGTGAAAGGCTGAATGCTTTCCCTCTAAGATCAGGAATATGACAAGAGTGTCTGCTACCATTACTCCTATTCAACACAGTACTGGAAGTCCTAGCCAAAGCAATTAACCAAAAAAAGGAAATAAAAGGCCCAAATCAGAAAGGAAAAAAAGTAAAATTGTCTCTGTTTGCTGATGACGTAAGTATAAAATACTAAGGATACCACCAAAAAGCTGTTAGAACTATTAAATGAATTCAGTGACGTTTCAAGATACAAAGTCAACATACAGAAATCAGTTGCATTTCTATACGCTAACAATAAACTATCTGAAAATGAAATAAAGAAAGCAATTTCAGTCACAATAGCATCAAAAACAGTAAAATAATTATGAATAAATTTAACCAAAGAAGTGAAAGATTGGGAGCTCCCTTTGTGACTCAAAGGTTTATGAACCCGACTGGGACCCATGAGGATGCGGGTTTGATCCCTGGCCTCGCTCAGTGGGTTAAGGACCTGGCATTGCTGTGAGCTGTGGTGTAGGTCGCAGATGCAGCTTGGATCCGATGTTGCTGTGGCTGTGACGAAGGCTGGCAGCTGTAGCTCCAATTTGACCCCTAGCCTGGGAACTTCCATGTGCTGCAGGTGAGGCCCTAAAAAGAGGGGAAAAAAAAAAAGAAGTAAAAGATCTAGACACCAAAAACTATAAGACACATCCATGTTCATGGATTAGAAGAGTTAGCATTGTTAAAATGTCTCTACTACCCAAAGAAATCTATAGATTCACTGCAATCCCTATCAGAATTTCAAAGGCATTTTTTTCACAGAAATAGGAAAGCATAATCCTAAACATTATACGATATCGCAAAAAACAAAGCATTCTGGAGAAAGAAGAACAAACTCAGAAGCACTATGTTTCCTGATTTCAAACTATATTATAAAACTATAGTATCAAAATATGATACTGGCATAAAAACATATACATTGATTAAAGGAACAGAATTGAGAGCTTGGAAATAAACTCATGTACATATAGTCAACTAATGTTCAAAAAGCAGTCAAGAATACTCAATGGTGTCTTCAATATATGGCACTGGGAAGCAAGATATTCATATTCAAAAGAATGAAATTGGACCCCTATCTTATTCCTCTCACATAAAAAATAACTTGAATTAGATTCAGGACTTAAACATAAGACCTGAAATGTGAAACATAAACTCCTAGAAGAAAACATAGGGAAAAAACTCAATATTGGTCTTGGCAAGTATTTTTTTGGATATGACACCAAAAGAATAAACAACAAAAGAAAATATCAACAAGTGATTCCACATAAAACTAGAAAGCTTCTGGAGCTCCCGTCATTGCACAGTGGAAACAAATCTGACTAGGAACCATGAGGTTGCAGGTTCAATTCCTGGCCTCGCTCAGTGGGTTAAGGGTCTGGCACTGCGGTGAGCTGTGGTATAGGTTGCAGACCTGGCTTGGATCTGGCATTGCTGTGGCTGTGGCGTAGGCCGACAGCCACAGCTCCGATTAGACCCCTAGCCTGAGAACCTCCATATGCCACAAGTGCAGCCCTAAAAAGACAAAAGACAAACAAAACAAAAACTAGAAAGCTTCTGCACAGCAAAAGAAGCAATTGAAAAAATGAAAAGCAACCTAAGGAATGGGAGAAACTATTTACAAACTATATATGATAAGGAGTTAATATCCATATCTATATCTATATCATATAACTTGATCGCAACCCCCCCACCCAAATAATCTAATGAAAAATGGGCAACAGACCTGAATAGATATTTTTTCAAAGAACACTTTCAAATGGCCTATAGGTACATGAAAAGATGTTCAACATCACCTATCATCAGGGAAATACAAATCAAAGCCAGAATGAGATATCTCCTCATACCTGTTAGAAAGACTATTATCGAAGAGACAAGAATCAAGTGTTGATGAGGACTCAGAGGAAAGAGAACCCTTGTGTACTCTTAGTGGCAATGTAAATTGGTATAGCCACCATGGAAAACAGTATGGAAGTTCCTCAAAAAATTAAAAACAGAACTACCATGTGACCCAGCAGCCCTATGTCTGGTTACATAGACAAAGGAAATAAAATTATTATCTTGGAGAGTTATCTACATTCCCATGTTTATTGCAACATCATTCACAATAGCCAAGACATGGAAATATTATTCAGCCATAAAAAAGGATATTCTACCATTTGCAGCAACATAGATGGAACCTGAGGGCATTATGCTAAGTGAAATATGTTAGTCAGAGAAAGAAAAATACTGTATGATCTCACTTACATGTGGAATCTTAAAAAGCCAAATTCATAGAAGGTGAGAGTGGTTCCCAAGGACTGGGGCAAGGGGTGGGGTGAGGGAAATAAAGAGATGTTGGTCAAAGGACACAAATCTCCAGTTATAAGAGGAATAAGTTCCAGGGATCTGATGCACAGCATGGTGACTACAGTTAAACAATACCGTATTTTATACTTGAAAGGTATCAGACAAGTAGATTTTAAATGTTCTCACAACAGCAACCAAATGATAATTACATGAGGTGAAAGATGTGACTAACTTCATTGTGGTAAACATTTCACAATATATATGGCTATTAAATCATCACAGTATACACCTTAAACTCACATAATGGGTCAACTCTATCACAATAAAACTGGTGGTGAGAATGGAAAGAAGGAGAAATGCTAAAAAGGACAGAAGTTTAAGAGAGCAGAGTGATCAGCATTGAACCCATCAGAAGACACCCTCAGTGTATATCATGCACACTCTCACAGTCCTCGCTGCCCTGAGCCCACACTTAGGGACAGTCCCAGCTGCCTCACCACCACTTCTGGCAGTGTCTAATACTAGGTATTAAGGCAGTGCCATCAGCAAGGAAAACCGACTATCATTGATGGGCAATGTGGACACTGCCATAGGCACTGATGTTTGGGGCTCTTGTGGCAGCAGAAACTATAGTCTGTAGGGTCTAGAGTGAACTATTTCCCAGTACTCATCGTCAGAACCTGAGAAGGGCCAAACTGTGCCTGTATTATGAATCGTTATTATCCCAGCATCTAACACCATACCTGACACATAGCAGGCATACACTGAATATTTATGAGATGAGTAAATAAACAGATGAAGACTGAATGAATGAGCAAACTAGAAAATATCAGAGTCACTAGATATACATTTCCAACTATGGGAACAAACTTCAAAGATTGTCTTTAAAAATATACATGAAGGGAAAGGTCATGAACACTTAAAACTCCAATCAAGGTGACTGAGAGCGGTTTCAAGGAGGCAGAACTGGTATTTAACCGTAAGTAGAATTCTTTTTTTTTTTTTTTTTTTGTCTTTTTGCTATTTCTTTGGGCCGCTCCCGCGGCATATGGAGGTTCCCAGGCTAGGGGCTGAATCGGAGCTGTAGCCACTAGCCTACGCCAGAGCCACAGCAACGCGGGATCCGAGCCGCGTCTGCAACCTACACCACAGCTCACGGCAACGCCGGATCGTTAACCCACTGAGCAAGGGCAGGGACCGAACCCGCAACCTCATGGTTCCTAGTCGGATTCGTTAACCACTGCGCCACAACGGGAACTCCCGTAAGTAGAATTCTAATCAAGTACATCAGACTCATGTTTGAAAGAAAAAACACATGAATGGAAGATGATCATCCATATGAGCAGGGGAAAGAAAAACAGGATCCCAGAGGAAGAAAATGTTTATAAATAACTATGGAAGTAGTTACCTAGAAGAAAAGGAATTCCAACTGAACACTACAATTTTGAATTTCTTGGCAACATTATCCCTAGAGTACCTCAATCTGTTCCAGCTGGGGGATACTTCTTGAATCAAATCACTCCTAATATTTGGATTCCTCACGCACTTATCTTATGCCAATCCAGGCATTCTCATTTCTTGACAGTTATAATGCTTCCTAAAATTTGACAAATTCATGCATAGGAGATAGGCCTCTGAGAGCTGGGTTAATGATGCTATCTCAGGGTACGGGCAAAAGGAAATTTCTGAGCTGCAGGGCTGAGATCTAGCTATGCCCTGATGGTAGTGAAACTTCCAGAGTGAGTGTCACCAGATGTGGAAAGTGGTTGGTGGCTGGCTAGTCTTCTGCAAGTGACTTCCCTTCTTTGCCCAGTGCCTTTGCCAATGTCACCTGTCCCCCCCAGAAAGCCAGAGGAGGACAGAAGGAAAATGGTGAACACCACTGAGCAATCAGTGGTTTGTAATAAACAAAAGAAACACCCTGGAGACACCCAGAAATGTATAAAGAATTTTTAAATCTCTAGATTTTTCTAAAGAGAAAATAGAAGCAGAACCAGAGAAAATCCATGACTCCATAATTTAATGGGCCAATATCTCTGGGAAACTTAGTTTGCACCATCTCTAAAATTCAAAGTCACTTACTATTTGTTTCTGTGCATCTCACCAAGTTAACACTTACCTCCAAATTACCAAGTTCACCTTGTGCATTGATTATCTTGGTGCCTCTGAAACATTTGACAAAGGAGATTGCCGCCCTAAATGGAAACTTTTTCTCAATAGCACAAAGATGGGACAACATGCTGCCTCTCTCCCTGTCTCTTCAGTGGCTCCTTCACTAATTCCAATTTTTCCTCCTTCAGCTAACTGGAGTTTGGGTCTTCAGATCTTGACTCTCTATCTTTACTGCTAGTGAGTCCTGGCCCAGTCAGACTGCCCCAACCACACTCACCCAATATTTATCTATTGAGCAGCTCCAGTGCGATATGCTATTTTCTTCCTAATTGTGACTCAAGCCCAGCCCTGACTGGTGTATGGAACATTAGACGCATGCCTTTAGCAGCACTTCTGGACATCTATGTGCTGATGGCCTACCTTCACCTCCAGCAAAGCAGAGAAAAACATTTGTACTTTCTATTGCAAGTAACAGGGTATGAAAATCAAAATAGCCTAAATATAAATGAAAATAATTTGTTCAAGCTCAGGAATAGAGTGAATTTCAAGATTTGGTTTCTTTTCTCTCTCTGTCTCAGTTCTGCCCTCTTCCACGGGTTGCATTAATACTCAGGCAGGCTACTAGTCTTAGCACCATCTTCTTAGAAACCTCCACACCATGATATCCAAGTGGAAGAAGATGCAAATGTGCAGACTGAAGCCCCACCCCTGCTCCCCAAAAAAGTCAGAGGTCCAAGTAAACCACTATCTTGTATACCCGTAGAGGCCACAGGAGCAAAAATATAGAAGGCTTGATGCCAAGCATGCTTGTACAAGTTATTAGACTACATTCTACTGTCTAGAACTTGTTTCAATGAATCTAGAACTTCCATAACCATCCAGTTTCCACAGCCACCTCTGAGAGGTCCACCTTGTTCATACCAAAAGAGTCTCTCTTGGTCCTGAGACTTTCTGGACTGGATATATCCTCAGCTATGGCTGAGCGTAACACGTATACAATAAATCATCTCTTTTGTTGCCTTAAAAGAAATCGTTAGATGGACCTTCTCATGGTAAATGGTTGCACTTGTTCTAGGACTCAAACATACATCTCAGATTATAGGAGAAGAGGGCCTCTCTTTATAGCCACTTAACAGTATAGCTTTATTCTGACTGATGAATTGGGGTCAGCATCTACCCCTGAATGCTTTGAGCTACTGGTTTAGGCCACAGCCCTAGGCTCATTTCTGAACCAGTTACTAGGGCAAGTGACGTGATTATTATGGTTAGTCTAGACCAAGCAGAGCTTTCTCTGGAGTAAGAGGTATTATCAGTCTCACCAAGAATGGCTGCTAAATAATGGAGCGGAATGAGTGTCAGAAAGGCAACCAATAGTTTCAGCTACATCTTGTCTACTTGGGAGCCATAGAAAAAGAAAAATTCTGTGCAGTCAAGTTTCCAGACAGCTAAGGGTTCACTTCACTTCTTATATATATTAATTGGTTTGAATGACATGGTTCAAAAATGTGTTCTTTATATCTTTTATTATTAATGTAAGTATACTAAACATAAATTAACCATTTAATGATGATTTGAGGTCATCGTGCTATAAATTTCTTATTTTACCAATTACAATAGAGGGATTGACCCCAGGAGTTACTGAGCTGTGCATGGCTATGGCCCATTAAATGATCCAGAATACTACGCACTTTAACAAATTGTATCTACTTTTTATGACTTTTCCTTCTCTTCCCTTTCTTTAAATTGCTACTTCTAATCTGCAGTGGAATTGGGAACCACATAATGAAGCTTTTAAAATTGTGTATAAATTAAAAGTAAAAAAAGAAATTGCCTAGGTGGAAATATGCCAACATGCAAACCATGGTTGCCTCTGGGTAGGGGCATTAATTTGTTTTTACTCATCTTTGTTTTCTCATTATTTTTTTCTATAATAGTTAAGAGTAACTTTTATGATCACACACACACACACACACACACACACACACACACACACACCACACCACATACATCACATACACACATACAAAACTAAACAAAGTAAATGGGATTTGAATGGTGTCTTAAAATTCCCTAAGTGGAAAAATGTCCCAGCTATTAATTCTTGCAGCCTGTGACAAATCTTCTAACAGATTTAAGGCCTTGTTACTGAATCTCTGTTGCCTTGTATGTTCTGAGTCAGGGAGTGTATATGCTTGAAAAGAAGAGATCATAGAAAAGTCAAAACATACCAGGGGGAAGGTCAGCTACCCACCTACCATGAGGCTTGGCCCTAGTAGCTTACCACCAGGCACAGACTGGCCCTCTGCCGTACAGATGGGAACCTAGCTTTGCCTGTGCCTCAGGGTTAGGCAGTTCATGAGGATGATGACTCAACACTGTTTAAACATAATTAGAAGGTATGCTTCTTACCCAGAATACCAATTTAATGACAGACAATGAAAAAGGACCTGCTACTCAAAAGGAAGTTTTAACCTAGCATAGAAACCATATGGGGAGCAAAATTATATTTAGAAGGCTGATTGGTTAGCATAAAATTAGAACAAACTATGAAGTACCATCAGGTTAAAATAGCCTAATACACCCATCCTTCAACATGCTAGGTCACCTCTGCCAATCATACCAGACTGTCTGAGGCCTCGACCACTCCAAACAGTGCTTTTGGGGCACTGCCAAGCTTTGTCTCCATGACTCACCATTTTATTTACTTCAATACCAAACAACCCTCTTTCTACTGAGCCATTCTTTTGGCTGAGTTAATACAGTCATAGGCTGTAGATAAAGATTATCACTCTTAAAGTCACTTGTCATACTTCTCTTTACAGGTCTAGGAGAACAGTTTTCAACTTCATGGTCTGGTCCCCTCCCACTCCACATACTACACTCAACTTTTAAGAGAACTGAAATTCAAACTTAAAAGGGTTCAAATAGATATGAAACTAACTCATTATCTTCCCCACAACTCCTCCACTAAGCCAAATCAGTTCCCCAAACTAACTTAGCTTTTTAAAAAATTAATTAACAGCTCATCTTTGACTCTTTTCTCTCTGTTGCTCCTTATTCTTGAGGTGGCCAAGTCTTGTTTATGCCTCCTTCTCAGTGTTTCCCCATCCATTATTTTCTTTCCCATTGCCCCACTTTTTTTTTTTTCCTTTTTAGAGCTGCACCTGAAGCACATGGAAGTGCCCAAGCTAGGAGTCAAATCAGAGCTGCAACTGCTGGCCTAAGTCACAGCAACACCTGATCTAAGCCACATCCATGACCTACACTGCAGCTTGCAGCAACACTAGATCCTTAACCCACTGAGTGAAGCCAGGTATTAAGCCCTTATCCTCACAGACATTGTGTCAGGTTCTTAACTCACTTAGCCCCAACAGGAACTCTGCCCCAGTTTTTTTTTTTTTAAATCTCAACCTAAATTATTACAATAGTTGCCTCCTTAGCACAGTAGGGAGCAGGTCAGTCTCATAAATTACTGCAATAGTCTAGTAATTCCTTTCCTTGCCCTCTGTCTCCTCTCACCTGCATATTATTGCCCTATTAATCTTCTAGAAACTTTCTCAAAATATTTAAGGACTCCTCATTACACAAAGAATGAAGTGCAAATGCTTTGGACCAGTGCTCAAAGCCCTCCCAAGTTTGGTCTTCATATTCTGCTTGGCTTCACTTTCCATAACCTTTCAATAGGGATCTTCTATTTAAGCTTTTGTACTCTCAGTGTGGACAAATGAAAAAGTTAAACATAAACAATGCCTGTGTTTTGTAATGTAAACCTATTTGCATTGACAACTTCAGACAAGCATCGCATAACTTGCAATGACTTATGACCTTCTATCATTCAGAAATATCCTGGAACAAAAATGTCTCTGACATTTAATGTGATAGAAACTCTGCTTATTTCTCAGGCAGGATGTGACCTTGAGGGACATAATGTGATTTGTCAAGTTTGGTCACCTTTAAGAACCCAACACAAAGTGATTTGAGCAATAAAGGGAATATTTTGACTCACGTAACTCAAAACAGGACATAGCAACATTCAAGTGTTCAAACATGGTCATCAGGAAACATCCCCACATCTCAGCTCTGCATCTCTTCAAGCTTTATTCCCCAGTAGACTTTTTTCCAGAGATGAGCAACTGGAACAGCAGCTCCAGTCAGCAACACCAGTAAAAATATGGTGTCACTTTCCCAATAGTATCAATAAACATCCTAAAGTGGATTCTTATTGGCCCAGCTCAAGACATATGCTCATTACTGAACCAGTTACTGTGGCAGGGGGACACTGTCTGAATTATCCAGGACTGTCTCCCATACTCCTGCTCCCTGCTGAGGCCAGAGGATGGGGTCAGCTCCACCGAACCACATGGACTGAGAATGTAGGAAAGGTGGTTCTCCCAAAGGAAATAATAGCTATGCTAGTGAATGTTTTCCTATGCACCCAACACTGGCCCATGCACACTACAGATGTTATTTAATTTAATATAGAATTCTAGGATGAAGTGATATTATCTCTACCTTTGAGCTGAAGAAATAAAGCTGCTAAGTGACTTAGACAAGATTTCAGAGCTAATAAGAGGCAAAATCAGAAGTCAGCCTTCAAAGTCTTCACTACTATTAGTTACTTTCCTCAGCAGTCTCTGTGGCACATAGTCCCATGAATTTATTCTCCAAAAATTATGACAGGTGAGAAAAGACATACATCCCAGGAGGTTATTTATAAATATTTGTCCACTGAACTCAAGTGTGAAATAAAGCTTCAATAAATTATGTCAACCTACATATGTCCCCTCATTATCAGTAAATATATACTAAGTTCCTACTTTATAAAATGATAAAAGATTAATGACTTTTTTGGTAAGGCTGTGAAATTACAATTTTGTTCAAACCAGCTGTCTAAACTACAGAAGCATCCACAGTCAAGGTTAATCAAACACACTAAGGCCTTGTGCATTGTTTCATATCTATCACCATGTCAGTTTACCATTTAGGAAAAAGTTGAATACTTAATCTGTGCACTCACTTAAAATAAATCTTCATATACTATAGCTGTCTTCTACCAGGCCAAAAAGAGCTCTAGGCCTAATTATTTAACCTTGGTGACACTGGACACTGGACCATTACATCAGAGGGGAAAGTAAGTGGCCTGGGAGCCCACAGAGCTGCTAGTTTTAATCACTGCACCCCAGAGTGGGAAGCTTCTGTTTGTACTCAGAAGACTTTGCTCTGCCCTCATCCTCAAGCCAGGACAAAAGAGGGGACAGGACAGCAACAGCCTGAAGCTAAAGAAGAGCTTAGACCACTACAAGGATAGCTGGAAAAGTAGCCATACTGGTCTAGTTTCTGACAGCTGCCTGGACTAGGTAGGAGGAGGGGGAAAACTCAATACACAGAACTGTGTAACACATAGAAAAATCAATTAATTCATAATCAGTCTCTCTCTCTCTTTTTTAAATCATGCCTCTATTTCTCATTATCCCTAGGAATGTATCCTTAGCAAATACAGCCCTAAAACACTCCTGAAAAGCACAAGGAGAAGCTCATTTGCACAAGAGTAATGATTTAGTCCTGTGAACTTTTAATTTGCATAATCCCCTTGCCTTTTCCCCCTTTGAAAAGGTTTTTGATTTTTTTTTTCCTGCAAATGTCGTGGGTTGGAGAAAAGAATTAAGCAAGCATTAAAATTCTCACTCCTGTGTTCACAGCTATTACATTAATCTTCAAGATTTTTCTCTCCTGTTTATTAAAAATCAGTGACTTACCCAACTTTACACATAAATCCACATCAAAGTTAATTAGAATCTTGGTATCTAATGTTTGTTTCTTCCTTTTTTAATTCCTAGAAGCTTGAAGCAAAGCACAGTGTATGATAATGGAAGAAAGGAAGAGAGAAGCCAGTGGACTAACCTGCCCAAGATTCACGGGCAGTGTTTTTCAGGGCAGGATTCTGAACTGGGCCCAAGTCCACTTCCTAAAAGAAGAACTAGGCTGCTAAGTGGCCTTGCTGATAGGTCAACCTCCTCTGGAACTGCCATGAGCCCTGACATCAATCTGAAAGGGGAAAGATGGAGGTAAGAATTTAACGGAGGACACAGCCCTGCTCGCTGACATCTTTTTCTCTCCCTCCTTTATAATGAGGAAAAGCAGCCAATCATTCTTGTAAATTGACTTCTTCTCCTTTCTTCTGGTAAAATAAAATAATAATAAAAAAATAACCAAAAATCATGCAGCTTTGCAAAACTTCTACTGGAAGCAGGGAGGTTGGGGAGTGCAGGAGATAAGATGGCCTCAAGATAAGAATGATCATGCAGCAAGACATTTTTTGCTTTTGGTTTTCTCAAAGTGTACCTGGACACAAGATGTAGGAAGAGTTCATGAGTAGGACAGGAGATTCGATCTAACATACTTCTTAGTGAGAAGCTGACAGTACCTGTTTCAAGATTCTACTGCATATTGATTTTGCTTTAGGAAGTTTGTGTGGAAATTACATAAAACAAATTGAGAAAACCAGTATTTTTCCCAAACTGTTCTTAAAAAGTATTGGGAAATCTGCCAAAGCATTTCCTTATTTCAAAAAATTAGTTGTACGCTTATCATTCCAAAATCTAAAGAATATAGACAGGAAAGCCAAAACTCACACATATGTCCCTACTACAAGAAGCTTGACTCGCCCATAGATAAAAATTTTAGACCATAATAAATTTATTTCACAATACTGCATTTGCAGAGTTGTATATTCCATACTATATGTAAGGAGATAATTTGAAGTCCTAGAAAAACTTAAAACTAACAGAGATAACATTGAGCTTAACCCACAGTGGGAAGTGATCCTCCACCCAAGCATTCTCAGATCCCTCCCCAGCCCACTCCTCTGAGTGTGCATCTGCTTCCCCACTAAACCTTGAGCCCAAAAGTGAATATTCCACCAGCTGGCAACCCCCTGAATCCTCAAGTGAGTCCTGAGATGCAGGTGGGTAAAACCTGAGCTATGTCTGGCCACATGCATGAGGAATTTCAGCAATGTCTGCTGCCCTAACATGATAGCAGTTTAGTGCATCAGCACTTTCCCCTTATCTCTGCAGCTCTCTCCTTCCCTGGGATCCAGCCAGCACTGCAGAATCAAGGACATATTCTGGGAACAGTTTCTGCATTGTATTCAGAGCTTCCACCCTTAGCCCTGATGACTAAGACTTTGTTCTGAGTCACGTTCCACATGTTCAGATTCTTTTCTCCCAGTTTCTCACCCTTTCCCACCACCTTCCCCCTCAAAATGCAAGGATCAGGCAGCCCCACCAGCTTGCCTGGAACAGATGCTCCTGAGCCCCAGCTCAGTTCACTTCCCAGGAGGCTCTTCTGCTGCCAATGAACAAGAAATCCAGGCAAGCTGAAATCCCAGAAATATTGATAATTCCAAGGAAGAATCTAAAAAAAAAAAAAAAGAAAAAGGAAGGTAATAGGCAGAATCAAGGGCACTTTTAGTCCTAAAGAGAGGTGGCCAAAAGATTGCTTTGGATCAATGGGTGCTTCACGTCATTACACAGCATGAAGGGCTGGGGGCGGACACAGATGGCTCAAGTATGATAAGCAATTTATGATATTCACATTATCACATAAGACCAGGTAAACCACACTTGGGTTTTGCAATTTATACAGCCAAGTTCATGTCCTTGTGGCAACTCTATCACCTTTCTATACGTTACTGTTCAGTCCCTTTGAGATATGAAAAGGGTTATTTTCCGGCATCCCTTGGTCCTTCTCTCCCTAGATGCTACCTTTAAACTTCATCTTCACTTTTCAATGGTCATCTCATCCTGCTCTTAAGGAGCTATTGTTGTTTCACATGAAACAAAATGCTAAACATTGATTGACCCGTTCTCTGTGCAACACTAATTCAACACCTACAAATGAGACATGTTTTGATTCAATATATGTAATAGAAATCATACGGAGGAGTCATATTTTCTGCAGGGATAGGGTTTAAAGTCAGCATGTAAAATAAAACCATGTAATAGCTAAATTTGTCATTACCTTAAACTAATTTGGAATGCAGTATTTTGTGTATACAATCCTACTCAGTAAAATATATCACTTTCAAATGATTCCACTTAATATGAGACAGGGAAAATGTAATTTTCCAAATTTTTTAATTCTGTAAGAAAAGCGAGAGAGAAGTTGGCATTCTTCGCGGAGTTCTAAGAGGTAGCTGGTTTGCATTTAGAATGCATGTTATAGTAATAATAATTTAAAAAACCCAAAACAAAACCATGTCTTTAAGGGCTAGAATCCCACAGAGCAGCAAGATGCTCCTCTCTGAGAATCACATAAGAGCTGAGACAACAAAGGGGAGCACCAGTTGTTGGTGTCATGGTGGGTTCACTATTAAAACGAGTATTTTTGTCTTTCTCTCACTTTTATCTTGTTTTTATTGTTGTGTAGGCTGTCTTATTTGCTAAACCAAACACTTTTAGTTGATGTCCCATAAATTAAATGTGTATATGTATGAAATGCAACTGTAATATAAAGGAAAATAAGTACATCTGGTTGTTCCCCCAGCAATATTCACTTATTTGTGTGTTTAATCTAAATATGAAGTTTGGTGACTCCTTTTTATTGGGGGACTGAATCTCCTGTTGCCACTGCTGCACGTAAAAAGATGTCCATATAGGAGTTCTTGTCGTGGCACAGTGGTTAACGAAACCAACTAGGAACCATGAGGTTGTAGGTTCAATCCCTGGCCTTGTTCAGTGGGTTAAGGATCCGGCGTTGCCGTGAGCTGTGGTGTAGGTTGCAGACGTGGCTCGGATCCCATGTTGCTGTGGCTTTGGTGTAGGCGGGCAGCTGTAGCTCTGATTCGCGGAGGTTCCTAGCCTGGGAACCTCCATATGCCGCAGGAGCGGCCCTAGAAAAAGCAAAAAGACAAAAAAAAAAAAAAAAAAAAAAAAAGTCCATATACACAAACACATGTGCATGCTTGTGTCGTGTCACACACACATATGTGCCTACAAGGCCACCACTGAGGGGGTAAATGAAGCACTTCCCTCCAAAATCTCCAAGTCAAGGTTTCATCAATTTCCTCCAACTAGCTGTTAACCCGCTTGGCATGTACAACTCCTACCCCACCTTCACCATGTGGCCAGATGTCTCCCCTAATGTCCCTGTGCCCCTATAGGTACCTACATGGTACTCACAGTGCCCCTGGGGACACCGAGCTCCTCCAGGGCCCCATCAGCACCTGCCCCGGTCCAGGACCCTGCTGTATGCCACAGGCTTTGCTGCCCTCGCTGCAACCAGTATTTTTGCCATCGCCACCTTTCTGCCCCCAGCACCGCTGGTAGTCTCTACTGTTGCTGAATTTGCTGAGGCAGCTGATACTTCTGTTGCCACTCCCCTAGAAAAGCAAGAAAAGGAGGAAAACAAGACACTCTTAGGTACTAGTCAGTTCTCTCCTTCAAGAGTTCAAGGTCTGAATTCCTGGCTCATATGGAGTCTTGAAGATACTGCCTCAGGAGGGAAGGAAGGGGCCTTGTCAGCAGAAGGCATATTTCAGTTGGTTGATTATGGGAAAATCATTAACTTGAAATAATAACAACAACAAGCACTTATATTGTACTTAAAACACTCTAAGCACTGTTTTAAGTGCCTGACACACATTAACTCATTTAAGGCAATTATTTCGGCCCCTTTCAATGTGAAGAACATGTTGGCCCCTGCACTGGCCTCCTAGCCCCACCCCAAACTCTCCAACAGAAGGTAAATCCCTTTCTCTCCCATCAGGAGCCAGAGTGACAGTTCCATCTTCCCAGTCAGGGCTTATTCAGGCTGCATATGGTTGATACTGATTCTGAGCAGTCCTAGATTGCTAGATTACAATATAAAGGGAAGGCTTCCTAGGAAGAGAGAGTGTCAATTCACATTTTAAAACTTCTTTTATAATGAAAATGTGTAGGGAACATTCGTACATAAATGCATATGCGTTTATATATTCATCTCATATATATGTGATACACATGATATATAAAACAAGTGTTTCATATATATATATATATATGAGAAAAACATATATAAAAAGTAGAAAGAGGAGTATAACGAACCTTTATATACCAGTCCTAACGTCAACAATTATCAACATGTGAACAATAATATTTCATTTATACCCCCACCCACAGGAATATTTTGAAGCAAATTGCAGGCATCCTATTATTTCATCTATAAATATCTCAATACGTGTGCCAGTTATCAATTTAACTTTTCTCTGTGCCAAACCCACCCTGCTTTGTTCCAGTGTGTGATTCTGTAGCTGGACCTTAGAACCATTTCTCTTTTGCCAGCTGGCAAGATGTGAAGCTTTGTCGTTAGAAAACACTTGAGTGACACTAGAAGAGGAGAGGGCATCTTTTCCAGGCCCTACCGTGTTCTCCCCTGCTTGCTCTTGTAGTAGTAGGCAGCTCATGAGCTGCACCTCCCAGTGAGTTTCAGCAGTACCCAAATGTGTGGCTTCCCACTGAGTTCTGCTGGCATCTCAGCCATCCCACCAGTGAGTCTCATAGGTGCCCAGCTGGTGTCTTCTCATGATTGTATATATGTGTGTGTGCATACATCTATATGTAAAACATTTCCATGATTCTAAAGTTATAGCTACAAAAAATATTTAGTGTAGTCTCACTGCCACTCACGTCTCCTTTCTTTTCCTTTAATAAATCATTTTCCATTAATTGGTCAAATCTTCCATTAAAAAAAAAATTCACATTCCTTCCTCTTAAAAAAAAGTAGCACATTATATGTACTATTTTATACTTTGCTTTTTTCCACTTAACAAAATATCCTGAAATTCACTTCATAAATATAGAGACATATTGCAGTTGCTTAGTATTCCACTGAGTGAATGCACTGTATGATATTCAACCATCCCTGAATTGGTGGACATTTGAGCTGTCTCCAGTCTTCTGCTATTATAAGCAATACTTCAGTAAACATGTCTTTTCTTTTTTTTTTTTTTTTGTCAGAGTATCTTTCATATAATATCAGTTAGCTTTTGCTACCTATAGCACAATACCTCAAAACTTAGTGGCATAAAGCAACATCATCATTCATTAGCTCAAGATTCTGTAGGTCAGCAATTTGGGCAGGGCTCAGGCCTGTCCTTTCTTCTGCTGTTCTCACTCATGTGACTGAAGTCAGCCATCAACTCAGTTGGACTGGATAGTCCAAGGCAGACTCATTCGCATGTCCAAAGATTGGTCAAATGTCAGCCAAGATGCCATGAGTGGCCTCTCATCCTCCACTTGGCTAGCGAGCATGCATTTGTATGCTCCTGTGGCATTCTCATGGCTCTGAGCACATCAAGAGAGACCAAGCACCAGTGCACAAGCGCTTTTTAGTCTTCAGCTTCCATTAAGTTTGCCACTGTCCTAGGGTACTCAGACAAGCCCACTGTCCTGGGGTAGAGGGTGACTACCCAAAGATAAGCATACAGGCAGAAGTAGTCCAGCAGCCATTTGCAATTTGCCACAGCAATAGATCCCCAGAGACAAGGCTGTTAGGTCACAGCGCTAATTCAAATGTAACATTTCCAAATCCCTGCACTCCTTAACCACAGGGTCTGGACAGTCTGCCTTCACTCCCACTACAAATGAAATTGCCTGTGACTCAGAGTGCTACCAATAGAGTATGTTTTCAAACTCACATTTTTGTCAATCTAAAAGTGTGTTGTTATCTCAGTGCAATTTAATTTGCATCTCACAATATGAGAGAGGTTGAGCATTCTTTTCATGTGCTCAAGAGCCATTTGAATGTTTTTTTGTGAACTGCCTATATGTCTTGTCCATTTTTTCACAGAGTGATTGGTCTTCTCAACTTCCACAAGCCTATTATATATTAGGAATTTTGGCCCTTTGTCAGTGATACAAATTACCCACAATTTATCATTTGTCTTCATGCTTAATTTTTTTAATCGTGTAATCTTTCCTTTAATGTTTCTGGATTTTGAGCCATTGTTAGAAAATTTTCTCCATTCCTTAATAATGAGAGAATTCACCCATGTTTTTCTAATTTTTTTTCTGTGTGTGTTGAGAGGGGGGGATCTAATTACTTTAGTCTTCCTAACAAGATACCTCTGTTGTAGACTAAATTTCCTTAACAAAGTGGGTGTGTATTCAGTTGATGTTTAAAGTATGACTAATTCCAAGTGAAAATGTGAGTTAGTCAAATTCTGTATTCCTGTTCTCCATCTCTATCTCTATGTATAGATGAATTTATACTCCCTTTTAAAACCAATCAAATCCCATCTCCTGTCCACACTGTGCAGGGACACAGCAGGAGCCTCTGCTTCCATATTGCTACGGAGTTGAAAGTACAGGTTTTGGTGTGTGGGACTTTGTAAATCCCTGGTTGTGTGATCTCGGGAAAATTACTCAGTCCTTCAAAATCTTAGTCTCTTTGTAATCTGTGAGAATAACAAAACCTCCCTCATAGGATCATTTAATAGAATCAAGGAAATAATGTGGGGAACTCACTAACATAGTACTGGCACATAGTAAGTGCTCAATAAATTATGAGTAGCCCATTAGAAAAGTGGAAAGACCAAATAATGAAAAATACCTAAGACTGGGAAATGCGGAGTTTAATGCAGAAAAATCCTTGTCAGCAGTGATTAATATGTGTACATACATGTTTGCATAAACTGGGAAAGAACACACAAGTGTGTTCTCTTTAGTGTTTCATTCAGGGATGCTTCCCTATAGACTGAGAGTGGTGGGCTCCACTATCTGGCCAGGAACTTTTACTCTCTTGAGTGTGCCAACTCTGAAGGAGAAGACAAAACTATAAAGAGCAGGAGACACTTCCAGTCAGCTCATACCTTAAGAAAATCAGTTTTAGAATCAAAATCTGCTGAATAGCTGAGCACTGACCTGCAAACACTGAAGTCCCAGAGTATCTCTTCTAGTCCTGGCTCTTCATCCCAGAGGACTTCATATGATATCCTGCTGGAAGCTCTCCCTCCAATCCCTGACTCAGAGCTGCTCAGGGCAGGTGGTATGTTCCGGATGGCCAACTCCTTCCACCCATACTCCTAGGACTGCAAATCCACCTGCTCACCTGGTCTTCATACTAGCAATTTCTGCCCCAAAAGACAAAGATGTCAGATGTAAATCTTTAAGGAAATAAAATAGATATTAGTAAGGGCAGAGCTAGAGCTAAGTTGAAACAAGGAGACAGAATAAAATAAAATATATACCAATACCTGGCATTACATTTGTGAGGTGTGTGAGGGGTCTGGCTTTGGTCATCCTGTGGCAGGGATGAAACTGGAGTTCTATAACTCAGTGAGGCAAGCTAAAGTTGACCTTGGAACATGTGAAACTTCTACCTTTATTTAAGCTGAGTGGTTTTCAAAATATTAGAAAAGTGACCGCTATGGGAGCCATGGGGAGGGGGATTCACTTGGGAAGGTGCATTCCCTTTGGAAGGTGCATGAGAGAGGTTTCTGGAGCGATGGATTGTTCTATATCTTCATAGGGGTTAGAGTTATACAAGTGGCACAGACATTTATTAAGACTCACACACGTACACCTGAGATTTGCGCATTTCTTAGCAAATTTTACATTAAGACCTGCAAAACCTTGAACTGGAGTGAATAGGTGTGCTGAAATACTTAGCGCTCGGATGTCTGCAGTTTACTTGAATGTACTAAAAATGGATTAATGGATAGAATAGGATGAATTGATGGATGTAATAAAAACAAGTACAGTCAGACGATAATGTTAAAATCTAGCTGGTGAGTACACAGGTATTTACAATTTCTTCAACATCACTGTATGTTTGAAATTTTTCATAAAACAATGGGAAAAGTTACCTAATGCTTCATTTAATGCTTCATTAGAAGCAAACAAGCAAACTCTAGGTACACATCAATCCTGAGGGCTGTCTCTGGGAATATAGAATTCCTTCCAGTATTCTTTGCTTCCCCTTGGTCACTGACCTCCTTCCTGACACAAACCTCAGTCCACACTCTTCCCTGCACTTTTCTAATCATGCCCTCACCCTCTGGGCAAAGACAAGTGGAAAAACAGTACAGTGTTCTCAGCTATTGGGCAGATCTTTGTGATGAAGACTCAACTTATGACATGCTGTCATGGTCATAGTGGTAAGTTGTCAGCATATGTAATTTTTTGCACTCAAAAAGACTATAAAAGCTTATTTTGAAGAAAACCTAATTGCAATTATGTGAACTGCTTAATATTTCAGATTTTAATTTACAGAAAAGATGTCTCCTGATAATGGCATGAAGAAATGACCAGTATTTGCCTCTTAATTTCACAGCTCATGGGGAAAGAACATTTGTTGAGCCCTAGATGTGGAACAGATGTTTTGCACACATTGAGTCACAAGTCCTGTCAGTCCATAGCCCGAATATCCTCATTTTATAATGAAGCTCATGATCACAGAGCCAGTAAATAATAGATTCAGGACTCAAACCAAGATCTCTTCAGCTCAAAACCATGTTCTGTTCACCGAAGTACATTGTCTTTGGCATTTAAAATAGGTTATGCTCTGCAAAGCTAATATCACTCCAAGAACAGCAGCAGCCACTTGGCCAGGATTTGACAAAAACACCAAGTTTTGTGTTCTACTTCAACTGTTTTTACCAAATCGCCACCCACCCAAAAGTATTTTTAACAGTTTACACTTCCCACCAGTTATTATTGACAAATGTAACAAGAATACAAAACTTGGCAACAATTTCCGTATTTTCTGAAGCTTTAGGGGCAGTTCAGTTTAATAAATCTGGTTAACTGAGGGAAATTTACTTTTTATGTCAGTGTTGCCTGTTCATAAATTGGAATTAAACTGATAACCCAACTTCTCCTTAATACTCTTTCACAGCATGCTTAAACTGTCAAAAACTCCTATCCAATGGAATGCTGGAACCTTTCTCCCAAATTAAGCCAGATTCATGGAACTACTGAAACGATATAGCAATCACCCAGTAGATGGCACTAGTTGTGCTACCTTGTTTTTATTGGTTTTTCTTACGTAGTTCAGACTCAGAGATCTTCCTACTAGGCTTATAAATACTTGAACCTAAACACTAACCTCACATGGCAGTCAAATCATGCTTTGCATGTTACTCATTAATGGAAAATATTTATGGTAACTGCCCTTCTGCCCAGAACAGGATTGAGATCTGTTAAATGGCAGATTCTGTGGGGATTCTCAGGAATGTTTATCATGCTTCCAACTCCACTTTTTTCAATTCGATCAGCATCTTTCTACCTAATAAAGAAGGGAATTAAGGAATGCTCTGGGGGATAGGATGAAGGTAGGTACAAATGTATTTGCTGAAATAAGCAACAATAAAATATATTTTAATTTTTTTAAAGAAACCTCAGGCAAAAAGGCTTATTTTCACTTTAATCTGTATCAGTCCAGAGGAAGCGAGGGGACTCCACTCTGGGTAATCTGATCTTACTCAATTTTAACCTAATTCAAAACACAGTGCTCACATCCAGAGGCCATACTCAATTCCTATTCTGCTTGGAACTACCCTGCCTTTATCCATCAATTCTAACCTTTGGAGGTATACGCTCCCAAGTACAGTTTTCCCACACTTTATAATCCAGAAGCTTGGTAAAGTCTAGCCTCACAATAGAAACTGGTATGTGTATATATTTCAAAATAGTTATTTGTGCTACAGGGAGATACCAAGGGCAGGAGACAAAAAAATCTGCAGGGTCTGTTTCAAGTGCTGCTTTCCCAGAACTTACAAATTCTCCTTCTGGTAGTTGCTGAGAAATAATTCGTACACCTAACAAGTTCCTGGGGAGAAACTCATATAGGTTTATAAACTATTCTTTGAGTTTAATTCAATACATATTGAATATGTGGACTAAGATATTGGACTCAGACCAGAAGCATAAATTTTGATGTTGTAAAATATGTATTAAAAAAGGCACTTAAACTTTGGTTGAAATTGGTTAAAGAATTGGTTTTTAAAAGACATGTCAACATTCAGTTGAGGCTGTTAGACAATATGCATGGTGTAGTGGTTAGCACTGTGGTGTGTCAACAGAGTTAAGAGATCTGGGCTCTAATATAACCAACAGCTAGTGCCCAAGTTTTCAGAAGGTGTATTCTTAAAAACTTTGGGAGCCACAATAAAATTGTGTATTGCCTATCAAGGTCTTTTTCAAAAGGCTTAAATGTCTACTAGTCAAACTTGTAAAAATGTTCACTTTCTTCACATTATACTGATTATCAATAACAGCTCTTAGTAACATCTTTGGACATTTCTTAATGAGGAAGCATACTAAAAAGCGGCTTGTGAGATAGCCTGGACTTGATTTCATTTCATCAGTGTTTAAGAAACTTTTAGCTCAGAAACCTGGAATAACGTGATGACAGTATTTGAACAAAAATCTTGGTGCATCCCTAATAAAGAAAACCTCAAGGAATTTGGAAAAAAACTTGAATACATCTGGAAAGCAAAAGTGTTTTTCTAGCTTCTCCCTCAGGCCCTAACAATGTACCATTCATTACAGCGTTGTTTCTCCAAAGTCACAATCTTCCTCAGGAGCATACATATCTTAACTGTTAGTCATTATGGTTACTGGTGAAATGTAGGACTGTTTAATTACCCCAACATCTGTTAAACCATTGGCTAGAACCTCAATACACAGGTTTTCACTATGGTCAAGCATGTCTGCTTTAACCCCATCATAAAAGCTATAACCAGAGAATGATTGTGACCCTTTTTTCCTACTAGAAATGTTCATTCTCATCAGACAGGGGATAAAACAAAGAGAAGGGGGGAAAAAAAAAAAAAAGCCACCATAGGGCAACTTATCCTAGCAAGTCTAGAGGGAAGAAGACTTTAGCTTGGAAAAGTGTTCCATGTTGATGTTGCTTTCACACGGTTTTCAGGTTTGTCTCCAGAACCTTTCCAAATATGTTAAAGTCTAAAACGGCTTGGAGCAAATAGTTATTATGGTATATTATGTTACTTAATGGTATTAAGTTACAAGAAAAGTGAAGTCATGTCAGTAACTAAACTGGAATGTCAGATCCATATAAAAAACTAACAACTACCACTATGTCAAGACTGATGCAAAATACTAGCAATTTGTACCCCTGAGAAAATTTTTTAGGGCCAGTTAACTACCTTCCTATCAACATTTTTTATATATCATAGATAACCCTTTTACTAACCTCACATCTATTTGTTTTTAGCATCATTCTCTTGGCAAATAATGGCAACCCAATCTAGCAAATTAATCATTCTCTTAAAATGTTAGGAATTTCCTGGTGGCCTAGTGGTTAAGGGTCTGGTGTTGTTAATGCTGTGGCTCAGGTTCGATCCCTGTCCTGGGATATTCTGCATACCTCGGGTACAGCCAAAAAAAAAAAAAAAAAAGTTAAATGATAAGAATACAAGTGACAAATACTCAGTGACATAAATATTTAGGGTATCCTCAAGTTTCAAATACAATTTCTAATATAGGAAGCAAGGAATCAACGTACTTTCGGAAAAACCTGTGTAAATGCCCATGGGAAAACACACTGCAGCCTTTACTACACATTATTTGACTCTTAGGGGATTCATTTTTCATTTCTGTACTGCAGCAGTTCCCCCAAAGAACCTGCGCAGACAGAAGAGGCCACCTGCGCTAATGAGTCTTCAATTCACTTTAGAACTGTTCCGTAGACATAAAATTGGACCCAAACCTAGTATGTGTACTTCTATAGCAAATGGCTTTTGTTTTTAGTAGGTGTGTTTTTAAACTTATTTTTAAAAGCTGACAGCTGAAAGCGCCAGGAAGGAGGAAGGAGGAAACTTTCTTCCTCTTAACTTCTTGATGAGTACTGTCCAAGCACGCTGGGAAGACAAATATTCATTATGGATTGTAACTCACTTTGGTTTTGGAGGCTTCCCTTAAGAAAAAAGAAATCTGTTAATAAATGATAAAGAACACAGAACAACGAGGTTAAATTACTGAGGTGTCAATTACAAAAGTGAAATATAAGATCTTTCTCTACTTAATCTCAACATATTAAAGGGTAATAATACTTCCACATCTAACCCTGTATTTTTTTCTATTCTTGAGGTGTGATGAGACAACATCTGACTGCTTATTACATGCCAGAAACATTCTAATCATTCACATGGAAAACCTTAACTCTACAAAGAGGTAATATTACTTGTTAGTTATGGAACCTAAGGCTTAAAGAAATTTCAAGTAGAATAACTTGCCCAACAGCACAGGTGAAGAGAAAATCATCCCAGGAGTAGAAGCTCAGAAATCCATGCCTGATAGTCTAATTTTCCAAAACTCCAAATTTCTTTCCTTTAAAATCACTTTTAACATTATACTCTCCCATAAATAACTTAGTGCTAGTGCTCCTACCACTTAGATTTTTAAAAAATGTACTGATTTGCAGTATTTTTTAAAATTCCAAACATCTGTAATTCTACGAACATCTTAATACTGGCCTAAAAGACACATTAACTATTATAATCATCAATATATGAATAAAGGAAAAACTTATTTCTGTAATATATAACCCCAGTTATTGAAGTACTATAAATAAGTTTCTTGAGATTATTCATTATTTCATCTACCCCTTAGCACTATCCACACGGTGCTTAACATGTGGCATGTACTGAAATACTTGTTAGATGCACTGGATTAGAGCAAATAAACATCTAGCAGTAATTTTTATATTCAAATGCTACGGCATTTTCAGAAAAAAAAGCCTACTAAATTATTTGGTGGTTTTAGTTGGGGGAAAAAAAGACTTAAGTGACAAATACAGAGCTAAGCAGTCACCAGTTGAAGTCATCATTACCATTACAGCAAAATATACGGCTCTCCACTGTAAATCATTAAAAGAGGAAAAAAATAGGGAGTTCCTGTTGTGGCACAGCAGAAACAAATCTAACTAGTATCCATGAGGATGTGGGTTCCATCCCTGGCCTCACTCAGTGGGTTAAGGATCCAGTGTTGCCTGGGCTGTGGTGTAGGTCACAGACATGGCTTGGATCTCACGTTGCTGTGGCTGTGGTGTAGGCCAGTAGCTGTAGCTCAGATTTGACTCCTAGCCTGGGAACTTCCCTATGCTGCAGGTGCAGCTCTAAAAACCAAAAAAAGAGCAAAAATAAGGTAGGTCTGTTAACATTAACGCAAGTTTTATTCAAGAGATAATGTCAAAGAAGAGTTTAATTCTAACAAAGGAAAAATTTACCAGTTATCCACCCTACAGTAAAAAGTGGAACTGGAGACCATTTACAACACATAAATAAATTCTACCTTTACATTTCTAAATAAAGCTGTATTCGCTTCTTGAGAGAGCCATTTAACTTTTGCTGATAAGGCTTTGTGAACTGCGTTCAGTAACTTTGACAATAAACACACAGACACATCCTTCAAATAAAATAAAGTAAGAACCTAGGATTTTCACTCCAGGCGGAGTTTCTGTACCTAGGATCCTATTAATTAAGATTGCATATTTCCACATGAATTCAACATGAATTGCTTTCACCATAATATTTATCTACCATAATTTGGAAAAATAATTAGGTCAATGTTTATTATGACTTTATAACCCCCTTAAATTTTAGTATCTGACATGGTAGTTTCAAAAAATACACATTCAAGGCCTCAGCTTTAAATTTTCATTCAGTGTAATGCACAAAGCTGGTAAATATTAATAGGACTACCCCAAAATAAAGTAAACGTAGCTTTCTTCTCATTTCTTATTATAATACAGATCACATTCCATTTCTTAATTCTGGTAAAGAATATATTTTTTGGTAATAAAACAAGAGTTTAGGATGATTTAGTTCTTCAAAAATCTTAATGGCAGTCACTCAATGAATAATTCAATCATTCCTGGAGTCACAAACACTCAAAAACTGCTGTTAGCATTGACCAAGTGTTTGTTTTTTTTGGTGGTTATTGCTTAGTTGGCAATTATCTGAATTTAAGACAAAAGAGCATCTCCCACTAAGCCTTATTTTAAATATTACAAAATTTATACAGACGACAGACTCATAGAGGCTAAAATGCTGATGTCTTAAGTAATTCACCCATGAAATGGGTGCAAGTCTTTTAGAGGTTATCCAAAGATCTTTTTGCTCTAAAAATAAATGCCCCTATTCTTCAGAGTGTTCCCATTCTTCAATAGGAGACTTGAGCAGCTTAATAGTTTTGCTATAAAAAACAAACCACTCCTGTTAACAAACCAAAAATGTACAAGGAAACCAATAAAGGACAGTTTTCACAGTTAACGATAAATAAAAGTGCAGTAAGTGTTCAAGTAGGGCACGTAGTTTAAAAACTACATGTGAATATTTGGCATAGGTCATCTTTTAAAGGCTCTTCTAGGGTCCCTGCCATTACTTATTGTGGTCATGACTGTCTGATTATTAGCTGCTCCTGGTAGTTGTGGATTTATAGGTCCCCGGCCATTGCTTCTACCAGCATATGAAAACTGGCATCCCCTTGCTTCTGAGCCAGACTGAACCCCGTTTCCTAAAAAAAGAATATAAAAAATCATTACCATTTTCAAATACTGATATATAGAAGTACATCTATTTGAACTTCTTACACATGCTATTAATGCTTAGAAGTAACATTAGGGAACGAACAAAAGACCAAAAAAAAAGACTAAATAAAACAAAATAAACTACTGGAAAAAACTCACTGTGAGTATTAGGTTTTTCCAAATGTATAATTACTGTAAATATATCAACTTGATACTTGTATTAATAGCCGGAATAAAGAGCACCTTAGGCAACAGAATGAGAAATTAATAAAGAAAAAAAGCATAGATAATGCACTATCTACACTATAAGGAAAAAAGAAAAAGCGAAAAGGCAAAATAGTATATACATATTGGCATTTAGTTCAAAAAAGATTAACAATGTTTCAAAAGAGACAATGTAATTTTACCCTTTTAAAGGAAAAAAGGCAAAATTTCCCACAGCATGATGACCATCAGCTGTACCAAACATGTAGCTAACAGATCAAGTAAAACTTCAGCCACTCTAATGAACTTCAATCACAAGACTTTTTCTCTGGTCTTTAAGGATAAAGCCTTTAAAAGACCTTTAACAAGGATGTAAGAACCACTGACTTTTGAGGGCATTTAAGGGGTAAAGCCCAATCTTTTAAAGAGGCAGCTATCAGCATGTGAAAACTTAAGGTGAGCTATTGGTCTGAAGATTAAAGTGCTTGCAGGACACAAAAATACCAGTTATTCTGCATCTATTTTAATAACTAGATTACAGAAATTTCGTAAAAAAAAAAAAAAAAAAAAAAAAAATTAGTGGAAAAATAACGTAACACATCACCAAAACTTAGATTTCTGATTATTAGCCAGTGTTCATCACTGCATTCCTGCTAACTGGCCCAAATGTTTAAATATAGGATGTGCTCAATAAACTAGCTTAACAGGATATCTACTTTCTAGAAAATCAGTTATTTGAGAATTCTTTCTTTCACGCTAATTCCCTTTTAGTGTGCCTAATGACATTTTTTCCTCTAAATTTCTCATAAGATATATTCCCTTTATTGTTATACCTGATCACAAATATATATATATATATACATACATATAAATCTTACCCACTGGTCCAAATGTACCTGTACCCATATTACTATTCACAGAATTATTCTTCTGTTCACTATGTGCCTGTAAAAAAAAATTTAATCAAATGAAGGTTTTTTTTAAAAAAATGTATATTATAACAATATGTTGTATCCATCTTTTTAAAAATTTTCAACCATTTTTAAAAAGATTTATCCAAGTCCTTTCAATGTTAAAATATCCGGGAATGTTCCCAGACCCTTCATAGCTTGTTACACCTTACTATATTTCCTGCTATTACTCCCCACTCTTCAAAAGTGCTAGACTGCTAAATGGCATAGTATCCCAGGCGGACTGGTTTTGGAACCCCCACCCCATCCCAGCAATACCAAAATCCGAAGTTATTCAAGTCCTTTGTATAAAATGGCACACTACAGTCAGCCTTCTGTATAGCAGGGTTCTGCATCAGTGAATTCAACTAATACCATCTTGGTTGGTTGTATAATCCATAGATACGAAGGACTACGGATTTAGTCTACATTTAATATATGATACTACTGATACCGATAGAGTAATAAAATATATAGAATAGAAAAAACTCTTAAAAGATTCTTTTCAAAATTATCTTCATTATACTCAGGATATGATGGCTTGGCAACCTAGCCACAGAATTATAGTATATGTCAAAAATTATCCTTTTCATAAAAATAGATAATGCATTTGGACTAATTACCCCTTTGTTTTGTTGTCCTCGATAATCTGGGTTAGGTTCACTGAAATTTGGCACTTCTGAATAAACCATACAAAATCTGAAAGACAATAAAGAACAATTTGAATGATTTCTGAAACAAAATAACTTTACATAACATGCATAACTTTTTAAGAATGAAGAATTTAGATGTCAAATGAATTAACCAAACAGCTACATGCTAACTCTATTCACTTACAACAAAAGCTTCCTAAACGCTTATTTCATTAAAAAAAAAAAAAAAAACCAAAACCAATGTTTGGTGGTCTACATTGTTTAAAACTATTTTGTATTTTAATTCTTTTTCTGTACTGCAAAAAAAAAAAAGTCAAAGATCAAGAACACAAAAACATATATTTGTTCTGTTTTTCCAGAGGCTGATGCCACTGAACCATGTTTAGGGTTCCAGAGTGATTTTTCCAGCAGTGGTGATGGATTTGCACTGATCCACTCACACACTCTCATCCAGTCCCTCTTTGACCAATCACTGAGAATCTGCAAAGATAACCATTCAAGGTTAAAAGTGGATTCTGCAGGCATGAATAAAGACAACTGGCTATCAACAGTTTATCCCAATGCTTGTCAGTTGACTATGGTGTATAGTAATTAACATTACACATAAAAACTTCCTTAGCTCCTCACCCCACAAATAAGTTAGAACCAGTTTTGGTAAATCCTAGACTAACCTTGACAAAGTCACAAAGTACTGAATGACCTCCACTATTATAAATACTTATCTATACATGCAGGCTGGGACAGGATCCTAGATCTTTCTGTAATATTGACAATAAGACCTCTCATAATACACTGCTCTAATACTACTGTAAATATGAACAAAAGTGAATCCTAATTTTCCTCCAAGTGAAGGCAAAGTGTTATGTTTCTGATCTTTAAAAGCTAGCAAAATTGCTTATTTTTCGTAAAGTATCTTATCCCTGCAGTGTAGAAGAGATATTTCCTTTATTTCATTTTTTTATTGGTGCCATTTGTGGCTTCTCTCTTTAGATCCCCTCTAATTTGATGGGCATTAAGTAGATGTCTTAGGCATTAACCAAAGTGAATGGACTTAATGATTTGGCTCATTGCCTACACCATACTTATGAGTACATCCAAATGTCTAGGCCAGCATGGAGGCTGAATTACCTTTACACCCCTAGAGAGGATGGTTCCTCCAAGTCAGGGTGGAGATTACCAGGGTAGTAGTTTATGGAAGCTCGCATTGCGGCTGCCTGTACGGTACCTAGACTGTGGATAAATACAGGACTTCAGTTGTCATTGCTGCAAGTCCTTTTACATATGGGTACATATTCACCCATAAACAGAGAAAAAGAAAAATTAAACTTAGGGCCTAAAACCCATACCCAGCTTAAGTGACAATTCACTAGAAGACAGAACTTACTTCAAATGGCACTTGTGACTTCTGCAAAATATACATTCCTGAAGCCTAAAGAAATGGTCCCTTTGGGGATTGCCTCAAGTGCAGCTGCTTAATGCTCTTTGCCAGGAAAAACTGACATTCTCAACCACAGGAAACAGTATTGATAGCTGTTAAACTAGCTCATACATGCAAAGTTATTTTTATAGTTAAGCTGCTGCTGGTATTCTATTTATCAGTCAAAAAAAGCCAAGGAAGAGGTTTATAATTTATACCTACCAGTTACTCTGTAGATATTATTTGTAATTTTTTCAATTATATGAAATGCATCTTAATACTTACTCCCCAATTTTTTGAAGTTCTCCACCCCTTCCAGTATAAAGTGTCAGACATCCTTTCCACATGGATGCATACCTAGAAAGAAAAGAAATGTGAGTTCTATAGAAATATGTATATTTCCTCCTACTTAAATCAAATAAATCTTTAAACCGCATTTTTTGCATTGGGGTGCAGGTGAGGAATCGAACCCTGTTTCTATCATAGTAAATCAAACACAATTAAGCTAATTTTGACTGATTTGTTATTTACTGAGGAATAACATGAAGAAAATGCTACCTCCAAATTTTGACATAATTATCTAAATAATAATTAACCCTAGAAAATATGTCTTTTTTGCAAAGCTGTTATTCTCCAAAGATCACAACTTTAGTAAATTAACATAGGGAGAACTTGCAAATTGCAGAGATTCAAGCCACAATTACTTTTCAATCACAGGACATATAAAATCAATACCCTAGTGTTTACTTTTACAATGATTTACTTGGTCTATAAGATATTGATAAAATAATTTTTCCTTTGCCTCCATAAAACACAAAGGCTATTATGTGTCATTCCTAAGCTACCGAAAATTTAGTAAAATTTAATCAAGGGGCTAAAAAAAACTAAGATCACAAATCTTTCACCTATATGTTTTTCCAAATTTGCAATTTTTAGCACCAACTTGGCTTAACGATTATTTACACTAAACAATTCTGAATGTAGACAGCCTCATTAGATAACATAATCCTATACACAAATCTGAGAAAAATGTAAAATAATGAGTATTATAAAATAAGTCCAACGGGTGGTTTTTGGTGGTTCTTTGTACAACTGCTATGGTGACTGCATGATTTAGAATCATAAATTATAACTAAATATTATTTAACTATGTATAGTGATATTTCATCTTTTAACATAGGTTAATAAAAATTTACTAGTTTCACAATACATAGTTCTCTTCAATTAGAATTATTTACTAGGAGTTCCCATCATGGCGCAGTGGTTAACGAATCCGACTAGGAACCATGAGGTTGCGGGTTCGATCCCTGGCCTTGCTCAGTGGGTTAAGGATCCGGCATTGCCATGAGCTGTGGTGTAGGTTGCAGACTTGGCTCGGATCCCACATTGCTGTCTGTGGCTGTGGTGTAGGCCGGTGGCTACAGCTCTGATTAGACCCCTCACCTGGGAACCTCCATAAGCCGCGGGAGCAGCGCCAGAAAAAGGCAAAAAGACAAAAAAAAAAAAAGAATTATTCACTAAAGTCTCCATTCACCATGTTCAAGTTACACAAAAACTGACTTACGAGACAGTGCATGAATATTCCCCCTTACTAAAGTAAAAATACCTATTCTGAGAGAAAATTTGAAGTTACTAGACCTAAAACATTTAACTTTCACTTAGTTCAGGTATGAAATAAATGTTTGCAATATTCAAATTACCATTATTGAGAGGTATGCCTTTCTTCAAAAGCTACTTTTCTTGGATTCAACCAGAAATTAAGGGCCTTCCAAGGGGTCAGACTATGCTGGATGTGTTACTTTAGTAAGTAAGGCATAATTATCCCCATTTTACAGAGAAGGAAGGTCAAAAAGTTTAATAACTTCCAGATCACACCGACTTCTAACCGAAGTTAGAAAATAGTTTCTTTGGTTTTGAATTTCCCTTTGAATTATACGCCTTGGTCACTATGCTCCTTAAAAATCCTACAGACCAGCTATGGCTACTGAACTTAGTTCTTCCATTTTTTTTTTGATGAACATGTCTATGTATCTTCCATGACTACAAAATTTGAAATAACTGAAATAAGATGCTGTTTACAGTGCATAAAATAAATTTTAATGCAATGGATGAGATACTCTGGCTGCCAAAAATCTTTAATTATGCTATTTCTCACATACCCTCCCAGGTAGGAATTCTCTTTTGTGCAAGTTAAAGATGTGGTTTAAAAAACACTACTGGTGTCATAGTGAGTCAGTGTACAGGAATAAATGTTTAGGTCCTGACTCTCACTTCCTTCTTTGATAATACTCTGCCTCACTTCCTGAAGATGTGGTAAGACCTGTAAGATAATATCAAAGGGCTCTACGTTCCTACTTTCAGGGTGATCCAACACTTTGAGATGCTATCTACTAGGCCAACATCAATCTCCACTCACTTTTCCTATAACTATGAGCAATAAATTATTATAATTCTATTAACCACAAAGCTTCCAAAATCTGCTTTTAAGATCCCTTTCTCATATTTTAATCTTCCTAAGAAAAAGACTGGATAAATTTTTAAAAGGTTGCACTAAACTATTTTTAAAAGCCAATCTGCCCACTAACTCTTTTGGATAGAAGTATCATTGACATCTTTCTGCCAAACATTTTCTGCATATCATTTTGGTTTTTGTACAACATTGCCCTTACAGCAGTAGTCATAAGAAATCATTTTCCAGAATGTGCCTTACAGATACTGTAAACCTCTCCTCTTTCACATCCATGTACAAATTCGATACACCACAAAACTGCTAAATTCTCCAACTACAACCTCAATTTACATCCACACTGTCTAAATGAGTACAAATAAAATACTGGCAAGACATCAAGTCATTAAAAGGGAAAAAAGGTTGGAAAAAACTAAGTGACAGCTGTATTAACTTGATTTTTAACAATCTATTAAAAAGACTCAATAATCCCTGAACAGTATTTAAAAATCTGTAAACTGAGGGTGGGGTTGTTTAGATTCTCAGTTGAAATTGCTTTTAAAGGCTTAGGTGTTACAAACCAATGCTGTCCACCAACTGAGGTTAACATCGAAGGGGGCTCAAAACTTCTCGGAGTGGCCCCGAGGAAAAACAACACGAAACTTTAGAACTTGCCACGGTCCTGGGCGTCAGTCAATTTCGATTTCCCAGACTTCTACTTAGGAGACACTCTCAACCCCTTCCCCAACCCCTTTATGAACACCTACCCTCTGGTCAACCGAATAATATCCCCCGGCTGAATGAGACCTCCGATTTCATCCCACACGGAAATAGTGATGCTGCCCGTTTTATCTGCTACTTTGCATGATCTCACTTCATGGCCGTCTTTGGTTTTGGTCACGCGTCCTGTGGGGATTTAAAAAATCAAAAGGGGGAGGGGTGTATTAGAAAATGAGTACTTCCAAAAAGCTAACTCCTCCTCCGGGATCAAAAGGCGTCTGAAAGGTGGGAAGAGATCGAGCCCCGGGTTCTCGCCCGCAGGTAGGCTACAGCCCCAGCAGGGGCCAACGGAGCCACGTGGATGGGGGAGGGGAGAGAGAAGGTAGGGAAGGGGGAGGGGAGCCCCCGGCTAGCGGCGGCAGCGCCCTTCCCTCTGGCCCCGGGACGCACTGCGGGCGGCGGTGTGGGCTGTGGACCCCACTTACCTATCTCCAAGACAATAAAGACGACATTTAAGTTTTTCAGTCCGGGCTTAATATCTTTTATAAAAAGAGGGGGGTCGTTGACCCCGTTCATAATGAGGCAGGTGCGGCTACGATGCGGAGACTCGAGTGGGCAGGGAGCCGGACAAAGCTTCCCACCACCCCCCTGGGCCAGGTGCGAGGGCGGAGGGGCGACCTTGGGCGAGGATGGCAAGAGAAGGGGCAGAAAGAGGTTAGTCAGGGACGGAGGAAACCAGCTCAGAAGACACTGAGCCGAAAAAAACTGGGGGAAAAAAGCGCTGACAAGTTTAAAAGAAAAAAACACGAACCACTCCGCACCCCGACCCCGCTCCCAACCAGGCGACAGGAAGGCAAGCGTGAGAACTGCCCCTTCTTTGGATAAAAGGAAGAAAAAAAGGCAGCGAGAAGATGCCTCTGCCCTGAGTCCTCTCACACACACACACACACATACACACACACACACAGGGGCGCGTGCCCAGCCTGTCCCGAGCTCCAGGGAGGGAACAGGCTTTGACTGCGAAGCCAGAGCAGAGACCAAGCTTCCGCGCACCCAGCGTCCCAAACAGCGACTGCAGAATGCGCCCGCGCACCGGCTGGACCCCCGCGTCGCCCCGCCCCCTTGTTACGACACACGGCGTCGGGCACGCCCGACGCTCCGCCCTCTAGGCTCTGGAAAGGGGCAGCCAAGGGGCGGAAACAAGCAGACGACGCCCGCTCAGCCTCCTTAGCTCCTCCCCTGGGCTGTCAGTGCGGACCCCGCCCTCTCAGCCGTCCAATCGGCTCTGAACTCCGACCCATTCTCCTCCTGCTTCCGCCGTCGCCGCGCGGCGTCTATTTTGCCCTGCCTAGTCTTCCTTTTTCAGGCTTCTACTACTCACTGTCCAGTTTCTGGTTTTCTTGCATATTGTCCCTCAGATTTCAGTCCTTCGCCCCTGCTTTTTAGTTTCGCGGTCAAGGAGAACGGTTGCTGTGTTTTAGAACGCAGTGGGTACGTCAAAAAGTATGCAGGAGAGGAAGAACAAGGTTCAAGCAAGTGTGGCTGGTCTGGTTGAAAGAAAATAAAAGGTAGGGATGGGTCCTTAGCAGCGAGGCTGGAATTTTAAGACCAGAGGGCAAAAGAGTTCCACTCTACTGCCTCATTTTAAGCTTATTGAGAGCAGGAACTGTGAGGTGGCTTGCTGAAGGTCACTCAGCAACTTTATGAGCAAGCAGGACACAAACACAAGTGACCTAGCCTTGGTGCTTTTCACTCTGTAATACTAGGCAGATAAACAAGAAGTTAAATTCCTTTGCAAACTTAACTATTTTTTCTTGCTCCTCTCAGATTACACTCCCCATTTTGCTTTTCTTCTCTACGTTCATTTTATTAATAGTCTGTTTTTAGAGCAGTTTTATGTCTACAGCAAAACTAAGAGAGGAAGGTACAGAAATTTCCCATATGCTCTCTATCCCCACACATGCGTGACCTCTTCCCATTATCAATGTCTCCCCCAGAGTGGTATGTTTGTTACAGTTGATGAACAACATTAACATATTATTATGCAAAATCCTTAGTTTACCTTAGGGTTTGTTCTTGGTATTGTACATTTTATGGTTTTGGACAAATGTATAATGATACGTATGCAAAATTAATAGTATTATACAGAGTAGTTTCATTGCCCTAAAAATCTTGTGCGCCACCTATTCATCCTTCCCTTACCCCTCATCCTTGGCAACCACTAATATTTTTAGGCTTCATTTTCCAGTATGTCACATAGTTGAAATCATACAGTATGTAGCCTTTCATAATGGCTTTTTTCACTTAGAAATGTGCATTTACATTTCCTCCCTGTTTTTTTCATGAGCTATCAAGTTTTGTATTTGTTTTTGTACATCCGAAACAATCATATAACAACAGTGGGAAACCCTGAAACATAAGCTGAGGTGGGGGAAAGTTTTATTTATGTGGTGTAGTGAGAAACGCATGTAGTTTAGAAACAAACCTGGGCTTGAACTATTTACTAGCTATGTGACCTTTAGGACAGTTGATTACATTTTCTAGTCATAATTTAATCATACAAAAATAAAAGGATTCCTACCTTACTTACAGAGGATTACATGGGCTCATAAATTGTCCAGCTAGTCCCTAGCAAATAGTAGGTACTCAATAAATATTTCCCCTCGCCTAGTTTCTATGATTAAAGAAAAGGAAACAATAATAGCTTAAGATGTGATTACTTATTCATTTCATCAATCCTGTTGTGACTGCTAACTTTTATCTCCATTTTACAGACGGTAAATAAAATTCACCAGAGACCACATAGCCAGAGAAGGACAAGCTGGGTTTTGAATCTAGGCAATCTTGACCCCAGAGCCCTCCAGCCTAAAGGTAACTCTTAGACTAAAATTGCAGTGGTGGAATTATGAGTCAAAAACAGACTAAAGAAATAAAGTATTAGCAGCAAGATATATCCGTAAGGCTTTAGAGAATCACCTAATTAACTCTCTGAGATGGTAACAGATATGTTGAGAAGTGTATCAGAGAATTTGTGTGGCAGAAAACTTAATTTTTCCTTGAAGCTTTCTGAATATTTTTAGTTCAACCAGACCAATTCCCAAACATCTGCAAAGCAGCAGCTTAGATACATTACAGCACAAGAAATGAGTTTCAAAGATAATTACAACATTAGCAGGAGAAGCAAGACATTCTTGAAGAAGCAGAACCTTGCAATTCATGGACAAATAAGGTCCAGAGTGCCAGAGATATTGATGTAATGCTAGAAAATGGTGTAAAATAATATTACAAGTATGATTTCAGCATAAAATAAAATAAAGGATGAAACATGTCAGTTAATGGCAGAACCAATGCAGTCTCAGGGCTCCCAAAGGCTCCCAATATGCATCAGAAGCTCTCATTCTATCATGATTATCTGATGTGACTTGAGGCTTCAACTGGATTTCCCTCAAGCTATATTCTTCAACACAGACAAAAAAACATTCTCACAGAAGCAGTACTTAAATCAGACTCTCTCTTTTTTTTTTTTTTGAGATTTTAGAAAATCTTTAAAATATTACCAATTAATTAACAACATTCAGCAGAATTGTGGCCAAGAGTTTGGGCAAAGAAAGTTAGTCACTCCCTGAACCCTAGGTCATTTGTTCCCAGAAAAGGTGTTAGGTAGGACTGCTCAAACCAATTTTATTGACATAAAGAGGAACCAGATAGTTGGGAAAGCAGTCCCACGAAAGCAGAAGCTGGTGTTCAGAGGAACAGCCCAGCCCTGCCCTTCCCCCACAGAACAGAATTCAGCCAAACACCTCTCACTTCCTTCCCTACTAACTCAGCAGTTCTCAGAAAGGAAATGGCAACAAGTGCTTTCTAATTTGCCAAAACTAAAGGCAGTCTTGAGAAACAAGATGGTGTGGGCAGTGCAGGAACTCTTCAATCCACATCAGTTGGTTCCAACTACCCCAGAGCACTCCTCAAGGGTGGTGATTAAAAAAAAAAAAAGAAAGAAAGAAAGGAGATGTCTAGGAAAGCAAATATTGCCACCAAGATAATCTTTCCTAATATTATCATTCAGTCAAACAAAGATCCATCACTCTGCCCAGCCAGTTAGATCATATAGTTTACCTTGTTGATTCTTTACTATATTCCCAAGATTACTTCATGGTCTTCCTTCCTTGTTCTATGGGTTTTCTTCATTTTTGTAGCACAAACATAAACTTATTCTGAAATGATGAGAGGTTTGTACCCAGACCCTCAACAACACTGCTCTGTGTAAAGAAGATAATTCTTGGTGAGGTTCAATACAATACAGAAGAGCATCCATGAGACTCTCATGCATAAGTTTGCCCACTACCTTGCCTTTGCTCATTACTGGGTTCTGGTTTCTAGGACCCCGAAGGTCATTTTCACTTTCTTTGTGAAATCCATCTATTTAAAACTATTATAACATCAATAAAATACCTGGCCAAGTACTGTTTGATATCAGACATCTTATGAGGTTAAACTGACAATAAAAAAAATTAATCAGAACTACAGTGTTCTCACATTACAGAGATAATCCACTTTGTAGCATAATTGGCCAGGTCATAAAAAAAAAAATCTTTTCTTAATCTTCTTAAAAAGATTTAACCAGAAGCCTCATAAATAGTGTTTAGTAATATTTACAACCACACAAATCATTCTTATAATGATAAATGCTAACACACACTGAGCATTTGCTATGTGCCAGGTATTTTATACTTATTTATATGTTACTTAATATTTAATTCATGTGAAGTGAATTTTATCATTTTATACTAAGTTATGAAGCTGGGATTTAAAACCAGTTCTCTGTTATATACAATGACCTTTTCTACCAAACAGGTTATTTTTCCTAAAAAGCGCATTTCTTTGGTTATCTAAGTGGGTAATTGGATTTTTTTTGAAGGTTCGTAGTTCAAAATGATAAATGCAGAAACATTTTATCTAATCTGCAGTGTGTAATTGTGTGGGGAAAGTTAAGTTGTCTTGTGAGGAATAACTTTGTAGTTTCCCTTGGGAAGAAATTCAGCCTTAAATGGGTTAATTCAACTCAACTATGTTATCTTTTTAATGACAGAATGAATGACTTTGGCTTCTGTGTTCGAAAAAGGTTCTTTCAAGTGTACTACACATGTAAATAGCTGCCTTAATTTATGGTTTATTAAGCTAAAAAAAAACCAAAATATTACTGGCAACTGATGTAACTCAAAACTATAAGAAATAATAAAATTATTTCTTTATGGGTGGAAGATTTATCTAACTGGAATATATATCGTATAGCTCATACTTAAAAGGATATTGTAGAAAATGCTAGAAATCGCATGTACAAAGTGAGTATAAGAAGGCTTCTATAGGATCAGATATCCTTTTCATACTATGTACGTAGATGCTTCAAAAATAATTACTTGCTATTTGCTGATGTTTCTCAGTGTCCTATGTTGCTATAGACTGAGTGTTTGTATCCACCCCAAAATTTGTATGTTAAAATCTAACCCCAATGTGATAGGATTTAGAGGTGAGGGCTTTGAGAGGTGGGTGATTAGATATAGAAGGCAGAGCCCTCATAAGTGGGATTCATGTCCTTATAAAAAAGACCCAAGGAACTCCCTTGCCCCTTCCACCATGAAAAGACAGAACAAAAAGATGTCTGTGAACCAGGAGGCAGGCTTTCACCAGGTATCAAGTCCACCAGCGCCTTGATCTTGGACTTCTGGGCCTCCAGAATTGTGAGATATTTATATTCTCAATTTCTGTTGTTACAAGCCACCAGTTTATGATATTCCATTATAGCAGCTCCAATAGACTAAGAGATATGTATATATAGATATACACACATGCAAGTAACAGTTTAAAAAATAAGCTCTCCTGGTTTCAGGGTCCTGTTCCTTGCTCTAATTGGCCCTACAAGAAGTATGTGACAGTTTCCCCTAACATCATGCCTGACACCTATTGGAACAGAGGGCTAGGTGACTCTTTATGAAATTTTGATTTATTATCTCAGTTTCTCTATAATAAAAATAAATACCTTTTCTTATTTTAGAGCATTATAAAGCTGATACGTGTGCTCTTCTTTCACACACTTGCACACACACACATATACCAATAAATCACCAGGAAGAAACAGCAAATATTTCCTATACACTAAATCTCCTAAATAAGAGATTTTCCCATGTGAACATAGAGTATCCCAGTTGGAAGAATGCATACAGATAATGTACTCTAACTCCTTCATTTTGTATGTGAAAAAATACAAGCCCAAAGATGTGAACAGGATGACCACTTACAGACCCTAATGAACTAAAGGATCTCAGTACTCAGGATCATCGTAGGCTGCCTAATATCATGACAAGAGGGACAACTAGTCCAAACCAATTAAATCAGAATCTCTGAAGGTGAGGTTCAGCTATCAATAAATTTTAAAGCCCCACAGGTAATTACAGTGTGCAACCAAGTCTGAGAACCACAGCAGATTGGAAGAGGTTGTTGTTGGCTTTTCAGAATATTTTATTTTCCACATATCTATTAATACTCTGGAACAGTACATAGTTCCCTTATACTAGCTTGGGAAATCCTGCTTTGGGAAGGGATAAACTTCTAGAAGAGAAATTCCTCAGCATGTGATTAGGACTTTTGATATGTATGGATACGTACAGTTGGCCTTCCGTATATGCAGGTTCTGAATCCAGGGATTCAGCTAACCTTAGATGGCAATTTTTTTTTTTTAATTCTGGAAAGTTCCTAAAAGCAAAACTTGAATTTTCTGTGCATGGGCAACTAGTTACATAGCACTTACATTTTATTAGGAATTATAAGTAATCTAGAGATGATTTAAAGTATATTGGAGGATGTGCATAGGTTATATACAAATACTGTGCCATTTTATATAAGGGACTTGAGTTCCGTCAAATTTTGGTATCCATGAGGGGTTGTGGAACCAGTCCTCTGCAGATACCAAGGGACAACTGTATTGTTAAGTTACAGTTTAGGAATTTGAAGAGATTTACACTCCTATTTGCCCTTTGTATAGTCTTGAACAAAATTCATCCATTTATCCAACAAATCTTTATTGATCAATACTAGGTACCAGCACATCAGTAAAAAAAAATAATAATACAAACAAAAATCCCTGACTTCATAGAGCTTACATTCTGGTGTAAGTCACGAGACCCTAGACAAAATAAATCAGTAAAAGTATAGAGTACATTAGAAGATGATGAATACTAAGGTGAAAAACAAGCAAAGGAGGGGATAAGGATTTAGCCGGAATGGCTACAGAGAGTGAGCGAGGAAGGTGATATTATATAAAGGAGGGAAGAGAGCCATTGAAAAGGTTCAAGCTGCCTGACGCTTTCCAGGAACAGGAAGCAGGCTGCTGTGATGAAGCGGTGTGAGCTAGGAGAAGTTGTAGAAGCTGTGGATGAGGAGGGGGCATATCATACATGAGGATGTTGGTTTTTACCTTGAGACAGGAATCTGTTGGAAAGTTTTCAGCAAAGACCTAACATGATAATCTGACTTAACAGTATCACTCTGACTGCTGGGTAGAGAACAAAGGAGCAAGGGTGCAAGCAGGAAAATCAGTTAGGAGGTTATGTATTAATCCCTGGAAATGTGTGGTGGCTTGCACTGGGGTGGTAGCAATGACGATGGTAAAATGAGATCTGCGTCTGGATCTAATGTAGAGATAGAAACACCCAGTTCAGTCTGGTTGGAAATGTAGTATGAGAAAATGGGATGAGTTAAATATGACTTTCAAGTTTATGGTGCAGGGCAAGTGGAAAGATGGAGTTGTTATTCACTGAAATGGAGAAGACTGTAGGTAGAACAGTTTGGGAGTTTGTGAGAAGATAAGGGGGGCCATTTTAGACATGAAAGGCAGTGAGGCAGGAAGAACACAGGAGACTGGCATTCTGGAGGCCAGGTGAATCAGAAGTTTCTGGGAAGGGGATTGATTATTGTGTCAAGTGGTGCTGATCATGTGAGATAAAGTTGAGAGTGAGTTTTGTAAAAATGAAGGGTATTGGGTGACATTGACAAGAGCAGTTGCAGTAGAATTGGTAGGGGTGAAAGTCTCTGTGGATCGAGTTAAAAAGAGAACAGAAGTTGAGGGATTGGATCTGTTAAAGCAAGTGTATATAGCTCCTTCTAGAGGGATTGTTGCAAAGCAGAGGAAAGAAATGATGCAATAACTTAAGCGGAAAGTGGGATAAAAGTTTTTTTTTAAGATGTGAAAAATAATACATGACTATAGGCTGAAGGGAATGTTTCAGTGGAGAGAGGGAGAAATGAAATTTCTGGAAACAGATCCTTGTCCTTGAACAGTTGAGACAGTTGAGAGCAAGTGACCTTGGGAAGAGGTTAATGTGAGCACAGAAGATTCTTCTGTAACTGGAGGGGAGGTGCTAGTAGGTGGGATGGTAATGGTGGTATGAGTATGTGTAAATTCTCTTCTGATTGCTACTATAAGCAAGATCACCAATTTAAAGTGAAGATGGAGGAGGAGATGCTGGAAAGTGAGATGACAGTACTAAATAGTTTCCAGGGAATGTGGGCAAGTGAGTGAGCTAGGAAAATGTATTACATTTTTAAAATAGGACTAAAGTATCACTTAAAAGCATATAACAGTAAATTTAAGGTTAGACCAGGCACATGGTTTTGTATTTTTCTTCAGACACAATCATCAGTGAAGGTTTAGATACCAACTAGGCTAAGAATTCAATTTAACCAGTATTGTAATTTTTTTTAAAAAAAGCCTCAATGAATTTTATTATATTTATAGTTGTACAACCATTTGTTTTTTTTTTAATTTTACTGCATTTCCATCCCAAACCCCCAGCCCATCCCTTCCCCAGTAGATTTTGACAAGTGATATTAACTCTGGTTTTTGCAATGTGTGTTGTACAAATCTTTCCCCTTTTGGGATTTGCCTTTTCCTTTCATCTGTATTTTTTTTTAACTAAAGAAATTTTATGATATAAATGCTATAAAATTGGGTTTTGATGATCGTTGTACAACTATAAATATAATAAAAATTCATTGGGTAATTAAAAAAAGAAATTTTATATGCTTATATGGTCAAATCTATTGTCTTTTCCTATGGTTTCTTTCATTGTTTTTTGACTTGAGGAAGTACTTCCTCATAAAGAGATGATATAAACTTTCTTCCATACCCTCTCTAATTTTGTACACTTGAATTTTTAACTCTTTAATTTATCCATATGCATTCTGTAATGCAAAGTTCTAAGAAAATATTCATCGCATAGGTCCTTTTCCAGAGTTCTCTTGTGGCTCCAACATTGTCACTGTAGTGCTAGGACTGGATCCCTGGCCCATGAACTTCCACATGCTGTGGGTGTAGCCAAAAAAGAAGAAAGAGGTTCCTCTTCCCCCACATTAATTATCAAAGAAACAATTCCTTACCCTTATATTTGTGCCTCTTTAAAATGTATTATCTTTTTATATTTTATAAGCTTTAGTTCCACATTATCACTTCTGGATCACTGGTTTATCTGTCTATTCTCAGTACTTAACATGCTTTAACTATTGTATATTTACAATTCTTCAGCATCTGATAAGGCAAAGAACAACCTCCAGCCCCCTTTGTAGAAACATTCTTTAACCATTCTTGCTTATCTATTTTTCTAGAAAATTTTGTCATGATTTCAGAATGGGCCCTCTCAGGTTTGTTTGGAGTTGAAAGAAGCCTAAACATTAGTTTGGGAGATATCAATTTTATAATATCCAAATTCCCAATTCAGGAGTTCCCACTGTGCTTCAGTGGTAACGAACCTGACTAGTATCCATGAGGACAAGGGTTCGACCCCTGGCCTTGCTTAGTGGGTTAAAGATCTGTTGTTGTCTTGAGCTGTGGTGTAGGTCGCAAACACAACTCAAATCTGGCCTTGCTGTGGCTGTGGCGTAGGCTGGCAGCTGCAGCTCTGATTCAGCCCCTAGCCTGGGAACTTCCATATGCCTTGCGTGCAGTCCTAAAAAGAAAAAGAAAAAAAAAAAAAATTCCCCATTTAGGAATCCTGCTATGACCCTCTATTCTGGTGTTTTTAGTTTTACTGTATTAATTACTCATTCATGTTTATATACACATAAATTAAATTCCCTTGATGTAGTTTTGCTATGATTTTGATTTCAATTCAAGTAAATTCCTCAGAAAGAAAAGCAGAAAGTAATTTCCTAGTACTTAATCTAAAAGTGTCTGATTTTTTTTCTCATGTACATGTCATATCTTGGGCAGATATAGAATCTTGAGATTGTAATCCTTTTCTTTAATATGTATCACTAAGTCCAATGGATAGAGTGTTCCTTGAAGCACTACTATTATAAGGAAGAAAATGGAAAACAACCTAAATGGCAAAAAGAAAGAGATTTATTAAATAACTTAGTGTATCATTAGTAAGGAAGTCTATAAACTATTTGGGGGGGTACATGTATCTTTTTATTTAATTTATTTTTTAAAAAAATTATTTATATATAGTTGATTTACAGTGTTGTATACAAACTGTTATTTTTTAAGTTAGGTAAATATATGTGCATGATATGGAAACATGGAAAAAAAGAGGCTGCATAATAATATGTATACTATGGTTAGATTTTTGAAAATAAAACCCTACATGGAGGTATATTGGTGTATCTTTCTTCATACTTATACATCTGGAAGAACTTGTGCCAAACATTAACAGATAAGTATGGGTATTAAGATTGATGCATGTGGGAGGAAGAACTTTCACTTTTTATTTTATATATGCTAAATTATTTGACGTTTTAAAATGATATATCATTACTAATTAACAGGCATACAGTTTCACACAGCCGAAGTACACGTTTACTTGACCTTGTCCACACTTTTATTCCACTCGACACTGTTGACCACACTCCCTCCTGTACAAAACACTGGATTAGATGCCTCTTCTGAGTCTTCCCACAACACACTGTACTTCTTCCAATTATAGAGGTTTGCATTTTAATTTATAATTGCCTATTGTCTTTTTTTTCCAAGTATACTGAAAAGTCAGATACTTTCCCTATTTCATCATTTTATGTTAAAACTGACAGAGTGCCTGTTCAGTGACTGCTTCTTGGTGTCTGTGATTTGAAAGGGACTGTGTATCTTCCGAGTCTGTGGAAAGTAAAAGAGGGCAGTGCTTCGAAGGTAACAAAGAGAAGTGGTAGAAGCAGGATGGAAAGTCCTGAAGATGGGTTCTCTCCATTGGCTGAGCAGCTGAAGCACAGGAATGGTTCCCTTAACGGTAGTTCAAGCTGACCAAAGGGAACAAGGTGGAGATGAGTGGGAGAAACTATGCAAAAGCCGGAAGAAGGTAACTGGCCTTCTCCTTTGGGGGAATTCTCCACTTAGGTAGGAGACTATCATGTAAATATCTGTGTCTGGTGACCTCGTAGTTTATGCATCCCATGTGGGTAGGTTACATAGGAGTAGCAGGGGACTTCTGAAGGGGAAGTTGGAAGGCAGATATCACTGTGGCCATAAAATGCCAGCAAGAAAGAGCAGGACTTGCTTATTAGGGTAAAGACTAAGCTGTTCCAAAAAAGAACCTCCAAAAAATATATATCTATTTTCAGAAGCTTAAATAACATGGAAGTTCATTTTTTTTCTCATGTTACAGTAAAGTGAACAGTCCAGGTTGGCAGAGTCTCCATTCCACAAAGTCACTCAAAAACCCAGATTCCTTTCATTTATTGTCTCACTGTTCCCTAAGGTGATATCTTTATCCTCATTGACCGAGTTAGCTTCTGGGCACATCATGTTCCAACCCGAAGAAAAGGAAAAGAAAGAAACTTCAAGGCAAGTCACTTACCTTTTAAAGTACAGGTGATCCAAAAATTACATATAACTTCACTTACACATTATTTCCACTTACTTCCCATTAGCCAAAAGTTAGCTATGTAGTCAATATCTAACTGGAAAAAGAGAATGAAGATGTAGTTTTTAGCTGAGTAGCCATGTACCTAACGTAATCTCTATTTCCTTGGGAGAAGGATAGTATGGATTTTGGAGAAAAACTGGTTTTTGCCATATAAAGAAATTAAATCTTGTTTTTATAACCTGACTGAAAAAATTGCCTTGAAACTCTAGTGGCCATCAAATACTGGTCTAATATTACTATTTCATGTGCAGTGCAAAAACCAAGGACAATGGAAGGAACTTCAAGCTAAATGTATTCTGGTGTAAGGTTGTTGGGTTCCTCATTTTTCATGTTAAAGTGGGTAAGTTGAGGGTTCTCTGGTGGTCTAGTGGTTAGGATTTGGCACTTTCACCTCTGTAGCCTGGGTTCAATCCCTGGTCTGGGAGCTGAGATCCCACATCAAGCCATTCACTGTATACCACGGCCACTACATATATATATATATGTATATGTATGCATATATAGTTTAAGGTGGGTAAGCTGAAGACTTTATATTTTCTCTTTAAAAGCTATCAAACTTAATTAAGTGCTTTTCCCTTAAATTTGCCCTTGTCATAGGATCTTTCTGAAGCAAGAAACAGATACTCACTAAGATTAATTTTCAAGTACCTATTGCTGCATAACAAATCTTGTCACAATTGAGTGACTTAAAACAGCAACTGTTTCATATTCTGTAGGCTGGCCATCTGGGAGTGACTTCTGATTGTCTTGGCTCTGATCATTCATGTGGCCTCATTCACATGTCTGCCAGTTGGTGCAGTCTCTGCACTGGAGTGCTTCTGTTGCGCTCTACATGGTTTCACATCCAGGCTTCAGAGCCTGGTGATCTCAGGATTCCAGATGGCAAAAGTAGAAGCTGCAGGATCTTTAGGATGAGACTCAAACTCACATTCTATTTGTCCATGTCAGTCACAAGGCCAACCCAGACTCAAGGGGGTGAAGAGATAGCCTCTGCCTCTTGATGGAAAGAGTAGCAACATCACTTTGAAAAAAATCATATGGATACAGGAAGGTGTGTTTTGTTGGGGGGACATTGCTATAATTCTTTTCCACAACTCACATTTATCACAGGATAACATTCTGCTGCTGGCCTTCCTATCATGTCCACAGCTTCCTTTTAAAGCAGTGACTAGTTTATATGGTATCATGTTTTGTACTTTGTAACTCTCCACCTGGCTTTAATAAGTCAAACTGGAGATTAGTACTTGGATTAGAGCTAATTAGGGTAACGTTAGCCTCAAGTGAGGAAAAATCCCACATAGCTGCGCCTAAAGAGAGAGAAATTGTCAAAGTCCAGAGGTAGATTCTTCAGAATTGGTATTGGCCTCCACATTATGGGGCTTATTTTTTCTTGTTTTGCTCTGTTGACTGTACCTTCTGTTATGAAACTTGCCTCATGATCTAGGATGGCTGCCAAACTCCAAGTATTACAGTCTATCCTACCCAGCAGAATAAAAAAAAAGGGGGAGGTGGAATTGAATCCATTCTTATAAGGATATTTCCTAGATTTTGTATATCCAACTTCCACTCATAACCCATTGGCCTGCTCTTAGTCACATAGCCACACCTATTAGAGTACTGAGAAATGTACTCTTTATTTCTGACAGCTATGTACCTAGCCAAAAATCAGGGGTTCTTTTACTACAGAAGAAGGAAGGAGTAGATAATGATGAATAACAGCAGTCTCTGCCACAGTGCTCACTCTAAAGGAAGATATCTATATGCTGTTCATGGACATGTAATGTGACCTGGCATAAGAAATATGCCCAACAGAGAAGCATTATTAACTCATTGCTTCCGCAAACATAGTATTTATTGAGTCCTTTCTATATATCAAGTCTTTCTAGCTACTAAAAGTAGGGCAGGGAACAAAGCAGGCGAAGTCACTGCCTTTATTTAGTTAGACTCTAATCAGGAAAGATAGGCAATAAACAAACAATATAATGTAAAAAAAATTGATAACTGCTATGAAAAATTCATTTAGATAAAGGGGTAGACAGTTGAGAAATGTGAGTGGGAGGGGATAGCTATTTTAGATAGGTAACACATGAGCAGGGACATGAATGAGGACAGCCATGCAAATATCTGGAAGAAAAGGCACGGGGAGAGGGAACAGTAAGTACAAAGGCCTTGAAGCAGGAACATGCTTGGAATGTCTGTGAAACAACAAGGAATCTGGCATAACTAGAACAGGAGGTGGAGGAACGGGAGGAGATGAGGGTGAAGAGATAGCCAGAGGCAAGGTGGTAATAAGGACCAGGTAGTGGATTGTGAATAAGATATTCTTTCTTCAGGAATCTGAAAGCAAAGTTGTATCAAAGATCACCCCTTGGAGTTCCCATCGTGGCGCAGTGGTTAACAAATCCGACTAGGAACCATGAGGTTGCGGGTTCGGTCCCTGCCCTTGCTCAGTGGGTTAACGATCCGGCGTTGCCGTGAGCTGTGGTGTAGGTTGCAGATGCGGCTCGGATCTGGCGTTGCTGTGGCTCTGGTGTAGGCCCCGGGCTACAGCTCCAATAGACCCCTAGCCTGGGAACCTTTGGGAGCGGCCCAAAGAAATAGCAAAAAAGACAAAAAAAAAAAAAAAAAAAAAAAAAAAAGATCACCCCCAAGTTCAACAATTTGCTAAGAGGACTCAGGACTCAGCTTGTAGTCATACTTAAGGCTGTAACAGTGATAGGATTCAGAGCAAAGTCAGCAAAAGAAAAAGGTACATAGGGCAAAGTCTGGAGTAAACAGGGTGCAAGCTTCCAAGAGTCCTCTCCTAGTAGAGTCACAAAGGAGGAGCTTCATTCCTCCTGCAACAGATTATGACAACAGATTATGAAATGCTGTCTACCAGGGAGCTCATTACAGACTCAGTGCCCAAGGTTTTTATTGGTCCCATAGGTACCTCTTCCTGGAACATAACCAAATTCCTGACTGCCAGAAGGAAAGCAGGCGTTTAGCATAAACCATATTGTTTTATACAAACAGATTAGACACAGTGAACCATGCTTATCATTTAGCAAATAGAATACCTCTGAAATCTAAATTCTCAGATGCCAATCAAGGGCCAGCATGTGAGCAGATGTTTCTAAGAATAGCAATCTTGGACCTGTTATTAACTCTATTCTATATAAAAGTACACAAAGAGATATGCATAAAGCCAATCAGGAATGAGGCAGGAAACTAAACAGAGACTAAGCAGATTCTATGAGGTAGTCGAAGCAGTGAATAGGTAGAATCCATGAAATAAATAAACTGAGAAATAGAAGGGTACCTTGTGCTGGGAAAACAAACACCCTTCTATGTGATGACCACCTCAGTATTCCTTTTGGGACCTGAGAATTAGATGATCCTGCAGACCAATCAATGGTGTTCTTCATGAGGCCTGAGTGTTCCATTAAGATGATTTCCCATACTTGCTTCCCAATTGCCTCTTGAATCATATAGTAAATTCACTCAAGATCAGAGTCATATCTGTGCTCCTTGTAACTCCTCACTAATATACCTGGGTTTTCAGCCATTCGAAGCATGGACTTTAGAGAGAAAATTAGTATGGTGACCAAGGAATCACTGGACAACTGGTTGAAGAACCTAGATTTGTAGTATAGCATGAAACCCCACCACCACCACCATGAAGCCAAGTTCCAGTCACATCAAACTACTCACAACTATACTCAGATGCTAAGTGCACTTTTGTGCTATTTTAATTTTAATCATGTACTTCACTCTGTCTAGAATTCCTGTTTTGTCTTTTTTTAACCCTCAAAAAATACCTAGCTCAGATGCTGTTTGCATTCTCTATGAAATGTCTCTGACCACTTCTCTCCCCACACCCTTGTCTGCTGTCTTTTAAATGAATTCTTCCCTTTGCACTGCTCTCTCAGCTACTGGTATGTATTTCTGTAATAACACTTATAATACATATTGTAATCAATCATTTACGTATCTGTCTCTGAAATAAATTATGTTCCTAGTACTTTGCAACTCTGATCCTTGTGGAGGCTATAATCTGCCCTTCCCACCCTCTCCCCACCCCCACCCCCTATAATAGTGTTTGCGTGTATTCATGCTGAAATGTTAAATATTTAGGGGGTTTAAGTTTTGAAAAAAGATAGTAATTTTTTATAAATGTTTATTTGTTAAATGAATGAATGAACCAGGAAACAAATGCACTAAGTCACGTATGAAGAGTTCTAGTTTCAGAAGTCAAGGACAAAGCTCCTTGACTAAGACACCCAATACTCAGTTCTCATCTTGGAACAATAATATCTCTTATCTATTGTGATGCTTATTATTTTCCAAAATTATATTGCTTTTGCACTACATTATTTCTTTGAAGATATTATTGCTTTATAGATGTTAAATAGCCATGTTAGCATTGATTCTAATAATTTCCCTAGTGAGGACATGGATTTTTTTATTTTTATTTTTTTCATTATGGGAGGACTTAAATATTCTCCAACCGAGAAAGTACATGCTAAATATACTCAGTGTTTTAGTATCTAAGTATGTTTATACAAGTAAATAAACACACAGAATCACTCTCTTATATGAATGTTCTTCTTATCATTACTGCCTTATATATGCATGTATATTTTTAAAATTAAACTTATCAAAGGAGAATAATTTAAAATAGTATTATTTTACTGCTTATGGCACTGAAAGTGAATTCCCTAAGAAATTTTACAACAAAATCAGTTCTAAAAAGCCTGGTCATGGTCATAGCAAATATCAAATAGAATCCAAATTTGTTACTCTTTTGACAAGATTTCTTTTGAGTAGTGGCACTTTAAACTCTGATAGTATTTTTTTTTTAATTTTTTATTTTATTTATTTATTTATTTATTTATTTTTTGTCTTTTGTCCTTTTAGGGCAGCACTGGCAGCATATGGAGGTTCCCAGGCTAGGGGACTGATCGGAGCTGTTGCCACCAGCCTACGCCAGAGCCACAGCAACGTGGGATCCAAGCCGCATCTGTGAGCCACACCACAGCTCATGGCAACGCCAGATCCTTAACCCATTGAGCAAAGCCAGGGATCGAATCCACAACTTCATGGTGCCTAGTCAGATTCATTTCCACTGTACCACGACAGGTACTCCTGATAGTATATTTTATAGCTTTCCTTTACTTCCCTAGAGAGTTGCCAGAGTTATCAGAATTAAGGCCTTTGCTTGGATGCTTTGGAGACTTGTTGTGGTTGGTTGTTGTTAACATGCAAGAGGTTGCAAGAGCTAAACAATCCCAGAAACTGAGGACAGATTTTTAAAATAGCATCATCTGAAATTAAAGCTAATTAGAATTGATTTTGAATTTCCAACATTAGTCATCTAAGAAATGGTTTGTAAATATGTGTGGATGAGAAGATGTGTTGCCCAGTTCTCATGTGTTTTTGTGGGGGTGGAGAGGAAACATATTTTTGATCATTGGCTTAATATTTTTTTGATATTGGCTTAATATTTTTGATCATTCTCTCTGTGTCAGGCAGTCAATATACACTTTCATTTAATCATTATAACGCCCCTCTAAAATAGGACTCTGAACCACATTCCACAGATGAGAAAATGAAGCTAGAAGAGAGAGTCTCTAGGCCACATAGCCACAGCAGAGCAGAACTGAAATTCCAACCAAATTTCTCTGACCCAAGAGTTTGTGTCTCTACCGCCTAGTATAGGAGGCCAGGTTATCACATCACAGGATATAAATAGCTCTAATTAAATGTAACTTATCCTGGATATCATCTCCCAAATGGGATGATATGTTTGGAGATTGATATAAAACAAACAAAAAGAATAGAATGGGATAAGCAAACTATGGCCTCAAACCTGTTCTTTTAAATGAAAACATATTGGAACAATGCCACGTCCATGTTGCCAATGGCTGCTTCCAAGCTGCCAGGGTGGAGTTGAGTAGTTGTGACAGAGACCACACAGTCCACAGAGCCCAAAATATTTACTACCTGACCCTTTACAGAAAAACTGTGCCAATCTCTGGAGTGGGACCTTTGTCAATTAATATCCACTGCTGTCCCAGGAAGAGAGGTCAATGTCAGGCAGACACTTGGAGCTAGGAAGATGCTGGGGGATCTGCTGACTCTGCCCCATCCTGGAGGAGGTGTTTTATAAAATGAGTCAATTCCCCTTGCCCTGACCTATTGTTCATCAAAGAATTTCATTGCAAATACTATTGTTCTCTAGTACCATGATAACTGAAAACATGTATGGAGAAAAACATAAATAATATAGTTGCTTTAAAAATATAGCCTAACTATAAGTTAGTAGACTAGAAATAGAAAACTAATACATACAGCAAAACTTTTCAATTTTGGTTTAGGCTGCCTATCCTTGAACCAATTAACAATTGGTAAGGGAGATGGGATTTTGATGATTGGTTTACACTAATCTGGGCCACTCCTGGCCACTCAACAACATGACAGCTAATCTTAAAGTTGGAGTCAAATGTATGTTGACAGACCAGGCACTACATTCACTACAATAAACATGATTTTTGTGATGAAGGATCTACTAAGACAAGAGCATAAAAAATATAATCCTAATTAAACATCTTCTTCTTCTTCCATGATACTCACAGATTTAATTGGTCATAAGTGACCAAAAATGTTCATCATATAATAATTGCTCTACATTTCTAAAGGGTATTTCTAGAACCTTTTGAAATTTCCCAAGCTGAGAAAAACAGAATAGTTTATTGGCTTTCTTCCTATCCTATTGATAGACGTGTCATTTCCTATGCACATACTCACACCCTGCAAATGACTGCCTTTTCTTTATTTTCCTTTTAAATAAAATTTTAATCTAGTTTATCTTTGAGAAGACAACAGTTCACATGATTAAAAACTTTAAAGGTAAAGTGTTGCTAATGAGACATCTTTCCTTTCTCTATTCCCCAGTTACTCAGTCTTCCATTCCCTCTACCACCAAAAGTTACATTCTTGTGCATTATTCCAGAGATAATCTGTGCCTTAGAAGTAAAAATATATATATATATTCTTTCCCTCTGCCTCTCTTTATAATATTCTGCCCCTTGCTTTTCTTCCTTTATAATATAGCTTAGCAGCCTTTCCACGTGAACATAGCTTGCTCATTCTTTTATTGGTCTTCATAATAGTCCATTGATGGATATACTGTAATTTGATTAATCCCTTGTTGATGGACATTTGAGTTACTTCTGATCTTTTGATATTACAAACAGTGCTGTAGTGTGTAAGCTGAGACATATGTTATTTTGCACATGTGGGAAAAATATCTATTGAATAAATAACTGCCTTTTCATCTTTCACCAAAATTTTATTTCACTTGATGAACAATTTTTGCACCAGGAATACTCATGAAAACACTTTAATCTTTTGTTTGTTTGATATAAAAGACTCATTCATGTCATAGACTGAAAACACCTTCCAATTATATGTTCCACATACTAATTTACACCAAAATTCTGTTGCCTGGCTAAGAACAATCATTTTCTTAGAGATTCACTGGTGTTGCCAGAACTAGCAACTGGCAGACCCACAGCAAATAACACCATTGACTGCCTACGAAACAAGTTGAGAACAATACCAGGAAGTTGAGACACACATGCCAAGAAGTTTTCTGGCCTTGCTCATCAGCATAACAACTTACTCACTGGTCTCAGAAGCTTTTCAGTTCAAGGTGACATCTCAGCAAAGTCTTAGGGTCCATGGCCCTTCAGGGGAAGTTTGTATTTGTCCAAAACTTTGAAAACTTTTCCTGTCAGAATTTGTAAAATTGTAATCCCCTGGATATTGCACAAAATCCCATCAGCAAGTGTCAAGAAAGCTAAATGCATTGTTTTCTAGTTTCCAGCCCAGAGGCCAGTAGCCTCTGAGCAAGTCCCAAACAGCCAATGTAGTGGGTTATACCACCCCCTTATCAATGGTGTTCAGTCAGTACCCTCAGGAGTTAAGTGATAGTATGTATCCATAATGATAAAATTACAATGAAAATACTTGCTAACATTGAGCAGCATTCACTACATGCCAACCACCCTGCTAAGAGCTTCACATGCTTTCTTATTTTAAAGTTCAGTCCATTGCAGATTTAAGGCACGGTCTGCCAGCAGCTTATTCCTTCCCCTTCTACTCCCTCCCCCTAAGTATACCCTGATCCCAGACTCTCTCATTTGTCCTAGGAGCTATTAAAATGAAAACATTCCTGCAAGAGAAAACACTGCAAATGGAACCAGGTTTTACACATTATTTTGCCTGATTTTATCATACTCTTTAAAGGACGAGAGAGAGTGCTCTCTGGATGTGTTGAGGAGTAGGAACAGATTGCCACTGACACAGGGGACACTGATCCACAGTAATAGTTTAGTTTGCCTCAGAGTAGTCTCTGGAATGTAATCACCACCATCACCCCTCTCCCAATTTTAACCTCCCCCATGAATGTGTGGGAAAAACAAAGGCCAGGATGGATTTTTTTTTTTTTGACTCTGCAGTGTTATATTAATTAACTTTATTTAATGGCTCATTAGATATTGGTATGCTCAGGGATCAGTAACTTCTAATCAGTGCATTAGACCATCTTCAGAAGTTGCTTATGGATACTTATGAAGGGTTTGGGGAACTATGCCTTTGGTCCCGTTTAGCTTTTTTTTTTTTGTCTTTTTGCCTTTTTGAGGGCCACTTTCTGAGGCATATGGAGGTTCCCAGGCTAGGGGTCAAATCGGAGCTGTAGTCACCGGCCTACGGCAGAGCCACAGCAATGCAGAATCCGAGCAGCGTCTGCAACCTGCACCACAGCTCACGGCAACACCAGATCCTTAACCCACTGAGCAAGGCCAGGGATCAAACCCGCAACCTCATGGTTCCTAGTCGGATTCGTTAACCACTGCGCCACGACGGGAACTCCCCATTTAGCTTTAAGAACGGTTTCATGGCAATTTGTTTTTCAAAATAATTTTCCTAAGAGTTGATTGGGGGTGTTAAGCATAGACTGAAGTTTCTCTCTCACAGAGGCATAATTTATCAAGGCCTAAAACCACTGAGACTGAAGAAGACCTCTGACTAAGTGCCGTAATGGGTGGGCATGTGGAGCGGATGTCTGAAAAAGTGGGTCACACAGTTAATTACACACAGTTTAACCAAGAGTTAAATAAAAGGCAGTCTCATTCTCTTTGATCTGTATCCAGTTTGAAACTGTTGCTGGCATTAGCTTGGTTTTTGAAACTTGGAATTCCCAGGGAGGACTGGGCTGGGCTATATTGTTTATGGCCTCTCCTGGCAGGCTGAGTGAATGTCTGGGGCAGAGAGAAAAAATAGTTCTGTGGGTGACCCCCTGCATACAAGCCCTAACTGAAAGCATAAAGCTGGGCTGCAGTTGCTATGCCCTCTCCATTATTTCCAGAGAATTACCCAGGAACATTAATGGAAATGAGCTGGTTTTTCCAGTCAGCTCCCATTCTCAGGAAGGTTAGAGCCCTGTGAATTTCACAATCCTTGCAGCTTCTTGGGAACTGCATTTTGAGTTTCCAAACCTCTTGCTCAGTCTTGATAAAATTCCCAAGCGATTTCAAATGGGAAAATAAAACCCAAAGCTATTTTCTGCCTTGGTATTTATGAATAAGACAGGGAGTGAAAATTGCACACAAGTAACCTGGACTTCATAGTCATATGGACTTTGGGGCACTTAATGGAAACCATAGTCCCTATATGGAAGAAATAAATATTATTGATGCCCCAGGCTTACTCTTGTCATATACCTCAGTCATTCATGCAGTGATAGGGCTGATAGGAATTTAAAAGTCATCTACTTTATGACTTTATGTCATGAATTTGAGACCAGAAAGATTAAGTCACTTATTGATGGGCACTCAGTTCATATGGTAGAAAGAACACTGGGCTTAGAATGAGAAAACTTGAACTTGAGTCATAATCTTGCCCCTCTCTGGTGGTGGTTTTCAGACAAGCCAATGAGCCGTGATTTCTGTATCGGCAAATTGGAGTAATTTATGTCCCAAACAGGCTGTAAATGTTGCTTTGTTGGGTAGGAACAGTGAGGGGCCACTAGGAACTTGGAAGTAATTTGGTTCTTACATAGACAAATTAGTAAAATTCACACATAATAGATGAGAAACATATGAAACTGTAATTTATGACAGAAGAGCTGTCTTAAAAATAAGTATTTTTCCCTGATTTTATAGAGTACCATGTATCCATTGTACTAAAAAAAAAAAAAAAAAAAAAAAAAAAAAAAAAGCCCAGATAATAAAAAAGAACATGCAGATTACGGATAATTCATGGTCAGTGCATTCCAGATTCTGGAAGAATTCGTCATATACATGTGGATGGAATCATGCCACATGTGCATCTCATACTTTGCGAAACATTGGTATAATCTTTCAGTATGCTTGGGAACACTCAGAACTCCAAGCAAAATGAATTGGGTAATCTCTGGGAAGCCAATTTGATATGAAATGTGATGGTAATATGATAATCCAAGGGAAAACTGAGCGAAGAAAATAAGAGTGATTGGCAAGAAGCAAACCAAAAGGAAGCCCCCAAATATCAGAATGTAGACCAGGTATGGTACTAGATAGAGCTTTACAAGCTTTATTTAATTTAATCCTCTCAACTGCCCTTCCAAACAGGTACTGTTGCTAGTCCCACTTTTCACATGGTAAAACTAGCAAATTAAATAATTTACCCAGCATCAGGCAATTAAAACAGTGTTAGGAGTTGGATTTGTACCGCAAGCAGTACACTTCCAGAGCCTGATTTGCCAAATTTATATATTATTTTTACTGAAGTTAACATATACACAAGAATCAAGGAGTTCAAGGTTTGTTTGAAAACAGCAGGCCCTAGCCCCCACCTGCTATCCTATTTCTCACAATCTAGAGAGAACTATTTTCATTCCCCACCTGAACAGCGTATTCCTAAGGTATTTACCTCCACATTGCTAGATAAAACATTTGAACTGTTACTTTGTGGGTTTTCCATTTGGGGCATTCTCTAGAAGATAGGGATTTAGCCCTCTGTCTCCCTTATTCCCTCCCCTGTCATGAGCTCTCATCACCTGTCCATTCTCTCTAAACAGCTTGCTGTGATCTGAATAATTATGCCTCTCCAGAATTCATACACTGAAACTTAATACCCAATGAGGTGATGTTTGGAAGTGGGGCCTTAAGGAGTTGATTAGGTCTTGAGGGTGGTGCCCTCATGACTGGGATTAGTGCCCTTAAAAAAGAAACCCCAGAGGGAATTCTTCATGGCTCGGTGGAAACGAATCTGTCTAACATCCATGAGGATGCAGCTTTTTTTTTCCTTTTTTCTTTTTTCTTTTTAAAAATTTTTCTATTTTATTTTTTATTTCCCAATACATTATTATTTTTTCTACTGTACAGCATGGTGACCCAGTTACACATACATGTATACATTCTTTTTTCTCACATTAACATGCTCCATCATAAGTGACTAGACATAGTACCCAGTGCTACACAGCAAGATCTCATTGCTAATCCATTCCAAAGGCAATAGACTGCATCCGTTAATGCAGCTTTAATCCCTGGCTTCGCCCAATCCCTGGCCTCCCTCAGTGGGTTAAGGATCTGACATTGCCATGAGCTGTGGTGTAGGTAGCAGATGCAGCTCAGATCCCACGTTGCTGCAGCTGTGGTGTAGGCCAGCAGCTACAGCTCCAATTCAGCTCCTAGCCTAGAAACCTCCATATGCTGTGGGTGTAGCCCTAAAAAACAAAACAAAAACAAAACAAACAAAAAGAGACTCAGAGAGGTCCTTTGCTCCTTCTGCCATGTGAGGTTACAGCAAGAAGGCATTGTTTATGAACCAAGAAGTGGGCTTTTGCCAGCCACCAAATCTTCCAGTGCCTTCATCTTGGACTTCCCATTCTCCAGAACTGTGAAAAACAAATTTCTGTTATTTACAAGACATCTAGTCCATGGTATTTTTTTTATCGCAGCCTAAACAGACTAAGACAATCATATTGTAATTTTCATTATATCTGATAGTCAGTGTTCACATTATATAAATGGGCAAATGCTATTCATAGCTAATACCTGTAGACCATCATGACTATTTTCCTTTCCTACACAACCTCCTATTTTCTCTAGAATTATTGTCATAATTATTTTATTGTTGTTTACTTAGTTTTCTTTGTACTTATTACAAATTCAAACTTTCCCTCAATTGTATAATCTCCTCTCAATATTTTCAAATGCACTGGGGACTCAAATCATTTCATCTTTTGGAGGAAATCAGACTTGCTCCAATCGGGGTCAGGCCTTATATCATTATCTCTGGTTGGGAAACTGAGGCCACTTCATCCTTATTCTAGGGATTTTCTTCATCTTTTTCTAGTCTTAGATCCTGTTTCCTGGTTCCTATGTCTGTCTCTTTCTTGGTTTTTTCTCTTGTTTTAGTGAAGGACACAACTCAGGAGCTTCCTAAGAAAGGGTAAAAAGGAAATAAAATTTTTGAGACTTTGCACATCTGAAAATATCTTCATTCTACACTTAATGCTTTTTCAGGGCATATAAATCTACTTTCCTCTGAATTTTCAAAACACTTTCCCATTATCTTCTAGATTCAGGTGTTGCTATTTAGAAGACATTCTAATTCTTGATTTGTTATATAAAAACTTTTTTTTGTGCTGTCCCTCTTGTGCTATATTTTTGGTTTCTTCTTCAATACAAATTTATTGTGTTCCTTCTGTGTGCCAGGTACTATTATAGGTGCTGGATTATGTCTGTGAGAGTGTATCATGATATTCTCAGGTGGTCATCTATTTTTAGCCATTGTTCTGGGCAACTAATGGATACTTCACTCTGAAAACTGGGATAGTTTCATTAATTTTTTGGTTAGAATTTCTCATCCTTTGTTCTTTTCCTTTAGTAATCCTGTTATTAGATGTTGGACCTCCTATACTGCTTCTCTAATTTTCACCTTTTCTCCTCTATGAATGCTAGTCTTTTTACTCTACTTCTTGGGCTATTGCCTTAATTTTATCTTTTAGCCCTTGTATTGAATTTTTCATTTCTAATATCATTTTTGGGGGCCATACCTGTGGCACCTGTAAGTTCTCAGGCCAGGTATCAAGGCCGAGCCACAGCAGCCACCCAAGCCGCTGCAGTGACAACACCAGATCCTTAACCCACTGTGCCACAAGAGAACTCCCTCTAATGTCATATTTTTAATATCTGACTTTTTTGTATGCCTTTTATAGGTAACCCTGTTACTGTTTCACATCTTCTCTTATCTCTCTGAAGACAAGATAGTTTTTTTTCTAAATTCTCTATTAACAGAGTTTGTTTCCTTCAAGTTGTTTTCTTCCATCTGTTTTGGTCTTTAGCTTGCATTAACAGGCATTCCTCAAATATCTAGTGAGCACTGGCTGTCTGGTTTTATTTTAAGAGTGGGACACTAATGGAGTTCCCTCATGGCTCAGTGATTTAAGAATCTGGCATTGTCACTGCTGTGGCTCACATTGCTGCTGTGGTTTAGGTTCGATCCCTGGTCTGGGAACTTCTGCAGGCTGCAGGTGCAGCCAAAACAACAACAACAACAACAACAACAACAACAACAACAACAAGGCACTGAAAAGAGAATGCTCTGCATGATGCAGAATGGGACTCTCCATTGAGTTTGCTACAGGATAATGTAACGCAGGCCAACATACTGGACCGAAGTCAGTATCTTTTCTCAGGTTGATTAGATTACACAGAGAATTATTCCAGCCTTTTGCCAAAAAAACATAAGCCTGGCTAACAGTGTTCTGGGAACCAAGTGGATGAAGAAGACTGAGGAAGTCTCAAAACACAATTTAAAATTTTACACTTAATCCCCAGTCTTCAGAGGGTTCCAAAATTGCAGCCTCTTCCATTCCCCATAATCTCAATCCAGAGTCCCTCTGTTAGTTCTTGGCATGGGAATAAGCCTTTCTTTTCATACTAAGGGAGAGACAGTCTCCTGCCTGAAAGGAACAGGAGTAGGGAATCAAGGATCTACTAGCTTCTAAAAAAGACTTTTCACCCAATACCCTGCGTATGCCCCACACTTACACCCTCATTCTCACTTCCTAAAGTACCTGTTGCTTCCATTTTCTAGGGCTCTGTATTGTAAATTGGGTTGGTTATCATCAAGATTCAGCTTTCCTGAATGTCCCAATTCAGTTAATACTTAGGTGTCTGCTTCCTAGTTTCTAAAATTTTATTTCTGTTGTCTCCTATCCCATTCCCTTTGTCCTTGTACATTTATATTTTGTTAAAAAGCATCCCATCATTTTCTTAGCTGGGTGAAGGAAGGTGAATCCTTGTGTTCAATCTGACATCTTGAATTGGACCAACCCAGATCCTAAGCCATTATTATATGCTATAGAAAAGCTTGCTAGGTTTGTTCTAACTATTCTAGAAAGGGAGATACTAAATCTAGCAAAACATACTAAAGAACCATGATAACCATAGTTGGACACAATGTCCGTAAGTACTCTCCATCTTTTTTTGCTTTGATTCCATGTTCATGAGAAATCTTCTCACTATATAAAACACAACATGCCCAAGATAAAATTCATAATCTAACACCCAAACTAGGTTCTCTTACAGTGTTCACCATCTTAGTAAGTGATACCTCATTCTTTCAATCACTCATGTCAGAAACATAGGAGTCATTCTAACATCTTCTTCCTCCTTACCCCATATCTACCCATCACCAAGTCCTGCCTATAAACATTTATGACATGAGTCCATTTCTTTCCATCTCATTTGTGAAGACCCCAGTTCAAGTTACCAGTACGTCTCACTCACATTTCCACAGTCTCCTCCTAACTGAACTCTCTGCAACCAGCCCAGCCCCTCTCTATCCGTTTCCCACACTGCAGTCAGTCATAGTCACCTTGGCAAAAGACAGGTCAGATCATGTTCTGAAGAATCTGCTTAAAATCTTCAGTGATTTCCCAATACTCTTGAGATAAGAACAGCAATCCTTAGCAAGGTCTGTAAGGGCCTGCAGGGACTGGCCTGTCTCCTCTGGCCTCATCCTAGTGGGACTCTTCTCCTGGCTGTTAGCTCCCCAGCCACGTTGCCTTTCTTTCTGATCCTCTTTTTTCTGATGCTCTGTGCTCTCACCAGCCCCCTGGGCCCCTTCAGGCAAAACAGCTCCCTACTACAGCCGCTCTTCCTAGTCTAACCATCCCTTCACATGGCCCTAGGTTCTCACCTACTCATTTCTTCAGTCTCAGTTCTAGAATTTCTTCCTCAGGGAAACCTGGTTAAGTCAGGCTTCTATTTAACACAGTCACACAGAAGCATGCTTCATTTCTTTATAGCACTTATCTTACTTACTAATTAGGCCCTCATTTTTTTATGGCTATTTTATTAATATCTGCCTCTCCTGCCAGATTGTAAGCACCATAAGAGCAAGGAGCATGTCTGTTACTTTTCATCACTATATTCTCAGGATTTGGCTAATTGCTGACTCTTCTTTGTTGGTTTTTTTAAAAAAAAGTAATGTGTATCTTGGCTGACATCTTCCTCAAATTAAGAAGAATTTCAGTATACTGAGTATCATAGACTGTGTCCTTTAGAGATTCAAGGTCATCATCATAAAAACACATGGTGTAATATAGACACTTTCTTAGGTTTTTTTGAGTGTATAGGGATATCAACCATGATGTTAAATAGCCTCAGACGGATTGTCCAGAAAAGCAGTCAAATTTGAAGTTTTCAAAAGGGAATTTTAATTTTTTAATGCTTAGCAAACGACTAATAGATTGCTTCCATTACCACCTTCAAATATAGAAAGCATTTGATAACAATTATTGATTACTATAGCCATCATTAAACACTTAGCATGTACCGGTAGTAATCAGAAACTTTAAACACATTATCTCATTTAATCCTCACAGCAACTCTCTGTTATTTTACCAGGCAGGTTAACAAAGAGGTTAAGAAGCTGTGGATCTAAGGCAATCTAGCTCTGGAGCCTGTAGGTTCAATCCATTTAATAAGAAAGGTGATGAGCAGTTCAAGAGGCCAGAAACTTGACCAAGGACACATCTAAAATGTGGGAGAGCCATTTAGAGGTATCAAACATTGAAATAAGCTGATTTTTTAAAATAAATAGGTTTTACGTCTATTCTGATTACCTTTGAAAACTAGAGTGGACAGGAATACAGCCTAGAAGGGTCGGTGGTAACCCTGACACGTATTTAAGAGCAGGACTTGGACCTGATGACCTTCTGAGGTCCCCTCTAGCTCTCCAGCTCCAAAAGGCTATTGGTGCTGAGTTATCTTTTGTCTTCAGCCTTTTCCCTGGTTGAATTTTGCCTAATCTAGTCAACTTGTATTATCCCAGGGTGGCTTATCCAGAGCAAATCTTGCTTTATTGAGTTCAGTAGTCACTTTGCTTAATGACTTGCTGTGTTAACAACTTGGCATGTGCTTCATCCACAGTCAGCACCTACTCAGTTTAATTACTTGCTTTGTTGATGCTATACTGTCTTCAGGGAAATACTTTGAAATGCAAAACTTAACCAACTCCTGTAGTACCACCCCACCTCCCAAAATGAGATCATAAAATATACCAAAGCAGAAGAAAGAGGAGAAGAATTTAAAGAAATAGACATGATTGTCATGGGGAATTTGATGAGGTCAACATGAAAAAAAGGCAATATGACAATAAATCAGAACAGCAAAAGTCTCTAAGAATAGTATTAGGAAGACTAAATCATTTTTTAAAATGATCTTGAGGCTTGCTAAAAAGAAGCTAAGGATACCTTGCAGAAATAGTGTGTGTTTGTGTGTATTTTTTTGCTGTCTCCACAGCATGCAGAAGTTCCCAGGCCAGGGATCGAACCCAAGACATAGCAGTGACAATGCTGATCCTTAACCGCTAGACCACCAGGGAACTCCAGAAATAGAGTATATTTTTAAACACCAAGAGACCCCAACTTTTTGGGGAAAATGGTCTATGAGATGACAGCTGATGTGTAAAGGAAAGCATGCTAGAATCAAGTCCTTGCCTCTCTTCCCTGCACCCTGCATAGAGCCGCCCTGATCCAGAAAAGCCTTTATTCTCCAATCCTCACAAAGGGAAGTCCCATCCCATTGCCTTTAACAGGTGCTATGCAGCAGGATTCAGACAAATGGCTCACACTTGCTTGGGGGGGAATACTTGTCTAAAGGTTTTCAGACCTTAAACTCTGTGTGCTCAACTTCGCCAAATGCCATATGTCTGCTTGTCTTATCTAAAAAAAACCCTAGTCCTCTACTGAATTGTTAGAAGATGGAAAATAGAGGATGAGTTATTTATCTGTTCGGACTCTAAGCAAGTTCTCTGCAGGGCTGTCTTTGGCTTAGATAACTATTTTTTAAAAAATCCCACAGTAGGGAGTTTAATTTGGTTTGTGGAATTTGAGATCAAAAGGTCAGGGGTACCTCTGTGCAGCAGCCTACCCATGGGATTCTGTAATGTTTTAATAGAATAGAGAGCATTATATATACACGTTAGCAGTTTTGATAATCTTCACAGTACCAGTGGCCCCAAATGGCCAGCGACTCCTGTACATTAAGATTATTGACACTATCATTCCTCAATTACTCTAAAGCTCTAAATTTATAAGGTTTATCATGTTTGGAATTATGAATTCAATGTCCATTTCATCCCTAGGTTCACTGCAGGCTTTGTCTGCCCAACTTTAAATGGTGTCCTGGGAAGTGTATGATGCAATACCCAGCTCCTTCCATTTTATATCCTAACCCCTTCCCCAGACCAGAATCTTTTTTTTTTTTTTTTTTTATGACGCTAAGGGGATTATGACTATCTTTTCTCTGTTGCATTACCAATACTTAGCGGATGAACAAAAAATAAATTCATAGCTTGGGTGTATTTTCTTATTTTTTTCTCACTTAATCTGTGTATTCCCAAATCTGGCTGTACTTCAGGATCACCTTGGGAGCTTCTGTAAAAACAAGGATTGGTCCCTATCTCCAAGCATTCCAAACAGTTTACATAACTCTTGCAAGTGGCTATGATATGCCTCTAGGTTTAAGAAGAAAGGGTTTAACCTCACTTTCCTTGTCTGGGAAGCAACTAGACCTGCTGCCTCACTGGATATCATTAAGATCAAATATGATAAACTACCAGGTAGTCTAGCAAAGAGAGGATTATATGTGACTTTGTAAGGTAAGGCAAGAATGGAGGTTGACCAGAAGTTCCTGCATGGCGCAGTGGTTAATGAATCTGACTAGGAACCATGAGGTTGCAGGTTCGATGCCTGGCCTTGCTCAGTGGGTTAAGGATCCGGCGTTGCCGTGAGCTGTGGTGCAGGTTGCAGACGTGGCTTGGATCCCATGTTGCTGTGGCTCTGGTGTAGGCCAGTGGCTACAGCTCCGAATCGACCCCTAGCCTGGGAACCTCCATATGCTGCGGGAGCGGCCCTAGAAAAAACAAAAAGACCAAAAAAAAAAAAAAAAAAAAAAAACGAATGGAGGTTGACCAAATAGACCTGCTAGAGAAAACAAACACACACCCCCAGTGGCACATACATGACTCCTCAAATTCTAGAATTTGAATAGGATCTGAAAGTTTTCTGAGAAAATCAACTCCTCACCTCTTTGCCTATAAATTTCCAATATTTCCCTTTGGCTAATGTTAGCAACAAAGCATCTATTTTATATAAAAAGTATGTGAAGGTTATTGGAAAGATAGAGCAGTTTGAGGAAAGACCATTTATTTATTCTTGGCTATATTTATCTACTTGCTCAGTTGGTCATAATTGGTCATTTCAGTCTCATGCAAGGTGATACATCAGGTTACTAACCCCCTACCCTGGCATCAAGATACCTATTGCAGATACTATCAACACTCCACCTGAATTCCTTGGGTCCCTTTTATGTTTTATTTTATCTGCCCATCCCTCCAGCTTTTGAACACTTAGCTCTAACATAACTCCCAGAAACCTTCTTCAGAGAACTACTCTTGAGCTATCAGAGCCCCTTAGGCAGGTTGCACTGAGAACCAGAAATGAAGTAGGATGGGGGGAGCTGGCATCCCCCGCCACCCACCCCCTCACCCAGGGCAGTAGACAGCTAACTTCTGAGTAGTAGAGGAGTACACAAGCCCAGATCACTTGCCTTGGGATAGAATAAACTATGAGGTGTCATTTACACTCCAGAGCTCCCCTCCCCTATTCTACTACCTTTCCTTCCTTACTGGTTTCTCATTTAAAAACTTGATAATCATTTACATGTAAACCTTCATCTCAGCATCCACCTTATAACTTCCTATCTTGCTCAATTATAGGTATTTAACTTAAAAATAACATTTAATTTGCATTTGTCTGATTACTGAGATGGTGTGTGCATCTATGTGTCCATAAGAGGTAAGTCAGGTTGATTTCTTCTTTTGCAAACTCAAGTCCTTTGTCCATTTGTTAATTCAGATTCGATTTTTTTGAGGTGTATTTTACATACAGGAAAGTAAACATATCTTAGTGTATAGTTCAACAGATTTTTGCATATGTACACACCGATGTAACCTCTGCCCAGATCAAGACATAGAACATTTAGAACATTTTTTTATTTAGGTATAGTTGATTTATGATATTTAATTTTCAGATGTACAACACAGTAATTTGTAGTTTTTAAAGGTTATACTCCATTCATAGTTACTATAAAATATTGGCTATATTCCTGGTGTTCTACATCATTGTAGCTTATTGGCTTTATGCATAGTAGTTTGTACTTCTTAATCCTCTACTCCTATCTTGACCCTCCCCCTCTTCCCTTTTCCTTCCAATAACCAGTAGTTTGTTCTCTATATCTGTGAGTCTGTTTCTTTTTCTGTTATAGTCACTAGTTTGTTGTATTTTTTAGATTCCACAAATAAGTGATAACATTTAGTATTTGCATTTCTCTGACTTTTTTTCACCAAGCATAATACCCTCCATGTCCATCCATATTGTTTCAAATGCAAAATTTCATTCTTTTTTATGTCTGAGTAGTATTCCATTATATATATATATTTATACCTATATCTATATATATACACACACCACATTTTTGTTATTTTTTTTCTATTGATAGAAACTTAAGTTGCTTCCATATCTTGGCTATTATAAATAGTGCAGCTATGACTATTTAGGTGCAAAGGATATAGAACATTTTTAGCACCCAGAAGTTTCCTCCATATCTCCTCCCAGTCAGCAGTCACCAATCCCAAATAGCCCATATTCTTTTTTTTTTAATTCTACTTTTGTGCTTTTTAGGGCCACACCCACAGCATAATGGAAGTTCCCAGGCTAAGGGTCAAATCAGAACTACAGCTGTCAGTCTATGCCACAGCCATAGCAATGCGGGATCCAAACCACGTCTGCACCCTGCATCACAGCTTATGGCAATGCCAGATCCCTGACCCACTGAGTGAGGCCAGGGATCAAACCCAAATCCTCATGGATACTGGTCAGATTCATTTATATTGTGCCTCAACAGGAATTCCCCAAATAGCCTGTATTCTATTCTCCATCATCACAGATAAGTTTAGTCTATATAGTACTTCTTATAGACAGAAAGCCTGTATAAACTCTTATGTCAGACTTCTTTTATTCAACATTATGTTTAGGAGATTCATCCATGCTGCACATATCATTTATTCTTTTTTTCATTGCTGAGTTATTTTCCACTGTATGGATATACCACAATTTATTTACTCATCCTGTTATTGATGGAAATTTGGGTAGTTTGCAGTTTGGAGCTATTATGAATAAGGCTACTATGAACATTCTTTACCTGTCTTTTGGCAGATATAAGCACTTACTCCTTGATTTATACATGGGACTGGAATTGCTGGATTGCAGGCTGTATGATTGAGTAGCTTTGGTTGATCCTATAACAAACTTATTAACTCTTTGTTATATGTGGGTAAATTTACTCCTACTTGATTGCTTCCCTTTTTAGTTATCATTATCTTCTTTTTCCCCAAGTTTTATTACAGAATAATTTTCACACATAAAATTCACCCCTTGTAAATGTAAACGTTCAGAGTTTTGGCTAGGATTACAGTTGTGTAACTACTGTTACAATGAAGATAGAGAACATTCCACCACCCTAATTATCTTCCATTTTAACATAGAAATATTTAAAATTTTGATGCAATCATCTATGACTAATCTGTTATTTCTCTATTGTAAAAATACTTTACCTGTTAATTCTACCAGATGAACTCTAGAGTTACAAAGTGTCAAAATGAATGTTATAGCCCTCTCATCTAGAAACACAAGCATGTAATAAATACAGAGGCCTAGCTCTTCAGTTGGACAGGCCAGCGTAGGAATCCTGGTCACCTACTTGCTGGATGATATTAGGCAAGCCCTTAGCCTCCTTGATATCAGTTTCTTCCTCTGTAGCATGATAATAATAATGGTGCCTATGGGAGTTCCCGTCGTGGCGCAGTGGTTAACGAATCCGACTAGGAACCATGAGGTTGCGGGTTCGGTCCCTGCCCTTGCTCGGTGGGTTAACGATCCGGCGTTGCCGTGAGCTGTGGTGTAGGTTGCAGACGCGGCTCGGATCCCGCGTTGCTGTGGCTCTGGCGTAGGCCGGTGGCTACAGCTCTGATTCAGCCCCTAGCCTGGGAACCTCCATATGCCGCGAGAGCGGCCCAAGAAATAGCAACAACAGCAACAACAACAACAAAAGACAAAAAGACAAAAGACAATAATGGTGCCTATGTCATGAGGTTGCTATAAGAACTGGTGAAAGTAACTAATTTATACTAATAGCTTGATATTTGCCAGGCACCGTTCTGAGCATTTTATTTGTAGTGACATTTAAATCTTATAACAATCCTATAAGATCCATATTGTACCCCTCCTGGTTTTATAGGTGGAAAATCAGAGCACAGAGAAGTTAAGGAAGCTGAGTCAGGCTCAAGAGTATGCTGGCTGCTGCAGTGCTTCTCAGCTTCACAGATGAGGAGGTGACAGAGGGAAAGCACAGAACAGAGGGCCTTGCATGAAGTACACAGAAAAGCTAACTTTTATTATTATTATTCATCTTCTGTATACATTCAATAAAGTTATATAATTATGTTCACATAGGTCATGCGCATTTCTTGTTAAGGATACTCATAAATTTTTTATGCCCTTTCACCCTGTTGTGCTTGGGATGTGTCTTTTTTCCATTGTATTTTCTCATTGGTTACTTTGAATCGTGGTGAAAGTTATTGACTTGTTTATAGTATGTAGCTGAAAGAAACTCAGCAGCACTTCAGTATCACTTAAAATGCCCCTCTAAACGGTAACTTTAATTATGTATAGTGCTCTTTTAATAGCAAGCGAAGTTAGTAGACAGGAAATGAGAATAAAATGAAAATTGGAAATAACATTTTAGATTCTTTTTTGGTTGAATAAAAAAAGATGGAAAAAGGTAGAAATAATACATTCATCTGCGAATAGTACATAAAAAGCCACAGCACATTAACCCTCGCCTGCAAAAACAAACAAATGCTTTATTCTTTAGCTCCTTTTTAATGTGATACTTTAAAACAATATTTAGAGTTTAAATTAACTAAGTAAAATTTTAAATGTTTTCTCACCACTTGGAGAATTCTGAGATGAGCAAAGACTTTTTCCTATCTGGATGTTTGTATGTTTTATTCTTCTTGATAATCTAATCGGGGAAAAGGAGGGAGATATTTCTTTCAAAAAATTGGCAATAGATAGCAAAACTTTGTACTTGTTTGCAGGGCAGGGACCAGGGGGGAGTGGGTGAAAAGTTTCTTTTGGGTAAAATAGTCAAAAGTTTTGACTTTGTATAGTAGCTATATTTAAAAGTGACTGTGTCAGCTCTGTTGAGAACATTTTAGTGACAGTGAAGGTATGCCTATGTCAATTTAACATAATGACTGATCTGCTCTCAGTCAGGAGACCAATGGGAAAAGGTGTTACAGTCAAAGAATAACTCAAGGAGGCTTAATCAAAGGGCTGTTTACAAAAGGTGTGGGCAGGGAGAGGAACTCCAAATAATGGTGCAGTGTGCTAGGGCCAGTAATTCTGAAACTTCCTGCCCCAGAAGGGAGAAGGTGAAGCAGAACTTGGAAAAGCCTGTGATGAGAAGTTGGAAAGCCTGTCGATAAGACCATGTTATAGATTCCAAAAGGTCAATCATATCCAAATCCAATAATAACTCTAATGCATCCTCAAAGGACGGCGCCCATTTATGGCACTAGAAAAGATAGTATTTCCCTGTAGTCACCTAATATGTGTTTCTTGAAATTGATTTTATTAAACATAAGAAAATTAGCTAACATAGTCATCAAAACTTCAGGTTTGTAATAAAAACCTACATCAAACTTGCTTAAACAAGGAAAGAGAATTGATTTGATCACAATTGAGAAATTCACGAGTGCAAGTGGCTTTATACGTAGCTGGATCCAGGAGTTAGAGCAATTGTGAATCTCTCAGAATGAGCAAGCATGAGAAGGACTCTAGCACCCTCCACCTCCTCATTCATTTCTCCCCAGCGTAGGGGAAGTGATCAGGTCTGCGGAATATACATTTATGTAGGTATATAGTGGTGAGTGGGGGCTCAAACTTAGCAGAAACTCAGGTCACCAAACCATGAACCATGGCCTTGGACAGAGTTATTCACCTGGGGAGCTGGGGAAAGGATCTGGTATGTGAGCATGCTTCAGCTCTCCCAATTTCCTTCATTTTCTCTGATCAGGTTGTCTGTGTTCCAGTCTGCCCTCCTACCTTGTGCAGTCTGCAAAGGAGGGCAAAGTCTAAAGAGCCCAGCCATGCTAGTGAATCAGATTAACTGAGGTTGTAAATCAGATTAACTAAGGAGCAGAGTGTTAGAAAGTTCTTTTGGGCAGCAATCCAAACCTATGAGCTCAATGAGCTTCTCAGTAATAAAGTGATTTCATCTCCATTTACCTAACTTCTGCATCTATCTCTAATTTATTCTGAATTTAGACAAAGAGGGGTATTATATTTTGGACCCCTAAAAACTCCATCAACAGTGTTATCAGGAAACTTTTATTTTTTCCATCTTTCAACAATGCTTTCCTCTCTATGCATTATTCTCAGGCAGATTTTCCTGATTTCAGAATAAAGATAGCCAAAGGAAGTTCAAGATTTTAGTGATCTTGCAAGTCACAATTTCCATGAAAAGAGAGCGCTTCTTTCATGATAACTCTAGCTAACATCATAGGAAATTTTTTCTGTTGGTTTGACTTGGGTCATATGTCTATCCCTGCATAGAAATGAAGCACCCTGGGAGTTCCTGTTGTGGCTCAGAAGAAATGAATCTGACTAGTATCCATGAGGGCAAAGGTTTGATCCCTGGCCTCGCTCAGTGGACTAAGGATCCAGCATTGCTGTGAGCTGTGGTGTAGGTCATAGACATGGACCTGGCATTGCTATGGCTGTGGCATAGGCTGGCAGCTACAGCTCCGATTTGACCCCTAGCCTCGGAACCTCCATATGCCACGTGTGCGGCCCTAAAAAGACCAAAAAAAAAAGAAGAAGAAGAAAGAAATGAAGTACCCTGATTGGCCACACCTAGGTAATCGGACTACTCCAGTTGCTGGGAAGTGAATGTGTCAGCCTAACCTGGACCAGATGGGATGAGAATGGGGAAGGCACTGGACTTATGTGAAACCTGAACAGATACTAATTTAATTTGGTCTCAGTATATTGCTAAAGACTTTGAAATGCTTTGAAAATTATTTTTCTTATTTCTTATTATTACTAGTTGACAACCTTGGCTATATATTGGAATCGCCTGGAGAGTACACTACCCCAGACCAACTAAATCTTGGGGATGGGACCCTGGCATAGGCATTTCTACAGCTCCCAAGGTAAATATGCAGCCAAAGTTGACAAACATATCCTATGTAAAACATTATTTCTTAATCTGGGGCCAATTAAGCCTCACATTGATCTTACTCTATATCTAGTTACTCAAACTAAAAAGCCTGTGTAGAGGGAGATTCAGGAAGATGGAGGTAAGAGAAACATGGCTTTTGAATCTTTCTGTATTTCTACATGAAAACAGACAGAACAGCTAAATCAACCCCCCCTACACACACACCCATGAACACTGTATGCAGTCACACTGGGGGAAATATATGCATATGGATCATGAGGTAAAAGAAGGTGGCAGAAAACCACAGATGGTGTCTGTGCAGATGGATGCAGAGGAGAAGCAACTGGTATCTGAGGATATGGGTCAAGGACAGCCACAAAGTAGTGGATCTGAGGACAGCAGGCCCCCTTCCCTGACAGAGAGAGCATCCCCAGAGAAACTCCTGGAAGTGGAATCAAATTATGCAGAATAGAGTCAGTAAAAGATAAAGGGGAAGGAAGGGCCTACCAAAGTGGATGAGAGGAACAGAGTCGAGAACTTTCACAAAATAGTTAATTCTAAAATATGGAAGGTAAAACACTAAACTTAAAAAAAAAAAAAAAAAGCTTATCTTGGCAGTAAAAATTTCTAACTTCAACTTCATATGTTTCTTATTTAATACTTTATTCCAGGGAGCATGTACTCCTGGAACAGCAAGCATATATTTATAACATATATATGTTACAAAAGCCATATATGAGATATATATTTAAATTATTTTATATATGTGTGTGTTTCTGTAACACTTAGAAACACTACATTAAAATATGGGTATCTGAACTTGCTTATTTTTATTTTTTTAAGGATTTTTATTTTTTCTATTAGAGTTGATTTACAGTGTTCTGTCAATTTCTGCTATACAGCAAAGTGACCCAGTCATATATATGTGTGTATATATAGACACATTCTTTTTCTCACATTATCCTCTATCATGTTCCATCACAGGTGACTAAATACAGTTCCCTGTGCTATACAGCAGAATCTCATTGCTTATCCACTCCAAATGCAATAGTTTGCATCTACTAACCCCAAACTCCCAGTCCATCCCACTCCCTCCCCCTCCCACTCCCCTTGGCAACCACAAGTCTGTCTCCATGTCCATGAGTTTTTTTTTCTGTAGTTTCGTTTGTGTCGTATATTAGATTCCAGACATAAGTGATATCATATGGTATTTGTCTTTCTCTTTCTGACTTACATAAAAAGTATCCAAATTGGAAGAAAAGAGGTAAAATTGTCACTCCATGCAGATGACATGATACTGTATATAAAAAACCCTAAGGACTCTACATAAAAACTACCCAGACTGATGAATGAATTCAGCAAAGTAGCAGGATACAAGATTAACATTTAGAAATTGGTTGAACTAGCTTATATATCCCAAAGGCAGTTTAAGTAAAACCCACTTGGAGACCACCAAAATGAAACATCATATATCTTATGAATCAGGTAATCAAGGAGGAAAGTGGGACTTTCTAAGACACTGTGAAAACAAGCCTCTGGCGCCATACCTTTTTCTGTACACTTGGAATTGTTTGGACATTGTGAAGGCCATAAATTATGACTATTTTAAAAAAATGAGTCTAAATATGAATGAATGTAGGGAGTTCCCGTCATGGCGCAGTAGAAACAAATCCGACTAGTATCCATGAGGATGAAGGTTCAATCCCTGGCCTCGCTCAGTGGGTTGGGGATCCAGCATTGCTGTGAGCTGTGGTGTAGGTCACAGACTCAGCTTGGATCCCATGTTGCTGTGGCTGTGGTGTAGGCCGGTGGCTGTAGCTCTGATTCGACCCTTAGCCTGGGAACTTCCATATGCCACAAGTGTGGCCCTAAAAAGCAAAAAGTAAGTAAAATAAATAAATATGAACAAATGTAGACTGTAAAAAAAAAAAAAAATGTCAGTTTTTTAAAATGAAACTTACACATCAAGAAAATGTTTCAAGAGAATGAAAAACTGGAAGGAAATTTAGTATTTAGAACCTTGAATTGAAGAGTACTGTAGTGTTGGACCCAACTCAGTTTCAACATAGAGTTGCCTGAATAAGAAACTCTAGGAGTTCCCGTTGTGGCTCAGTGGTTAACAAATCCGACTAGGAACCATGAGGTTGTGGGTTCGATCCCTGGCCTTGCTCAGTGGATTAAGGATCCAGTGTTGCTGTGAGCTGTGGTGTAGGTCACAGATGTGGCTGGGATCTGGTGTTGCTGTGGCTCTGGCGTAGGCTGGCAGCTACAGCTCCCATTAGACCCCTAGCCAGGGAATCTCCACATGCCACAGGTACGGCCCTAGAAAAAGACAAAAGAAAAAAAAAGAAAAAAAAAAAAGAAACTCTAAAATCAGGTCTCAGTCTTTTCTACACTGTGACAAACACAGGAGACATTTCATGAGCATATGTAATTTCTCACCATTTTCCATGTATTAGCCATGATCCCAGCCTCATCTCTTTCTCAAAACAACATGCGAGCGAAAGTGAGAGATCATTTTCTTTTTCTTTTTTGGTCACACCCAGGGCATGTGGAAGTTCCTGGGCCAGCGATCAAACCAGTGCCAGAGCAGCAACCTGGGCCTCTGCAGTGAAAATGCTGGATCCTTAACCTGCTGTGCCACAAAGGAACTCCAGAGATCTTGAGTCCTTTCAATTTAAAAAACTAGAGAAAATCTTGGAAACCTGCAGTGCAACTATTGTCAACAACTATGTAGTGGTTTGGGCTTTGGCCTTGGAATGGACCTGTTTCATAATCTAACCATTTCTTCAATCTATGTTTCCATGCAAATTACATTTCCAAGTTTCATTTTCTCCACCTGTAAAATGGGTTGAATAATTATATACATGCTATTGTGAAACAGAATAGAATAATGAAGTAGAGCATATAGCAAATGCCAGAATGTTGACTAATAAAAAGAAGTTACGAGTAAAAATCTCAGTATGGATGGTAATAAAACCAGTGTGAAGGGAAAAAAATGCCGTTGAAAACCATTAATTAAAATAGTATTAGGCTTTTTTTTTTTCCTGTCTTTTGTGTTTTTAGGGCCACACCTGTGGCATATGGAGGTTCCCAGGCTAGGGGTCTAATCAGAGCTGTTGTGGCTGGCCTACGCCAGAGCCACAGCAATGCCAGACACTTAACCCACTGAGCAAGGCCAGGGATCAAACCCGCAACCTCATGGTTCCTAGTTGCATTGGTTTCCTCTGCGCCACAACGGGAACTCCCCGAAGCTTCATTCTTAATATAATCCTTTAATTATTTATCTATTTCCTTCATACTCAGGTTAATAAATCATTTATTATTTATTTAAAAAATTATGAGTGCCTACTAGGTATGACACATGCACATATGTTGGTAATTAGGTAGAAAATGTATTAGATTTTCTCCCATTTTATTTAGCTTTTCTTTGCATATTATTTAAGTTTCAGGATCCTTCTCTAATGAAGGGGGATTTTGAGACAAAATAACACCCTGGTGGGTGGAGCCAGTGCAAACAACTCAACTTGTGCCTCCAGCCTCGGCAGGCAGGACATGGGCAGGCTTGTGGAGGCCTTGGATGAGCCTACAGCTGTGCAGCCTGGAGCAGCTCTTTCAATCCAGGGGGCAGGAGGTGTGTGGGACCACAGATGCACCAGCTGATTGCAGAAAAGCCCTGAGTTCATCATAGTGCTTGTGTTCTGAGTTGCCTATGCCCTGGGAACTTAGTAAACAAGTGCCTTTTCAGAAAGCCTCCCTCAATTTTAGTGCCTGGCGTCAGCAGCATATAGCAACCAGCCGGTTTCCTGTGCATGCTTGCAAATGAATCAGGTTGAGTGATTTCTCACCACAGTGACTAAATCAACTGGTGGCTTTAGTGTTTGTATAGACAAAGACTTAGAGCCTGTTTTGTGTGGTGCAATTTCAGTGTCTATGATCTTTCTAGTTATTTTTGTCTACAAGCTGATGGCCCTGAGAATTATTTACATTTTAATTATGATTGCTCAACCCCCTCTAAGAGGAGAGAGTCAAGCAGCTTATTTGCTTGCTACTGGCAGGCTTCTGAGGAAACAGCCTAGCCAGGCTTGCTGAGCCATTAAACCATAATAAAGTAACTTGCAGGAGAGTAGCACCACGTCCACCAGCTTTGCTTCTCCTCTGCTGGGGATACTCATAGAGACCAAAACTGATATGAGCCTTTCTTTGTAGCAATCAAACTACTGCTTCATTTCCCCCCTCCCTTTTCTCTAAGTGTAGCAATTTCTAACAGATTCTATTTGCATATATGTACAGTCCTCATTTATTAAGCATTGCAAGGGAAGGAGTTTGTCTTCTGTGTGCCTTTTCAGATAAGCTTATCCCCTACAATCATTTAACCTTTTCCTTATTTATGAAGAAAGAGTTTTAAAATATTAATCAGCCCCAACCCTCTTCTAAAACAGAATACACTAAACAGAAGGCAAACTTCCATTGGTGACACATGGCCATCATCATGGATTAGTCATTGAGATGTACTCTGATTCCCACAAGGGGAGGTGGGAGGACTTGTTTGTTCCAACATTAAATAATCCTAAACTGTTGCATCCTCAGTTCTTGCTTGTGCCTTTAGGTCTCTTCCTTCTCTGTTTGGCTTGTCTGTCTCTATCAGCCCTTTCTCCATTTTTAACTTGCTTTTTCTAATCTACCATGAACTGGGAAATCAGATAAGCCTGTTTCCTAGAACTAAATGCCTGACATAATGTTCTATAAACAGAGAGCACAAACTTTAGTGCGTACTTGGCTATTAGGGTGTTTAGGGCTGCTAATAATTGTAAATCCTGACTCATCATGGCTTAAACAGGAAGGCAATTTATTGTTTCATAGAACAAAGAGGGCCCAAGAAGATGGAGTCCAGGCATGGTACTTCAGGCTGTTTTACTCCTGAGTAATTCTACCAGCTCTGCCTTTCTCCTTGTTTGGCTTCATCCTCCAACTGGTGGCAGTGTGGCTGCAGTGATTCTGGAGGCACATCCCAACCCAGAAACGTTCCCAGAAAAGAGAGAGAACTCTCCCTCTGTGTCTCTTTTAGGAAAAAGGAATCTCTTCCAGAATCACCCCACCACCACCACTCCAGCTGACTTCCCTTTCCTAAACCAAGCACTGATGATTGATTTGGACTAATTAACATCCACTCTGGGCCAAATTGAAATTCTTGGGAAAAAGAAGAGGGAAACAGACACTGGGAAAGGAACCAACAGTGTGTGCTAAGAATTAAAATTATTTACTTATGATTTTTAAAAAACCTTTTGTATATTTACAATTGTATCTGTAATTACCTCATTTTTGGAACAGATCACTTTTAGAAAAGTGAGGTATTATTTTAAAATAAAATCAAATAGTAATTAGGAATATTTAAAATAATTTTGGGCCTATGTGTACCAATAAATGGAGACAAAGTTTGGAGGTTGCTTCTCTGTGAACATTATAGCACTTGAATGACTCAACCTATAACAAAAAGACTACACAGTCTGTCACAAGGAAATGTTCACAGGAAGGAGCTGTTGAGAAGGAGGAGCTATAGAGGTGACTGTGGCTTTTCCTGAAGGTCATGTGTCCTTCGGGTGACTACAGATAAATGCATTAAGTGACAGGACATTACCACAAACCAATATTTTCTTGGAGTACATTAGGAAATAGGGATTAAGACCTAGACCATTCTTTAGGGTGTAAGCAGACATAGGTAAATTAGGCAAATCCTTTTATATTTTTTGTTTCTTCCTTGAAGCTCTGTAAACCTTCTCCCTATAAGGGGAGCTTACAGAGACAGTTCTTCAATTAACATAAGAGTATAGGCAACAGGCATCTAAAGTGGTGGGGAGGGAGACAGGATTAAGAAGGCAGAGAGGAAGGACTGGAGCTCACCTTCTCTCACAAAAGCAACAAAATTACAACCAACTGCTGAAAAACCTTCAACCACATTGACTGCAAACTATAAAAAAGATATCCTACTCCAGAAAACAAAGAGGAGGCCACATCAAGATGGTAGGAGGGGCAATTACACAATATAAGCCATCCCTTACTCACTGGGTCGGCAACCCACAGACTGGAAAGTAACTGTATCACAAAGACTCACCTACAGGAGTGAGAGTTCTGAGCCCCACATCAGGTCCTCATGACTGGAGATCTGGCATTGGGAGAAGGAACCCCTGGAGCATTTGGCATTGAAGGCCAGTGGGGCTTGTGCACAGGAGCTCCATGGGACTGGAGGATATGGACACCCCATTCTTGAAAGGTGAACACAGGCTTTTATGTGCACTGGGTCCCAGGCCAAAGCAGAGACTGCATAGGAATCTGGGTCAGACCTGACTGCAGTTCTTGGAAGATCTCCTGGGGGTGACTATGGCTCATTGTGGGGGAAGGACATTGGAAGCAAAGTTCTCTGGAATAATCATCAGTGTGTGTTCCTCTAGAGGTGGCCATTTTGGAAAAATCTGGCCGACACTTCAGCACTGAGAAGTCCCAGGCCAAACAATAATCCAGGTGGGATCACAGCTCCACCCATCAGTAAACAGCCTACCTAAAGACCCCCCAGGCAGAGAGCCCTCTAATCTCACCCAGAGACAAGGCCACACCCACCAGAGATAAGAATCAGCTCCACCTACCAGTGGGCAAGCACCAGTCTCTCCCATCAGGAAGCCTACAGTAAACCCCCGTACCAACTTCAGCCACAAAGGGGGCAGACATCAGAAGAAAGGGAGGCTGCAACTCTATTGTCTGCAAAACGAGACCACACCAAAAATCTATACAAAATGAAAAGTCAGAGAATTATGACTCAGATAAGGAAGCAAGAAAAAAAAAAAAAAAACAACAACAACAACGGGGAAAAAGAGCTAAGTGATCAGGAGATTATCAACCTCCATGAAAAAGACTTTAGACTGATGATAGTGAAGAAGATTCAAGACAGTGGAAATAAACTAGAGGCAAAGAATGATAAATTACAAGAAACATTGAGCAAAGAAATACAAGATTTAAGGGTTAAGCAAGCAGAGATGCAAAATACAATAACAAATAAAAAATTCATTAGAAGCAACCAACAGCAGAAAGAGGCAGAAGAACAAATAAGTTACGTGGAGGACAGACTAGTGGAAATCACTGATGTGGAACAGAAAAGAGAAAAAAGATAAAAAAGAAATGAAGACGGGGAGTTCCCATTGTGGCACAGCAGAAATGAATCCAACTAGGAACCATGAGGTTGCAGGTTTAATCCCTGGCCTCACTCAGTGGGTTAAGGATCTGGCATTGCTGTGGTGTAGGTTGCAGATGCAACTCAGATCCTGTGTTGCTGTGGCTGTGGTGAAGGCCAGCAGCTACAGCTGTGATTCCACCCCTAGCCTGGGAACCTCCATATGTTGCAGGTGGGCCCTAAAAAGAAAAAAAAAAAGAAAAGAAATGAAGACAGCCAAAGAGAAATCTGGGACAACGTTAAATGCACCAACATCTGTATTTTAGGGGTGCCAGAAGGAGAAGATAAGAGAGAAAGGGCCAGAAAAAATATTTTAAGAGATAATAGCTGAAAACTACCCTAACATGGGAAAGGAATTGCTCACTTAAACCCAGGAAGAACAACAAGAACCATATAAAATAAACCCAAGGAGAAACACCCTGAGACGCATATTAATCAAACTGACCAAAATTAAAGATAAAGAGAAAATACTGCAAGCAGCTAGAGAAAAGAAACAAATAACATACAAGGGAACCCCAATAAGGTCACTGGCAGATTTTTCAGCAGAAACTCTGCAGGCCAGAAGGGAGTGGCATGATATACTTAAAATGATGAAAGGGAAAAAACCTCCAACCAAGATTACTCCACCCAGCAAGGCTCTTATTCTGATTTGAAGGAGAAATCAAAAGCTTTACAGAGAAGCAAAAGCTAAGAGAATTCAGCAATACTAAACCAGCTTTACAACAAATACAAAAGGAACTTCTCCAGGTGGAAAAGAAAAGGCCACAACTAGAAACAAAAATATTACAAATGAAAAGGCTCACTGGTAAAGACATACATATAGTAAAGGTAAGAAATCATCCACACACAAATATGCCACCAAAAGCAAAAATCATGACAAGAGGAGGGTAAAAATGCAGGACACTGGAGATGCACTTGCAATTAACACCCCAGCAACTTAAAACAATCTTGTATATATATTGACTCCTATATCAACACTACAAAATAACTGCAAACCAAAAATGTACAATAGATACATGCAGAAATAAGAAAAATCAACTCAAATACAACACTAAAGATAGTCATAAAACCTCAAGAGAAGAGAACAAAAGAAGAAGGGAAGAAAAAAGAACAACAGAAACAAATCCAAAACAGTCAATAAAATGGCATTGAGAACATACATATTAATAATGACCTTAAATATAAATGAAATAAATGCCCCAACCAAAAGACACAGACTGGCTAAATAGAGCCAGGACCCATATATATGCTGTCTTCAAGAGACCCACTTCAGTTTTGGGGACACACACAAATTGAAAGTGAGAGGATGGGAGAAAATATTCCATGCAAAAGGGGATCAAAAGAAAGCTGAAGTAGCAGTAGTCATATCAGACAAAATAAACCTTAAAATAAAGAATATTATAAAAGGCCAAGAAGGGCATTACATAATGATCAAAGGATCAATCCAAGAAGAGGATAAAACAATTGTAAATATATATGCACCCAACATAGGTTCACTTCAGTGTATAAGGCAACTGCTAACAACCTTAAAAGGAGAAATTGACAATAACACAGTAATAGCAGGGCACTTTAACACACCACTTACAGCAATGGACAGATCACCCAGACATAAAATCAACCAGGAAATTCAGGCCCAAAATGATGCATTAGACCAGATGGACTTAACAGATATTTATAGAACATTCCATCCCAAAGCAGCAGAGTACACATTCTTCTCAAGAGCATGCAGAACACTCTCCAGGATTGATCACATTCTGGTCCACAAATCAAGCCTTGGTAACGTTAAGAAAATTGAAATCATATCAAGCACCTTTTTTGACCACAATGCTATATGACTGGAAATCAACAAGAAAAAAACTGCAAAAAACAAAACACATGGAGACTAAACAACATGCTCCTAAACAACCAATGGATCACTGAAGAAATCAAAGAGGAAATTAAAAAATACGTAGAGGCAAACAACAACAAAGACACAACAATCCAAAACGTTTGGGATGCAGCAAAAGCTGTTCTAAGAGGAAAGTTTATAGCAATACAAACCTACCTCAGGAAACAAGAAAAAGCTCCAATAAACAACCTAACTTTACATCTAAAGCACCTAGAGAGAGAGGAACAGAAAAGACCTAAAGTTAGTAGAAGGAAAGAAATCATAAAGATCAGAGCAGAAATAAATGAAACAGAAATGAATAAAACCATAGAAAAGATCAATGAAATTAAAAGCTGGTTCTTTGTGAAAATCAAGAAAATTGATAATCCCTTTGCTAGACTCCTCAAGAAAAAAAGAGAGAGGACTCAATAAAATTAGAAATGAAAAAGGAGAAGTTACAACAGACATCAAAGAAATACAAAGGATCATAAGAGACTACTACAAGCAACTATATGACAATAAAACAGACAACCTAAAAGAAATGGACAAATTCTTAGAAAAGTATAATCTTTCAAGACTAAACCAAGACGAAATAGAAAAGATGAACAGACCAATCACGAGTACTAAAATGGAAACTGTTACTTAAAAACTTCCAACAGACAAAAGTCCAGGACCAGATGGCTTCAGAAGCAAATTCTATCAACATTTATAGAAGAGCTAGCAGTTCCCATCATGGCTCAGTGGTTAACATATCTGACTAGGAACCATGAGATGGCAGATTTGATCCCTAGCCTTGCTCAGTGGGTTAAGGATCCGGCCTTGCCATGAGCTGTGGTGTAGGTCTCAGACATGGCTCAGATCCCACTTTGCTGTGACTGTGGCATAGGCAGGCAGCTGCAGCTCCAGTTAGACCTCTAGCCTGGGAACCTCCATATGCCACAGGTGCGGCCCTAGAAAATATGAAAAGACCAAAAAAAAAAAAAAGAAAATAGAGAAGAGCTAACACCTTTCCTTCTGAAACTATTCCAAAAAATTGCAGAGGAAGGAACAGTCTCAAACTCATCCACGAGGCCACCATCACCCTGATACCAAAACCAGACAAAGATACCAAAAAAAAAGAAAATTATAGGTGAATATCACTGATGATCATAGATGCAAAAATCCTCAACAAAATACTAGCAAATCAAATCCAATGATACATTAAAAGGATTGTACATCATGATCAAGTGGGATGTATCTCAGGGATGCAAGGGTTCTTCAATATCTGTAAATGATAAACCACACTGACAAACTGAAGAATTAAAACCATATAATCCTCTCAATAGATGCATAAAAAGCTTTTGACAAAATCCAACACTCATTTCTGATAAAAAACCCTCCAGAAAGTGGGCATAGGGGGAATGTACCTCAACATAATAAAGGCCATATATGACAAACCTGCAGGTAACATCATTCTCAATGGCAAAAAACTGAAAGAATTCCCACCGAGATCAGGAACAAGACAATAATGTCTGCTCTTGTCAGTACTGTTCAATATAGTTTTGGAAGTCCTAGCCATAGCAATCAGAGAAGAAAAATAAATAAAAGAAATCCATATTGGAAAGGAAGACGTAAAACTACTACTGTTTGTAGATGACATGATACTACTATACCTAGGAAATCATAAAGATGCTACCGAAAACTGTTAGAACTCATCAATGAATCTGGCAAAGTCACAGGATACAAAATTAATACACAAAAATCAACTGCACTTCTACATGCTAACAACGAAAGATCAGAAAGGAAACTAGGGAAACAATCCCATTTACCATTGTATCCAAAAGAATAAAATACCTAGGAGTAAACCTACCTAAAGAGACAAAAGACTGTACTCTGAAAACCATAGGACACTGATGAAAGAAATCAAAGATGACACAAACAGATGGAAAGACATACCATGCTCCTGGATTGGACGAATCAATATTATCAAAATGACTATACTATCCAAGGCAACCTACAGATTCAATGCAATCCCTATCAAATTACCAAGGTCATTTTTCACAGAACTATAAAAAATATTTTAACGTTTGTTTGGAAATACAAAAGACCCAGAATAGCCAAAGCCATCCTGAAAAAGAAAAATGGAGCTAGAGGAATCAGGCTCCCTGACTCTAGACTATACTACAAAACTGTGTGGTACTGGCACAAAATCAGAAATATAGATCAGTGGAACAGGATAGACAGTCCAGAGTTAAACCCACGCACATACAGTCAACTAAACTATGACAAAGGAGGCAAGGATATACAATGCAGAAAAGACAGTCCCTTCAATAAGTGGTGCTGGGAAAACTGGACAGCTACATGTAAAAAAATGAAATTAGACCACTTCCTAACACCATTCACAAAAATAGACTCAAGATGGATTAAAGACCTAAATATAAGGCCGGATACTATAAAACTCTTAGAGGAAAACATAGGCCAAACACGCTCTGACATAAATGACAGCAATATCTTCTCATATCCACTTCCTAGAGTAATGACAATAAAAACAAAAATAAACAAATGGGACTTAGTTAAAGTTAAAAGTTTCTGCATAACAAAGGAAACCCTAAATAAAACAAAAAGATAACCCACGGAATGGGAGAACATATTTGCAAATGAATCAACTGACAAGGGATTACTCTCCAAAATTTATAAACACCTCCTACCGCTCAATACCAAAAAAACAAACAACCCCATAAAAAAATGGGCAGAAAAAAGATCTAAACAGACAATTCCCCTAAGAAGACATAGAGATGGCCAAAAAACACATGAAGAGATGTTCAACATCACTAACTATTAGAGAAATGCAAATCAAAACCACTATGAGGTACAACCTCACACCTGCCAGAATGGTTGTCATCAAAAAGTTTACAAACAATAAATGCTAGAGAGGGTGTAGAGCAAAGGGAACCCTGTTACGCTGTTGGTAGGAATGTAAATTGGTGCAACCACTGTGGAAAACAGTATGGAGATTACTCAGAAAACTAAAAATAGAATTACCATTTGATCTGACAGTCCCTCTCCTGGGCATCTATCCAGAGAAAACAATGGCTTGGAAAGATACAGGTACGCCAGTGTTCGTTGCAGCACTCTATTCAAAAGCCAAGACATGGAAACAATTTAAATGTCCATCAACAGAGGAGTGGCTAAAGAAGATGTGGTCCATATACACAATGGAATATTACTCAGCCATTAAAAGGAAAGGAATAATGGCATTTGCAGCAACATGTATGGCCCTAGGAATTATCATGCTAAGTGAAGTCTGTCAGACAGTGAGACACCAATGTCATATGCTATCACTTATATGTGGAATCTAAAAAAATAAGGACAATGAACTTCTTTGCAGAACAGATACTGACTCACAGACTTTGAAAAATTTATGGTTTCCAAAGGAGACAAGTTGGGGGTTGGGGGATGGGCTGGGGGTTTGGGTTTGAAATGCTATAAAATTGGGTTGTACTGATTGTTGTACAACTATAAATGCAATAAAATTCATTGAGTTAAAAAAGAGTATAGGAGTTCCCGTTAGGGCTCAGTGGTTAATGAACCCAACTAGTATTCATGATGACGCAGATCTGATCCCTTGCACTACTTGATGGGTTAAGGATCCAGCATTGCCATGAGCTGTGGTGTAGGTCGCAGATGCGGCTTGGATCCTGCATTGCTGTGGCTGAAGTATAAGCCAGCAGCTACAGCTCTGATTCAACCCCTAGCCTGGAAACCTCCATATGCCGCAGGTACAGCCCTAAAAAGACAAAAGACAAAGAAAAAGAGAGAGAGAGAGAGTGTAGAGATGTAGGGTGTTTCTTTTAGATCAACGAGTGGACCCCTCTCATTCCATAGAGTTCAAGCTTCCAAGAAGACATAAAGCTCTTTTTCAAAGTGGTCCCTGACTCTTCTCATCTCCAGGTGTGATTTGATATTCCTTCTCTTTGCTTCTTGAGCACTCTCTGCACACTTCCAATATTATACTGACCACACTGAATTATAATCTTTGATTTTTTTCTTGTCTTTTCCCCCTAAATTTTAAGTATCTTGACAAAGGAACCAAGGTTTACTTATTTTTGTATCCACAGGGTGATGGTGCTTAATGATTATCTGTCAGAAGGATGGACAAATATATAGATGGGAAAACTAAGGAGCAAAGCCATCAATGATTTGTCCCAGCCCTCTCAGGAAGTTAATGCATAGTTAAAAAGAGAACCATAGATTTCAGGGGTATTTTTCAATCCACAAACTTGCTAGGTCTATGCAGATTTTTGTTTGTTTTTAAATAAATGCTCTAAAACTACGCTAGAGCAAGAAGAGTATAGGGACACTGGAGGCAACCAAAAAGAAAAAACAGAAACAAAAACAAAAAGACCCTGAAATTACAGCCTCAGAATATACAGGGTTTTTAAGAATGGTGATGTGGAACCAAAAAAAAAAAAAAAGAAGAAGAAGAAGAAGAAGAATTCTAAGAAACAAAGACTCATAATTCTCTTCTTCAAGACCCCTTTGGTTACCAACCATTAAGGAGACTGATTCCTAAACCTGCCCCTTACTCCCTCCGCATAATCCCAACATGTACAAAAAGCAAAAGGCTGTGACTCTGGGAACCCCAGCCACTAGAAGCCTCCATCATTCATTTTAGCTTTGTGACAACTACCTGGAAACTCAACATCATGCAGCATAAATTTTTTTCTTTATGGCAAAGTCCCAGTATCACTTCAGATTTTACCAAGATCATAGCACACTCTTTTTCTTAGACTAGAACCAGGCAGAAAGTCTTACTTACTTACAACCTTAAGGCAAATTATAGACTAACTGGTCACCTAAAGTAATGAAAGGAAAGAAGTGTCACTTCCCATTTGACCAAAACTCTACCAGAGGCACAAGCCTGTTAGAGTATTCTTCACTGTACAATGTAACTCTTGCTCATGACTGAAAAAATTAGAGTGACCCATTTTATTGAGTGGTGGGCAGATTGCAAACGGTTGACCAAAGTGGCTCCAGGACTGATGAAATTATCCTTTTTGCTTCACATTTCGGGACTCATGTGAATTGTCAGCATGTCAAGCCCTGAATGGAAATACCAGGATGTTCCAAATTTCACCAACTGCCACAGGTACTTTGGCTGAAAACCATTTGACTAAGTGAAATTTCACCAAATATAATTTGACCAAGTAAAGTGTTTATGGGTATTTAATAAATAATTTAGTCAATAGGAAAATTAGTAAAATAATACATGAAAGTGAGTAACCACGATCACTGCTTTTTAAGTCTTGGTAATTTTGGTATGTGTACCATTAGTGGTTCTGCACATCTTAAGCATTTTTGTCTGATTGTTAAAATTGGTTCTTTTGTTGCTGTTGTTGTTATTGTTTTTATCAATTACTTATGCCCCTTGCTTCTTACAATACTGAAAAGTTGGAAAAAAGAATTGTTTAACAACAGTGGAACAACCTACATGACTGACAAAAAACAACTAAAAATCTTTTAATAGTGGAATCCATTAAAATAGAATTTTTATATGTTTTAGTCCATGTTTTATTTTATTTAAGTTACTTTTTGTTAATTTTCTCTTGGGATAAAAACAATATTACTCAATGCAGAAAAAATTTAAAAATATAGATGTGCAAAAAGGGATGTATGAATACTGATAAATTCAGCCTCTGTGATTGAAATCTTAAGTTGTTTCCTTCCAGAACACACACACACACACACACACACACACACACACACACACACACCCTAATCCTTAAAAGTGGGATCATGCTATGTTTCATAACCTCCAATATAACCTATGGATAAAGCCATAAACTGTTATACCTCTAGGTAACTTTAACTAATATTTTATTGGTCAAAAACTAGTTAGGAATTATTTTTAAGTCCAAATAGTAGAGGGAAAATATGGTATATGGACACAAATGCTTAAGGCCACATATAGGGTTAGGAAACCATCTTATGATTAATACTAATTATTTATATTTTAAAAACTCAGTTTTTACAAATTCAGAATTTTAGTCAGATTGTTCTATTGTCCAGTTCTCTTTGGATCATATTCTTTAGTTCCTATTTGCTTGTGGCCAAATTACTTTTAAGCAAATTATTAGAAGGTACAGTTCATTTTTAAGCTAGGTGTCTTTCCCATGTCAAAGCTGCCAGCAGTGTCTGCACTGGTCATTTCCAACCCATTTGATCAGAGGCGCACAGCTTCAGATGGCCAAATTAGTGCCACACCTGGCAGCCTTGCTCCAAAGAGAATTGTAGGTGACTTAAATATACCTAAAAGAATAAAATTAAAAGAGGAGATGAGTGAAAGGCACACTCACACAGGAACTCTCTGTTCCATGTTTCCAGCTTTTCTGAAAGCCTAAAATTTACTCAAAATAAAAAGTTAAAAAATAGCTTGAAATATAAACAGATTGGAGAGAAATCTTTTTTTTTTTCAAATTAAGAGAAATCAACCTGATATGAAAATTAGTGGACAGGAGACATGCTGAAGGGTTTTACACAATTATTATAGCTGAGCTGTGCCAAAGTAAAAAAGAAACATGATTATTACAGGAAGCATATTATTATCTGTGAAAATATATACTGGTTAAAGAGGAGAAGCAAGAGGTTTCCTGCACTTAAGTCCAAGAGAAATTTTTCTGCTAGTTTTTCCAAAGTGAGGATAAAGTGGTGGAGGGGTTAACATTCTCAATAACACCCTAACTCTAAATAAAACACAATGTCCTATAGAAGCAGAAGTAGGATCTGGATTGATAGGGAGAGAGGGCAAAGCAGTTACATTTCTTTAATAGTCATTTGAGACACTAGAAATAGACTCTAAACAGTTTTCTCTTTAAAACAAAAGGAAAGCCTAATTTTGGGGAGGGGTGGAGTAAAGAATGCTTCAGGAAGCAATAGCACACCTGTCCTGTGAAGAAGGTTTAACAGTAAATACAGCAAGACAAGCAGATCTGATGTACAGGTCAAGAGTCACAGCTATTAGTCTAGGCAGAAAGGCAAACCTCAAGGCAGATGAGTTTTAAGAAGTGGACCAGCACAATGTTTCCTTAAAGAATACAACGTACTCCATGCCATGAAATGCTGCCTGCACTGTTTTCTGGCTTCTTTAGTCATTTTTTTTTTTTTTAACAGAGTTCCCTGAATCTGACTACCATCCATGAGGATGCAGGTTCCATCCCTGACCTTGTTTAGTGGGTTAAGGATCTGGCATTGCTGTGAGCTGTGGTGTAGGTCGCAGACTCGGCTCGGATCTTGCATTGCTGTGGCTGTGATGTAGGCTGGCAGCTACAGCTCTAATTCGCCCCCTAGTCTGGGAATCTCCATATGCCTCGGGTGCGGCCCTAAAAAAGCAAAAAAAATTAAAAATAAATAAGTAAAAAGGAGTTTCCATTGTGGCTCAGTGGATTAAGAACCTAACTAGTATCCATGAGGATGTGGGTTCTACCCCTGGCCTCACTCAGTGGGTTAAGGATCCAGCATTGCCACAAGCTGTGGTATAGGTTACAGATGCTGTTTGGATCTGTGGCATAGGCTGGCAGCTGCAGCTCTGATTCTACCCCTAGCCTAGGAACTTCCAGATGCCACAGGTGTGGCCCTTAAAAAAAGGCAAAAAAAAAAAAAAAAAAAAAAGTCTATTTGTTGGGAGGCCTAGTCCATCTCAAGCAAAATCAAAAAAATCTCATAAGCTGTGTTGCCAGTTTGCTTCCTCTTTATAATTCTCTCTTCCACCAATTTAAAAGAATATTTCAAAGGGGCCTAAAGAAAGAATGGAAGAATTTAGCCCTTCATTCCTGAGGTCCAGTCCCCCCTGAGGAGGGACTCTCGGGATACAATCCTGAAGAAGAATGGGCACGGGGAAGTGTGGAGCCCTGTGACAGATGTAAATCTTCAAAGGGGTAGAACTGGTGGGCTTGTGTGAGCTCCATCTGGGAAAGAAAAAGAAGCAGCCCTGGGCTCTATTCGCAGGACCTTCCCCTGGTGAGCGAAGGATGAGAGGAGGCCTGTTCCTACTTTAGCTTCATGGTGTTCTCATGCCCTTTCACCCCAAGAGAACTGATCCTGCCTTGGTATGATTATTTACTTATCCTATAATGCAAAGGAGGTTTTAAACCAGAATTGGCCTTTAGTGAGGCTGCTAGAAGTCTATCCTGGAGTTTATGGGGATTGGGAGGGAGGGGGTATTGTTCAAAGATCCAAGCTTCCTAATGACAACCCTAGGACTTGGAGCCATGTCAACCTGAGCACAGGTCTCCCAGCCAAGGTAGTGCCCTCTGTCTTCACCCCTTGTCTTCTCTTCCCCTCTGCCCCGAGATGCTGGGCATACATACAGGTCATCCTTACTGCAACTTCTCCAGCCTCTGCCCTTGCCCAGGCTTAGTTCTCTTTACCTCATTCCTCCTGCCCACATGCCCATCCCAAGCATGGCAACGTAGCTTTCCTATCATGAACAGGTCATCTATCACGCCACCTCCAGACCCAAGGGTCTGGTTTTTTTAAGAATGGTTGGGTGCAGCTGCATAGGGGAGAAAAGGAAGTGAAACCAAGAAGCCTCAGCTGTGGGCCTTGGCAAGTGAGGAGGGGACAGGAAATCCTATGAGCTGCTGAAGGCAAATCCTGGTGTCCACTTCCCTCATAGTTCAGATTCAGATAAAGAAGTTCAGATCCCAAGTGACTTATTCCAGATTACTCATTTATTCACTGCCAAAGTCAAGACTAGATTCCAGCTCACACAAATATCACCCAATTGATGTGGCTGCTTCTTTCATGCCACATAGAGACAGAAAGGAAAACTGCAGTCTCCCCAGAAATGCCCATGCAAATAATAGTGTGAGAAAGATATCAGAAAAGCTTTACATTGGAACTATTTACAGATTCTATGAAACTAACAAAAGTCCAAATTGATTTTTGCCTTGTTCATATAAAATAATATTAATTAGAGACATATCCACACAGGGCAAAACATTTTATAAACATCATTCACTACTGTGAAATACTAATTACATATTTTCACAGCAACAATCAAATACAGAGGTGGAGTTTCATCCCTAGTTCTGCCTTCCTTCCTGAAATAGGCATTCTTTTGATAAACTTGGTCAGCTGAAAATATTCTCTCTATATCTGTAAAACTGGTAAGATTTGAAGAAAAAATATTGTTTTTCTGTTTTAAAATTGAATCATAATACCTCTGTATAGATATCAAAGTTTCTAGAAGAGGAGCTATGTTAAGATAGTATGATGTAGGGCCTATTAAGCCTTCATCTAGAGTTGTCTCCCTTGCCTAAGAAAGTACTCTGATACCGATCAAATGATTCAATTAATCAGTCCTATCAAACAATGTTTAGTAACTTAGTGTTTCTGTATGGGACACAAAGAGCTGCTGCTGTCACAGAGCTTGCTGTCAAGAGGGGAGGCTCAGATACGCAGAGACCTGTCACCAGAGAAGAAGGTGGACAGGGCGGGTGGGCAGGAAGAGTGCAAAGAGCTATGGGGGTTCAAAGGAAGATGGAGACACAAACATATGTTGAAAAAAAATTTGTGCTAGAATAAACGAGAGATTTGGGGAAAACAGCTACAGAGTTAAATGCTTTGAGGCAAGCCTTGAAGGATGGGAGGGATTGAAAAAAATAGCATTCCTGGGCTTTGCTCCAGAGCACAAACATTCAGAAAATGCAAATATTTAAGATAATGATTTTTAAAAGATTGTGCAAAACATTTACATTTTGCTCCTTCGAAAAACACTTCTCTCTTTCCGCTGTGGTGAACTTACTCAAGTCCCCCAGTCCCAGCCATTTTTGGCAGCTTTCTAATATGAAACCAGAAGAAATTCCATCAGCTGGAGGACTTTTTGCTTTGGTGTCATAAAGACTACTTACCTCCACCCTCACTCTGAATCTTCATTTGTGTGTATATTGACCATGACTTTACCTATAACTAATTCACTCGTTTGGACAAATATTTATTGAACATCTGCTGTGTTCCGGGCATTGCCAGGCACTAGCAATAGAAGGGTAAATACAAATCATCAGGGAAATGCAAATTAAAACCTCAGTGAGACTTACCTCACACCTGTTAGGAGGGCCATGATCACGAAAACAAAAGATAAACAACTGTTGGTGAGGATGTAGAGAAAAGAGAACCCTTGTACACCATGGGTGGGAATGTAAAATAATGCATCTGCCATAGAAAACAATATGGAAGTTCCTCAAAAATTTAAAAATAGAGCTACCATATGATCCAGCAACCCCACTTCTGGCTATTTGTGAAAATAGTTGAAATTAGGATCTCAAAGAGCTATCTGTTCTCTCATGTTTATTGCAGCATTAGTCACAACAGACAAGATATAGAAACAATTTAAATGTCCACGATAGATGAATGGATAAAGAAAATGTGGTTTATACATACAATGGAATATTATTCAGCCTTAAATAAGAAGGAAATCCTGGTATATGTGACAACATGGGTGAACCCGGAGGAAATTATGCTAAATGCAATCACCCTGACACAGATGGAGAAATACTGAATGATTCCACTTATATGAGGTATCTAAAATAGTAAATTCATAGAAACAGAATAGAATGGTAGTTGCCAGGTCTTGGAGGAGGAAGAAATGGGGAACTGCTGTTCAATGGTACAAAGTTTCAGTTACACAAACACAAAAAAAGGTTCTAGAGATCTGCTGTACAACTTCATGCCCATAGCTAACAGTAGTGTGCACTCAAAAACTTGTCAGAAAGGTAGATCTCATGTTGTTTTCTTGGCATAATAAAAAAAATAATTTGGGAGTTACCGTTGTGGCTCAGCAGTAACGAACCCAACTGGTATCCATGAGGATGCAGGTTAGATCCCTGGCCTTGCTCACTGCGTTAAGGATCTGGCGTTGCCATGAGCTGTGGCCTAGGTCGAAGATGAGGCTCAGATCCAGCATGTGGCTGTGGCTGTACCTTAGACTGGCAGCTGCAGTGCTGATTCAACCCCTAGTCTGGGAACTTCCATATGCCGTGGGTGTGGCCCTAAAAAGACAAAAAAAAAAAAAAAATTAAGGTTTTTTTTTTTTTAAGTGATGCATACACCTTAAAAAACAAAACAAAACAAAACAAAACAAAAAACAACAGTTACACATAAGAGAATCAAAAGGCATGAAAACAAAAAAAGGTAGCTGGGGCCACAGGGCAGAGAAACTAAACCACCAGTGTGAAACATTCCTTAGAGGTATTGCTGGAAACAAATTAAGCCACCCAGACTATACTCCCAGGCCCATTATTTTCTAAGAACTCCAAATTAGAACAGTGCAGTTCCAAATTTTCCAGTTTGCTTTGATCGAAAAAAAAAAAAAATTAGTGTATTGTTTTCTCTCTCTGCCTGGAATAATATCACAGACTCCTTGCCAAAGTTCCTGCTCTCCCAGCTCCTGGCTGGTCCCCTTATGGGAATTGTCATCTTATATTTGGCTGTTCTGGATCAAGCTCCAGGATATTCTTCAAAGGCAACGTCAAAAGCCCAAGTTAAAACCAGAAGGTTCCCTATGGGCTTCCTATTCTGTTGTGGACCAGAGAGAGGACATTTGATAAGAAAGAGATTGCTGGTCAAAGAAATGATCTCATCCTTTAAGGTAAGGCTAACTCCAGTTTAAGGAGTATCTTTGTCTCCTGAGATCAAGATAATGCAGTACCCTACATTCAATACAGATCCCCTAGCATATAGGTGACAAGAGGGGCACAGTCTCCTCCATATGGCACCATTCCCTTCCCAGGTTCAACTACATGCAAGGAAGAGTAGTTACTCAAAGCGTAAGCCATGTCCTTCCCTGCAGATGATGCGACCAGTACACTCACAGCTGCAAAAAAAAAAAAAAAAAAAAAATCTGTCAGTTCATCTGTGGATTTGTTGGGCCCTTTCTAGCCCTTTCATCTTCTAGCAATGTAGTTAGCCACTCTCCTCATCTACTAATAAAAAGAAAAGGTGTGATTGGGTGATATGTAGCCACATTGGGATTTGTAATCAATCAAGGAAAAACCAATGGCTAAATGGAATTAACAAAGGCCTTTATTTGTTGTGGTGTATTATTTTTTTTAAGCTTTATTGAATTATAATTTACACACCATAAAATTCACCCATTTTCAAGCATAAAAGCTTATGATTTTCACTAAATTTATAGTTGTACAAAATGTGCAAACTTTCTGTCACCCCAGAAAAATCCTTTGTCCATTTGTGGTCAATCCCTGTTCCTATCCCCTGGTCCCAAACAAGTGCCATTCTGCTTTCTGCCTCTCATTGATTGGCCTTTCTCAAATTTCACATAAATGGAATCATACCACGTGCAGTTTTCTTGTGTCTGTCTTCTTTCATTCATTTAACCTAACAGTACCTTTCCTGAGACTCTTCAATTTTGTGGCATGTATCATCAGTATTTCTTTACTTTTTATCATTTTGACTATTTCACTATATGGATATATCACATTTTGTTTTTCCATTCATCAGTTGATAGACATTTGGATTTTTCCAGTGTGGTGTAATTATAAATAAACCTGCAATGAACATTCCCATACAAATCTTTGTATAGACACACATTTTCCTTTTTCTTGGATAGCTACCTAGGAGTAGGATTGCTATGTCATATGGCAAGTTTATGCTTAACTTTTTAGAAACTTCCAAACAATTTTCCAAAGTAGCTGTATCATTGTACATTTTTATCTGCAATTTATGAGGCATCCAATTTTCCTACATCCTCACTAATAGTTGTTATTGTCTGTCTTTTTTTACTATACTCTTTTTAGAGAGTTTATTTGTTTTTAAGACTCACTCCTCAAATCCTGGAAAACAGCATGGCTAACCATAAGATCTGGATCATAACTGGCTAAGGTTTCTGTGACTCTGGCAACTTAGGAAGGAAGCTAGTTGTGGGAAATGGATAACCATGTGCTCGTTATTATTAACAATGAGGGGATAGAGCAAAGCCAGACACTTCTCTAGTCCAGCCTTCATTGGCTAAGGAAGAAAAACTAGTTCTTCTAAGAATGGAAAGTTTCCTTTAGATTAGAAATGATCTAAGGGCTTCCCTGGTGGCCTAGCAGTTAAGGACTTGGTGTTGTCACTGCTATGGTTCGGGTTCAGCTGCTGCCCTGGGAACTTACACATGCTGTGGGCACAATAAAAAATAAATAAAAAAGATTCAAACTGATCTCAGCTTGTTCATGCAAAAATTAATGAACATTTATGAGCATTTCCCCTGTAGGGCAGAGAAAAAAGGTATTTCTCATAAACTACATAAAATGAGAGTTAATTTAGCTTAAATATTTTTGGACTATCTGTTGAGAACCAAACATTATATTGGGAGATAGACAAGTAAGCCAAAATCCCTGATTAAAGAAGTTTGGAGTCTGTTCACTCTGGTGTATGGAAGTGGGGGAGAGGAGGTAGAATAGGTAAAGGGTGGTATCATTGCCTCTTATTGATAAAAATTGCTGAGTCACAGACACCTTAGTATGTGTTTAAGAAATGAGCATGGGAGTTCCTGTTGTGACTCAGTGGTAACGAACTCAACCAGGATCCATGAGGATGTGGGTTTGATCTCTGGCCTCACTCAGAGGGTTAAGGATCTGGCACTGCTGCAAGCTGGAGTGTAGTTCGAAGATAAGACTTGGATCTTGCATTGCTGTGGCCATGGCGCAGGCCAGCAGCTACAGCTCAATTCAACCCTTAGCCTGAGAACTTCCATATGCTGACCTTAAAAAGGAAAAAAAAATTAAAAATTAAAAAAAAAAAAAAGAACTGAGCATGTATGTGTGCAAAGGGGTAGGAAGTTGATCAAATACTTGAAAAAAAAAATTGGAAGGTTAATGACAATAACCCCAGATTTAGCCTGTATGTACACATTACTGATTCTGAGAGTTTTGAACTGCCTCTTTATTAGTGACCCTTACGAAACTTCCAAGTAGACCCATTTTATTACTCACTGACCGTGACCTTAGAGATATTTCAGCGTTTGTCAAGATCTTTCGCAGCTGGTTGGGGGTGAGAGGAGGCAAACGTGTAAAGTGAAACAACATCATGAATATGTACTACAGGCTTGCCTTGTGCTGGTAGAGAAGGGATTCAAGGGGTCTCTCCATTCCTTACAGAATAGCATTTCTCACTGTCACTGAGGTATAAGCCAGGAATGTGCTAGAAATTTCTGAGGTCTGCTTAGCCAGCAAGAGGCAATTTTGTGCATTTCCCAACTCCACATTCAGAGAGGTCTAGAATCAGCAAACACTAGGAATTGAGCCTTCCCTCTCACCACTTATCCAGAACCTGTTGTTAAATATTCACTAGCACACCACTGCAGGGAGCTGTACTAACTCTCTAGCAAAGGATTCTGGGTGATCTTCTTTTGAGCAGAGGAAAGGGCATCAGTGCTGCCTTGGAAGGCATCTACAACAAACACAACAAAAGACTCAAATGTTACCAAGTAGAAAACAAAGGCTAAGTACTTTACCACGGAGTGAGAGGGATATGGCCATTGGGAATTAAGCTCACATCTTATAAGACAGATAAAGCAGCTTTATAAATAACTATGATAGGAGACAGAAGGTGATCAGAAAGAAGCATGAACTGCAAACTGGAGGAGGGTGAGGCTGAGCACACAGCACATTCCAGTGCAGGGCTCTCAGAACCGAGAAATGCATGAGTTGCTCTCAGTTTTTTGAGGCTCCTGGTGTACTAAAACACGAAGAAATGCCAAAACAAGGTTATAAAAATAGTAGTATATTTTAAATGTTTCCATTAAACATGTAAAATACAAAATATAATGCCATATAATTGCAGTGTTCATAAAAGCATTATAGAAGTTATTAGAATATTAATTCACTGCACACTACAGGGGGTAGAGCTTAAATTAAAAGTTGTCTGATAAACATCTTTGAAAACTGTTAGCTAATATCAGTGACTGTTTGTTAAGCCTCACTGGGTGGTGTAGCCTAAAACTAAGGACCGTCTCAACAGGAAAGCCTTGACCTGGGAGCATTTTTTGACATGCTTGCATTCAGGATTGCAGCAAAACCATCATGAATTCCAAGCAGGACTTTATCATCTATAGAAAGAAGTATTTATCCAATAGAACTAGGAAATTTTAATATTGCATAGGTGAATTACTCTAATAACCGAAGTTTATCTCCTTCAAATGCCCAAAAAATTTTCATTCTATTTATGGGAAGATTTTCACAGACTTCTACCATAGTGACATCACCTACTCCTGACAATTCAAGAGTATTGTTACTACCTGCTCTCATCATGCTACACAGCAGGTGTCAACAGTTTTGCCCTTTTAAGGTTCTTCTGCTGCCCTCTCAGTGCTAAAGTCACTTCCTGCTGCGGGTGGCATCTCTGCTCCTCACAGTGTAGTGTTTTTCTGGCTGGTGGTTACTCTACATACTGAGCTGAAGCAGTATGGGGAATCAGATAAGCAATTTGTTTACCTTTGTTATGAAGAATCTATAAAATGAGAGAGAGGCCTGTGACATCTGAACCTAACGTGGCTCCATAATCCCACTTTTGCACAGACATTAAGGTTTGGGGGCTGTGTTTTGGAACTCTTTGTGGTTGCTGCACATACGGGATCTGTGTGAAGAATTGTTAATATCCTATTACAGGCTGAATTGCATTCCCCTCCAAATTTATATACTGAAATCTTAATCCCCAGTACCTCAGAATGTGATTATATTTGGAGATAGGGTCTCTAAAGAGGTAATTAAATTAAAATGAGCCATTAGAATGGACCCTAATTGGTGTCATTATAAAAAGAGATTAGGACACAGACATTTATAGAGAAGAGACCATGTGAAGACACAGGGAGAGAAGGGTCATCTACAAGCTAAGGAACGAGGCCTCTTAAGAAACCAACCCTGCTGACCTTGATCTTGGACTGCAAGCCTCCAGAATTGTTGGAAAATACATTTCTGTTGGTTAAGCCACTCAGTTGGTGGTATTTTGTTCAGCAACTGTAGCAAACCAAGACACTAACCAAGTAGCTTCCTCCCCTGTGGTGTAGTGTCCAGATGTTATATCTGGAGTAGAGAATACTAAGAGCTATCCCAACATCTCCCCTCACCACACCTGTGTCTCAGCACAACTCTTTTATTTAAGCTATTGGCAAATTATTGCTAACATTGATTTTCCATGTAGGGGTAAGGAAAAGATAACACTGAAAGCAGAAAGAGAAACGAGCATCTGTGTATGCAAGAATAATGCAGAATTTAAGGCAGAAAATGTCTCATCTACATGAAGATAAATTCTGAGCTATAAGTTAAACTCTAAGAAAATCATCAGGAGTCAATGCCAACTCTTTCTAAACAAATATATTAGTCCAATTAGCTACTGAGACCAAAAAATAAACAAGTAAATAAATAAATAAAATAAAAACCAAAAAAACAAACAAAAAACCCCCCATAAGCTAGGAAATTTTATACACACAAAAAAAAAATTTTTAAAGCATAAAAGTAAATCATTACCTTTTGGTCCAATGAAAACCACAGTGAAAGATGGATGAGTGTGTGAAATTCTGATTTCAATTTAAAATAGACATCAAAGGAAGAGAAAAAGCTTGGAGAAAAACAATGAAAATTTAAAGGAAAAGAAGGGACTTAGAAATGAGAACAGATGGGACCAGGAAAAGGGGACTGAGGTAGAATAGAATCATGGTTTTTGAAATTATGAAGCCTGGGTGGACAGGGGCTGGTTCTCCAAGCCTCAGGGTGCCTGACCTAGTGAAAGCCTTTGAAGTTTGAAAAGTATTGTTTTAGAATAAATAAAAGGCAATCACTCATTGCCTAATGTTGATCTTCTTTCTCTCAATTGTTGCTGAAAAAAAATTACATAGATTTGAAGCAGATATGTATCAGTGTGTGTATGATGAACAATATTAACGGAAACTATGGATGTTTGGGAAATTTCTAATCAGCCAAAATTGAATCCAGGGTGAGCAAACCCACTTACCCACCACTGATCCCTGAACTCCTGCCTGAAATGGAATGGTTCTGTTGTCTCAAGGCATAAAACAATGACACCCCAGAAGTCTGGATGGATGGGGGAGACATAGGACAGGGAAGTTCAAGTCTTCACCCATCTTCAAAGGGACTTTTTTTTTATTTCCTTACTAGCCTTAACATTTTCCTGCCTTCTTAAAAGTGGTGGTGGTTTCTAAAACTACACAGATAGCAAAAATACACTTTTAGGAGTTCCATTGTGGCTCAGTGGTTAATGAAACCGACTAGCATCCATGAGGACATGGGTATGATCTCTGGCCTCGCTTAAGGATCCCGAGTTGCCATGAGTTGCCATGAGCTGAGGTGTAGGTCACAGACATGGCTTGGATCCTACGTTGCTGTGGCTGTGGTGTAGGCTGGCAGCTGCAGCTCCAATTCAACACCCTAGCCTGGGAACTTCCATATGCTGTGGGTGTAGCCCTAAAAAGACAAAAAAAAAAAAAAAAAAAAAAAGCTTTTAAACTGTTCCTAAATGTTAACTTCGAAAAAGTTAAACCACCTTGGAGTCGTTTGCATTCATTTATCGCCTATTGAAAAGCACTGTCCTCATATGCACATCATGCCTGGCCGGTGCTCCAACAGAAACTACTTGGCTGCTCCAGGACTGTTATTTCTGGCCTCAGAGATGCCCCTTGTAGACATCAAAAACAAACAAACAAAAAAAAAAGGTCAAGACTTGGTGTGCCCGGGTCCTGGGGCAACGAGCTGGCATTATTAACAGGTTAGCTCCAAAGCCCAGCACCTTCAAGCAAGGGCACGGGGCCTGGCAGAGCTGCTAACAAGTCAGGTTCCAAAAAACCTGATAGACTGGAAAAGCAATTGCAGATGAGCATGACCGGGTGTCTGGAAGTTGACCGCTTAACCTCACTTGATTTTACTTCTCTGGTGACCAGAGTGGCAGGAACTTTAGTCACATTACTCACCTACCTTTGAGCTCTAATTAAAGTTTGCTAAGACCTTTATCATCTGCCCAGACAGCTACCCTGGGAATGCAGAAGGGCTCAATCACAGTGCTGCTGTTATTATTTTGTTGTCGTTAGTGTTATTCCTGTTTTATAAAAATGATTCAGAGCATAACTGACTCTGAGGGTTTTTGTTTTTGTTCTTTTGGGGGTGGGGGGGTGGAGCCTGTAATGTGTTCTCCTTTTCTGACAATGATTTGGGCAGCGTATGCAGCAGGGATGGTGGATATGCATTAAAACACCCATCTCCTTTCCTCAAGTGGCCTCTGACCAGGAGAGTTGTGTGGAGATAAATAGTGGGGGTGGAGGATGAAGGTGTTATCTCCTGGCCATCCCTGACCTGTCCTCTAGGTGCTCACATTGTTTAGCAAACCCAAAGAATAAAACACAAGCTTTGATTCGGAAGACTTCTTTTTTTTTTTTTTTTTGCCATTTCTTGAGCCGCTCCCATGGCATATGGAGGTTCCCAGGCTAGGGGTCGAATCAGAGCTGCAGCTGCCAGCCTATGCCAGAGCCACAGCAACGCGGGATCCGAGCTGCGTCTGCAACCTACACCACAGCTCACGGCAACACCGGATCCTTAACCCACTGAACAAGGCCAGGGATCGAACCCGCAACCTCATGGTTCCTAGTCAGATTCGTTAACTACTGTGCCACGATAGGAACTCCCTCAGAAGACTTCTTAGCTCAGAGTCTGTGGTTTGAGATTTGAGTGCTAGGATGAAACAATTGTCTAGGGGTTGAAGTTATCCATTTAACTTTCAGATTCATTTGAGAACCTGAAAGACACACACCCAAACCTCTGTCCACCCACTCAGTCCCAAATACCACACCATTGTTTGGCTATCAGACAATTCAGTCTATAAACCAGTTTGGGGTGAAGATTACAAAGAATCAAACTTTGACCTATTTAATTCTCAAATTTAAGCCAAGTAAACACAAAATCTTTGGATCTGGAGGAAACACTGTGGTCTATCAAGTCCAGATTCTACACATCTGCACTCCCATGATAACATTACCAATAAATTGTCATGAACCTTTTATCTAAATACCTCAAGGCAGAAGATAAATTTATTTACCTTGAAACTAATGAAACCTCAGCATGAAGGCCTCTCACCTGCAAAGGCCTCTTCCAAGCCCTGTACTTAACTTTGTATCCATCATTTGTACTTTTTTCTTAAAGAGGGCTCCCTAAAATGTATAACCTTCAGACCCCATAAAGCTGAGGAGGTATGGGGACAAGGACATTCCAAAAGGCAGGCTAAAGTACTTCCTTGCATTAGAATAAAATTTGCCTGTCTACAGGTATGCCCAAAATATCATAAAATTGTTTTCCATAATATAGTCATAGTTCTGAGATTGGTTATAGTCATTGAGTGGATAGAGTAATTAAGAGGGTTATCTGAAAGTCCTATATTTATTTACTTATTTTTATTTTATTTTATTTTATTTTATTTTATTTGTCTTTTTGCCTTTTCTTGAGCTGCTCCCCTGTCATATGGAGGTTCCCAGGCTAGGGGTCTAATCGGAGCTGTAGCTGCCGGCCTACACCACAGCCACAGCAACGCAGGATCTGAGCCACATCTGCAACCTACACCACAGCTCACGGCAAAGCCAGATCCTTAACCCACTGAGCAAGGCCAGGGATGGAACCCGCAACCTCATAGTTCCTAGTCGGATTCGTTAACCACTGTGCCATGACAGGAACTCCCTATATTTATTTATTTAGTCTTTTTTTTTGCGGGGGGGGGGAGCCGCACCTGCTGCATAGGTTCCCAGACTAGGGGTCGAATCAGAGCCACAGCTGCTGTCTTACACCACAGCCACAGCAACTTCAGATCTGAGCCACATCTGTGATCTACACCACAGCTCACAGCAATGCTGGATCTTTAACCCACTGAGAAAGGCCAAGGATCGAACCCGCAACCTCATGGATACTAGTCAGTTTCATTACCACTGAACCACAATGGGAACTCCCTGAGAGTCCAATATTTAGACTTAGCACCAGTTGCTCTTTTTTGCCCCAGTGCCTTTATCCAGACTGTTCCTTCTTCCTGGAAACTCTTACCCCTTCTGTCTGACTTTGCTTTCAGATCTCAACTCACATGTCCACAAGAATGTCCTCCCAAACTTCCCTGATGACGTCAAACCCTCCCCAATGTAGTATCATCACATCATGCTTCTTCCTGGCACTTATCACACTGTAACTTCACTCATGTTTGCGTGTTTATTCCTTTGAATGCTCTCTAATTCCCCCACCCAAGTGAGCTATGCCTGAGGCCTGGACATGACCTTATTTTTCTCACCCTTGCAACTCCAAGCCTAGCACAGAGCCTAGCATGGTAACTATTTGTAGACTGAATCAGTAAAGTGCCATGAGAGTTAGAAGGAGTTAGTAAGAAAAGATCCTCTGGGAGTCCCTGTTGTGGCACAGTGGTTAACGAATCCGACTAGGAAACATGAGGTTGCAGGTTCGATCCCTGCTCTTGCTCAGTGGGTTAAGGATCCAGCATTGCCATGAGCTATGGTGTAGGTCACAGACACAGCTCAGATCCCACATTGCTGTGGCTCTGGCGTAGGCCAGTGGCTGCAGCTTTGATTAGACCCCTAGCCTGGGAACCTCCATATGCCACAGAAGTGGTCCTAGAAAAGGAAGGTTAAAAAAAAAAAAAAGAAAAAAGAAAGAAAGAAAAAAAAAAAAAGAAAAGATCCTCTGGATTTAAGTTAAATACAAATTTATTAAGAACTAAAAAGTCAACATTATAAAGAATTACATTTTAGCTCATTATAATGTACATTTTCTGACAATAATTATTTGGTGTTCAAGAATGAAACAAGCTATTTTAAAACATAGAGAGTGTCCCTTAAAAGTACATGTTTACTACTAAAAATGTTAAAGAATAAAATTCTCTAAAGGGTTAGAGATGGACTAAGATCAGCTAGATCATTTAAGACTTGTCCCACCTAGAAACCATGTAAGTCTAAGGTCACTGACGTACAACTTTCATTAATGGCATTTATGATGATCCACCTGTGTGAGGACAAGGTGCTAGTTTAACAATGAAGACATTAAATACAACTAAATAGTTTCTGTTAGAAGTTTATGTTCAATATAAGTAGAAACTGACACATAGGAGTAAGTATACGGAAGCAAATAAAAACATGACCACTGATACTAACTTAATTCAAGAATAAATGTTCTTTTCAAGACTGGATTTACTTCCTGCCTGAAACAACTAGAAAACAAAACATAGGAAACAATGGTCTTGAAAATACTGAAAGACAAGGAGCACAGGACTATAATCCCTGAGAGGAGGGGAACAAAGAAGGTGACTCCTGTGATTGAACCAGTTTATTTCCTGGAGCCTGTAAAACAGGAAGGAGGAACCACGCAGAAGCTGCAGTCAAGCTAAGTGAAAAATAGAAAGATTGGAACTCAGAGAGGCCATGATGGCTAGGATTTGTAGAAGAGCGCCAGAGAGGAGGGAACTGCACCTAGAGAAAATTGGAGAAAGATCTCTCCAGGCTTTGAATGCTAATCTACGTATGCATGAGAGGAAACCACCCAGGGCTGAGGAAAGAACTCTGAGAATGAAGTTTCTGGAACTCATGCAGGGCTGGGAATAAATAGTTCATGTTTCTATCAGCCAGAGTGGAAAGACCTCTTCATGTAAAAGACATCACATAGGGCAGGGGTTGGCAAACTACAGCCCACAAGCCAAGTCTAGCCCACAGATTTGTTTTTGAACAGCTTGCAAATTAAGAATGATTTCATATTTTTAAAGGATTATATCAACAGGAAGAAAAAGATGCCACAGAGACTATGTATGGCAAGCAAAGCCTACAGTATATATTATGTGTCCCCTCACCAAACAAGTTTGTCATTCCTTGATATAGTCAGCTTGGAAGTAGGGACAAATTAACCCCAAGCTAAAGGCTGCTCTGGACTCACCCTAGCAAATTTAAAAGCAATCCTTAAAAGGAGCCTACAGATTCCTATGATTTAGGTAACAATGAACAAAATCTAACACTATTTAATGAAATACAGCAAAATTGAGTGCCCCCCAAAATAAAATTCAGCTATTAAAAGATTGCTGGACTTGTAAAGAAGCAAGAAAATATTATCCTATATTATTAACCTATTATTGTATAACACATTACCCCCAAGGTGGCTTCAAACAATAATCATTTATTCTTTTTATCATTTCTCTAAGTCAGGAATTCTGACAGAACACAGTAAGGAATGCTGGTTGCTGCTTCACAGTGTGTGGGACCTAAGCTGGAGTCTGCAGACTGGAATTTTCTGAAGTCTTGTTCAGCTTCATATTTGATGCTAACTGTTGGCCACCTTGTGTAAGGAAAGAATTAACAGAGCAGGTCTGGTTGCTTTTTCCTTGCATGTCTCCAAGAGAACCCGGGACCATGGATGACGCTTGGCCAGCCACCATGGAATATGTCCCCTAGACGTCAGGGATTGACGATTTTGTCATGGACACCTGGAGCAATGGGCTGTGCGGTGTCACATTGTCAGGTGGCTTTGCACAAATATTAAGATGGATGAGGTGCACCTGGTTTCATTGTTGGGGTCCTGAGATTCAGTTGCCATCGCTGGTTGCATAGCAAAATATGCTTATGTGACCAGCACACCAAAAAAGCCTTGGACCCTAAGACTCTAAGAGGACTCATTGGGTAGAGACGTTTCACATGTTCCCACAGTGCTCTGCTAGAGAGAAAGCACATCCTATGTGGCCTCTGATGAAAGACTCTGAAGCCTGAACTGCACCTTTCTGGATTCTACCCAATGAAAACTTCCTTCCTGCTGCTTTACTCTGTATCTTCTGACATAATAAAATATAGCTGGGGATATAAGCTTCCCTTGAGTCTTGTGAATCCTTCTAGCCAATCACGAAAATTGGGGTGGCTTGAAATCTTCAAAGCACCATGAAAATATTAATCCAAAGAAAGCTAGAGGATGTATAAGTTAGCCATTGCTGTATAACAAATTACCTCAAACTCAGCAGTTTAAAACATTTACTGTCTCATAGTTTGTGTGCATGAAGATTTGGGGGGTGGGGTGGGGCTCAGCTGGGGGTTCCTGTTCAGGGTCTCTCACAGTCTAGTCACAGGCTTGGCTGGGTCTGGAGGATCTGCATCCAGGCCCACTTACCTAATGGATGGCGGGAGGCTTCAGCTCCTTGCCACTTGGGTCTCCAGAGGGCTGCCTATGACCTGACTCCCCCCAGAGGAAGCGATCCAAGAAAGAAAAAGAGAGACAAGCCCTGCAACAGAAGTCACAGTCTTTTATCATATAATTTCAGGAGTAAAGTAACTTCACTGTTACCATATTTTATTAGCCACACTGACCAATTCCAATATAGTGTGAGAGAGGACTACACAAAGGTGTGTTATCAGAGATGAAATATTTTGTAATAGTAATGGGGTCCATTCATCAAGAAAATGAAAAATTCCTAAATGTGTACACTGAGCTTCATGCCTAATTCTAAAATCCAAATAGAGGGTTTTTTCCATCTGTGTTTATAGTTAATAGCATTTTCTGGAAGATATATTTGGCATATTTTTAAGTCCACCTATGTTTCATCATCATCTTCATTATAGTTGTCCTCATCAATATCAAGGCAATCCAAAAGCCAATGTAATTTTCTTTTATGAAAGAATTATGGAAATGCCATAAAAAATAAAAGTTCACTTGTAAATAGCTCTGCTTTAAGTAATGACCAGTAGGGAAAAAAACCACCTAGGTGTTAAGAAAGGGTGCAGCGATTTCAAGAAATCAGAGTTCAGCAAGGCAAACAGGAAATCAGAACCACAAATGAGAAACAATGCCAAGACAGCAGAATGTGATGTTGAGGTAGAAATATTTTTGATGGTTGATAGGCCAGCAAAATTTGACACTGATGATGTCTGGGAAGTGGGGAGAAGGCACTGGAAATTCTAGTAACTAGGCAATGAGCACATGAGGGTGAGACTGTCTTGTTCACCACTGACAGACAGTGCTAGGCCTGTGAGTAAACTAATGTGAAATGTTTATCTCTTTATGGAAAAAAATAGTCTGTAATGGGAAAGCCTGCCAAAATGGACCAGTGGCTTTAAAGATTTCATTTGAATGACTCCAGAATATAGACTTTATGCTTCAAGACTAGATTGCCTTCCTAAACTCTAATTTTCTTCTTGTGATACGAAGAAAAGAAAGATCTGGAAGAAAATTCTATGCAAGTGTCAAAATAGGCAGATTTCAAATGTCCCCTGGCATTCAAGACTCTACTTGATCTGGCTTCTACACACTTTTCTAGGTTTTTTTTTTTTTTAATCCATTCTACCTTCTGGAAATATGCCATTCCTGTAACATTGACCAAATACTATATTTTCTGGATTTAATTGGTACATTTCTCCTCACTTTTTCATATCTCTAAAATCAATGTGTTTTATATCAATGCATTTGGGTTATGGCCCGCCTTTAAACATGTCCTCAGAGAGTTGGCTAAAGGTACTTTTTCTTCTTCTTTGCATCAGTTGAAAATGCAACCAATCTTTCTAGACCCAATTTAATCCCAAATCTCCTAAGAAAAAAAAAAAAAAAGAAACTTCCTGATGAGCCCACCAAAAATTAATTCACTTTCTTCTTACCTACAGAGATACTAAAATCCTAAAATCTCAGTTAATGTATTCTGTACTACTTAATATAGTAGTCATGTGTCCCTGTCTTATTTCTTTTTCTAGATTACAGTAAGTATCCAGAGGGCAAAAACTATGTCTTTTACAACATTGTACTTTCTATAGCAACTAGTACATATTTTCCTCATTTTGATGATCAATAAATATTACTTTGGTGAATGAAGGAATAAGTTAACTATACAAATTATGGTTCAGGAATACAATATATTACAAAGGAATGTGAACAGTAGCAATATGAGAACTGGTACATGGTTAAACAGGGAAAAAGCAAGCTGCAAAATAGTATGTATAGAATGATTTTATTTTTGCTAGATCAACAGCAACATATTCCTCCCTAACATGCACAATGTAAATATTTGTATATACTTAGGGAGTTGTTTGGAAGAACATAGGCCTAATGGTTAACATCAATTATCTCTGCAAAGTGGGATGGAGATGATGAAATTATTCAAGTTTAGATAAATCTTCCCATTTTACTTATTTATTTCACATACACACACACACACACACACACACCCTATGTTATTTGGCTCTGGATTTAAAAAAAATCAACAAAGTATGTGAATACATATTGCAGTGAAAATTAAAGGAGAAAAAGGAAAATTCTGGCTTTCTTATATGTAGCTCTATGTAGCTTTTTGGTGAAAAAGAAGAGAAAGCCCCAAGTTCAATATATAGAAGGTTGTGAGTTATGAGATATGACAACCAAGAAATAAGATTAATTCAGAAAACCATAGAAAAAAATAGTGTTTTTTGAACCCAGATGTAACGGAATTCTAGGGCCTAGTACAATGGTTGATTTAAAATCTGCTGTCACACAAAACAAAATGGAAAGTTGAGGGCAGTGGAGAGTAAGTCATTTTAACAAAAAAGCCTCTTGCTTATGTTGAGATATAACTAAAGCAAGATTCCTATGCAAGAGACATCTCTCAAATGTGTTTTTCTTCATAAGAGTGCCCCCATCAGAGCCACATTGTGTAGTTATCCGTAATCTTGTGACACCATTAATGTTAACTAAACACCCTGGGTGAAATGTTTGTATCTTTACCTTTAGTAACAACAGTTATTTTTTAACATTTTATTTTATTTTATTTTATTTTATTTTATTACTGCATCCATACAAGTAGCATCCATCTACTTGGCACTGTACTAAGTGTCTTAGGTTTTATTTTATTCATGCCTCCTAACAACCCCATGATGTTATTCTCCCCACTTCACAGATGGGGAAACTGAAGCTTAGATATGTTAAGTAGTCAAATTTGAACTCTGGAAGTCTGCTTATTGATGCCAAATCCCTCGCCCTTTGCCTCTTCACAAATGTGTCTATCACATAATCATACCTATTACTGCTAGACCCTTTATTCCTCACTTTCTTACTTCAGTAGGTGAAGGTATGTCTTAATTGCCCACATTCGTACCAACACAACACAAGAACTGCTGTAGCACATCTCAGATCAGTTCTTCCATCTACTCAGCTTCCTGTTTTTTAAAAAATAAAGTACATTATGCTGGGGAGTTCCCCATTGTGGCTCTGCAGGTTAAGGACCCAACTAGTATCCATGAAGATGTGGGTTCAGTCCCTGGCTTCACTCAGTGGGTTAAGGATCCAGTGTTGCCATGAGCTATGGTATAGGTTGCAGATGCAGCTTGGATCTGGAGTGCCTGTGGCTATGGTATAGGCTGGCAGCTGTAGCTCTGATTCAGCTGCTAACCTGGGAATTTCCATATGCCATAGGTATGGCCCTAAAAGCAAAAAAAAAGAAAAAGAATATTCTGCTGGAAGGCAGATGTTCCCCAATATTCCCCAATATTACTATCTTCCTTTACTAACTTGTTGAAGCTCCACCACTCCTTAATTCACTTGCTTTCTTTTTTGAACAGTGCATACTTTTACCTTAGCAGTTTGTTAATCATTGCATGAAGCAGTATAGGTCCATCATCCCTTACCCACCGATTCTGAGGTCAACAAGAGTTTTAAAATGAAAGACTGTCCACAGCTCACTTGGCATTAAAGCCTAACCAGAATGGAACTTATTTGGCAACAACACCTGCCCTGAACTGACTTGAGGCTATTTTACACCTTCACTGATCACCATCAGCGTGAATATTTACACATCTCACCACTGAAATGTCAGTGTGTTTTATCACAGGGTGCTACCCAGACTTCACTCAGTGTTTTATGTATCATATGACATATTTACATTTTTACCTATCCAAGTTCCAAAAAGTTCTAAATTACAAAGGCTTCTGGAACCCATGGGGTTCAGATAAGTGATTTTAGTTGTTTCCTTTCTTTTACTGCTTCCCACCCCTAGCCTTTTTTTTTTTTTTTTTTAAGACTTAAAGTATCTGGTATTTTCTGAAGTCTAATACTTTGACTTGGCTCATGTCTATGGCCATGTCATACAAACACTTTGTGACCTCAGAAATTTCAAGTGTTATAGTGTAGCTCTTTTTAAACTTGATTCTTATACAGAAATCATTAGTCATCCCTCACCCCTTGCTGGTAGTTTCATTGTTCATTGATTGTGAGCCACTAAAACATTTTCCCCCAACAGACATTTTTTTTCCTCCTTAGACAGTGTCTAAATATGGGAGGCTGCTTTATCAGGCCGCAGGTTGGTTGTTTGATTGACTTTTTTTTTGGACTGTGTAAAGCAGTTTATAACCCAATGTGGGATTAGATTAACCATAATTTGACTAAAATTAAGGTGATCAGATGAGCCTTAAATTTATGACTGATCTGGGTTTGTTTAATCTCAGTTTTTCTGGGTATATTCATACAAACTCACAGGGTTCATTTTCCCATTCATCTGTCACATGATTTTTCTGGTATTCCAGCATGCTCTCCTAACCTTTGGTGCTAAACCGTAGCACCTGAATATCCATTAAGTCTAGCACCTTCAGACATTTTAAAACTGTCACAGAGGTATCCATTCATTAAATAAAATTTTCCATGACAGGTGTCTGAGTCATGAAACAATTCTAAGAGCCAAGGAAAGACTCCAAAATGAAGGGGAAGAAAAAGTACTTCGTAAGGTACTTCCTTGCTTTTCTGTGGTAAATCAGTTGCTATGACAGTAGACTTTCTCAGAGAACATGTACCTAAGTGCTTAAAATAGCAGAGAGTACTTCTCCCTAACGAATCAGATTCTGCAAGGAATTACTAAGTCTTACAGTATTTATATGAGCACCGTTTTACCAATCAATAACTAGAGCTACATAGTAGGGTTGAGAACATTCCATTGCCTACCATTTTTAAAAAAGGAAACTCCTTAGTGATTAACATATAGGTATATGTGCCTGTTATTTTAAAAGCCTTCCATTTGTCTCATGTTGAGATAATTTTGATTTGAAGCCTATACTTTAAGTCATTAATTAAGCCTCCTAACATCAGTGTGGCATAAATGAATGCAATGATGCCCATTTTAAAGGGACTGATTAAAGATGTCAAGTATACTTTCACCTTAAAGTACATCCTCATTCAGATATAAAACTCAGACTGTTTGCTCCCTGATTAATTGTTATGTGATGACTGCTTTACTCCACATCCCAAGTTATCCTTGAGGACTCTCAAGCCTGACCTTTGTCTTCCCAGGATATTTGTTGGGCAGGCAGTGGGGTTGAGGACCTAAGGCTGCACGAGGAGGGCGATGGCTCCCTCAGAAAATGGGGGAGAGGACCTGGCAGTGGGACTCCTGTAGGTCAGCAATAGCTCTCTTTGAGTTGCCATCCTCATTAGCAAGTGGCTAGGGCACCAGCTCCCTTAGCTGCCCTTTCCCAGCCAGTGCAGTCTGCTTTCACTCCTGAATCCCACCGTGGAGTTTCCCTCATCAGCCATTCTTGTGCACAGACCTCACTGTGCTGCCCAAAGCAATAAATGGCCTGTCAGGCTTGATGTGCATGGGGCTGTTACCAAATTGGAACCGAAGGCCAGAGAATTTCATCTCCATGAGGTACCAGGGCTATTTCAGAAAGCAGAAGTGCCAGCTTCACCCTCTAGTGATGGTCCTCAAAGGGTAATTGGAGAGTGCAGAAAAAAAACCCTTAAGGAAATCTGAAATAATATACTGGAATTGGGGAATTCTGAAAAGAGAAAACATGCTATAGACTTTTCTGCTTCTTTTCTTTTTAAACAGCTCTACACCTTGTTGATGTGCTAAGTACACATTTCACTAAGTGGGCACTTCATTCAAGTTCTCTCATCTTATGACATTTATTTATTTATTATTCTACTTCTACTTAACCTTTTTTCTCTATTTTTTTCAGTAAATATAGCTATAAGGATATTGGAAATCTATTAGCACATATTATCCATTGAGCCAGCATGCTGCTTATTAAGCATGAGGAGAAACCTGTGAATATGACAGGCATGGCCTGCCTGCCCTCAGGGAGCCTGCATTCTGGGGGCCTGAGAGAGGCTGGGGAGCAAAGGCTTTATAAACAAGTCGCTCATGTGGTGCTGCTGTGAAGGCTTGGCAGTTGTTGGGAAAAAACAGGATACGCTGGTCTACATTAGATATTCAGGATCAAGAATCAAAATGGAATCCTGTAATAGGCTTTGGCATAACACCAAATTTGAATTATGGAAGGGATAAATGTTCTTGGCATCATACTGGAGCTTTTTGGAAGAAAAGGGCTATTTAAAAAAGGACTCTAAGGCATTGTCTAAAATAATGCAAAAACCACTGGCTGAAAGTGAAAACATTAAAAAATCCACAATAAAAAGACATTGCTATTTCTCTGTTTTCTTTGAAAAGAATATAGCCAAAGATACCTGTTCAGTAATGAGTCATTTCAGTCAGAGTGATTGTACCGGTTGCTCATTCACTCAGTGGTTGTGTAAGGGTTGTGAGTAGAGATTGCATTTTGTGTGACTATCTTCCAGGACCTGATTTTTGTCGGTATGCTCATCCTTTCCCCCACTTCCTGGGAACTCAGATCCCCTCACTTTTAGGGCAACCTATACTTACTCTGTCTTGCGGGAGATGCCATAGCCTCTCCCTGTGAGCCTGTTTTTCCAACTTCACTCATACGAGACATTTTCCTACCAGATTTCTTCTCAAGATCTAGGCCCATTTTTTTGCTCCTTGCTCAGAAGTTATTAATATACATACCTTTGGCTCCACTATATAATATTGCTTTGTCCCAAGTCAGCCCATACTCTGTCGAGGAAGGATTCCCTAATTTAAGAACTCAGATCCACTAAACCATCCAGCTCTGCTTTTAATGGCCCTGTGGGAACAGGTTAAATGCTTTTGCTAACATAGTTGTCAAGAAATCATGTTTGGAACCTAGACTAAGAAACAGGCATCAAGATCTACAGCTGGGGTCCTGTACCTCCAGACCAAGATCAGCAGAGCCAAAAAGTTCAACATCTCATCAAGGGTCCACCAGTCTTCCAGTTTTTAAATGATTCTGAGAAAGATAAATAGATTTGGAGAACTGCCTGGACACTACTCTTAGATAACTACATCAGCCCCTTTTTATTATTTATATCAGATAGATATAAATATAAATGAATCTCAAGCAAGCAAGGGAAATATTATCTCAAGTTCACTGGAAAGGGCTCAGGCTGTGGAGTTACTGGGGGATGCTGGACCAGAGATGAGCTCTCTCAGAGGCCAGTGACCAGGCCAGGCCACAAGAGCCATCTGACCTATGCAAGACAGTACAAAGACGCTTGGGGGACACTAAAGAGCTATCCCCCTTACGGCATGACTTACTCAGAGGACATAATCCAGACAGATTTACATGAGCAGTTCATGCCAGTGGAGAACCTCAGTACAAAAAAATTTGGTTTTGCCTATAGTCTTTATTGATACATCTCAGTTAGCACTTCCTTCTGACTTGGTACTACTAACATGTTCACAAGTGTCCCTACGCTACTAGCTTCCACCTACAAGTTATTATCTTCCAAATTTTAACCAATTATTCCAAATCAGAATCTTTATTCTAGAAAAACTTTTAAGATGTTTATGCCATTTTTTTTTTAAGCCTGGCACAATAATACCAGATCTGCATCTAGAACAGTGACATGCAGTTGGCAGGGCCCAAGCCCTGGACTTGATGGTCCAAAGAGCACAGAGGCCTCAACAAAAGCATCCACTGTCATAATGCTTTGTATATGCCCTTCCCATCTTTCTCCATGCACATATATTTCTGTATGTGTGGCACTGTTATCTGTAAATTAAAAGACTGGCAGCAACCTCAATGTCCAAGGTTAGGGAAATTTTCATCTATTCTCTATTACAGCCAATTGCTGGGATATTTTGCAGCTATTTTAATGATCTTTATAATATTATGTAGTAATGCAGGAAAAGAATTCAAATGTACATTTAAGTGAAAAGGTAAAGATACAAAATTATTTGTATGCTTTAACAACTTATATAAAAATAAATGTACATAGTGGGAAGGGAGACCAGAAGAACATTTGCAAACCCGATTAATGGCTCATGTTCTGGGGTAGTTGATTATGGGTAATTTCCTTCTTATTTTTATTTATTTATTTTTTTTGCTTTTTAGAGCTGCATCTGCAGCATATGGAAGTTCCCAGGCTAGGGGTCGAATCAGAGCTACAGCTGCCAGCCTATGCCATAGCCCCAGCAATGCAGGATCCAAGCCAAGTCTGTGACCTACACCACAGCTCATGGCAACACCAGATCCCTGACCCACTAAGCAAGGCCAGGGATCCAACCCCCATCCTCATGGATACTAGCTGGATTCGTTTCCACTAGGCAGCATTGAGAACTCTGTAATTTCCTTCTTACTTTTAAGTTTCTCTAGCATTGCTACATTGTTTTTACACAAAATTAAGTATATTATACATATACACATGCATGCTTCTTCTAAGACAAAGTTTAGGACTTTGCCAGGTCTTGGATTTTAATATTACCACTTAGAAAATATAACTAATAAAAGTTCTTATTCAAATGGGTTTAACGTGAGGGAATCTATTGGGATATATCATCAGAAAGTTCAGAGGTTGGACCATCCCTCAGGGTGAACTGTTCCAGAGATTCGTGGGGTCCTCAGTGCTGGGGTTCCATTTCTCTTGACTCTGCCTTGCTGCATAGACCAGCCTTTTTGTCACACTTCTTCCCTCCTGACAGAATAGCAGCAGCAGCTCTATATTGAGAAAGAGCAAGGTCAACTCTTCCCCAAACCATCAAACAGAAGTCTTTGCTTCACTCTGATTGGACCAGTGTGGACCAGGGGACTGCTACATGGGCTTAAGGTTAAATTATGCCCAGTGTACACCAATCTGCAGTAAGCTAGTTACAGTTCACAAATATTTGCTGCCTTTACCTGTGAGAGGATTATATGTCCCCACCTCACTGATGTTATATTTGGCCATAACTTGCTCTGGACATGGAAATATAAAATATCAGTATTCAAAACCAAGACGTGACATAGCTGTTTAACGCTGCCGCTGGTTGCACTGAAACCATTTTGTTCCTCTGCCAAGTAGAAGCGTTCAGAGCTAGTGTGTGGTTTGCAGCACTATTCCCCCCTCCCCTACCACTGCTGGCAAGATTCCAAACAGAGGCTTCACTACCAGCTGGGGTTAGAGAATGAAGACAAAACACAGTAGAGCCACAGACAAACCAAGGTGCACATGTAGTATGAGCTGCACCTTTGTTATTAGCTGTGAGACTTGGGGGTTTTTTGTTACTGAATATAACCTAGCCTTTCCTGACTGGGCTTGGGTCCTGGCTTGGCCATTTCCAAGTTATGTAACCTTGCACAAGTTGTTTCATTTATCTATACTTATTTTCTTTATTGTAAAATTCCTGGTACAAACTCAGAAGTTACAGCTGTTATTTGTTGCTAATAAGAATTATAATTCTTGGAGTTTCTGTAGTGGCTCAGCAGCAATGAACCTGACTAGCATCCATGAGGATGTGGGTTTGATACCTGATCTTGTTCAGTGGTTTAAGGATCCATTGTTGCTGTGAGCTGTGGTGTGGGTCACAGACGTGACTCGGATCCAGTGGTTTTGTGACGGTGACATAGACTAGCAGCTATAGCTCGGATTCCACCCCTAGCTTGGGAATTTCCATATGCCACACCAGTGTGGCCCTAGGAAAAAAAAATTATAATTCTTACTCTCATGGGGGATTTTCCTCTAATTTACCTCAGTGATTTGCAGTGGGGGAAAAAGTGCAGCTATCTGAAAGTGGAGGTATATTATATTTCTTTGCCTTTGTAAAACAAAGGCAAACTTACAGACCCAAAGTCTCAATATATATACTGATCATGGTAGATAGAATAAGAAATTCTTCCTCAAGATATAAATATTAGTTCCTTGGAATTCTCTTATTTTTTTTTTTTAGGAATAAAAAAAGATTAACCCAAAATTTCATATGGGAAAAATGCTTTTCACATTCAATACCAAAATGTGATAAAACTATTCAGCAGTACAATTGGCTTCACTGAAGTAATTTTGTTCCTTCTTTGAGTTATCTATTATTGAAGATAGTCAGGCAACAGATATTGAAATAAATGATTTTTTTATTCCATTGTGAAAACTCTTGTGTTCCCAGCACCCCTTTCCACAAAGTGATGTATTCTTTTGTGTGTATGAGAGGGAGATTATAGTCAGAGGAATGCAATTTAGAAGTAAAATTTCCACTTTTCTTTTTTTAATTGAGATTGCAATTATATCTCGATTTGAATCTAAGTTGACTTGATTTTGTAATCAATAATTATTTTACATTATAGAACACATTTTCTATCTCAGACATCCATCACTGACATCTGATATCTGGTACTTTTTTTTCAGATAATGTAGATTTTATCTTGCTTAGTTTTCTGGGACCTGGTAATTAAGATATGAGACAATTATTTGTCCCTTTAGATTAAAAATATGTTCCGAAAAACATTGTGTAAACTAAATCATGGTTTAAATGCACTAGAGCTATAGTTCCCACACACTGGCTATGCAGGCAACTAGGGAACTTTACACACACACACAGATACATGTACACATATAAATTTCTAGGCCCTACTCAAGGACTTGTGAATTACAATTTTTGAAAGTGGAGCTCAAATTTTTCTTTTATTTAACCCAGATCTTGGTTTTAAAATATTTTTCCCCATCAAAAGATCCTGGGTAAAATGACTGATTCTAGGGCCAAGGTGGAGAAAATACAAGAAGTTAGAATATCTTCTTAATCCAATCATCTGTCGATGGACATTTAGGTTGTTTCCATGTCTTGGCTATTGTGAATAGTGCTGCAATGAACATGCAAGTGCATGTATCTTTTTCAAGGAAGGTTTTGTCCAGGTATATGCCCAACAGTGGGATTGCTGGGTCATATGGTAGTTCTAAGTTACCTCCATACTGCTTTCCATAGTGGTTGTACCGATTTACATTCCCACCAACGGTGCAGGAGGGTTCCCTTTTCTCCACACCCTCTCCAACATTTGTTATTTGTGGACTTATTAATGATGGCCATTCTGACTGGTGTGAGGTGGTAAAATAACTCTATATTGATATAAAAAAGGAAGGAAGGAAGAGGGAAGGAAGGAAAGTCTCTTACAATGGAATGCCAACTAATAAATATAGAGGGAATAATGCAATTAGAACATCACTAGTTGGGCAAGAATCATCAATAGATGCTAAAACCAATGGGTGAGAGTTTGATGAGGAACAGAATATTTACATTTTCTCAAAGTTATCTCCCTTTTAATTGCTTGCCAATGAAAAAAGAAAAATAGTAATTTTACAGTAAAAAAAAAAAAAAAAAAAAAGACTGGCAGGCACCACTTGTACAGGCTTAGCTGCTGGCCACCAAAAGATATATCTACATCCTAACTCCCAGGATTAGGACATTATGTGACTGCCTTTGGGAAAAGGGTCTTTGCAGATGTAATTAAGTTAAAGAGCTCAAGATGAAATCATCTGGGATTACTCTGGCCCTAAATCCAATGACAAGTGTCCTTATGAGAGATCAGAAAGCATGGACAGAGAGAAGAAAAAGAAGGCCATGTGAGGACAGAGGCAGAAAATGGTGTGAAGCAGCCAACTGAAAATGCTGACAGCCACCAGAAAATGCAAGGAAGGAATATACCCTACACCGTCCAGAAGGAGTACAGCCCTGACAACACCTTGATTTTTGGACTCTGGCCTCCATACTGTGATAGAAAATTTTTCCGTTGTTTTAAGCCACCCAATGTGTGGTAATTTATTATGGTAGCCCTAGGAAATGAATACACCATTTTAACCAAATGATCAGCTAGTGTTACCGATAAAGGAATTAACCTACATCACGTGGTTCCTCAAGAGATATACTGAGGAGTTCACAGCATTACTCTCATAATTGTTTCTGCCAGAACTGCACAACCTGAATCTAACCATGAGGACATATCAGACACATCCAAATTGAGAGCCATTCTACAAAAGAAATAGTCTGTACCCTTGAAAAATATTGAGGCTATAAAACCAATGAAAGGGTGAGAAACCGCTCTAGATTAAAGGAGACTCGGAGTTCCTGTCATGGCTCAGTGGTTAACCAACCAGACTAGTATCCATGAGGACTCGGTTTGATCCCTGGCCTTGCTCAGTGGGTTAAAGATCCTGCATTGCCCTGAGCTATGGTGTAGGTTGCAGATGCAGCTCAGATCTGGCGTTGCTGTGGCAGTGGTGTAGGCAAGATAACTAGCTACATCTCCAATTTGACCCTGAGCCTAGGAACCTCCATATGTCACAGGTGTGGCCCTAAAACGACGAAAAAAATAAAAAATGAAAGATAAATAAATTTTTAAAAATAGATCAAAGGAGACTAAGAAATATTAACAAAATAAAGTGCTTCATGGGAGCTTGGACTGTGAGAAAAATAGTCATTTAAGGGGATATTTAGCAAAATGTGGATATGAACTGTGGATTGAATAATAATGTATTAATCTTCAAGTTCCTGTTTTTGTTTCATACTGTGATTGTGTAAGAGAATATCCTTGTTCCTAGCAAATACAAACTGAATATTAAGGAGTAAGAGGATATCCTGCCTACAACTTACTCCCAAATGATCCAGAAGGAAAAAAAAATACTATGCATACATGTATAAAAAGAATGAAAAAGTACAAACATTAACAAATGGAGCATGAGAGTTCTTTGTACTATAATTGCAATTTTTTCAGTAATTTTGAAATTATTTCAAAAAGGATATTTAAAAAAAGCTTCCTAGATTATTGTGATGTGTCACCAGGTAATGAAAACCACTGCATTAAAATTTACTAATTAAAGCAGTGGTTATCATCTGCATGATTTTGCCTCCACGAAAACACATAGAAATGTTTGAAGACATGTTCAATTATCAATGACTGCACAGAGTGGCGGGTGGCGAGTGGGGAGTGGATCTGGAGAGGCACTACTGGCATTTAGTGTGTAGAGAGGCCAGGGATGCTGCTAAAGTGGTAAAATGTGCAGGACAGCCACCCACAACAAATAATTTTCCATCCTAAAATGTCAGTAGTGTCACAATTGACACAAGTTAAGAAACCTTGCTTCAGGGAAATCATACACTTTCATTAATATAACCAGATTCTAAGTACTTATGGGAACTAGCACCAAATTTATATAGGTTTAGAGTAGAGTAAAATTTTGTATCAATAAAAGATTCCCATTTTACAAGTAAAAATATGTTTGCATTTTGAGACTTGGAGATCCCCTACAGAAATGCATACAATCCTATGTCACCTCACATGACAAACAAGAGTAGTGAAGGAATACAGGAACATGGATGTTTAGCTTGTTCATTTTAACATCAACCAAGCAGCTTTCATAATATTGGACAAAAAGTCCACCAAAATGTGGTTTCAAGGCATTAGAACAGCTTCGTGGAAAAGATAAATAGACTTTTCTCAAACTTATGACTATATTCATAAAGCAATATAAATATATTACATTTACGGGTTACCTGGGGTAATCCATTATCATTTCTTTCTAAATCTAATGTGATTTCCAGTTTCTCTATGTTTAGCATAGGCGAGCTACACAGACATTGCCGTAACTAACAAGGGATGAATCCCACAGTAATAACCAGGTTTTCACAAAATAAACAATCTGCAAACCTGTGTCTTATAACAGCATTCATTTCTCACTCATAGGTCTGTGCGCTAAGTTGACTCTACTTCAAGTTCAGGTATGTTCTGCGTGTCTCTCACTCTGGGGTCCGTGGTTATCTGGACAGATGACTACTACTTCATGGCAGATCCTAAATACTCAAGAATCCAGTACAAACTCTGCAAGCACATTTAAAGCCTCGCTCACGACATATATGCTAATTGAACAAAGTATACCATGACAAGCCTGAGACATTGGGGTAGAGGTGTATACTGGGTCTGCTTTACCAGAAAACATTGCAATGTCATGTGCATAAGGATATGGATGTATAATCCTATGACAAAATCAGCAGAGAAGAATCGAGCACATTAATGCAATCTACCATTCTACTAAGGACACTGTACAGTAGCAGATTTCTTAAAAAGAACTTTTCTGATGCTACTCACGTGTGTTAACTTGTGTTAACATGTTAACTCAGGGGTTGGCAAACATTTTCCATGAAAACCCACTTGTAAATATTTTGAGCTTTGTGGGACATACGGTCTTCATCACAACTCTGATGTTATCGCATGAAGCAGCTACAGAAAAATGTAAATAAAGAAGTGGGTCTGTGTTCCAATAACATTTAGTGTATGGACACTGAAATTTGAATTTCATGTACCTCTCATGTGTTACAAAATATTATTCTTCTTTTGATATTTTTCAATCATGTAAAAATATAAAAACTATTTTTAGTATGTGGCTTGTACAAAAACAGGTAGTAGGCCAGATTTGACCCAGCGGACATTGTTTGATGACCCCTGTATTAGCCGCTTAACCAGCCAAGTCCTTAGCATTTATTGATCATAGAAGACTGAATAATAGAAAGAAAAGGCAATAACCAAAGGGTTCAAACAGTTGAGGATGTAGGATACATACACGTAAGAACTATCTAGGAATATTTGAAAAATAATATATATAGGAAGGCAAGTCCAAACTCATGAATGATAGGAGATAAACTCCAAGGAGAAATTATTCAAGTATATTATATAAGGACAGAATTCCTTGAAAAAGTAAGTTTTATAGATGAGGACACAGATTCACTGAGTGATTAACCTATTCTTTCTTCAAACACTGAGAACGAAAACTTTGAGGAATAATACGGGTTCCAGTCTACAGTTTATTTTATTTTATGGATTTTTTTCCTTTTACACAACATTAAATAAAACTTACTACTCTTATTAAAGTTGTTAGTATTGTGAAAGCAATCAATACAATTTTAAAAAAGTTGAAAATAAAAAGGGAAAGTCACCACCCACAGGCTTATATAACATTAAATAAAACTTATTACTCTTATTAAAGTTGTTAGTATTGTGAAAGCAATCAATACAATTAAAAAAAAGTTGAAAATAAAAAGGGAAAGTCACCACCCACAGGCATCCTCTGTTAACAGCATGGTATGTAATTCTCCAGTTTTTTCTACATATATACCCATATGTTTTATTATTGTTTATTAAAGTATTCTATTATATCTAGTGTTTAGCAATTTTTTTTTTAATTTGGAAGTATACTCTAAACATTTTCTCACATCAGTATGAATAGTTTTGTATTATTATTATTATTTGTTTTTTGTTTTTGTCTTTTTAGGGCTGCACCCACGGCATATGGAGGTTCCCAGGCTAGGGGTCAAATCAGAGCTACAGCCACCAGCCTACCCCACAGCCACAGCAACGCCAGATCTGAGCCACGTCTGCGACCCACACCACAGCTCACAGCAACGCCGGATCCTTAACCCACTGAGTGAGGCCAGGGATCAAACCCGCAACCTCATGGTTCCTAGTCGGATTCGTTTCTGCTGCACCATGAAGGGAACTCCGGTTTTATATTATTTTGACTGTGGCACAGTACTCTGTAGCATAGGAACACCTTATTAATGTATATTTAGGTTATTTCCAGTTTTTCCCCTATGTTATGTAATGTTGTAATAAATAGCCTAAATATTTACCTAAATTAACTATTAAATTTTAAGGAAAGTGGATTTATGGATCAAAACATAAAAACAATTGTTTTCCAAAGGTTTTTAATGCTCAATGTCACTAGTATTAAATCTGGTATTAAAATCAAGATAGTCATTGTTAGGCAGTTGGCTGGTGATATGAGGATTTGCAGTGCTGACCACATATAACATGAGAATATAATAATACTTGTGGGTTTGTTTGTTTGTTTGTCTTTTTGCATTTTCTAGGGCCGCACCTGTGGCATATGGAGGTTCCCAGGCTAGGAGTCCAATCGGAGCCGTAGCTGCCGGCCTACACCAGGGCCACAGCAACGCCAGATCCGAGCTGCATCTGCAACATACACCATAGCTCACGACAATACCGGATCCTTAACCCACTGAGTAAGGCCAGGAATCGAACCTGCAACCTCATGGTTCCTAATCGGATTCGTTAGCCACTGAGCCATGACAGGAACTCCAAGTTTGGTTTTTTTTTTTTTTTTTTTTTTTTTAGGGCCGCACTCACAGCATATGGAAGTTCCCAGGCTAGGGGTCAAATCAGAGCTAGCTGCCAACATTCAGCACAACCACAGCAACTCGAGATCTCCCATATGTGTGGTTTTGTACGTATATGAATAGGGTGTGTAAGGGAGAGAAAGGAGCGGAAGGGAAGAGAGAGGAAAGAAAAGGGAGAAGAAATTTAATGTGAGAAGCATTCAAATCCAATGCAAAATGATATGCGATATTATACAAGAAGTACTGGTTGTACTCAAAAAACCCTTTCTGAATAGCCAGGTATACTTGTACTGATTTGTAAATGAAATGTAAAAAACAAACTGCAACTGCTCAAATACAAATATTTCTAAATCCTATAAAAATTTAGGTAGTATTTTTTATAAGGCATACCAGTGTACCATTAGTAAATTGTTAGGCCTAAGAATTTTTAACTATAATCTGTTAACTTTATGCCCTTTTCTAAAGAAATCATTAAGAGCACTGCTTCTCGGAGTTCCTGCTGTAGCTCAGCAATAATGAATCTGACTAGTATTCATGAAGACACGGGTTCAATCCCTGGCCTTGCTCAGTGGGTTAAAGATCCTCTGTTGCCGTGAGCTGTGGTGTAGGCTGCAGACGCAGCTCTGATCTGGCATTGCTGTGGCTGTGGCATAGCCCAGCAGCTACAGCTCTGAATTGACCCCTAGCCTGGGAACTTGCATATGCCACCGGTATGGCCTGAAAAAGACAGAAAAAAAAGAAAAAGAAAGAAAGAAGGAAAGAACAGTGGTTCTCAACAGGGGTAGTGGGTGACATAGTTTTATATCGCTGTGTAACAAATCACTCCAAAATATAGTAGCTTAAAAACAACAGTTCATTATTATCATTCACAGTTCTGTGGGTGAGCTATGCTCAGATGGGCAGTCCTCTCTGGGCATCTCTCATGCCACTGCAGTTGGATGCTGGCTGGGGCTGTGACTCATCTGATGGGCTAAGTGTCCAAGATGGCTCCCTCCCAGAACTGGCAATTGGTGGTGGTTGAGCTGGGTGGCCACATATGGCCTCTCCTTGTAGTTTGTGACCTTCACAGCATGTTGGCTATGCTCTGATCAGGGATGGAGTGTCCTGAGAGTGAATGAACACTCCCCAAAGAGAGTGTTGCAAAAGTCCCAGGTAAAAGTGAGAAGGTTTCTTATGATACAACCTTAGAAGTCCCAGGATACTTCCTCTACTATATTCTTTTGTTTCAGCAAATCATTCAGGTCTTCCCAGAAGCAAGGAAAGAAGCATTAGATTCTACTAGGTATATGGAAATTCCCCAGCCAGGGATTGAATCTGAGATGCAGCTGCAACCTCTGCCACAGCTGTGACAATGCTGGATCCTTAACCCACTGTGCTGGGCTGGGGATTGAACCCACACCTCAGCAACCACCCAAGCTACTGAAGAGACAACATGGGATCCTTAACCAACTGTGCCACAGCAGGAACTCCAAACTCAACATTTTGATGGGAGAGCAGCAAGTTACATTGCAGAAGTGCATGTGAATGGAAGCTATTATTGTGGCCATCTCTGGAAAATGTAATCTGCTACAGCAGGGATTTGGCAGGAGTGCTCTGAAATTGTGGACTAATTTGTCATATGTTTACATCTTTTTCTGAAGAGAATCTTGAATATTCATAAGATTCTGCAAGGAATCTGACCAAAAAAGGAAAACAAATCAATCACTGATCTAGGTAGATTGTGATCTATTATATAATTGAGTTTATTCTGTACTTTAATATTCCTTTAAAGGCTATTTAATCTCTGCCACTATCTTGGAATTGTTCAGCATCTAGTTGTGATTCATTAATAAAATCATCCAATTACATTTTTTAAAAACAAGTCAGAATAATTCCCACAGTGAAAGTGTCCAGAAGTTAATGAAACTCAGTAGATACACATACACTCACATACATGTATAAAAATATGCTCTGAGAGTTCCCATTGTGGCTCAGCAGTAACAAACCCACCTAGTATCCATGAGGACGTGGGTTTGATCCCTGGCCTCACTCAGTGGGTTAAGGGTCCGTTGTTGCTATGAGCTGTGGTGTAGGTCACAGACATGGCTCAGATGCGTGTTGCTGTGGCTGTGGTGTAGGCTGGCAGGTACAGCTCTGATTCAACCCCTAGCCTGGGAACTTCCGTATGTTATGGGTGCAGCCATTAAAAAAAAAAAAAAAAATGCCCTGAATTTTAAAGAGGGGCTTAATTAAATCGGGTTTGTATTTTGGACCACTGTTCCCACTAGAGCTACCGATATTGGATACTTAGAGAATTCCAATCAGCTATTAATACTCTACACACAGTTCAAGAGCAACTTCCTTTTAGACCCCTGCAGCACAGTGATTTCTATCATAGAGCATGAGATTTGATTGCTTTCTCTCAGCATATGTAATTATAACTTATTATTGATCATAAAATTATCTGATTTTTATTATAGCATTTGACTCTGTGACCCCCCTAGAATCCCTGACTGCCTCAGAGAAACTCCATTTTGTGTAAGGACTATTTCTGTTTATGCCCCTCTACTTGCTGTTAGTTTCATGAACTTATCCCCTCTGGATTTTGATGGGGGTGGGAAAGGGAGGGCAGAGAACTTGGGAGGAGATGCAGGAATCATCAACCAGCCACATTCTTCAATGGAGGTTAGTAGAAACACTACATCACTCAAAAAACCAACCATAGTCCTTTGCTTAAATACGTATGCAAGTTTAAGATATAGAATTAATTAACACAAGGGAATTTTGTTGCTGCTGCTATTGAAGTTGCTATGTCACTTAAATTTCTTTGTTGGGCATGTTCATTTTTCCCATCACCCTTTCTCAAGCAGTGACCTGATAAAGATATTGGATCAGCTGTCCCATAACATTCTGGATTTTGCTGATTTTTTTCAATTTGTTTCCTATTGTCTATGTTTCTGTAACTGGAAGTTGAAATATAAAGGCTTGATTAGGTTCAGGGCTAATATTTTTGGCATGGAAACCTCACAGGTGGTCTTATATGGATGGTACTTTATATGACACATGAGGAAGTATACAAAATCTATTTGCCTTCCTTTTAAAGATGCATGTTAATCAGTAGTTGTAAAGTGGTAAGGTGACCTTTTGTCTCCCTCAGAATATCCAGTTCCTCATTAATATTTAGCTTCTTAGTTTTAGCATCCATAAATGTTTATTACCTGAATCAATTATTTCATCAGATGTTGTAGAATGGTGATTTATTCTAATTCTTTCATTCCTTCTACATTTATTAGCTAAAATATTTCTGTAAGAAAACATTCCCTTGTCAACTAGGGCTATTTTGTAATTTGCAAACAGAGTTTTCACAGGAAAGACAGATCAAAATAATGTTTTCCTTTTAAATACTAATTTTCAGAGTACCGGATTGACTACTTTAATAATGACAGATGAATTGTGTTTGTTGTTTTCACTTTTTCTTTAGAGTATCATTATAATCATGGATATTTAATCTGTGTGTTTCAATCCATTGCCATCATCTTCCTTTTGATGGCAGAATTGTCCACCTTTCACCAATGTACAGCTTCCTTGCTTTCTAGCATAACAAGATTATCTAGTCTCAGCTTATCATTTGCCACCCCACATATGGAACCAGCATCTCACCAAGAATCACTGCTCGTTTTAGTAGGGAATAGTATTCAGAGCCCATAGTTTGGGTGCTAACATTCTTGTTATTACTGAGTTGCCATTGCTACCAGGTCTTTTCAGTGATCAGAGTTGGTATATTTTAACATGTTGCATTTTAAAATGTTTCAATTTTTTATGTTTTAAAACATTTATATTCATATCTCAAATTCAAGTATATTTGAATATTTGATCTATCAAATCCAAATATTCACACAGTTCAAATTTAATCAAAAGTAACCTAATAAGGTTTTTTAAAATTTTATATTTGTAGCTCTTTCTCTTACAGTAAAAATTATGGTTCTTAACATTATCATTATGATAACTACAACATAAACATAACTGTTTATTTATAAGTATGCTATATATAACAACTTCAAATGATACCAGTAAAATGTAGTATAATTAAATATAGCAATATCACTAACATGACATTAAGTGAGAGTGAAGATTGCTTTGTATTTTTCTTAAGACTGTTGTTCTACTAACGAACATTGTATAATACATCCTACGCTTGCAAGTACCTAATGGGCCTAAGTATAGTCAAAAGCTTTTCCCTTGAGCAAGAGGAAAGTTCTGGCTAAGATAATGATCAGAATGACTTCAGTTTTCCTATCTCCCCTCTGAGTCCTGAGAAAAGAGGAGGAAAAAAAACCAAGGTGAGTAGAGGTTAAGGATGCGTTAGCCTATTGATACAGCATAGCCAGAGAACCCCGCCCTCCAAGACTGCTGGGTGATGCTGGCAGCCAAGGAGATACACCCTAATCAGCACTGAACAAAGACAGATGAAATACGAGACATGTTTATCTGTACTGAGACTGCACCCACGAGATAGCGAGACACTTTGCTGTAGTGATAGAAACATTTCATAGCAGTTTGGCACTTTAAAAGAATAAATTATATGAATGAAAAGTATATACTCTCCTCCCAGCCCCTAGATCATCCAAAACATTTCATTGGACAGCATGTGGCGCCAGCCTGACATTTTTGGATGCATCAGGGGCTTGTTGCTATTATTTATCTTGTTCTTATCATGTTGGCATTTAAGTACCTTATTGCTACACTTGAGAGAAAGGATCCCATTTCTTTGAGTGCCGTTTTTTTAACCAGCTTTAACCAGTGATTCAGGAGCGCTGATATACTTGCTCTTTTAATTTTGAGCTGTACTCACATTTCTGCTGGGAGGCAACAACAAGGAAAAAACAGGCGAGGTTACAGCCCTCAGGGAGGCAGCGGGTGGGAGGAGAGTGATCTGGAAGGAAAGCAAGGAAAGGCTTTGGTTTTTTAGGTAAACTGAAATCTGTTTTTCCTCCCTGTGAGACACCACAAACTGTCTTGCTCTCTTCCCTTTTTACCTTTTTCTCTTTTGTTCTGCCCAAGCCTATCTTTACAAGCACAGAAAGGAGGAATGACTTCCTAGGGTCCCATTCTCTATCTCCCCTCTATTTAATTAGCTCCTACCCCAACCTCCACAGAAGGACTCCTGCTCCTGTCATCTCCACAGTCTGCAATTTACAATCTTGGAAATTCGCTTAGTTCAATCCATCAACATGAATTACTGGGAGTGTTGCAGAAACCGTGGCAGCAGAAAGAGATAAGCGGTACTCAGAGATGTGGAATAGCCAGGTTTACTTGGCACCAGTGCGGGCTCAGAGGAGCCGCCTCCAGAGTCTGAGCACGAGGTCTTTGTTCTGGATAGCTTTTATACAACGCAGACTTCCTGGTCTCAAGGTTTTCCTATGCAAGCAGACCCAGCCCTCCCCCTTCCCGAGAGGCAGAGTTCCTGCCTAAGAAGCTGAGCAAATAAGATTACAAAAGTGAAACTGATAAACAATGCTTGGAGCAGGGTTAGCAGGGCTGCTAGCAAGGACATAAGGTACATGGTTGCTATAACATTACAAGAAGGGTGGTATGGGGCGAGCAAAGCTGCTGTCAGGCATGTAGCTGCCTCCTCAGTGATGGGGGCGGGGGGGGGTGTTTCTTTAGTTAAAACTCTTTCTTCAGGAGTAGTTTGGCCACTCTATTTCTTATTCTTCCAGCCCTTTCCTTAATCATTTATATTTGCAAAATATTTTCTTAAAGCAATAGTCTCAATCATTAGGAGTTCCCTTGTGGCAGAGTGGGTTAAGGATCCAGTGTTGTCATTGCCATAGCTCTGGTCGCTGCTGTAGCTTTGATCCCTGACCAGGGAACTTCCACACACCACAGGCATGGCCAAAAAAATAGTATCAATCATTAATGTTCATATGGGATGATCGGCATTTCTAGAGCTTGCTAGAAATACTAGGTTTTCTATCCTATATTTAAATTTTGATCTAATAAGATCAGATCTAATAGAAGAGCCCTGGTGATATTGATGAAGGAAGTGCAAGGTTTGTACATTCAGAAAAAAATAGCTTAAATGCATAAGGCATAAAGGAAACACAGGATAGCCCTCAAATCCTATCTGCACTCTCATTCCACTGGGGAAGCCTCAGCAGCATGTGGGAAATTTGCCCATGCCTCATACAATGGAAAACTAGTCAGCAATTAAAAATAAAACACATTACAGAGATGAATCTCAAAAGCACTGTATTTAGTGAGAGAAGCCAGACACAAAATAGTGCCTAGGATAGCATTTAAATCAGTGGTCCTTCATGGGAGGAGGATTGATTGGGAAGTGATTTGAGGCAACTTTCTTACTGATGAAAATGTCTGTGTCTTGATTGACAAGGGAATGCATGACAGGAATAAATGCCTTGTCAAAATTTATCTGTGTAAATTTATGATCTGTGCTTTTTCCTTGCATGCAAATTGTATCTTACATTTTTAAACTTGAGTGTACCAATTTGGGGTAATAATAAAAAATTTTTTACCAATCATTTTTACCAATTTATATGCAAAAGGCAAAAAAAAAGGGAAAACTTTTAAGATAAAGGATGATTTAACAGTGCAGCCAACATGGTATGCACTTAATAAAAATGTATCATGACTAATAGCCATGCAAGAGTGGTTCACTACAAGAGTTTGTTTACAAGATGCCTACTTTCAGCCCAGCAATATGTGCAAATTCAGCACTGTATACAAGACTCAAATTTCCTAACTGCATAAAAATATTTTTAGTAATCCTCCATCCCACCAAGCTGGTTATATAGCCTTTTCATGGGAGTAAAATAAATAAAATCAATACCTTTTATTACTTCATCACCAGAAACTCTTAGTAGTACACCTAGATTCAAAGGCATAAGGATGTCTATAAGGTTGATCCAAATTTAAGGGAGTATTTTATGAAGAAAGCATACTGCTACAATTTTGTATGAATAAGGAGAGCTATCCTTAAATCTTAAAAGGGATTTCTTAGGTTGAAAAAGTACATATAAGGGCTATAAACCCCCTAAGTGTGATCTCTAGGTGGACAAATATAGGGAAAAAAGTCAGATAGCCTTCCAAAGAAATAAAATGTCATGAAAATATATACTGTGTGCATTTCATATATATTTCTATAATAAAAATCATGCACTGCCAAATTTCGGGCAAATTGGAAAAATCACTCAATAGTACTTATCTTTCTTAATTGTGTTGTGTTTCTAATGATGACTGGCCTCATAATGCATACATGACTACATTTCATTTTCACTTACTTTGAGGTATATGACCAAAAAGAAAAATCAACTAATCAAACAAGCAAAAATGTAAATCAAACTAAAACTTCAGATTAAAAAATAATTTACTGTTAGATATTGCATCCAAAATGCTAAAGACAAGTTCGAAAAAAAATATCAACAGGAACTCCCTATTTTAAATTTTTTTGTTTCTAGAGAATTCACATAGAGAAGAAATATGCAATAAAAACCTTATAGGGGAGTTCCCATTGTGGCTCAGTGGCAATGAACCCAATTAGTATCCATGAGGACGTGGGTTCAATCTCTGGCCCCGCTCAGTGGGTTAAGGATCCAGCTTTGCTATGGGCTATGGTGTAGGCTGCAGATGCAGCTCAGATCCAGCATTGCTGTGGCCATGGCATAGGCCAGCAGCTATAGCTCTGATTCAGTCTCTAGCCTGGGAACTTCCATATGCTGTAGGTGCAGCCCTCAAAAAAAGGAAAAAAAATTATAGGACAGCTATTGCTGGAGAAATACGATTTTCAACTTTGAGAGGATTAAATTTTTAAGGAAAAGAGTGATGAAGAACATAAGGACAATTCAAAAACTTAAGAAGTATTTTCAAATTTTTTTCTTTATTTTATAATGTTTTATTGTAGTTGATTTAATGTGATAATTTCTGCTGTATAACAGAATGATCCAGTTATACATATATACACATCTATTCTTTTTCAGATTTTTTTAAAACTTGGCAAATTTTTAAAATTTTAATTTTGTAGTAAAAGAGTTAGAGCTTTAACAATTCAGACTCTATTTATTTCCAATACAAACATCTAATGGAGTTTTATATCAAAAAAACAAAAAAAAATCAAAAGATGGGCAGAAGATCTAAACAGACATTTCTCCAAAGAAGACATACAGATGGCCAAAAATTATTAAAAGATGCTCAATATCACTAATTGCCAGAGAAATGCAAGTCGAAACCACAATGAGTATAACCTCACACCAGTCACAGTGGCCATCACCAAAAAGTCTCCAAAAAAATAAATGCTGGAGAGGGTGTGGGGAAAAGGGAACCCCTTCTACACTGTTGGTGGAAGTGTAAATTGGTGCAACCACTATGGAGGATAGTATGGAAGTTACTTAAAAAAACTAGATATAGAACTACCTATGATCCCATAGTCCCACTCCTGCACATCTATCCAGAGAAAACTCTAATTCGAAAACATAGGCACTCCAATTTTTTTTTTTTTTTTTTTTTTTTTCTTTCTAGGGCTGCACCCAAGACATTTGGAAGTTGCCAGACTAGGGGTCAGGAGTTGAGTCAGAGCCACAGCTGCTGGCCTACACCACAGCCACAGCAACAGTGGAATCCAAGCCACATCTGCCACCTACACCACAGCTCATGGCAACACCGGATCCCCTATCCACTGAGGGAGGCAGGGGATCAAACCCACATCCCCATGGATTCTCGTCAGATTTGTTTCCGACATGCCATGAAGGGAACTCCCATAGGCACTCTGGTGTTTATTGCCGCACTATTTACAATAGTTAAGACCTGGAAGCAACCGAAATATTTATCAACAGAGGCATAGATAAAGAAAATGTGGTACATATATGCAATAGAATATTATTCAGCCATAAAAAAAGAATTAAATAATTCCATTTGCACAACATGGATGGACTTAGAGATTATCATACTGAGTGAAGTAAGTCAGACAGAGAAGGACAAATATCATATAATATCACTTATATGTGAAATCTAATAAAAATTATGCAAAAGAACTTATTTTAAAAACAAAAAGTCACAGATTTCAAAGCCAATCTTTTGGTACCATAGGTGAAACTGTGTTGGGGGAAAGGAAGAGTTGGGAGGCTGGGAATAACATACACACTACTGTATAAAATAGATGGTTAATGAAAACCTACTATATAGCACAGGAAAATCTACTTAATAGTTTGTAATAACCTATATGGGAAAAAACAATGGATATATTTATATGTGTGACTGATTCACTTTGCTGTACACCTGAAACTAATACAATGTAAATCAACTATACTCCAATAAAGTTAAACACAAATAAATAATGAATACCAACTATTTATTCCAGTGATTTCAAATTGTGGGTCCCAGGCCAGCAGCACCAGCAGCACCTGGGAACATGTTTGAAATATACACTCATGACTTGTTTGAAATACATGTTCTTGGGCCCCACCCAGGCCTACTGAGTTGGAAACTCTGGGGCTGGGGGCTGGTGATCTGTGTTTTAACAAGCCCTCCAAAAAAACAACAAAATTTACAACCAAACGCTGAGCAATCTTCAACCAAATAGACCAGAAACTTTCAAAAAGATATCTTACTCCAGAGGACAAAGAGGAGGCCACATCAAGAGGTAGGAGGGGCAATTATGCAATATAAGCAACCCCATACATCCTGGGTGGGAAGCCCACAGACTGGAAAGTAACTGTTTCATGGAGACTCACCTACAGGAGTGAGAGTGCTGAGCCCCATATGAAACTCCCACGTGTGGGGATCTGGCACTGGGAGAAAGAGCCCCCAGAGTATCTGGCATTGAAGGCCAGTGGGGCTTGTGTGCAGGAGTCACAGGACTGGGGGAAACAGAGACCCCATTCTTAAAAGGCACACACAGACTTTCACGTGCACTGGGTCCCAGGGCAAAGTAAAGTCTCCATAGGAATCTGGGTCAAATCTGACTGCAGTTCTTGGAGGGCCTCCTGGGAAAACAGGGGTGAATATAGCTTGTTGTGGGGAAAGTACATTGGAAGCAAAGCTCTTGAGAATCTTCATCAGCTGTTCCTTTCTCTGGAGGTGGCCATTTTGGGAAAATCTGCCCCACCCATCAGCACTGAGAAGCCCCAGGGCAAACAACAATCCAGGTGGGATCACAGCCCCACCCATCAGTAAACAGGCTACCTAAGGACCCTCCAGGCACACAGCCTCCTCTAATCTCATCCAGAGACTAAGCCCCACCCACCAGAGGGATAGGAATCAGCTCAACCTACCAGTGGCCAGGCACCAGTCCCTCCCATCAGGAAGCCTACAGCAAGCCCCCCATACCGACTTCAGCCACAGGGGGGCAGACACCAGAAGTAAGAGAGACTATAACTCTATTATCTATAAGAGGACCACCACACCACAAACCTATAAAAATGAAAAGACAGAGAACTATAACTCAGATGAGGGAGAAAGAAAACCCAGAAAATCAGCTAAGTGATCAGGAGATTCTCAGCCTCCGGGAAAAAGACTTTAGATTGTTGATGCTGAAGATGAAGCAAGACACTGGAAATAAACTGGAGGCAAAGATGGATAATTTACAGGAAACACTGAGCAAAGAGGTACAAGATATAAAACTTAAATAAGAGATGCAAAATACAATAACTGAAATAAAAAATTCACTAGAAGCAGCCAACAGCAGAATACAGGAAGCAGAAGAATAAGCGAGGTGGAGGACAGATTAGTGGAAATCACGGATGTGGAGCAGAAAAGAGAAAAAAGATTGAAAACAAATGAAGAGACTCTCAGAGAACTCTGGGACAATGTTAAATGCACCAACATCCATATTATAGGGGTGCCAGAAGGAGAAGAGGGAAAGAAGGGGACAGAAAAAATATTCAAAGAGATAAGAGCCAAAAACTGCCCTAACATGAGGAAGGAATCACTCACTCAAATCAAGGAAGCACAACAAGTACCATATAAAATAAACCCAAGGAGGAACACCCTGAGACACATATTAATCAAACTGACCAAAATTAAAGAAAAACAGAAAATCTTGAAAGCAGCTAGGGAAAAGAAACAAGGAACATACAAAGGAACCCCGATAAGGTTATTGGCAGATTTTTCCGCAGAAACTCTGCCGCCAGAAAGGAGTGGAATGATATACTTAATATAATGAAAGGAAAAAACCTCCAACCAAGATTACTTTACCCACCAAGGGTTTCATTCAGTTTGAAAGAGAAATCAAAAGCATCACAGATAAGTGAAAGCTAAGAGAATTCAGCAACACTAAACCAGCCTTACAACAAATACTAAAGGAACTTCTCTAGGCAGAAAAGAAAAGGCTGCAACCAGAAACAAAAATACCACAAATGATAAGGCTCAACAGTAAAGGTATATATACAGTAAAGATATGAAATCATCCATGCACAATTATTGCACCAAAATCAGAAATCATGAGAAGAAGAGGGTACAAATGCAGGACAATGGATATGCACTTGCAATTAAGAGACCAGCAACTTAAAACAATCTCATATACATATAGACTCATATCAAAACTTCATAATAACTGCAAACCAAAAATCTACAATTGATACACAAAAAAATAAGAAAAATCAACTCAAATACAACACTAAAGATTGTCATCAAACCAGAAGAGGGGAGAAGAAGGGAAGAAAAAATAGCAACAAAAACAAATCCAAAGCAATTAATAAAATGGAAATAAGAACATACACATCAATAATTACCTTAAATGTTAATGGACTAAATGCCCCAACCAAAAGACATAGACTGGCTGAATGGATACAAAAACAAGACCCATATATGTGCTGTCTTTAAGAGACCCACTTCACTTCTAGGGACACATACAAATTGAAAGTGAGAGGATGGAAGAAAATATTCCACGCAAACGGGAATCAAAAGAAAGCTGGAATAAAAATACTCATATCAGACAAAATAGACTTTAAAATGAAGAATATTTTAAGGGACAAAGAAGGTCACTACCGAATGATCAAAAGATCAATCCAAGAAGAAGATACAACAATTTTAAATATCTATGCACCCAACATAGGATCACTACAATATATAAGGGAACTAACAGCCTTAAAAGGAGAAATCAGCAATAACATAAGTTATCCAGAGACTTTAACACCCCACTTACAGCAATGGACAGATCATCCAGACAGAAAATCAATAAGGAAACACAGGCCCTGAATGAAGCATTAGACCAGATGGACTTAATAGACATTTATAGGACTTCCTTCCAAAAGCAACAGAACACACATTCTTCTCAAGTGCACACAGAACATTCTCTAAGATTGATCACATTCTGGGCTACAAATCCAACCTCATTAATTTTAGGAAAATTGAAATCATATCAAGCATCTTTTCCAACCACAACACTATATGACTGGAAATCAACAACAAGAAAAAAACTGAAAAACACACAAACACATGGAGACAAAACAACATGCTACTAAACAACCAATGGATCACTGAAGAAATCAAAGAGGAAATTAAGAAATACCTAGAAGCAAATGACAACAAAGATATGACACTCCAAAACCTATGTGATGCAGCAAAAGCTGTTCTAAGAGGAAAGTTTATAGCAATACAAGCCCACCCCTGGAAACAAGAAAAAGTTCAAAGAAACAAGCTAACTTTACATCTAAAGCAGCCTGAGAGAGAACAGAGAAGACCTAAAGTTAGTAGAAGGAAAGATATCATAAAGATCAGAGCAGAAATCAATGAAATAGAAATGAAGAAAACCATAGAAAAGATCAATGAAATGAAAAGCTCGATCTTTAAAAAGATCAACAAAATGGATAAACCCCTAGCCAGACTTATCAAGAAAAAAAGAGAGAGGATTCAAATCAATAAAATTAGAAATGAAAAAGGAGAAGTAACAAAGGACATCACAGAAATAGAAAGGATCTTAAGAGACTACTATATGCAACTATACACCAATAAAAAGGAAAACCTTGAAGAAATGGACAAATTCTTAGAAAAGTACAATCTTCCATGACTAAACCAAGATGAAATAGAAAAGATGAATGGACAAGTCACAAGAACTGAAATTGAAACTGTGATTAAAAAACTTCCAACAAACAAAAGTCCAGGACCAGATGGCTTCACAGGTGAATTCTATCAAACATTTAGACAAGAGCTAACGCCTCTCCTTATGAAACTATTTCAAAAAATTGGAGTTCCCGTCATGGTGCAGTGGTTAATGAATCTGACTAGCAACCATGGGGTTGTGGGTTCGATTCCTGCCCTTGCTCAGTGGGTTAACGATCTGGCATTGCCATGAGCTGTGGTGTAGGTCGCAGATGCGGCTCAGATCCTGCGTTGCTGTGGCTCTGGCGTAGGCTGGCAGCTACAGCTCCGATTAGACCCCTAGCCTGGGAACCTCCATATGCCGTGGGAGTGGCTGAAGAAATGGCAAAAAGACCAAAAAAAAAAAAAATTGCAGAGGAAAGGATACTCCCAAACTCATTCTATGAGGCCACCATCACCCTGGTACCAAAACCAGACAAAGATTCCACAAAAAAAGAAAACTATAGGCCAATTTCACTGATGAACATCGATGCAAAAATCCTCAACAAAATACTAGCAAACCGCATCCAACAATACATTAAAAGGATTGTACGTCATGATCAAGTGGAATTTATCTCAGGGATGCAAGGGTTCTTCAATAGCCTCAAATCCATCAGTATGATACACCACATCAACAAACTGAAGAATAAAAACCATATGATCCTCTCAATAGATGCAGAGAGAGCCTTTGTCAAAACCAGCGCCCATTTCTGATAAAAAAAAAAAAACCTTCAAAAAGTGGGAATAACGGGAAGCTATCTCAACATGATAAATGCCATATATGACAAACCCACAGCGAACATCATTCTCCTTGGTGAAAAGCTGAAAGAATTTCCGCTGAGATCAGGAACAAGACAAGGATGTCTGCTCTCGCCACTACTCTTCAACATAGTTCTGGAACTCCTAGCCACAGCAATCAGAGAAGTAAAAGAGATAAAAGGAATCCAAATTGGGAAGGAAGAAGCAAAACTATCACTATTTGCAGATGACATGATACTATACCTAGAGAATCCTAAAGACTCTATCAGAAAACTGTTAGAGCTCATCCATGAATTTGGCAAAGTTGCAGGATACAAAATTAATACACAGAAATTGACAGCATTTCTATTTACTAACAATGAAAGATCAGAAAGAGAAATTTGAGAAGCAATCCCATTTACCATTGCATCCAAAAAAATAAAACACCCAGGAGTAAACCTACCTAAAGAGACAAAAAACCTGTACTCTGAAAACCATAGGACACTGATGAAAGAAATCAAAGATGACAACAAAGAGATGGAAAGACATACCATGCTCTTGGATTGGAAGAGTTAATATTATCAAAATGACTATACTACCCAAGGCAATCTACAGATTCAATGCAATCCCTATCAAATTACCAAGGACATTTTTCACAGAACTTGAACAAAATATTTTAAAGTTTGTTTGGAAGTACAAAAGACCCAGAATAGCCAAAGACATCCTGAAAAAGAAAAATGGAGCTGGAGGAATCAGGCTCCCTGACTACAAAGCAACAATCATCAAAACCATATGGTACTGGCACAAAGAAATATAGATCAGTGGAACAGGATAGAAAGCCCAGAATTAAACCCACGCACCTATAGCCAACTAATCTATGACAAAGGAGGCAAGAATATACAATGGAGAAAAGACTGCCTGTTAAATAAGTGGAGCTGGGAAAACTGGACAGCCACATGGAAAAGAATGAAATTAGAACACTCCCTAACACCATACACAAAAATACACTCCAAATGGATTAAAGACCTAGATATAAGACCAGATACTATCAAACTCTTAGAGGAACATATAGGTCAAACACTCTCTGACATAAACGACAGCAACATCCTCTCAGAGCCACCTCTTAGAGAGTAATGACAGTACAAACAAAAATAAACAAATGGGACCTAATCCAACTTAAAAGTTTCTGCACAGCAAAAGAAACCCTAAACGAAATGAAAAGACAACCCACAGAATGGGAGAAAATCTATGCAATCGAATTGATTGACAAGGGATTCATCTCCAAAATTTATAAACACCTCCTACTGCTCAATACCAAAAAAACAAACAACCCCATCAAAAAATGGGCAGAGGATCTAAGCAGACAGTTCTCCAAAGAAGACATACAGATGGCCAAAAAACACATGAAAAGATGTTGAACATCACTCATTATTAGAGAAATGCAAATCAAAAGCACTATGAGGTATCACCTTACACCAGCCAGAATGGCCATCATCAAAAAGTCTACAAACGATAAGTGCTGGAGAGGGTGTGGAGAAAAGGGAACCGTATTACACTGTTGGTGGGAATGTAAACTGGTGCAACCACTGTGGAAAATCATATGGAGATGCCTCAGAAAACTCAAAATCGAACTCAAAACTCATTTGATCCAGCAATCCCACTCCTGGGCATCTATCCAGAGAAAACCATGACTCAAAAGGACACATTTACTACAATGTTCATTGCAGCACTATATGCAATAGCAAAGACATGGAAACAACCTAAATGCCCATCGACAGAGGACCAGCTAAAGAAGATGTGGTCCATATACACTGTGGACTATTACTCAGCCATTAAAAGGAATGAAATACCGGCATTTTTAGCAGCATGGATGGACCTAGAAATTATCATGCTAAGTGAAGTCAGTCAGACAATGAGACACCCACATCAAATGCTACCACGTACATATGGAATCTGAAAAAAGGACAGAATGAACTTCTTTGCAGAACAGATACTGACTCACAGACTTTGAAAAACTTATGGTTTCCAAAGGAGACAGATCAGGCAGTGGGGGGATGCACTGGGGTTGTGGGATGGAAATCCTATAAAATTGGATTGTGATGATCATCATACAACTATAAATGTAATAAATTAATTGAGTAATAAAAAACAAGCCCTCCAAGTAATGGTCAACCAGGATCACTGATTTATTCCAAAAACATTTACTGGGTACCAGCTGTGTGCCAGGTTCTGAGAAAGGCATTTATTGGGCACACAAAAACAAAAACTTAATATGACCTATAGTTTAATCAGTCACAAAGAAAAAGAATATTAGCTAATAAAATTTTTTGTTGTTGTTGTTGTTTAGTCTTTTTAGGGCCACACCCATGGTATATGGAGTTTCCCAGTCTAGGGATCAAATCAGAGCTGTAGCTGCCAGCCACAGCCGCAGCCGTACAGGATCTGAGTTGCATCTTCTACCTACACTACAGTTCATGGCAACACTGGATCCTTAACCCACTGAGCAAGGCCAGGGATCAAACTCCATGTCCTCATGGATACTAGTCAGATTCATTAACCACTGAGCCACGATGGGAACTCCTAAAATGGTTTTTGAATATAGGAAAGTAGGAGATTCATCTGGCTACAGCTGGATCACATAGAACTACCAAGACCACTGAGGAATTCTAAGGTGGGGGCAGTGATCCTCAGAATCACCTGGAAGGATTTTTCAAAAACAGAGGTCCTGGCCCTCCCCAGACTTCTGGAATCACACTATCCTGAAAGGGGGCTCAGGAAAACTATATTTTTAACATTTCCCTCAGTAATTCTGATGTTTACCCAGAGTTAATGCTGCTATAGCATTGCCTCAGATTATGTGCTTTTCACCACCTCTCTGCTGACAGCTTTTCCAGCTGTGTTCTGTGAATTAATTGCACTGAATCGACTCTGAGAGCACTCCCCATGAGGGGAGATGTGAGAGTGCTCTTGGGTAAAACACAGATACCCCAGGCTGAACCACTGAATCAGAATCTTTGGGACAGGGCTCAGGAATAGGCATTCTTCACAAATGTTGAAACACAACAATTTGAAATTTGATGCCTCGTGGATCTCCCCAAGAAACTACTTTTCTACTTTCCACTGCAGCCTAGTCTCCAAGTGCATTTTATCAAAACACGTTTCCCTCCCTTTCTTTGTCTCTTGATGTGTGTTGGGGATAAGCAATGGCCCCTCAAAGATGTCCACATCCTAATCCCTAGAATCTGACTCCTACATGGCAAAAAAGGACTTTACAGCTATGATGAAGTCAAAGATTTTGAGGCGGGAGATTATCCTGGATTATCTAGGTGAGACTCATGGATCAAAAGGGATGTAATAATGGGGGGGGGAAGGGTCAGAGTCAGGAAGAACTTTAAAGATGTTATGGTGCTGGTTTTGAAGATGGGGGAGGGGACCACAAGCCATAGAATGCAAGCAGCCTTTAGAAGCTGAAAAAAGGCAAGGAAACATTCTTTCCTGGAGCCTCCTGAAGGAATGTAATCCTACTGACACCTTGATTCCGGCCCAGCATAAACTCATCTCAGGATTCTGCCCCAAATTTTGTCATTTATTATAATAATGATAGGAAACCACTTCAACATGTGAAAGATATATAAAGGAAAACAGTTTGGGACAAGCAGTGCTAATACTGATGAAGCTTACCTCATTTGGAGATTCTACAACATAATAGATGGCATATTTAGTGTTCCTTTAGGATTTATATTTATCAAACAATTTCTTTATAGGTCTTAATTTGACCTATAGTTACAATGATCATAGTAACAATTCCAGGATCTTAAAAAAACAAACAAACAAACAAAAAAAACACAGTTGCTTGATAGCAGTAAGATTTCCTTTTCAGATTCATTCTTCACAGTATTATCAGAACATATGGAAGGTCATCTATTGCATACAACTAAAGACCTCATGTTCACTAGTGTCTACTCTCAGATAGCTGACAAGCCTAAAAATACTCAATTCGGTGAAGAATCAGGAAAAGCATTCATAACAGACATCACCTCAGTAATGTCATCAGCTATAGAGGAAAAACTTGTGAAGGACACATCCCTGGGAAAAAGCCTTCAAAATCCTCTTAAATTATCAGCAACTTTTAAAGATAAAACAAACAAAAAACAGGCGAACAACTGTCATGTTCTTTTGTTCGCTCACTCTTTACCTGCTTCACTCCTGCCAAGGGAAGGTTTGTTTCTTTAAGCCAGGTTCTCAAACTTGGGCATCCATCTTTAGATCACGTGGAAGCCTTGGTAAGACCCAAATAGTTGGACCCAAGACTTTGTATTTCTCACCTGTTCCCTGGTGCTGCTCTGCTGCCTGTTCCAGGATCACACTCTGAAACTCACTGCCTAGGGCTACAGCTTTCCATACAGAGTGCATGCCAACATGGCCTGGGGACTTATTCTAGCCCAGATGCCCCAGCCACACCCAGGCCAATTAAGTCTGACTTCCTGCAGGTGAGACAAGGCATCAGGATTTTCAAACAGCCCAGGTGATTTCTAATGTGCCACCAAAGCTTCAAATCACTGCCCTAGAGGCCAAAATAACCATGAAGAAGAGGAGCAAGTAAATGTTAGGGCAGTGACGCTGACCAATAACTGACTATGGGATGCCCTGCCCTTTGGCTTCCTCTGGGCCCTGAGATTCCCTCTCAGGCAAATGCTTCTGCTAGGAGTGAAAGTGTAAAGACAGCATCAGATCCATTTTTAAATAAGAATATGATGCTGCAATACACTGCCTGGTCAAAAGATATGATATTTCAGAGGTTCCCGTCATGGCTCAGCGGTTAGCAAACCTGACTAGCATTCATGACGATGCCAGTTCGATCCGTGGCCTTGCTCAGTGGATTAAGGATCTGGCGTTGCTGTGAGCTGTGGTGTAGGTCGCAGATGCGGCTCAGATTCCACATTGCTATGGCTGTGGTGTAGGCTGGCAGCTACAGTTCCGATTGGTCCCCTAGCCTGGGAACCTCCATATGACATGAGTGTGGCCCTAAAAGGACCAAAAAGAAAAAAGAAAAAAGATAAGTTATTTCTATTAGATATTTAAATTAGGAGAAAAAAGTAACCTGTTGAAAATAATAATACAGTTCTAAATACTGTCTGTATGTTTAAAAATTCATGAAAATTTTGTATTAAATTGCAAGAAAACCCCTTAATTCTCCTTTTGACAGAAAGAATCCAAGGAATAGTAGTTTCTTATATTAAATAATAGTTCTTTGCTTTACTTCACAAACAGCCCCAGGATTTTCTGATTTTTAGGCAGTTAATGTCCTGTGCTTCATATCCAAATATTTCTCTCCTGCTCATACACACACCCTATTTTTATTGTTATGACTATTCATTGGTTTCAAACAATGTCTAATTACATATTTGTCAGTCACCTCTCAATTCAGATTTTATTTCTTTAAATCCATGGTTTTCTCTCAATGACCTAGAACTTAGAATACCTACCTATAAGTTAATTTAGCTCTGTTTTGAAATAAACCTGCAAGGCAGTACTACTTTCTAACACACAGCTTTCTACCTGCTGCTTAATGTCAGAGGAGCTCTGAAAATAATTAGCTCTGAAAATAATTTTTTTTTTGGTAGTATGCCCCAAATAGCAGTTCTAATCTATTCAAAAAACTCTGATACGTAATCTGACATATTTACTCATTTCTATCCTAAATTTATACAGGATATACAGAAAGACACTTTACTTTGGATTTTAGCACCTATCAACAAATATCAAAAATCCCTTAAACAAATGTAAGAAAGAGCTATTAGAGTCACGTTTATTTCTCCAAGGCTATATGATGTAAAAAAAACTCCTTAAATATTCCCACACAAAGGAAATTCTCATTCTTTACTTCCTGATAGAAATCTAGCCTCTAACATTCCCTTTTCAATTTTCTTTAGGTGATCGTGAGGATAAAACCTGAAAGAGAGACCCTTACTTCAAACGACATCTGACTACTTCACTTCATTTTGTTAAAATGATCCTATGTGTTATGTCACAGAGTTGAATGTCCTCCAGAACACAGAGCGGATTTTATTTATGGTACTACTTTTTAATTAGAATCAGCCCATAGGAAAAATTAAATAAAGATGAATTATAAGATTTACTTCATCAATGGCAAAGAAATTAAAATATGAAAATGTATGTCAAATGGGTTATTGAACATCAAATGAGTTACACACATGCACATAAATTTAACTCTTTTCAAACTGGAGGGGGGAATATTCCTGAATTTAGTCAAACAATTTACAATTCAAACATATCAAAGGCATGAAATTTTAATCTGATTTTTATTTTACTTTAACATGGGCTTATTTCTGAAGTGTATATATGTTTTGTTGCTATTTTTCTGATAATGTATTGTGGCTGAAAAGAATTCACGTATTTCAGGAAAAGCCAAATTTGCTGTCCTTCACCCTTATACCCCTGTATTTTGGTTAATATAAATGGGTCCATACCATAAGCAGCATACTTTAACTGCATTTTCCTTGTTGTTGGATGGTTTTCCACATAAATGTATTAAGGCGTCCAAAGTAAAAACCATGCTTGTAGGCCCTTTCAATGTTTGGATATAGTCTAATGTATTTAACCAATCCCCACTGATAGACATTTATTTCAATTATTCAATATTGTAAACAACTTTGCAAGAAACAAACTTGCAGTATTATCCAAATATTTCCTTAGAATAAATTCCTAGGAATAGCATTGAATACAAACATTTGAAACTTTGATATATATTACCAGATATCTCCCCAAAGGTTATGCCAAAGTTCATTCCTGCTGTGTATTATTAAAGTGCTTATTCTCGTCCATATTCATGAGAAAAAAGTGTTAAAGGTTTATTGAGATAAATTTTCATATCATAAAATTTATTTTGGAGTTTCCGTTGTGGTTCAGCAGAAATGAATCCAACTAGTATCCATGAGGATGTGGGTTTGATCCCTGGCCTCCCTCAGTGGGTCAGGGATCTGGTGTTGCCAGTGAGCTGTGGTGTAGGTTGCAGACACAGCTTGGATCCCGTGTTGCAGTGGCTGTGGTGTAGGCCAGCATCTGTAGCTCTGATTAGACCCCCTAGCCTGGGAACTTCCATTTGCCACGGGTGCAGCCCTAAAAAATATGAATAAACAAACAAGTCAGTGATTTTTAAGTAAATTAACAATTGTGCAACCATCTTCACAATCAAGCTTTAGAATATTTCCAGCATCCCCAAAAGGCCACTTGTAATCATTCCTCACTTCCACCCCAACACTAGGCAACTACTAATCTACTTCCTACCTCAGTAGATGTGCACATTTTCCATACATCATATAAAGGAAATCATGAAATATGTGGTCTTTTGTGTCTGGCTTCCTTCCATAATATTTTTGAAGTTCATCCATTCTGTAACATTATCAGTACTTCATTTCTTTTTATTGCCAAATAGCATTTTTGATAATTGCCAGAAAAAAATCCTTTCATTCAAAAAAGGGAAGATTCGGAGTTCCCGTCATGACTCAGTGGTTAACGAATCTGACTAGGAACCATGAGGTTGCGGGTTTGATCCCTGGCCTTGCTCAGTGGGTTAAGGATCCTGCGTTGCAGTGAGCTGTGCTGTAGGATGCAGCTCAGATCTGAGTTGCTGTGGCTCTGGTGTAGGCTGGCGGCTACATCTCCTTTTTTCTTTTTCTTTTTTCTTTTTTTTCCTTTTTTTTTTTTGGTCTTTTTGCCTTTTCTAGGGCCGCTCCTGCGGCATATGGAGGTTCCCAGGCTAGGGGTCGAATCAGAGCTGTAGCTGCCAGCCTACACCAGGGCCACAGCAACACGGGATCCGAGCCGCGTCTGCAACCTACACCACAGCTCATGGCAACGCCAGATCGTTAACCCACTGAGCAAGGCCAGGGATCAAACCCGCAACCTCATGGTTCCTAGTTGGATTCGTTAACCGCTAAGCCATGATGGAAACTCCAGCCCATTTCTTACTCATGCAGCTTTGAAAATCCAAGAATGATTTTAAGGCTCAAGTGGCCAAAGGCTTTTTTAGTCCAGGCTTATGATTTCCTTGGCATTATCTTTTTACCACTTATTCTCACGTGCAAAGAACACCACCCAAAACTCCTACCTCAATATAATTATTGACTGGTATCTTTCTTTGCTTCCTCACCCTATGCCTCTCTCACATACACACACCTTAACATCAACTTCCTTGAGTATGGGAGTCTTGGAAGAGGAGGCTGTGCCCTTAATCTGGTCTTTTCAGGGGGTCATCAATTAACATTTTTAATCTTATTTTTCATTGTTTGGGGTCTAGAAACAGCTTTTCCAACTCTTTGATTTCTTTTCTGTCTGTATTTTTTAAATTTCTGCTTGAAAATCATCCAGTATTTACTGACTCATTTTTTTTTCTTCTAATATCTTCCTAATAGAAGCCAGTAACCATCAACACACACCACATAATTCTGTTTTCCAGTCTCTTCCCCAGAGCTTACTGAATGTTTGATCTGCCATCAAGTTATCTCCAGTGACAGTTTTTGTGGGGTTTTTTTTTTTTTTTTTTTTTGGTCTTTTTTAAGGGCTGCACCGTGGCATATGGAAGTTCCCAGGCTAGGAGTTGAATCAGAGCTGTAGCTGCAGGCCTACACCCACAGCCACAGCAATGAGGGATCCAAGCCAAGTCTGCAACCTATACCACAGCTCACAGCAACACCGGATCCTTAACCCACTGAGTGAGGCCAGGGATTGAACTGGTGTCCTCATGGATACTAGTTGGGTTCATTACCACTGAGCCATGACAGGAACTCCCACCAGTGACAGTTTTAACACATATTATACCACTGTATTGAACGGATCTCCATCTCCCCATCACATTAGTTTCCTTACTACCCAATGCTGATTCCACATCTTTTAGGTTTTTATTAGAGAGTTGTAGCTTGTCTCCAATGCCAACATCCCTATTAGTTAAGATTATGGTAGCAGTAAAATGAATAAAATCCCCAATTTTAATAGCTTCACATAAGAGAATTTTATTTCTCAGTCATATAATATCAATTAGAAGCAGTGGAAATTAGGGCCATCTCGCTTCACAGTCCTGAAACAGCCTGACAGATGCTCTGCTGTCTCCAACAAAAGCCATCCGAGCTCCTGCTGCATTGACAGACAGCAAGCAGATGAGGGAAGAGAGGCTGAGCCTCGTGTGAGGTGATTATGGCCACCCTTGGAAGCATTGTACATCATTGTGTCACTTCTACCCACATTCCTTTAGAAATAATTCCTTCTTGGATGCACACCTCCCTGCAAGGGAGGCTGAGAAATGCACTCTATTTCTGCATTTCCCAAATTCTTAGAAGGAAAAATCAAACAAGTCTGGCCAACAGCCATTTGTCTGCCATGGCACTGTATAAAAAAAAATAGCCCTTAATTCAATAATTCCAGTTCTAAGGATCTTTACTAAGAAAATATTCTGAAATACAAATATGTTTGTTCATTCCTAGGTCATTGAAAGTAGCAAATATACAAATAAATAGAATGTCAAAAGTAGAGTCCATTTATGTAATGGAATATTACACAATAATTAAAAATGATTCTTATTGGGAGTTGTCACTGTGGCTCAGCGGGTTATGAACATGACTAGTATTTATGAGGATGCAAGTTTGATCCCTGGTCTTGCTCAGTGGATTAAGGATCCAGCATTGCTGTGAGCAGTGGTGTAGGTCACAGACACTGTTTGGATCCTGAGTTGCTGTGGCTATGTGGCTATGATCTTTTTTTTTTTTTTTTGCTTTTTAGGGCCACACCAGCGGCATATGGAGGTTCCCAGGCTAGGGGTCCAATCGGAGCTGCAGGCACCAGCCTATGCCACAGCCACAGCAATGCTAGATCTGAGCCACCTCTGTGACCTACACCACAGCTCATGGTAACACCAGACCCTTAACCCACTGAGCAAGGCCAGGGATAGAACCTGCATCCTCATGGATGCTAGTCAGATTCATTTCCACAGAGCCACAATAGGAACTCCAAAAGATTCTTATTAAAATGTTTAATCATATGGCGTTCCCTTCATGGATCAGCGGTTAATGAATCTGACTAACATCTATGAGGACGCAGGTTCAATCCCTGGTCTTGCTCAGTGGGTTAAGGATCCTGCCTTGCTGTGGCTATAGTGTAGGCCAGTGGCTACAGCTCTGATTGGACCCCTAGCCTGGGACTCTCCATATGCCACAGGTGGGGCCCTAAAAAGCAAAAAAAAAAAAAAAAAAAAAGTTTAATCACATAGGAAAATTTATTTGATGTACTATTAAGAAAAAGTAAGACACAAACTTGTACATATAATATGTACATATTTTTAGGAGAGCAGTAAAATGACTGGAAGAAAATGTGCCAAAGTGATAACACCTATCAACAGTGTGAAATGATTATAGATGTGTCAATTTCTTATTTTTACAATTCTTATGATCCATCCTGCCCACAATGTAACACCATAATAATTGGAAATAAAGTCCACATTCTTCTAAAACATAATAAAATTAGCCATGTCTAGATCATCTAATACTCTAACCACCTTAAATGCCAATACCTTTAATAATGAATTCAGGAGAGTAACATAATAATAAAATAACATGTCTTTATCCTTTTTAAAATATAAGTTAATATTATTATTTAGTTATATATTCCAGAAAAATACTTTGGATAAAGTTAAAAATCATCCCTTCAGAGATGACACTACTGTAGAAATACAGTTTTTACTTTTATTTCCCTACCTACAGTGCCTTCTGGTTTTTGTTTTTTGAACTTCATTTATAAAAATATCTAAATCCATTTTTAAAAAGCATATCTTCTAATGCTCCCTCCGTCCCTCTTCCCCCTCCTTCTCCCTCTCCTTGCTCTTTCTCCCCAATCCTGCAATACACAATCCCTAAAATTACATTTGATCTGGCATTGGTAGATGGCATTTATCACCCCTCAAGATTTTTAGAAGCTTATTTTGAGTATGTCCACCTGCTTCTGTATAGGATGTAAAAAGAGAAAAAGGCAGACCAAAAAGCAAACAAACAAAAAAAACCACCCCACTAAAATCACCAGATTTATTACACACTGTTGGTTCTGAGAGATTAGAATGGATGGTGGCCACATTTCATGATCAGTTTCTATCAACACTTAGTTGGCCAATCTCAGACGTTTCATAAGCATATATTCCCAAATCTGAGATACTCATCTAAAATGAAGCTATTAATCTCACCTATGTGCAGTGCACAAATCTACTGATTGTCAGCATTGAAATTAGGGGATGTTGATATTTCTGTTCACATCTGAGAGTTATCATTATGTTAGAATGCATAATGCCTTTCTTTTCCTAGCCTTTGTGGAGCTAGGACCACTAGTCTGAACTTTTGGTCAGTTAGCTTCCATGATTCATTTCCTGTTTTCTATCCATGGGGATTTGTCAATATACGCAAAAGATATGGTGAGAATAAATCATGGGAGAGTATAAAGCATGCCATAGTTATGCTTTCTTCATAGCAAAAGCAGTTTGTACTTAATTTTTTTTCTACTAACAAATGAATTCATAGCATTCTGTCTCCTCACTCTCACTCTGGTATTTGTACAGATGGATTTTCTATTATAAGTCATATTTACGATTTTTTTTCTATTTCAGAAAAAGGAAGCCAAAACTTTAAAATCCAGATATCTTATTAAATACCTTTATGATTATTTCCATCTATGAATATATTTTATCTGATTTGCAACAATGCTTCTTAACGTTCAGTCAGTAACTATGAATGGTAAAATTGTGTGGAGCTACTAACACAATTCTGGAATCTAATCTTTAATATTTTTGCCAGGGATTATGCAGAAACTTATAATTATGTTTTACTTTGGATTTACCCCATCTTTACTTTATCTCATATTAAAGTGTAATCAAAATCAGCCTGTTTCCATTCGGTTGCAAATCCCCTTCTTAAAGCACCTATTCAGAAGTCTCCCCAATTTTCATTTTCTCTGTCTTTTCTTATTATATTAAATCCTGATATCTGAAAATTGAATGATATAGTAGTATTACCATGTTCTTTTAAAAACACAGATAATATCTATTCTTCCTGTATTTTTACATTGTAACTTTTTTTTTTTTAATCCTTGGCAGGTTGCAATTAGATTTCTAGTATGCCATTGTATTATCATAAATACCATTATTATGGTAGAAATAATTCACTTTGTTTGGTGTACTGTTCAGATAGTATGCTGAGATGCCTCTAATACCAAATGTCATTCCCATTCTTTAATTGTAATTTTTAATCTTTCCTGGTTTACTGTTCTTTCAGTAGATTAATTATTTTTATTCTAAAATTCAGAAAATGTCCGCATTTAATAATTTTTATTAATAAGAATTATAACATCCCATTGATTTATTTCTCTCCCTGTAGAACAGTAGGAGTAACGTTGTTTTCCCCAAACTCTTTGACCTATAACCTATGGAAGAACTCTGTGGAACAACTCCGGTTTATCCTTAGTAGCTGAATGCACACTGAGAGGAGTTGTTACTTGGATTTGCCATCTTTTAATGGTCACCACATTAAAAGTCAGACAGTCTTTTAAGATAGGGAGTTTCCTTTGTCGAGGGTTGTTTATAGCCATGGTATAAAATGAGGTTATAAAAAAATAAAATGAGGCCATAATCTTTATACCACACACACACAAAAAAAACCCCTTCAGGACTGGCATATACATACTACTATATACAAATCAATTGGTAACAAAGACCTACTATATAGCGTGGGGAAATCTATTCAATACTCTGTGATACAAATGAACCTTTCCACAGAAAAGAAAATCATGGACTTGCAGAATAGACTTGTGGTTGCTAAGGGGGAGGGGAAGGGAGTGGAATGGATGGGGAGCTTGGAGTTGATAGATGCAGACTATTGCCTTTGGAATGGATTAGCAATGAGATCCTGCTGTGTGGCAGTGGGAACTATGTCTAAGCACTTATGATGGAGCATGATAATGTGAGAAAATAGAATGTGTACATATATGTGTAACTGGGTCACCATGCTGTACAGTAGAAAAAAAATTGTATTGGGGGAATAACTATTAAAAAATAGAATAAATAAATGAAAAAAATTAAAATGAAACTCACTGGAAAAAAATTATATATACATGTATTTTAAATATATGTATTTAAACATCTGGGGAAAAATACTCTGTAATAGCCTATTTGGGGAAAGAATCTGAAAAAGAGTGGATATATATGTATATATATATGGCTGATTTACTTGGCTGAACACCTGAAACTAACACATCATAAGTCAACTATACTCTAACAAAATTTATTTTTTAAAAAAACCTTTAATTGGGTATTTAACAAACACACCTATTAAAAAATGAGCATGTAAGCTCTGTGAGGGCAGAGCAGTGTCTATCATGCTTATCAATTCAGTCTAAGCAAGTTGGTAAGAGTGAGCAATGACGTGTAGCAGGAGATGATGGAGATGATGGATTCTACCACTGAGATTGGAATAACTTTCAACCTGTTCCTCCCAGCTGTGTGATTAGGGCCAAGTTGTTTTATCTCTCTCAGTCATGATTACTTCATCTGTATAACAGAGAAAATAATGCCCGCCTCCCAGATTTGTAATGAGACTTACATATGTGAAGCAATATTTGCCAAGTACCTAGTCCCTAATTTGATTTGGACACTCATAATTATTAGTTGAGGGAAGGGGGAGTGTAAGTATTAGCAGGCTTGTGTGCCAGTCACCTCTTGCCACATAACAAACCACCACAATGTCCCAGTAACATTCAATAACAAATACTTATGTATCTCTGTGGGGTCTACAGCCATGGCTCTGCCAATGACTGGGCTTCTCTGTGCTGTGGATTGGGACCAGGTCGGAGCCCTCTGTTTTTCAGCTTCTTTGTCCCTGAGCTCCACCTAGGGCATGTTCCTCTCCTAGTCTTGGCAGATGTGAAAGATCAAGCCTCCTGCAGAAGTGCATTTCAAGCCCATGCTTGTGTCATAAACTAACATCACATTGTGTAAAATATATCCCATAACCATCCCAGGGTCAAAGGATGGGAAAACGTATTCCTCACATGAGAGTGGGGAGGGTTGGGGGGAGGATAAATATTTTTGAACAATAATTCAATCTAACTCATCTTCAATAACTAGAGGTTGGTGAGAGCCATTGGTCTTTCCTCCCATATACTTGCTTCCAGATAGAATGACACAATGTACGTCTCAGATGGAACTCTGCTCTACATACAGGCAAGTAGGCACAAAAGCAGTCAGAGAAGTTGTTGTGTAAACTGGACAAAGATCCACATCTTGGCCCTTTTAGGTGTTGTTGATGGCTCTTGAATGAAAGATTTGTTATAGTGGAAGGATTTACCTAAATTTTAAATAGGAGTCAAATAACCAAAATCTTCCAAATTTGAACCTCCTGGGTCAGAGTCAGAAGTCAGGAGTGCTTTTCTGAAGGCTACAGTTATTGGGGTTATGAGATTCTTATACCTTGCACATGCAAGAGCAGCACTGCCTCACCATATTTTCAACAAATCCGCATTTCTTTATCACAACTAATGTTATCAATAACATCTTCCAGAGAATCCAGCCTCTCCAATCAGAGAAGTCACTGAGCTCCATGTTTTACGTAGTGACTATACAACACCTGGTTTTAGGCAACCCCTTGCCATCAGATTATGGATGAAGGGGTCACTGCACGCATTTCTTTACCCAAGTATGAAGGCACCCTCTATTTCCTTGGATACCTGTAGTATGTATTGTCAACAGTTCTTTCAGTGAGTTGAGCTCAAAGGCCAAGGTATTCTGTTGCAAAAGTACCCAAACTAATGTGTACATTTAACAAATGCCTGAGACTTTTAGTAAATAGAACTTTTGGTCAGTAGACTCTGGAGATTAGAGGTAGGTGAGTCTACCTCAGCTTCCCCATATCCTCCTCAACAAGTGGTAGGCTGAGATGAAAGTCAGTCTTTAGCCAAATTCTGCCAAGTGCCCAAATGTTTGTTAGCAAGCAGGCACTAAAACAGTCAACCTGAACTAGTAAGTTTGGGGAAGTTCCACTCGCTATCCTCAGACTTGCCAATAGTCACTTGGCATGAAAGGTTCACTCCAAGGGACACCATGATGTTCTAATGGTGAGAATGGCAACATTCAGATCAAGCACTGGTGCTCCATGAGGTATGAGACCAGGATTAAATGAGCTCTATGCTTCAGGGCCTCTCCAAAGGAATTGGGTGGCTGGGCTTGCCAGATTCCTACAAGTTTTCATGCAAGGGTAGTTGGAATTGAGAGTCAACATATTTATTGAACACCACCCATTTCTTATTATTTCTTCTTATGATTAAATTAATTATTAACAACATAATTGTTATAATTATTAAAATTATTTCTTACATTTCTTGTGGTAATTAGAAAATCATCATGTGTGATTTCTATAGCAATATTTGAAGTGCCTGGTAATCATGGCTGGAGTGTGGATTCCTGATCAGGATCCTTTAGATGCTAAATAACTGCTGCTAGAATATAAATGAAAAACCAATTTCATTCCCACATCATACTGTTCATCCTGAGGTATTTTTAAAGTAAAGTTTTTACAATGATAATATAATTATGTAATATAATCAGAAACACTGTAGCTTTTATCTATTTTCTTGACTATTAATTGAATAATATTGCCAGCATTATTAGAAATCTCAAGACGAGGTTAATATGCGGCCAAAAGGTGAAGTCAAACATCTACTTTCTCTATCCCTCACCTTAAACTTGGTGCTCAAAACTGAATGACAAAAAAACATCATCTCTTCTAATCTTTCCTCTCTGGGTACTTACTACCACAATCTTCTCATCTGTCCAGACCAGGGACTTGGGAGTTATCCTCACTGGAACCTTCTCAATCAAACAAACTAACATAATCATGGGGTCACAGTGGTGAGCTGAATGGTGATCTCCAAAAAGATAATGGCCATGTCCTAACCCTTAAACTTATGAGTATGGCCTTATTTGGAAAAAGGGGCTTTGCAGTTATAATTAAGGTAAGGATTTTGAGATGAGGTCATCCTGGATTATCTCAGTGGTCCTTCAATCCAATCAGATAAAGAGAGAGAAGGAAGAAGATAGAGACAGAAGATGGAGAATGAGGAAGAGGCCAGGGAAGATGAGCCAGAGACGGGAGTCAATTGGCTATAAGCCGAGCAACGCCTAGAGTCACCAGAAGCTGAGAGGCAAGGAAGGATTCTTGCCTAAAGCCTTTGGAGGGAAGGCACTCTTGCCAACACTTTGATTTCAGACTTCTTGCCTCCAGCTCTGTGAGAGAATAAAGTTCTGTTGTTTTAAGCCACCAAGTCTATGGCAGCAGTTCCAGGAAACTAATACAGCCACCAGGCCTCTTGAGACCACCTTTTGAATGTCTTTGCTACCATCCCTTTACCTCTATCTCATGCCACTGATGTCATTCAGGTCACTATCACATTTAACAATTTGATTGAGAGGAAAAGAGGTTACCAGGTAGTGGCAAAGACAACCTCCTAATCTGAGTTGCATGGGGGCTTGGCCTCACAAACCCTATGCTTTGTACCCACTATCAGCACAAACTGAGCACCTCTGGAAACAGGAAAATGCCAACATACCTGATTGTCATCACTGATGAACTTCCTTAACATGTCTGGCAGTCAGCTAAGCCATGCAGCAGACACATACATAGCTTAACTTTCCCTGAAACGACAATTATTTCTCATCTAACCATGGATGAAGGAAAACAATTTGCCTGGTTTTTGCCACAAATGTCTGATACTGCTGCAGTGTGCTGGAAAACACAGACCTCTTGTGAATCTAAACATGTCTCCCTTCTCCTTGGACTGGAAAAGCTACAGCAGAAAAGGGACTCCAGTGCTCAGTGGGATTAACTAGATTAAACCCTGAGCTGACTGATTGCAAGGAGACTTCAACAAAGGCTTCAGGGCAGGGACAGCAATGAGTCCAGCTGTAATATTGATAAATAGTTGTTCAGCACCCGGAGAGCTCTTTTTTGAATTCTTCTGAACTTTAAAGCCTGCCAAAACCAAAAACAAAATAAAAAAAAAAACTCTCTGCACTAAGGTGGATGTCCGTGGGCAGATCTTCGCGAACTGCACCACTCGGCTAAGTCTAGAGATCCCAGTCTCCTGGGGCTAATTAGGTTATTGATTCCCAAGAATTACTTGGCTTCAGGAAGTTACCTACTCCCAGAGACCATAATCTATTCTAGAGTGAATATTGCAGTGTGTTTTCCCACTGGTTTAATGCAATCTCAATAGTCTTTATCTATAATGTAAGTATTTAACAAATATCATTTCAATGGATTGCTAACTACTGATTACAGGCAATTGTGCCAAGAATAAATTCTTTAAACCTTCTCCATCTCTAGGACACTACTTCAAATTTCTCCTGACAGCTGTTTACTCATTTTTAGATTCCAGCACTTCATCTTTTCTTTCTCGACATCTCCACCCAGACACTATAATAATAAGACTAAAAACATTGCAGCATATCAAATTTGGAGGGAGGCGGTGAGAAAATCTGGGGGAACTTTCCACTTGAAGCCTCTTCTGTTAATGTCTATCACAGCTTCTCATTACCCGAGAACAGAAATCACAGTGAAAATGCTTCTGTCATAACATATGCAAGAAATAACTAAGTGGATGGTAAGGAGACAGTCTTTATTGTATTTATTTTGGGGTTAAGTATAGAAATAGGCCATCAAGGAGCATGTCTATGAGCATAAGCACAGGTATACATTTTGGCCAAATAGGGTGGTACTGTCAGAGCAGTGCGACCATAAAGTAAGGAGATTCATTTCCTTGTCAGACATGTGAAATAATGTGTTTGTCATTCTGTATCTGTGTGTACTCAATAATTATGTTTCAAATGCAGCAACACTGAAACAGCTAAATTCATAAGGATGTTGGAGTTCCTTCTCAATTCAACACTCACCCAGTTAGCTCTATGGCTCTCACTCAAGCTCCATGATTACAATAAATATCTAGACAAATTATGTGGCCATAAACCAGCAGGGCACAACACATAAAGCCACCCTCACTGAGTAGGTGGCCATTGATCTCCATTCTGGTGATCCAGTTTCAGCTGTGCTTGAAAAGTCCTGTTGTCAAAAGGAAAAGTCCCCCAATTTTCATCTCCTGCATGACTGGCACTTGTATGTATGACATTCCTTCAACTACTATTCATAGCCCAGGCACTTTATATATATTTATTTTTGATCCCTAAAGCCACTGGCCCATGTGCCAATTATGATCATCATTACCATTTTACAGATGAGCAAACAGACTCATAAAGGTTAGATGACTTGCCTACAGGCTTACAAGTGATAAATAGATGAACACAGATTAGAACTTCTGTCTAATTACCAATCTTCTACCTCATTACCAAACCTGTGACTCAAAGACAAAGCCCTTCATGTCCACAATTAATGTTAAAATGTAAATATAATCAGCATAGGATACTTAATATCATGTAACTCACACTGAGGCTCTATTAAGGCAAAGGCAAAGATGGGGCAGGAAATGATTCTGATAGAGGAGGAATGGGGTCTGGAGGGCCTGGAAACAGAATGTGCCTTCTCACAATTCTGCCCAAGGAAGTTTTCGAATTCTCAGAGCCCTTTCTTGCTTCATCTCACTGACTGAGGAAAAAAGCCCATTTTTATTCTAGGGCTTCCAAAATAGCAAGCACATTTCAACTACCCAATTCACCGTAAAAGCATTGTTAGGAAAATGCCAACACTATCAAAGATGAATTACATTTTTCTGAAAGTTTAATCATGCTCCCCTTTTCTTTCAATATGTTGTTGCTTGGTTTTTCACAATTTTGTCTTTTTTTTTTTTTTTTTTTTTTTTTGCCTTTTCTAGGGCCACTCCGCAGCATATGGAGGTTACCAGGCTAGGGGTCGAATCGGAGCTGTAGCCGCCGGCCTACGCCAGAGCCACAGCAACGCGGGATCCGAGCCATGTCTGCAACCTACACCACAGCTCACGGCAATGCTGGATCCTTAACCCACTGAACAAGGCCAGGGATCGAACCTGCAACCTCATGGTTCCTAGTTAGATTCGTGCCACGATGGGAACTCCGGTTTTTCACAATTTTGATCTCATTGCTTCTCAGCCACTGGGTATCAAGTCAGGGTTCAGGCCTTTCTATCTGAGTTCAAGTTTTCAGAATGTGGCAGAAGGCAGCACAAAAGTCACTGAAATTATAATAACCAAAAGAAAAAAGTGTATCCAGTGAGGCTTTATGGCTTATTCCTCAGCAAAGCGAAGAGAAAGAGGTAGGGAATAAGACTGCTGGCCGGACAATTTCTGTTTTTGTTGTTGTTCCTAAAGGTCAAAGTGTCCTCAGCTCTGGTTAAATTCTCGGCATCCTTGACTCTGCATGTTCTACTCAGCCCTGTGTATCTCTACGGTTTTGAGACGGTCCCTCAGAGAAAGTGCTGAGTCACAAAATTAGACACTAGAAGCAAATAAGTAAAAACATCTATGGACAAGGTCATATTAAAAAGCAATGAAGTCAAGAAATTTCTCCAGGGGCCTTTTCTTTTAAAGAAGTAAAATAACTCCCCAGGCTGTGGTTGTCTCATTTCACTGCTTTTCATGTTTGCAACTTTGGTGACAAAAAAAAAAAAGAAAGAAAGAAAGAAAGAAAGAAAAGGAAGAAAGAAAAACAAAGGAAGGAAAGGAGAAAGGAAAAGAAGGAAGGAAGGTAGGCAGGCAGAGAGATATAAAATAAGGCTTTGTCATCAGTGCCCTCTTCTGGAACAGATGAGAGTAGCTCAGAGTCCCAGAGCTGTGGCCGAAAGCAAAGTGATTCATGCCAGTCGACAGTGTCAGGCTTCCGTGTGTCAGATGTGATTTGGTGCTGACATGATATAATGGAAGGGGCCATGATCTTAAATATCAGAAACTGGATTTAAACCCAGCCTTTGCTCCTAATCTTCTATGACCTGGAAGAAATTATTTAAATCATTTGGTTCAGTATCTTAAGTATTATAGCCACATATCTGGATTAGAATACCAGAGGATACTGTTAAAAGCGTAGAATCCTTGTTCCATGCCATCATTGGGTTGAATGGCAAGAAGAGGCGAATCTGATTTTTAAATAATCTCTAACAAAATTATCAAGTAGTGTTCTGGCTTCAGTTATCTAATCTGTACAATGATTTTTCTTAGATTAAGGGATCTGTAAAGCCCCTTACAGCACTAGCTCTTCATGATTTTATAAAAAAAATTGTTCAACAGGTTAACAAATTGTGTTATATCCATACAATGGATCACTACTCAGCAGTGAAAATGGATTATTGATACATATGATAACATGGATGAATTTCAAAATAATTATACTAAGTAAAAGAAGCCAATTCCCCCTCCCTCCAAAAAAGATGAGTCCACTTATATAAAATCCTAGAAATGCAGGGTAATCTATAGTAATGGTAGTTGTCTAGGAATGGGGACAAAAAAGAAGGATTTCCAAGATGCACCATAAAACGTTCATGGTGAAATATGTGTTTATTTTCTTGATTGAAGTACCAGTTCCCCAGGTAAATACATAAGCCAGAGTCTTATGCAGTGTATTGTATGTCAATTGCCTCTTCAAAGTTGTTAAAAAAAGAAAGAGACCAGGAGCTTGGGGAAGCTTTGATGTCGGAGAAGCCTTCCTGCCCAAGTACAGAGGAACTGAGGCCAGGAAGAGCAGGCATCCCAGGACAGAGAGCAGGGGGCATTCATGAAACATAGAGGGATCTGCGGCATCAGAAAGTGCTTGACTTCAAAGGCCAGAAAAGTCATCTGGAAGCTATAAAAACAAAGCCAGTGCTGTGGCCTGCACTAGCGGAGTGCCAGAGGACTGCCTGCTGCCCAGCCCTTTGACCCCAGTTGCCAAAGCCACCATGGATACTCCCCCACGCATCTCCTAGTCCTGCCACAGAGTGGGCAGTGCCCAGATCCCTCCACATGGTTATGGCACTGCCCATCACATCCAGCCCAGGCTGGTGTCAGGGCTTTTGAGACTCTGACTCTGGGGAAAGCAGTGTCCCTTGAGGAAAGCTAGCACAAAGGAGGCTCACACTGGGACTCATGTTGAGGACTTGCTCCAGGCTATCCCAGAAGATGGTTCCCAGCTCCCACTTTCACCTAGACTGACACCAGTATTGTAGTCTGTGTCCACACACCCCCTCCTCTTCCCAACTGGCTTTCCCCCACCCCTTCTACATGGGGATTCAGAAAAACAAATGACCTCATTGTGAGAGGAGGATGTGCACTGGCACAGGGAGGGCAAGGGAATTGCCTACACCCTGAGCTCTGAGCTCTGCTCTCTGCCTTAAAAGAACTTTACTGGAAGCTCTGGCAGAAAGCTAAATTGAATAAAGATCAAAGTTGATAAAATTCCTGGTAAACCCACAGATGGTCCACTTTAAAGGCAATAGTCCCATTCACTTCTGATTAAAATGGAAATTGTCTATAAAGAACCTCCCTGGAACAAAGTTGAATGATGGGACTAGATTAAGAGAGCAGTTCATTACCCTTAAGTGAAAAATGCACAAAGCCATCATTCAGAGGCAGTAATGGGGTAGTGATGGTAAAGAGATAATTAAGGGACAGCCTAAATTTAGCTGAACAATTTTGGAGATCCTTCAGGGCACTGGAAATGGAACAGAGACTCCCCCAAATAAATACTATCCTCAGACTACTTAGATGATCAGATTAGTGTCACATTTGAGATATCAGTCCAACTACCTTTGACGATCACAGACAGAGATGAGAAATAAGTTCTGCTCATGACTTCTAATCTGGTTTTCCTGGGTTTGGAGAAGGTATTTACTTCTGTTTCCTCAGCTTCTAATATTTATATGGAGCAGCGGTGCATGTTTCACCAGATCCATCCATTGTGCAGAGACCTTTATTTACATAATCACCCTTCTTCCCCACCCCCTACATTACCACCCCCCCTCCCATTTCCTGACTCCAGAAACAGTCAACTTGCTGGAATCCTATTACCCTTATTTAAAAAATAGAAATTCACTGCTATTTTACACAGAAATTGGTAGCAACATTAAATTAGACTCCAGATCAGCACTGTCCATCTCATTCCCTCCCCATTCATTCCAAAAGAACATGCAGATTCATTTACAGCAAAGACTTTCTTCGAAAAAGTACAAATGACAACATTCTAAACTCCAAATGTTAGATTGTTCTATAGATCTCGGAGGGTCCTGTTGTTTGGTAAAGAGCATGAGACTCTCAAAGAGTAACTGGAAGTTTGTGGACCAACTTTGGCCCCTCTGTCCTAGCCTCTCTGAATTTTAGAGATAAGTACTTACTGTGGGGGTGGAGTATTTTGTGCATATCTACAGGCATTGTATATACCCAGACTTTGTGTTTCCCACTTGCAGAGGCAAGGACCAGTTAAGCCTATGTGATGGCAGACAATATAGTTTAGATGTTGTAGTCAAAGTTCATCTTAACTTAGCAACAGGTCACTTGAATCTCGACTTAGAATGACCTTGTGGAGGTCAGTTACCACCACTGTAACTCTGTTTTCTTCTAACATTCGCTACCAAATCCCTCTAGGTATATTGAAAATTATTAACAAGAAACGCTATGGTTTCTTCAGATGAAAAGGAATTCAGGCGGATTCATAATACAAAGTATTATCATTACTAACCATTGAGATTTCTGACGGCTGGCAGGTGTAATTAAATTGTCATCAGTAAACAAACTGTAGGGTGAAAGTTCACTGCGATGCCTCAAATTGGACACAGTTAACCAGACGGTTCACCTGAGGAATGAACCTGGTAGACAGTCACTCAAGATTTCAAGTGCCCCAGAAGAATCAGGTGGTAATTATAAAATAGGATTCATGGAGAGCTCTTTCAAATCACAGTGAAGAGCTCATTTCTGAAGCCATTTGTTAAGTTATTGCCTCTGACTATTGCCATGGCTGCAATCTCTTTTTGCAGAGCCAAAAAAGAAACTAATTTTAGCTACATCTTCTTTAACCTCTTACCTTTCCTAGGAAAGAATTTTCTTCAGAGAATCTGAAAGTTGAATCTTTTGGTAATAAACACTTTAGAAGACAGAAAGAAAAATCTCAGTTGAGAATCTTTTCACAAACTAACTCAAGAGGCGTTATTAAAAACAAGTGGAAAGGAATGTCATACTGGTCACAGCTGTGGCTGCCAGCTCTTGAAAGTAGGAATGTAGCAGAAAGTTTGTTCTTGTGGAAAAGTTAGTATTCCTGTTGTGATGAGATGTGGATATGATGGATGGGTCTGGGTGTAATCACCCACCTGTCTCTAACCAGCATACAACCCAAGGGAGCATTCATGTGATTCTCCTTAGGGCTCATCACGTACATCTAGAGACCCACCCAAAAAAGAAGCATTTCCCATCTGGGTGCATGATGGTGGAACACAGTGAGTAATTTTTTTTTTTTTTTTTGGTCATTTTGCCTTTTCTGGGGCCACTCCTGCAGCATATGGAGGTTCCCAGGCTAGGGGTCCAATCGGAGCTCTAGCTACCAGTCTACACCACAGCCACAGCAATGTGGGATCTCAGCTGTGTCTGTGACCTACACTACAGCTCAGGGCCACACCAGATCATTAACCCACTGAGCAAGGCCAGGGATTGAACCTGCAACCTCATGGTTCCTAGTCAGATTCGTTAACCACTGAGCCATGACGGGAACTCCCACAGTGAGTGATTTTAAACTCACTGCAGTGCTTGGGAGCAAGCAATTTACATTTAATCCCCCCAATACACACACACACATGATTGTTTTTGTTTTACTCACCTTAAAATTAAGCCCTTCTACTGTTGGTCGAGGGGTCTGTAGCCCAGGAAAAGGTAGTGGCAGAGAACTGGTTTATAGCGTGATCCTCAGAAACTCAACTCAGGAAGAAGTGGGGTCTGCAGCTCTGGCTAGAAGTTGACCATTGGGGTGAGAAACCTGGCTAGACCCTGGCCCCTCAGACAGACAGTAGAAGTGAGAGTGCTTCTCCCATGTGGACAAAATGGTTCTTGTCCAGGCTTAGCTCCTTAGACCCCATGGGTCACAGGGTTCAGGGTTAGTTACATAATCCTATTGGGACCAGGAACCAACACTGCTTTAATGCTCACACCAACACAACACTGGCTTTGCCATATAACCCTAGACCCAGTGGCATTCTGCAAGCATCTTTCATTCCTCCCTTCACCGAACACACGTTTGTTGAGTGCTGGCCACAGGACCATGATAAGCTATCAGGTTGGTGCGATGCCTGAGAAGCAGCTCTTATTCCATAGGCAGATAAGATAACTCTCAGTATGTATGGATACAACTTGATAAGGCTACAAAAGGAAGGGAGAACAAAGTTCCATGAGTGCTTGAGGACAAGGAGGGCTTTACTCTTCCTGAGAAGGGCAAAGAAAACCTCAGGAAGAGGGGCCTTTGGACCTCGCCTTGAAGCACAGGAGATGTTGCCAAGTAGGGGGACAAGAGAATAGCTCCATGAGGCGAGGGAACAACATAAACCAAGACACGGAGACTCACTGCTCTAAGGGAACATCCAATAACAAACGTGGCTGAAGTGAGAGTGACTGGTTGAGGGGAGGGGGTGAAATACGAGACTGTGAAAGGAGATTATGGACAGAACAGGAAGGGTCTTACAAATGACCCCTGTAGACAATGGGGGAGCCACTGAAGTCTTTCAGGGCAGATAAGATGTGACCAAATTTGTATTTTTAAATAGTCCCTCTGGCAGCATTGAGGAGGATGCATCTGGGGGTTGATGCAGAACTTGGAGAAAAGGAAAGCAAAAGCTTCTGTAGTATTTTCTAGGTGTGAAATGAGGTCTGGGCCAACCAGTGAAAAAAAAAAAGGCAAGTATTTAAGCCATCTTTCGGATGGACCAGTGATAGGCTTGAAGAGTTACTGGGTGTGAAGGCTGAAGGAAAGGGATGTGTGACGATTACCAGGTTTTTAGTTTTGTCTCTACTAAAAGAATGTTCCTGACATTAATTGTGGGAGGGGCTGTTGAGAGAGGAAGCAGTGGGGTTGTTTGCTTTGGGTCTTGCTGGGCTTCCACTAGGGAGTTGGAAATGAGGCTGTGATGTTTTAGCCATCTTGTGTTCCTGGCTTTTATCATGGCACCTGAAATGAATGAATGTCACTTTATCATCCCAAAGCCAGAAAAGAGAGAGAAGGGAGGAACCTGGAAAACACCAGATTCTAAGGACAAGCAGAATGAGATTGAGTCCGCCAGGGCTGAGGGGGGAAATGGGATTGGTATTACAAAGGCCAGGGAAGATGAATTCCAAGAAAGAAGAAGGGATGGGAAAAAACAAATGCTCTAGAGCTGAGGGAGGAAGAGGATTTGTCAACCTAGGGCCATCTTTACCTTCAAAAGGGAGATGAATATGAAAACTAGGAATGGTGGAGAGGAGAATGAGGGGTAAAGCAATAGGAAAGAAAAATTCAGACTACACTTGTAGTGAATTTAGACTTAGGTAGGAGGTTAAAAGGGTTGAGGGTTGAGGGAAATTTCTTAGAGTTGGGTGGATGGTTGGTTTTAAAGGATGACATAGACTAGAGTGTCTTTATGGGCAAAGGGAAAGGTCATGGTGGACAAATAGAGGCCAGAGATAAAAGTCAGTGGATTACGTGATGTTGGGCTAAGGAGAAGAGGTGGTGAAGTGACCTTTGAAGGAACACTCACATCTAATCCTCCAAGATAGCTGGGAAGAAGAAAGCATAAACACGGAAGCTCTCCTTAAAAATCAGCTTCTAGGATTATGATTATTTCTTGATTAGATATCATGAATTCCTCCAGAAGTGTCTAATTAGAAACATCTTCTACAGCACTTGTTCTAATTGATGTTGAAAAGCTAGAAGTCTGGGTTCTATTGGCATAGGCCAACAGCAGTTTTACTGGAAGCTCTTATTTTCAGGTTTTTATTTTGATCTATTTCAACCTTGAGTTAACAACTAAAAATACTGTATCAGACAGAAAGGAACATAAAAGGAAAAGGCATTCCATTTCACCATTAACTCAGCCTTCCAGGAAACACTACCTCTCAACAGCTGCAATAAACGGCACTATAGCCCCTAACTGAAACCCATCACTTCCCAGTTACGCTGGACCAATTAGGGACCATTGACATTCCCCACAACAATGGAGTTCAAAACTGTACAACCGGCATCACAGACAGTAAAAAATAAATTGCTATCTATTCCTCCTTTCACATCAAAGTCCTCTTCCTGAATGGGGTTCCTGTAGAAAAGCAAGAAATCTGGTCTTTGGTCTTTCACAGCTTCAGTTTTATGATACATGCTGCTGACTCTATGAGGATTTACTTCAACCACAATTTTTTTTTCTTTTTTTTTTTTTTGGCTTTTTATGGCTGCACCCAAGGCACATGGAGGTTCCCAAACTAGGGATCCAATCAGAGCTACAGCTGCCAGGCTACACCACAACCACAGTAACACAGGATCTGAGCCACATCTGGGACCTACACCACAGCTCACGGCAATGCCAGATCCTTAACCCATTGAGCAAGGCCAGGGATCAAACCCACAACCTCATGGTTACTAGTTGGATTTATTTCTGCTGTACCACAACAGGAACTCCCTCAACCACAATTTTAAGTGGTAAAGAAGCTTAGGATTTTTAACTGTCATTCAATTTCTTTCTCTAGTTTTATAATGAATTTTCTTCTTTCTTTTCTCTATGTACTATCCTTATCCTGAAAAGATACAAGATCGGAGGTTCTGTACAACTGAAGCTTTGGTTTGGATATTATCTAGATGAGGTAGAAATAAAAAGATTTGTTTTTCTTAAATCATCGTACCTCCAAATCCTGATGAATGTTGTGCATACCACCCCCACCTCCCTGGCAAATGTACCCTACATAGTTCTGAAAATGGCAAGTAACCAATGGCACAAATGCCACATGACTTTGGCTGAAAGAGCTAAGTCCAATTCTGAGCACAAACCATTTACCTTAGTCTCTGTGGGTCTCCATGGACGTGTCCCACGGCTCTGTGGCTCTAGTGCACTACGCCCTGCGGTGCCCTTGGTCAGGATTCCTCTGAAGTCCACCTACCACAGCCAGCCCTGTGCACCGTGTGTGTCCTAGACCCACCAGTCTTCTGGGTTCATCTTTGTTTTTTGTTAAGCTTCTATTTCAAATTCTTTATCTTCCACTTTCTAGATAAAAGATGTTTTCAAGAAAGCCAGAGCATTTTAGATAGAATATACTGCCAAAAGAAATCTCAAAATTGGGCCTCCCCCTCATCTTTATAAGTCATATATTGTGACAAGATTGTTGGCTAACAACACAGGACATGTTGCCCTCTAATGCAGAAAACATTTTTGGGTGCTGAATTGTTCAAAATATTATCATTCAACTTTGTGCTCTGACTCCATTTTAGCAATTACCCTCTTAAAAAATTTTTCACTTCAAACTCAATTCTTACTCTTTATCTTTCCTAACAAACCCATTTCTCATTTTATTTCTAACAAATTTTCTTCTTTATATAATTAATATATGTTAATTGCTTGATATTCAGAAAACACAGACAGATCAAAGATGATAAAAATCCCATGAGTCAGAAATAATTCCTGTTAATATTTAGAACTTTATAATCCTTTCAGTCTTTTTCTCTTCACCCACGTAAATAAACACATATACCTTTTTTGATTGCTTTTTAAAATGGGATTTATATAAATATATATGTATAATACACATTTTTTTCTTTCCATTTGACAATAGATTATAAATATCTTACCCTTTTTTTTTTTTTTTTTTTTTTTTTTTTTTGTCTTTTGTCTTTTTAGGGCCGCACCAGCGGCATATGGAGAGGTTCCCACGCTAGGGGTCTAATAGGAGCTACAGTTGCCAGCCTACACCACAGGTGCAGCAATGCCAGATCTGAGCCACGTCTGCGACCTACACCACAGGTCACAGCAGCTGCTGGATCCTTTAGCCCACTGAATGAGGCCAGGGATGGAACCCACAACCTCATGGTTCCTAGTCAGATTCGTTTCTGCTGCACCGTGACGGGAACTCCATAAATATCTTTCATATCATTTATAGTCTTTTTTCTTCGATACATATATATATATGTATATAAATATATATATATGCTTTCTGTAATAAATTAAACAGTCCAAAGATGCATAAAAACCTGTGTGTATATGTGTCTCACACACACACATACACACACACTTAGGCTACCCACCTGAGGTAGTCAAAGTTAATTTCCTGATTTGTAACCATCTAGACCTTTCTCCACCCTTATACAAACTTTCATACACACAGAGATTCTTGTGTGTTTACACAAAATGGAATCTTGCTACATTATTACAAAAGCAACTTTTCTCACACAGTGTATCGTGGACACTCCTCTAGGTCAATAAATCGAGATATAATTCATTATTTTAAAGAGTTTGCACTCATATAACATAGCTTGGATGTACCATAATTAGTTACTCATTCACTTATTTCCAGATTTTGCCTTATGTACGTGTTTTACTTTCTATAATATAGATTCTCATAAGTAAGACGGTTGGTCAAAGGATTTCACATTTATAATTTTTAAGTGTTTTAGACATTTTTGTCAAATTCCTTTACAAAGATATCATAACAATTCCCACTCTCATTGGTAGTGAAGGAAAGTGCCTGTTCTGCATCCTTATCAGCACTGAATGTTATGTTCTTTTTCGCTTTTTCCACTCTGATGGGTAAAAACTGGTACCTGGTTTTTACTTTCATTTGCATTTCCCTGACTATTCATGCAGTTTTGCATTTTTTATGTGAATATTCCTCTAAGCTATGTGTTTAAAGACTTTGGGTTCTAACATACTAACATATTTATTTAATCCATCTCCTATCATCAAATACAAGAGTTGTATCCAGTTTTTTTTAAAGTAATTAGAGATGTCACAATTAAGATCTAGCTACGTTATTTTGTGTGTTTATTTCCTCTGACAAAATTCCTGCAACTGGAATTCTTGCGTTTCTGAGCATTAGTAAGCAGAGCAATCAAGAGTCTGAGTTTTGGAGTCAGGCCATTTGGGTGGAATTTATCATTTTATGACTTTAGGCAAGTAGTGTAGTCTCTTTGCTTCAGTTTCTTTTCTGCAAAATGGAGATAATGACAATATGTAACTCACAAAACTGTTGAGAATCTAAACTTATTAGTTCAGATAAAGCCCTTGGAATAGTCTCTGCACTGCAGTAGGTGCTAAATAAACATTTGTTACTATTATAAACATCTTGATGGCTTTCAATGCATAAGTAACAGGATATTAAAAGTGAAGTTTGATCCTGGCTCTTGGAAAGAGTAGTGTCCAGAAGCCACGCTCTTATCCACCATGTCACTAGCACACATGAATACAACTTTTCCAGGCCTGGGCATTCGGTCTGAGAAAATAACCCAGCCCCACACAAACTAAAGTGTGTGGATCTTAACTGCAATGATCTACACCACAATTACATGCCTGAACAAAATTTCAAAGGATGCAAACAATGTGCTTCCTCCTGCCTTGGATCACTCAGGCAGAAAGGGCTGAAAGTCTAGAAAGGGAAGACACGAGGGCGTCTTCAGCGAAGCTGTGACATGAGGCTTCATCCTGGGGGTGGGGGGTGGGGCAAGGAGGGGCATGACCCTCCCCTCAAGCTGAATAGCCTCTTCCTTCACCGTGTTCCATCCTCGGAGAGGCTAAGATGCAATCAGCAAGTAGAAAGAGAGGAAGAGAGCAAAGAGATAGGGTGACCGAAACCATTGTCCAAAAGACAGGTGGCCCATCAACCACTGGCCTCAGCTGGGAGAAGGGGAGGAAAAGTCTGACCTCTGAATGAAGACGGAAGTTTGATTAATAGCTTGCACTGTATAGTCTTCATTTCGGAAGTGAGCCAGTGTTTGTGACTTTGATCATAGGCCAATCTATTCCATACGAGTAAGTGGAAAAGTCAGGAGGCCGGCCAAGTCTTCAGACAGTGACAGGGGCAAGATTCCACCACCAAATAAATTTTCAAGGGATGATAGGAGACACAAATAAAGAACTCATCATACTTGTTCACTGTGAAAGCTACACATAATAAAACACTGCCTTCCAGAAAACTTGTCTCAATTTACACTCCAATGAGCAGTGAACAAGAGTCTGGCTTCCCTTCACCCAGAAACGGTGTGATCTCTAATCTGGTTTCCCAAACAGACTTTAATTGTGTGAAGAGAACAAATTGAGTGGCCGACACAGATTTATGGCTTGGTGAGCATATTTCTAATAGTAAATACATAAATTGGCGTTTTAATTTGTCAGCCAGTCTCTTATGAGGTGAGTTAACGTGAATCAGGCCTGTAAAACGAAATCCCTTTTGGGGTTGACAGATTGAGTTCCCACTTGCCCGTCTGAGGACCAGACCTGGGTCTGGGCGGCCCTGCAGCACCAGGGGCCTCCGGGAAGCCAGCTGGCTGCCAGGCAGGGCTGCTTCTCTTTAGCACCATTTAAACTGCAACAAGCAGAACAGCAGGCTTTGAGGAGCGAGGACATGAAATGGCCTCTGGGGACCAAGAAACTGGATGTTCACAGACTAAGAGATCCGATGTCTAATTGTGAAGCAGCTAATCGGAGAGCATCTAATTGAGAAGGAGCATTTGAACAAGAAGTGGAAATGACCCTGCCTCCATTCAGCACAAAATGAGGTCTGGGTCTCACAGAGAACAGCTTCTGCTGACAAAAATAGCAGGTCTGTGGGGCTGTGTAAAGGGGCTGGCAACGGGGCGTGTGCACATCACCGTGACAGGCAAACACAACACCAGGAAAACACTTAATCTTCCTGTTTATCCCCAGAAGGACTCACAACCAGAGTGAGAGGGAGTGCTGCATTCTTCTTCATTTAGAAACGAGCCGCCGCTAATGCTGTGCTCTCCCAGTTTATAGACCAAGTACCTGCTCGTGCTAAAACTGCCACACATTATAAACCTCACCGAGGAAGTGAATCCATCACGTTCCTGCTCCCTTAGGAATAGTTTTTCCCTGGAGTACATAACCCATTACTGCATATCTTGTAGAAATCAAATGCAGACTCTGTCTTCCGCTATAGAACACATCAGTTTTGTGGGTAAAAAATGCATAAATCATGACATTTTTTCTTTACCTTCAAGGCGTTTATTTCATTATGGTCATTGTGTTGTTCTTTTTCCTTGCTTGAAAGCAGCAGTTCCTCTGGCATCACTACCCTTGGGTTTGAGCCAGAGCTCAGGAAGGGATATCACTCTCTCCTTGCTCTTTGCACACGAGTCAAGGGTGGTACCAAGGCCAGTCCTGGATCCCCCTGAGAAGTAGCTTGAGGGACCTGAAAACCCTTTTATTTATCTAGGACACTCCTGGCCTCTCTTCCTCTCTTACACAGGTTCCTGACTTCATACCTCTTATCAGAGGAATAATCCCTGCTATGTCACTAACACTAGACCCATCCTTCTGTTCATTCAGGCATTTATTACTTACCACTGAGTCCCCAGGCCCAGCACAGGCCTTGGCACACAGGGAGCCATGAATGAATAGTGAGTGAAAGAATCTATATGTGAATCAAAGAATGAGCTGAGTATAAAGAGGCCTGAGAAAAAGAATCCAAAGATTGATTCAAATGCCAGACTTTGAAGACATTAATACTTGTTAAATGCCTTCTGTGTATCAGTGATAGGCAAGGTCCTTGAAATCTCGCTCATTCTGCACCCCTTGAAGCCTACCACAGGCTCCGCAGTTTCTGTGTCTGTGTATATCTAGGCTTGCCTCTACTGGCACAAACTGCTGCTAGAAATTGAGTTCTTTTCCTAATAAGTTTAGAAACACAAAGTAATGATGACTTAAAAAAAGATCTCATGAGTTTCTTGAGTCTACCTCTTTCTTGAGTTATGTCTTATCAATATGCCCTGCCAGATGGATTGATTCATTCATTTATTTAATTTTTAAGGTCTTTTGTGCCAGAAGGTGGGAGGAGTCAGAAGTCATGTTTCATCAGGAAAAACTTTTATACATTTAAAGATTATTTTAAACATATAGAGTGGCTTGGCTTGCTGCATTTATCTCTGGCTTGAAATTTATTTGGAATGATTAGAGATGGTTAGAATCATTGTAGTACAACTAGGAAACTGACACTGTGCAATTTAATCACTGAGGGTGCAGAGGTACCCCCACTGTTTGCATTGCTTCGGGGGCACCAGAGGAATGTCACACAAAACTGACATCCCCTGAAGAATGGGCTTAAGCCAAGGTTGTCCTATTGTGTTGACGTATCTCCAATACCATATGACCTGAATCATCCCTTTCTCTTAAAGACAGAGTTTGGGGAGGAGGGATTACCTTAGCTTTCTGGTTGGTTAAATCATGGATAAACAAGAGTTTGTAGTGCTTTATATCAAGGAACAAATAGTGCCTCGTGCATCTGAAGGCCCAGTCAGCCTGGTGCAGACCTTTCTCGGGCCACGTTTTGTCAGATGGACGTCTTGAGATCATTTCCAATTTTCCAACCTTTAGGAGAACATATTTGCATTCCAGAAAAGTGGTTTTTCTTCTAATATACCTCCCATTTTGTATCCAGGATGCAACAGGATTCAGCGGGGCCCACCGTGGCAGTCTTGAACAGTACTCCTTGTGCGCGTGGCTGAGTGGTCAAGCCTGCAATTAGAGCTGAAGCTTCATTCGAGATAAACTGTTATCTCTAACTTTTATGATTCTAGGCTGAAGCACAGCTGGCCTTGCTCGTTTCAGCTCAAGAAAGAAAACTAAATGAATATAAGAACTCTGCTTAAATATTTGTTTTCAAGGAAATTACTCAAAACCTGCCTACTAAATGCAGTCTATGAGTAATTAGCCAGCCATTTTAATGATATCAAAAACTCACGGTCAAGTGAATTCGAGATAATCCCCAAAGTTTAAACATAAGTAATATCAGATTTTAAGTTCATGGTCTTAGGAAAGCTTCTGGGGGCATTTATTTGATAAGAACTTTAATTTGTCAGTTCAGATGGAAATGGTGTGATGAGGGATTTCCTCCTTGAAACGGATGTCATCCTTCTTAATGTTATTTTACAGACACGCAGAGATTCACTCAACACTATTTCAAAATCTGCCTCATATCCATGGCAAGAAACCATGACTATCTCCATAGATTTAATGATTTTTTTTTTTTTTTTTTGGCCATGCTTACAACATGCAGAAGTTCATAGGCCAGGGATTGAACCCTCGCCGCAGCACTAACCAGAGCCACAGCAGTGACAACATCAGATCCTTAACCCACTAAGTCACCAAGGAACTACTTTTTTTGATGCTAGATTTGATCTCCCTTTAAATTTGTTGTCCCCTTCTTCATCTAGTCTTTAAAACATGGAATCACAGAACCATAGCTTTTTTATGAACTAATCTTCCTGGGTCTCGTCCCTGAATGTCTATCTTTGTATATTTTATAGACATTTAATAGCAGAGGAGATGCCCTTTTGTTCCTCAAGGGCTCAGACTTTACGCTGGAAAAGCCCTAGACCTCACTCAGCACAACCCTCTGATTCCATTGTCCAATAAGTAATTATACAACCATTCAGGTATTATTGAGATGACTAGAAAGAAAACGCAGCAAACATTTTGGGTTGAGCATTTTTTTTACTATAACCATTTAAAGACAACTTTAGTTCCACTGGCAGGAGAATTATAGGTTTGTATGCTACAAACAGCAATGGATAACAACCTTTAACCATTTTCTCTCTTTGGTAGAGAGGAAAAAGAGGTTTTAGAAACCTCTAGGCATCTTTTGGTGGGCCAGCAGGTCTTTCTTTAGGCAGATAGGCTTTCTAGCTTTAAATCCAAGGGAAGCATCTATTTTCTAAATCTTTCCTGACAACTAAGGTTTCACTCATTCTGGGCCCCACATAGCTTCTCATAAATTATTTTGTTTCTAAGTGAGTTGTGAAAATGAGACTTAAAATACGATGACAGTAATACTGCTTTTAACATGTTCCAAGGAGTTCCTGTCGTGGCTCAGTGGTAGTGAACCCGACTAGTTCCATGAGGACGCAGGTTCAACCCCTGGCCTCACTCAGTGGGTTAAGTATCGGGCATTGCTGTGAGCCATGCTGTAGGTCACAGAGGTGGCTCGGATCTGGCATTGCTGTGGCTGTGGTGTAGGTTGACAGCTGCAGCTCCAATTTGACCCCCTGGCCTGGGAACTTCCATATGCCAAAGGTGCAGCCCTAAAACAAAACAAAACAAAACAAAACAAAACAAAACAAAACAAAACAAAACAAAACAAAAAAACCTTCCAGAAGGCTTAACAGTAACAAAATAGAATGTATGAGGAAAAAAAATGCCTAGTTGGTGCTACAAAGGTGTAAAAGAAATGGGAGGTGGCTTCTCTATTACAGGATGCAGCCAAAAGACTCATTAAAGACCATAATTTACAGAGTTCCCGTCTTGGCTCAGTGGTTAACGAAACCAACTAGGAACCATGAGATTGCAGGTTCGATCCCTGGCCTCGCTCAGTGAGCTAAGGATCCGGCGTTGCCGTGAGCTGTGGTGTGGATCGGATCCTGCATTGCTGTGGCTCTGGTGTAGGCCAATGGCTACAGCTCCAATTAGACCCCTAGCCTGGGAACCTCTATATGCCGTGGGCGCCGCCCTGAAAAAGACAAAAAAAAAAGACCATAATTTACTCATATAATCTCTTTTGTTAAAATAATATTAAGATAGTACTGAAAAAGTTCTGACAGGAATTATATATGACACAATTAACATTAATCCTAGTTATTTTATATATCCTAGTTACTAGATAAAAATAAAGAAATGCTAAAAACCATTAAGAGGGAAATCAAAGAATATTTTACTTATGAAATTTTAATCGAGAAAGAGTGACAAGAAGATATAAATATGCAAACCCTTGGAAAATATATTCCTCATGCACTATTTCTGAAATAATTATTAAGGACGTGTTTCACCAAAACACAAAAGCAAACACAATTAAGGGGGAAACCTGAGATCTAACAAATAGGGAAACCAGCTAAGCGGTGCCCTACAAAGAAAGCCCACGGTGAGGGGTGTGGAGCAAACCCATGAAGAGACAACTCTGCACCCTCATAAGGTCCAGGGGCCATATTCTAGTCATATGACAAGAAAGACCTGCTTTCTTCTAACAATCAGAATAAGAAATGGCGAGTAGAACATTTAAAAACAAAATATTCACATGAAAGTTGTGGTCCCTGTGCCATAAACCAGACAGGGGGTGAGGTTGAGCACATTGGAGAAGGAAATCCATGGATCTTTATGATCAGAGAATCCCCTTACAAGACTTACTGCTAGTCATAGAGAGTACATAAATATTCTTTATGTAATTATATCACAATTGCTTTTATTTATAGTTGCAGGGCGTAACGAAAATTACTAACCTTTTAAAAATGTTTTTCGCTTCGCACGTGACATGAGGAGGTACCCAGGCCAGGGATCAAACCCACACCACAGCAGCAAACCAAGCTGCCACAGTGACAACACCGGATCCTTAACCACTAGACCATCAGGGAGCTCTGGTAAACTACTAACCCTGAGGGCATGAAAATAAAGGTTTAACCAGCCAAAATTGGAAAATTTATAGGAAGGAGTGATATAGGAATATAGAGGGGGATACTTTTATCTTAATGAGAGTGAAGAGATATGAAGTCAAGATGTAAGTGTACTCTTTAGTTACAAAGGCAACAAGTATAGAGAAACCTCCCAGTAACAAACATTTTCACTTGACATGACATGGAATCTGTCATTTACTTCAGGTTCACATTGTCCTAGGGAACAAGAGCTTTCTCTCCCCTCTTTGGAACATAATTCCCTCTTTAGGTCAGGACTCTTCTGATTCCAAGAAACTCCTCCTGCTTATATTAAAATTTAGAAAACACTCTTTTTATTTTTTATTTTTTGCTTTGTCTAGGGCCATACCCATGGCATATGGAAGTTCTCAGGCTAGGGGTCAAATCAGAGCTGCAGCTGCCGGCCTATGCCACAGCCACCGCCACAGCCACGCCAGATCAGAGCCACGTCTGTGACCTCTACTGCAGCTCCCGGCAATACCAGATCCTTACCCACTGAGCAAGGCCAGGGATCGATCGCACATCCTCATGATAATAGCTGGGTTCATTACCACTGAGCCACAATGAGAATTACTAGAAAACACAATGAGATCTCTTACCTCTTCGGAAAAGCACAAGTACTTGTACATAAAACAGAGGGTACACAAACACTCATATTCTCTCACTATCAAAATCCTGCTCTTTGGCTGGTAAATCCATCCCCTCCCCAAGGATACTGTGGTCCAACTCCAAGCCATCCTTCAAAGCCCATTTTGGCCAGTGCCTGATACTCCTAATTGCAGGAGATGGTCTGAGGTAATGGGAAAATCATGGATTTATGTGATCAAACTGGGTTCATATCCTGCCTCTATCTACTTCTCTAAAACTTCAGGCAAGTCACTTAATCTATCCCCACTTTAGTTTCCCCATCTGAAACTCTATTCCCCAATAGAGTCATTGGTATCCATCTCATGTCTGTATTGATGATCCAATGAAATAACTTACAAGGCATTTAGTAAAGTCCTTGGCACACAGAAAGTGGTCTGGAAATGTTAAGATTTAGCTTCATAGATCAAATTTATTGTGTTGACTAGTAAGCATTCTTAATATTCTTCTTCTTTCCTCCATTTCAACATCTGTGGTCATTAGTAGAACTTCTAAGAACTGTTCTTTCACGTCTAAATTTCTACATTTCTGTGATCAGAACTCTAATAAAGTAGAGCTCTGCTTGTTCAGCACCGCCTGGGCTAAACCAGAAACTGGATTGCTGCTGCCACCTGGTGGTGAAAAGGGGAACTGGAGACGGCATTTCATAGATGCTTGAGCGCTAAGGTGCACATGGCCAAGGCCACCCCGCCCCCACTCCCACCCTGTTAGCCTGATGAAGGCAAGAAGCCTGTTTATTTTCCAAATAAAGTGTCTGAGGAAGGAATACTTACTAGTTTGTATCTTATCTTTTGGGTTAGAAATCAAGGTCAAGACTGACCATGGGCAAATATGTAAAGTTGACAGAATGACTTCGAGAATCTGAGAATCTTTCCTGTTCCTCTTCCTCATACTTTCTTCGGTTTTCCTTGTCCTCATTACATATACTCTATTTTCTTCCTCAAATCAAAATCCATACGGGGAAAAAAAAATTCTGATAAAATAATTCACTCTGGGGTATAAGCATCTAACAAGTTTTAATATGATTTCTTCCCCTTGCAACGTTTGTATTTTCAGTTACTCTTTTCTTAGTGGAGGAATTATATGTACACTGTACAAATTACAAAAAGTCCTCCCCCTCCTTCAAGCCACCCCCTTCCATTCTACAGAAACACCTCATTACCTGTATCCTCCCAGAGGTTTTCTGGCCATATAGAAACATACACATACGAGTCTTATTTTTTATTATTTTTAAACAGCAAATGCTATAGCATCTTGCTCTTTTCACCTAGTGTATTTTAGAGATTATATCATTGTGTTTATACTTTAACAGGAATTATGACTGTCTTTATCAGGCAAAAAGAATAAATCTCTTTTTGTACAAGTTGAGGGATCATCAAGCTGAGAAAGAAGAGGTTTGAGGTGGTGGGCCTCAAACAGTAGTAAGGATACGAATCACCTGGGGAGCTTTACGATTCGGTGTGGTCCCATTTCTGATTCAGTAGGTCCAGGGTGGGACTGAGAATGATGCTGACCCTAATGTGAGCTTATAACCACACTGAGACTCACTGCTTAAAGGAAGAACTTCTTAGCCCTGGTTGCATCTTAAAATCACCCGGGGAACATCTTTTTAAAAAATTCCGATTATGATTCGCTTGGTCTGGGCTGGTTCCCTTGTGAATCTATTGTGCGTACAGGATTGAGATTTAATGCAATGATGCTCAAACACGGCTGCTTCTTGGAATCACTTGAGAAGCATAAAAATTCCTGATGCCTGGGTCACACACACACCCCAGAGATAAAAATGTAATTGGTCAGGGATGTGGCCAGCATACCGGGAGCTTTTAAAGCTCTCCAGGTGATTCCGTTGTGCAGCCATGGTTGAGAAAACCTGGTTTAAAAATGCTTGGTTTAAGAACGTGCTTACTGAGAAGTCCAGACAGGTGAGGCTGATGGATTTAAAGACTATGTTTGTCTCTGGCACGACTATTCTGATAGATGTGGGAGAACAGAAGTAAAGCTATGTGGTCCTCCTCTATTCTTTAGTACAGTTGGATAAATATTTGTTGTCAGAACTCTGTTTTCTGGCACTAGCGTGGTAGGAAGACCATGTGACAGCTAACTGTCCATCCTTGATCAATGAGATCAACCAAGTGAAATAAACAGCGAGAGGAGTCCAAACCCCTATTTCCACCCAAAATCAGATTCGGGCTGGTTGAGCCCCCGAAGGAGAGTTCCCTCTGGTCTGGCACAGCACTCTCCTGTCAGAAATCTAGCCTCCAGCATGTTTTCTGGGACGTTGCACACAAAAGTTATCAGTGTCTCTGCACTGATTTCCACTCTTCAGAGGCATTTTCTTGATTGGTAACACTTTGGCTGGAGGAACTGTCTCTGAAACTTCAGTTATGAGGCCCCACTAAATGCGGTTTCCGTATTTAGCTTCGTCAGCTCCTTGCCACAAAGACCACCTTAGAGCTGAAGATAGAGCCAGTTTTCTATTTCCAACTTCAAAAATAAGTTGAGAGTTTTCTAATGATCTCTCTCGATAGCAAACATTACTTTTTTGTTTGTAACTTGTTCGGGCATAAGAACAAGGAGAGAACTGTTAACATTTCTCCGGCTGTGCATTTTGGCAACACACCAGCTTCAGCTGTTTAATTTACAGCAATATGGCTGCAGGCAAGTCAGCCTAATGAGGGAAACTAAAGATTTAGAGTTAAATATTAAATTTATCTTAGTCTTTATTTCTTGCTGTTCCAACCAATAAAAAACATGCCCCTGGGATAGTCTAGTGTGACTGTATCTAGCTTGCAGTGCCTTATGTATGGCCAGAAAGACATGGAATTTTAAATTACACATGGAGAAGTCACAGCATGTGTTTTCTCTTTATTTTACATTGGTATAACTTCTACTGGTTGGGAACAGGGTTCATGTTGCAAGTAGCTTGGCCTAGGTTTTCCATTATAGGATATTAGTAAGCTTCTCTTTGGGGAATTTACTGTAAACTGGGGCCCTACATAAGCAGATCGGCAAGGCTGCAGAAGGAGGTGCTATGGTGAAGCTTTGTTCTGATTTGAGGATCTTGGTATTTATATCTGATTTCACACATGATGGGGACAGTCGTTCCCCCACCCCCCACCTCAGCCCCACCATTGGTGGCTTCACTTTCCAAGGTTCTCAGTTACCCGAGATCAACCTTGGCCTGAAAATATTAAATAGAAAATTATAGAAACCCAAGACTTTAGCATCCTTCTCCCATATTCATTTTGTGCCAAACACTTTCCATTACCTGAAACATCATTCCATGTTTTCACTAAAAACCATGTACCAGGTATGTATCATATATCACAAGCACTGAGCCACTGATAGGAATACAATGTGGATGCAACTGTCCTGTATCCTGGTCCCATTGTTTGGTTTTTATACATAATATGACTCAAATCTTTTGATAAAAAAGTAGAATATGAATAACTAAACCTGAAGAATCTATTGAATTTGTTGGACTCCATGTGATTCGATGCCTCAGCGCCCTTGCACATGCTCTTCTCCTTTCCTGAAACACCCTTTACCCAGAATTAACTTCCATTCCTGGGTTTTTACTTCCACCCACCTCCCATCGACCTGGAAGTTTCCGGCATTGGGGAGAGTCAGGCCATGAGCAGCAACTGAGAAGGAGGACTATACTAGCAGACATCACTGAGTACTTATCACCCACTGGGTCCTGTGTTAAGTGTCCTCAATGCTTTGTCTCACTGAGCCCTCCCAAGAACCCTCTCAAATAGGTTTTCAGTGATCCTCATCTTACAAATGAGGACATTGAGGTTTAGAGGGGTGAAGTGACTTTCCACGTAGTTTAATCCCAACATTGGCACTTAATGCCGACCCTTTGCAGCTTCCCACTCATAACAGGTGACACGTATTACACCAAGTATCTGTGCTATGAATACAGCCATATAAAAATGCATAAGAAGAGAGATTGGCAAGAAATAGCACAAAGTTTGCAGTAGTGGCTGTGTGAGGTGGTAGGAGTATTGAGCCCCTTACCTCTACGCCAGTAGCTGAAATGTCAGATGCCTGTCTGTTCCCTCACTGCCTCCCAAGAAAGTTTGCCTACCCTGTAGATATTTCTTATACATCTCTACTATAGCAGCTATCTCATTATGTAATGCTTCTCTTTACCTTGTTTTACCTGATCGATTGAGCTCCCCAAGAGATGTTTTTTCACATCGTTCAATGAACCATCAATGCTTAGCAGAGACCTTGGCACATAAAACGTGCCTAGCGTTTATAAATGAACAAATGGTCTCTATTCTAGATTCTGTGGGCCTATGATCTCTCTCACAACTACTCAACTCTGCCTTTATAATACAAAGGCAGCCATAAGTAATGAATAACCATGGGGATGCTCTAATAACAATTTACTTTATGGACAATAAACTTTGAATTTCATAAGGTTTTCACATGTCAAGAAATACTATTCTTCTTTTTTTCCCCCTAATTGTTCAAAAGCCATTGTTAGAGTAGACTGGACCCAAAAAAAGGAGGCAGTTGGATTTGGTCCATGGGCCATGCCAACCCCTGTTCTGAATCCTTCAAACTACCCATCACAGTTCTCAGCCCAGGTTTGGTGCCACTGTCCACGTGGAAGAACAGCGGTGGAGGGCAGGTAATGGGATGCAGCCCAGCACTCAGACTGTTGGGCACTCCCATGAGCCAAGATACCCCTACTGTAATCCCAGCTGAAGGCTCTGTGAGAGATGCCCTACTCAGTGACATAAAGCAGCCTGGTAAGGCTCATAGGAAGTCCTGATTTTTTATTTATCCACAAAGTTATTAGTTAATCTCCTAGGGAGAGGAGTTGAAAGGTTTGAGAACAGGGTTGCTACTTAGAGTTGGGAGGACTGGGCAGACGGTGAGCAGTTATCCGGGAAATATGCGGACGTGTGCATTCGGGAAGGCAGCAAGATCCATCAAACAGCCCGATTCCTAATGCAGCATGTATGCCAGATAGCTTTTGATCTGTTACAAATAAAGGAATTTAAAATTCCCAAACAAAGCAAAACTCCAGAGGATAGTGCCAAGGTAATGGGATTATAGCACTGAAAACAGGTCAATGGAAAGACACCTGCCTTTTAAACTGACACAAATAGCTCAGAAGTGCTGGGCTGCTGCTTCTCTTAGCCCAGAAGCGTTTCTGAAGCTTGGTAGAAGGCCATTCTTTACATAAAACTTGTCTTTCCTATTGAAAACAGGCATTCATTGCTTCTTGAGTATCTCTCAGAGAAGGCACTGGGGGATTTGCCAGACTTCAAAGCAGGGGAAAGAAAAGCACTTTGCGATAACACTCTCTGGCGTGTGTATACATATGTCAGCTGCCCCATATCTCCAGGATTCATCTCACCCTCACTAGGGTCCTGAAAACTCGAGCAAAGTAAAACGAATATTTGAGGAGAGTTTAGCAAACGGTGTGCCAGACACAGCCGACCGCCACCAGCTGGGTCGCGGCACAGGCTTTTGACATCTTCAGACTGCAGTGTGTTCATTTGTCATGTGAAGTAGCTGAATGTGGCTGAGGTTCTTTTCTGCTTTACAATCCCAGGATCACAACACATTTCCCTATTTGCGTATAACCTGCATTCCACCAGATCTCGCCAGTGTTTGGGTATGAAAAGAGCACGACATTGCTTATGTACTATTCTGGCCAAAAACATTTCACCTGAATCTAACATGAAGAAACAATCAGACAAATCCCAGTTGTGAAATAGTCTACAAAACAGCTAGTCTGCACTCTTCCAAAATGCAGTGGCACCTGCGACATATGGAAGTTCCTGGGCTAGGGGTCGAATCCGAGCTGCAACTGCCAGCCTACGGCACAGCCACAGTGACCTACGCCACAGCTCATGGCAACACCAGATCTCCAACCCACTCAGCGAGGTCAGGGATCGAACCCGCATCCTCATGGATACTAGTTGGGTTCGTTACTGTTGAGCTACAACGGGAATTCCCTAATTAAAACATATTTTAAAGAAGTCACAGGGAGTGTTCCAGACTAAAAGAGACTAAAGAGACATGATAACATACAACTATTAGGATGCTTGGAGTGATTTGACTAAGGACTTATATATATATTAGTTAAAATATATGCAATATGTAATATAATTGCATATATTACATAGCATTTAATAATCATATGGTAGTTACGTCAGAGAATGTTCTTGTTCTTAGAAAATACAAGGCGAAATATTTAGGAGTAAAGTGTTATATGGTGTCTGTAATTTACTTTCAAATGGTTCGGGGGAAGAAAGTGTGTGTGTGTGTGTGTGTGTGTGTGTGTGTGTAGAGAGAGAGAGAGGATAAAACAAATGTGGCAAAATGTCAGCAACTGGTGAGCCCAGAGGAAAGATATAAAAGCTTTCATTGTACTACTCTATACACTTTGCCATGGTCTGAAATTTTTCAAAATTAAAAGTTGAGATAAAAAAAAATGTACCAGTCTTGCTCAGTGCCCTGGAGGGAGGTAGGAAACTGAGAGAAGGCAGGCAAGCCAGGGGGCAGCGAGAGAAGTGCTCTTTTCTTTGGGAGTGGTTGACACCTTGGGTGCAAGTGCACACACACACACACACACACACACACACACACACACACACACAAAGGAGAATGAGATCTTGGAGACTGGATGACAGATAAGAAGGCCAGAGAAAGATGCTCCCAGGCCAGGTCCCACTCTTCTTAGAGATGGGGCTAGAAAAGAGGGCTCCCTGGCACCTGGAGACAACCAGCAGAGGAAGAGAAGCCACCTTTCCAGTGCTGACCAGAACGATCCCCGGTGGAGCAAAGGACTCAGTACTCAGGAAAATGTCAATAAGAACCTCCTAAAGTTTCAGGGGGCACCATAACTGGAGTGATTGGGACACCACCTTAAAGATGGGGAAACTGTGATACAAACTTCCAAGTACAAGGTAAATAAGTACTGAGCATAGAATGTACAACACAGCGACTGTAGTTAGCACTGCTGCAGGGTATACTTGAAAGTTGCTAAGAGGGCAGATCCTAAAAGTTCTTATCACAAGGAAAAAATGTTTTGCAACTCTATGAGGTGATGGATGTTTACTAAACTTATCTTGGTAACCATTTTGCAATTTCTGTATGTCAGGTCATTATGCTGTACACCCTAATCTTATATAGGGCTATATGTCAGCTATATCTCAATAAAACTAGAGGGGGGCAGGAGTTTGGGGTATCTGTTCCAAGTGTGTAGAGAAAATTTAGACAGATTTGATCCATAAATTCCAGAAATTTCATTGCATTTGAAGCATCATTGGATTTTTTTTTTTTTTTTTGTCTTTTTAGGGCTGCATTCATGGCGTATGAAAGTTCCCAGGTTAGGGGTTGAATTAGAGCTGTAGCTGCCAGCCTATGCCACAGTCACAGCGACAGTAACATGGGCTCTGAGCCATGTCTGCAACTTACACCACACCTCGAGGCAACACAGGATCCTTAATCTGCTAAGCACGGTCAGAGATTGAACCCACATCCTCATGGATACTAATCGGGTTTGTTACTGCTGAGCCACAAAGGAACTCCCTCACTGGATGTATTTTAACATTACAGAGTTACCGAGAGAAGAGATTTGGAGGATGTAAGTGTGTAGGATGCAGAGGGAAGACAGGAAGTCAGTTAGGACAGGAATAAGTAGAGTCCAGGCCAGCTTAGATGGTGGCCCACTGGGAATCCCAACAGCTGGGAGTACTCACTTCAGCCTAGTGAGTGGAATAGTGGATGCTTTTGGCAGACACAGTCCTTGACTTTATATCTGTTGCTCTGGCAGCTTCCCTGAGAAGTGTGTTAGAGACAGAGTCTGGATCTAAAGACACACAATGGTGGTTCTCTTATTTATATGACTATTAGAATCATCTAGAGGACTTGTTCAAGTGCAGATGGATGGGTCCCATCCAAGGGTTTCAGATCCACAAGGTGTAGGGTGAGGGCCAATGATTTGCATATTTAACATATCCCCAAGTGGTGCTGATGCTGCTGGTCCTGGGACCATACCTTGAGACACAACACAGAGGAAAGGGAAAAAAAGGTAGCGTCTCATCCAGCCAGTGGTGCTAGCCCTGTGCAGGATGGAGAAAGGGAAAGGGACCCATCTTTTCCTGAGCAGCTAAAGAATGGGGTTAGGTGGGGGGCAGACACCAGAAGTAAGAGAGGCTACAACTCTATTATCTGTAAAAAGGTCACCACACCAAAAACCTATAAAAAGGAAAAGACAGAGAACTATAACTCAGATGAGGGAGAAAGGAAAAACCCCAGAAAATCAGCTAAGTGATCAGGAGATTCTCAGCCTCCAGGAAAAAGACTTTAGATTGTTGATGTTGAAGATGATGCAAGACATTGGAAATAAACTGGAGGCAAAAATGGATACCTTACAGGAAACACTGAGCAAAGAGATACAGGATATAAAACTTAAACAAGAAGAGATGCAAAATACAATAACTGAAATAAAAAATGCACTAGAAGCAGCCAACAGCAGAATACAGGATGCAGAAGAACGAATAAGTGAGAAGGAAGACAGATTAGTGGAAATTGCGGATGCAGAACAAAAAAAAGAAAAAAGATTGAAAACAAATGAAGAGAGTCTCAGAGAACTCTGGAACAATGTTAAATGCACCAACATCCATATTATAGGGGTGCCAGAAGAAAAGAGAGAGAAGGGGACAGAAAAAATATTCCAAGAGATAATAGCCGAAAACTTCCCTAACATAGGAAAGGAACCACTCACTCAAATCCAGGAAGCACAATAAGTACTGTATAAAATAAACCCAAGGAGGAATACACTGAGACACATATTAATCAAACTGACCAAAATTAAAGACAAAGAGAAAATCTTGAAAGCAGCAAGGGAAAAGAAACAAGTAACATACAAGGGAACCCCAATAAGGTTATTGACAGATTTTTCAGCAGAAACTCTGCAGGCCAGAAAGGAGTGGCAGGATATATTTAATGTGATAAAAGGAAAAAACCTCCAGCCAAGATTACTCTACCCAGCAAGGCTCTCATTCAGATTTGAAGGAGAAATCAAAACCTTCTCAGATAAGCAAAAGCTGAGAGAATTCAGCAACACTAAACCAGCCTTACAACAAATACTAAAGGAACTTCTCTAGGCAGGAAAGAAAAGATAGCAACTGGAAACAAAAATTCCACAAATGACAAGGCTCACCAGTAAAGATACGAAATATATATACAGTAAAGATACGAAATCATCCATGCACAATTATACCATTAAAATCAGAAATCATGAGAAGAGATGGGTACAAATGCAGGACACTGGAGATGTACTTGCAATTAAGAGAACAACTTAAAACAATCTCATATACATATAGACTCTTACATCAAAACTTCAGAATAACTGCAAACCAAAAATCTACAATTAATACACAAACAAGGAATCTCTGGAGAAGAAATATATCTCATAGTAAATAAGTGCATAATCCACCATGAAGGGGGTCATATGATATCATTCTTAGAATGCTGAAGTCTTCTTAGATCTGATTCTAATTTCCTCTCCATCAAAAAATTAATGACTATAATTAAATAATGCAACTGTACAATTAAATAATACAGTTCTACAATTGTATTATTAATAACCATTTCTCTCCATGGTACAATGTAAGGTCTATAACGTCTTGTTTATCACATTACCTAGAATGGTGTAATGCCTTTATTGAAGAATCAATAAGATGTAACAAATTGTGAGGACATATTTATATAGTTACAGTGTTTTTTAACCAATTTATGCATTTTATATCTTACTTATTTTCAGAGGGTGTATTATTTCTGTTATTCTTACCAGTTAAGTTATTCTTTTTATTATGCTATATAAAATATTTAACGGTATATAAGGCTTTCTTCTTTATAAATTTTAGTTGCATAATATACACGATTTTAATACAATGCTAATTTTTAAAGAAAAATTGAAATGTAATAGATAATACTAAATAGTAAAGATGAAAGCCACACAAAATGGGATAAAGTACAGAATAAATTTCCTATTTGTCTCAGCATATTTTCCATTCCACTTCTCCAGAGGGAGTCACTTAATCTGTTTCTTAAGATCCATGATATAATAATCTGTGTGAATGTAATTGTGTTTAAATATATGTAACAAAAAGAAAAATAAAATTTCAAAAAAAAAAAGAGTAGGGTTAAGTATTTAAAAACTGATTTTTTTTGGAGTTCCTGTCATTGCTCAGTGGTTAACGAATCCAACTAGGAACCATGCGGTTACGGGTTCAATCCCCGGCCTTGTTCAGTGGGTTAAGGTTCCAGCGTTGCCGTGAGCTGTGGTGTAGGTCGCAGACATGGCTCGGATCCTGTGTTGCTGTGGCTCTGGTGTAGGCTGGCAGCTACAGCTCCAATTGGACCCCTAGCCTGGGAACCTCCATATGCCATGGTAGCAGCCCTAGAAAAGACAAAAAAATAAAAGCTGAATTTTTTTTTAAAAAGTTGTGGAAGAGCAGAGGAGCAACAAGGGAGGATGTCCCCTTGTTGCAGAAAGAGAAACATTGCTTGTGGGGTGGGATTGAAAGGTGAAGGAAGACAGCAGTGAGGAGCAGCCTGTTGAAGGACCACGCAAGGTCCCTGGAGGCCTGGGCTCCAATGCAAGAATCTGCTGAGAGCAACTCTCCTGCAGACGCGGACAGGAAAGGAGACAGGATTCCCAGGCCTGAGCCATGCCTACCTCCCTCGGCCAATGGCCCCTCGAAGCCACATGGTCTGCCTCCAAAGGCCTTTCCTGACACCCATACTGGGTAAATACCAGCCACGAGTAAACTACAGTGGGCGAGTAAACTCAAACCTCACCGGCTTATCACACTATTTTCATTAAAATAAGAGCTGCCATTTATTTAACGTTTAATTAAATGGGGCCCTCCCCCTCAGTCCATGAGCTGCATTGTTACACTAACATTAAGAAATGTGACACTTGAAGAGGTCGAGTATCTTACCCAAGGTCACACAGCGAGGATGAACTTGGATGGTAAGTGCTTCCTCACGTTTCCTCCTGGAGAGGAGGTTCCACCTAGGAAACGGGAGAAACAGGGGCAAAAACCTGGGGTTGAGGAGAAGGAATGAGGGGCAGAAAGGAAAACGACAGCTGCCACTGCAAAAGGAAGGCTTTGGCATCATGCCAGCCTGGCTGCTCCTTCTGAAATCATCCTATGAGAAAACCTTACATCCGTGAACTGACCTATTTTCATCTTGCTCTTCTGAGTTAGAAATCCCTCATAATGTAAAACAAATAGAGAAAAACGCCTGACTCCTACTCCTCTTAAAACCTGCTGGCTGGCCAAGGAGACTGAGTTCTCAGTTCAAGCCTGTCTGTAGCACACAATGCCCATAGGTGGACCCCAAATACATCACCACCTGGTAACTCTGTGAAAGGGAAAACATAGACTATGATTTGTGGATCTGACCAAGGGGCTGAGAGGTGGGTTTCGGTTGGGAGAGGCAGGCCGGCATCACACACTTGAATAAAAGCTTACAGCCTGGGCTTAAAGAGCTTTGATCTGTTTGTAAAGCTGGTAAAAAACGGCTCCACGGGAGCCAAAGCCAAAGCCAATACTGTAAAGGAACATTTACTAGAGAGCAACTTCCCTCCCGGGTACATATTTGCATGAGGTGTAAAATTGCTAAACATCTGAAGAAGATAAAAGCTGGGACTCTTATGACTTAACTGCGAGTCACACTCATGCCCAAAGCCAAGTTTAAAACAGAAACAGTGCCCTCAGCCACTACCACTACCAAGTATTGCCATGATGAGAACTTCTCTGGACCCTTGGTCACATGAGCAAAAACAGAAACATGTTTATATGTCAATTCTGGAAGGAAAATTTACATCTTTCACGCTTATTTCGACGATAGAAAATCAAGCAGCAATATGTTCCCACTCTTTACAAGTCAATGATAATATTTTATCTTGAATTCTCTCACTTTTGAAAGTATTGGTTTCTTCTCAGGGCACTGTCGTTAATGGGGAAATAATGGGAAAATACTGAATAATTCTAAAGGGTTAATATCAGTTGAGCTAACAAAGCATTGGGGTGCTTATCCAGGGATGGGGCCCTTTGACTCTCCTGATACTTTCTCAGAAAATAAATGTCATGAAAAGGTATTTCATCTATCATGCTGGGTTTCAAGGACAGCGAGCGTGTCCTCTCAAGAGGACCAGGAAGACACCACTAGCCACTAGCATTCCAGGAAAAGCCATAGGCAATGAGCTCAAAATGAAAAGCAAGTCTGACATTTTCTATTCTGTTTCAGTAACCTCTGCTATGTTTAGTTTCTTGGTTAAGACCTATGTGATGAATCCATATAGTTTCATTCTTGGTAATGAAACTATATAGATCACAGGCCTATCAGTCAATCACACTGGGGGTGGGAATTTTAATTCAAGTGGGAAATAGTAGGAAGCCTATTGGGCAACAGAGATACATTTGTTTACTGGTCAGCATTACCTGTAAAAAAGCAGATAGTTTTCATCAAAGTCTCTCCCCAGGAGGACAGTTTGTCCTCTGCCACAAAAGCTAGGGAACATAAACACACCCTTTTCCTTTACAGGCAAAATGACACAATTTGAGGTAACTTCTCTCCATAAAGATTGGTCCAGGAGGAGGCACATGGCACCTAACCCTTTGCTGAGAAAGGACATCCCCCTCCTGAGGCCACATTTTAGTTCTCCCCCTCTATCCATGCCTTTGTCTTCCTGGGTCACCTTAAAACCAGGAAGATCAGTGGTTCCATGCAGGTCAGCGCCGAACAGCCCTTCCCATGAAAGAGCTGAGTTGCATTTCAGGAACACAGCATGGGTGAAACTCCTGGCAAGCCTAACCTGCAAAACTATCCAAGAGACTAGAAATGACATTGTTAACAGGCCCAAGTCCTGTGCACCTCAGTCTCTATTAACTCACCTTTTGGTTTTTGTACCCATTGCCTTCTGGGCTTTCAAAGACTGACATAATTAGTGTTAAATATCTGAGAAACTAGTGTGTAATTAATAGTGTTTATGGAGCACCTATAAAGCATCATGTAGAAACATGGACCCTACAGACAAGGAATCCACAGGGAAAAAATAACAAACTGAAAACCAATAATGATTAAGGGTCATAACAGAGGACAGGAGACACGAGTGGTGTGGCATTATTCCTGGTTTCAGAGTCAGGATGGATGGAATGCTACCTCATCTCTTAGGTTTATTGAGGAGATACAAGAAGGAGGTGGCATAGAGCTGGCATGTATTTGATAGCTTGCTTGTTTAAGTCTCCTCATTGTTGCCATTATCCACTACCTCTCCCACCCCATAACTATGGTAGAGTTGGGGTGATTGCAGCATGCCCAGATAGGATTGAACATTTAAAATCTCCAAAAAAAAGGCTCATTACCTGGTCTTCCCATTCTGGGTGTCAGAAAATGTACTGCCATTATAAACCGGAGTGTATCTGCCCAAGCCTTTGATTCAAGGGGGTAAAATTATGTGTAAATCATTGACCCACACCATGGTTGAGAACTGTATACAGGTAACTAATGTACAACCATGTGCAACAACTTATGAATAGCATAGAGTACTATTATTGCATGAAATTCCATTTTCCTTTCTCCAGGAATTGCTGGAACCTTACCAGGTGTGATAAAGAAACTCCCCACTCTGATCTGGCCAAGAGAGTCTTCTTGTTCTTTCATCACTGGGATCTACAGATCCTCCTGTAGACGTGCCTGTGATGCCTCAGACTCAGGTAAGAGGGCCCTGCCTTGGACTCAGCACTTTAGAAAACCCCATCCTGCCCTCCCCATGGGGCATATCTGGAGCCCAGGCCTCCTTCCAGGTCCCCCTGTCACCATCCAGAACCCTGGAATCCCCTGTTCGAATAGCCCTGAGCTTACTTCCAAGCTGTACTACCTACTTCTTGGGCTGTCCCCTCCAGGGAAGGACCTTGCTAATGGTGGGTACAACCTCAAGGCCAGAGGTGTGGTCAAGGAGAGAGTGTTGGCAGAGAATGTGGCTGGAACTTGGCTATGCAGGCTGGCCATGTGTGGACAGGTGGGTTCTTACTATGTGGAATGGAGCCCAGGGAATAAGAAAAGGAGGTGGGTCATAGGCCTGAGGACAGTGAGGAGTCTTGATTCGAACCTGACCTTCCAGGTCTTTATGAAATTACATTTATCAAAGGAGGGAGCTACGACGTTTTACGTATCAACTTGTAAACCTGATTAGTAATTTCAAAATATTTAAACCTAGAACATGTGAGCTTCTGGTTATACTCTTGACCTGGCCCTAGGAATGATAGGAGGGAGCCTGCTGTTCTGGCCCCTTGCCAATGTGTACCTCGTGATTGTTTCTTTGTATCAGCCCCCTCTTTACCAATTGTAGAACATTCTGCGTCTGCAGCTGCTCATGGTTCAGATTTTATATATAGTCTTTATCAAATGCATTTGCTCCCCCCAATGCCCCTAATAAATATCTGCTCCTTATCACTTATTGTGACTTTTTATATATTCAGGGGTTTTAGAGCTTAGAGTTTAGTCTCTTTCTTTCTTCCTTTTTTTTTTTTTTTTTTTCTCTTTCTGGGCTGCACTTGCAGCATGTGGAGGTTCCCAGGCTAGAGGTTGAATCCAAGCTGTAACTCCCGACCTACACCACAGCCACAGCCACAGCATTGCCCGATCTGAGCAATGTCTGCGACCTACACCACAGCTCTCAGCAATGCCAGATCCTTAACCCACTGAGCAAGGCCAGGGATTGAACCTGCGTCCTCATGGATGCTAGTCAGATTCATTTCTGCTGAGCCACAACGGGAACTACTTAGTCTCTTCTATTTTCTACTCAGTCTTTTCAGTGGGAAATGCAGTTTCTAAGTTGAGCCTGAGCCTCCAAGGCACACGAACATGTTCCTGTATCACGATCCAATGCCCATGTTGGCTAACACAGAATAGGCTGCACAGTTAAACCACCTCACACCCCATCCCTGGCCTTCAGCTGCCCACATACTATGGGATGGCAGAGGAGGCCCTGTCTACCTGGCCCAGGGGAGCCAGGAAGGAGGGAGAATTTGAGCTGAGAGATACAGGAATTTCTCCATATGGTGAGGAGCACTCAGATTATACCTCAAATTTATGATGTATTAGGTGGATCAATTATAATCATAAAAGCAAAAAAAGTCGCATACCTATCTGCCAGGGAACCCCCAACATATTGCAAAGATTTAAATCCATGGTACAGGGATGAAAGCCCTCTCTGAGTGCTAATTCCTACACAGCAGGCAGAGCGGGGATACTAATCAATAAATCACTGGGAAAAAAAAAAAAGAGAGAAAGAGAAAAGATTAGATTCTAGCAGCCCTCCTGTGGCTCTGCCAAACACTCGGTGATAAAGATAATTCACTAAGAGATTAAATTAGAGAGAAGACAATTGCGGAACTGGATTATTGTGGCATTCACAAGTTTTGCATCCCCCAGTCCCTGCATAACCCAGAAAGATGATAGTTCTTTCCAAATTTGTATGCAAATTTTTCCTCTGGTAGAAGTATCTGAAAGCAAAATTGGTCCATTGAGTTAATCACTAAACAGGGCACTTCAGTGTGCTCTAGTTCTGACATCTAATCAGCAATACAGCTGCATTTAAATACTGAAGACTTAAAGGATTTTGACTTCTGAAGCAAGGGATTTTCTAGATAATCTTGCCTATAAGGTCCTTGACTTGTGCAGTCAAATGCTGCCAACTATGATCCTCAGGAAATTACAGAGCCGTACTTATGTATCTGTTTTTCTCCTGTGTATATTGTTAGGAATTTTTCATTATAATTAGAATTTGCTAGTGAAAAGCTTATTTCTCACTTTTGCTGTTGACTTAATAGACATCAAATTTGCAAGTGTGTGTGCATGCCTTCTCCTCCCCTCTGCAATTAACTCCGACACCAAGCCAGGCTCCGGGTGGCGTGCAGCATAGAGGCCCTGAAAACAAATCAGAAGGTTCTGCTCAAAAACCTCCCCGGCTGGAGCTCTCCGGCCAATATTTTGCTTCTTCTGTCAATGGAAAGAATCTAACAGAGCAGAAACCAAAATTTAAAATTATGCTGAAATAAAAATGCTTCTAGGTTGCTGGAGTGCAGATTATGCAAAAAAGGAATCATAGAATAGGGCAATCAGCTTCCATTAAATAAGTTTAGAATAAGGTGCTGGGGGAGGGGGAAAGAAGGTTTTTTTGTTTTTTGTTTTTTGTTTTTTTAAATTGGAAAAAAAAAAGGAAGAAAAGAAAAAAAAGAAAAAGAAAGACACACTGAAATGTTGCTTTCGGTGCCCCCTGCCGGACTGCTGGTAATTATGCTTGTTGGAATATTTAGCATAATTAGTCTTTAGCTGCCCATTTCAGTTTTGCTCAAGACATAAATGTCAAGTCAAAGCTATTAAAAACCATGTTCTTGAGAAACAGATACTCAGAAGGAGAATTGCCCAGGTAGCAGAGGCACTGCTGGAAATCACAAATGCCACTGAATATTTGTATTGTTGTGCTGACTGGATGCACTAATTACCATAATTCTCTTAGAGCATATAAACTCTGGGCTGGTTGATAGCCACATAAAATTAATTTTTATGTTAATTAGCCTCTCATTCAAGTAAAAGCTAACCAAAGCCACAAACTCTGCCCCACCCCTTCTCTTGTATGGGTTGTTTCCTCTCAAAAGATTGGTGTGTGTGCCCTAGGTTAGTATTTCCTATTAAAGGGCAGAGTTCCTTTTGGCCTTGAGCTACTGTAAACCAGACATATGATTTACTGTCCATCATTTCAAATAGAAATAGATTTTTTTTTTCCCACAGGCAGCTTGAGTATCACTGGCTAGAGTCAACAGAAAACAGTCAGGTGTCACCAGCTGAGCAGAGGACGCTTGTGCTATTTTGCATTTATCACCAGCACTTCCCTCGGGGTGATGAGAAATTCCCGTGGGTGACAGAAAAGCAAATTTCTTCTCCTCCAGAGAAGAGGCTTTGGTTACCTCAGCAGCTTCCAGAGCAGCGTTTATCTGAGCCCAGAGCTGGGGATGGAGACAGAAGGCCTGAGGAGGAGAGCAGCCTGGGGAAGGGAGCTCTGTCCCAGGCAGGGATCAAAAGAAGCTCCCTGGGAGTGGGAAGTACATGGGAGGTAGGGCTCTGGAATTCAGACTCCCAGAAGCTGAAAGGGCCTTTCCTCGCTCCTCATTTTACATGTAGGAAACTAAGATAACGGAGGAATAGGCCTGAGATCACACATTGAGTTGATGACACAGCTGATGTGATGAGGAGGTGAGGGTGGAGGGGGGCTCTTTCTATCATATCCCAGTTCACAAAAGTAAGAAAGGATGAAGTCTCCTCTGACCAGAATGACAATCAAGTGAACACGTCCAGTTTTTTTTTAAAAAAAAAACATAATGTTTTTGGAGTCTCATTGTGGCTCAGCAGTAATGAACCCGACCAGTATCCATGAGAATGTAGGTTTGATCCCTGGCCTCACTCACTGGGGTTGAGGATCCAGCATTGCCATGTAGGTCACAGATGTGATGTGGCTTGGATCTGGCGTTGCTGTGGCTGTGCTGTAGGCTGGCAGCTGTAGCTCTGATTCTACCCCCAGCTTGGGAAATTCCATGTGCTGTGGGTATGGCCCTAAAAAGAAAAAAAATTATATTTTCAAATTTTTAATTAAATTTGTAACTAAATTATAATTAAATTTCCAAACAATTTCAAACGGGGAGCTTGGGAGTAGGGTGCAAATGCAAACATGGATAAACAGAGCTCTCTAAATACAGGCAATGAAAGTAAGACAACATAGCAGGCCAGATGAGAACCTGGCAGCTTTTTCAAATAGAGCTCAGCCTTTTGATTGTCTGAAGTTTCTTTCAGTTATTTATTTGCTAGATTAAGTTCCACAAACCTTGTTTAACACGTAGAGAATTTTCCCACCTTCAGGCTCAGAAATAATGGGTGATTGTCCTATCCAAACATACAAGACACCAGCTTTCTAGAATTTCCAAGGCATGTGTAGCCCTAGCTCTGTAAGTGGGACCCAGAGTCCTTGTCTGGTCACAAACCAATTAAGTTAAGTGCTACCGAAATTGCTTTTTATCATCCAGATAAGAAGTAGCTCACAAGTGAGATCCAGTACTTGACACATGAAAGCTTATTCATAAGCCCGGGCCTAGTGACTTAATAGTCACATTAAGACCCAGATAACACATTTGTGAGTGGGAAGTGAGTTGTCAACGGATGGGAGGGCTCTGGGGATCACAGATATTAGAATTGTGTAACGGCTCCTCATTCTCCATAAAATTGTTTGGAATCACCAACTGCAGCTCTCTAATCATTCCGCTGGTGACCGTGTCTGCTTACATCTGAGGAACTGAATCCAATACGAATGGCTGGGCTGCTGGAAAAAGGTGCTGCCCACCCCCATCCCCTCCATGGTGAGGTCCAGCCTTAGTCAAACTGAACAAATTGCCTCTACCCTGAAACAACCACAGACACTGCTTTTTTTCTAAAATCTCCACTTCCTCTGAAGAGCTACTCACACAACCCTTGCCCATGTAGGGAACAGTTCTGGCTGATTCCTTCAGTGTAGCTTGGGATCAGGATTCCCTGGCCCCGCCAATGGGTTTTCATTCCTTTTCCCAACATTCGTGGAATATTCCATTTGTGGGCAGTATGCTAAGCTCTGGTTAGTGGGACCGCTTCCAGTTCCCAGCTTCACTAGGGACCACCCAGCCTTCAGACTGAAGTCACACTCTTCTCAGATGGGCCCAGTCAATGACTGAGCAAGGCAATGACAGCCATGCTCACATCCTTCTTGAGGTCCCAAGGTACAAGGCCTAGCCCAGAAGTCCTCAAGCCTTGCCAGTTTGTGGCACCCTCAGCGTAATTTTTTCATGGCACTCCCTAAGCCAAAAAAAAATTGCCTCCCAGTTCCTTCTATTAAATTGGCAGGTCCAAACTAGGAAAGAGTAGTAGTTTGTAGGGTATCTGACAGATGTTACTGTGTTTCCCTGGAAAATTCAAAATATCCTGCAGGGCCCTTATGTGTTCACCAGGGCACCTTGGAAAATCTGAGCTCACACTCCAGAACCTCAAACTTAACCATTTCTACCCAATGCAGGGCCCCTCCAACAGACAGTCTGTGCTCCAGAGCTCCTGGATGAGCCAGCAGAGACCCTGTCAGATCTGCATTGCAGACTGAAGGCTCCCCCCACCAAGCTGGCTTCCTCCCTTTTTCTTTCACAGGTGTTACTACCCAATAAAACTTCACCATCTTAATGCCATCTGGGCATCTGCTTCTGGGAGAAGCCAACCTGCAACATATCTCTTGATTCTCAGAAGGCTGACAGTTACCTGGGATAGTTTAAGGGAACTTCATGAAATCTATTCCTGAGGTCACATTTCATGAACACATTCCCAAAACAGCAGAACAGATAAACTTACCAGGTCAGATGTCCTTCGACTGCAAACTCATCATGGTTGTCTTTACTCCCCTTTGTATTGCCAGCACTCAGCACACTGCTGGTGATAAAGTCCTCGATAACTCCTGATGGATAAATAAATCATGTATAAAAATACATGTTATAGGTCTGCATTTTAATCAGAGTCTTTAGTAAGACAGCTACAGGACATTCCATTTTTCTCTCTTGAATTCCCCTGAATCTTCAAAAAGATCCAGATATCAATTATATTTTTTACCCCCAAGTTAAGCAAAATTTTAAGTGAGATGCAAAATTTCTGACAGAAAATAAAAATTGGGTGTGTGGTGGGAGTGGGGGAGACCTATTTCTCTACTAATTGAGTGTTACGTCATTGACCTAGAATGCAGTTCACCTCATCGGTAAGATTAATAATAAGTAGATTGGAGGTTTTAAAATGTGGAGGAAACCCAAGCCAATTTCACATCCCATCTAGTAATAGATGAAACCAAGCTTGAAAACACTAGGCAAGAAGTTATGTCTGTGCTCTGTAGCATCTGTCTCTAGGCATCTTATTGCCACATGTAATGCACATTACAATAAACATTTGAAAAGTCTAAGAAAAAGAACATTTCATGAAGGTAAGCCCAACTTCTAACAGAATTTCCAAAGAGAGGAAAGTGCTTAATTCCATTTACCAGAGAACTAAAACTGCAATAAAGCACTTGAAGCATTTTCCCAAGTGTGCTTTATTGTACAAGCAAGGGGTTTCCTCAATCAGATTAGAAATGAGAAAGGGATCAATTTGATTTGGGTTTCCGTCCCTTCAAACCAGTTAGCCCTCACCTTCCCGGCATTTCCCGTATCATCTAGAAGCAGCACATACCTGAGGGTCCTCCTTATACATCAACCCAAATTGCACTTCTGTTAATACTAAATGCTCTTTTAAAATGAAAAGAAATACAGTAGACAAAGCTCCAGGAGACCCTAAACTTTCCCTCCCTTCAGAGTCTTCCCAGAAGGCAGGGGTAGGTACCAGTACCATCATGGCCTTATTTAACGCTTCAGTCATTTTTCACAGTCTTCTAGAAGCAGCTCTGGTTTTCAGCTCAGGTGTATCAGCAGTGCCCTGGGACGTCACACCTGCTGTGATGGAAGATATAAACACGAGTTAATTAACTCTATTGTTCAAACAATTTGTTTCTCGCTGGAGGTGGACTCACTTGCAACTACTTCAGCACAATTTGATTTCCAGACTGCCACCTTCACTCTGGTGTGTGGACCTCCTACTTCAGAAATTCATTCCATTTCAGAGACTTCCAGGTCACTGGCAAAGTAACAATTAAAAAAAAAAAATCTGTTGCTAATGAATGACAAGCTTTAAAAAAAAAAAAGTGGTGCTGGAATTTTTTTTTTCCATAAAGTTTTTCAGAGTAACATCACTAAGGTGAGGACTGGAGTGAGTTGAATGTTGGAGATTTAGTATTGTGTAGCATTCTTGCTCAAAGTCAAGACTGAAGACTGCTTTTGAAAGGCTTTCATAGTCTCTCTGGCAAAGTGAAGGATGGAAAATGAATGGAAGCTTCAGTCCAAGGAGAAAAATGTAGGCGAGAGATGTGTGGAAGAGGGTTTTAAAGCATGTTGCTTTTGTTTCTCTATAAAGAGATCAAAGGACATTTCTCACATTAATTGCTTCTATTTTTACTTTGTATCCTCATTGTGCTTCCATTCATCCTCTCTAACAGATGTTTTGGAAACGTTTTTTGTCCTTGTTCCTCCCTCGTCACATGCCACATCATTTCTGCCTGGGATCACCTGTCCCTGCTCTCTCACTAGAGCCCCTGTGACTGTGCGACAGTAAGTGCTGCCCTTCCATGATGCAGAGATGTTCTCGGGAAGCAGCTCGTCAGCCAGGGGCCTCATTTCCCAGCCTCCCTGGAAGCAAGTTGAAGATAAGTGACCAAGTTCTTCTTATCTTCAAGGTGAGAAGGATGCACTCTCCTTCCAGACCTGGCCAATTACAGCATCTGTCCTCTCACTTTCTGCCTCAACTGGCTGGATATAGATGCCCTGGGCCCCTCCATGATACAACTCCCATCCTTCTTTCTCCCACCATTGACTATTCCATAAACAAAAATAACTTGCTTTGCGTTGTACCATTGAGTTTTGGGAGATTCCTATTAATAAACAGCTAGTGGTATCTTGACTAATGCATGAGAGCAATAAAAATCATCAAAGCCTGCTACACGTAATTATTCATGCAGCAAATATTTATTGAGCACCCACTATATACCAGATCCTGTACTAAATTTAGGGGTGCTAAGATAAAGAAAATAGATATAGTCCAACCCTCCCAGAGCTTATACAGAAAGCCCTTAATTTTAAAATCATCTCTTTTTTTTTTTTTGGTCACACCCACAGCATGTGGAAGTTGTTCCCTGGCTAGGGATCAGACCCACGCCACAGCAACAACCCCAGCTGCTGCAGTGACAGGGCCCAGATTCTTAACCACTGCACCCACAGGGGAACTCCAAACTTGTCTTCTTAATAGCGTCTATTCTGTTGAACTTCACATGAAATCTCTGAAGTAGGAAAATGATTTGTGACTTCCACACATATAACAACTACAACTCAGACCTCTCCAATACAGCATCCCACAAAGCAACTCTGTGGGGCCACCAATAAAAGTAGAACTGGCTTTTCCACAAATCCTATCACAAATTCTATTCTTAAGTAGGAATAGAACCAAACTTCCCAGCCACTAAGCACATTAGACCTCAGCTGCTCACTCAGTGATACATTGTGGGTTTGAAACAAAAGAGAATAAAAGTCAATGGATAAATATAGATAATTTTTTAAAATACAGGAATTCAGGGTTTTTCCCTTTGCCATCTCTTTGAAATAACTGAGGAAATAATTCACTTTAGGAATCACCTGGGAATTCCTATTGTGGTTCAGCAGGTTAAGAACCCAACATTGTGTCCATGAGTTCAATCCCTGGCCTTGTTCAGTGGGTTAAGAATCTGGTGTTGCTGCAAGTTGTAGTGTAGGTCGCAGATGCAGCTTGGGTCCAGTGCTGCTGTGGCATAGGCCTGCAGCTGCAGCTGCAGCTCCAATTCAACCCCTAGCCCAGGAACTTCCATATTGCTGCAGGTGCAGCCATTAAAAAAAAAAAAAAAATGGAATCGCCTGCATTTAGTCATTATTTTTGCAATTAAAAAAATAGCCTGTATTTTAAAAGGAGACATAGCTAACTCAAACAAAGGTCAACCCGGATTTGTAAAATCTGAAACAAACATTTTGGAGACTCCTTTTAAAGAAAAGAATACAAAATTCCACAAACAAATTTGGTATAGAACTCTGGCAAACAAAGGACTTAAGCTTAAGCTTCCTCAGTTTTATGGCAAATCCACATGCAAGACACGTTTTTAAAAATCAGGTGACTAATTGAAAGATTGAGAATTTCTTAAATATAGTTCCACTTTGATCCCTAGCTCAGTTAATCACAAATGGTTGTCTATATAACTAAATGGGCAATCCATCAAAACTATATTTTTGAGTGCTGTACAGCACATATTTTCTGAACCATATATCATGTAGCATACGCTTCTGTTTTGAATGTCTATTTATATCTACTTATGTAAGAGAAAACAACATGTTTTTGTTGTTGTTGTTGTTTTGTTTTGTTTTGTTTTTGTCTTTTTGCCTTTTCTAGGGCCACTTCCCGTGGCATACGGAGGTTCCCAGGCTAGGGATCTAATCAGAGCTGTAGCTGCCAGCCTACGCCAGAGCCACAGCAATGCAGGATCCAAGTCGCATCTGCAACCTACAGCACAGCTCACAGCAACATCAGATCCTTAACCCACTGAGCAAGGCCAGGGATTAAACCCGCAACCTCGTGGTTCCTAATCAGATTCATTAACCACTGAGCCACGACGGGAACTCCAACATAATTTTTTTTTTAATGTGAACACAAATATGGGTTCTGGAACATAAAATAATGATAACAGGAAGATTTTTTATAAATTTAGGAAACTTATTTTAATCCTGGTTGAAGAAAGCTGTTATTCTTCTCACTGATCCTCAGACCTACAGCAAAACCACCACCAGGCCATTGTGTATGTAAATTAGTCAAGTACGGTAGTTAGAAAATAAGTTAACTTGGTCTCTGATCTCTAACCACTTCCAATGAATAAAATTTCATTTTTAAAAAATTCCTTTTCCCATCTTCTGAGAATTGGTGACCTTATGCTTTGTTGACTTGAGCAAACTCGGTTGCCAAATGAGAATTGTCTACTGAGAACTGTGGGCTTCTAGCTCTGTAAATTGTAACCCAGGGAGCAATTAACAGGAACATGTGGCTCATCTTCGCCACCAGAGATCTTGGGAAGCCAGACCTGCAAGCCTTCACCAGCTAATTATATCACCACGAGTTAGCCTCAGAAGTGAATTCGTAACCTGGTTAGAAAGCAGACGCATTTCTACAAGTGCCAAGGTAAATGCTGTCCTGTTAAACACCTATTGGCCACAAACTTGAGTTGACATTAAAAATTTTCTTCTAAGATCCTAAAAATCAAAGGCCTACCAAAGCATTTATTTTCAATTTCAATTGAATTCAAAGTTATATGTTTTACTAAGTTACAAACTCTCAACATGACTAAAAGTTCAGAGCAATCTATTCCATATGATCAACATATAGGAAACCACTGTTAGACGACCCCACCCCCAAAACCTGGCCCACATTTTCTCTCAAAGAGTCAACACGTGGTGAACATGATTATTGATCTACAAAAGTCACTTTAAAAGACAAGCTACCTCCCTGGTCAATATACCAGAAGAGCATGTCCCAGAAATCAAATAATTTGGGCTTGGTATAAAAATAGATTTGCAGCCTTCTCAATATCTGAAGCAAGATCAGGTAAACTAAAAAGAATGGTCTTCTTTAAGCCCAGAAAATTCAAAAAGAAAGAATTCTATGAGTTAAACCATTCCTGTTCACATCATATATAAAAATTCACTTAAAATTGATCATCACCCTAAATAGATGAGGTAAAACTATAAAACTCTTTGAAGAAAACTAATGTAAATTTTCATGACCTTGGATTTGACAATGGTCTCTTAGCTATAACAGCAAAAGTACAAGGAACAAAAGAAAAACTTGATAAATTGGATATCATCAAAATTTAAAACTATTGTGCTTCAATGGATACCCCCAAAAAAGTGAAAAGATAATACAAACAAATGGAAAAAAAAATTGCAAATCATATATCTGATAAGGAACTTGAATTGAGAATGCATAAAGCACACTTACAACTCAACTTAAAAATGGATAAAAGACTGAATAAACATTCCTCCAAAGAAGATATACGGATCTCCAATAAGCACATGAAAAGATGCTCAACATCATTAGTCCTTAGGGAAGTGTAAATTAAAACAATGGGATACTACTTCACACCCAAGAGGATGGGTAAAATTAAAGAGATAGATAATAGCAAGTGTTAAGAGAGTATGAGGAGAAATTAGGAGTTCATACCTTGCTGGTGGAATTCTAGGAATTTGCAGTCATTTTGGAAAATAGTCTGGTAGTTCCTCGAAAAGTAAGACATTATTACTATATGATCCAATAATGATAAAGAGAAACGAAAATATATGTCCACAGGAAAACTCATACATACATGCTCATAGCAATGTTATTCATAACAGCTGAAAAGTGGAAACAACTCAAAGGTCCATCAACTAAAGAATGGCTATATTTATGTAATATATCCATATAATGGAATAGTATACGGCAATAAAAAAGAAGTGAAGTACTAATTCATGCTACAACATGGATGAACCTTGAACACAGGAAGCTAAGTGAAAGAAGCCAGACAAAAAGGATCACATACTATTCCATTTATATGATATGTCCAAAGGAGTCATATCCATAGAGACAGACAGTAGATTAGTAATCACAAGAAGCTGAGGGGATTGGGGAATAAGGATGGCTGCTGATGAGTATGGAATTTCTTGAGCGATGAAATGCTCTAAAATTAAATAGTAGTGATGGTTGTGCAACTTTGTGAATATACTAAAACCTTGCGCTTTAGATTTTTTTTTTTTTTTTTTTTTTTTTTGCTTTTTAGGGCGACGACTGCAGCATATGGAGGTTCCCAGGCTAGGGGTTGAACTGGAGCTACAGCTGCCAGCCTACATCACAGCCACAGCAATGCAGAATCCAAGCTGTGTCTGCAACCTACACCACAGCTCATGGCAACACCGGATCCTTAACCCACTGAGTGAGGCAAGGGATCAAACGCGCAAACTCATGGTTCCTAGTCGGATTCGTTTCCTCTGTGCCACGACAGGAACTCCCTAAAACCTTATACTTTAAAGGGGTGAATTTTATAGTATGGAAATTATGTCTCCAAGCCAGTCAGCAGACTTTTCTCTTAAACATCCTCTCACTAAAGCAGATTCTTTTTTTACAAAAATTAAGTAATTAATATTAGTTCCTTATAAATTTCAAGGTAATCATTTTCCTGGCTACAAGATATAGATAGATCAGATATATGATAGATAGATAGATATACAAATAAATAGATATGGATAGTCAATGGTAGAATGTTAAAAACATTACTATTTGGATGCTTTGGATTTTACCATGCCAACTTTCACTCGTTCATTCCCTCCAACAAATATTTATTACATGTGAAATATTTCACTCGACGCAGTGGATTCAAAAGTGAGCAAAGCCAAGCACACTCCCTGCCCTCATGAACCTCCAAAAAGGGAATGTCCTGGATATAACCAGCAGGGCTGTCATACATTTAAGCAGGTTATCTATAAGATGCATTCTTTTCTCAATGTATAAATCCTTTTGTTAGTGCAAGAAATAGCATCAAATGATAGCTGTCCTAATTTTCCAGGATATAAATCCCTCCAAGAGAAAACATCTCATATTTTGGAGATCAGGTTTTGCTGAGTGTCCTCCATCATGGCCCTGCAATGGGAAATTTACAAAACGATATTCTGGTCATAGCTTCTTGGTGTCGACAATCACCTAAGAGGTCATTGGGTTCACCCTTGCTCCTGAGTAAGGAGGGAATGCCCCCACCAAAAGGCCTGAGAAAGGGAGTTCCCGTCGTGGCGCAGTGGTTAACGAATCCGACTAGGAACCATGAGGCTCAGTGGGTTAAGAATCGAGCGTGGCCGTGACCTGTGGTGTAGGTTGCAGACGTGGCTCAGATCCCACGTTGCTGTGGCTCTGGCGTAGGCCGGCGGATGCAGCTCCGATTCCACCCCTAGCCTGGGAACCTCCATATGCCGCAGGAGCGGCCCTAGAAAAGACAAAAATAAAAATTAAAATGAAAAATGAAAAAAAGGTCTGAGAAATAGATTTACCTGTAAAAACACATTGTTTCCAGAAAGTAGCTTTTCCCTGATGGCATCATGTTAAGTACTTGGAATGACTAGCTTTTAGTGAACATATTGTAATAAAAAGATATATTCCCTCAGGCAGACATGTATCATTTCCCATATCCTGGTTGTGGACCTCACTGAATTTCCTCAGTTTACCAACAAATAAAATTAAATTCAGGACATTCGAAAATGCAGCATGAATGCCTTTGAAAAGAAAATGGGACGTTCCCCTTGCGGCTTAGTGGTTAATGAACCTGACTAGTATCCATGAGCACGCGGATTTGATCCCTGGCCTCGTTCAGTGGGTTAAGGATCCGATGTTGCGGTGATCTATGGTGTAGGTCGCAGACGCGGCTCAGATCTGGCGTGGCTGTGGCTGTGGTGTAGGCCAGCAGCTACAGCTCCAATTCGACCCCTAGCCCAGGAACCTCCATATGCCGCTGGTGCAGCCCTAAAATGATAAAAAAAAAAAAAAAGAAACGAAAAGAAAATGGGAGGAAAGATGGCTTAAGAAATAAAAAGCAACAACAAAAAAATTAAATCCAGGAGTTCCCATCATGGCACAGTGGAAACGAGTCCGACTAGGAACCATGAGGTTTCAGGTTCCATCACTGGCCTGGCTCAGTGGGTTGAGGATGCAGCGTTGCTCTGAGCTGTGGTGTCGAAGACCCGGCTCGGATCCCGCGTTGCTGTGGCTCTGGTGTAGGCTGGCGGCTACAGCTCCGATCCGACCCCTAGCCTGGGAACCTCCGTATGCCGTGGGCACGGCCCTCAAAAGACAAAAAAGACCAAAAAAAATCCATAAATCCAGTCTCAAGCCAATCCAGAAGATAATTAAAACAAACTGAAACAAAGAAAATGGCATTTAGAAAGTTTTAACCGTGATTTCATTTCAACTCAAGGGAAAGAAGAAGTCGGGGGCGGGACGGGGAATGTTCAATTAAAGCAACTGGGGGATATTGATTAGAATTAAAAAATTCTAAATAAGCACAAAGCCCTGATTGAGGGCCTAATTGTTCCTCATGGCTGCACTAGATCATCACTGAATTCTTTGTCAAAACCTCTAGGGAAAGCACTAGACTCTAAAAGAGAAAATCTAGAGGAGGGGGAAGAAATGAAGCGAACTGTTTAGTATTGAGTGATTTTACTTTAAAAGAAAACTCCACGTGGAGTTCCCTTTGGCCCAGCTGGTTAAGGATCCAATTGCCCATGTTTCCCGGGGAACTTTCACATGTCATAGACCAAAACAAACAAACAAACAAACAAACAAAAAACAAAAAAAAACCTCCACATGTACTCTTAAAAAGATAGTCTAAATCCTGTCAACACAAATGTGCATTCTACAAGCCCTTAATTTGTGCTTTTAATTTCCATCATTTTATTTAAGTTTTTCATCCATTTACCTACAATCTCAATAAGGCAGATAATTATTAGACCAAACATAAAGATAAATGTACCTTCCCAAGTACAAGAAACAATTAATTTTTTGCATATGGTGTTGGGTTTTCATTTTAACATGCAATGTAGACATTTAAACACCAGAGGACAGTGTGTGAATGAAAACAAAGTACAATTACTATTCATCTAATTCAATTCATTTACTTAGTACATCAAAGTAAAATCTTAATTTTAAGTGCTTTTCCCCCCAAAGACATTTTATGTCGTTTCATGCTTCAGAAATTAAAAGTAGAGGTTGATAGAAATGTGAATCATGCTACCATCTAATCAAGTTAATTTGAATCATAATGGAAATTAGAAAGATTAATTTCATAAGCAATCATTAATAATGGAAGCTCTCATGTACGAATAATCAAAGCTTTAAGTATTATATGGTAATTAATTCATTAGTATGAGTTGCATATTTTAAAATGGCTCAAATATCCCTTACTATTGATGTGCTTATTAACAGCAATCCGGAGGGAAGAAAAACTAAAGGTTTCTTTAGAAAAGTTTTTCATATGTGTCTTTAAATGGGTAAGAGAGAAAGTTGAACTAAATGATAAAATAAACAGGCTTGTTCATTGGTAATTTGCCTTCAACCATGGAAGAAGTCAACTGTTAGCCCATTGTGAAAGAGCGGAAAATTGTGTTCTTGATGAAATGAAGGCCCAAGGTAAAAGTTTAATTATATTATTTTATTGTCTGATATTGAAACTAATATTTTTTATTTTTTCATTTCATAAAAATATGCATTTGATCTGGGGCTTGATTTGGAAAGTGATTTGGTATAAACTAACCATTTACCATAGAATATGTTTAAAAATTAGCCAGACAGTTATATTTTTCATTTATAATGCCCTGTAATTTTTCCATAATCAAATTCATATGCAAAACACTAGCTTTTATAAGTTATCCATGTAAAAAAATCAAGGTATGAATGTACTTACATCTTACCTCTTCTTATCATTAGGAATATTTTAGTATTGCCATAAAAAATTGTTAAAACTTATGTAGCTTCTTAGGGATGATGTTATCTCTAGAAATATATCTCTATCATGTTAAAATGATATCTTATGTATAATAACTTTCTACAGATAAATAGACCTAAGCTTGTTTTCTACATTTCCATCCTCCATATTGCTGAGTTTTCTAGGTGATCTGGATTTGCCCTGACCTTGATGACAACTTGACTACAATATTTAATTTCCATAATGCAACTGTATTCATTCCTTCAGCCAATAAGTATTTATTGAGTGTCTACATGTCTACCACATCCTAGTCACCCTTTCTGGTACTGCAAATATCAAGGCAAATAAGACAAATTAGACCTGGGGAAAGGGTTCTAGGCAGAGGCTTGCAAAGTCTCTTGTGTTTTTCTTAGAGTCTAAAAGAAGGCCATATGACTGACCCACTGAAGTGAATAGAAGAGAAATTGATAAATGCTATCAGTAGGGTCTTGGCAGGTCAGATAAGGGGCCTGGAATATGTTTGTTCTAGCTGCAATGGGAAGCCGCTGGAGGGTTTTGAGCAGGGAACTGATTTGACCTGATTTATCCTTTTCAAGTATCATGCTGTCAAGCAGGCAAGTTCAGAGGCCATTACAAAGATAGGATGGTGGTTGGACTAGGATTGTAGCAGTGGGGATGGTGGGAGTCAGACAGACATAGGACATATTTGAGAGTTAAAAGTGACAGGGACTGCTGATGGACTGGCCATGGCATGTGAGGAAGAGAGCGAGGTCAAAAATGGCTTCTAGGTTTTTAGTTCAGAAATCTAGCAATGGAAAAGCCCGAGTGAGAAGCAGGTTTTCTTATGTGGAGGGGAGTTGTTTTGGTCATGATGAATTTGAGGTGATTGTTAAATGATCAATAGAAAAACTGAGTTGGTGACTCTAAATGGGTAACTGAAGCTCAAGAAGTGGTCAGGACTAGAGAGCTAGATATAGATACCCAATGAAACTTAACAACTAATGGGAAGAGAGAAATATTAAGCAAATAGGATAAAAGGTCTTCTGAAAAAGAGAGTCCAACTGAAGGAAAAACAAGGTAAATAAAAGATACAAGACAGCTTCTTTGCAAGCTAAAAGCTTTGTGCCTTCTTCAGTGGCATAATAGTAAGGGGTTTAAGATCTTCTAGTACAAACAGGACCTTTACCTATAAAGTGGTAATTACTTGGAGAAAGAGATCCATAGTTACATGTACTTTCTAATTCCTAACAGCATCAGAGATGACTTTCCTACCAATTACAAAGATCATTCTTTATAAATATTATATGGAGCTTATGCCTCCATAGTGGATTATGACTCAGAACAAAGCCCTTTTGGTCAGTTCTTTTATTTTTCTCATTTGTAGCTCTGTATAGAAGAAAGAAGAGAGAAAACAACATCTATGAAAAAGGAATGCTACATATTGACATAATCTGTGTCATATGCTCAACCACTCCCTCCTACAACTCTCAAAATTCCAAGTTTTCTTTCGTACTTTGAGTACTCATTATTATCATAAATTGAGGCCAATTGTCAAACCTCATTTCTAATTTTTCTTTCTTTCTTTCAAAGCTCTTACTACGGTGGATGTCATCTTGGTTACAAGTTAACAGGGCTCTCATGTGGCAAGAAATACAGAAGAACAACTTGTAAATCCTCATCTGCCATGTGACTCATTATCAAAATTTTTTTGCCTTTTTCCTCTGGAATAAGAAGTCGTATTTCAGGAGGAAAAAAGAACATTCCAAATAATGGTTCATTATTTCCCTTTAATCTGCAAACTTTGCAAGGCCAAAATTGCTGTTTTCAAACCAACTTATTCTACCAAAAGCTCTTCTCCGTCCAAAAATTAATGAGTGAACACATACACACCCACAAATACATAAACATATATCTGAACAGACTAAATGGTATGTATTTTTAATTTTAGTTTATGCTGTTCCTAGAGGCTGTCACAAAAGGGACTAGTTGAACAATAAAAATATTGAGCATGAAGTTAAATGTACTGAGTCGATTGAAGCAACTAGTTTGTCACCTCAGAGTCTAGCAAAGCTACTTAGGTGCTTTCTAATTGGTACTCAAATACTTTTTCTGAATCTGAATCTGTTAGTTTCTAAACTATAAAATGTGACAAGTCGTAATTTTTTTCTTTTCTGTGTCTTTGGATTATGCCTTAGCTCTGGACTAAATCCCTTCCCACTTAGCCTCTTTCTTACAACATCCTACCCTCCAGCCTCCAGCTTCTCCTGATGCAATCTTTCCTGCCCAACTCCATCAGATTACACTTCCTTGATTATAACTTGATGTCATCTCCCTGCTCAAACACGTCAGTGTGTCACCATTTCTTCATGAAGTCCAGACTTCTAAATAGGACAGCAGATGACACCTCACTTCTCTTATACACAGACCTACAGTTTGGCTAAGCTGTGCTACTTCCATTGCTGTGCCTTTTTTGAGAAGAACTTTAAGTCCACATATAGCATTTTTGGCCATGCCTGCATCATGTGGAAGTTCCTGAGTCAGGAATCGGACCTGTGCCACAGCAGCGACCCCAACCACAGTGGTGACAACACCAGATCCTTAATCTGCTGCACCAGAAAAGAACTCCCACATTTTTATAAAAGTACTAGGCTTAGTAGTTTGTATAACTTGTCAACCTCTGAACTAAAGGAGTTCAGAACAGTATATAATTGTAACAAAAATGTATAAAACCTGAATGTGTATCCAGAAAATATAAATAAAATATACAAACATATTTTTTTTTAAAAGTACTGGGCTTCCTTTAAGGTCCAACTCATACATCTTCAAATGATCTCCCTAATCACCAATTCTTGAAAAATACTTTATGTTCTCTTTAGCTATTAGACAGCCCACAAAGTGACACCTGTTAGGTGTCATGTACCCTTGCATTATAGATCCTATGTTTGCATAGTTTTTTTTTTTTCATCTTTCTTACTGAATGTAAGGTCTTGGAAGGCATCCTTTCTCTCTTTGTTCATCACTCTGTACCCAAACACACAGCAGATTCTCAGTAAGTATGTGTTAATTGGAATTATAAAGATTGTCTGAAACTTTAGTAGTAATGTTAATAATTTTATCCAAAGAATAAATGTTTTTAGATTATTCATATAGAAAGAATGATCCTATTCCCTCCCTCTACACTTCTTTTATTAATTAAAAGATTTCTTGTGATTGTGCATTTTCATATTTGCTTATTGTTTTTATACATTCCATGAGAACAGGCAGGCTGTTGGTTTTAATAAAAAACAAACCATGCTTGGGAGGTTTTTAGATAGATTCCCAGCCCTGCTCCCTGGTAAATCAATAGCTAAGCTATCAGAACATTGAGACCTGCCTTTCAGGCTGTAAGCATTCTATTTCTACCCACTGTAGGACTTAACTTGAGCCACAAGAGGAATTTACCTGTTTCCATAAGAGTCTCTAGCTAACAATGTTATCCACGATGTTTTTTCTTTAAAGCCTTAAACGTAAGAGACACAAAAAGTTCCCATTGTGGCTCAGTGGTTAATGAATCTGACTAGGAACCATGAGGTTGGGGGTTCAATCCCTGGCCTTGCTCAGTGGGTTAAGGATCCGGCGTTGCCATGAGCTATGGTGTAGGTCACAGAGGCAGCTTGGATCTGGTATTGCTGTGGTTCTGGTGTAGGCTGGTAGTTATAGCTCCTATTAGATAGACCCCTAGTCTGGGAACCTCCATATGCTGTGGGTGTAGCCCTAGAAAAAGACCAAAAAAAAAAAAAAAAACACAAATTAACCAGCATCCTGTCATTTCAGTTTTGCAGAACCAAGTAGATGGACCCATGGCAGCCAAGCGTGTAATGTTTACACCAGAGATTTCTCTCCCCTGAGCCTTTAGGCACTCCCCACAAAGACCACCAGTGCCACATTTGGCCAAAGTGAAACCACAACTTGCAATTCTTGTCCTTAAATAGTTTTTCTACCTCTATGTCTCTGTTTCTCTCACCAATGAGTACCATGCTGCCCCATGCTAGTTTCCACTATAAATTCCATCAATGCCCAGCCAGAAGTGAGGATCCAACCACTCTCCTGTATTCTTTATTTTTCTACAAAGATTGTAGGATTCATGTGGCCACTGGGCACCAATTTCACAATTGAGACTTTTGAGAACAAGAGATTAAAAAACAGTATCCACCAAAGGAAAAAATATCACAGGCTGTTTTCAGCCTCCGTGGCTGTAGGGATTGCTGGGGAGCTCAACTCATGGCAGCAAACAACATAACCTGAAGGAATGTGATAGGCTTTTAGTTAAGTGAGTACAATTTTTAGATTTTCAGATCTAAAAGTGTACCCATTAGCTTCTGAGAGATCAGCTCTTAGAGACTGAGCTGACGCTGTGGCTGTTGATACAGCTGCCAGGCTCTCCCTACAGAAGGACCAAGAGGAGGCTTCCTGCAGCTCATCCCAGGCCCCTCCACCCACACACCTTATAAAACATGCAAATGTTTCTCTGCTCAATTATACGTGCACATACCGCTGTGTAATTATCACTCTCCTAACCAGATGTTATCTTGAATAACCTCCATAGCACTATTATGATAAACTAGGAACAAGGCATGGGGTTCAGCCAAGATTGCACAAGAGAGTTTTGGCAATAGACCCTGACTTGAACCCAGGAGTGATTGTTGTTACTAATAATAGTTATCATTTAGGAAATTCCCACTAGGTGCCAATTGCTTTCTGTCTGAAACAATGATGAGAAGTAACATTTACTGAGTTGCTTATTATGTGGTGGGAACTGCTATGGATTCTTTAGGTGTGTTTGTATTTCTTTACATGTATTTACCTGTAGAGATTCTTTAAACATTGATATAATTTATGTGTATTCTTTACATAAGAAAATAGATACATAAGATTGATACAAATTTTTAACATCAGTGGATGTATACGGAAACTGAGGTTCAGACAGATTAGATAACCTGCCAAGGTCACACAAGCAGTAAGGCTTGGAGCTGGGACGTGATGTCTGGGAGTCTCCAACAACCATATCCTTAACCATTTTATTGTATCTTCCCTGTTCAGCCATTTTTAATCTTTGTAACAACTCTAGTTTTATATCCAGGTAGCAGGTGAGGAAAATGTGGTCCAGAGATGTTAATTAATACAGGTAGGAGCTGGGGTCCTCCTCAGGTCCGACAGACTCCAAGGCTTTGACTCCTGGGTGCAGAGAGAGTTCTGTTTCCCCAGAAAACTCAGTGGATGTTTGGCCTTAGAGGGTCTTGAAGTGGGTTCTGAGGTTTTTCTCAAAGAGCTGCCGCCTTCTCTCTTTCCCATTCTCTTCCCCTTTCTGTCTCTGCACTCTCAATGCAGCCCACCTTCCCCACTGCCCACCAAACCCCAAGCATCATCATAAAACTGCTCCCTCCTTTGTCTCCTTGGGGAAGGAGCTCTGTAAAGGAACAAATAATTTATTTATCCCATTCTAATTTTTCACAATCTAAGGTAGCGCTTTGGTGTCCTGAGTCTGCTGAAAATGCAAATCCCAATTTCTGATGAGGTAGAACTGGGTGTGGCCCAAGGATCCAGCTTTCTAGTGAGCAAAGACGGAAGCAGGCAGCCCAGCTTCATTCCCCCAGTCCAATATGTCACTATTTTCTGGCAACAGATTTGCATGGTGGAGAGGGATTTTCCAGTGGGAATTTCAGGTCAGGGTGGGTAAGATATTTTGAGCAGAAAGGCCTTGTTTTTTTTTTTCCTCTGCTATCATATAGGTCACTCTTGGGTATAGATTTTATTTATAGAGATTTTAAAGCAAAGCTCTTTTAAATATTCTTTTCATATTAAATATAAAGAACAGATCTTTTTTTTAAAAAGAACAAAAACAAAACCTTGGGTTTGTTATCAACTTATTAAATAACGATCTCTCTCTTTTTGATCATTAAATATATATGCATTACATACATGAAATAAACAGTATTAGAGTTCATCCTTTCTTTTAATTTGGCTTTTTTCCCCACTGCTCCAAAGGATGTATCTTCAGGAGTATTGTAGAGTTTTTAAAGACATACTTTCTTTACTAAGACCCTAAAACATATATTCTGAAATATTTGAATATTCTTCTATATATTTCCATGTAGTTTATCCCAATAATATTCAACATGAAAAAGCAGAAAACTCTAATGATAAAAAAATATATAGATAGTGGAGAAAATATAGGATTCTTTCTTTAAGATTTTTATTTTTTCTATTATAGTTGATTTACAGTGTTCTGTCAAATTCTATTACATAGCAAAGCGACATAGTCATACACATAAATATATAAATACTCTTTTTCTCACATTATCCTCCATCATGTTCTATCACAAGTGATTAAATATAGTTCCTTGTGCTATAAGCAGGATCTCATTGCTTATAAGGATTAATTCTTAATGCTAATAGAAATTTGAACATTAAGCATTCTGGACTGTTAGACATCATACAAAGGCTGAAGGGACCCACCCCAAGGAGAGTTAACAGTTGACAAGGAAAAATGTAATATCATAAATAAATTAAGCTAGAATAAATACTAATGTATGCCCTACCTCTTTTGAGTGCAGAGCTTTCTCACAAAATTCTTATTAGTAATAAATTCCCTTTGCTACCATGGTGACCTTATAATTTAAAATGCTGTTATTTTTTCAGCCAACTTTGGATGTGTTCTGAAGGTTTTATCTGAACTTTTTTTCCCAGATACTCCTCTGGTTGATATTTGCATAGTCATTTGCATAATATTATTCCTGATAAAGCCCTGTTCTCTGAAGAAGAAAATTAGCAATTATTATTTTGCCACAGAATGAATGATAGCACGGGATGTTAGCTACCAACCTCATTTAAAAACTTTTGAAACGGGGCCTAAAAATAATATGAAGACATGTACAATTAAAAAAATTACCATCCCATCACACATGGCACAGACTTCTCTTTCAGAGATTAACAGTGTCCACTGAAGGTCTGCGGGGCGGGGGGTGGGGGGTGGAGGGTGGGAGGAGTAGAGTCGTCAGCAGCTAGAAAGGCAGGGAGAGCAGGCAAATTATTCTGAGCAAACCATTTAATGAGGGCTTTGTTAGTGTGGAGGGCTGCCATCCTGTATGACAGCTGGCACTTAAGAGTCACGTTATTAAGGCAACATAATTCTGTCCATCTGCAGCTCAGCAAAAGGAACAGTAATGGCCCACAATAGCCCTGAGCAACACTTGGTTTGAATTACAATTTTCCCTTATTGAAAAACACTATATATGTATATGCTACACACTCAAATGCATGTACATGTATGTTTAGAGATGAGAAGGATTTTTGTTTTTTTTATCATCTCAACACACCCTTTCAATGATTCCCCTTCTTCTCATGGTTGTTAGGGAGGGACTCTGGCCTCGCCTGTTCCCTAAGGAAAGAAGTGCCCAGCTGTGCTTTCTCCCCCAAGTAATGGTGACAGGCATCAAGTCACATCATTAGCAGGACGGCTACAGACGATGAGGTGAGGGAGAGGGCTGCCACAAAAGCTAATTGACATTGTCTCATGCACCCCTAAATTAAACAACTTTAGCACTTTTGGAGGGGTGAAAAGCCAAGGGTCACCAACACTACTTATTTACGGGACAGAATAAGAAGACTAAAAAATAAACTTAAAATATTTTCTTTTAACTGAAGTTCTAGAACATTTAGGGAAAAATCCTATAATTTCATTGCCCAGAGATAAATAATAATAACCTTTCTTTCTTCCTTTCTTTCCCTTCCTCCCTTCCCCCTTCCTTTCTTCCCTTCCTTCCTTCCTTCTTTCAGTCTTTTAAATGGCTGCACCCAAGGAATATGGAAGTTCTTGGTCTAGGCATTGAATCCGAGCTGCTGTGACTATGCAGCTGCAGCAACACCAGATCATTTAAACCACTGTGTTAGGCCAGGGATCAAACCCAAGCCTCCACAGCAACCCAAGATGCTGTGGTCAGGTTTTTAACTCCCTGTAGCACAGTAGAAACTTCAATAATAACCTTTTAATGATATCTTTTTATTCTGTATTTTATCTATATATAATTTTTAAATGGTAATGTCATACCTTTATCTATCTATAATTTGTTAAACAGTAATATCATACCATTATATTGATTTATAACTTTCTTTTTTCCATGTAATAACATTCCGCTATCCTCTTTTCTTGTCATTCAATATTTTATTCTACAAAATGATTTATAATGGCTACCTAATATTCTAATTATAGACTATATCATCTTTTATATAACCCCTTACCCCATGTTGGACTTTTGGGTTGTTTCCATTTTTTTTCTACCTTCCTCCATTTTTTTTCTACCTTCCTCCATTTTTTTTTTTTTTTTAGGGCCACACCTGTGGCATATGGAAGTTCCCAGGTTAGGGGTCAAATTGGAGCTACAGCTGATGGCAAACGCCAAAACCACGGCAATACCAGGTCCAAGCTGTGTCTGTGAACTACACCACAGCTTACATCAACACCGGAATCTTAACCCACTAACGCCAGGGATTCAGTCCGCATCCTCATGGATTTTAGGCGGGTTCGTTACTGCTGAGCAACAATGGCAATTCCTACAAGTACTTTCTTAAACAGAAAAAGAAACGACCAGACAATAGTCATACTTCTAGTATCTCACTGACAGAAGAAATTTCTAGAAAAAAAAGGCATCTATTTTAGCAGTACTTTTTGATGAATTTGTATGTTATTAATCACGATAGTATCTACACATGTTTACCAAGCTGCCATACATGTACACAGGCTTTTAAAAAAACTATCCACAGAATTCCTGCTGTGGTTCAGTGGGTTAACGATCCAGCATGGCTACAACTCTGGCTTGGAGTTGATCCTTGGCCTGGGAACTTCCATATGCTGCAGGTGTGGCCCCAAAAGAAAACAAACCAACCAACCTATCCAATTACTGTATGCTTTGCCAATATCCTGTAAAATCATAGAGGTTTGTGGGGGGGAGGGTTTCATGCCCCACAGGTAAGAAACATTGATTATATCATCATTTGGGAAAGATGTTCCAGAAAAAGATACCTAAAGGTGGCACTAACATTTCCTCAGATTTTATTTTATTTTACTTATTATTTATTTATTTCTTTTGTCTTTTTGCCATTTCTTGGGCCGCTCCTGCAGCATATGGAGGTTCCCAGGCTAGGGGTCGAATCGGAGCTGTAGCTACCAGCCTACACCACAGCCACAGCAACTCGGGATCCGAGCCGCATCTGCAACCTACACCACAGCTCACAGCAACACCAGATCCTTAACCCACTGAGCAAGGCCAGGGATCAAACCCGCAATCTCAAACCTAGTCGGATTCGTTAACCACTGAGCCACGATGGGAACTCCTTCCTCAGATTTTAGAACCAGAATGCTATTAAGCCACCTTAAAATAAAGGGCAGGCATTAATTTGTTGTCGGTGGTCAATATTTTTTTTATGTAATATCTAAGAAAAATTCTTAAACCTCAAGGTTAGAAATCATAATTTCAAACAGTGCACGGGGAGAAGAGGGCACAAAGGAAGGAAAGGAGAGAAGCAAGTCTTAGGCCCTTGTTCTGAACCAAGGCCTCCGATTGACACTTTCACATATGTTATCACAGGGCCTTGTGTCCATGTGTGTTAAGAGCTGATATTTGAGATCAATATTCTGCACTAGAAAAAAAAAAAAAAAAAAAAAAAAAAAAAAACCTTAAAGAGTTTGCATCTATCAGGAAAATCTATATCCAGTAAGAAAAAAAAAAAAATTAAACTAGCCTCCTAGCAGGAGTCTTAACTCTTACAGCCAAAAGTTAAAGTAGAAGTAGGAGGAAAATAGATTTTGAAGAAGAAACAACCACAAGTCTGTCTTAATTGTTCATACCAATTAAATTCAGTTCAATATTATTTTAACTATTAAAAAAACATCTGGAGTTCCCGTCGTGGCGCAGTGGTTAACGAATCCGACTAAGAACCATGAGGTTGCGGGTTCGGTCCCTGCCCTTGCTCAGAGGGTTAACGATCCGGCGTTGCCGTGAGCTGTGGTGTAGGTTGCAGACGCGGCTCGGATCCCGCGTTGCTGTGGCTCTGGCGTAGGCCGGTGGCTACAGCTCCGATTCAGCCCCTAGCCTGGGAACCTCCATATGCCGCGGGAGCGGCCCAAGAAATAGCAACAACAACAACAACAAAAGACAAAAAGACCAAAAAAAAAAAAAAAAAATCTATTTTGAGGTTTTAGCATGTTTTATGCAATTTTCCTTTTTAAAATTTAAGGGGCAAGTCATTGGCTATTTCAGCATTTAGTTATATGTAGGTTCACAATAAAAATTAAATACTTGTCCAGAGCTACAAAAATGAATTTATAAGGATTGTACAAATATCTTCCACTATCATCTGAAATAGTGGGCCTATAAAAGTTTATGCATTTTTGAATTGGAATAGGACATAGCTCATAATAAAATTTTTAAGAATTCAGGTTTAGATAGAATATATTTTCAAAAGCATGGAAATGTTTATGAAACATCAGTCATAGGAGGACATAAAACTATGCCCAGCATCATTGCAAACACTTTTCATTATAGCTTCATTATGTGGATACAACCCAAGTGTCAGCTGACATCATCCTGCCTTTAAGATTTTTTTTTTTTTCTTTTTAGGGCCACACCTGCAGCATATGAAAGTTCCCAAGCTAAGGGTTGAATCAGAGCTACAGCTGCCAGCCTACACCACAGCCACAGCAATGCGGGACCCAAGCCACATCTTCGGCTTATGCCACAGCTCAAGGCAGCCAACCCACTGAGCGAGGCCAGGGATCAAACCCTCATCTACATGGATCCTAGTTGGGTTCGTTAACCACTGAGCCACAACAGGAACTCCCATTCCTTTAAGATTTAAACAAAATATTTTTGCCTACTTTCTAAATCCCACTTGGAGTTTGTAGCCATCTCCAAACCTCTGTGCATCCTAGGGGTTACTTTCTGAGTCACTTGTGGTGCCAGGCTTTTTCTACTAAACTCTGATCTCATGCAAAAGTCGTTGCCATGGCATTTCTCTACTGCTTCCTCCACACTGATCCAGATGTGGGGGTGCAGCCATTTTGATTCCCCCCAAACACCCACACAGGCATGAGAATGTGAAACAAGGCAATGAAAATTTGAGGGAGCAAAAGGGATCATCTATCAATCAAGTTCAAATGAAGTCTTAGACATCCTTGTTCATAAAAGTCTTTGATGCCCCCGCCATAGGAATTTCTCAATTTTAACTCAGCCTGTAGCTTCCTGCTTTGCTATCCTGCTCACTTCTCATTTCATCTCTTTTCCTTTCCCATAACTACACTTTTGTTCATTTCACATGCAAGGCAATTTCACTGTGACTTTGCTGTTTCCTTCTGAACATACCCTGGAGCCTCATTTTCTGTATACAAGAAACTTATTAAGCACCTTTCCTAAACAATTATAACTACAATTTCATTCTACCTCTCTCTTTTTCCCTCCTCTTCTCTCCCTCTCTCTCATACACACACATACACACACTCGTAGTGTGGTAAATATTAAAAGTGTTTATTATATAAAATTACTTTTATAGTTAGAAAACTATACATGAAGAAATAATGAAGAAATAATGACTTCTTAGGCTTTCTTCTCTGTGTTGGTCTGAAAACTGCTGGCAAAGTTGCTTGGGGAATGCCCATTGTCAGACTGAAATATAAAGTGACAGTACTAAACACTGCTTATTCTTTATAATCTCCTAATGTCAAGAGAATTGAGCTCAGAAGGTTTCTTTCTTTTCTTTCTCTCCTCTCTTTATTCCTTTCTCCCTTTCTCTCTCCCTCCTTCCCTCCCTCCCTCCCTTCTTTTTTCTTTCTTCCTCCCTTTCTTTCTTTCTTTCTTTCTTTCTTTCTTTCTTTCTTTCTTTCTTTCTTTCTCTCATTTCTAACTAAGAAGTGTTTTCACTCAAAGTTCTTATAGGTGTTGGGTGTTGTTACTTCTGCCGAGTTATATTGGAAATGGTTGAGATGGAGTCTGGGCTAAAAATAGGATCTGTAAATGGTGTTCAAAAAAGAAAACATATGCGTGTGTACTCACATATTCTAAACCACAGGTAGCCAACCTTAGTTGTTAACAAAATAGCCCGTTCTCTTTCCTTTCCTTTATAATGGCAGAGTCCCTCTATCATTCCAGAGGTGATTCCTCCCCCAGGTGATTCAAGGATAAATCTTCCCTTTTTTTAGCTTCACTCAGGCATGCAGAAGTTCCTGGGCCAGGGATCTAACTTGAGCTACACACGGCAGTGACAATGCCAAATCCTTAACCCCTAGGCCACCAGGGAACTCTCTAAATTGTTGGTTTTTTCTTTGGTTAGTTTATTTTTTGTTTTTTGTTTTGGCTGAGACATGCAGAGGCTTGATGCGGGATCTTAGTTCCTAGACCAGGGACTGAACCTGGGACACAGTGGTGAAAGTGCTGAGCCCTAACCACTAGACCACTAGGGAACTCTCAGGGATAAATCTTGACTGATCTAAGCCAATCATGGTGGTACAGTTTTTCTTGTTAGTGATTATTTTAAACATGGACATGTGATCAAGTCCTGGACAATATATAATAATGAGCAAATATCTACTGTTAGATATTGGGAAGTGTTCCCTTCACTCTTAAAACAAACAAACAAACAAACAAACAAAACCCAAGGAGGAAATAATCTCTTCTTCTACTGGATATTTTCTTGTCTGCATATAATAACTGGAGCTATAGTAGGCATCTTGTGACTATGAGTGGAGTAAGCTAGAGGATGAGCCTGATAGGATGAGATGGCAGAGTGAAAACACAGGAAAAAACCTGAATCCTTGGTGGTATCATTTTGCCTTTGAATTAACCCACCTGGGAGCTGCCTCAGCATTTATTTTTTTCTAAAAGAAAATAAATTGCCCCCTTATTTAGTCAGTTGAGTGAGTTTTCCGGTTTCTAGTGCAGAAAACATCCTGGCACGCTGTGTTCTAGCCCACTGACTAAAGCTGAACATCTTTGAGCACAATATTTACACCACGTCAATGGGAGCTGCTATCTCAAGGGCTGCCATTTTTATCTTCATGTTTAAAGATGCCTGATCTCATTCACCAGCCACAAGAATTACTCTGTGTTTATCTTGGCAATTAATACCAGCTATTTCTGCTCAGAAACATGACTACTGAACTCTGGGGTATTTTCCTTTATACTGTATGGTCTCAGGAAGAAGAAGGGTGCTGTTGAGGTGATAGGTTAGTCAGATCCCCGGAAAGGCTCCTCTTGACTCACAGCCAAATTGTGAGAAAAGGAATCACCAAGGCAATCGAGGTTCCATAATTTGATGGAGGCCACTAACAGCATCTATTTATTCTGTCTCTTATATGTGGACCTAAATTCAGTTCAAAGCTGGTAGAATGACATTTCACAGAAATTGATAATAGTGAATATTTAAAAGACTGTCTTGTTTCAGAAGAACCTCTGTTACCCTACCCTTTCTTGCTGTCTGGCCCCAGGGGTTTCCGGATCAGCAATGCAGCCTTGTCAGGTCCTGTTCTGGCTGGTTTGTAATCACCCTCTCACACAATCAATGGGGTGGGTGTGCCTGGAAACGTTAATGGAGCAATACTGACAGGAGGCAGCCTTCTCCACCTCCTAGCATCTGCCTCTCAACTCCCCCTCTGTGGCATGAGAGATGTCTCTCTGTTATTTATCATAAGTAGTCCATGTTTCAAAGTTGAGTTTAACCTTGCAAATAATTATAAAATGTGGTCAACCTACATTATTTATAAGCCCATTATCCTTCAAAATATATTAGAGAAAAAAAAACCCTATGGATTATTCACATAATTTTTAGCTTACCTCCTAATGTCCAAACTTTGGGAGATGATTTAATGTGTGCTTCTGTTATTCTTTATTCCTCTGTCTCCATTTAGGATTATTGATATTAACCCAATTTAAACTTCAGCAGCTGGCTGTGGTCTTAAGCAACTATTTATCCTCTTTAAGCCTCAGTTTCCTAAAAAAATTAGACTAATAATTTCATTGCCAAGAATAAGTGACATAATTTAGGTGAAATGCTTGACAAGAAGCAAATGATCAATAAATAAAATAACGAGTATTTGCTAACAATTCTGCAAAGTACTTTAGAGTTTGGCCTAGGAGGCATAAATTAATTTTATCATGATCCTTCTTTTCCTTCTTTAACCATAAAATGGAGAATAAATTCAGCCTAATATTGAAAAATTAAGTACTTTTAAACTAATGTTAAATCTTCAAGCATTAGGTTTTACAGGCAGAATTTTGGCATTATAACGTGTTAAATTATAAGTTTAATTCAAAGTGGCTATTATATTCAAGAAAATAAAGCCTTTTCTTTAATAGTCACAATAATGCTTCTTTTTCTTTTGCAAAGAAAGCCAAGGCAACAGAAGTTCCCAATAAATTTCACTCTGATTTTATGACATACAGCATAACCAAGAGATAAGATTAAATCCACAAGAGGGAGACAGGTTCATGCTATATTTCCTCAGGGAAAACAAGAAAAGAAAAAGAAGGGAAAAAAAAGTAAAGCTATAATTCTGTTCAAGGACTTCTTGACATTTCCAGAGATATTTTAGGTTTAGTCATTTTCTTAAGGGTTTTCTATTCTGTGAAGTAAAATAATATCTTTTAAAAGTTGGCAAACCTTTGAATGTGTGTAGATGCCTACACACTCAGATGTCTGTTGGGTGGTTCAACTTACAAAAAAAAAAAAAAAAAAAAAGAAAAGAGGGTGAAAAGAAAGGAAAAAAGAAGAAAGAGGAGGGAGGGAGCGTTAAGAAGAAGGTCAAAGTCCTTTGACAAAGCCAGTCTACGGGGTTGATGAGCTACAGTCTCAGGGTGAGTGCTGCCTCTACTCTCTGCCCCCTGTAGACCCTGCATCCTGGCCCCATCTGGCAGAGAGCTTTGTAAGTGCTTCCATTTAAGTGGCTTAACCCTCAGGAAATGCTAGACCTCATGTACCTTCCCTTCCTCTGCCCCATTTCCCTGAGCTGCTCTGTAGGGTCCGTCCCTGACTCCGGAACACAAGTCTCTTCTGCTGGTGTAGGTCACAGACCCGGCTCAGATCTGGCATTGCTGTGGCTGTGGCGTAGGCCAGCAGCTGCAGCTCTGATCCGACCCCTAGCCTGGGAACTTCCACATGCCGCACCTGGGGCCCTCAAATAAATAAATAAATTAATTAATTAATGCTTTGCTGAAACCTTTCAGGGAGTTCAAGGATTCTGGGGCATGAGCCACTCATTCTCCTTGTTCAGCCCTGCAATAAACCTTCTGTGGTCCAAACTCCAGCGTTTTGGTTGGTTTGGCTTCACTGCATCAGGCACAACAGAGAGACTTAAATTGAAACCTGGTTCCCAAACAGACCTTTTAACAAAGGCCCAATTATCTCCCAACATGGCCTTTGCTCTTCCAACTCGGCAGAGGGAACCCCCTCTTACCCACCCCCTTTGTCCTGCTGGCAGGCAACTCCCACATCTCTCTCCCCAGTCCCCACACAGCCCCTCCCCATCCCCCCGGGGCAGGAGCTAAGCCTGGCACTTGGAGGGCTGGGCAGCCAGGGAGGAAGTGAGGCTACTGTTGCTCTGCCTTGTGTCACATGTTTTCCACCAGATGCCTGGCAGCCTGGGCCCAGAAGATCAGGAACCAGAGGGAGAGAGACCTGAATTCAGCAGGATTCCCCAGAAGATGAGCAGTAATCCCAGTTCTGGCTCTGGCTCAATGAGCTTGGCTTGCTTCCGCAGCAGCTAGAATTTGCTGTCTTTGCATGCCTGAGTGGGCTTCCCCAACATGTGGGATGATTCATTTGGGGATAGTCCCCATGGTTCCCAGAAACCTCCACCTTTTAAGCAGTTGCAATGCATGTGTCTCTGTGGCAAGACAGTCAGTTCAGGTCTTGGGAAGGGCCTTCCTAGCTCCATCACTTCCAAGCTGTGGCGCTTTGGCCTCTTTTTACCATGTGAAATGATGACAGTCTGCAGAGTATCACAAGGGTTAAGTGAGGTCAGACAGGTCAGGGATTTTCAAATCACTCCCCTGGGGAACCCTAAGTGTCTGGAGGATATCTGAGACCACTTTGGCAATGTGGAGGGGGCTCTGGCTATCAGATCTCACCCTCTTATGCACACACACACGTTTCAACCAGCATATTGGGTTGGCCTTACATACAAGAGTTTGGCCCTCTCTGGGTTAGAATCCTCTTCCTTCCTGTGTCCCCAAGCCAACAGGCTTTCATACTGGAGCTTCTAATCACTGGTCTTGTGCAGGGCTTCCCAGAAGCTGCACTGGGGTTTGGATTCCCCCAGGTTCACACCCACCCCACCCCTACCCCCCTCAGCCAGAGCAGCTCCATTTTCATCTGTCCTATGTAATTTAGAGCGATTCTAAGTAACACTGGTGGGATAACAGTTGAATGCTTTTGGTCTGAGAACCTGCTGGCAGAGGACATCTGAAACCACTCAGAGGAGCAGGAGTAATGGGGTGTGATGCCCAAAAGGTATGGGGCTGTGAGCAAGAATTGGGTGGGTCCAAGGTGGCCTCAACTGCCATCGTCTGGCTGGCCCAGGGGGCTCAGAATACTTCTCAGTGAGGATGCTTACCACTTGCCTGGGACTGTTTTCTTTCTTGGCTTGTGCCAGCTTTATAGAGAAGAAAGCTGTTTGGCTTGAGCCAGAATGTGATTTGTGGTGGGAGAAGCTGCTTTGGGAGGGGCAGAGGCAGAAGCCAGGGTTGCAGAGCGCAGCTGACGCCCACAGCCAGCCCTGCCTCTGATGGCGGGGGGGGTGGGGGGGCAGTCAGCTGGTGTGGATTGTCTTGGCGAGTGACAGAAGCTCCTCCTTAACTTGAAACACTTGACTCACGAACACACACAATGTTCACATTGTGCCACAGGCTCCCGTGAGCGTATCCAGGGTAGACTTAGTGTGGTAGAAGCTTGTCTCCAGGTACAAATTTATTTCATTTTTGCCTTCTCTATCTACAATTTCCCTGCTATTTATTTACATGGACCCACCCAATTCTTGCTCATAGCCCCATGCCTTTTGGGCATTTATTTATTTATTTCATTTTGATTTAAACTGGTTAATTATGTCACAATAGTCAAATGGTGAAAACAATCCAAGTGTCTATAGAGGGATGAATGGGAAAATAAAATGTGGTATATATCAAAATGGAATAGTATTCAGCCATAAAAAGGAAGGACATTGTGACACATGCTACAATGTGGATGAAATTTGAGGACATTATTTTAAGCCAGTCACAGAAGGACAAATACAGTATGATTCCACTTAACCAAGTTACCTTGAGTAGTCAAATTCATAAAGACAGAAAGTGGAATGGTGGTTGCCAGGAGCTGAAGAAAGGGGGGATTAGAGAGTTAGGGTTTAATGGCTACTGAGTGTCAGCTTAGGAAGATGAAAAAAGTCCTGGATATGGATGGTGGTGTGGCTTTGCAACAATGTACTTGTTAAAACTGGGTTGTGTATTCAAAAACAGTTAAAATTTTAGCTTTTATGTTATATATATTTTAACACAATAACATTTTTTTAAAACATTTAACTATGAAATATTTCAAACATTCTGTAAAGGACATACAATAACAGCCAATTGTGTAGGCTCCTGGATTTAATAATTTTGCCCCATTTGCTTCTATTTTATTGCTAAAAAAAAAAAAACGAATTCTCACAGAGGCAGCTACATCTCCCCCCTCCATTCCTCTTTCATTCCTATTTCTCCTCCACAGAGGTAAACACCCCCTGCACGTATCCTTCCATTTATACTTTAACACTTTACTACACAAAAATATATAATATTGTTTTGTGTGGTATTTAAATTAGACAAAGGCTAATGTCTTTTTGCAACTTGCTTTTTCACTCATCTTTTTTGGGAAACTGATGCACATTGACCTATGGAGTCCATTCATTTTTAAATCCTGTATGTTATTCCATTGTTTGAATACCCCACTGATGGACATATAGCTTGCTTCCACATTTTTGCTGTTATGATAAGTGCTGCAGTTAATATCCTGAGTATGTTGCCCTAAGCGCATGCGTAAGAGTTTCTCTGGTGCGCATTCCCAGCAGGGGAAGTTTGGGTTTGTAGGGGATGTGCATTTTCTACTTTATTGGATATTGTCAAGTTGATCTCCAAGGTGATTGTACAACTGAATTCACATCTTCATTGAAAAAAGACTTTTGGGGAGTTTCCATCATGGCTCAGCAGAAATGGAATTTGACTAGCATCCATGAGGACACAAGTTCAGTCCCTGGCCTTGCTGAGTGGGTTAAGGATCTGGCATTGCCATGAGCTGTGGTGTAGGTCACAGATGTGGATTGGATCCCGTGTTGCTGTGGCTGTGGTATAGTTCAGCAGCTACAGCTCTGATTCAACCCCTAGCCTGGAAACCTCCATATGCCTCAGGTTCTGCCCTAAAAAGACCAAAAAAATAAATAAATAAAAGGCTTTTTGTTTCTCCCATTGCCCTCACCGAACTTGGGTATTATCACTTTTTTTCCCCCCTCATAATATACTGGGTGTGAAGTGATATCTCATTATGAGTTTAATTTGTATTTCCCTCCATCAGTGCGATTGAGCAGGTTTTCACAAGTGTCTGGACATTGTAGCTGCTACTTTTATAAACTACTTGTTTCCTATACTGAAAATTCCATGAGGGCCAAGACAGTCTGTATTTTTCATAGTTGAATACTCATCACCTAACAAATAATAGGTAGTCATTATCACTTGCTTAATGAATGAATTACTAAGCACTCTGATAGATGCTAATAAAAGTTTTTTTTTTATTTTAATGATACTTAATGCTATAACTACTCCTGACCTTGAGGCTCATGGAGGTTAAATAATTTGCCAACTACACAGCTAATAAATGGTGGAACTAGACGCAAACCTTGGTCCCCGGTCAGAGCTCACACCCTTAATATTTCAAAGTCCTGCCTCCCTTCAAAACTCAGCTGGGAATACAAAAGAAAAATGAACAAGTATATTAGGATCCTTAATTCTGTTAACAATTCTTTGTCTTAACTAAGCTACTTTATCATGATTAAATCTCTCAAGAAAAAAAAGTGTGAAAATACATTTGCTTTGGAAAACATCAAAGGATTTTTATTAATTTGGAGGCCTTGTACCAGGAGGGGAGATAAAATCCCCAAATTCCTATTTAAATGCAAAAGCTATTGCCAGCTATTCTAGACACTGCCTTATAACCCATACTTTTCCCCCTAAAGGTAGGCTTATACTCCCAACTGCCTAGGAGATCACTCCTCTCATTGTCTAAAAGACATCTCAAATGTGCTTCTCCAGAACTGAACTTCTGATCCTCACCTCTCTGTTCCCCAATGCATCCCATCTACAGCCTTCCCATCCCAGGTGATGACAGCTCCATCTTTCCAGCTACTCAGAACGAACACCTAGAAGTCATCTTTACTGTGCTCTTTGTTTCCCATTTTCCAACCCTTCTCTCATCCAATCACAGTGGCTGGGCCTTAACAATACATGCCAGGCCACACCACTGCTACCAGTGTAACACTCTGGTCCCACACCCGTGTCTCAGCGCTAGCATCCTAATAAGTACTCCTACTTCTCCTTTGCCTCCAACAGTCCATTCTCAACACAGCAGTCAGGGTGATGCTCCTGTACCTCAGATCATGTGCCTCCTCTGCTCAAAAGCCTGCAATGGCTCTCCATTCCACTTAGTCTAGAAACCAGTCCCCAAAATGACCGTGGGCCCCACACAATCCAGCTCTTCATTCCTTCCCCAAGCTCATCTCCTCCACTCCACCCTCCCTGGCCTCCCTGCTGTCCCATGCAGAAGCCAGGGGCACTCCTGTCCCAGGGCCCTGCATCCAGAGAGCTGCTCCCCCAGAGCCTCTACTCCTCCAGGTTTTTGCTGAGATCTCACCTTTGCAAGAAGTTTGTCCTAAGCCCTCTCTCCAATTCAAATGCCTATATTCCCAGTTCCCTGCTCTAATTTTTCTCTTTTCCATATAATGTATCACATTCTAACATGATGTATATTGACACCCCATATTTAATAAATAGTGCCTGTTTCCCCTCAACTAGAATGTAAACTCTTCAAGGGCAGAAATGCTTTTTGTCTTGTTCATGGAGGCATCCAAGCAGTTAGAACCGTGTCAGGCATATACAGTGGTTAGTGTGAACTATTCTAAGGAATGACGATTGTTTGCCTGCCTAACAGCCTTTCCCTCATCCCTCCCATACTAAGAAACTCTCAGTGTTGATGGAGAGAATATACCCACGCTAAAGAATGACTCGCAGCTCCTTGCCAATAACTGATTTTGAAGTATGTGGTGGCCCCAGTTTTGGAAACCCTAAAAATTACACTTCAAAGATGCTTTTGAAGTTGGAATAGAGGCACATGACCTGGGTTTGACCAAGTAGATGCAGTGGACTGTGTTAGTGAGCACCACATCTGATACTCAGGATCCAGGGGGATGAAAGCATCTGACCCTTTTCAGCTATGCTGGAGCTCTGGTATCTTAGGTGCTACAGAGCAGGTAGCCATCTCAGTCATGATCATCTATAACAGCCCTAAGGTTTGGTTGGGCATTGTCCCTAGAACATAAAATAACTGTGATTAATATTCCAAAGTATTAGTGGTAAAAGTGGACAACATGAATAAATAGATAGAATTTCAGTAGAGAGGAAAAAAATACTCAAAAGACTCAAATGGATATAGAAATGGAAAACACAGTATCAGAAATGGAGAATAAATTGAATGTGTTATCAGTAGACTCAACACAACTAAGGAAAGAATAAGGGAATTTGAAGAGAGGTTGACAGAAACTTACCCAAACTGAAACACAAAAAGACCGAAAAAACAATACCAGAACATGCAAGAGTTATAGGCCAATTTAAAGGGACATAAAAACATATCATTTAAAAATCCCAGAAGAAGAGAGTATAAATTAGGAAGAAGAAATACTTGAAGAGATTAAGGATGAGAGTGTTTTAAAATAATAAAAGACATCAACCACTGATCCAAGAGCTTAGAGAACGCCAATAAATAACAACAAAAACCTATTCAAACTGCTAAAATTCAAAAGATAAAGAGAAAATCTTAACAACAGCTATACAAGCCAGAAGAAATAAAGTGACATTCTTAATGTTCTGAAAGAAAATTGTCAACACAGAATTCTACACCCAATGAAAAATGAAGGTGAAATAAAAACTTTTCAGACAAACAAGCTTAGAGAATTCATGACTAGCAGCTCAGCCCACAAAAAAAGTTAAAAGAAAACAAAAAAGAAAATCAATGAAATAAAAAGCTAGTTCTTTGAAAAGATTAACAAAGATCAAGGAAAAAAGAATAAATACAATTACTAATTTCTGGAATTAATTATGGGATCTTGCTACAGATTTTGCAGTTATTATATTATAAGGATAACTAGGAAATATTACCAATAATTTTGTGCCCATAAATTTGACAGTTTAGATGATATGGACTAAAACTTTCTTCGAAATTATAGATAACCTGAATAATTCAATTATCTGTTACAGAAGTTGAATTTGCAGTTAAGCACCTTCTACCAAAGATAACTTCAGGCCCATATAGCTTTACTGTCAAGTTCTACCAAATATTTGAAGAAGAAATAATTCCATTAATTCCAAACTCTTCTAGAAAATAGAAGAGAATATCACCAAATAATTTTATGAGGGAAGTATTTCTGGATACCAAAACCAGACAAAGACATCGTGAGAAAAGGAAGGAATTTCCCACATGAACATGGAAGTAAAAATCCTCAAACAATATTAGAAAATTGAATCCAGCCATAAAAATAAAACATCATACCAAATGGAGTTAATCCCAGAAATACAGTGTTGGTTCAATATTTGAAAATCAATCATATTATTCACCACATCAAAAGACTAAAGGAAAAAAAACTATGTGATCATTTCAACAGATTCAGAAAAAGCATTTGACAATTATTACTATTCACATTAAAACTCTCAGCAAGCTAGAAATAGAGGGGGATAATCTGCTGAAGGACATCATTTAAAAACCTACAGCTGGGAGTTCCCGTCGTGGCGCGGTGGTTAACGAATCCGACTAGGAACCATGAGGTTGCGGGTTCGGTCCCTGCCCTTGCTCAGAGGGTTAACGATCCGGCGTTGCCGTGAGCTGTGGTGTAGGTTGCAGACGCGGCTCGGATCCCGCGTTGCTGTGGCTCTGGCATGGGCCGGTGGCTACAGCTCCGATTCGACCTCTAGCCTGGGAACCTCCATATGCCGCGGGAGCAGCCCAAGAAATAGCAACAACAACAACAAAAAAAGACAAAAAGACAAAAAAATAAAAATAAAAAATAAAAATAAAATAAAAACCTACAGCCAACATCATACTTAATGGTGAAAGATTGATTGCTAAGATGAGAAATAAGGTAAGGATATTTGCTCTCACCACTTCTACCAATATCCTTCCAGAGAGTCCAACCACTGTAATAGGGCAAGGGGGAAAGTGGCATACAGATTGGAAAGGGAGAAACAGAGCTATCTCTATTCGCAAGAAGTCTCCAAATATATACCAGAAGTAATGAATGAGTTTAGCAAAGTCACATTTTATATAAGGTCCATATAAAAAACAAAACAGTATGGGTTTCCTGGTGGCCTGGTGGGTTAAGGATCTGGTATTGTCACTGCTGTGGCTTGGGTCACTGAAGTGGCACAGGTTCAGTTTTCGACTTGGAAACTTCCACACGCCGTGGGTGTGGTCAAAAAGAATCAATGTATTTGTATATACTAGCAACGAACAATAGGAAACTGAGTTTTTTAAATGTACGACTTAGGAGTTCCCATCCATGGCTCAGTGGTTAACGAATCCAACTAGGAACCACGAGGTTGTGAGTTCAATCCCTGGCTTTGCTCAGTGGATTAAGGCTCCGGCATTGCTGTGAGCTGTGGTGTAGGTTTCAGACGAGGCTCAGATCCTGCATTGCTGTGGCTGTGGTGTAGGCCAGTGGCTGCAGCTCCGATTGGACTCCTAGCCTGGGAACATCCATATGCCACAGGAGCAGCCCTAGAAAAGGCAAAAAGACCAAAAAAAAAAAAAAAAAAAAAAAAAGTACGACTTATAATAGCATTGAAAAAACAAAAATACCTAAGTATAAATCTAACAAAATATGTGGAATATTTGTTTGTATAGTGAAATACAAAACATTGATGAAAGGAATCAAAGAAGACCTTAAAAAATGGAGAGATTATTGCACCCACAGATTCCAAGATTCAATACTGTTTAGCTATTAATTCTCCCCAAATTTATCTAAAGATTTAAACTAAACCAAAATCATAGCAGGACATTTTATAGACAAGCTGATTCTAAAATTTATATGGAAAAGCCGTGAAACTAGAAAAGTCAAAACAATTTTGAAAAAGAACAATGAGGTCGTGAAACCTTATACTATCTGATTTTAAGAATGAGTATAAAGCAATAGTAACCAACTGCATGGTATTAGTGAAAGGAGAGATCAATGGAACAGAATTGAGTCCAGAAATGGAGCCACGCATATATAGTCAATAGATTACTAGCAAAGATTCCAAGGTAATTGAGGTGGTTAATTTTTTTTTTGTTAACTTGACTAGGCCACAGAATGTCCAGAAATCAGGTTACAAATCATATCTAGGAGTTTCCTGGTGGCCCAGGGAATTAAGGGTCCAGCATTGTCACTACTGTGGTTTGGGTCACTACTGTGGCACAGGTTTGATCCCTGGCCCAGAAAATCCACATGCTATGGGCACAGCTTGCCCCAAAACCATTAGCCAATTCCTCATAATAAACATAAATATAAATATATTCCATATATTTATATATATTAAGATATATATATATGTGTCTGTGCATGTGTGTGTGTGTGTGTGTGTATATATATATATAGATATATATATATATACATATATCTCCTACTGGTTTTGTGTCTCTAGAGAACCCTAATGAGAAATTAATTGAGAAAGGATGGTATTTTCAATAAATTGTGGTGAATAATTGGACATTTATATGGGAAAAAAATGAACTTTGATCCATATCTTATACTATATACATAAATGGATCTAAACCGAAATGTTAAATTGAAAACCACATTTCTTAGAAGAAAACATAATAGAAAATCTTTGTGGATTTCCCGTCGTGGCTCAGTGGTTAACGAATCCGACTAGGAACAATGAGGTTGCGGGTTCTGTCCCTGCCCTTGCTCAGTGGGTTAACGATCCAATGTTGACTTGAGCTGTGGTGTAGGTTGCAGACACGGCTCGGGTCCCAAGTTGCTGTGGCTCTGGCATAGGCTGGCGGCTACAGCTCCGATTTGACCCCTAGCCTGGGAACCTCCATATGCCGTGGGAGCAGCCCAAGAAATAGCAAAAAAGACAAAAAAAAAGAAAATCTTTGTGACCTTAGTTAGGCAAAACATCTTTATATGCCACACTAAAAGCATGATCCATAAAAGGAAAAATGTATAAATTGGTATTAATCAAAATTTAGGACTTCTGCTCTTTGAGAGATACAATTAAGGAAGTTAACAGACACGAATCACTGACTGGAAGAAATATTTGCAAAACATGTCTGATGAAGCACTTCTATCCAAATTTTATAAAGAACCTTAAAATGCAATGTTAAAAAAAACAAACTACCCAATTTTTAAAAGTGGACAGAAGACTTGACACTCCACCAAAAAAGATATGTGGGTGGCACACAAGGACATGAAAAATATGCAACATTATCAGTCACTAAGGAAATTAAAACTGCAATGAGATAGCACTCTATTTCTATTAGAATTGCTTAAAGAAAACAATACCAAGTGCTGATGAAGATGTAGATCAACTGGAAATGTATGCCTTGCTGGTGGGAATGCAATATGATATACAACCTCTTTTGAAAACTGTTTTTCAGTTTCTTATAAAGTTAAGTATATGCTTACCCACATGATTCAATAATCTCATTCCTAGGTATTTATCCAGGAGGAATGAAGACATATTCACATAAAAAGCTGTAAGTATACGTTTAGAGTGTGTTATTAATAAATACCAAAAATAGGAGTCCCTGTTGTGGCTCAGGGGAAATGAATCTGACTAGCATCCATGAGGACGCAGATTTGGTCCCTGTTGTTGCTTAGAGGGTTAAGGATCCAGCATTGCCGTGAGCTAAGGTATAGGTTGCTGATGTGGCTCAGATCTCACATTGCTGTAGCTGTGGCGTGGGTCAGGGGCTACAGCTCTAATTCAACTCCTAGACTGGGAACCTCCATATGCCATGGGTTCGGATCTAAAAAGATGAATAAAATAAAATAAAATAAAATAAAATAAAATAAAATAAAATAAAATAAAATAAAAACCAAAAAATAGGAAACAGCTCAAATGTCCTTCAACTGACAAACTGCTTTTTTAAAAAAAATGTACATCCATACAATGGAATACTACTCAGCAGAATGAATGAACACACCAATGATTCATGGAAAAAAATGTGAATACATCTGAAGTGTGTTATGCTAAGTACATAAAACTATATATTATGTGATTCCTTTTTTTTAATGACATTCTCAAAAAAGCAAAGATATAGACAGAACATAGATTGGAGGTGGCCGAGGGCCAGAGGTAAGTTGAGGGGTCCCTAGAAAGGAGCATGAAAGGAGTGGTGAAAATTGTCTGTATCTTGAATATGGTGGTGGTCATACAACTGTAGCATTTGTCAAAAGTCATAAAACTGCTATACATTAAACAGGGTATATCTTCTATATTATATAAACTAGATAGATATAAATTATACCTCCATATACTCAACTTTTAAAAGAACTAGAGAGAGAGAGGGAAAGAGTAAAGAAGATAGAGGTCTTCAGGGCTTTGAGGAGGTGAAATGGTAAGGAATTTTAAGAGAGGTAGCTAAATTTCATTTCCATCCTCAGCTGCTTTTACTTAAAAAAAAAAAAAAAAACAAGAAGATGAAGAAGGAGTTCCTGTCCTGGCGCAGTGGTTAATGAATCCCTGGCCTTGCTCAGTGGGTTAAGGATCTGGCGTTGCTGTGAGCTGTGGTGTAGGTTGCAGACGCGGCTCAGATCCTACGTTGCTGTGGCTCTGGTGTAGACCGGTGGCTACAGCTCCAATTAGACCCCTAGCCTGGGAACCTCCATATGCTGCGGGAGCGGCCCTAGAAAAGGCAAAAAGCCCAAAAAACAAAAACCAAAAAACAAAAACAAAAAAAAAAAGAAAAGAAAAGTCTTGGAGTTCCTGGGTAGCATAGCAGGTTAAGGATCTGGAGTTGGCGCTGCTGTGATTAAGGTTCAGTCTCTGGTTCAAGAACTTCCACATGCTGCAGGTGTGGCCAAAAAGATTAGAAAAAGAAAGAAAGCAAATCTTTTACCACCAACAGCATAGTGGGGAGTTTAGGAGGATGTAGGCAAATGTGCCTGCAGCACCACTCAACTGAGGTCAGCAGCATGTGTCATAGCAGGAAGATATCAAGGTGCTGGGGGGACAACAGATCCATGAGGACCAGGATTCTGGTGGATGGAGGTCCAAGTAGGAGCTACGGCCAGGGCGTAGCAGAGAGGTGGGCTGGTTTGGACTGACCCTGGAGCAGAAATGAGACATGCTCCCCCTTTCTCCAAAGGAACCGGAGAAGAGAAATCCTTGAATGGACACAGGCAGACACATGGATTATAATTCAAAAAACCATGCAGATCCCCAATTTTTTTTCTACTCTATATTACCAAGTTGTATTGGATTAATCTTTTACAACAGAAGTACAAACAGAGCCCTAAGTTAAGAATTTGCTTGTCATTTCTCTGCCTTGTGAATTGTCACACTATAGTAGATACATTAAACATTCATCCCACTTAAAGCTATAAAAACATCAAAACCCATCTTTGCATTGCTAACAAATACGATGCCAATGCTCTTAATTTGTTTTATGAAAAAGGAAGAGTATTTTTTCATTTTACTTTTTTTGTGATGTAAGTTTCAACTTAGACACGAGTTCAGTGTTGCTCTTGAGAAATATGCTTTCTTACAAATTAGTTAGGCTTAGGATTTTATTCATTTTAGGCCAGCAAGTCTCCTAAGGAAAACTAGTTCTGCTTTGAAAGTTTTAAAAGAGAGAGGAAGAGGAAGAAGTGTGGTCGGATCCGTTGGGAAAATGTGGCACAGCATTTCCTCTTCGTATTCATGGTACGCATTGGTCTAATAGAGGCTCTGAAGAATCTTCCAGAAAGCAAGCTTGTTTAACTCTACTGGACAAAGGATATTTTGCTCAGTGTCAGCACAGTTCCTGAGACAAAGAGATACATTCTTTCTCTCTCTCTCTCTTTTTTTTTTCTTTTTGCCTTTTTTAGGGCCACACCTGCAGCATATGGAAGTTCCCAGGCTAGGGGTTGAATCAGAGCTTCAGCTGCCAGGCTATGCCACAGCCACAGCAACACCAGATCCGAGCCCTGTCTGTGACCTACACCACAGCTCATGGCAACGCTGGATCCTTAAGCCAGTGAGTAAGGCCCAGGGATAGCACCGAGTCTTCCTGGATGCTAGTTGAGTTCGTTACCCCTGAGCCATGAGAGGAACTCCCAGTCTTGCTCTCTCTCTTTTTTTAATGAAGCCAGCATTTCCCACAGAAATTCTTTTCTCTACAACATCTGTTTAACAACCTGCAAATCAGTATTTTTAGAAACTGCTGAGTTAGCTAATGTAAAAAAAAAAAAAATCAATGCACAAATATAAAAGGAAAATTTGCCTTGACCAGTAAAGGAGAAAAGAGGGAAATTTTTACTAAAAAGCTCATCAGATGTAGCCATGTTCTTCCTCTGCCATTTAAAGTTTGGCTAAAATGTAGTGAGTTTAGCAGTTGTCTAATTTGGGGGCTTTTTCTCTTAGGCCTCAGAAAGTTCATTCAAATGATATTCTGATTTTTTATCACTATCGTGTCATGGTTTTAAATGAAAGAGTGAAAAAAACAATAATGTGAGAAGCTACAAATTATGTATTTTATAGAGGTTGGAAAAGTTCAGTTAATCATAGTCCTTTTAAGATTGATTTTCACAAGTTATCTGGTCCCAGAAGGGTCTGGAAATAGGAACTGTCAAAATAGATTAAGGAAGCCAGTCTTCAGCTCTGCAGATCAATTAGACAACAAGGATATCAAAAATCTTACAGTGCAGCTGGGTTTTTTGAGAGGGAGGGGAGGAATAGGAAAGGGCTGGAGGGGTTACAAAGACTTAGGAAAGGCAGCTCCTACGGCAGTCCATTGAAGACACTGTCAGGGACATTCCTTTTCCACCGGAGGAGTCTTCCAGGGAGGTGCTGATAGCATAAACTTGTCTGCACACAATAAGAGCACTTCCTGCTTCTTCCTTTGCCACCAGGGTTTTGTGGCGGATTCCCAAATGCAGGGAGAGGCAGGAGGCCCTGGATGCCCCAGGTTCATCTTTCCTGCAGCTCCAGCATGAATCACTCAGGGTTCAGTCAGAGGGATGGAGTCACTCTGTGCACCATAGGCTAAAGGACCACTTATGGGAACTGGACCTTACTCCAGGTGTGGAGCAGCTGGGCAAGTGAAGATGTGAGAGGGAGAGGTAGAGGGTAAGGAGTCACCAGTTAGTCAAACAGAGGAGCGAATTGTGATCCGGGGGCTGAAGGGGGCCTGTGAGGTGGGGCTATGGAGAGGCTTGGGGGAGTTCTGGCCTGTGCTGCTGCCTCTTCTGGGAGTGGGCTTGGGGCTGTTGGTAGCAGGGTCAGTAGTCCCAAAGCACTGGATGCAGAGCAGAGCGAGCACAGGCTTTGTGTGTCTGTCACCACATAGGACCTGGAAAAGACCCTTGGAAAGAAACAACCACTGCCTCTCTTCTGCCTTTCAAATCTCATGCGGTAGATGCAAACTACTGCATTTGGAGTGGGTAAGCAATGAGGTCCTGCTGTGTAGCACAGGGAACTATATATAACCACTTGTGATGGAACAAGATGGAGGGTAATGTGAAAAAAAGAATGTATATGTGTGTGTGTTATATATATGTGTGTGTAACTTGGTCACTTTGATGTACAGCAGAAGTTGACAGAACATTGTAAATCAACTATAACAAAAAATTCAAAAAAAAATTGCATGCTGGTTGTGCTTCTGGCCAACTCTAACCTGACTCAGTCAAGGGAGGGGATTTGGGGAACAAAGTTCCCAGCCGAGATAAATTGGCACAGCACAAACCACCACACAGAGTCTGCACATTTGGCAGGCTGAAAATATGAAATATGATGAGGCCAGCCAGCTCAGGTCAAGCTCAAGGTATTGTATCGCTCTACCAGCTACTCTGTTCATTGGACTTTGTGCTCCTGCACTTTTCCAGGATGGCACTGAAGATACCGTCTTTGCTCAATGTCACTGATTATCAGAACATTGCCAAACCTTGACAGCCATGTCCACCAAGCATCATTCACAGAAGGGTGTTCTGCTCTCTCCATTTACTGTACCGCACCGCAGCAGACAGCCCACAGAGACATCCCTGTGGCTTCCTCAGCAAAAGCCGTCTTTAGCCCAGGCAAAATTTAGTAACAAAGTAAGTTACCTGGTCTCTCTGCCTTACTTTCTACGTATATAACTTGAGAAGATGGAGGAGATGATCCCTAAGGAACTTTCTGGTCCTAATATCCTAGAATTCTGCATCTGTGGAAACTTTACCTCAGCCATTTCATTCAGAAGATGAAAATCTGCCAAAGAAAACCTCCACCTTATGGAAAAGCAAAGGCAGTAGTCATCTTTTCTCATTAGCAGCACCAGATTCCGCTACCTCAGCTGGATGCTGGTTAGTCGCCTCCAGTAATAGCCTCCATTCCCAGCTCCAGGATGCAGCCCCGGGCCCAGGCTGAAGTCTGTGGTTATGAGTCACAATCTCTGAGAGCCAGGAACTGAAAGGAGACCATGAAAGGCAATTTGCCTTCCACAACTGGTTTCCTAAGAACTGGTTTCTTCCCAAAAGAAAAAAAAATAGTATATGTGGCTTATGAAATATCATGTCGTATTTCCTCCTAAACTCCTGGCTCCAGTTATGAATTTTAATCTTGTTTTATTGTCTTTCTTTTTTTCTTTTTTCTTTTTTGCTTTTTAGGGCCGCACGCACGGCATACAGAAGTTCCCAGGCTAGAGGTCGGATCGGAGCTGTACCTGCCGGCCTACACCACAGCCACAGCAACACCGTATCTGAGCCGTGTCTGCGACCTACACCACAGCTCATGGCAACACCAGATCCTTAACCCACTGAGCAAGGCCAGGGATCGAACCCTCAACCTCATGGTTATTAGTTGGGTTTGTTAACCCCTGAGCCACGATGGGAACTCCCAAATTTTAATCTTAAATTGGGGAAAAAAATTAGATTTTGGTTTTCGGTATCCTTGTCATTTGCTGAATCCAGAGCTCCCTCATGGGACATAAGGTCACAGCAACTGCAGTGCTGAACAGAACACCATCGTTGACACAACTGGCTTCTATCTGGAAAGTCTGATGAGGCCACTTGTCCTTTTGGCATTTTCCCTTTGGTTAATTTTAGGTCATGGGTTCAAAGCAAGGCTTTGAGACAGCAGTGTACTTCTGAGGCCATCCCGCCCATCCCCCCTCCCCACAGGTATGCTCACCTGAGCTCCTTGCTGGGCTTCCACTGGGTGTCTAATAAATACTCATGGACAGTCCCCTCCCTGCTGCTACGTTAGAAGTGGGAAGAGGTGGTGTCAGCCCTACTTTTAGAGTACTGCACCCAGGACAGCCTACACTGCCTAATTTCAAAGTTTGAGAGGAAACAGGAAATGCAATTTGTGGACTATAAAAAGAGCTTTGGAGAGGATCAAAGTTTGGATAGAAATGGAAACCCAAGTGGTGTCTTCTGCAGAGCAAGCACAGTGGGCCCCAGGGAATGGCGGGGAGTGGCCGCGTGGATAGTGTTACTGCCAGAATTGGGCCAAGGGAGATAAAGGGCAAGGCTAAGGGTGGGAGTGTGATCCTGGGAATCCAAAATAAGTACATGAGAGGACAGACGCACAGAAAACAAGGGAAGAGGCCAAGGATAAGCAAGGAAGACCACAAAGAAGCAGTGCAGGATTTAAAGATCAAGCAAGATGATACGTAACTGGTGATCTTGCTCAAACCCCAAGACACACTGTTTCTTCTAAGACCTCCCATGGGAAGGGGAGAGGAGTGGGAAAGTTTTCCCAGAAGATCCATTTCCTTCCAACTTCCAAGGGAGGTGACATCTGTGCTGGCCTTAAACACTGGGTTGGAGTGAGCTAGTAATACCGCACAGATTAGGAAGCCAGATGACTGGGCTCCAGCCCAGCCCCACTGCATTCTAGTTGTGTCATCTTAGCCTTCACTGTGCCTCAGTTTCCTCATCTGTAAAGTTCATTCATTCAACAAGTCTCTGCTGAGCATTTCAGTGTTCTCCAGGCAGCATCCTGGTGAAGAAAGTAGACAGAAATCCCTGCTCCTTACAGCCTACCTCTTAGTGGATGATTATGACAAAGATGATGATGATAATAATACCCACATGGGGTTGTCATGAAGATTAAGGAATGAATACATATCAAGCATGTAAGACAGTGATAGCATATCACTGGATATCACATGGATGCTCAACCATGTTCTTCTTCTTCTTTTAATTTTCAGGTGGGCAAGAAAGGTGAGGGCATTCCAATTAGAGGTGGAAAAGGATGTGGTGAATATGGAAACAGCCAGAAATTAATTACAGCCACCTTGAGGGGTACCAGGGGGTAAAGACAAATTTGGAGAGTTGATTTAGGACCCCAGATCCTGGAGCCCTCAGCACATACATATACGCATCTTCTGAGGCAGCAGGATTCAGGATCTGGAGATTGAATCTCAGCTCAGTTACTCATTAACTTGCTTATTTTGTGACCGTGGATAAGTAACTGGAGCTCTCTGTGCTGTTTCCTCATCTTCAAAATGTAGTATGAGGTCTAGTTCACAGAGACAATGGGAGATTAAGGGAGTTAATACTTGCTAAGCTGCTAAAACCTTGTGCTCACAACCCAGGAAGCATTTAGTAAATCCAAGTTGCAATACATCATTATTATTATTTCCATCATCCTCCTCAACTCTCTAGTTTACCCATATGTGCTACAGTCATATTTTATTCTTCTTGTTCTTTGTTTTTCTTTCCTTCCATCTCCAACATAATTGCCAGGAAGCTCTGTCCTTTCCTTTTATTTGGTCTCTGGGATGCTTCTTTTTCTTCTTTTTTTTTTTTTTTTTTTTTTTCTTTTCCTAGGGCTTCTTTTCTTGTCTAGGGTCTCACTGTTTTGTTCCAAAGACAGAGCAGCGGTTTTCTAGTTGGTATCTTTTTCTGAGGCTGCCCTTTATCTCAGTCTGTTTTTCACAAACCTACCAGAATAATCTTAAAGAGCATCATCCACACATTCGTTAGTCTATATTGTCTATTGTGCATCTTAGCCTTATCCTGGCATTCAGAGTAATTTCACAAGCTCTGCCACCCCAATCCCCTCTACCAGTATTTGCTTACCCCCACCCCCAGGATGGCTATCTCAGGTGTAAGGTAGAAAAGGGCACCCTTTCCTCAAGATATTTGACTACTATCTGCAGCAAAATTGTTGCTGTTAAGCCAGGGTCTCATCAGGAAACATATGGTACATTATCAAATTGGACAATTTAAGTACAGTTAATAAAAGAACTATTTTCTTTTTTTTTTTTTTTTTTTTTGTCTTTTGTCTTTGTTGTTGTTGTTGTTGTTGTTGTATTGTTGCTATTTCTTGGGCCGCTTCCGCGGCACACGGAGGTTCCCAGGCTAGGGGTTGAATCGGAGCCGCAGCCACCAGCCTACGCCAGAGCCACAGCAACGCGGGATCCGAGCCGCGTCTGCAACCTACACCACAGCTCACGGCAACGCCGGATCTCCAACCCACTGAGCAAGGGCAGGGACCGAACCCGCAACCTCATGGTTCCTAGTCGGATTCGTCAACCACTGCGCCACGACGGGAACTCCAGAACTATTTTCTATGGGCAGGATTTAGAGAAACAAATAATGGAGAGTGTACTACCACAGGGCTTGCAATAGTCATGAGTCATTGTCATTCACTAAGCCTGGAGGTTCAAGGGCAGGGTATGGTTATGACAACCCAGAGAAAGGTAGCTGTATGGAAAGGCTGTTTGACCAGAATTGTGACCTTCAGTAGAGGGATAAGGTCAACCCGTGGTGACCTAGTAAAGAGAATCAGGGGCAAAAAACACTCCCACCTCACATTCCTTTTACCCTCTGATTTTCTCTGCATCCAACCAGAAGCCAAAGAGTAGAGCAGACCATTGAGATAGATCATACAGGTCAATTTCTTAGACACAGAACAAGGTGGAAAACTGGGAAGAGTAGACAGGAGGAGAAAATGAGAGGCACTCAGGAGGATTATAACAACAAATATAAATCTATGATGACCCTACAGTTGCACAGAAATCTGTACTGCCAAACACAGCACCCCTGACAACACACGATGACCAGAACTACCTCTACCTCCAACCCTTCTAACCAGCACCATCAAGGCCAAGGTTTGGCCCAAAGGAGACTCTGCACAAATTAGAAAAAGTTACCCCTTCCCCAGGACACTTGACTTTTATTCGATGGAAAGTTTTTGGAACATACCGAGTTTATTAGAATAAGATGTCTTACAGGCATCTGCCAGAAAGTGTTTATTACTATAAAGATACAAATCTGCAATATGAATGAAGTCTATGACTTTGGGATGGTAGCATGAGGAGCTCCAAAGACCCATTACCACAGGGACAATATTTTAAGTCTCTAGAAATTGTCACAAGGGCATACAGCAAATGAAGAAATCTTTATCAAGAAAATCTACCATAATTGTATTTCAAAATCAGAGCAGTCCTATGGCATTTGAACCATAACCCATCTTCTCCCTTTCCCTCAATACCCCTGCAGCTCAGCTGGATGGAAACCCCACTCTGGACAGGAATGCTCAAGAATATGGGGTCCCTCTCTCCTCAGCTCCCTATCAAGTTACCTTATCTCACCAGGAGAAGCAGGCCACCAGCATTTTTTATCGCTTCCAACTCAGAATTGAAGAAGGTAAATTCCTGGTGAGTGTGGCTGAGAGCTTGGAGGATTCTCTTCTGCAGCTCAGCTACCAATCATAAGAGGGGGCTCTACCCTAGGCATGCAACAAGAACCCTGGAATCTTATCACCTTCACCCCAACACTCATGGGGTAGAGGTTCTACTCTGAAAGAGGCAAGTTGAAAAGATTAAAGGCTATTGCCCTACCCAGCACTCAGAACAGTGGCTTAGAGATTTTGACCAGGGAGAGACAAAGGCCATAAGAAAAGGGAGCTCCAATACTCTTCCTAAAGAAATTGACTTTATTTAAAACAAAGTGTGAGAAAGTTCCACCCTGTGGGTGCTCTTGAAAACAATAACTCCTTTTAATTAAGAGCAACAAGCTAAACCATAGATCATATGGTTCATCAAAGAGGATCAGAGAAGGACAACTAAGAGGAGCCTTCCTGGGATTAGAAGAAACCTCAAGAACTACTGCTGCAAAAGATCTCAAATTTAATTGGGTCAGACTGCTGAGTAATTTATGCATTGAGCACTGACAGAAAACAATAAAGCAATTAGCTCTAACAGTTGAATGTGATACAAAATGAGGCAGCCAACTTGACAGAGAGAACCAGGAGAGACAAAGAAAGCCCTGCTAAAACTATTGTCATTCCAGGATGACTCTGTACACATCCAAATCTTTGCCCACTGAGGAGCAACAGCACCAGAGGGTGAGATAGAAGGGGAAACAGATATCACTAAAATAGTCAAATCAAGTCGCTAAATAAACAAGCAAACTTCAAAAAACAAGTTCCAGAAAGGAGGGAGGAAAATCAGAATCCAGAGTTGCTATAGTACGTTATCTAAAATATATGATTTTCAACAACAAAAAATTATAATACAGGCATAGAACGAAGAAAATATGACCCATATATAGGAAAAAAGAGCAGGCAACAACAGCTGCCTTGATAGGGCTCAGATGTTGGATTTAACAAAGACTCCAAAGCAACCATTACAAAGACTTTCAAAGAACTAAAGGAAAACTTACTTTAAAAAGAAGAGGAAGTTATGATGACAATGTCTCTTCAAATAAAGAATGTTAATAAATGAACAAATTTTTTTTTAAAAAAGGACTAAATGGAAACTCTCCAGTTGAAAATTCAATAACTGAAATGAAAAATTCACAAGAGGGGCTCAACAGTATGTTTGAGCTAGCAGAATAATGAATCAGCAAACTTGAAGATAGATGGGTAGAGATTGTTGAATCTAAACAAGAGAAAAAATGCAAAAAAAAAAAAAAATTGGCAAAGCCTCAGAGAAATGTGGCACACCTTTTTTTTTGTTTTTTGGGTTTTTTTTTTTTTTTTTTTTTTTTTTTTTGCATTTTAGGGCCGCCCGCATGGCATATGGAGGTTCCCAGGCTAGGGGTCGAATTGGAGCTGCAGCTGCCAGCCTACACCACAGCCTCAGCAATGCAGGATCCAAGCCACATCTTCAACCTACACCACAGCTCAGGGCAATGCCAGATCCTTAACCCACTGAGTGGGGCCAAGGATCGAACCCACATCCTCATGGATCCTAGTTGGGCTCGTTAACCACTGAACCACAAAGGGAACTCCTGATATGCCTTTAAGTACAGAAATATATGCATATCTGGAATAAAAGAAAGAGAAGAGAGGCAAAGGAGCAGAAGAAATAAGGGCTGAAAACTTCCCATTGTGAATGACAACACTTTAGATGTGATGCTTTTTGTGTTGCACACAACTTGTGCAGCTGTACATGCCCACTGACTTTATCACCATAGTTCCCACCACCATCACCACCTCCTCATCTCTTCTTCTTCAAAAGAGCAATTCTGCTCTAGTCAGATCAGTCTCCTTAACTGTCACCTAAATGGGTCTTAATCATTCTAGCACATGTCTCTTCCCTTGGCATTTCCTATTCTTGGCTTACCCTTCCAGTTTCTTTTTATTAGTTACAAACCGTCATTTCCCCCAAGTTCCCAAGCCCAGGTATTTTTATCTAATTACATATATTGCTGACATGCTTTTTGATTGTGTTCCAACATTTTATTTAGATATCTGACAAATATTGTTTGAATGCCTACTATGTTTTAAGCATCCTACTTAGCCCTAGCAAAGAACAACAGAAAGACCTTGCCTCCATTTACCTACACGCAAGTAAGCAAATAAATAACACATTTAGATAGCAATAGGTGTCATGTGCCTATAAAGCAGGGTGACAGAGTTTACCTAGGGGAACAAAGCTGTTTTAGATACTGTCCAGAGAGGGCCTGGCTGATATGTGAGCAGAGAACTGAATGAAGACAAGGACCCAGCCGGGTAAGAGCACAGACAACGGTGGGGAAAGAGTGAGTCTGAAGGCCTTGAGGAAAGAACAGTCACGGTGGATCTGGAGGAGAGCAAAAGGACAGTGTGGTAGGAGATCAGTAAACCAGGAGGAAAAGAGTGGAAGGTGGGGTTGGAGGAGTGGGGGGAGGGGGCTTCACAGTGTAGGGCCATATTGATTACCCTCTCTCTCCTTAGGATATCTGTCTGGGAGCACTTCCTGAAATATCCAAGTCTGTCCTCATCCCCTACCCAGGCCCAGTCTGTCTAGTGAAAGAAGGACACTTTTTTATGCAGGCCTCAGAGTCTCTGTTGTTGAAAATGAGAACTGTAGAGCCAAGAGTGGGTCCAGATTGACTGGGGAACAGGAGGAGGGGAAGCCAAGGGCTAGAGATCAGTGATGATCACTAAACAGTAAGCCCCAGCAGGTCAAGCGAAAGATTGACTGTAATATTACTTGCTGCACCCTTAATCTGTGTTAAGGCACTTATACACACAATGCCGTTTAAACTTGACCACATCTCTGTGGTGTAGGCATTATCATCCTATGTTACACAGAAAGAAACTGAGTCACAAAAAGCTTAAGGAGGTTGTCCACAGTCACCCTGCTTGTGGTAAAACTAGAATGTTAACCTGCATCTGTCTGGTCCCAAAGTCCAGACAAACACTGGGCTTTAACCAGCCACTACCACTGCACCGTAGAAGATCAAAGTTTTAACGGGAGGCCCACCAGAAAAACAGGAGGAAAAGAAGGAAAGCAGTGATGGAATTTAACAAGAAGAATTCCTCAGTTCCTATGATCTGAGAATGTTCTGACAATAAGTATATATTGCTTATGGTCAATCTGTTCTTATTTCACATAAGTAAGCTGTCAAATGAGAACTGACTTTAGAGTATAGTAACCAAATCCTAGAATTTTTACTTTAAAACCAACAAAAAGATTTTTATTTTGTTACAAAAATGTTACATGTTTTTTATTTGTTTAGAAAACACAACAGAAACAAATCCGTGAACCATGAGGTTGTGGATTCTATCCCTCAACCTCATTCAGTGGGTTAAGGATCTGGCATTGCCATGAACTGTGGTGTGGGTTGGCAGCTGTAGCTCCAATTAGACCCCTAGCCTGGGAACCTCCATATGCTGTGGGTGCAACCCTAAAAAGACAAAAGACAAAAAAAAAAAAAACAAAAACAAAAACAAAGAAAGAAAACACAGAGAAGAAAACAAAAGTTAGCTAGAGGATACTCATGTAGTTTAAGTGCTAACATAACTGTCTAGGATCTTCTGGGTCCCCATTGTAAATTCTCAGAGTCTCATTGGTTCAGCTTGGATCACAGTATGTTCCTCAATCCAATTGCTTGTAGCCTGGAGGAGCGTTAGGATCACACGGTGATGTTGGAGTTGCAGAGCCCCACCCCTCTGGGTTTTTAGAGAAGGAGGTTATCATGGCCCTAGAGGCAATGAAATCTGGTTGTGGCAGATTCTCCGAAGGCAATGTATTTTGATGTGGTGGTGGGGGGGGGGGAGTGCAGACATCAGGACCAGAGACAGAGTAATGAATTGGGGGCTGTTGCAGTCATCTAGGAAAGAAAAAGGGAAAAGGCGCCTGACCTAAGTAGTAGCTATGGGGTGGAGACCTGAAGCAAGAACTCAGAGAAAATTAGGAGGGAGAAGCAATTGCCTTTGGTAAGTGCTTTGATATGGGAGATGAGAGTGGGTTTAGGTAAGAGGATATGAAAATTGGTCAACAAGATCATCTGTTGAGCTGTCCAGTGGAACATCTGAGTAGACATGTCCTTTAGACAGTTGTATGCAGTTAGAGCTCAGGAGATTGCTCTGGGCTGGAGTGAAGTGGTGATGCCTGCCAGGGGTCAGGATAAGATAATCAGGGAGAATGTACAGAGTGAGAAGAAGGCGGAGGCCAGAACCCAGGGAGGGTTGTTCATGGATAAGGGACGTGTCAATGGGGAGGCTGAAAAGGCATGATGGAAGGGGTGGGAGAACCAGCACAGAGTGCTGTCATAGAAATGGGCATGGAGTATCATCAGGGAACTTCACAGGAAAGGCTGCAGGCAGATCCAGTAACACAGAGCCTGGAGAGAGCCCATTCAACCTCTCTGCAAGGCAGAGCCAATGCAGGAATGGTAGAGGATGAACACTTGGTGAGAGTAGAGGTAATGTGTGAGGACCTTCATGAAGCTTGGCCATCAAGGGAAGAAGAGAGGGCAAGGACAGAAGCTGGAATAAAAGGAAAATGGAAGAAGAGAGGTGTGTGTAGGAGAGAGCGAGGCAGAAGGAAAGGGAGAGAGGAAGGTGGCTAAGTGCATTTAGGAAGCCTAGTAAGGGGTAAGACACAGGAGGTGGAACCCTGAGGACAGAAGAAAAAGGTGTATCCATGGCCCTAGACAGCAAGGGGGATGGGGTGAGTCTGGGTGGCCGTGAGTGTGTAGGCAGAGGAGCAGTGAGTGGGCTGAAGGATCTCTGCCTGGTGGCCCCCATTTTCTCAGGAACCAGACAGACCAAATTACCTGCTAAGAAGGTGGGAGGAGGTGAGTTAGGGCTTGAGCTGCATGGACTCTTTGCCATGTGAACTGGGGACCTATAGAGACATTTCCTGCTGATGCTGGAATTCATGCTGTGGTGACATTGGTCTGAGAAGTGGGGACTTCTCTGTAAAACTCAGCAGCCCAGGCTGAAGAGAAAAAGAGTGTACAAAATTAGACTGATCCAATTTAGGGGGGTTGCTGAAAACATGGGGGGCAGATGGCAAAAAGGAAGGGTTGATGGATGTAGCAAAGACGGAGTGGGAAGTGGGAAAGCAGTTTGGGCAAGGGCCGGTACGTGGCAGAGCAGGAAGACAGTATTCTGTGATTGAAAATAATCTAGCTTCTGCCCCCAGGTGTGATTATCTGGCCACAGCTGACAGAGCCTGGACTCTTTTGTGTTCAGTGTTGTCATTGTGTGAAGCTTAGCAGTCCAGCCCTTAGTGAAGGGTGCTCCTACCCACAGGGCTAATAACAAGCTAATAATAAACTAATATAAACATTTCTGAGCTCTTCGGAACATTCGTGCAAGTGGCTTCTCATGTTTTACATCCTCTAATTCCCATGACAGTCTTATCCTTATGTCTTGTATTATCCTCATTTATAGAGGACAGCACAATTCAGAGTTTAATCAACTCCAACATCATGTGAGCTTGGCTGATTTTTAAAAATAGCCCCACGTGTAAGGATAACTTGATCCCCTTGCTGTACAGTGGGAAAATAAAATTTAAAAAAATAATAAAAAAAAAGAGCCCCTTCCTCAAAATCAGCTCCAAACAGAGTATTTCATTTATTGAACCTCCCACCAGAACTTCGGATAGCCTCTTGTATTTCTAAATAACCCCAAGGAGATCAAGAAATCTCAAAGAGGGAGTTCTCGTCGTGGCACAGTGGTTAACGAATCCGACTAGGAACCATGAGGTTGAGGGTTCGGTCCCTGCCCTTGCTCAGTGGGTTAACGATCCGGCGTTGCCGTGAGCTGTGGTGTAGGTTGCAGGCGCGGCTCGGATCCTGCGTTGCTGTGGCTCTAGCATAGGCCGGGGGCTACAGCTCCAATTCAACCTCTAGCCTGGGAACCTCCATATGCCGTGGGAGCGGCCCAAAGAAATAGCAAAAAGACAAAAAAAAAAAAAAAAGAAATCTCAAAGAATACTCATCTTAATTTCCATAAATTGAAGGACTCAGAAGAGACGTGGTCCTTCAGCCCATGGGGACAGGGAAGGGGAAGCAGGGGAAGAAGCAGGATGGAGAGAATCCCCCAGAACTCCAGATTCTTGACTTAGGTGTATCTGGCAGGAAGGCCCCAGAACGCCTTAAACGCCTAGAACCCTTTGATCAGTGGCTTTTTTGAAAACTGTTCCTCCCCTCCACCTGCCCAACACATGCAGGACTGAGAAATCTTATTCAAAGCCTTTCAAAAAAGCTCCAAGCCGTGGAGCATCTGCTTCTGGTGTGCGAGAGATTACACATTAGTGATCTCGGCCAGGGGGACCCAGCCAGTTCCAGGCTCCACCAGGGAGACAGGACTTCAAAAGGGAGGCGCTCAATTAAGGAAACAGCCTTTCCTGGTCGCGGCTCTGAATCTCATTTCTAGCACAGGCTCCTCTGGTTAATGATAAGAAGTCTGGGATAAGAGCCTGCTTGTAGCCTGAATAGCTTCCTTCCTGAGGGAGGAGAAAAAAGAGAGAGAGAAAGATTAGCACAAGCATTGGGCTCCTGATTTAGCTGCCCTTCTGAAAAAAAAAAAAAATTACCAAGAGCCCTTTAGCCTCTGAGACCGTTTGGATTTCTTTTCTCACATCGCCCCATTCAGGTTGTATTTTATTTTTTATGATTGACCCTGTACCTTGTAGGGTACTGTGTCCTTTTTCTTTGGAAAGCACTTAATGGATTAAACCGAAAAAGAGTCAATGGCCAGCAGACATCCATTAGAGAGGACTATTTACATGCAATCACTCCTGAAGTTCTTTAAAAGCACAGAATTAAAGGGGAAAATTGCTGGAAAATACAATCATTAGAGTCCTTTGTTCCTCTTGGCTCCTCCTCCTTATACCCCTCCACCTGCTATCGGGGAGGGGAAAGCATGGAGGGACTTCTATGGGCCTGAACTTGGGAGGGTGGGCCCAGCTCTTTGGGCTAATGAAGAATGTGAGGCTCCCGATTCTTAGCATTGTCCATTCTACTGCTGCTATATCCGAGGGTCTTTTCCTCCTGTGCTCATAGAAACTATCTTGAACAATCTGATTCAGAACAATTTCTAAAATTCTTTACAAAAAGCAAGAGGGCCTGAAATTTCAGATTCAACCTTGAACTTTAAATCAATAAGAGTCTTAGGGCAGAGAGTAACTGACAAGGAGCTCAGGGAAATTTACATCTCTTACTTCAAGGAGGATTTGCAGTTTTGAGTCTTTCTTTCTTTCTTTCTTTCTTTCTTTCTTTCTTTCTTTCTTTCTTTCTTTCTTTCTTTCTCTCTCTCTTTCTCTCTTTCTTTCTCTCTTTCTCTCTTTCTTTCAGCTCAGGGAAATTCACATCTCTTACTCTACAGAGGATCTGCAGTTTTGAATCCTTTATTTATTTACTTATTTAGTATGTGCCCACAGCATGTGGTATTTCCCAGGCCAGGGATCTAACCCAGGCCACGGCAGTGACTTGAGTCACTGCATTGACCACACTGGATCCTTAACCTGCTGTGCCACAAGAGAATTTCAAGAATTCTTTATTATTGTCATGTTTTCAAAATCAACACATCGAGGACCCCATGTTTTGCTGTTCTTGTGCTTTGTGATCTTCACAGGGTTAGCACGTCAGTTAGCTGGACACATCTTACCAGTGGAGAAGGCTGGTAGCAAACACCAGATTTATGTATTTTCTAAGTCACATTCATTAGGGATGCGAAATGGGATCTTTGTCTCATTTATAGAAAGCACACAGATGAGAGGAAGTGCAGAATCAACACTCTCATCTGTTTTAAAAGATAAACGGAGGCATATTAAAATTTTTAAGAGTTTGAGCAAAAATCAATTCAAACTGGGTAGCATCCAATCTAGCAGAAGGAAAATGATGCCAGAAAGATGTTACCAGAATCCAGGTTCTTGTTCACGCAGTTGAAGAATGAACTCTGCAAACACACAGGCAGCAAGCAAGCAAAGTATTACAAGAAAGCAAATAGCTCCCAGGACTGCTGGGAGCGGGGAGAAGAGCCCCCCCCCCCCCACCATTGTCCTATAGGAGTATTTATCCCTTAAAGATGAGGGGGTACCACCGTGGGGCCCAGAAAGATGTGGTTTTCTTCCATTGGCCTTGGCCAATTACCTATATCAGTCCTTGTCCAGTAGAGGTTTTAGGGGTGGAAATGTACTGTAAGTTTTATGGTTTCTTTGTCCTTCTCTCCCCTTAGACTGAGTCACCCTTCCTCTCATTCCCTTTTTATCAGTTGAGGAGTGGGTTAGAGATAAAGGTCCATGGGGGTGTAGGTACACTTCCTATAGTAAACAACACCTGTGGGGAAGGCACACTTCCTTTAATAAAACAAGACCTGTGGGGAATTGCTCTCCAGAGCCCTTACACCACAAATGTTAATCAATAGCCACATCAAAGAATGCATCAAAGCCCATGCTCCTACACTGACTACCTGAGTTTGTATTTTGCCTCAAAAGGAGCTTGGAGGAGCTGTACAGAAGGAAATACTTTTACAGCGAGAAGGAAGCAAGAACAAGGAAGTTAGACTAGGCAGAAATAGTGGGTTGGTTATTGCAATGTCATTATTCTTCAGGGGCTGGCTGCCAGGGGTCTATCAGGCAGATTACCTAACCAGCACTCATCAGGTGATTCCAGATTGACTGGTTTAAGAGTCCATTTCTGGGAGAGGTGAGGCTGAAATTAAGTTAAGACTCAGTTTGGGCATGTTGTCTTTTGCTATTTGTTTGTTTGTTTTGCCTTTTTAGGGCTGCACCTGTGACATATGGAAGTTCCCAGGCTAGAAGTCAAATCAGAACTACAGCTGCTGGCCTACGCCACAGCCACAGCAACTCGGGATCTGAGCCGTGTCTGTGACCTACACCACAACTTACGGCAACACCAGATCTTTAACCCACTGGGCAAGGCCAGGGATTGAACTCACATCTTCTTGGATACCAGCTGGGTTCATAACCCGCTGAGCCAAAACAGGAACTCTTGTTTTTTTGTTTTTAACACATCTCAAACCACTCTTTAAAGTAGAAAGGTTTAGGTGTTATAGTATATAAAATTAATAAAAATTCAAAAAGCTTTTGTTAAACTGTGTTGACAGCTTAAAGCAAAATGAAAATCAATTCAACAAATATTTATTGACTAACTATGCTAGATGCTTCTGGGACTATAAAGATAAATTTAACATGAATGAAGGTCAAGTCTAACATTTAGGTTCAATCAATTGCATGAACTCACGATATATGTACATGGATGAATCAATTAGGAGTTCAGGAGTTCCCATCATTGGCTCAGCAGAAACAAATCTGACTAGCATCCATGAGGATGCGGTTTCAATCCCTGGCCTTGCTCAGTGGGTTAAGGATCCAGGGTTGCAGTGAGCTGTGGTGTAGGTTGAAGATGAGGCTGGATCTGGCATCGCTGTGGCGTAGGCTGGCGGCTACAGCTCCAATTTGACCCCTAGCCTGGGAACCTCTGAATGCCCTAAAAAAAAAAAAAGGACAATTAGGAGTTCATGTGAAAAAGGCCTTGAACCTCAGATATGACTGGAAAACAGCTGAAGAAGACTTGGGCTGCTCTAAATGAGGTACAATACTTTTTTAAAATTGTACAATATTGCATAGTTACAGATATACAATCCAGTGAGTCACAATTTTAAATGTTTATAATATATATACATATATTATATATATATATATTCCATTTATAGTTATTATAAAATATTGGCTCTGTTCCCTGTGTTGTGAGGTTGTGAGGCATAACATCTTTCACAACAGGTGAAAGGGGGCATTGCCCCAGAGCCTCCTCTCTGGTGGGACCATGTCTGGAATATTAACTTTATCCTGCACATTACAGTACACTAGATTAGACTTTAAAGTTAACTTAAACAAAGCAGAGTCCATGCAAAGGGAGGCACATGTGTAGTTAAAGGGCTTAGAAAACATATCATCCAAGGAACAGTTGACAGAACGGAGATGTTTAACCTTGAGACATCCGATTTAGGAAAGACCTAGAATCCTAGAATTGAATGAGAATGGCCCACTCTCATTCATTCTAATCTCTTTTACAGCTGAGAAAAAAGGCCCAGCGAGGGGCCTGCTGTGCTCATCTCCATCCATAGTCTTGCCTAAACCTGGTAGTTTTGTTCCTGTCCAATCAGGTTTCATAATCATGATACTTACTAAATAGCTCAGCCTAGGTTTCCATTCAGATGGTTGATTTCTGTTGTCAGAGGATGGCTCTTCCCTGCCCTCAAGGGTTGGAAAGCAGAGGAGACCAAGAGTGTAGTTCTTCTTCCATCCTTAGCTGGGCAAATTCCTGCTCATCCTTCAAGACAGCTCAAATGTCACCTCACAGTCCTCCACTGAAAATTACTCTCTCCTCTTATTTCCCACAGCTTTCTGTTAATATCTCATCTTTCACACTGACTTGTAATTTTGTATGGTAATTATGTGAATGTTCATCTTTCCTCTAGATTCTCACCATCTGGTTTAGCATGACTCAAAGACTAGGCCTGGCTGACACTGTCTCCCAGCTCCCACATGGGACCTCTCCATTTGACCAGGGCTTCCACACAGCACAACTGCCTCAGGGTAGCCAGGCTCCAAAAGCAAGCGTTCCAGTGAACAAGGCAGACGCTCCCTGACCTTTTATGACCTTGCTTCGAAAGTCACATGGTATCATTTCCACTGGGCCTACTAAGATTCAAGAGGAGGGGCGTAGACCCTGCCTATATATAAGACAGGTGTCAAAGAATTTGCAGTCATGTTTTAAAACTACTACAGCTTGACAGAAAATAAACTAATAAATACATAAAGTACTACATAATATGCCTAACGGTTATAAGTGTTACAAAGAAGAATAAAATTTTCAAGTGGACATAGAAAATACTGTGACTTGAGAAACTGGGGGCAAAATTCTAGATATGATGGCCTGAGAGGATCTCACTGACAAGATGGTGTTCAAGGAAACATTTTTCAGTATTTGCTCTTTAATCCATATATTCAACTATCTTTCCATTCCTTCTATGTTTTTAGGCCTATTCTTATTGATTTCAATAAGCACCCAAAGTTGCTACAACCATAATTTTTTTTGTTGTTGCTGTTTTTGTTTTTGCTTTTTAGGGCTGTGCTTGTGGCATATGGGAGTTCCCAGGCTAGTGGTCAAATCCCACAGCCACAGCAATGTGGGATCTGAGTCGAGTCTGCAACCTACAGCACAGCTCATGGCAACACCAGATCCTTAATCCACTGAGTGGGGCCAGGGATCAAACCTGCATCTCATGCATACTACTAGGGTTCATAATCCACTGAGCCATATGGGGAAAGCCCTGCAATCATAGATTTTTAAACTTCTAATTTTTTTGGCATTGTCTGTCATAGTCTGCAATGTGGATTCCCTCTGCCTATTGCTCAGGAAATATCACTTACAAGCAATCCTTGCTTGCATGATACTGTGTACACGGAAATCCTGCATCTCAAAACCGTGTCCTTGCTAAAAGGTGTCAGTTACTATGGAACCATGAAAGTGGGCACACAATCCCTTCTTATTTGCATGAGTTTCAGTGAATACGGTGCTGTGTAAAGCAAAGACTGTTTTCTCTCATTAAAAAACACACATTATTATTTCAAGCCTCTCTACAATACTTAAATTCCTCTCCATTTCCTGTAGTGTTTGGCATTTTTGATTCAAGACACCTAAATGTTTGGGATGTTGAATGAGTGTTTTCTAGTAGAGAAAAGTTCACAAGGGTGGAAGAATATTCAAACACAACCTGTGAGATAACACACAATGTGAACTGAGGGAGCTGGTAGATATTGTGTGTGTGTGTGTGTGTGTGTCTGTGTGTGTGTGTGTGCATTTTGCATGTTCCTGTGGGATCAGATGGGTGCCCTTTTCTCCATTCACCTAGTGTTTCTCACAGACAAAACTGCACATAAGCAAAGGCAAAATTAGTGTTATGCTCAAATTATTCCCTAGTGCATCAATTATGTTAGAACATATTCACAATTTAAAAATAGATTTATAGCAGAACTGACTCTATTGAGTTTGAGTTGCCCATTTTTCAGACAATTGGAGTTACTGAACAGGCATTTATCTAGAATTCAAGGAAGAGACCAAAGCTAAGTATATATATTAAGGAGCCACCATTCTATACATATATTTAAATCCATGAGATCATCCAGGGGTTGGGTATAGATAGAGACTTGGGCTAAGCTATTCCAACATTTAGGGGTCAGGCTCCTAGCAAAGGAGCCTGAGAAAGAGCAGCCTGCCATGTAGGAGTAAAACAAAAGCTTGTTCTAGAAGAAAGGGAAGACTGTATTTTAAGAAGAGAATGATCAGCTTTGCTCAATTCTGTTAATAAACCAAATAAAATGAGGACACAGAGTTAATCTCTGATGTAAAGGTAGGAGCAAAAACTTAATCGCAGTGGGTTCAGGAGAGAAAGGAAGGAGAGAAACTGGAGACAGCAAATATAGATAACTCCACCCGAGAGTTTTCTCCAACAAAGAGAGCAGAGAATGGGGCCGTAACTAGTAAGAGATTTTTTGGTTTTTTTTTTCCAAAGATGAGAGAAATAGCAGACTTGTATGCTAATAGAAAATGGGGGAAGTTCCTTCCCATTGTGACTCAGCGGTAATGAAATCAATTAGTAACCATGAGGATGTAGGTTCAATCCCTGGCCTTGCTCAGTGGGTTAAGGATCCAGTGTTGCCATGAGCTGTGGTGTAGGTCGCAGATGCAGCTTGGATCTGGCATTGCTGTGGCTGTGGTGTAGGCCGGCAGCTGTAGCTCTGATTTGACCCCCCAGCCTGGGAACCTCCATATGTTGAGGGTGCAGTTCTAACAAGACAAAGAAAGAAAGAGAGAGAGAGAGAGGGAGGGAGGGAGGGAATGGGTAGGGGAAAGGGAAAAATTGTTGATGCCTTGGGGGAAGAAGTAATTGGAGGAGATGAGATATTCCATATGTGAGAAGGGATAAGTGGGATTCAGTGCCCCAGTGGCTAGTTGGCTGCAGACAGGGGTATGGACAGTTGATCCGGTAGGAAGAGGGAAGCAGAGAACATGATACACTTACAGAGAGGTACATACATGAGATGGTGGAAACTCTCCTCATAGCTTCCTTTGCCTCAGTGAAAGGGGAAGCAAGTTCATCAACTGAATAGAGATGTGGAGGAGGGGAGATTAAGGAAAGCTGTGCAGGTATAAAACAGTTTTCTGGGAGGCAGGAATAAACAAGGGATGGCTGGATCGCAATAAGGGGCCCAATGGAGATGAGTGTGAATGAGATGATAAATTAAGTAATAATCATGCATAGTGTTTGGATCAGTGTCTGGCACAGCATCATAAACCACTGGTAGCCATTTATTGTCATTGTCATCACCATCACCACCACCATCATCATCATCTCACACTCCTTACTCTTAGGAAATTTTAATGAATCTTAAAAAGAAGGAAGAGGGATTTAATATTGAGCTAACATAGCCTCCTTACAAGAATTTTCTAATTTTCCTGCAACCAGGCACTGCTAAATTAACTAGATCTACTGATTTAGTCATGTACTCTAGGCTGCTGTGTCACCTATGCAGGCAACTCCTGAGGGACCCAAATATGACCCAAGCTGAGCTACCACAGAACCCTATGTCTCTGGTAACTGTAGTCCATCATATGGAAGATACATAACCCAATCAGATTCTTTCCCGCTATTGCTATATAGAGTTGAGAGAGAAAGAGGATTTTCTTCATCTAAACTTGGAGATACTTTATCCCATTGTCCAGTTGATGTTCAACTGATTGCTAGTGTGTCTCCATTCTTTCTTTAGAATACAATGAATAATGCCCACAGCACTTGGACTGCTTTAGGGGACTCTTGTTTCCTCATGCCTTCTCCTACTGGTTGAGTTATATACTTACCAAGAGTCGATTGCATTTGTTCCCAAACCTGTTTCTAACATCTCTTTTTGACTATAATCATGTAACACAATGTATGCTGTATCAATCAATGATATATGAGTATGTAAAAAGAGTCATACCCATGAAAACAAAGTCAAAAGCTTTGGAAAGACTTGGAATTCCCGTTGTAGTGCAGTGGTTAATGAATCTGACTAGGAACCATGAGGTTGCAGGTTCGATCCCTGGCCTTGCTCAGTGGGTTAAGGATCTGGCATTGCCGTGAGCTGTGGTGTAGGTAGCAGACGAGGCTCGGATCCCACGTTGCTGTGGCTCTGGTGTAGGCCGACAGCCACAGTTCTGATTAGACCCCTAGCCTGGGAACCTCCATATGCCGTGGGAGCGGCCCTAGAAAAGGCAAAAAGCCAAAAAAAAAAAAAAAAAGCTTTGGAAAGACTTGATAAAAGCAAAGCATTACACAGAATAAAGGTGCTATCAATTTAAGTGTGGTCAAGAAAATGTTAGAAGATTGAAGGACTCATAAACATTTAGATTTAAAGTCATTTTTAAATGATTCCACAGTAAATCAAAAATAGAAATGATAAATAGTAGACAATGGAATGATATATGCAAGAAAGGCCACTCAGAGCTGTAATCAGAGTGAACTTGGCCCTTCCAAGAATTGGTGAATAAATGTACATTAAAATGTTCTAGGTTAAATTAGAAGGTTTAGGATAAATGCTATCATTTTTATGATTTTACACAGTAACGTGTTTTTTAAAATTTAATGAACAACGCCCAGACCTAATTCAATAGCGTAAAAATAATTCTATAGCAGCTTTTGAAAACTTTATCTTCCAAATTCACTAGGGAGCAATAGATAGACAGTGGAGGGTTTCATTAAATAAATGACATACAGGAGCAGGCATTGAATGGGGAAGGAGGCTTGTGTCAAGGTCTGATCAGGAGTCCAGCTTATATTGGTGTTGGAGGTGTTTCTTGATGCCTCCGAAGACCTTAATGGGAAAGAAAATAGTTTCTGGAAATTTAACTGAGGCAGGGGAAGTGTTTCCAGGCCCGTGTTAGACATGGGATGTGATGAGACTAGTCTAGAGTCAGGTCAACTTGTGCAAACAAAGAACAGGAGTAGAGGTGAGCACCGACCCAAAGGGAGAGGCTGCAGGCTGTCTACCACTTTATGCTGCTGACGGTGCCTGGTGATTCTGGGCCTCAAACTTATATCCAGAGCCAGAAGGATATAAAAGGGCCTCAGGGTGAATTTCGACCCAATTTGAGAAAGAGCTAGAGATGCTGAGATTAATTCACATTGGGAGAGATTTTGACATTAATTTTTAGTGTGTAGGCCAGTCTTGTTGAACAAAGTTATTTGAAGTAGGAAAGTAAAACACTTTCTATCTTGAAAAGATTATTCCAGGCATTATTCATGACTGAGATTTTTCTGTACTTAAAGACAAGTTCATATATCCTCAATGCCAGCAGGCCTAGGAAAGAATTTTAATTCCTCTTCAAATGCCATATCAAAAGAGCAAACCTCATGCACCCACCTTGCACTTAATCATTGTTTCCACAGATAAATCAAATACGGTCACAGGCTTTAAGTCTTCATTGCTTTTTCTAAAGAGTCAAAGGCCCCTTTCTGTATTTTGAGAATCATACCGTAAGGCTAGATTGATTAGTAATACAAGTCCAACTTGAATTCTTTGTTACATTCCAGATTAATGTGCCAGAGTTTTATGAGGCTTTCTTAGAAAATTTGACTACTATTTGGGTATAATTATACTTAGTGATCAATTGTTATTTTTTTTCTGAAGACATCTCGCTGTGCCTCAGAGTTAAACAGTAACTGTGAGATCTGAATTTCTTTTATTTCAAGCAATTCAGCAATTACATACACTTCATTTTCTTGGACAGATACTGACCTGTTGAGTCTCCTACGTTAATCAACACCTGTTTAGTGCTCTTGCTAAAATTTATTTAAGGCTCTGTGAAATCACTTTCTCCATCTACAGAAGAAAGGGTTCATAATAAATATGTGGAAGCATCTGGAGATGTAACAGACTAAGTTCCCCCCCAGTGTATCTGGGTTCCCCTCCCAGTGGAAATCTGGCCACACAGTTGAGGTCAATTGACAGGTTCAATCCAAGGAAGTTTCATAATGATTTTAAACACTGTAATTGGATGTTTTTGGAGTAGTTTCAATCTTTCAAGGTTTTCTTCCTTCAACATTAAACAGATCCGAAGGCTTTAATGCAGAAGACGTAAAGATGAGATAGGACAAGTTTATATGGAAAGTAGAACAGGTGCTCCATAACATTACAAAAACCAAGCAGCAACAAGGTGGTCCATTTCTAATTGCTCGTGGAATGGCGTGGCCCATGAGTTTTGTAAATTAAAAGGAGGAAGGAATCCTCATAAGTTAACCTGCAGAATGACATCTAGGACTAGCTAGGACTTGAGCAGGGTCCTGAATAGTATACTGGAATCAAGGAAATGAGATGCACAAGATGAATGAAGGAAAGGGGGAGACAAGAGGTGGGACAGAAATGACCATGCTTGTTTAGCAGCAAAGACTAGTCCAGCCTGTCTACCCAGAGACCTTAAATAATGTTTGCTTAATTTAACTGATGGCACACTGGAGGAGAGTCTTGAATGCTGGACTATAGGTAATGGAAAGTCTATGAAGTCTCCTGAGCAGGGGCCTGGCAGGAGGAAATTCCAAAAGCAATTCCTGCATAGCTCAGGAATAACAAAACCAGGGCTTGGATTGGGCCAATCAGTGCATTGGCCGCAGTGATGGGTTCAGGAAAGAGAAAATGTGTATCAAATGTATTCATTTAAAGTGAATCCTAGGAGTTCCCTCGTGGCGCAGTGGTTAACGAATCCGACTAGGAACCATGAGGTTGCGGGTTCAGTCCCTGGCCTTGCTCAGTGGGTTAACGATCCGGCGTTGCCGTGAGCTGTGGTGTAGGTTGCAGACGTGGCTTGGATCCCGAGTTGCTGTGGCTCTGGCATAGGCCGGCGGCTACAGCTCCGATTAGACCCCTAGCCTGGAAACCTCCATATGCCGTGGGAGCAGCCCAAAGAAATAGCAAAAAGACAAAAAAACAAAACAAACATAAAGTGAATCCTAATATTTTTGTGTGATGTCTGGAATGTGTTGATACCACTTTGGACAACGAGATAGAAGTTGGAGTTTTGGAGAGGGGCTTCCAGAAAAAACTCCTTTAAAGGTCAGAGGCAATGAACATGCACCATTTTGCCCTTTTTGCTTTTGCCTCGAGTGCTGAAATGTGGCAGTGCCGACTGAAGCCATGAAGAAAAGGCAAGCGGCTTACTGAGACCATGGCCTTGATGATTTTGAGCCACCCAATGAACACCAGCAAATGGCTACCACTCTTACTTGTTCCATGAGAAAAACAATTGCTTAAGCCACTGTTATTTAGGTTTCTTGCTATAAACAGAAAGCCAACAGCCAATTTCATCTCTGCTAACTCCTCTTTCTTAATTTGCTAATGTTAAGTCTCTAATTTCCCTCCCTGCCATGTCCTTACCCTGCCTGCCTGCACACTTTCTGCTCCAGCTAGAGCAAACTACTCCAGTTCCTTCAGCAAGCCATGTCCTCTCAACTACAGGCCTTTTATATGCTCCTGTACTTCTCTCTCCCTCAAACTCACCTCCTGGTTAATTGCTATTCAACCTTACATCTTCCCATTATGGAACTTCCTCCTTGAAGATGTCATTTTCCTGCCCCCTCCCACCACCACCACAGCCCCCACCCCAACCCCTATCCAGATTTAAAGCCTTCCTATGAATTCCAAAGCACATGGTACTCTCTCCCTAAGAAAAACAGCACATCAAAGGGGCTCTTTTAAGAACATCAGGCCTTTCAATATGCTCAACATATGGAAAAGCACAGTGAGGTAGCAAGGTTTACACATCCACTTTAGCTCTCTAGCTTTGGTCTTTTGCAGAGAGCCTCTCTACCTGACAGTCTGTCAGAGATCTTGTGAAGCGCTGGATTCCTTTACTCCCAAGATCTTTCACCCAACAGAATGGAGAACAAAAAAATGAGTGACTTCATTCTTATCCTTTACCACATTGATCTGACAGTCAATTCAAAACACAGACCAGCTAAGCCCATCCTTTTTCTCTGCTAATTTGATCCCTAGCTCACTTTATCATGGTGTGATGGGAAAGATCCAACAGAGTCTGGCCTCAGTTTTATCATGGTTCCTTTTTTTTTTTTTTGTCTTTTTAGGGCCACACCCATGGCATAGGGAAGTTCCCAGGCTAGGGGTTGAATTGGAGCTTTAGCTGCCAGCCTACACCACAGCCACAGCAAGGTGGGATCTGAGCTGTGTCTGTGACCTACATCATGGCTCAAGGCAACACCAGATCCTTCCCACTGAGAGAGACCAGGAATTGAACCTGAGTCCTCATGGATACTAGTCAGGTTCATTACCACTAAGCCACAACGGGAACTCCCATGATTCCATTCTTTTTTTTTTGTCTTTTTTTGGTATTTCTTGGGCCGCTCCCGCGGCATATGGAGGTTCCCAGGCTAGGGGTCGAATCGGAGCTGTAGCCACCGGCCTACGCCACCATTCTTTATAACAGCTTATGTTCCATTAAAAAATAGTCATTGTGGGTGGAGAATTTTCTTCACTTAGAATTCTATCCTTTTCCCTTCCTTCTATTGAAGGAGGTTAGGAGGTCAGCCCTAGTCTCTTGGTCCCTGGGTTGGTCAGTAGTGGAGCTGGAACAGAAGTAGCTGACAGAAAGATCTGGTTTTGTCTTACAAAAGCCTTCTCTCCTCTTCCTCTCTCTCCCCAGACTTGAACAGGATCTCCTGGCCTGCTTGTGAGAGGAAGAGGAGGAAGTGAAAGAGAGGAAGGAAGTGAGAATGAGAGTTGGGGACAGGTAGGTTCTGAGAGAGAGAAAGAGCCACAAGCAGAAGGTCTCAGCGCTGCTCTTTCCAGAAGCTCTGAGGGGAAGTGGCTGCCTGGTGCATCTGGGGAAGGACCATGGGCTTCTGAGCAAGCATCCCCATGTGCCTGTTATGTAATAAAAACAGCAGAGAGTCACCAGCCCCGCCGGTGATGTATACATAAGAGCAATGTGTATCACAGGAGCAATGACGTGGGCAACCCGAAGTTGATCCCCTTGCACTCCCACCTCCTCTTCCTAAGGTCTTGGAAATTCACAGGATCCATGAACTCTGGCATCTACCCCAATGGGATGGGAGAGAAGCCCGGGGAAAGGTGAAGGCTGGCAAACTACTGCACAAAAGTGCCTGACGGAGGGGTGGGAGTGCAGGCGGGGTGAAATCCACATGTTCTCTGAGCTCCAGGTTCTGTACCTGGAGGAAGAGGCTTTTTGTGACTTGCTCTGCTAAGGTGCGTTTTGTGATGCTACCATGTGGAAGAGGTGCTTTTTGGAAACTGGGTGTTTTGTGGAGTAGACTTCCACCAACCCAGAGTCAAAAATTAATGTGAGTTCTAGACAGTTCTATTCTTCCAAACCTGAACTGTGGATGAGACCCACATCCACTACATGTGTGTCAGGCCTACCTGATAGATTGCTGAGAAAGTCAAACAAGGTAGTATATGTGAAGAAAGTGTTTGAAAACTGATGACATGCACACATGCTTGAGGCATTACTATCAGCTGCTTTGAGCTTTGGGGCCAGAACACAATTCATGTGATCCATATAAAACATTAAATTTCTCTTGGATACACTTTAGTTGGGAGTGAGAAGGGCTAAGCCTACAAAACTACATGTTCGCTTGCAGGCATTCACCTTGAGGAATAGCCATTCTAGGTCCTTAGAAAAAAACTTTTTAACAAAGACAATATGTTCTATGTACTATTAAATAAACATTGATAATTGTGACACTAAAATTAAAAATATAAAATATCATGAAACTCAATTAAGTTTTTCTCAAAGGACCCGGAAAGGCAAACTTTCACAATGCCAAAATAATTTCCTCCGTTAGAATACCAAACTTAGGTTTAAAATGAAAATATAGTATGCACATAAAACTAGATGGTTTTGTCCTGTATTGTCACAGTAAGAGCTGAACCCAGGGACTCTGTTTTTGGAACCAAATCCAACAAAACTCCTATTTTGGCTTCATAAAGATCTTTCTCTCTTTCCTGCGCCTGCCTCGTTTTATTTTTTAAGCTATAACTAAAGTTACTTAAGAAAAATGTTCTGAGACATGTGAATTCATTTACAAAGTAGTTTTGCTGTAAAATATCTTTCTTGGCATCCATTTCAATGAGCTCACTCTCCCCCTTATTCTTTTGTTTAAAGACGATAGAGACTGGTAGGAGGAAAAACTTGGGGGTGGGGTGAGGGGATGGCTGGAGCCCTCAGGACAGCCTGTGACAGGAAGTCCCAACAGAACAACCCACGGTTACAGGAAGTTAGAAGCCTTTCTTCCCAGAGTCTTCTGCAGCTGTGTGGCTCGAGGAGGCCACATTCCTGTACCGACCTCCAGTTAATTACTCTGACCAACAAAGCCCCAAACTTTGTCCTCAAAGCAGTAAGAGTGTTTTCTGAGTTTAGAAGTAGTTCCAACTCCTCACCTCCTCTGGGCCAGCCTCTGTCATGGGCTCTACCCCTGAAACGCCTCTTGAGCGAACCATCTCCCGGGACTCTTTCCAGCCACCAGGTGCAAGAACTTGGTAAAACCAAACCTCTTTGGAAGAAAGAATATCAACCAGAACGTCTGCCAAGTTTTACACACCCTCCATTTTCTCTTCGTAAAAGTGTGGTCTCTCAGGGGATTCCAACCAGATTTGATAAAAATTTGTATTAATAATAAAAAATGTATTAACTGGCTAGAGGAAACAGAGGTTATGGGTCGAGAGTTTGGAGTTTTATATATGAATCATTTTATGGCATTTCTAATACCCTGGGCAGGAAAAAAATGTCCCAGCAAGTTATGTTTGCTTTTGACCTTTGGAGGAGAAATGTGATTTCAAGCCTTTTCAATAGTTGAAATACCTTTAAGCAAGAAGAAATATGCTAAGTTGAGAGAGCGGAATTTTTGCAGTGGTGGGAATGGGATGCTCTTAAAACTCTTGCCTTTGTTTCCTACATTATAGTGCTCAACTACCAAATAAATTAGGGCCTTTAGGGAAGCCATAAAGCCCCATCATTTAAAGCCACATTAATTCTTCTAGGTCATTGAGTGTCATTAAGTAAATTACTGACCCAAAACTTTTAAGATCCCTTTGGGGCCTGAAAGAACATGTGCTTTTCTCAAGGAAGGACTAGATCACTGATGGTTGGCCTGCGTGCCCTCCTTCCCAGGAAAATCAGGACCAATCTATCTTAAACTCATGTTTAATTCTAGGAGGTTGCTATGTATCAATGCCAGGAAGCAGCTTTTGCTGACTACACTTGTGTGTTTTGTATAAAGGCTTGATTCACTGATTCTTCTTCACCCTGAAAACTAACATCAGGCCAGTGTTTTGCAACCCTTTTCCCATTATTGTTCCCGTAAGGGTCCTTTTAAGACATTATTGTTCCCTGTTACCCCTCGTCCTTAGAAATGACATACTAATAAGGAATAAGATTTTGTCAGATAGGGAGTTCCTACTGTGGCTCAGCAATAACTAATCTGACTAGTATCCATGAGGACGTGGGTTCAATCCCTGACCTTACTCAGTGGGATAAGGATCTGGCGTTGCTGTGAGCTGTGGTGTAGGTCACAGCCATGGCTCAACACTGGCATTGTGCAGCTACAGCTCCAGTTCAGTCCTTAGCCTGAGAACTGCCATATGCTGCTAGTGTGGCTCTAAAAATACCAAAAAAAAAAAAAAAAATTGTCAGGTAGAGTTGAGCCAATGTAATATTTAACTAACCATCCTGGTTGAGAATATATGCATTAGACCAGGGCTTCTCAGCTTTGGCGCTCTGACATCTGGGCCTAGATAATTCTTTGTTGTGGGGGGGCTCAGCACACAAAATAGGATGTTCATAGAGGGATGTTTAGAGCATCTCTGGCTCTACCCACTAGGTGCCAGTGGTACCCTACTTCCCTGCCCCAATGTGACTACCAAATATATCCCCAGATTGTCCAGTGTCCTCTGGGGCCATATTGCCCCCACTTTGAACTATTGCATGAGACATATGAACAAGAAGCAGGTATCAATGTGTAGGGAAAGTCAGAACATTTTTGACACAATGCAGAAAAGACAATTTTTAAAGTGAGAACTCACAGAAAGTCTGGGAACGAGAAGGTGTAATGCGGAAGACCATAGTGGGAAAAGAGAGAAGGTGTAATGCGGAAGACCATAGTGGGAAAAGAGAGGTGCAAAAGGCAATGCTATGTGAGGGCCCAGGAAAGGGTACAGTTGGGAAATGAAACCTATTTATTATTTGTCCTGGAGGGCAGCTCACTGATCTCACTCTCCTTACCCACCCTGACCACTCTGCCCTCGGGCTCCCAACACATTGACAGCCTGATGTATGCTTATGTTTTATTTAAAACTCTGTAGAACAGTTTTTTGACGTTTTTCAATAATTAGTTCTGCTGCATTTTGTGGTGAAGTCTAGGGGAGGTATTGGCAGGACTTGTCCTGGATTGAGTTGAGTTACTAGGCAAGAAGGCCTCAGTTTATATCTAGAGCTACCAAAGTGAGCAAGAATCTTGACTTCTTTGCCAAACCCCTTTGCATAATCAGTAGCACTCATCCCCTCCTAATTGATTCTTAATGAGTTAAGAGATGATCTAGACCAGTAATTTGCCTATGACCCCACTCTTGCTTCAATCAGTACAATTGGTGCTTTAATCTGTTCAGGGTATAGTCATAAGATTTTATTTGCAGAAAGAATTTCTCCACTTAAAGTGAAAACATTGATGGTTAGATGCTGTGAGTGACATCCTGGAACTTCCCTTCACATAGAGTGCTAAGAAAAAAGCTAGAGGTATCAGACAAACACAAATAAAATACTGTACTTCTGCCTCATTACATCGGAGGATCTGAGGGACACCTTTTGAAAACCAGCAATCAAGATGGTTTTGTTGTTAAGGAACCTCCTCAGTGATGGCCGGCCCACCCGAGAATAGGCATCAATGGCTTAACATGACCTGAAATAGCACTATTTAGATTGGTATGGCTAGATTTCAACTCTACCTGTGAGAGTAGTAGGAAACTGAGAAGTTTTAGGAAAACGTGGCGGAAATGTGTAAGAAATAGTACACCTGAAACTAATATAATATGCTGAATGAACTATATGTCGATTTAAAAAAAATAAAATAATTACTGATAAAGAGAGAAAAATTGTAAGAACTAAGAACCAGAAGGAAAGGATTAAAAAACGCTCATTTTCTTGATTGGGAAAGGCCAAGAGATAATTTAGTGTAAAAAAGGGAGAAGATACTTAATAGTTTAAGTGCTTTCCAGATATCATGAAACTTAGAGTTGTTTATTCTTTACAATAAGCTGGAGTGAAAGGCTACCATTTGCCCCCTAATATTCATTCTTTCCTTTTGTCATGGTAATAACGTTTTCAAGTGGGCTGACAGCTTCCCAGATAAACACTAGATTATATGTCTATTGATCTAAGTTCTGGTTATTGGGATAAACATGCTGCAGTAGATTTCGAGACTGTTTCTTTCCTACTTGCAGCTGGCTGGAAAGGAGACACAGAAGATGAAGGGAGAACCACTTTGGACCTTCAGATGAACTTGGTAATGTGGGCTTTTATGGACAGAGCCACAAAATGAAATGAGTCCCTGGCACAGAGTGCCATACCTGCTCTGGACCGACCCCCAGATTTATATATATAAGAGACAAATGTCTAGCCTATTTGATCCTTTCTTATTTCAGATTTTTCTTAGCAGACTTACCTAATCTCAACTTGTAAACCTGGGTAATGGCCATTATCCTCCTTTCCTGATGAGGAAACTGAGGCTCAGAGGTGTTAAATATTCCAAAGTTCAGAGTTCTCTTTGTCCAACGCCAAAGCCTATGTGCTTTGTATTATACTATGTCTAAACTACCATATCAATTTAGAGTTGAGACAGGTCTTTAGGCAGAATGAAGCTTATTACTGCTGCTGTTCAGATCTGGCACAGAAAGGATATAGGTTTATCTTCTAGCAAGTGTTTGGTAGGCCTGTTTTATTGCCTGATCCCTAATAAAAAGTCAAAGTTCATCACTGTATTGGTATCTATGGCTTAAGTATAGATCTGTCTGACAAAGAGGACAACCCAAATTTATTCAGTCTTCTGTGAACCAGAGTCCAGTGAGCCTCTCTTAACTGCCAAGCACTGTTCTGACACTGGGGAAATAGCAATGAACAAGAAAGACAAAAATTCCTGCCCTCATGGAGCTCATTTTTTTCTAGCAGAAGTAGAAAATAAGCACAAGAGTAAAATAATAATAATTATAATTATATACATATATTACTTTTCATAGTCATACGTATGGCATATGGGAGTTCCTAGGCTAGGGGTCAAATCAGAGCTGCAGCTGCAGGCCTATGCCACAGCCAGGGCAACACCAGATCTGAGCCACATCTGCAAGCTGCACTGCAGCTTGCAGAAATGCCAGATCCTTAACCCACTGAGTGAGGCCAGGGATGGAACCCTCATCTGTACAAAGACAACACCAGGTCCTAACCTGCTGAGGCACAATGGGAACTCCCAAAATGGTGATATTTTAGATGGTGGTAAATATTATGAAGACAACTATATTAAGGAAAGGAGATAAGAAGTGGTGGACAGGGAGGAGGAAGGGTTGCATTTTTAATACAATGGTGAGGGAAGGCCTCACTGAGAAGGTGACATTTGAGCCTGACCTGAAGTAAGTGAAAGAGTGCACAAGGTGGGTACCTGAAGCAAGAGCTTTTAGGCAGGGGGAACAGCCAGGACTAATGACCTGAGATGAGACAGGAGTGTATCTACTTTGTGCTAGCACAGCAACAAGGCAAGGGTCCTGGAGCAGAACATCATGTATAGTTAGAGAGATAGTGAGGGGTCAGACAGTGGAGAGTCTTATAGGCCATTACACAGAATTTGGTTTTTACTCTAAATGAGGGAAGAAATTGAGAGGTCTGACCAAAAAAAGTGAAATCATATGACTTCAATGTTAAAAGGAGACTTTGGACTGCTGGGTAGAAAACAGACTGAAGTGGCAAGAGTGGGAGCAAGGAGACCAGTTAGGTGCAATTGCTATTCTCTTAGTAAGAAATGATGGGAGGTTCTGGTTCTGAAAAGGGCAGAGTAACATGTATTGATTAAACCTCTCACAAATAACAGTTATAGACTCTGAACAAAAGGGTTTTGTTTTTTTTGTTTTTTTTAATTGTAGGGCACTTCAGGTGATCAGAAGCAGGCAGAAACTGCAAAGAAGTCAACCCTTGAAAGAAAGGAATCATGCTAACTGAGATTGTGGATTTTCACTGTAGAGTAGGTTCCAGTCCATGTTACATGGGGCCGCTAAAACCCACTCAGAAAGCAGTCATACTGGTTTGAAGAGTTAGATGAAATTTAGATAACGCTGTAAGAGCAGCTGGAAATTGAGCAGAGAAATCTCAGAAAAAAAGATTCTACAGAATGGGGAGCCCAAAATTCTGCATATAAATTCCATTCAGCCCCTTGATAGATTCCTGAACAACACAGGGGGTAAAGAAGTCCAGAGGAAAAAAAATAGGAAGAAGACTATAAGAAATGACCAGAAATTTTAACTACTGCTCACAGAATGGAGGCAGAGTTTGGAATTTAAGTTCAGCCAAGTAAATGTTTTGCTAGAATTACTGCATAATAGAATCCAAGAGTCTCCACAATATATTATCCACAATGTACAATATGAAATTCAAATTAATAGACATGTGAAGGAGAAAAATGTGATTTGTGGTCAAGAAAAAAACATTCAATAGAAGCTATCCCCAAGATGACTAGATAGTAGAATTAATGAATAAGAACTTAAATCAGCTATAATAAATGTGTTCAATGACTTAAAGGAAAAGGTAGCCATAATTACTGGTGAATATCAACAGAAAAAAACATGGAAACTGTGAAAAAGGCTAAAGTTCTAGAACTGGAAAGTATTATATCACAAATGAAAAATTCACTAGATAAGTTTAACAATAGACTAGAAATAGAAGAAAAAGTATGTGAACTTCAAGATAGATCGATAGAAATTATCTAATACATAGAACAGAAAGAAAAAAAGTTAAAAAAATGAATACAGTTTAAGTGACCTGTGGGACAATATCATGACATTATCTGTGTACTTGGAGTTCCAGAAGGAGAACAGAGAGTATAGCATAACAGACCTGCACTACTAAAATGGCAAGATTTGTTTTCAAAATGATGAGAAAGTTTACCAGATGAAAAAATATATTTACAGGAGGGAATGAAGAGCACCAAAATGGTAAAAATTTAAGATTATATTTTTTTCTCTCAATTTATTTTAAAGATTGCTCATTTTTAAAACAGAAAGTATAATATGATGTCATTGTATTATGAGATTAATAACATATGTAGATATAAAATACAGAAGGATAATCCAACTGGGCATCAAAATATACAATAACAGAAAATAGCACATTCAATAAAATGTGTCCATTCATACTGGTATAAACAAATAGGTAAGATATTTTAATGCATTTTTAAAAATAGGAGATGGGAAATCTTTTTTTAAGGAATAGTAGCGACTAATAAATTTAGAAGGAATGATGTAATTTGAAAATCGTCAATGGAAACTAAAACTAGTGGTTCAAAATTTGATGAGGAATAGCATCTTTACATGGTCTTAAAGTTAATTATAACTAAAACACTGAAAAGTAAGTAGATGCCACTTTAATCAAGTCATCAAAATTCAGAATAAAACATTAGGTATATTTGTGTGTCATGTTTGTGTGTTTGACAGAGGTAAGAAAAGAAAGATGTGAATGATAAAGATACTGAAGAAAAATGTCAAACACTGGTGAATCTGGATAATGGATATGTGAGAATTCTTTAAACAATTTTGGAAACGTTTTTATATGTTTGAAATTATATTGAAATAAAAGGAAATGGTGGCAGCTTGAACCACAATGGTAGTGGGTAGTGCATGTCATAAGAAACAATTAGTTTGCTGAATATATTTTGAAAGTGGAGTTAGAAGGATTTGATAATGGATTGGCTGTGGGGTATGCAAGACAGAGGTACCAAGGATGACCTGAAGATTTGGGACTAAGGCAAGGCGAATGAAGAAATAGCCACTTATTAAGATGGGAAAAGTGTGGGTCGAGAAAGCCTGTGGAGGTGGAAAACAGGAATTTGGTCTGGGACATGATAAGTTTGAAATGCCTATTAGCCAAGTAGAGCTGTTCAGTAAGCTATTAGACTATATATATCGGGAGTTCAGTGGAGAGGTCTGGGCCACAGATATACATTTGGGAGTAATCAGTTTATTTAAAGCCATGAGAGGATGTAGGGAATTAACATAGAAGGCTGGATTCTGGGGTACTCCTGATGAAGATCTTTCTGCTCTAAATCTATAAACATTATATGAGTGCACAGTCTAGATTTAGCTTTTCACATACTTATGGTGCAATTTAATATGTTCTAATTTATGCACTTATATTTTATTAAAAAAGCATTTGTTTTTCATTTTTTGGGCTGCATCCGCAGCATGTGCAAGTTCCTGGACCAAGGAACAAAAGTGAGCAGCCACAGCAGTGACCCAAGCTGCTGCAGTGAAAAGATCAGATCCTTAACCCACTGCACCACAAGGGAACTACAAAACAAGCAATTTACTGAGTGTTTTCAGTATGCAAGGCACTGTCTTGATGTGCCTACAGGGCAAGCACCAACACATCTAAAGGATTCCACCTGGGTAACAAGACCCAGTAGGCAGCATAAATAAACAGTACAGAGTCATCTATCTTGTCATGCTGCCTAACTGATTCATAGAAATTTATTGCCCTGATAAATTACAAAGATGTTTTAGGTAATATTAAGCAATACTTTTGCAAGAGAAAACACATAACTCTATTTTCTCACCCTTTCTGGGAGAGCAAGGAACAAAGCTTATCACTGTGTTGTTTACTTATTTTTTAAAAATAAACCCACTGTTCACAAAAGGTTATAATAAATTGGAGGAAACTTAACCCAAAGTCCCCTACAAGTAAGTCTGTGATGTCAACCCAACCCATGAACTCTATGAGGCATTGCCTTCCCAAACTAACATTTATGGAAAAGTTCACTTAAATTTTTGGTGATTTGATGTTCTTTCTTTTTCTACATCTCCTCCTTTAGTTTTACTGTAAAATAAAACACTAATATAGAAAACCACACAAGTGAAATGTATGCCTTTTTGAATTATTATAAGGCAAATATCTTCAAGGTCATGAAAGAGAATGTCACCAGACACCCCAGAAGACCTTCGCTGTGACCCAATCAAAGTCACCCCTTCCTCCTAAGTAACCACTGTTCTGACTTATTCTTCTGTTCTCTATATTTCTTGTGAATTAGATGAATCTAGAGACAAGGTGAGACTCTGGTTCCATCCCCTTGACAAATCTGTAGGTGGTATTTTTATTTTTATTTATTGATTTATTTGTTGCTTTTTAGGGCCACACCTGAAGCATATGGATGTTCCAGGCTAGGGGTCGAATTGGAGCTACAGCTGCCAGGCTACACCACAGCCACAGCCATAGCCACATCAGATGCAAGCTGCATCTGCGACCCACACAACAGCTCGTGGCAACGCTGGATCCTTAACCCACTGAGGGAGGCCAGGGATCAAACCTGCAACCTCATGATTCCTAGTCGGATTCATTTCCACTGCACCATGATGGGAACTCCCCATGTAGGTGGTATTTTTAAAGACTATGGAGGCACATAACACCTGGTTATCATTCCTTTTGTGATTTTAGAAACTGTTGATAATACCTATTGCCACTCATTATAGGTTGCAAAATGGTGATATTCTAGTTCTCTCTCTTTCTCTCTCTCTCTCTCTTTATATATATATATATATATATATATATATATATATATATATATATATATATAGTCTTTTTAAGGCTGCACCTGTGGCATATGGAGGTTCCCAGACTAGGGGTCTAATCGGAGCTGTAGCCACCGGCCTACACCACAGACACAGCAATGCTGGATCCGAGCAGCGTCTGTGACCCACACCACAGCTCACAGCAATGCCAGATCCTTAACCCACTGAGCAAGGCCAGGGATCGAACCCACAACCTCGTGGTTCCTAGTCGGATTCATTAACCACTGCGCCACCAAGGGAACTCCTAGTTCTATATATTTTTAACGTTTACTCATTAGAATATTTTCATAAAGAGACACTTTCCCTCATCCAGTATTTGGTTGTACATTGATATAGTTCATCAATATGAAAGGAGGGATAAATACTTGTGTCTTTAACTCCACTGGCCAATTTTCAAGATAATGATTTGGTTTTCTATTATCCTCCAGAAGTAAGAAGGATACTTTTCTTTTCTTTTCTTTTCTTTTCTTTTGTTTTTTTTTTTTTTGTCTCTTTGCCATTTCTTGGGTTGCTCCCGCAGCATATGGAGGTTCCCAGACTAGGGGTCGAATCGGAGCTGTAGCCACCGGCCTACGCCAGAGCCACAGCAACGCGGGATCTGAGCCGTGTCTGCAACCTACACCACAGCTCACAGCTCATAGCAATACCGGATCCTTAACCCACTGAGTGAGGCCAGGGATCGAACCCGCAACCTCATAGTTCCTAGTCGGATTCGTTAACCACTGAGCCATGTCGGGAACTCCAGAATAGTTTTCATATTTTGGTGAAGTCATAGATTTAAACACAATAAATTTCAATCCATTGCAATTATGATTATTAATGCAAAAAATTCTGTCTTTGCCCGGTGAAAGCCTCCAGGGTCCCTTAGACACAACGCAAGTAGTCTTTGATAGCATCCTTGCTATCTGGTGTGATGATATGTTCCAGGGTCATCTTGTTCACTTCCTGCCTTATGCCTAGAACCAGTTGTTCCTCCAAAGAGACCTGGTCCCTTGTACTGAAAAATGGTATTGCAAGACCACAGTCTGGGGGCTAGAGATGCCTATTGCTAGTGGATAGTTTATTGTTTCTCAGTCTTTTCAGTGGGCATATTTAGGGATAAAATAAGAACAAGTACCTCAAGGGTTTATATGGATAGCTTTAATTCAGTTTTGAAATCACAGAGTTTTTACTTAACCTCTTCTCTACTACTTTAGTGTCTCTTCTATATCGAGAATCCTGGTTCTCAAGGAAACAGAGACAAAGGAGATGACAGAATTCAGGATTACATATTTGTCTTATACACATAACAGTCTCAGGATAACAATTACGAGATTAGTACCAATATGATTACTAAAAATACCCTCTCCTCCATTTCTAAATAGTCGCACCATATCTACACTAGCAGAGCATTCTCTCCTAGCATTCAATTAGTCATTAGTTCTAGAGGACTCTGTACTTAATGTTCACCAACAGTCCTTAGGTTAGTCAATATCTATCTAGTTATTTTGTTGTCTAAAGCTCATTTTCTAGATTTCACAGAAAAGAACCATGGGAACCATGTTCCCCTAGATCTGTGCCCATTGTACTTGAAAGTTATGCTGGATTAAAATAAAAAAATCTTTGATTCACACTTGTTTCCTTAAAGCTCTTAAATTGGTTATTCCATGTTTTTCTCACATAGACTGTTAGGGTCAAAAAGGATGATAATCTAATTTTCTTTTCTATATAATTACTCTTTTTTTCTAGATATTCAATGGGTATCTTATTTTTATTTAAAGTTGAATGACTTTGCCAGAATATATCTTGGTGTTGATAATTATAGGTCAATATTCTTAGGGTAGCTGGTGTCCCCTTTATTTAGTTTCAGATTTTTTTTTTTAATTTCAGAAAGTTTTTACATTATCTGTATGTTCGATTTTCTTTGCCTATCTTCAATATTTATTGTGTTTACTTAAATCCTTTTATGTTTGTCTCCATTTCCTTTTATTCTTTCGTTTTTAAGGATTTTTTTTCTTTTCTGTTTTTTTTTTTTTTTTTTTTTTTTTTTTTAGGGCTGTACCCGCAGCATATAGTGGTTCCCAGGCCAGGGGTCCAATTGGAGCTGTAGCCGCCAGCCCACGCCACAGCCACAGCAACACAGAATCCAAGCCGCATCTGTGACCTACATACACCACAGCTCAAGGCAATGCCAGATCCTTAACCCACTGAGCAAGCCAGGGAGAGAACCTGCATCCTCATGGATGCTAGTTGGGTTGTTTCCACTGTGCCACCATGGGAACTCCAAGGATTTTTTTAATTTAAAATTTTTTTCATTTTGAACTAATTTTAAGCTGTCATTAAAAAGACATAAAAATAGTAGAAAGGATTCCTGTCTACTGTTCACATAGTTTCCCTACAAGTTAACATCCAACATTGTATACAAAGTACAATGAGAAAAATCAGGAAGTTGGAGTTCCTGCCTTGACTCAGCAGTAATGATCCCAACTAGTATCCATGAGGACACAGATTCAGTCCCTGGCCTTGCTCAGTGGGTTAAGGATCTGGCCCATGCTCATTGCTATGAGCTATGGTATAGATCACAGATGTGGCTCAGATTCCACAGCATTGCTGTGGCTGTGGCACAGGCCAGCAGCTGCAGCTCCGATTGGACCCCTACCCTAGGAACTTCCATATGCCATGGGTGCAGCCCTTAAAAGCAAAAAAAAAAAAAAAAAAAAAAGAAAAAGAAAAAAAATCAGGAAGTTAACACCAATATAACTACCGTCTGTCTAGTCTACAGACCTTATTATTTTTTTTCAAAGGTGTTTAAATATTTTTTTTTAACCCCATCCATCCCACTCCCTCCCCCTCCCCCTTGGCAGCCACAAGTCTATTCTCCAAGTCCATGAGTTTCTTTTCTGTGGAAAGGTTCATTTGTGCCATATATTAGATTCCAGATATGAGATATCATATGGTATTTGTCTTTCTCTTTCTGACTTACTTCACTCAGTATGAGGGCCTCTAGTTCCATCCATGTTGCTGCAAATGGCATTATTTTGTTCTTTTTTGTTGTACAGACCTTATTTTAATTTCTTCAATTGTTTCACCAGTATCGTTTTTTTCTCGTTCAGGACTCAGCCCAACATCGCACATTGCCCTGAGATGTCTGTCTCTTTAGTCTCCTTTAACTTTGAACAATTCCTCCATCTCTTATCTTTTATATTTTTGAAGAGTATTGGTCAGCTATTTTGTAGACTGCCCCCCCCCCCCCAATGTGGGCTTATCTGATGTTTCCTCACAATTAAATTGAGGTCAGGTTTTCTCAATTTTGGCACTATGGACACTTTGGGCCTAATAGTTCTTGGTTGTAGGAGGCTGTCTTCTGCATTGTTTTTATTGCATATTTAATAGCAATCCCAGCCTTGACCTGCTCTTAACAATCAAAAATGTCTCCAGATATTTTTAAAGTCCCCTGAGTGTGAGGGGTAATCAGTTCCAGCTGAGAATCAGCTAATGTAGGTTATGTATTTTTGGCAAGGATACCACAGAAGCAACAATGTATCTTTCTTACAGCATCATCAATACACAGTTTGTTCCATGACTGGTAATATTAAATTTGATCACTTTATTAAGGTGGTTCTGCCATAATTCTCCAATGTAAAGTTAATATTTTTCCCTTTAACAATAATATGTGTCGTATAAGATCATACAGACACAGTGTTTCTCATCATACTTTCACATATTAATTTTGGCATCCACTGATGATTTTTGCCTGAAGCAATTAATACTGTAATTTTTGCCAACATTTCCTTCTACATTGATTACTTATACTTCTACTTTAAGAAACAGCATTCCCTTCACTTGTCATTCCATTATTTACTTAGCATGGGCTCATATATTCTTTTTTTATTATGTTTCAGAAGTACAGCATTATATTTCATCATATGTATATACTACAGGGCAATCACCACCACAGTGTAGTTACCATCTACCAGCATACAGTTGACTCCCTTCATCTATTTAACCCATCTCTCTACCCAATTCCCTTCTGGTAACTACTAATCTGTTCTCTGTAGCTATGAGTTTGTTTTTTATTTTGTTTGTTCATTTTGTTTTATTTTTAGATTCCACATATCAGTGAAATCAAATGGTATTTGTCTTTCTCTGTCTGACTTATTCCACTCAGCATAATGCTATCAAGGTCCATCTATGTTGTCACAAATGGCAGAATTTAATTCTTTTTTATAGATGAGTACTATTCCATTTATCCACTGATGAACAAGGACTGATATATATTCCTACTTTATGGGTTATAATCCATTACTAACATATATTCATTTTGTTGCTCAAATTGTCCCAGATATGGCCACTGGGAGCCTCTGGAAGTTGGCTTTTAAAAAAACTTTGCTAATTTTATTGAGGCATTAAAAAATATCTGAGTACCATGGCCCAGCCAAGTTGACACATAAAATGACCCATCACAGTCACTGTAATTTAGTTTGTGTTACTTGCAGCCAAACGCATTTCTGATACATAGTGCTATTTGAAATCTATGAATCTATTGAGTCTAAATATTTCTCATTCTAGCTCACTTCAGTCACAACCACATGAAGTGTTTCCCACTCTGTCTTTACTTATTTTTCATCTCCTATACTCTCAACTAAGATATATATAAAATATATACATAATTAAAATTAATTTTGTTTAATATTTTTACTTAATGTGGCTGCTATAAAATTCAAATTACAAATGTGAATTGAATTCATGGCTCCCATTACATTTCATTCTTCTTCTTTTTTTCTTTTTGGCTGTGCCCACAAGCATACAAAAATTCCTGGGCCAGGGACTGGACTTTAGTCATCGCAGTGACAATACTGAATTCTCAACCACTAGGCCGCCAGGGAATTCCCCATTATATTTCTAATGAGCAGGGCTGGTATACACATAGAAAGAATTTTTCAATGCAGTGTCATTTTTTAATTTGTTTATCATTATTGCATGTACATTTTACTTAGGTTTAAAGTTATTATATAAAAATATAAGTTGAATTACTTATTTTATTGCTTTTTAAAAAGGAAAGTTGGAACACTGTTCAGAGTTCAGAAAGAAATTATAATGAAAAACCCTATGTGTAATGAAAGGGTTATAAGAACAGAGAATCAGCACTTTGTGTTTGAAAAGTTTAGCAATTTTCCCAGCTCACTGAATTGTGGGAACTCAGCTTTACCAGGGAATAAATAAGCTATTTTTAACATTTTTATTATACAATTTGTCACAGGCAGTCTCATGAGAGTATCAACAATCAGTTTCAAACAGAATCCGACCACAAACACTTCTCCACATGTGACTTGGAACATCTGTCCTGCTTGAGTCCTGGCCCCATCAGGCGAGTGCTGGTCTGCCTTTGATTCTTCCTCTCCTAAAACCCTTTGTCCTACTTCCCACACTGGACAGAAGGTAGGTGAAAACCATCTTCAAGTCTGAAAAGCATCTTATGCAAGTCTGAGGTCTGGGCGTGTACTTCCCCTCACTTAAGACTGCAGACCCTTTTTGATGGAGGAAAGTGCTGCATTCCAGGGATATCACTGACTCAGTGATTTATGCGGCATTTTTCTCTAATGAATCAAGATGAAAGCGCTGATTTAGGAAAAAATTCCAACGAGCACCTCCTGGCTGAAGAGTTCATCCTACCTGCCCTGAGAAGAATGCTTCAAGCAGTAGGTGCAGATTCTTAGGAGACTATACCTTCTCATGATTAGGAAAAGGCTCATGACTAGAAAAATGAAAATGTATTCACTCAGTTAGGAGGGCTAAAGCAATCAAAGACACTAACAGAGGGTGACGTAGTGGGATGGTGAGAATATGTAAAGGGAACCTAAGACTCTTAACTCCCCTTTACACAATGTCAGTCTTTCTGAAGTTTGACACTCAACATTAGAAGTTCATTGTTGTTGACTATCTAAAAAAGTTCCACAGTAAGTTCTGTCCTAAAGAAAAAAATCTTCAGTGAAGCAAAACCATTCCCAAATTATTCTTGCCCAAATTATTCTTTCCAAGTATAGATCTCCATATCAGTCTTTCTTTCTTTCTTTTTCTCTTTCTTTCTTTCTTTCTTTCTTTCTTTCTTTCCTTCCTTCCTTCCTTCCTTCCTTCCTTCCTTCCTTCCTTCTTTCTTTCTTTCTTTCCTTCTTTCTTTCCTTCCTTCCTTCCTTCCTTCCTTCCTTCCTTCCTTCTTTTTTTTTTGGCATGCAGAAGTTCCAGGGCCAGGGATTGAACTCATACCCACCTAACCTACTGAGCCACTCACTGATTTTTCTTTAAATGAAGGCACGTGTAGAAAATTCTAGTTCATATAAGAGGTCAAGTCTTCAGAATAGCATGTATTTACAAGTAAATACTTGCTTGATACATTGGCTCATCGCTATCCAATTGGCAGACACAGACACCTCTCACTACTCCATGATTCATGTGAGAAAATCCACATTTAGGTGTTCTTAGCAATGATGATAAGACTCATGAGAAAGCATTTGCCTCAGCTGGAAACACTTCATTTTTAAGAAGGTTATTATCAAAGTAGTTGAGAATATTTAAGCAGAATTGAGATGAACAAGAAATTGGAGTTTCCGTGGTGACTCAGCCATAACGAACCCAACTAATATCCATGAAGACACAGGTTTGATCTCTGGCCTCGCTCAGTGGGTTAAGGATCCGGCATTACCATGAGCTGTGGTGTAGTTTGCAGATGTGGCTCAGATCCTGAGTTGTGGCTGTGGTGTAGGCCAGCAGCTGCAGCTCCAATTTGACCTCTAGCCTGGGAACCTCCATATGCCACAGGTGAGGCCTTGAAAAGCAAAAAAAAAAAAAAAATTTACTGTAAGATTAAATATATTTGAATGAATGTGCCATTCCTTCATTATTTTAAATGTTATTAATATTAAATATTAATATGCTTGTTCCTTTTTGTCACACTCGTAACTGTATACAATAAATGACAGAGAGGATAGTGAAAGTTTCAACTTGAGATAGCTCAAATTAAAGTCACTATACCATAACTTTTAACTTTAGTTTTTTAGCTGCAATGACAATGTAACATGTAGCATATGCATATATATTATGCATATAGGGCATAATTTTTTTTTTTCTTTTTATGGTCACACCTATGGCATATGAAAGTTTCCACGCTAGGGGACAAATCAGAGCTGCAGCTGCTGGCCCATACACAGGGCACATTTTAATATCCAGACTTTTACAGGGATTATTATATACTTTTAATGTCATCACCCAGTTTTCCTAATATCCCTCTCTGTATTTAATGGATGAATGAATAAATGAATGAAAGGGAAGTAATAATGCAGGAAAATAACAAAATAAAAGAAATTCTGCAAAGTCCATATAGTATTTTCTTTGGGAAGCAGTTCTCACAATATGCTTTTAATTTTAATACCTAATGAGAATTTATGCAACTTCTTTAAAAGGTTTGCCATATGTTCTAGTTGGTGAATGGTCTTCCACATCAACAGAGGCACCACCCCTCTATTGTTTGGTTTTTCCCTTTGTAAGAAGAGAAGTCTGAGTGATGGCTAGCCCACAGCCAGAGCCAAAATCAAGTTCTTCATCTTAATATGATGTTGTTGGGGCAAGGGGTAAGATAAAATATTTACACCTATTTTTAAAATGCCAGGTTGCTAACATTCTGCAATGCTTCTTTCAACATTACATTGAGTTTTACCCATGCTGAGATCTCCTCTATCCATACAGATCGACGTATTTCAAGAGTTAAATTCATTATTAGACACATGAATAAAATTTGTTTTATTTTTCCCATAAAAATTGTTCTAAAAGATAGGTGGAATCCCACGCTCATATCCAAAGTCTATTTATTTTATAATGTGGCTGAAACATTATGTTTGCAATGATGAAAATAATGCTATATAAGACTAGTCATTAAGAGAGTAAAATAATGAGGTAAAATAAATATTGCCACTGGAAGGCAGAACTTAGGGAAAAGTTTTAACTAGGAAAGACAAAATAGAATCTTATGTTTCTTTGCAAGGATTTTAGAACTTGATCATACTGGTTTTTTATTATGCCTAATTTCTACTGCCTTTTATTTAAGTGAGATTAGTTGTTGCATTTCTCAGTCAGAATGTATGCTCCAGGAGTCCAGGGACTTGTCAATTTTGTCATTATATCCCAGCACCTAGGATAGTTCTGACATATAGTAGGTGCTCAATAAATTCTCATTCATTCAATAATTCAGCAAATATTTATCAACTGTCTGCCATGTGTTTGCTACTATATAGAAGCTGGGAATATAATAAAAAGCAGTGAGAAAAGCCAAAATCTCCACCTTCATGGAGTTATTTTCCTATAGGGGAGAGAGAACCTCACAAAAGAACCTCACTAATGAATGTAAACATTCAAAGTTAGCCAAGGGCTCTAAAGGAGAGATTTACTTTGCCATGATTAGAACACATTTTCAGCTGAAAAATGCCATGAAGATGAAATATAATCCTCTTGAGAAAACAGAGAGGCTAAAGGGCAAGAAAGAAGCAGATTATAAAGAATGCCCGCAAGCAGAAAAGAATAAACTTTCCAGAGATGCAGTGAACCAAGCTGAGAAAACAGAAAGACAGAGATGAAGTGCCAAGCGCAGCAGTGCCCAGCACCCTGGGGCATGTGGGGTGGGGGGGAAAGGAAGGAAGTGTGGGGAGGAAATGTCCTCCCCAGCCGTGAAGTGATGCTATCCAGAGCTGGTCAGTGGGAGTGGAATGGGGGGTGGGGATGAAGGAGCCAAAATGCCATGTCATTTGAACACACAAGATGTTTCATCCCTTAGGTCCCATGTTGAGTCTTTTTGAAAAGTTAATTTTATGATTTAGACAAATAACTTTTGGCTTAATAAAATCATGTTTATAACTGAGTTCTAGAAGACTCATTGGAAGGAGGTATTTCAGGCTATAAATGACATTTTATTAATTAGAGAGTATGATAATGCATCCAATTCAAAATGCCTCCACCATCACAGCAACATTTCCTCCCACTTATCATGCAATCCAAACCCTCGTTCTCAGCCTTGGTAGCTGTGCCTTGCCTGCTGCTCTGTTCAGACAGCTCAGCCATGTCCCTGTCTCAGTGATGTCATCCTCAGTTCTCCTGTCTCTCTCACCCTCTTTCCCATCAGTCTATCGGAAGGGCCTAGAGCCAACACTGGTCCACCCTGCAGAGATGGATAGCGCATCTTCCTGATGGCATGAAAGGAAGCGACATTTTTCCAGTAGGGAAGGAATTAACAGTGGCTTTTAGGGGTCTGGCGTCTGGGACTCCTCTTGATCAAGTATGGTAGATACAATCTATGGAATTCTATTTTGCTCTTTTGCTTTTTCAAAATGTTAACCAGAGTGTTATGCTCTTTGAGGGACAGGACATGTTGTTTTCAAGGGAGGCAGAAAGATGCAAGATTATGTTGCAAAATAGTTACCAAAATATCTCCAGTACTTCCTGATCACAGATAAGGAGATCTGCCTGATTGCAAGATGAGGTTAAAGTTCAAAAAAGCAAGTGGATAGTGAGGTATTTTTTCTTTCTCTCTTTCTTTGGATGTATACCCATGTGCATATGCATGCACCCACACAGGCCATCTTCAGCGTAAAGGATTCTGAAGGACTCACCTTTTGTTTTGGAAAACAAATTAGCCACAAGAGTGAATCGTACTCTTTCAAGGAATAACGTACCTTTGATGTTTTAAACAGCCATCTGTCAGTCACAAGCACATAGAAATCTTTTGAGTGTTAAGTCAAGAGAGGCCCCATATCTAAAATTTAAATGCAAATAAGTCTTCCCATGTCGAATAAGTGCCAGAAATAGAATGAGGAAGAATCCATAGAGTTATAGCTTCTTAGCATCTGAGCCCTAAGGTTTTCAAAGTCAACAGTAGTGATTCCCTACCAAACTTAAAATGAAACATAAATTAAACTCTGCAGATGCAATTATTTTCCTTTATGGTCCAACGCACCAGCTGTGCAGGTTCAAGAGCCACTGGCGCTCAGGCAGCCACAGTGCGCCAGGCTGTCTCTCTTTGCTGCCATTCACACCAAGTGCTGACAGACATGCTTAAGATGCTGAAACCACTGTCCTCTTACTCCACACTTCAGCAGTTAAAAAAATACTTTCAAAGCTGGAGCCTTTTTTCTTATAGAAAGCATATCTGATCATATTACCCTAATTCTCTTCTGTAACAGAATTATTATTTTTAAATTTTTATTGAAGTATAGTTGATTGTTATGTTAGTTTGTAACAGAATTATTTTATTTGGGGACCTAGTAAATAAGAGAGGCAATAGGAAAATAACTTACTTCTTGAAAGAAAGAAAGAAAGAGACTATACAGAATATTCTCAACAACAAAATCTCTCCCCAGTGGGATAATACAAATAAGTCTTTCTTAGGCATATCATGAAAAGTTTAGCATTTTTCTAGGTTTTCTCTCATCGTTTAATTTTTAAATTTTCTTTCGGATAACTTGTTTTAGTTTTTGATTTTTCTCTAACCAGAAGTGGCTTCAAATATGACAGTTTCTTCAGAAGTGGAGAAGCGCCAGGCTGTGGCATTGAAGAGCAGGGCACGTGGCCCTGGGGCTGCGTTTCTGGAGGGTTGCTGACTACGTGCAGGGCCTTGGGAGCCAGGATAAGTACTGTTCGCAGGCAAAGAAATGGAGGGTGTGCCAAACCTCTACTTTTAAAGCGAGCACATGATGCTGTTGTCACGGTGAAGACTGTATGTCTGCAGAGCTGCTTCAGAATGGAACCAAGCTGGAAATTAGTTGTAGTTCTTATACAGGAGTTCTCCAAGTGTGGCATATGCAAGTTCCCAGGCTAGGGGTTGAACCAGAGCTGCAGCTGCCAGCCCTCACCACAGCAATACCAGATCCGAGCTGCATCTGCAACCTACACCACAGCTCATGGCAACACTGGATCCTTAACCCACTGATCGAGGCCAGAGATCGAAGCCACATCCTCAGGGATAGTCATGTTTGCAACCTGATGAGCCACAATGGGAGCTCCCCAAAAGTATTAATTTTGAGTTAATAATTTGCACAACCCTTCTCAGATATTTTCAGGGCCAAACTCCAATGCCAATAATTTGGGCCCTCATGTTGCCCTTGTCCTGAGGAGGCTGGGAGATGGAGGGATTAGAAAGATTGAGATAAGCAAGGAGAATAACAGGGCAAAGTGAGCATTAGTTTATCCTTAAAAAATAAACATGAGCCCGTGTGTGCAACAGAAGCCCTGGGCTTCTATGTTTGTGTGTTTGTAAATCAGGATTAAGATCTAATGGAGCTGACCCACTCTAGAAGGAGCTACCAATCTGCTCTAAAAGGCTTTTCCTAAAAGATAAAAGATGTCAGGGCCCCCGGCTCTAAGCAGTGCAAATCTGCACGAACACCCATCATTACTTGGTTTATCAGAGGTAGCAGGCCTTGGCTTACTGCAGCCTCATGTAACTCAATCTGTTTCTCTGATCCTTCTTATTAAATAAATGGTGTGTTGCAGGCAGCCGACTGTTCTAAAAAAAAAAATGCAGTCCCAAGTCTCATACAGACTTAATAGTATTACTTTACACATGGTTACTGTCAAATAAACTTAAAAGAACAATTTCCCCTAAGAGATAAAGTACCTAAATGCTCTATGTCTTCTCAAGACAGCTGAAGGTATCTGTTCTCTCCTCCTCCCTTTAGGAGAAATCAGAAGAGCCTCCTCTGGACTTGTCTGAAAGAGCTCTGAATCCAGGAAAGGGTCCTCTGAATTAATGTCCAACTCTGCCTGACACCAAGCACTCCTGCCTGACCGCTCTAGCAGGTCCTCTATAAAAAGGGAGTTGAGTATGACTCAGGTAATAATTTCATGGATGTATCAAAGATGCCAATATATTTCTGAAAGGGGTGTTTATGCTGCAGGATAGCTTATACTTACTATATATTACAGATAAAATTTGGTTTTGGAATATACACCATCTTAATTTCCTTAAAGATAGCTCCTATAACCGCAGAAAGAATGAATGAAGACCAGGGAGGACTAATTGTTCATATAAATGTTACTTTCCTAAGGATTACGAGAGAAAAATCTTTCTGAAATACTTGTCTGAGAAATGAGAACAATCCATCCACTTGTGCCCATTTTCAGCCAGAGGGAGGGTCTGAAGGTATGGAAGGTTAGTCTCACAAAGTTATGATACAAAGTTATTGGTGGTAGGGAGAGTGGATAGAGGTGGGAATAGAATTATTATAAATAAATATATTTGGGAAAAGCAGGTTTGAACATTCAATTGTATGAATGAATACAATTCATACAGTTCACTGAACAAGGACAGTGAAACCTTTAAGGGACCTGCGACACTCAGGGTGAGGGTGGAGGACAGAGGGTTAGATATGGAGAACAAGTTGTACTTCCATCAGCTCCACCTACTGAACAATTTCTGTGTACCAGGCATTGATAGTTTGGGCTCCTGTTCTGGGGTTTCATCTTTCCTGCATGTTTTTTGAATTGTGGCATCTTCTATTAAAATTTACCACTGTAAATTCACAGATGAAAATTCAGGAGTTTGAGTATCCTTTCCTAATCCAACTAAGGGAGCCTGTGGTGGGGAGTGGAAAAACCAGGAGACATGAATTGCAATTTGTTCTGTCAGAGACCATAAAACCTTGGACCAATCATTGCATCTCTCTGGGCCCTGATTTTTCTTATCTGTGAGGTAAAGGAACCGGAAGGTACAGATTGGCAATTCTCAAAACTATGGAGTCTTTGCAAAGGGTCTATGAGTCCACATGAAGTTCTCTCTGTTGACTGTGTGCAAATATGCTGAGTTGTTCCATGATTAAAAGCAGGCAAACTTCCTTTAGCAATGAACTTATATGATCTCTTAATATTGTTTCACCTCTGCTCTTGAAACTTCACTGTATAAAGGAGAGATTCAATTTTTCGGTAAGAGTTGAAGGTGCTTTCTCTTCACTAACACTTTAGCCCTCAGCATCCACATTCTAAATCAAAATGGTAACCTGTGAGACACTCTCAGTGTACCTTCATTTGAACAGCAGTGCCGGGTTTCTGCCAAGCAATCAACTGGCATTTTGTCTAATGATAAACATTTGGCAAGACATGTTAAGGTAATGTCTAAGATAAAGCAAGATGGTCTGTTCAGAGCTATGATTCTGCTTTAAAAGCATTTTACTAGCTTCATGAAAAGAATAAAAGGTGATGCACTTAAAAAACAAGTGACTTGATCGCATCAAAATTGAACTCAATGGCAAAAGTGGGAGAATCTAAATCTTTACATTCAACATAAAGCAGTTATTATTATTAGAATGTACCATGTCTCAGCAGAAAATATAACAGACCTTTGAACAATGTGGAGGTTAGGGGTCCCAACCCTCCTTACGATTGAAAATCCACGTATAATTTACAGTTGGCTCCCCACATACATGGTACCTCCTTATCTCTGGTTTAGCACCCAGGAATTCAACCAATGGTGGATTGTGTTGTACTGCAGAACTTACAATTGAAAAATCTGTATGTAAGTGGACCTGCACAGTTCAAACTTGTGTTGGTCGAGAGTCAACTGTATAATGAAATCCTGAAGTGGCTGCCCCAAAAACAAAGTATTCAAAGATGGGTTTGTTTGGGAGGGAAGTGGCAACCATGTGACTAACGATGATTTCTGAGTAATCCAGGATGAGTAGAGCAGACCTGTACCAATTTTCTTAATTAGTCACAAGTGCTCATCAGAAATGGCATCCTTACAAGGGATATGAACAGTATGTCTGTATCTGTATGTATCAAGCCATACCTGTGAAATAAATTGTTTCAAACCAACTTTGAGTGTCTGCTGTGGTTTGGGGATAGTTCAAGACACCACATGGCATCTTCATCTGTGGGTTTTTTTCCTAGTGGAAGGAACAAATTGGTGGGTGGATTTCCTTCCCTTTTTATAATGTTTTAGCGACAGCTCCCGACTGCTTTTCATTTGATGTTACCAGATCCCATTTCTTTTTCAGATCCAAGTCCAACTAGTGCAAGGAAGTAAAGACAGCTGTTACCAACAGCTTCCAAGATGACCAGAGACTAGATTCCAACTACTGACATTTCCTGATTTCTAGCTTAATTTGTGTCGAGTGTGTCTATAGCAATACCCGGATGCAAGAACTTTGCCCCATTTACATTCAAAATAGTAGCAAAGTGAACATGTTTTCCAACAAGATACCTATGAACATATTTTTCTTGTTTAGTCATTCAAATCCTACAATATAATGCTCAAGATGGAAATCAGTTTTCTCTTGAGTAAATGGTATATACTTGGGCAGCATTAGACTTGTCAAGTCCTTTTCTGAACTTGAATTTCAAATGTCAGGTTGATCATCTCAATAGAAACATATAGATTTTCCCTCATTAGAAACATCAGGTAATTCCATTTGTATAAAACAGAACTGAGTCCTACCCAATAGATACAGTCCTTCTTCTAGGGGCATTTATCCTAAAAGCTGTTTTCAAACTTTCACTTTTAGGGGCAATAACAAGGAGTGAGCCTTGATGGTCACCCTGCTCAAATACAACAGTATCTCCCCCTTTTAGAAGTTTGAAGAGAGAGTAGAATGATGATATTACCATATACATTACATTACTGAATAAACAAAGGAGAGTTTGTAGCTGAATGAGGACTACTTTCAGGTTTCTAAATGGAAGATTTTTATTTCCTGCTATGCAATGCCTGACAACTCCATCTCTCCCGTCTGTGTATGAGCCGAGATCCACACAAACTTCTTAACTGACTTAGAGATGTGTGTACCTTTCTGCGAAACTGATTATCATTGTTGCATATATAATCAATATGAAACCTGTTTTCCTTTGCTTACAATTTGCCCCTCATGGGGGGAAAAAAAAAAAGATGCGTACACCTTCACAGGCCCTGACAATTAAAATCTTGACTTCAGGAAAGCTGAGTTTGCAGCCATCATTTTCGAGAAGGCAATTCTGAATTAAACTAGCTCAGTACTGCAGACAAGAGAATGGATTGGGTGATTACTAGGAAGTAATCTAGAAAAATCATTTTTATAATTTAAAAAAGTGTGAGAATACTAGAGAAGCCAAAGATGTGGACACCACTTGCAGCACCGCCTGGACTCATCTACAAGCTATTATCATTGCACAAGATACACCACTGTGAAAGACTGTACAAATACTATTAAAAATCATTAAAGGAGTTCCCATCGTGGCGCAGGGGTTAACAAATCCGACTAGGAACCATGAGGTTGTGGGTTCGGTCCCTGCCCTTGCTCAGTTGGTTAACGATCTGGCGTTGCCGTGAGCTGTGGTGTAGGTTGCAGACGCGGCTCGGATCCTGCGTTGCTGTGGTTCTGGAGTAGGCTGGTGGCTGCGGCTCTGATTAGACCCCTAGCCTGGGAACCTCCATATGCCGCGGGAGCAGCCTAGGAAATAGCAAAAAAAGAAAAAAAAAGAAAAAAAAATCATAAAAGAACTAGAAAAACCCTCAGAGGTCCCTCATTATCCACCACTGAATCCAAGAGAGAAAGAGGCAGACTTACCTAAAAATGAAAGAAAATATTCACACGCACTTAGATATGACAATTTTACGAAGACTTTATGGAAACTTGTAAATGGGGATGACTAGAAGAAACATGGATAGGAACCACTGAATTAATGGAAAACCGGAATATCACAGAGAATTAGAAGTTAATATACTTCAAGGAAATCTTGAATACTCTCCCCACATGATTCCATTAGGAACGCCCATGCCCAATTCTGCAGCTAAAGAAAAGGTCTAATTTTATGTTCATGTTTTTAGAACTCTAATGAACTATCACTACTCCAAATACCTGAAAATGGATATTTATTAGTTTTAATGCTTTTCCCTCTCCTATCACAAAAGCGTAAGACCTCTAAGAGTTATGAGTTTCACTTCTAAATGCTTTTGCCAACATGTCACAAAGCTATATTAACACGGTTTAGTATTAACACAGATACATAATCAATGTAATAGAAGATAATCAAAGAATGCAGTGGGAAGAGGATGGCGTTTTCAGTAAGACACGCCAGGTCCACTGGGTACCCATGAGGAAGAAAAATGAATCCCGATTCTCTTTGTTACACCATTCAGAAACAAAAAAAGTAAAAAAATAAAAAATTCCAGTAGACTAAAGAGCTAAATGTGAAAGGTAAAAAAATAAAGCGTCTAAAAGAAATCATAGGCAAATATATTTATAACAAACTTATGGTAACCGAAGGGGAAAAGGGGGGGAGGGATAAATTAGGAGCTTGGGATTAATATATACATACTACTATACATAAAAGAGATAACTAACAAGGACCTACTGTACAGCACCTGGAGCTCTACTCAACATTCTGTAATAATCTATAAGGATAATAATCTAATAAAGAATGCATATATATATAAATATATAAAGTTCACTTTGCTGTACACCTGCAACACAACACTGTAAGTCAACTATACTCCAATATAAAATAAAAATTAAAGGAATAAATAAATGCAAGTAGATATGAGGTATCAAGTTTTAGTCGTTTATCTGTACATTGTTTCATGACCCTGTCCATTCTCAAACATCAAAACATTCTGAATAAACTATACTGTATTCCTTAATATCTTAGAGACTGAGTGCCACTTTGTTACTTTTCTATAAATATCTTCAGTTATTTTCCCAAATGGATTTTAGAGTCACTTTGTCAAAAGAATTACAAGGGATTTTTGACTGGATTGTTATTTAACTAATGAATTGAGTATACTTAAAAAAGAAAGATGGGGTGAGAATAAGAGAACTAACCTAAGAGAGTACTCTTAGAAGTTCACATCACAAGAAAAAAATTAAATAATTAAATATGAGAGCTGATGAATGTTAACATATTGTGATAATCATTTCACTGGATAGACAGATTGCTAAAATCCTTATGTCGTACATCTAAAACTAAATGTCAATTGTATCTCAAAACTGGACCAAAAAAACCATTAAAAACAAAGTGAAGTCATAAGGTAGCTGGCTAATCTGTTTCTCTCAGTCCTGTCAGGCCCTTTGGTGAATATGGAATTATTCTGTTCCCAGTTTGCCCCATAAACGCTGAGAAGCTAAAGCTATTTTCCGTACAAAGTTAAATTTTTGTTGAATTTTATGGAACTGAGCAGAGGGATCTGGCCACCATGCCAGCAAAAAAAAAAAAAAAAAAAAAAAAAAAAAAAAGGTAATGAGGAAGAGATTGTGGTTTACACTGTACTGTGATTAACTCCAGATTTTGAAAATGATCTTCAAACCAAAGAGAACAAGGCAAACAATTCCAAGATTTGGGAGAAAACAACTCAAAAACAATTAATTTTCTACTGACTGGCTATTGGAATAGAAGCTGATGAGACAGCTCATCAAGGCTGCAGCTTCCTAGGGTTGAAGGAAGCAAACCCTGAGAAAGAGCACAGAATGAATTGTTAAATCAAGATCCAACAAAAGAGCCCCTCCAATGATAACATATTAACTCGTCAACATTAAATCTTCAAACGAACAATGAAAACTCACAGCTGCTTTTCTCACCAGGAGGAAAAAAGAACAAAACTACCGTCCCTCCCACTCCCACTGAACTGAATTGTTTCCAAGAGTTTGAATACTGCAGTATTAATGAAAAAACAATGCCCAGCTCTTACTACAATGCCTTCTGGCAAAAACCTAACAAAATGGACCATTACAGAATTTACTAGATCCTTCCCCAGCAACATACACCATTTTAAAAAGTGCTTGTTATTTGAATATCATGGAGCCCAAATTACCTTACCTGGTACATGAAAAATAGCATGTAAGAAAGAAAAAAAAAATAACCTCACTGTTGTCTATTATCTTTAGTCTCAAAGAATTTCAAACTATGCTATAATTATCTTAATTATACTCAATTACATGAACTTGAGAGTTCTCACTCAGCATATGAATTGAACCAGCATAATACAACCATTTATTCTCTTAGTTTCCAGCCAAATCTTCAATACAAAGGATGTACCTGATTCTTAGAACCCTTGGCCCCAGTGCTCTGCCATTACAGACACACCCCATAACCCTTCCAGTATGAGCAAAGGAATGCAAACTACAGCGGAAGGTCTTATATTTGAGTACTGGGTCCAAGTTATTATTCCAAGAGTGTGAAATACAAACCTGTACCAGTCTTTTAGACAGTAACTTTCTTGACCTGAGATAGATGTCAAAGTCAAGGGTAACTGCATCAACCACACTGCTAACTTGGCAATTACCATGGTCTGATGCTTGGTCCTTGATACCTGATTACTTTTTTCTAGCACACTATCTACAAGTTGATCTAGGGGCTGGGCAAATAAGTGGTGGTTGGGAACAAGTTAGGGCTGTGCCACTAGGGTACACAGGAAATCTGGAGCGCCACCAAAGCTTAAATCTCCACTGCAGGACAGTGACAGAAATTCAAAGATACAGAAGTACTGGATGCTTGCTTGCTGTAACAGGGCAATGCTGCTGCTCATTAGTAACACAATCAAGCACAGGGATGGGTGGGGAGCATTGGCAGGTCTGGCCAACACCACTGAGTGGTGTGTGCAGCCCAGAGAGGCTCTGAGCCAGCCCTGACCCACCTGGGTGTGCACTGGAATCACCTCCTAGAGGACTTATTCAGACACACAGCTCTGTGTAACTAGAGATGCTCTTCATTTCTTGCTTGTGTTCTCAAACTTTAATGTGCCTGATCACTTGGAAATGTTCATTAAAGTGCCTATTGTCAAACTCTATTCTGGAGACTCTGATTCAGTTGGGAAGGGGTATAAGCCTGGGAATCTGCATAGTTTTTTGCTTTGTTGTTTTAAATAAGCTTTCCTTGTATTTTTGGTCCAGGTTGACTTGGTGATGTTTTGGGAAACTGCTCTATAGAGGGTCACCAGGAGTGTGGTGGCTCCCTCCTCTTTTCCAGTGTGATCAAGGTACTCCTGCTTTCCCCAATGGTGAACATGAAGGGCTTCCAACAAAAACATGGTTTAGGGTCCTCCTAGGGGTAGTCAACTCTAACTCAGGGTTGAGAGTCAGGGTTTAATATTCTATTTCTAGGCCGACAATCTCTAAAGAATTGGTCTCAGCAAGTACATGTTCCTTATCACTAGCTTGCTCCCTATGGAAAAGAAAGGAGGCACGACTATGTACATTCAAAGCACAACTCCAACTATATTGCTCAAGGATGGCTAGCTTGGTTTAGGGAGCCCTAAGAAGGCAAATTTCACCCTGGTACAAAAGGTTTTCTTGTTAAAGTTCAAAAAACATTTTCTAGGAGTTCCTGTCATGGCACAATGGTTAACAAATCCGACTAGGAACAAAGAGGTTGTGGGTTCGATCCCTGGCCTTGCTCAGTGGGTTAAGGATCTGGCTTTGCCGTGAGCTGTGGTGTGGGTCGCAGACGCGGCTCGGATCCCGTGTTGCCGTGACTGTGGCTTAGGCTGGTGGCTACAGCTCCAATTCTACCCCTAGCCTGGGAACCTCCATATGCTGTGGGAGTGGCTCAAGAAAAGGCAAAAAGACAAAACAAACAAACAAACAAACAAACAAACAAACCAAAAAAAAACCCCCCAAAACAATATTTTCTACCAAGTAAATTCACAACCTACCAAAAATGAATTTCATGGTCAGAAGTTACTGAAGACTATAATTGATGGATGTCTATGCAAAAAATTCTCATTTAAAACTATCTTATAGATATGTTTTTAAATCTTTGAAGAATACCTATTACAAAGTTTGAGATAAAATGGTTTCTCTATTGGAAATAAACAAAGGCAGACTCACTGACATAGAGAACAGACTTGTGGTTGTCAGTGGGGGAGAGGGGTGGGAGAAGGATAGACTGGGGGTTTGGGGTTAGTAGATGCAAACTATTATATTTAGAATTGATAAACAAGTTACTACTGTATAGTACAGGGAACTATATCCAGTTTCCTGGGATAGACCATGATGGAAAAGATTATTAAAAAAATTAAAAAAAAAAAAGCCTTTGAAAAATATATTGTGGGAGTTCCCATCGTTGCTCAGTGGTTAATGAATCCAACTTGGAACCATGAGGTTGCAGGTTCGATCCCTGGCCTTGCTCAGCAGGTCAAGGATCTGGCGTTGCCGTGAGCTGTGGTGTAGGTTACAGACATGGCTCAGATCCAGCGTTGCTGCGGCTCTGGTGTAGGTCAGGGGCTACAGCTCCGATTCGACCCCTAGCCTGGGAACCTCCATATGCTGCAGGTTCGGCCCTAGAAAAGGCAAAAAGACCAAAAAAAAAAAAAAATATATATATATATATATATAGTTGCTAGCTGCTGTTGCTGCTAATCATAATGAATAATCTGCAAATACAGTATTTGGGAGAATTTAATAAGTAGATTTATGGAGTACTGGTCCTCTCCATCCTGAACTTAAACTTCCACTCAGGAAACAACGCAATGATGATCAATGGGAAACTGGGTAAATACATTATAGTGCATCCATACAATGGAAGACTGCACCCCTCTACAAAGAAAGAAGAGGGTAAAAGGTAAAGAACAATGTCTACAATATATTAGCTTGGGGCGCCTACTAAAGCAAGAGGAAGACAAGAACCTCTCATTTTATCTCCTCTTGTAAACATGTACATAAAATAATGTAAAACCAACAGAAAGCAGTAATTAACTTTTGGGGGAGGCACAGGAACTGGGCAGATGGGTAACAGATGGGATGGAGAATTTGTCTTATATATCCTTTTACACTCATTTGTATGTTGAACAATGTGAATGCATTACACATTCTTAAAAAGCATTAAAAAAAACCCCACCTCTCAGTTCCAAATTTCTGCTCACCTATTTCAGGAATCAGTCTACCATTTTAGATAGATGTTGGAAGAGACTGAAAGAAAGTAATTATATCCTCCACCTGAGCCAATAAACACAAAAGCCTCTGAGAATTTCTTTATGGAAGCAATTTTTTAAAATACAAAAATTAAAAGAAAATCCCCAGAAAATACTTTCAATGAATGTTTCTGGTTTATAAAAGATAAGTGAAATTCAATTACACAGAGAACATATAATGCTTGGATTGTAAAGCCTTTCTGTGAAACAATACATTGACACACAACATATGAAAATAGCTTGAAATACAAAAATACAGTTGTGATCCAGGAAATGGCACCAAATTAGAACAGTTTTATTATTTAACATACCAATTTATATACATTATCTTCCCAAATAAGTAATAAGAAACAATTTGATTCCAAAGTTTAAAATGTAGTTTCCCAAATGAATCCTTATTGTAAATTTGGAAAAAAAAAAAAAAAAAGAAAGTCCTACAAATTAACGTAAACCATTTTGATCCTTGACTAAAATATGCACCCTGTACTAATCACCTCTCTCATACAAAATGTCTATTATAAATAAAACTTTCAGAAAAGATCTTGGATGCTTATTGCACATCATACAGGATGCTTGCCACCATCTGAAAGGCTTGCAGCCCTTCATTATATCAGCTGTTTAAAACATTTACTCAAATTTGGGTGGAAACAATACTTGGCAGAAATTAGCATATCTAGGATCATAGAGGATGTTTACCACAAACAGGAAAATATGATCTTACTGGACTACTTCTGTCACTTTTTCTAAAATAAGACTGACTCTGTTTTCTACTGTTAAAAGCAATTACAAGAGATCTGAACAAATTAAAAGTTCTACTCAAATGTCAGTTTTCTCTTTCCAAATAGAAACCACATGTAGAGGCATTTTACCCAGTCATATATTTCTACTTCCTAGGACCAGCCCTTCTTGAAGTATACATTGTTAAAGATCGCACTACTGGGTTCCTAACAACGTCATCAACAGGTACTGTTTTGTTCTCAACATTTTCAAACTCTTGTAGCCGTGGCTAAGCCCTAAACCAGTCAGAATACAATGGCCTTAGAACAAAAAACAAGATCCCTAGTAAGTTTTCATATCACCTAGTGCAGTGCTTAGCACACAGTAGGCATTTAATAAATAGTTGATGAATGAATGCACTATCTTTTAAGACCGTTGGCTATACCTAGATGTATTAATGATTTATGAAGTAATATGTCGCTTTAGGGCACAAAGACCTACCATGATGACTAAACAAAGAACACACATGACATGGCATAGATACTGTTAGCTTCTACAATCCTGTCCCAGGACAGAATGTGTACTTTAAGGTTAAAACTATTTCAATAATAAAAACTGATTAGTCAAATCTTTTTATTTTGCCAAGGGACTCTAACAGTATTGGCCTTTGGCAATTCCCCAACATACAATGAACCCCCAACAAAACAAAACCGAATTGCACTATTACAAAGAAACAAGTCCATGGAAGCAGAGAAGAGGCGCCAGTTAAGGAACAGCAACTTCAAGGAGACGGTTGTTTTTTCGCTTGCACGTTGGGACACTCCCATTTTTCTGGTTGCCCTGAATAAACTTCACACATACTTTGTCCTGTCTGAACTGCACCAGGAACCTAGGAGGAAAGAATAAGACAAATTAAAGTACACACAAAACAGCTGATGATTACACTAATGTTAGCTTTTGCTTTTTAATAGATATTTACCTTGGTAAGTATTCCCTTTTCATCAGCCTTTCTAGACCAGGATTATACCATTAGGCATTACATTGCATTCTGCCTTCAGGGGCTATCACTTAGCCCTAAGTAAACTCAAGTTTGTTTGTTTTTGTTTGTTTATTTTTTGTCTTATCTTTTCAGGGCTGCACCCGTGGCATATGGAGGTTCCCAGGCTAGGGGTCAATCAGAGCTGTAGCCCCTGGCCTACACCACAGCCACAGCAACTGGGGATCCGAGCTGTGTCTGTGACCCATACCACAGCCCATGGCAGTGCCAGATCCTTAACCCATTAAGTGAGGCCAGGGATCGAACTGTGTCCTCGTGGATGCTAGTCAGGTTTGTTAACCACTGAGCCATGATGGAACTCCAACTCAAGTTTATTAGCTCATCATATGCCTTCATGGTAAGAAGGGCTATGAATAATGATTTCCATGTTTCAAATGGAAAAGAACAACATGCTATTTTCCCATTTTATCCATTTCTGCATAGCACAAATGTTAAATTATCAACAAATTGAGAAAATGAAAGACAGAATTTCAGAAAAGGCATCCAGAGACACTCCAGGCTATGGTTTCCAAGCGTTTGATATTTATATACTTCCTACGCTTTTCTTTTTCATATGTACACACTATGCTAACAGTTATTTCTAGCCTAAAGTATTTCAAAAATACCTGTGACCTATGGAATAAAAATAATGAAATCATGAGTTTGATCCACCTGTTATATTTTTAATATCCATTTAAATATATACATACATATAAAAAACTATAATAATTAAAAATCTATCAGTGTATATATCAAACTACCAGTGGTACGTGTGGTACACTGTGGAAAATCATCTTCTAGTTTAAATCTTTCCTTGACAGACCATCAGCAGTCAAGTGCTTGTCCACAAGATTATTTGTCATATGCCTTCCTGCAGCAAACATATGACTGGCCTCCCCCTGGGCTGGGTGCTGTGACATCTGATGTATGCATCACCAAGGAGGCATGAGAGCAGCATGGCTGGCCAGGAACCCAGGCGTCCCCAGCTTAAGACTCTTTTCTCTCCATGATCAGAATCAGGAAAATGTTACCATGTTTTCAGCACATTTCTCAGGGGACTGTGTACTAAGTTAACTGGCATATGACTGAGTCAATCTAAAAACCACATGATTGGTCACATGCTCATCTGGCATCCATGACAATAGCTCTGCTCTCAACACATTAGTCTCAGTTTCAGGGCCATGTTTAGCAAACACTATCCACTGAAGTGAAACGTGACACAGAAGTTCCTACTCATGGGTGGTACTTCTGAGCTTTTAAATGGGCTGTTTCATTTCAACTTGAAAACACTGAAAAAGAACTCTAGTTCCAAATTTGCCGGAGAGATCTCTCTCTCCAGCATGTATACTTATATCTATGTGCCTCAAGGGAAAAAAAAAAAAAAGACTTTCAAGTTTAACATAAATACAGACATTTAAGAAATCAAACACTTTTTTTACATTTTAATTTTCAAAGACCACTTCTAGTATAATAAATACATAGGGAGTTCTTTTCCCAATTGCTTTAGCAAACACTTGCTGTCTCTGTGTCAGCAAATCATGACTGTGATTTACTCAAGAAAAAAAACTAAAACTTATTGAGTATTTACCATGCATCACACTGTTCTTAGTAAGATACACATACTAACTCAACTTTAAAACAGTCCTATAAGTTAAGTATTATTTATCTCTATTTCTTTTCTTTTATTCTTTTTTTTTTTCTTTTTAGGAATGCACTTGCAGCATGTGGAAGTTTCCAGACTAGGGCTAGAATCAGACCTACACCACAGCCACAGTAACACCAGCCACATCTACAACCTACACCATAGCTCACGGCAACACCGGATCCTTAACCCACTGAGTGAGGCTAGGGATTGAACCTGCATCCTCATAGATAATAGGTTTCTTACTGCTAAGCCACAAGAGGAATCTCCCACAACGGGAACTCTTTATTTCTATTTGATAGAAGAGAAAACTGAAGTCTGGCTCAGAGTAAGGACAAAGAGAATCAGAGAATCGCCCCTCAACAATCAATCAGGACTTCAGAGCACCAATACCATTAAAACTTCTTAGCAAAGAAACATATTAGTTGCTTGGATTTAAAATATTCAGAAAAAAACTGTATAGCTTAAATGATATGTGTTTTTGTCTAACATGTATGTGTGTATACATATACACATATAACAACATATATTTAAAATATTTAATAGAAAATTTCACTTTAGTTTTCATTATTACAGGTTCATTTTTACAAATACTGTAGACTACTTAAGGTTATTCTTAAAATTCAGTCTATCTATAGAATGAATAGTTTGGGAGCATAAGGACTGGGGATTACAAGGCAATTGAGTCAACAAATTCAATTCTTGCTTCTACATGTGCAGGTTAAAAATGCTCTAAGGAGGAAACAGACCTTTGACCTCCTCCTGTAAACTGATATCCAGCTAATCTGAAGTAATTATGGAGATTGGGTTTGCTAGAATAACTACTCCGACTTCTGAAAAGGATGCAGTGACGAAGGTCTTGGTCACTTGGTCACCGAACTGCATGTTGTTTACAACACTAGTCTGTCCACTTGGCAAAAATGCATCACGGGCACCCCTACCCATGACTTTGAAACATTTTGCTTAAATTTAAAATGCTTTTGGGAAGTTTCCATTGTGGCTCAGTGGAAACAAATCCAACTTGGTGCGGGTTCAATGCTTGGCCTCGCTCAGTGGGTTAAAGATCTGGCGTTGCTGTGAGCTGTAGTGTAGGTCACAGACGTAGCTCAGATCCTAGCCTGGGAACTTCCACATGCTGCCAGTGCAGCCTTAAAACAAACAAAAGCAAATAAATAAAAATAAACTGCTCTCCAAAAAGGAATACAGTCTGCTTCAGAGCTCCCAGCGGTTATGAAGCAGGCTACCTGGGAGCCTTGCTCTGCCACGTAGCTTTTGTGCTGCCTGGGAAGGGACCACAGTGCTGTGCACGGTTCTATCACCTATCTTATTTTTATGAGACCAACCAATAATTAGGACTGCAGACAGAAAGGTGTTCTGGACTGGTTCTAATGCTACTAAATATTTGCTTTCTTCACATGGCCACACTGAATCTTCACTCAAACAAGCGTGTTTACTGACAGCGCACGCATTTAGAACATCATAATCTTTCTACGACAAGGCAGGTCCCGTGGTTGCTACAGCAGACATATGCCCCTCAGAGCCCCTCAGAAGGGTCATAATGTGTGACAGGTCTGCAGAGGCTCTGGGAAATCTGCAGAGAAGAGCGACTGTACATTTCCCACACCCAGCATACTTTCTTCCCAGCACATTGCTACTAACATCCTGCCAAGGCACTGTCCTCAGAGCACTAGCTCAGGAAATACTTAAAAGCAGCAAGCCTTCATGGCCTGGATACTGACGTCGTTTTCTCTGTAAAGATGGCCTTATTAATGGAGCAGACCAACTGCGAGGCTGCTCCATCCACATGGCAAGGAGCCTCTGCATCTGGAACACACAGAATCTTTCCACAGTGAGTGGGAATTGGTCCCATCAAAACAGAAGCCAAGATTCCCAAGTTATAAAAAATTTCAACTCAAGGGAGTTTAAAGATGTAACAGCCTTAAAGGTTAAAACCTTAATTGACTGGAACCCAACCAGCCATGATCTTTTTTCCTAACACTCCTTGTTTTATGAGGAAGGACCAATAACAAGGGAAGTTATTTTGTCTAAATTGCGATGTCCAATATCAAGTATACATAAAGGCCAATATCCCCCGCCATCTAGACACCAAATCTAAACCTTCAAGGCTAAAGTTCTGTAAATCCGAACACATCAAGGAGAGTTAGTTTGGCTTACAAATGGACAGGAGTGAGTAAGAATTTATTTTAGAGAGACACTTAGAAAGAGGTGAAATAGAATAGGGTGGTAAAAATCTTACTTAGAAAATAAAACAATTTCCTGAGTAAATATGGTGATGTAAATTTTTACTCTACATGCAAAGAAGTGTATACGTAGATAGTAAACAATCTGCTGAAAAGCAATCAATTAAGTATCAATCCACATAGTAATTCACATTCATTCAAATGACTCATATTGATAGATTAAATAAATGGAGGGATGTTTCCACTTGCATGCAAATAATGTCTATCATTAGAGCCCGAACATTAAGCAAAAAAAGCAAATTTCACATTTATAGTAGTCTTGTCATTAGCAAACCCTTGTTAACACTCATTGCTTATTCTATAACTCTAGTTTATATGTGAAAATATCTCAAATATAACACATCCAAAACAACACATTTGATTTCACCCTGCCCCAGCCACCCCCAAACCCCTTCTTTCCTCTGTGTCAACTACTGCAGTAAATGGTACCATTTGGGCTCAGGCCCCAAACCTAACACCCAATCTGTTAAGAAGTCCTCTTATTTGCCTTCAAATTACATTGAGAATCTGATACTTCTCACTACTTCCCACTCATGCCCCAGCCTAAGCCTCGGTATCCTTACTGTGACAGCTCAGAGAAGTTCCTATTTGCTTTGCTTTCACTCTCGCCTCCCTACAGTTATTCTCTACACTGTAGCCAAGGCAATCTTTCAGAATCACAAATCAGATCATGCCACACACACCTAGAATGGCTTTCCATCATTCTCAGTAAAATCTCAACTCCTTACCTCGACAACCAAGCTCTGCACAGCCGGGTCCCTCTGCCTCCCTCCCCAGGTCCTTCCCCAACATTTCACTCTGCCACAATGCCCACTCCTGTGTCAGGGCCTTTGCACCTGCTGCCTTTTCTAGCAGGCACCTCCCTAGATCCCAGTTTTGACTCAAATGTCACTGCATCAAGGAAATCTCCCTGGCCTCTCCATCAAAAATAACACCGTATGACCTTTAACCTGCTTTCTTTTCTCCACAAGCACTTGTCACTGACCGAAGCCATGTCACCTATTTACTAGTTCATGTGTGCATATTTGTCTCCTCCACTAGGATGAGAGGTACGTGAAGGCAGGGACTTGGTCAGCATCACTCACTGCCCACCCATGATCTGGAACACATGCCAGACACACACTTGGTCCTTAATACATAGGAGTTGTAAAAATAAACGGGATCAGATCACTCAACTAAAACAATAAGGCTGAAAGGGAAAAGGCATATTCAAACAGTGTGGCAACATACTCATCGGAAATTTCAATATTGAGCTTCTGTTTGGTTTGGCTGAGAGTCGTCCGGTAGAGCTTGGTGGCCATTTCAATCAGGTGATCACTGCTGAAGAGAAAGTCTCCTTTACTTGCTGCTTCAGAGCCCTGAAAGGAGAAATCAAGAGTCAGGCTAGCAGAAGAAAAGACAGCTCGGGAGGTATATGTTTACAGGTTTGGCTGAAAACACATTTGCAATTTACAGTCTCTTTAAAACATGAGCAACTGGAGTCCAGTCTCTCGAATAAACAATAATGACAAAAGCAGTATTTCTGCCAACTTGCTCAGAGCACTTTAGTGAGGTTACCTAACCCCTTGCCACCCAAAGCTGGTCGATGGACCAGAAGCACCATCAGCATCACCTGGGAGCTTGTTAGAAAAGCAGACCCTCTGGCCTGACCACAGGCCTGCTGCATATGAATCCACAACAAGACCCCTGGGTGATCTATTTGTTCACTCAGGTTCGAGAAGCACTGACCTAACCTATAATTCATTCTGAAAGGGCTGCTTTAAAAACTCCTCTGTGATTTGGTTAAAAAAAAATAAGAACCACCACAACAACACTTCCAACAAATATCCTAGGGCAGCGGCTCTCAACCTTAGCTGCGCAAGGGACACATCTGCGGAGCCTGCAGAAAATAGAATGCTTGTGCCCCCTTCTGAGAGACTATTTGGTTGGACTGGAGAAATGGCCTGGCACCAGCATATTGTAATATGTAACTGAGGCTCAGGATCACTGTTCTCAGAGCTGACGTGCTTCCTTTCGGTTAAAATCCAGAACGGGGAAAACAGGCTGAACGAAGTTTCTGGGATTTTCCTAAGTTTAGACAGGTTACTATGTATTAGTTAGGTGACTACTATTTCCCTACATATGATTACTATTTGCTGACAACTGTTCATTTAGTGAGTATTTGTTGCGTGAGAGGCACTGTGCTAAGATTGTTTCATTTAATCCATTTTTTCATTTTTTAAAGTTTTATTGAAGGGTAGTTGATTTATAATGTCATGATAATTTCTGTATACAACGAGGTGATTCAGTTATACACGTACATGTCCATTCTCTTTCAGAATCTTTTCCCACATAGATTATCACAGAATATTGGGTAGATTTCCCTGTGCTATACAGCCAATCATTTCCTATTCTTCAGGGTGCATACGCCAATCCCAAACCCCGAGTCCATCCCCTCTCGGGACCTGTCCCCTTTGGTAATCCTAAGTTTTTCAAAGTCTGTGAGTCTGTTTCATTTAAACTTGATAACAACATAGGAAGTAGGTACTAATATTCTCCCCATTTTAAGAGAAGAAATGGTAGGCATATTAAAGTTAAATGTCTTAGCCAGGGTCATTATAAAGCTAGTAACATCAACCTGGAGCCTACAAGCTTAATCACTCCATTCAAAATAGGAAGTCCTGGTTAAGCTGACATTAAAAAATTTGGGGTCAAAATTATTAGGCAGTTGTTTTATTATAGTTATTTTCTTTAATTAAAAATCCCCAAATGGCCCATAGGCACATGAAAAGATGCTCAACATCACTAATAATTAGAGAAATGCAAATCAAAGCTATAATGAGGTACCACCAGTTAGAATGGCCATCATCAAGTCTACAAATAAATGCTGGTGAGGATGTAGAGAAAAGGGAACCCTCCTTTACTGATGATGAGAATGTAAATTGGTACAATCACTATGGAAAACAGTATGGAGGTTCCTCAGAAAATTAAACACAGAAGTACCACATAATCCAGAAATCTCACTCCTGAGCATATATCTGGACAAAACTATAATTCAAAATGATTCATGTAGCCCTATGTTCACGGCAGCACTATTCACAAGGGCCAAGACATGGAAACAACATAAATGTTCACTGACAGATGAATGGATTGAGAAGATGTAGTACATATATACAATGGAATACTCACATATATACAATGGAATACTCCTCAACCATAAAAAAGAATGAAATAATGGCATTTGCAGCAACATGGATGCAACTAGAGATTATCATACCAAGTGGAATAAGTCAGAAAGAGAAAGACAAATACCATACGATATCACTTATATTATATTTATATAATCTAAAATATGGCACAAATAAACCAACCCATCTTCAAAACAGAGAGAAACTTGAAGACATAGAGAACAGGCTTGTGGTCACCAAGGAGGTGGAGGGGGAGAGGGATGGACTAGGAGTTTGGGGTTAGTAGATGCAAACTATCACCTTTAGAATGGATAAGCAATGAGGGCCTACTTACTATACAGCATAGGGAACTACGCCCAATCTCTTGAAACAGAACATGATGGAAGACGTATGAGAAAAAGAATGTGTGTGCATATATATATACACACACATGACTGTGTCACTATGCTGTACAGCAGAAACTGGCAGAACACTGAATCAACCATACTTTAAAATTTTATTAGAAATAAATAAATATACATAGACAATTAAAAAAAAAACCCAAAATGAATGATAAGAAGATATATAGCAATTTAGTATATAGAAGAAACAACAGAAGGACGCATAATTTAAAATGTCTTGATATTTCTAGATATTAATCTCAAAATAATGCACATCATGATGGGTGTAAACAAGAGCTACTCTGAAATTAGAACTCAAGTGAACAAGTCAATAAAAGTCATTAATCCTGGAGTTCCCGTCATGGCTCAGAGGTAATGAACCCAACTAACATCCATGAGGACGTGGATTCGATCCCTGGCCTTCCTCAGTGGGTTAAGGATCTGGCCTTGCCGTGAGCTGTGGTGTAGGTCACAGATGTGGCTCAGATTCTGTGTTGCTGTGGCTCTGGCATAGGCCGGTGGCTACAGATCCGATTACACCCCTAGCCTGGGAACCTCCATGTGCCATGGGTGCGACCCTAAAAAAAAAAAAAAAAGGTCATTAACCTTACTCTACTACTGAAAAACCAAGCCTGGGTATGTAGAGAGTGAATACAGCCCAAATGTACAGATCAGTAAGAAGGATATATAAACTTTAAATAAGAGGATTATTCAGATGTACAAAATTTTACATCAATGTCTAAGAGACTGACCAATGCAGAAATTTATCAAAGGTGAACTTTTACCTCTTTGAGGTGGATGGCAAAGAAGCCATCATTTTGCGAGCTCATTGATACTTTGGTTACATCCACCAGGGGAACCTCTGACTTGATCTGCCCAGACTTTTGATCAGCAAGAAGAAGATTATTATTTGTCAAGAGGAAAATCCGGTTTGTACTCTACAACAAAAGCAAAAAAGGATTTAAAACCAGCGATCAAAGTACCACAAAATGGTCAATGCGTTTAAAGCATTAGTTATTTTTAGAAATGCACTTTTTATTCTAATATTTTTCAGCATGCATGCCTAACTACCAAGAAGACACTAAAGAACATAGATAACCTATTTTAATTCACAAAAATTTCAGAGGACAAGCAAAATTCCACCTGAGCTTAAAGATAAAATAGCTCTCTTCACAATAATTGTGCAGAAAATATGAAATGCAAATTGTAACATTCAGGAAACTGTCTCAACTAATAAACACTTTGTACAGTTTCAGGGTTAGCGTTCTTACCTTCCCATTAGCACGGTTAATTTTGTTCACAACTTCAGCAATGATAATCTTTTCTTCAATGGCATCCTTGAGTTTCTTATACTTGGGATTCTTGTTGATTTCCAGGTAAGGCCCTTGGAATGGTTGCCCAACACTAAAGGGAAAAATTCCCTCATATTAGAAAAGGTTTCAGGGAGTTCCCATTGTGGCTCAGCATAAGGAACCTGACTAGTATTCATGAGGATGCAGGTTTGATTCCTGGTCTCGCTCAGTGGGTTAGGTAAGGACCCAGCATTTGCCATGAGCTGTGGTGTAGGTTGCAGATGTGGCTCAGATCTAGTGTTGCTGTGACAGTGGCATAGGCTGGCAGCTGCAGGTCCGATTCAACCCTTAGCCTGGGAACCCTTCCATGGGCTGTGGGTGTGGCCCTAAAAAGCCAAAAAAAGGGAAGGAAGTACTACTGGAAAAAGATTACAGGTCAGTTGATCAGTTGATTCTAAAGAAAGACAACTTCATAAACAGTTATTTTATAAATTTCATACATTATACTTATACCTGCCCTAAATATTTCCTAAATAAAGTTGGAAATAGAACTGTAAACATATTTCAAATATATTTTTTATGTGATCATGGCATTTGGATGGTAGGACTTGGATAAAATCTTATTACAGGGAACAACCAAGATAGAAACCACTCATAAGGACAGCCAAGACCCATGTTCATCATCTCATGGGGAAAAAAGAGGCAATTCCTCCTCACCTGTTAATATAAAGGTGACAGCTGCCTACACAGGATTCATTAATGCTTTTAAACAATATGTAGCACTGATAAAAAGAGCACAAATCATTACCATCACCTGTTCCAAAGAAAAATTTCATTTTCTCACAGGGAGTAAGACAATCAATAGGCCCTCCTGGGAAGAACAGATCCAGAGCAACCTACTGTAGAAGAAAACTAGAAAGCACTTTTAATATGACCACGGAGCTTAGGCTTTAAGTAGGTAAAAATATGAAAAAGGAATCAGGTCTCTCCTTTTAGGATATGCCCTTAAGTGGGCAGAAGTGGCCAAGGTAAACATTCAGAATCAGACCAGTTTTCTTCTAAACAAACCCTCTGCAAGAGGCATGACTGTGCACACAGCCCCAAGACGCCGATTTCCCTAAGGACTTGTGGAGTGATACTCAGGGCGGCTTCTCTGAAGACGCCAACAAAAACCACGCCTTCATTTTGAGCTATAAAGTTCTAGTAATTTGACAACACAACTTTGAATGCTTGTGCTGTGGGTGGAGGATGGGGAAGAAAATCCACGTAGGTGGTCAGTGCTTCATGACCCCCAGGACAGAAAGGCTGGCACCCCTAAGGCCTGCCGCTCAACAAACAGTATTAGAAGAGTAAAGAGTTCCATCTCTCTCAGTGCTGGAGGGGAAGCATGTCCTCCCACCCCTGAAAACTAAGAAAACCATCCCAAGCAGACTTGGCCTGACCTCAACATTTTTGGGTTGTTGTTCATATTCAAACATGTTTTTAATAATACAAAGTGCTAATGGCCTTTGAATTTGTTTCTTTAAAAATGCACTTTTTCCCTCCCTCTAGTTTCTAAAGAGTCACCTACAGGGAATACTAATTAAGAAGGTCACTCTGGAGTTCCCGTCGTGGCGCAGTGGTTAACGAATCCGACTAGGAACCATGAGGTTGCGAGTTCGGTCCCCGTCCTTGCTCAGTGGGTTAACGATCCAGCGTTGCCGTGAGCTGTGGTGTAGGTTGCAGACGCGGCTCGGATCCCGCGTTGCTGTGGCTCTGGCGTAGGCTAGTGGCTACAGCTCCAATTGGACCCCTAGCCTGGGAACCTCCATATGCCGTGGGAGCGGCCCAAAGAAATAGCAAAAAGACAAAAAAAAAAAAAAAAAAAAAAAAAAAAGAAGGTCACTCTACAATTTAAAGATATATAAAGAAAAAGCTGAATGAATGAAGTCAGTGGTGGAAAGCATATAGACAATTTTCCCGTTTGCATATGCTTTGGACAGCAGGGATTTTGGACAACGTTGGATTTAGTGTTTGAGTGAGGGGAGTGTACAACCCCTCCAGCAGCCAAACAAGCTGACCAAGGAAGCCAAGTCATCATTTAAAATAGCTAAAGCAAATGAGTTTGGCAACTTAGGTTCATTTAATCCTTTAAAAGGAAGAGCTTTCGAATGTGTGTAGACATACAGAATATATACACACCACATAAAATACATGTGAATATACTTAGCATGTAATGCATTTTTATTTCTAGGCCATTCTTTGGGGAAAGCACAAAATTGTTATTTGGCTTGAAACTGTACAATCTACTTTTTAAATAAACACCAGATGAAATGCAGGGAGGAAATGATGAACTTGGGAAATGTGAGAATAATCCAATAAGGAGTTTTTACCAAGAACTTTACTTGGTGAACTTGCGATTGGTGTTCCTTCTTTTATTGAGTACTTGGTGTCTACAGTGAAGGAAATGAACTTGCTGCAGAGACTGGTGAGGTCATGCCCCATGAGTTAGTTAGCTGACCAAAGGCCACCGCTGAGGCAACACTCAGAAAGTGACAGGCTGGCTTATTCATTTCTTTTATCTTACAAATGAGATTCTGACCCAGCCTTATTAAAGGAGGAAGACTGTAATGGTTATTACAGTAGACTGTCAAGAGAAACCACCCAGACTCTGAAAACTGAAAAACTAACGGGAATTTACAACATAAATTTTATTTATTTATTTATTTATTTTGGTCTTTTTTGGTCTTTTCTAGGGCCACACCCTTGGCATATGGAGGTTCCCAGGCTAGGGGTCTAATCAGAGCTGTAGCCGCCAGCCTACACCAGAGCCGCAGCAACACCAGATCTGAGCTGCATCTGCAACCTACACCACAGCTCACAGCAACACCGGATCCTTAACCCACTGTGCAAGGTCAGGGATAGAACCTGCAACCTCATGGTTCCTAGTCAGGTTCATTAACCACTGCGCCAGACGGGAACTCCCCAACATAAATTTATCTTAATATCCCAGAGAATTTTTATCAGAAATGACTAACTTCTAATTATTTAGAAAGTACTCAGGCTAATGCCAATGGAGTAAAACCAACAAATGTGATCTTGTTTCTCTAAGTACGCTATGGAAGTCCTTGCTCAAATGTGTTTTGTTCATATCCAGCTGATCATAAAATGATTCATGAAATTAAAAAACTGTATATTACTAAAATCAAACCCCACTAGAAAACATCTACCAGTATATTTGAGAAACTTTAAAAATACTGGCTTTTATGGGTAAAGCAAAGCCAAAATACCTAGATGGGTATAGAGCCTTCTTGTCTTTGAAGAGTTCACTGGCTTCTAGTTTCTCTTCGTAAATAAGTTTCTGTTGGTCTGTGAACTGGTCCCTGTATTTTTTACACTGTGAGATATAAAAGGAAGAAAAGAAAAAAAAAGATATCACTTATATAAATAAATCATTACTCATCCTTAAATATGCTAAGCCAATTTAACAGAATAAGAGTAGATGTGTGTGAAATATTCATTTAAAACGCCAGGAGCATTTTTCCTTCCTGAATTTTGAAAAGGTTGGTCTTGGCAAACATCATAAAAATTATTGTTTGTGTTGCAGAACTTGTGATGCTTCTTCCAAACACACAAGGGCCCCGTTGGCCTGGGCCCTCCTGGGAGGATGGTTTCCTCCCATGATGACGTCAGCCCCTGGACATCCTTAGTCCTGGGCTATCACACTCTTTCAGAGACTCACAGTAAGAAAAACATGTTACATCACCACCCAGTGCACATCTTTATATGCACGCATATAGATAACAGACACAAAAGCTTCACAAAGCAATACTTATCCTTTTCTACAGGTTGTGTATTCTGTTATTGTCTATTCTACTCTATTTCATTTTAAGATGCTGGTAGCAATCTGATAAACTGATTTCATGACCCACAAATATCCTATGGCCTATGGTTTGAAAAGCACTGCTCTGAATCCCCCAATACCATCTTATCATGTAGACGTGACGTGGGACCTAAGCAATCTCCCTGTCACCCTAATTCTGAGGTTGCAATGAAAGGAGACAGGGGTGGCAGGAGGGGCAGGACCAGGTTCTTTAGATGAATTCTCTAAGAAATTCAGTTCAGAGGTGATTGAGAACCGACCCTCCACATAGTCATATAAAGGGATGTTAGCATTGCTGCCCACCTTTTCAGGAATAAACTCATCCCTGTCATTTTCCACCCCCTATCCAAGGGAGGCAAGGGTAAGATTCAGAAGCTGGGGGAGAGCGGAGGCAGAGCTGAAGCCCAGTATTAGCAGCTTCCCATCATTATTTCTGAAAATAGTGTCTATGTCAGACTCAAAGGGGGAGATGAGCATTGAGACCCTGGTGAATCTTGCCAAACTGCCTCAACTAAGTCAGGGTACACAACTCAGAGCCCAGTTCCATATGCTGTGCCGGTACCAATCATTACACTGACCACTGATCAGGTCTCTCTACACATAAGGGACTCAGCTAAGACCAGCCCACGGTACTGGGCAGGAAAGAGATTCCCAGAGGACAGATCCATCAATCATTCCCTTCAACAGAATGATTTCATTCTATCTGAATCATATATATTTACCATTCTATATATCAATTAAGTTACTGAAATAAAGTCAGCATCTGTACGAGTACCCCATGTATTCCACACTGAGCACCTCCTGAATAACATGTTACGCTCTCATATAAAATAAAGTGAGCCAAAACATAAGGCCAAATCAAAGAGATTTTTCAGTTTCTCTTTAATTTAGGTAGGGGGAAATTTTAACTTCTTTAATGTCTTTTGGGGGACTTCAGAGATTTTTTTTTTTTCTGCTCTACCATGAAAATGTGAGTATTCTCATGTGTGTCCATGTATGTCTACATTGAAAGTAAACTCATACAATCAATGAGAATTTACTACTCAGATGAAGATGTCCAAATTTTATTATTTCTACCTCCGGTAGTATTTCTTCAAATAAAGATGAAGACGAAAACAAGAGGCTGAATGCCTTGAAAGCAACTGGAATCTGGAAGGGAAGGAAAATGCAGCCCTGCACTTAACTTCCCTTTCCAATCATGGATGAGAGGCGATGCCACAAAAGCACCTGGGGCTCTAGGATTTCTCACAGAAAGCCAAGCACAGTGCTGGCTTCAAAGACACCAAAGTCCTCAACTAATTCTCCCTGAGGATAGAGGAAGAATGTGGTAAAATTCTACTTTTACGTAACACTTCTCGAACACTTAAAATATGTAAGAAGTCTCTGAAAAAACCTAAGACATTTTTTTACCCTCCACAAGTGGAAAATCCTTTTTAGCTCCTTGTGAGTAGAATCCAAGAATAGGTAAGGTCTTGATGGCCAATTCTTGTCTATCGGAGATAGGGAAGGCACCTTATTTTTCATTTCCAAGAAGTATTTTTGCATCTGTGTTGAATTTGAGAGAAAATACCAGATCAGTAAAAACACCAGAAAAAAAACATTGTTTTACATAAACCAGCAAGTTCTAGTCCATAAAGCTTTGTAACTCTTTAGCAAAGTCTCTATTCCACTCTTAACCCTGGTTGGAGAAATCTGAGCTCCACCAAACGGTTAAGAGAAAAGAAGAATACTAACACAATTTTAATATTAACTAATAATAAAACCAATCAACACTAGAAGCTGCAATGTTTAACAGGTAGCTGCTAGCCACAGGCAGCTATTTATATATAAATTTTAAGTACTTAAAAAGAATTAAACGTCCAGTTGGTCAGTCACATCAGTTACATTTCAAGTGCTTTATAGCCACCTGGCCACTGGCTGCCCTGCTGAACCACAAAGATATAGGATGTTTTTGTCAGTGCAGAAAGTTTTTCATTTTATTTTATATTTTGTCTTTTTAGGGCTGCACCCGCAGCATATGGAGGTTCCCAAGCTAGGGGTTGAATCAGTGCTACAGCTGCTGGCCTCTGCCACAGCCAGAGCAACACGGGATCTGAGCCTCATCTACGACCGACACCACAGCTCACAATACCAGATCCTTAACCTACTGATCGGGGCCAGGGATGGAACCTGTGTCCTCATGAATACTAGTCAGATTGGTTTCGGCTGAGCCACAATGGGAACTCCCACTTGCTGCACCACAAAGGAGCTCTTAATATTACTTCATCTTAACCCTCATAATCCTCTGAGTTTAGCGTTATTATTATCCCCACTTTAAAGACAACGAAAGGAGGTGTGCAAATCTGTGAGGGGTGGAGCAAGCTGGCTGCAGTTTGCACTCTTCACCACTACACAGGCTTCTCTGAAAGACAGGGGGAACTTTAGAATCCATCCTGGGACAGAGACATAACCTCACTCTCCTGTACCCCTGAACCCACTAACTTGTTTGCCAACCCTGTTTTGCAGCAGCCTAGGGCAGTTGAACAGGGCAAGATTGTGGTATTCCCTTAAATTCCTACACTGAAACCCTAATCCCCAATGGGGTAACATTAGGAGATGAGAATTTGGGGTGGGGGGGTAATTAGGTTGAGATGAGATCATGAGGGCAGAGCTTCCAAAATGGGATTATAAGAAGAGACAGGAAAGAGTTTGCTTCTCCTTCTCTTTGAAATATGAAGAGCAGGAAGAGGCCCTCCTGAGGACTAGACCATGCAGGCATCCTGACCCTGGCCTGCCCGGCCCCTAGTCCTGTGAGAAAGAAATGGTTATTGTTTAGCCACACTATCTGTGGCATTTTTGTTATAGCAGCCTGAACTAAGGCACCCAGCTTTCTTGGGTTCACTTTCCCCCAAAGTATGGTCTGTCTCTCTGTCAAAGAATATTTTGGTAATCATGTGTGGAACTCTTTCTGAAATGATTCTACCTGAATCTAATCTGTGGAGAGATGATAAAAAAGGGTCACAGGCTCTCAGTGCTAAAGTTATGATTTTTTTTTTTTGGTCTTTTTGCCATTTCTTGGGCCACTCCCGCGGCATATGGAGGTTCCCAGGCTAGGGGTTGAATGGGAGCCACAGCCGCTAGCCTACACCACAGCCACAGCAACACAGGATCAGAGCCTCGTCTGCAACCTACATCACAGCTCACGACAATGCCGGATCCTTAACGCACTGAGCAAGGCCAGGGATCGAACCCACAACCTCGTGGTTCCTAGTTGGATTCGTTAACCACTGAGCCACGATGGGAACTCCCTAAAGTTATGATTTAATTGTAACCAAATAAGTCACCACACCACTGAGCTGGTACTACTAAGTAGTTAACCCAATCATGCTTATTAGCCATATATAGAGTGTAAACTTACAATTCTCTGAAGCGTAAATTCATAAATTTTCTTTCCAGCATTGGCTCTGAAGAATTTCCTATACTCCCTGCGTACCTTTAAAAATAAGCATCAGAATACAAAGGTTACTGTGTGGTCAACATATAGCCGTAAAGATGATACACCTCTATTAAAAATGAACATAGATGGAACAAGTAAATTTATAAGTGCCTTTCTGGATATAAAAAAATAATTGAAGCATATTGAGACAGTGGCTTTTAAGTCAGAGAAAAAGAATTAAGAGATGCAAGATAATACTAGAAGGTTTTGATGTTTTAAATCCTCTTAACTAGTTTTTGAAGAGTCCGATAATCTGATGAGAAACACTTTATAGGCATAGCTTCAAATCCATCACAAATCAAAAATACATTCCAGGACAAATTAGAAAATAAGCTAATTTTCACTTCAAATTGGTCTTAAAAGGAAAATGTCTAAAGAAATAACTGGCAGTTTCCTTGCCTATGAAGATAGGACTTTTGTATTGCATACTGAAAAGTGAATGTGACGAAAAATAAAAATTTAAAAGGAAGCTTTTGAATGACCGTTATCTCCCATTTAATTGCATTAATTTTTCTCTCATCCCCATTCCCACCAAACTTTATACTATACTATCACAGTACTTAAGAAAACGTATTATAGTTTTAGTTTATAATTTCTTCCTTCCTACACTGCTGTAATTACTTTGTGTACTAATGTCTAACAGATAAAATAACCCAGGTGTTTGCTAAATGAAGGAGTGACAGTTAAATCTGGAAAGAGGGGAAAATACTTAAAATGTTTATTATCATCCAGCTATAAATGGGAGAGTCAGAATTCAGCAAAATATTAGTTTACTTAAATAATTCAGAAATTATGTGTGTTTTTCTTATATTTTCAGCTTTCTGGGTTTAACTGCACATGTTCAAAATATTCCTACATAAGGGGCTGTAAACCAGCAACCTAGTACCTACATTCAGTTTGTCGAAAGATGTTTTATACGCACATTTTAAAATTAAGAACGTCACACAGGAATTCAGACTGCAGGTTTCTCTTACAATTTCTAAGGTGTAGCCCTCGTGAGCCCTGTTCATGGCAAGGACTCTAGGACCAGAGCAGCCATTGCTGCCTTAGAAGAGAGGTGCAAGCTCCAAAGGGCTGGAGGCCCCCCCTCCTAGCCCACCTTCCCTCATCCACGTGGCTCGCCTGCTTCCTCTGCGCATTTGAGCACCAGACCTGTTCTCTACCCATGTGGACTATTAAGGTTTACAAATTCTCCCACACACCAGGTAGGCAGTTCTTCCTTCAATTCAGAGTCTATGTTTCTGATGATCACCTCTCTTTCAGCCGTGGAGTTGTTTGTAATGATTTCAAATCTCAAACTTATAAGCTTAGAAGGGACAAGAAGGAAAATGGTACCTATTCCTTGGTTCTGGAAATTACAATAGTGTACAAAAGCAGAGAAGTTAAAGTGAGGTTTCATGAAAACATAGCCTTAGAAATATACTAGAAGTCCCATATTCACTTGAATGTCACTGTCATCGAGCTCAATGTGACATGCATTTTGACACTCACAGGACAGGCCCTTTCTCCTGAAATATAGCTACATACAGAAAAGGCCTGGTGACAACATGCTGGCATACAGAATGGGTTCCCCACATGGGCTCTAAGGGTCCTTAAAAGTGTCCAATGAACTGTGTAACCAATTCCACAACAATCAAATCATTCAAAAGGGAAAAACTACTGTTGATATCAACATAATTCTTTTTTTTTTTTAAAATACAAAATTATCACATTGTTGGTCCTCAAAGAAGTTTAATCTTATAATAACAGTAAGATATTAAAATACTCCTGTTTTGTGGAAACTGGAAAAAAAAAAAAAAGACAGTTATGTCTAGAGTAAGCCCAGTTAACTTTAACTAAAACAGCACCCACTGACAAACTGAATTTGGTTTATAGGATGCTAGCACACACTCTAATATGAAAGTACTTTTAAAATCATATGCAATTAGTTAAATCCAGAAGACTGAAGATAAATGTGATGTTGCTGGTAGAAATAATTATAGAGAGTAAAAATCCCAACTTGATGTTGTTTGTTCCTTCCTTTTATGAAAATTAGAATGCAAATTAGAATGTGAATAAAATGGGAAATAAAATCCCTAGTTTTGACTTTGAAAAAGGAATTAAAGAACTTGTTCAGAATTCTTTAAATAGATCATCTTAAATTCATATTTGTTACTTAATTCAAAAAGTACTGGGTGAATATTCATTATAATCAAAAAGTTAATTTACTAAAAGTTGATAGGCTAAATTTTCAGGGGGAAATGCAGATTGTCCGAAGCAGAGTTTACGGATGCTGCTAAAACTGTTCAGATTCAAAAATCAATGGTTTCCTGGATAATATTCAAATGTTGAGGAAAAAAGGAATTATTACAGTATTAAAGTAAAAATAACCAAGAGGAAATGTCAAAAGGGGGCCTAATTATCCCCAAAACGGCAGCATGGATGGCTCCCTGCCATGATGGGTTACTATCAGGACGACAAATCCTTGTATTACCTAAAGGCCATTCTCAAGGTTTCCAGAGCTCAGAGTCATATTTACTTACAGGCGACCCTTACCACAAGTCATGAGTACTGCTTTGAAATAAACCTGCCCTAAATTAGAAGGCATTTGAATCTAAGTTCTCTTCAACCTGGATGATCCACGACTGGCCTTATTTGTCAAAATCTGTCATGGCTGCAAACCCCTTTGGTATCTTTGTGAACAATCAGAATGATGAGCACTTTGAAGAAAGCTCCGCCTCAGGAGCTGCCAGTGGGGCAGAACAGAGGGATAAAGGGCAACAAAAGCCCCAGATCCCCAGGCTGGTTATGGCAGACATGGGTCAGCTTTTAGCTCAAATGCTGTAACTCTGTCTCGTAAGTGGGAAGAAAAAAAAACCTTCATCCTCATAAAGGTAACATTAAATAGTAACATTAGATAACAAAGTATCTTGGATAAAATATCTATTTAAAGTAATACTCTATTACTTTAACGAAAGACACTGCAATAAATCAGAAAATATTAGTGTATAGGTTTGCTCTCAAACGGAAACACACTTAGGCAAAATGACATTGTAAAAGACTGTGCAGACCATTAGCAAGCATAATCAATTGTTCTGTCAGGGTTAGTAGGTGCTGGGCTTCATTGAGTTCACCGTGGACAGAAAGAAGAGGTTGAGGAAGTACCTTCAGTCCAAGCCAGTAAGCCCAAATGACAGCAACTGCATGCTTACGCCTAGCCTCTTCCTTCAAGCGTTTCAACTCCCTTCGAGCCTAGAATGTTTTAGATGGTAAATAAAAGAGACGGCCCAATGCAGATAGCACAAATGACCAGAAAAAGACACCCCACCAAAACAGAAAAGCCAATTTATGTATCGGGATTTCAGAACGAAAGAGAAACGGTGCACAATCACTTAAACCCAGAGTATCAGTGTCAGGCAGGTGTGGTCCCTTGAATTTTCAGTGCATTAAGACTGTCTCAGAGGAGGGCAATTGTGTGGTACCCCAGGGAAGTATTCCCCAGCCCCTTATTTCTATTCTTTTCCTTTTTTTCTCCCCAGTTCTCTCTATTCACTTCCTTCCCCACCCTCTCTCCCTCCCTCATCAAAGCCTTAGAACCTAATGAGTTCCGTAGACTTCCTTGTGAATTCCTGATTTGGTTCATTTGGGCATATACAAAGACAACTTTTGAGAATAACCATTTAGAAACCTGGAAGGAATAAAGGCTGCTTCTCTAGAGTTCAAAAACAATGCAAAACAAAACAAAACCCCCAATTCTTTCCAGTTGGAAAATTAGAAGTAGCATGCATCAAAATTCAGTATTAGCTAAGGCCCCAAACAGTGAAATATACTGAAGCAATATAAAAAGGGAAACAACTCATAGGTTTAAAAACTAATCTGAAGGAAAAATTAATCTAAGGCACTAAAAATTAATCTATTTTCAAAGACAGGAATACCGGGGAACCAATGTTTCATTACATCATAGTCCTCGGGCTGGGGGGCGTGTTTGCTCAGTGGAAAAATCCCAGGGATAATTGTCTAAAAGTCCCTCTGCCTCTGCTAAGACATTTCCTTCAGTTTATAAAAGGAACTAGATTGTTCCACACAGATTTTTCAGGGGAAGAGGCAAATGAACAACTTTGGTTAGTCTGTGGCAAGTTAAGACTTTTTGTAGGCAAATGTTGACTTTTCTCATTTTTCTTGCTATGGGTTTAGTGTTGACAAGGTAGACTTAAAAACACAGGACTATAATGATATTTGAGTTTTTAAGTGGAAGATACATTTTTAGCAGAGATGACCTTTGGTTTTTCTAAGCAACACAAACATCTAAAATGCTCGTCCCTTGGGGTATGTGAAATGTTCACAGAGCCCACGACTCTGCCTGGGGATTAGTGAGAGTATTTCAGGAGGCCTTTGTTTCTGAAAACAAACAGCTGATGCTGAAATTCCTGGGATTCTACGGGGGCAATTACAGCTAGCTTTGCAGGAACATAGCTTTCTGTTCAATCACAGAAGATAATTCTTTTCACAGAAAACATTTTACTTGTAATAATCAATAGCTGCTACAGTGAGTTTCAACAATTCCATTCATGGATTAATATTTTTTAAGGCATGCATTAAAGCCATCTCTACTGTCAACATGTTGCAGAAGACCAGCTAAAACCCAAACCTCAATGTTGCCAACATGCCTCTGCCACGCATAAAAACACCTCTAGAAAACTGCCAGGATCTATCAGGGGGTAATACAAACAAACAAAGCCCCCCAAAAACCCACACCAGAAAAATAAACATGCGTGTTGAGAGTTTAACAAAAAAAGAGCAACTATGCTAGTAGTGCCTCATTAGTAAGCAATTCATTGAGTCTTTTTTGCCTACACATGCTTGAGCTTCCTAACGTGCACTGTGGGCACTAACATCTCCAGGATTATTACGTCTGGCTGTTAGGACATGCACTGGTGTGAGCCACTGTTAAGTGTGGGCCCTCATCCCCTGAGATGCTAGAGAGATGGACTGATGACGGCAGATTCCAGGATGGGAGTGATGGGATGTGCATTTCAAGTACCTTAGATCCAAGCCAGTAAGCCCAAATAACTGCAATAGCATGTTTATTCCTAGCCTCCGCCTTCAGCCGGCTCAGTTCCCTTCGCGCCTGTGATGCATTTGAAAAGGAGTCACAGAAAAGTTTAAGGCAAGAAAGGTTACTGCTGATTCCCAATGGAGAAAGAGGAAGACAAACACCGCTCACCATCAAATAGTTAAACAAAAAAGCGTGTGCCACCACCCCACACCAAAACGCTGGAAAGAGCAAGAGGCAAATGCGTGCTCAGGAGCTTAAGCCAGTGAAACCCGCATGAGAGGGTCTGTCGTTCCACACACTACTCCTGACCCACTGCCTTCCTGGGGGGTCTCTGGCCTACCTGGGTACCATGCCAATAAGCTGCAATGGTGGTGGCTGCTTCCTGACAGCGCTTTTGATGCTTCAGTTCCCGCAGGATTTTTCGGGCCTAGAGCAAGAATGACCCAGAGGAATAGAAAATTAACAATGACAAAAAACTGTATCCATAGTGACTTGAAAGAAAAAAAAAATACCTTAAGGGACAGTCAAAATCTCCATTCTCAAGTGAAAAATCAAGAGCTCAAAGAAAGGAGAAGGGAACGATGCCTATTATCCCACGAGAAGGCAGTAAATAAAGGCATCATGAAGCACAACAGGGCAGCCCCAGACTGAGACAGCCACCCTCCCTCTGTGCCTTGCTACGTGACGGGAAAAACCTGACCAGAGCAATGCAAACTGGTGCTCGGCAGATGGAAGGAACAGTTCTCAGAATGTGGTTGGTGAATCTCCAAGGATCCACCCAAACCCACTTGATCACTTTTATTATTATTGTCTGGAATGTAAGTAAAGCTCTACTTTTTATGCAAAAGAGATGGGTAAAAATTTGCTGAAATAAAATTATCTCACTGGTTCAATGAGTGACTGCTTTCTAGTAGTGGCTGGAGTCTGCGTGGGGGCCAGGAGGACAGCCTTGGAGTCTCTAGACTGGACACTTGGATCCAGGACTCACTTGGAGGTCAAAGAAAAACCTGCAGACAGCAGTTTCACTTATCCTACACGCTCAGACCTGTATTTGGCAACTGCTGTGGGACAACGACCAAGCCCCTGGGATGCCCACAGGCCTAGGGCAAAGGGAGCCACAGGACTCCTGGCCCAAGGCTCCACCCTCAGAAAGGGTTCCAGGCCAGAGAACACTGAAGAAGCCCCTCTGGATCCAGCCCACTCCACAAGATCACCCAATAGGAAAGTGCTCAGAACAGGCCCTGAAGTACCTTTGCCCTGAGCAGTGGGCAGTAAGTTGTTTCTGGAGAAGGGCAGATGGTAAGTATTTTTCGTTTTGCAAGTCATGTGTTCTCTACCACAAACTACCAACTCTGCCGTTGTAGCACTAAAGCAGCCATGAGCAAGAGAGAGATCAAGAGAGCAGGGGTGGGTATTAATAAAATTTGATTTATGTAAACTCTGTATTTTATGTAATGTTTACGTCATGAAATATTCTTGTTTTTTTTTTTTTTTTTTTTTTTTTTTAAACCCAATGCTTTAAAAATATTAAAAGCCATTCTGTGCTTTCAGGTTGTATGAAAACAGGCAGTAGGCTAGATATTGGCTTGTGGTTTGCTGACCTTGAACCAATAAGCCTTGGTTGGAAGGACCATCCGAATGGAACCAGGTGGTGGGTGCCCTGTGATCTAGCTAGGACAGCTAGAGATTAGGATCTTCCAGTCATTACAGGGCAGCCTGCAAGATGGTCCCAAGGAAGTTAGAGAGGGCATTGGGCTGGGGGTGTGAAGATCTGGCAGGACTCACAGGTATGGAGGAAACACTTTTAGCCGTTTGGACTATAGCCTCCCTTGCAAACAGTGGGCAAGAGGATATTACCATGTACAGTATTATTTCAAGGACTTCCTGCTCAGAGAACAAAGCTCTTGAAAAGAAAGCAGGAAGCAGCCAAGACATGGTCAAGGGCCCCAGCTTGGCCCATAATATTTATTCTTTCCATCTGACTGTTTACAGGGCAGGCAGGAGATGAGGAGCCCTCCCCTGCAGGGTGAGCCTAAAGATATCATCCTTTATGAAAACCCCACATAAATAAGGGTCACTTCTTTAAAACTCACCTTCCAACCCCGGATATAAGACTGAATTACCAAGGCCGAGCTCTTTATCTGTTGATACCTCTTTTGTTGCTGTAGGATGAAAGGGGAAGACATTAGCAGTTGTCCCGTTACATACCCATCATACACACACTGGGAAAGAAGAGCTGCTCATTTAGTGCAACGACCTCTTGATCAGCCATATTCCTTCTGGGAACCCATACGTACAGAAGTCAAAATATCCGACAATGCAAAATTATTTACAGTTAATCCAAAGTTTGCTTCAAGGATGGGAAACATAATTAGGAATTTCTAAATGATTCAGGACCCACTGTTATTAACATCTGTTCCCTGTATCACGCTGGGTTGGACACACCACAGACACCCAAATAACACATGTGGAATGAATACACACTGAGTTCTGCATCTGCTTTGGAGCGTTCTCTCTTCTTGGTGCCATTTCTCGCCATGCTACTCACTGGGTCAGCCTCTAACACCCTCACTTCCCTTTAGGTTTGCTGCTTTTACTCTGCCTCAGGAAGTAAATGTCTATCAAGTGACTAAACTTTGTTTACTGAACTCCTACTCTGCACAGAGCCCTTTGATAGAACTGTGAGGATGTAACGTGAACCTGACCCCATCCTTCTGCACAAGGACTCCCAGGGGATACCAGCCAGCTGTGGGAAATAGAAATAGTCTCCCTGCAGAGACAAGAGTGTGGCAGGCAGGTGTGGATGCAGCAGAGATTACTTCCGGGTGGGAAGGTTAAGACCCACTGAGAGAATTCTCTGGAGTCGTCGGCTCCCCAAGCTCAGTGCCCAGGGGCCCTTCTCACTTCCAGAGCCAGGATGTCAGAGTGGAGGCTGCAGAAACACTAGCCCTAGAAAAGTGAACCCTTCAAATATCTGTGAGGAATAGTCACTGGAGCATGGGCATCTGAGATGAAATTTCACAGCTTTTCAAAGTACTGAAGCCAGGCTGTGACTCTTGGCCTCTGAAATTGGCAGAGTGCCTGGCTCCCTTCCTCTGAGGGGGACAACTGCCTCCAGGACTCTGGGTCCTGTTGTGGAAGCTCAGAGGAAGTGGAGGGTGATATTATCAACACACAAGCAGCAGAACAAGAGAGGATGCCAGAGAGAAAGGCACAGAGAACCCTGAGACTGTAGACAAGTGACTACCTCCTTTGGGCCTCAGTTTCCTCATCAATCAAATGAGGAGCTGGAAAACCTCAAGGTTCTGCAGAGTGATTGATTATTCCATGGCTGTAGGGACCAAACTACACCTACGAGATCTGACCATCACTTCTGACACCCATTTGGAACCTCAGTACTTTCTTTTTAAACCTCCTACGTGGCTTGAAAACAACTCCAGGTTTTGTGTGACTCGCTTCACTGTGCTATTTGCTTTATTGGAGTAGTCTGGAACCAAATCCATGTCTCTGAGGTATGCCTGTAGTTCAAATTCTGAAGCAGAAATACACTAGAGCAAAAACTAAGATGTCCAATAAAATTTGGGCTATTAATTGTTTTCATTCTAACTCTCAGCATCACAATTTAATGGCATGATATGGTGACTTTTATTTAAAATAGCCTTATATTGGGAGGGAGGGTGGAAACAACACCTGCTATTCTTGGTTCTTTGCCTGTTTCTTCTCATTCTTCTGACGCAATGGCCCTTCCAGAAGGTCCTCCTCAACCATCTATCTAAAGTCATATCCTGTCTCCCCATATTCTTGATCTCAGTTCTCTATTTCCTTTCTAGCACTTACTACAATCTGTCATTGTTCTGATTATTTATTTGCTTAAATGCATATTGTCCCTCTCTAGACATAAACTCTGTGAGGTCAGGAATCAGGTTGTCTGGTTCACTGTGCAACCCCCAGAGCTTGGCCAGAGTAGAGGTTTCAGAACTATTTGTAGAATTCAAGATAGATGACTTCAGGATGCTTCCAAACCTGGTTTTTCTTAATGTTCTCAAAATAAGAAATAATAAAAAGGTTCCTTGAGGACTGGCTATTTGTTGGCCCTCCTTTTCTCAGGCAAAAAGAAAACAGAGCATTAGGATCTGCAGAAGGCTAAGTACACTGCTATGTACAGCCAGGTTGGTGACAAAGTCCTCTGGGATTTTGCAGAAAACACAGGAATCTATCATGGCTGGATAGGGTCCTACTTTAACACTTGTACTGTCGGTTATGCTAGAAGAAGCAATTTAAAAGATTTTCTTTCACAGATCATGCAATTTTTCTTTAATCATTTAAATAACTCGTTAACTCCTAAAACTTGGAATAACTCATTTAAATAACTCAATAACTCATGAAATCGCTAAAATGTATTACATGAGAATAGGTCAGCATAAGTTATGTCCTGATTTATACACTCCCTTAAAGCAAAACTTCTCTACCTCTAAAAAAGAGGAAGAATACCCTGAAAGAGATTGCAATTTTAATTCATTTTGCGACTCTGTAGTGAGAAAGTATATAACAAAAACGCATTTGGAAGCAGTGCTCTTATCACTAAAATTCATTTTGTGAGAACACAATGCCAAGTTCACGCTCGGCTAGAGGCAAACCTGCAGGTTTCCCTCAAACCTGTTATGCCTCCAGTGAAACACCTATAATTGAGTGAGAAAAAAAATTCCAAAAAGAAATTCCATATCAACCAAGTAAATACACTTTATTTTTGAGTCTTTTCCCAAAGGGCCAGATATCTGAGGACTAAAGGAAACATAACCCTTTCTCCAAACCTAGAATTCTACTAAAATGCGGCATTAGCTTTGTGCAATTAAAGCCACTTTCAGTGCTCCTACAATCAATGGAGGATGGCCAATTATTTTGGAAAACTGACCCTACTCAAAGGGTTAAATGACATTCCCTGCTTCAATTTGCTAACAAATTCAAGCTGCAGATTTCCCACTACATACACCTCTATCAGTGGAAGACAGCGTAATAAACTAAACTTGAGCTCTGAAGCTGTCCTGGATTCAAACCCCGTCTCTGCCACTTAGTAGCTGTTACATAACAGCTCAATGCCTTAGTTTTCACATCTTTAAAAAAGGGATCAGAAGAGCATCCACTTCACGAGGCCATTGGGAGGATGAAAGATGTAAAAAATTACCTATGTAGTTAAGTACGTAACAAATATTTGCAAATAAGCATTGTTATTACCAATCAAAAATGTTGGGACTCTCACCGCGTATCTCCTGTACCAGGCGGCGATCACAATTTGGCTTTTTCTCATCAGGAGGAAGTGTGTGCGACATTTCCACCCCCGATAAATCTTCTGAATGAGGGTGGCCAGGTCCTCAAGACGCTGCTTCCTCAGGTCTTCCAACTTGAATAACTGGGAAATAATAGATGGATTTATGAAGAAGCCACCAAAAACTCATGACATATATGAAAGTTATCAGAAAATAAAATGTGATGTTGGAGTGAGCCACACGGAGGAAAAAAAAATAACTTAGTTACAGATAATAGGGATAGTAGTCCAGGAGAAAACTCTTTAGATGAATTCACGCAAGATATACAATTTATTTATTAGTTACTTATTTTTTGGCCACACCTGTGGCATAGGGAAGTTCCTGGGCCAAGGAGCAACCTGACCCAGTGTAGCGACAATGCTGGATCCTTAACACGATGAGCCACCAGAGAACTCCAAGATACACAATTTAGGTTGCAGTATTTTCGAATTTATGACAAATCATAAGGGCTGAACTGAGCTATAGATTTACCTTTACATCCATCTAGGAGGATAACATTATTATGGAAGGGAGGTGCTGGCAAGGCTTCTCTCAAACAATTTAAACACTTCCAAATTCTCCAAATTTCCAATAAACTATGTTAGTTATACTTCATGCTAGTCTGTTCAGTTACATAAAAGCTTCATTGGAGTTCTTTACTAAGTAGATTTTTTTTTTTTTGGTCTTTTGTCTTTTCAGGGTTACACCTGTGGCACATGGAGGTTCCCACGCTAGGGGTCTAATCAGAGCTACAGCTGCTGGCCTATGTTAGAGTCACAGCAACGCCAGATCTGTGCCGTATCTGCAACTGACACCACAGCTCATGGCAACACTGGATCCTTAACCCACTGAGTGAGGCCAGGAATTGAACCCGAAAGCTCATGGTTCCTTTTGGATTTGTTTCCGCTGCGCCACGACGGGAACTCCATTACTAAGTAGAATTTTAACTGTTCTTTTTTACTTCAAAAAAAAAAAAATACATACATATATATATATATATATATATATATATAGTCTTTTTAGGGCCATATCCACGGTATATGTAAGTTTCCAGGCCATGGGTTGAATTGGAACTGCAGTCGCCAGCTGCAGAGCCACAGCAACGCCAGATCCAAGCCATATCTTCAGCCTATGCCACAGCTTGTGGCAATGCCAGATCCTTAATCCACTGAGCAAGTCCAAGAATCAAACCCACATCCTCATGGAGATTTGTCCGGTTCTTAACCCACGGAGCCACAACAGGAACTCCAACTTTAAAACATTTTTAATTTGGGTGACTTCATATATTCTAGGGAGTAGGGTTATTTTTTCCTAAAATTTTGTAGAATTCAGATATTACAAATACAGACTGAATTTACCACTTTTTATGAATTAGCAAGGTTTTATTGTGGTAACACCAGTTTCTTTATGATTTCCTAAATGCTGTATAATCTATCAGTTCAAAGTTTTTAATGTTTTATAAAAAATACACATGTTCTTCCATTACACTTTGCTAACCCATCCTCTTGGACATTGCAGAAAAACACAAGAACGGGGCATTCTTGGTAGCATCTTGGGTAATATTATGAGGTTAAACATCCTTTAAAAACTTGCCTACATGGTTATAACATAAATGCAGAGTATAAAGTTTTCATTACATACTGTTCTTGGGTTTCGAATGAATATCTTTGATCTACCAAAGGAGTATTCTTCCACAGGAATCTCCAATTCATTAAACAAAACCTCCACACCAGCTCTATAAAAACAAATAAAAAAACAGTAAGTTTTCTGAGTTACAAAAATAGGTTATCTTATCCTAAATCATGACATGAGGTTCTCAGCAATATTTTAAAAAAAGCTTCACTTCCAAGTTTAACTGTTCTTTCAGTAAGCACCCTTCCATCAAAGAATTTTCAGACTAAATCCCACGAATTAAACCAAATCAAGTAAACACTAAAAAAGCTTTTTAGGTTCAGAACTATGAATTCTAAGAAAATATGGTATTAAAGCCAATTTCTTGATTTCATCAGAAGAGGCAATACTTGTATCAAATATACCCATATACCTATAACAACATACCAACCAGCGCAAGAAGGGTACGCAGGAAACTCAGATCTATTTTGAACCTACTCAGTTAATTCCTGAAAACAATTTAAACATTGTTCCTGCTGCTGAGATTGTGGGCAGGGACCAAGAGTACTAAGTGCCAGGCTGATGGGATGCAAAAGAACATAGGTCTTATGGGTGGGGGCAAGGCCAGGACTTGGCTCTAACCCCCTCTCCATCCTGCACCTTTTTTTTTTCTTTCTTTCTTTTCTCCTTTCTTTCCTTCCTTTCCTTTCTTTCTTCCTTTCTTCCTTCCTTCCTTTTTCTTTCGTCTTTTTAGGGCTGCATCCGCAGCATATGGAGGTTCCCAGGCTAGGGAATGAATCGGAGCTGTAGCTGCCGGCCTACGCCACAGCCACAGCAATGCAGGATCGGAGCTGCGTCTGCGACCTACATCACAGCTCATGGCAACACCAGATCCTTAACCCACTGAGCAAGGCCAGGATTGAACCCACATCCTCATGGATACCAGTCAGGTTTTTTAACCACTGAGCTATGACAGGATCTCTCCAGACCTGGTTTTAACATCAGTCTTTAATATTAAACTTCGTCCCACCAACCGTTGGACTAGATGCCAAGCAGAGAGTGAATATATGTTCTGTGTATTATGGTAGATGTTGACCATAATACCCTGGAAATTAGCAGTGGGAAATGAAACAGTACCCAGACCTTACACTATCTGGGTGTTGACTATGCAGCAGAGACCATACCACATGTCTAGAGTTTATCTTCTTCTGATACAGGGTGAGTATCTAATCCTGCTGATGTTCCTGTGACAGGCCAGGTCCAATGACTACATGGAGGCAACACCAGCATGGTAAAATGAAAACCCTACAAAACAGGCATTTTGGCCCTCCTGTTGCTGGGAGAGCTTCTATGGCCTGCAGAAAAGGGGCAACTTCTGGGATTGGTGAGAGCATGAGAAAGGTCACTGCCCAGGTGAGGACTGACTTCCTTCCTGTAGCAGCCCTGCTGCCAGCACACAAGTTCTCTCTGTGGAGAGCTCACAGGGGCCGCTCCATGGGACAGGTCTGCAGTGGCCCAGCGCTCTCTAGCGCTGTCTGGGACTGGACAGGTGAGTACAATTCAGGGCAGATGAGCAGAAAGCCATATGGCCCCAAGTTCTGCCCTATGCTCCATTCTGGCTATTCTCATGATAACACTGATACTGTGAGCCCTATCTGCTCCTATACCTAGTCCTCAACTGATATAGACTTGGGCAAAGAAGGAGACCTCCATGCCCACCCACTTACTCTCTGGGGTTAATTCCACAGGAAAAAAAAAACAAAAACAAAAACTGAAAAGGCTGAGAGCAGTGATCTAAGATGCTTCTAACTTTACTTTCCTATGATTCTACACAAATATACTTATCGATTACAAGTTCTCCTCCTCCTAATTTGCCACAGCATATTTTAAAAGTTCTATGGACACACACATTCCAAATGTGGATTTGACAAGCCCTGTCTTGACCTTAAAGAAAACCAAGAGTATATACAATTAGGAAGAATTAGCACAAAATGACAACCTGATGGAAGAGGGTCCAAAGGCAGATATTATATCCAACTTTTCATAGAACTCTGTTTTGCCTAAATAGCATGTGAAGAAAACACCACGGTTATCTGTATGCTTTAAAACTTTATTATTAAATAGGATCAATGAATGTCTTACCTTGCTGGTCCTTTCCAATGAGGCCATGTTTGTTTACACAGCATTTTGTATCTTTCCAGGCAAGGTTCGTAGGCCTGCCTGAAGGCATAGCCCGCCCTCCTCACGCGGACATTCTCCAAAAGACCCAGGTACCTGATCTGATGACACACCAGACCCTCGTTGAAGATGTGTGCGGCTTTTTTATCATTCGGTTTGATACACCTAAAGGATTATACAGATTTTAGGTTTTAAGGGCTGTCTCTTAGGAATTTGTGGTTTATAAAGTATCATTATATAATTACTTCATGGTGAGATAATTCTTTATTATTCTCGGAAAACCCAGTCGTTTCCTTTGAAATTGTTTCAACTCATTTTACAAAAACCTCAAATACACTGCAGACACAGCAATAAAAAAGAATAATATGTTCCATGACGTGGATGAGTACCTCTGACATTTTGTTAAGGGATAGACATCTGACATAAAAGAGCACATATTTTATGATTCCATCTAGATGAAGTTCTAGAAAAACTAATGCCTGGTGAGAACTCAGGATGGCTGTTACTTCTGGGGAGAGGTAGGGGTGGAAATCAACAGGGAAGGAACCTTCTGGGTTGATGGAAATGTTTTTCATCTTGGTCTAGATGGGGTTACACAGGCTTATTGCTGTAAAAATTCAACAACCTGTACAATTAATATTCATGTACTCTGTGGTACTGAATGTATATTATGTACCTCAATGAAAAAGTTAAAAACACCATCTCCTTAAATCCCTCTATCTCCCTCCTTTGCAACAGGGCACTTTACTGCCCAAGGAAAGACTACATTTCCCAACTTCCTTTGCAAGTAGTGTGGCCATGTGATCAAAATTCTAGCCACAGCAGAAGTAAAGTTTGCCACTTTTGGTATGTCTATACTAGGAGGTCACTTGTTCTCCCTTCGTGCTCTTCTGATAATAGCTGGCAGGAATGGTGACATGGTGGAGAGTCATCTTGGACTACACAGAGAAGAGGAAAAACTCTGGAAACTACAGAGCCACAACATAGAAGAAGTTGTCTATTAGCCCTGGAGGACAAATACTTAGAAGTTATATGAGAAACAAATGTCAGTCTTGATTAAGTTCCTGTTATTTCTCCTTGCAGTCATCTCTGTGTCCTAATTAATACATTGTTCAACATTTATGGTTATGTCCGCCTGGCTACAACTGTCAAATAAATTCCGCACACACACATAATAATATATGGACAATTCAATCTTACCTAGTTTAACCTTGGTGTTTTTTATGCTTTTCCTCTTATATTTATAAAAACGATGTCTACTTTTTGGCTTAAGGACAAACAAATCAATGGAACATACTAGTGATTTAACTCACTAGTACGACTCCTATACATACATTCAAATGATTTTCAATAAAGGCATCAGGGCAAATGAATGAGAAATAAAAGAGTTTTTTTTTTTTCCCTCTTCAACATACAGTGGCAAAAAAAAGCAAAAGTATATATGGAAAAACACAGGCTTTAAAATGAATCTGATTTTAAAAAAATTTAAAAAAAAGACAACATATTGACAACCTTGGAGTATATCAGCTAAGAGTTCTTAGAGACACATTAAAGCTACTAAAAGGCAAGACGAATAAAATTACTTGCTGGGGTGACAGAATGGTCCATGTTTTGACCTGAGTGGTGGTTACCAAAGCGTAATCAGTGGTGAAAAAATATAATAGAGCCATTCACCCAGGATTTGTACATATCATCCCATGCAAATTATACCTCAATGGAATTTTAATGGTTTAAAAAAAAAAAAGCTTATTCAACTGATAACAAAGCAACCCATCACACAAAGTTTCCTGGTTAATTTTCTTGAAACTAGGAGCTTTACCTAACATATTGTTCTAACCTGACTGCAGTCAAACCAGGGGATTTTACCTATTTACGTCTGTTATGAATATAAATATGTGGTTAACAAGCCAAACATAAAAATGTACTTCACGCTAACTTCCTCATAACTGAATTTTCAATGACAAGTGTAGGAGACACGTGTGGGTGTGCATGCGCCACATGAACTCTGACCCATTGGGCACACACCTTTGTCTACCTAATTCCCCAAATACAAACATCACAAACTAATCCTAGTTAGAGGATTAGCGTTAGAGTTGGTCTTGACTGAATCTTGAGATCTAAGGTGCCCTGGAAGTAGGGGAAAAAAAAAAAAAAAAAAAAAGACTGGATGCTTTTTAAGGAGTTCTTTCTATTCACTGGAAAACATTTAAATTGTTTCAGAGATCATGACTTTCTTCAGGCCAATAACTCTCATGGGGAAGAAAGAGGCACACATTTCCTATCACGAGACCTGCAAAGGAAGCCCCTCTTGCTTCAATGCTCCAAATTAATATAACAAGAACGTCAAATGAGTCCAACCAGTTTAGGCAAAACCCTTACCAGAAAAAAAAATTTTTACATTCTGTTTCTTGCCATTAAAAAACAAAAACAAGTCCAGGAACGTGAGACCCCTATGTGCCAACAACTAAATTCCTTTAAGTATCTATTTCCATCCCCGGTCACACTTCCCCCAACCCCTAACCTTTTAAAAATTCCTTATTTGAGGGGAAGTGGAATTTTTTTTTTTTTTTTTTTTTTTTTTTTTTTTTTTTAGGGCCAAGCCTGCAGCATATGGAAGTTCCTAGGCTAGGGATCGAATCAGAGCTGCAGATGCTGGCCACAGCCATAGCCACAGCAATGCCACATCAGAGCCGAGTCTTCACACTACACCCACAGCTCACGGCAACACCAGATCCTTAATCCACTGAGCGAGGCCAGGGATCAAACCTGCATCCTCATGGATATTAGTTGGGTTCCTAACCCACTGAGCCATACGGGAACTTGGAGGATTTTTTTAAGCAAACCCAAGACACCACACTGATCTGTAAGTACTTTAGTTATCCTCTGCCTGGGCTACACTCAGATTTAAGTAAACTTAAAAATGATCTTCCTTGAGAGTGCGTTCATAATTGAACAGTCAAAGGATTTTATGTGCCGGAAATACCTAATGTAGTTTGGATTCTTGGTCTGGAGGTTTTTCATCAGAGTGGCCACAGATGCCTTGAACTGGGAGCCAGCTGTAGGAGGCCTTTTCAGGTTGATCTTGGCAGGGTTCCCCTCAGGGAACAAAGACTTGATGAGGGCGTGGCTGGCCTTCCACATGGCTTGGGACAGGTCTCGGTAGAGAAGGTCATTGTTCTTATCCACAAATCCTTCCACCTGGTACAGTACCTATGAGCAGCACAGGGGACTCAGGGGCTGACATACTGCACACCAGAACATCAAACAACTGCTAAAAATATCCCGAGAATATCTATACTGTAGCATCTTCTTTCTCCATCAAAAAATCCCCAACACGTTAGTCACACTCTAATACCAAATTAGCCTCCAAGTTTAAATTCCATCTGTCTAAATCACAGAAGAGTTCAAAATAAATTCTATTACCCTTCAGGATTTTCAAGAATAAACTCCAAAAATGTTATCATAACATTTCCAAAGGATTTTAGGGTTTGTGTTTTTTTTTTTTTTTGGTGCTGAAGCATATTTTTGAGGTTTTACTTGTGTTTTTTAGTTGACACGTGCCAATTCTAGTATGTTTAAAAGGAGCCAGGGGAAATAGAGATAACACTTATATTTTCAAAGGGATCCTAAGCCAGCAAAGAAATTGACCAGAAAAGTATCTTTTAATAACCTGGGCTAATGAAAAAAATGAAGTACCAAGTTCCAACATTTTGAAACTAAACGTAATTTAGATACTACATACTTCATTTCTACTAAATACATAGTCTAGATTTTTTTTCCCCTTTGAAGTATACAACTTTATTTATAAAAAAGGAGGTATTAAATCCAGTTAGAAATCTTTTAGGACTCTAAAATTTAATATATTGTCCAAATTGCTTTTAATATTATCTTTATACAGTTGACGATGTAAAACTAATTATCCCAAATATTAAGCAAATTAATGCTTTTTAAAAAAGTAGATGTTTTCTCCAGTATCATTTCAAAATTCAATCTAAGAACTCATTAATTTTGCTAAATGGCTTGCGCTTTTGTTTTTTTCTTCCCCAATTGCTTTTTTAGGGCCGCATTCATGGCACATGGAAGTTCCCAGGCTAGGGGTCTAATCACAGCTGTTGCTGCCGGCCTACGCCAGAGCCACAGCAATGCCAGATCCAAGCTGTGTCTGTGGCCTACACCACAGCTCATGGCAACGTTGGATCCTTAACCCACTGAGCGAGGCCAGGGATTAAACCCACAACCTCATGGTTCCTAGTCGGATTCGTTTCCACTGTGCCACGATGGGAACACTGGTTTGCGCTCTTAAAACCTTACTGTCTTTAGTGATCTCTAATTTTGTTTTGTTTTGTTTTCGGACACGGCCATGGCATGTAAAAATTCCCAGATCAGGGATCAAACCCAAGCCACAGCAGTGATCTGAGCCACAGTAGCGACAATGCCAGATCCTTAACCCACTGAGCCACCAGGAAACTCTAGTGACTCTCATTTTTACTGGAAAATCTTTTATTAGCATTTATAGATCTTTTTTATAGGAGAGCTTAGAGCTTGAAAATAATGAAATCAATTTTTAATACACACTTGAACACTTTCATTAAATCCACTGGCTTTCCTTTCATCTCATAGTAAGATTTTGCTCAACATGGTCCAGATTCTATTCTTACTGAGCATTCACTGATCCTTATCTTTTGGCAGCTCCTTTTATCCTCCAGGGCTGGCACTGGTCAGGATGCCATCTCTGAGGCACATGGTTCTTCTGGGCACAACTGCCATCCCCATACCTTGCCAGCATAATGCTGGATTCTGAAGCAGCTGTGAGGCAGGGACGTGTCATTGAGGAACCGGGAGCACTTGCTCATCCTGCTCTCAAAGTGCTGGTGGGTGGCGCACACTTGGTTCAGCTTTTCCAAGAAGGTCTCGTCGGTGACGGTGCCGGGCCTCAGGCACTCCTCATCCAGCATGGCCAGGATTCCGTTTGTGTTCTGGAAGAAAGGAAATAAAAAGGTTTCCTTCCTTCCTCATCGTATTGTTTGAATAATGATTCCCAATTACACCATTAAACACAACCAACTTAGTCACAAGAAAAATTCCATTCAGTTACAACAAAAAGCAGAGAATCAAAACAAATGACAAAAACCTGAAGGAAATCAGCCCTCTTTCAAAGTGTCCCAGGTGCGTGGTAGTGGGGGTTCTGTATTGAGTCTCTTCCCCCCCACAGAACAGAACTCAGGAATCACCTCAGCCCCCTTCTCTGGCTGATGACTGAAATCCATGTTGCTTAGAAAAAAGCAAATCAGACCTCAAAGATTCAAAAACAAGGAAAGTGAGAAACCAATGTGACAACACTGTCTCTGTAACATGTGGTCATAAACCACTCTAAGGTCATTCTCTGATTCATAGCTTGAGAAGGAAACTGGTTTCAGATGCTTCCAAATCATTCCTGTATTTATAATAAAGTGTGTTTTTTGTGAGGGGGGGAGAAAATGATATGATTTGGGATGCTGCTTTTAGTGATCAATGCAATCAAGCTGTGTTTCAAGAATATCAGTTCAGAATAAAATTCTTCCATAAAAAATTTCAAAGCAGATGTTAAACACGAGTGCATGGTTTTTGGTTGGGTATTCAGACCCCGTGATCGTGTTTATCCCCAGAGTGCTCAGCCCAGCTAAATGAATCAAAAATCAAGAATCTTCTACTTTGCTGAATAAAGGCTGCTGCTGCTTCGACTGCCCCTGTTGGTCCACACGTCTCCATTCCCCAGAGAACAATCCACGGACCCTTGGCCCCACCACTTCCACCACCAAATTTCCGTTCCTGTCCCCTTCTCCTTACAAGGCTGCAGCATCCTCTGACCAGCATTTATTCATTCCACACAAAACCTGGGGGAAGTGAGGACTCTCAGGAATCAAGTGTGTTCCTAACAGCCCCAGAATAGACATTATTGTTAGGCAATGCTGGAAGGAAACATTTCCTTTATGCAGCCAGGGCTCCTACATGAACATGAGTTTCTTTAATCATATATGCAAGGGGATTTCTGGCTGAGATAATCTAGTTAAACAAAGTGTATTATCACTGTTTGTTTGGTTTTTTTTTTTGGTAAATCCCTTTTTAAAGGGAAATACTTAACTATGATGTTGTATTTATGAAGAAAAATGTCCTTGTCGCCATTTCTAAAAGTCAAAATTCCCACAGCAAATGACTCGGGTCACCAAATTCACCAGAAAAAATCTTGATGGAAATCCACTGATTTTTCTGGATTTTAGACTAGCGTTTTGAATTGCTTAGGTGGAATACTAAGTGTTCACAATCCAACACTGTTCAAATCTCTCAAAGTTTATTTTTTAACTGAAAAACAGTCATGCTTCGGAATACTGTTTTTAAAGTTCAATTTAATCAAAGAAGCAGCCTTCAGGAATATCTTGAATACTGAGAGAAAAGATACTGGCTAATTATATAATTTTCAAAAGGTCTTGTTAGAGATGAATAGAAGATGATTTGCTGGATATTTGGAGCCTGTGATTCTACTGCTGGAACATAGCACTCACCTACACTGGTCAGCTAAAAAGACTGTAGCAAGATAAAGTTTATGCATTGTCTCCAATGACTTTGTTTTTGAAGCTAAAAGTATGAGCATTTCTAAGCATAAGGCAAGAGTTTCCAGGTTTTTACACACAAACCAGTCTTCCTGCAATCAGTTCATCCAAAATAAAGTACAGAATATGATGTAAAAGCAAAAACCTTAAGATTTAGAAAGGTTACTAAAAACTATGTAGTAATGTTCAACACTTTAAGCCTTTCTGCAAACATAATTTATAACCTGAAAAATCCCACGGCTTCTGGTTGCCCGTGAAGTTACACACACACTATTCCTCTTTTCCCAGAAGCAGTGCTATGGTCCACACCAACCACTCCTGGAGTCCTACTTAATTCAGTTCCTGAGATTGTCCATTTATCCTCCTTTATCTTAGCTTGAATGACATAGGTTTTTTGTTGTAATTATTTAAAAACTTTTTTCCAACTTTACTGAGATAAAATGGACATAAAATATCGTGTAAGTTTAAGGTATACAACATGGTGATTTGACACATTTCTACATTGTTAACCACCTCCATTGCATCACATAATCACCATTTCTTTCTTTTTTAGGGCTGCACCCGCGGCATATAGAGGTTCGCCGGCTAGGGGTCCAATCAGCGCTGTTGCCTATGCCAGAGTCACAGCAATGCCAGATCCGAGCTGTGTCTTCAACCTATACCACAGCTCACGGCAACGCTGGATCCTTAACTCACTGAGCAAGGCCTGGGATCAAACCTGCAACCTCATGGTTCCTAGTCAGATTCATTTGCGTGGTGCCACAACAGGAACTCCCCATTTCTTTTTTTATGGTGAAAACATTTAAGACCTATTCTCTTAACCACTTCCAAGTGTAAAATACAGTATTAACTATAAGCACCATGCTGTACGTTAGATCCCGAGAACTTAATCATCTTACACCTGGAAGTTTGTACCCTTTGACTTACATGCCTCCCCACCCCCACACCCTGTCCCCCACCCCCACTTCTAGCCCCTGGCAAGCACCATTCATTTTATTGTGTCTGAGTTTTTTTTTAGCCTTTACATATAAGTGATACTATACAGTATCTTTCTCTGACTTATTTAACATAACATCCTCAAAGTCCATCCTTGTTGTCACAAATGGCAGGATTTCCTTCTTTCTCATGGCTGAACAATATTCCATTGTATATATACACACACGTCTTCTTGATCCATTCATCTGCAGACGGACGCTTAGGTGGTTTCCCTGTCTTGGCTATTGTGAATAAAGCTGCAGTGAAGAGGGGAGTGAAGAACTCTTTGAGACCCTGACTCTGCCTCTCTTGGATATCTACCCAGGAGTGGGCCTGCTGAGTCACGTCACAGTCCTAGTTTTAATTTTTTGAGGAATCTCTCTATTGTTTGCTATAGCAGTTACATCAATTTACATTCAACCATCAGTACACAACGGTTACTATTTCCTCACACCCTCACCAACAATTACCTTTTTAATAACAAGCACTGCATAGAGTGTTTAGAGGTCCCTAGAATTTTAGAAATGAAATGAATATTTTGATTTGGCAAACACCTTTTTTATCTGAGTCTCCTCTGATCAGTGCTCATATTTCTAGGAGCTGTGGATTGGACCTGGGTTCCCGGCACACAAGAAAGAATGATGCACCTTAGGGCATGGCAGCTGAGCGTCATAAACAGGTTCTGTGATGTGGCAACAGGATGAGCCTGGGGTTCCCAGCTAAGCATCAAAATGTCCATCTGTCTATATACATGTTCAAGAACTATATGTGATTTCTTAGGTTATAATAAAGTTTTCAGAACTCTGTAGTTCTCAAAGTGTTCAAATAGTGAAAATACTAAAGTTTAACAATGAAGGCAGTGAGATCATTCGTAAGTAGTGAATTAGGTTATAAAGAAATTCTTTAGAAAGCTGTGCCTAATACTCACATTTTCTATCAGGTCACATATGATAGCATTATTGAAGTATTCAATGTGAGTCCATTCTATGCCCTGAAAAAGAAAAACAGAACAAAATAAAATTTCACATGATGATGCCACAACACTACCGTGTAGAACACAAAACTGCCCATCCTACTATATGACACTTTTTTTTTTTTTGGCCGTGCCTATGGCATGCGGAAATTCCTGGGCCAGGGATCAAACCCAAGCCACACTAACAATCCAAGCTGCTGCAGGGACAACATTGGATCCTGAAGCTGCTGAGCTACACAGGAACTCCTATATTCCTCTTCCTGTCTGAAAATTTCCTTTCTAAAGTCAGCGCTGCAAATGTCATCTTCTGGTTCCCAAAACTTTCATAACGCAGCAGTCCAGGCACTGACAAGATCTGATGGAAGTAAACGCCCTTGACCTGTGCTGAGACTGCCTCCCCTCCCACTCTCCCATCTGTGGCAATTTCCCATGCACTTCGCTGGCCCCGGGCCATCCACTCAACGGGCCCCTGGGTCAATATTACTTTGTGTATATTTACAGTGTTTATAAGGAAATAAGTCAGAACTTGATCCCAAGAATATCAGGCTAGATTTTTTTGTTCTTAATTTGTAATCATAAGGAAGAAATTAATTTTAGAGTGAATCTCATGTTGGAGGGCCGTTAACTATTACAAATATAAAAATAGAACAGTGCTAAGACAAAATATTTTCAACATAAGGAAAGATACAAAAACCTATCCACTGGTTCTAACACTAGCTACTAAGCCAAATTTGGGAGGTCAAATGTAATCATTCTGTGCCTGCTTACACTCTGTCCATAAGTGTAAACATTTATTTTTCTTCTAAGGGGTAGAAAATTAATTCATATGGCAAATTAGGGATCTTTCTATATACGCTTAGAAGTCTGTTAAGACAATCTGTATAAATTGTTTTAAGTTATAGATCAAAGTTTGGGCAGTCTCTTTATGATGAAAAGACAGGAAGAGAATGAATCTGGCTTTTGGGATAGTTTATGTTTAAAAAGGTGCCATTCAAGTATAAAATGTTTCTAAAGCATGATGATTTCTAAATGGAAGATGAAAAACTTACGATTTAGCTTTTGAGTAGATAAGTTATTTTACTAAGTCATTGGGGATAATAATCACATTTGAAAAACCTATACTGAGAGGACAAAAAAAGAGGATTCGGTGTCCTTGACGTAAAATGACAATATAGAAAATAAAGAAAACTAGGTAGCATTACTAAAATATTAAGGTAAATAAGTGAAAAGGAAAAATATAATACAATTAGATATAACAAAATTTCTCCTTTTGGTCTGAAATAAATAAATTTATACTTAGAAAAGCAAAGGCTATTTTAAACATGAAAGGGTGAAAACCAAGTATGTGTTTGACAATTAAGGATGAAAGGACTTTGTAGATATTACTCCTGCTGATTACTTTCAAATGACATTAAGCGATATAATCCATCCATAACACTAGCATATAGTAAGTACTCAACAAATGTTACCTGCTTTTATTACAAGATGTTAGAAAATCAATACTTTTCATGATTGAACAAAGCATCAAATTAGTTTCAAATTTATATACAGTGATAATTGACCTTTGTGGTATATGGTTCTCTTATAAAATTTTGGCAAATGCACAGTGTCAGGTGGCTATCACCATGATCAGACTCCGAAATCCCCTCCTGTTGCCCTTAGCAGTCACACTCCTACCTCCCTACAGCTTCCCATGGTCCCCTGCCCTGGTGGCCCACACCCAACCCAACCCCACCCCAGCCAACTACTGACAAATGTGTCTCCATCACTCTGCCTCTATAGCTTTGCCTTTTCTGGAATGACATATAAAGAGACTCATATAGATGTAGCCTTTTGAGTCTGGCTTCTTTCATTTAACAAAACAGATCTGAGATTCCTTTATGTCATGGTGTGCATCAACTGTTTATTCCTTCTTCTTGCTGAGTAGTATGTCCTTGAATGGATGTGCCACAGTTTTCTGTCCATTCATCCCAGACTATGTTCTTTTTTTTTTTTTTTTTTTTTTTTGTCTTTTTGCCATTTCTAGGGCCGCTTCTGCAACATGTGGAGGTTCCCAGGCTAGGGGTCGAATCAGAGCTGTAGCCGCCGGCCTACACCAGAGCCACAGCAACGCGGGATCCGAGCCTTGTCTGCAACCTACACCACAGCTCACGGCAATGCTGGATCCTTAACCCACTGAGCAAGGCCAGGGATCGAACTGGTAACCTCATGGTTCCTAGTTGGATTTGTTAACCACTGAGCTACGACGGGAACTCCCCCAGACTATGTTCTTAACAGGGTATTATCTTACTTCGAACATCGGAATCCAATGAGACTCAAGTCAGTCACCGGATGTTCACTGAGCATCTACTATGTGCTGAGCACAGTCCTGGGCACCAGCAGCAGAGCAGCAAAGAAAATCCCAGTTATCTTAGATGTCATAGCAAATAATTTTTTAAAAGACAATACGGTTAAATTTAAACTTTGATAGATGTGATTTTAGGGTTGTGTTTGTATAGTCATCTGAATCCAGCATTTGCATGAGTAAAAAAAGGAACATTAAAAATTTTTTTCAACATTACCTCCCGTATATACTCCTCCTGCTCTTCTTTAAGAGTCAGTTCAATGAAGATTTGTTGCAGCTTTTCATTACAATAATTAATAATGAACTGCTCAAAGCTGTTGTCCTATAGGGAGAAAAATGAAGAGAGCTTTATAAAGCATGCCATCAGAGCTCCCATGACAATGCCCCTCTAGCATCTCACTCCATGACAAACGTCACACACCATCTTGCAGACCCAGCTGCGGCTCAGTGCACAGCTCCTGGACAGAGGCTGGCACATCGCAGGCAGCCGAGAAACAATTCATGAGTCAAGTGAATGGATGAAGGATACATAAGTTATGCAGTATTTGGAGAATGAAGAATTTTAGTTGTCAAATAAGCAGCCCATACATGGTAAAAAAAAAAAAAAAAAAAAAAAAGAAAAAGAAAAAAGAAAATACATTTACTCCTAAAGGATCAGCAAAGAAACAGCAAGATTTATAACCTTTGTCACCCAAGTTCTCAGGTAAAACTCGAGCTCAAGAAAGTCTTCCTGACCTTACTTCCTACTCCCCAAACCAGAGTCACCCTCATTCTGATTCATACATACCAGCACTTTTGAAAAATCAGCTATGTGTATAGATGCATACACATGGATTGATTGGTTTCCTATTAATCTGTCTCACTAGACTGTTCATTCCTCCAAGGGCAAGGGCTGACTATATGTCTCTTGTTCACCAAGGGAAGCCCAGGCCTGCAGCGCCCTGTACCCAGCAAGTGCTCAATGTGTATTTGATAAATGAATGAATGAATGAAGTCCCTGCAAAATACAGACTGAAAATCATCTCCTAGCTAGAGAGAGTCTCTCTCCGCTCAGAAGGCTCATACATTTATCACTCTAACGAGTCTCAGAAGTTTCTTCTTCGTATTAGAGTTATTGCCTATGAAGAGCCATGCCTACATCCTATCTGAACAATCCAGGGGGCTGAATGTACTGTCGTACATATTGAGGGCACAAAATGCATGTCTGCTAGAAGAATACACTTTATCAAACACCCCATCGTCTAGAAAGAAGTAGATCTGATAACAAAAACTTGTTATTTTCACTTCTATCTCTCTTTTGAGGAGAAAGGAGATGGTGGAAGTGGGAGTGAGTGGCAATAAGATCCCACCACTGATAAAACCAGACTCCTTTCCCATTAAGGTGGCCAGTCCTGGCCTAATGGGCTATGAGGGTCCACGTGTAACCACAGAACTGAAGCTCGCTACTCCCTGTGAACACAGAGCAACTGCCTACAAATCTCTCCATAAAAGATGAGAGCAAAAGTCAGGGAGTTTTTTGGAAGGTGATCTTTCAAAATCAACTCTAGTGCAACAAGGACAAATTTTTAAATGACACGTAGGATGCAGCTTCTGACCACATGCCAGTTCTAATCACTAATGAACTAATTAATTGGGGGAAATTTTAAACTCTAAACTATAAATGACACATATAAATTATCACTGACTAATCTTTGAATGTTAAATGTAGTCAAAGATGAATTTTTTTTTTTTTAATCCTGAAGGTCCTTACTTAAAAGGCACACATTTGTTGATCCAAAATGTTCAACAAATATAGCCTTAGACACAAGGGTCATTCCCCAGTACCCTTTTTCATATAAAGTTTTAAAAATCATGTGCTCCAAAACTCAGAGCTTAATCATTTTGACTAGCAGCTGAAGTCAGTCTCATATAGATGCCTTATTATAATCAGTATAAGGCCATTTCTTTATGAGAAAGTCTGGCTTTCTCAGTTTGGTAAAATATAGCCCTATATAGTGCTATGACCCAAAATTAAAACTTACAAATAAAATAAAATTTTAGTGATTTATATGGACAGATCTTGGTTTTTTTAGGAAACAAATTCATGGAGCAAATTCTTTCTGTTATTTAACACATCTGTGCCTGTGGAGCTGTTTAAACAAAATTATGCCAAATTTTCAAATGGCGACTAAGGAGGAGAAGGGGGGGAGAGCAACTAGTGTCTGTGGACACATTAGTGGCTGTGAACAGCTGGAGGTATGCTTCCAGAACAGGACTATGAAATACACACAAGCAGATTAGAAACCAGAGGCAAAGCTTCACAATTACAACACAATCTACAGAGTAAGTTTGAGCTAAAGTAAATTTCTCCTCAATTTTTTGTAAGTGCCTGTATGAATTCTATATTTCATATCCACACACAGTTAATCAATGGCCATTTACTGCAAACTTTACACAACTGGAGAAGCTATTAACACAGGAGCATGCAACAGACCAGCACTGCAAACGGTTCATACTTACTGCATTCTGGTGCACAAAGGGACAGAGTACACAAAATGCAGTCAGTTCTTAATTTGCAATTAACTTCTAAAAGTAAACACTTACTGATAGTTATTCATTGGTGCAAATGACAGATTTCATCATCCAGGGTACAAACTTGAAATCAAGACACATGTCCTATCAACTCAAATGACAGGACCATGATACCCACATGTGGTATCGGAATTGTGGTTCTGCTACAGGTGAGAGCTATTCAGGATAAATACAGTTTGACTGAAATGAAACACCATATAATTTTCTTGAAGTCCTAAGGCTTCAGAATCTAACACTTCTAGCTCTAAATTATCAGGAAAAATAAAATGTGTCTGACACATCCACCCAAAGACTCAGGAACAGAGGCAGACAGCAGGTCACTGAAAGAGTGGAAGAGATTCAGCAAGATCCAGAGCGCTTCCCTTTTCCCACCACAGCAGCCCACCCCTGTGTTGCTCCTGCTGTGTCTCCCCTTCAAACACAAACAGGAGGGATAGGAAAGTGCTCTAGAAAAAGTTTAAGAGCAAAAACTTGACTCCGACCTCATCCTGCTGCTTAAAGGACAAAAACCAAAATCATCGGCACAATTATCAAGGCAGAAACCAGCTTACTTCCCCATAGAAATATCTAAGCATCTACCGCAAACCTACCTCACAGCCTCCAAAACATGTTGTGAATTGCCAGAGTGATTCCTTATTGCTGGAAATGAAGGCAATCGTATTGCCTATGATCAATGTTTAAGTTGTTGATATTGTCCAAATGAGGGGGAAACGAGACTTCACAAACCACAAAAAGTAAATTGCGGGAGTTCCTGTTGTGGCTCAACAGTGATGAACCTGACTAGCATCCATGAGGTCATGGTTTCAATCCCTAGCCTTGTTCAGTGGGTTAAGGATCTGGCTTTGCCATGAGCTGTGGTGTAAGTCACAGACACAGCTCGGATACTGCATTGCCATGGCTGTGGTGAAGGCCGGCGGCTATAGCTCCAATTCAACCCCTAGCTTGGGAATTTCCATATGCCACAGGTTCAACCCTGGGGGGAAAAAAAAAAAAAAAGACACAAAAGAATGCAAACATCTATGATTTTCAGAAAATTAAAACTCTGGTCACAGGTATAGCTGCAGCTTACACAAGTCCAATGCATTTCTCCATTTATACGGCCATTAAATATTCACAGGGCTTCACCACTCCTCTTTATAAAATAGCTAAACTGAGTCTAGGAATCATTACATGAAAATGAAGGCTCCAAAGCAACCTGATATCCTGGGTACTTTTAAGAACTGGGAACCTCCATCCCTGAGCCGGGCACTCTCTTGCACAGGCCAGTCCCATGAACTTAAGTCTCCCAAAGAGGAAGTAGGCAGGAGCTTGTTCCCATGAAGGACTAACCTCCTCTCCCTCCCGTTTTCTACCCATGCCCCATGCATGGAATTTTCTCCTCTGTCTAACACACATCCCTAACAGGTCTATCCTGAAAGACCAAGGGATAAAACTAAAACTTTCAGGGAACATCTTTAAACAAGTACATCCTGGATTTTCCATTAGAGAATTCCCTTAAATAAAGCTCAGAACCTTCCTCACCCTTACTGGACTGCTTTAGAAAACACAAGTAAACAGCAAGGTGCCTGGGTTCTATACCATTTCACACTATACTTATGAAGTGCAGTAAGCACTCACTATATTTAGAAGCATACAATACACCAACATTTTAAACTCTAGAGCTTCCATCAAGAATTCTAGAGTTTGAGCCCATCTTAGGATGATGGATGGGAAGGAAGAATATTATGTAGGAAATGGGGGCATTTCAAACACAAAGACGATGAGTTATTTCAGCAAAAAGCAGTGTTAGTTGCATATTTAATTGGTATTTCTCATAGTTCAACACTTCCGTTTGAGGTCAAATTTTGGATATAACAAGTTGGGAGAGGGTTCCATATTTTTTGCACAATGAAGTCTCTTGCATAATAAATGAAATAGTATATTTATCTACAAGTTATAAAAAGTTTGAATGTAACAGCACCGTTTTAGAGCAACTGAGCCACATTACTGCTTTAAAATGTGTTACTGTGCTAGCAAAGATTTAATCGGCGGAAAGCTCTTCGGCATTCTCCAATTATAACACTATTCTTACAGAAAATATATAATGTCCTTAATAACACATTTAAAAAAATCACAATGTCAAGAAATGGGCCCTCAATCAAGAACAACCTTTTTTTTTTTTTTTAAAGAACTTAAAAAAAAAAAATCCTCAAAATAAGACATAAATATTTAACATCATATATTCGCCTTCTCAGACATTTCCAAAATTGAATAGCTGGCTGAAGCTATAGAAAACTTCCCTTTAAATATATAACATTTTTTTCTCCCAGACACATACTCAAATATGGTCAATTTTAGAAAAGTAGCATTATAGTATATATATATATATCATATATATATGATATATATATATATATATCATATATATATGATATATATCATATATATATGATATATATATATATATATAGGCTTTTTGTCTTTTTAGGGCCGTACTCACAGCATATGGAGGTTCCCAGGCTAGGGTCTAATTGGAGCTGTTGTTGCCGGCCTACACCACAACCACAGCAACATGGGATCCGAGCTGCGTCTGTGACCTACGCCACAGCTCACGGCAATGCTGGATCGTTAACCCACTGAGCGAGGCCAGGGATCAAACCTGGAACCTCTGGTTCCTAGTCGGATTTGTTAACCACTGAGCCATTACGGGAACTCCCACATTCTTAGATATTTCTAAATAGGCTTTGATTTTAAAAAGTTGAAGCAAAAGCACTGATGAATAAGCATATATACATTATGAATTGTATTAATTCTCACCATTTTCATTCTAAAATCTACATGGTCTCTTTCCTCTTTAACTATAAGTTCTCTGGCATATGAAATACAAGATTAAAGGCAAAAAAAAAAAAAACTGGAACAAAAGGTTCTGCCTGTAACTAGAATCAATTTTCTTTTAAAATATTTTAGAAAACAAATCCTATAATCATGAGACAAACTTACCAGTGGGCTTATCACTGACACTCCCCCAACTATTAGAGTGTTCTATTTGAAACAACCATTGCACCCAGACTATCATATTCTAACTAGATATATGGCCACATTCAAGGTATTTCCAAGGGTAAGATGAATAAGTGCCCAATTCAAAATAACTAGCATTTTGCCTGTACAAAACTAGTTCAGTCATATGAAAAAAAAATTCAGCCACTACTGTCCTGCTTTGGTTTACAGGACACCAATAGATTTCCCCAGCAAACTACCTGTCCATTTAAGACCTACCAGATAAGTACCTAGAAAAACATTAAAGCAATTTAGATTGCCTGACATTGTTTTGAATTTAATTTCGTCATTTTTTTAAAAGAAGAACACTTACTATTTTATGGAGATGCTATAAATATTCCTCAGAAACCCTAAGGCCATGTCTTCAGTTATAAGATATCCAAACTTAGCTTTGTAGAATTGGAGTGTCTGGATTATAATTCGCTTACTCTGCAAAACCGGTTATGTTTTAACAGGATTTATAGTTAGATATTTCTCCTCAATGAATTTTTTTTTTTTTTTTTTTTTTTTTGGTCTTTGTTTAGGGCCACATCCTGCAGCATATGGAGGCTCCCAGGATAGAGGGTGAATCAGAGCTACAGCTGCCGGCCTACACCACAGCCACAGCCACGGCCACTTGGGATCTGAGCCACATTGAGACCTACACCACCACTCATGGCAACGATGGATGCTTAACCCACTGAGTGAGGCCAGGGATTGAACCTGCATCCTCATGGATACTAGTCAGGTTTGTTAACCACTGAGCCACGAGAGGAGCTCCCTCCTCAAAGAACTTTAATTTACTTCACCTTATTTTTGGAATCAGTGTTCCACTAATCTGTTTTCTAAGCTGACATCAGATCACATGCGGCCAGCAAGGCAGAGCTATTCACCCAGCTAGCACTGGAATGTTGTGCAGTCAAATCCACATGTCATCATCCCATGGTTTAATGCATCAGTTTCCCTCTTCCGTTTAGAGACAGACCAAAGTAAATGAAAGGTTTCCACCAGCTCAGCTGAAAAACATTCTCATGAGAACTGTCAGTAGGGTCAAGAGGCAGAATTAGAAACATTCCAAAAAATTTTTTTCTAGTGTCCTGTCCAATTTTTAAAGCAATGCCCAGGGCTTTCCAAAAGGCAGAACCTTAATTCCTGCAGTCAATTTTCACTGAGGAACAAAGGCAGAATTTCCTCTATACTCTTATCAGTTTATTTTCAGTTAAGCGGACAGTATCCTAGAAATTTTCATCTTTGCACTGATGTGGATTCTGAGTACTTCTCCCAAAGTCATACTCTAAGCCTTTGTACTTCAGCTTGTTGTACTTTTAGGTCCTTAATTATCTGGCTTTCTAGTGTTCAACCCTTTAAGCTTCCTGGCATTTCCATGTGTTACAATTTTTCTGAGAATTCAGAAAAATATATGATGGCAAATAGGGTATTTATGTGAATACATTAAAAGAAAAAAAGAGCTTTATAAATCTGTATCAAAAAGCAGGTAAAAGTATCTTACAAGTGCCCAACCGAAGAAAAAAAGTACCCAACCAAATCTCTACTCTACCTTCCCCTCCAAATAAGCTGATGCATAAAATAAATAAAACATATATTAGATTATTAAAAATCAAGATGCTTGGAAGATCAATCTGAGGCAGTTTAGACAGGAAAGTGGACAGAACAATTAACTCTAATGAAAACAAATCTTAATTTGCTCAAGAAATTGAGGGAAAAAACATAAAGCATTTACTGCAAGGAAATTAATTTCTAATGATTTTATGGCCATCTTAAGATTTACTATAGACATATGACTGGTTGGATGTGGCCCAGGCTGAAAGATCAGTTTCAAAAGAGATCAGTTTAAAAAAAAGGAACCTATTTGGTTTTAAGGATATTATATATACACAGATTAGGCTTAGGTCAGGATGGACGGTAGGTAAGGTGGGATGTTTTACAAAGGCCTCTTGTGCAGAGGTCAAACAGCAAGAACACCACATATACTGGGAATTTATAGTTCACTCTAAAGATCTCTGTTTGCAAGACAAGCTGGTCTCAACCTTGACTCCAACTGGAATTATCTGGGACTTTAAAATACTGCTGGTGGGAGTTCCCATTGTGGCTCAGCAGTAACAAAACTGACTTAGTATCCATGAGGACGCCAGGTTCGATCCTTGGCCCTGCTCAGTGGGTTAAGGATCCAGCATTGCCATGAACTGTAGTGTAGGTCACAGACACCTGGCATTGCTGTGGCTGTGGTGTAGGTCAGCAGCTGCAGCAGCTGCAGCTCTGATTCGACCCCTAGCCTGGAAACTTCCATATTAAAAAAAAAAAAAAAGAAGAAGGAATCTAGCTTCCTGATTAGAGCTTCCTACCAGATAGGATGTGTCCTGAGCGGCAAGAGATCCTCCATCCTCGGGCCAAGACCAAAATCCCCTTGCAGACAAGAAGCATCTCCACTTTGTTTACCACTGGCTTCTGGCTCACATCAGGCACTGTTTAAGTACTAGAGAAATGACTCCCTTGCTTATACATGGTCAAATTGCTCATGAGGTTAAACTCAGTTCCCTGAGGGCTCTGGGGGTCTCTTTTCCCATGGCTAATCAGATAATACTAGAAGACGAAGCCAAGCCAATGACCCATCTAGACACCGCTACCCTATTAAAAAAAAGCTTCCATGTACAGTGACATGACATGAAGCACATGCCCAGTGACTTAAGGATCAGTCAATTTCTTCAGGCAAAATAAAAATAAAATAAGTTTCTTCTGATTGTAGAAATATCACCGAATATGACCTTTTTTCTTCTCACTTTATAGTGAGACCTCTGCTTTTGCCCTGTTCATGAAACAGCCTAAGTAAAGGTCAGCAGTGTGCCAGGTAAGAAATCTTTTCCCTGGCCAACTGTAAAGAATGACTTTGACATTTAGGGTCCATTTAGTGGCAGTAACCTGAGGTCTTGCTAGAAAGAAACTAATTTTAGCACCATGACTGTTGCATTTACCCCAGCAATTCTCTTAATGTGCAAATCTCAAATTCTTCCCTTCCAGCAAGGGGCCGGAAGCTTTCCCTTGCTGAGTCTACTAAAGGGGCACCAACGTAAGCAGACATTGTGCCTAAAGGCAGTTCTCTAGGGGCAGCACACAGCCCAAGGGTGCCACACTCTGCCACTGGCACACAGATGAACTCCAGGAAGGTTCCCCATGATAGCCAGGAGCTTGGAACAATGATAAAGGTGCAGAAACTGAAAGCATCAGGGACTGAAAACATTTGGTTTTCTCCCCCTTAATTCCAGATATTGTCAATTACATGAGTTTGGGGAGAAAAGTGAAGAAAAGCCCAGTAGAAGGCCTTTTACTATGGACCAAGGAGGCCTAAGATTTAGGTCCTGAGTCTGCCATTTAGTAGCCATGTAACTTTGGGAAAATCATTTGACCTTCAGAGCCTCACTTCTTCTGTAAAGAAGAAATAATAACAGCAGCGACTGCATGAGGCTCTTGTGGCAATTAAATCAGACAACATATATATAATATTTACCACAATTCTTACACAGAGTCAGCCCTCAATAATTATTTACCACTAGATATTATATACAGGACATGATAAAGCAAGGAGAAGATACTACCCCCAAATCAATGTTATTAAAAAAAAAAAAGGCATTGACTAGAAAGGCCTGGCTAAGCTGCAGGGAATGCAGTGGTGTTTCCCTGTGATTCTATGAACTTAGTAATCTGGAACATGTCAAATCTTTGGGTGGTCATTCTTGGTAGGGACTGGTTGTTTAAAGGAATTCACAAATCATTAGTTGTGGAGAGAATTAAGAAAGGAGGAGTCCGATCCACTCATTATTTTCCTGAACTAAAATACCACTCCTAAAAGTGAGAATAGAGCTTTAAAAGGACTTTAAAGCAGCTTTTAAATGTCAAAGTTAACAAGAGGGTAAAGAAGAAATTCAAATATAAGTTTACAGTGTTTAAATATTTAACTTGTAACAAGCATGGAGTTTTTTCAAAAAATTTCATTATGAGCTTTAGCAGACAATTTTTTCAACCTTTGCAGCAGAATTCATATTGTGAATGAGATATGGATAAGGTCATCTAATCCAGACCCTCTCTGGATGAGATATGGATAAGGTCATCCAATCCAGACCCTCTCTGCCTGAGTCCAGCAGAGATGAAGTGACCAGCTCTGACCAGGCCACAGCCAGCACCTGCCTTTCCCATTCGTGGTTTTCTCATGGCACCATCCTACCTTAATTTCAAGCAACTTACAGATGAACAGATGACTACAGACATAATATCCATATATGTGCTGGAAATTTCCCAGTAAGAATTTTGTACCTTCAAAAGTCAAGGACTAATACAAGTAGTCTTTTTAAATAGTACTGGATCCAAAATGGTGGGTCTCTGCACTTAAAACATACACACACGTACACAAGTTTTGTTAACATCTTTATAAAGGTAATTTGTAGATTCAGAGTCACATTAATTATATTAAATGTTGTCTATAGAAAATGTGATTTAATTTCCAACCTTTCCACAGTAATAAAGAGAATACAATTTTTTTTAAAAAAGCAGCTCACCTCAAAAATTTCGAAGCCATAAATGTCCAAAACACCCATGACCTTCTTTCTTACTTTTGTTTGTGCCTGAAAAAATTGTTTCAAATTGGATGGTTAATTTAAGCATGAAATATAATACTAAAAGCAGACCAAGGAATATAATAGACTTAGAAGTTAACTGTGTTCCAGAACTAGGAGAATATAATTTAGGTTTTTTTAAACATATGAGAAAGGACATTGGTATAGGATCTTTCAGAAATTTTAATAACATATAACTTATTTAAAGAAGGCACTATTATGCCTCTGTATTAGGTGCTATATTAGATGCTTAATCATAAGAAAGAGATCACTGAATCTTACAACAGGTAGGGTCTTTCACAACCACATAGTCCAATACTCTCATTTTATTGAAGAACATATTAGTAGCTAGAGAGGTCAAGAGACCTCTTTAGCCAAGTTGTGCACAACTGGTTAGTAGATGAGACCCACCCAGGAGCCAGGGGTGCTGCCTCTCAGAGCAACTCTGCAAAGACCATTAGACTATTCATTAGTGAGGTTTCTTTTAACACACATGACAAAACAAAATAGATGGAAGGCTGACAAATTTCAATTCTATAAAGATATGCTCTTTTCAAGGAACAATCAATTGCCTAATGATAAAATTAAGACAGCTTTAACTTAATGTTTATACTCTGAATACCATTTATTACAACTGATTTATTTGGTTGCAGAGATTGAGTACCTTAATGCTTTCATTGATTCGATTTACCAACCATGAAAACAACCTGCTGTAGAGGTTTTTGGCCAGAGCATCACGGGCATAATAAGCCTATTAAAAAGAAAAAGAAAAAAACTCAGTACCCACAATTACCACAATGCTTAATATCAATAAAATAGTGAAGATTTTTAAAAAATATTGAAAGCTCTTTTATTTCAAATATCTTTTCAGAACATTTTTACTACGGTCTGGATGAACAGTCAAGTCATTAAGAAAATTAAGCAAATTGTTTATACTCAGTTACTATATACTTTTTTGCACATCCCAGGAAACTAATTCTGAATTTACAAAAGCTTTCTCCATAAAGACATTCATTTCAACGTTATGGAACCAAGAAAAATCATGGGCAACTTAGAAGTCTAACAACAAGGGCACAAGTAAAATAAATAAATAAGCACCCACTGGAAGGGCAGTTAAACAGTCATCAAAGAATGATCATTATGAAAATTAGAAAATGAAATGAAAAATGCTTGTTATATTTTATGAAAATTTAAAAATTACATATTTAATATAATGACAACATGTAGGAAACTCAAAGGAAATACATTAAAATGATTTTGATTGATGGGATCTGTATATACTTTGCTTCATTAAATCTTCTGAGTATTTTATAACAGTATAACAATATGTTGCTGAATAATACTTGGTATAATAAAAATAAAACCCTTTTATTTGCTTATCTATTTGTTTGAAAGTTGGTCATAGCTATCTGACAAAGAAGTAGAAGACATATGTGTCTCTGACCCTTAGAATGCAACGGCTGGAGAAAGCTGGGTTTGGTCAGGAGAACCTAACAGCCTTTAAATGTATTGGGTATGGAGGGTGTACAGTAAGTACTAACATATGTCTGACACCAGTGCTCTGGGGGAGCCCTGGAGGTGGGTGGCAGCAGCCCAAGAAGAAACTGGCCAGAGCTCCTGTCATGGCTCAGTGGTTAACGAACCTGACTAGTATCCCTGAGGATGGAGGTTCGATCCCTGGCCTTGCTCAGTGGGTTAAGGATCCAGCAACGCCGTGAGCTGTGGTGTAGGCCAGCAGCTACAGCTCCAATTCAACCCCTAGCCTGGAAACCTCCACATGCCATGGGTGCAGCCCTAAAAAAAAAAAAAGAAACTGGCCCCAGGGAAGGAAAGCTAGAGGTTTTGCCACTGTTCTTAACACTCTGGCCATATTGTATAATTCACTACCTATAAATAGAAAGTTGGGTATTAAAGTAAACCATTGTATTTTTATTTTATAAAGAACACAATTATTTGATTATGTGAAAACTCTTTCTCCTAAATGAAGCTTAACAACTTCACTTCCCTGGCAATGTTTTATAGCTGGAAAGAGAGGACATTTTTCCTTCATCTGATACTTCCGTGCTAATCCCAAACCGTTCTCCTTAAGTCTCAGGCAGCTACTCCAATGAAGGTTAGAAAATCTACCAAGAAGTTGGCCAAAAAATAAAGCCTGACTGTCCAATGCATAGCTTTGGGCAGGGGGTGGCAGGGGTAGAAGTGATCATTCCATAGCAGAAAATGTATGTAAAATGCTGACACAAAGAAAGAAACCTTAAATTAGACGAATACCGTTTCTTCTAGGTCTTCTTAAAATAGGTAATTTAAATGCTTAAAACAGTGCCTGGCACATAGTAAATCTATGGTGTATTTATATATGATTTTTGAAGTATCCTCGTCCTTGCTACTGCCCCATGAGCCTATATAATTCTTTCCCCTTTCTTCTTGTAAATTCAAGTTATCTTCAAACACGATTTATCTGTAAACAGATCCTATTTCATTACCATGTTATCCAGCTTTCTTTGTTGTACGCCATCTGTTTCCAAAAAACCACCATTTCAATCTGCAGTTGAACTCATAGTGACAACCTATTCTGGTAAACTGCTTTCTATTTTTTAAAGTGTCTCCACAGCCAATATTAATCTTCTTTGTTTCCTTCAAATACTTATGCCAGAGGTCTGGAGCTCAAATGCTTTCAAAGTTTGCATGATGGAAATGAGTGGGAAATGATGGGATCTGGGGGGCGGGGGCTGGAGGATGCATTCCAGGCTAAAGGCACCCAAATTCAAAATTTAAAAAGCCAGCTACCAAAACTAATGAAAAAAAAAAAAAAAAAAAACCTACCCTTTCCTCAAATTGAGCTATATAACCCCTAGGGGCTGTCAGTTTGCCACCTGTAACTTCTTGAGTCTGATTCATGCCACCTGATCTCCACAATAATTTCCTCCAAAGTAAGCACACAAAGGTTGATGCCCATTTAAGGATCACTAGCAAGAGTGTGGAAATGAGGGAAGTATCACAAGCACTGACTCGCCATCTCAGATTCTGAGCACCAATGAACAGACTACATGTTTCTGCAGCTGCATGAAGCTCATGGGGAAAAGCCCCAGGTGAAATGAGCTTCAATGATGACCAATATCAGGCGTGGCCCAGGACAGTGCATGAACAGAGACCCAGAGTTGCAAGGATGTGGGGTCCACCCTCTGGGAGCACATAGTGGAATGCAGGAGGGCAAACCAGTGAGTCAAACCATCAGGGGGCAGGTTCCAAAGAAGTCTGCAGGAGAAAAAGTTCTGGGAAGGGAGACTCAGGGGTCTTTGTGATGGAGGAAAGCTCCCTGGATGAGGTGCCAGTAGAGGACCATTTAGGTGGTGGAAGCAATCAGCAATGACACGAGCCTGAGGGACAAGCATGAGCAAAGGCCCCTGAGATAAGCCAGGTCGGGTCAGAAGACTAAGGAGTAAGGAGGGAGGAAGTGATAGAAGCTGAATGATAACTCAGCTTTGAGTTTCTAGTATTACAATGTCAGTCTTTACTTGGGGGAAAGCTCTAAATGCCTTGGGGAAAATGAGGCATAGGGCAATAAAGATGACAATGGGGCCCAGGAATTGAAGCTATGAGGAAAAGGGAATAAAACATATCACGTCTCACAGGAATCAAAGTCTTCTAGGCACTAAGATCAGTAGAAACTAATACTCTGAATGCTACAATTAAAAAAAAATTGAATAAGGAGATGAATAATTAAGGATCTCAAGCCAAATTCCTTTATGCCAAAGGTTAAAAAGATGTGGAAAAGTATTAACCCAGCAATGCAAGGTGACTCAAGCACATAAAAGAGGTATTTGGGCCTGGTTTCTGTAGAAGATGATTAAAAGGCAAAAACACACAATAAAAATAGATTAAAAAAATATATACATATGAAATATTGCTAAAGGGCCTTTTTAGACAGATGTTTTCTCATTGTATCACTATATACTTTCACAATCCCAACTCTAGCTATTGCAATGTTCTCAAAATATGATCTCTGGATGAACAATGGCAGCAGCATCACGTCTGAACTTGTTAGAAACGCAATTTCTTCGGTCCTACCACATACCTACTGAACCAAACACTCTGGGGGTGTGATCTGCAAACCATGTTTAAGAAACCCTCCAGGTGACTCTGACATAGCTCCAAGTGAGAACCACTGCTGCAGACACCCACTGTCTTGACTTCAAATGTAACCTCTGCAGCCACAACTGCTTTGAATCCTCTTCACATATCTAAAGCCACAGCCAAGCTGGATCAATCCTTTTCTGGATACATACTCCAAACCTGGCTTCTCTTACTGTTTTCTTTTTGAGATCCCCCTTTGCCCATTTTTTACACGCTAAATCCTTCAAAGACTGGCTCAGAAACCATCCTCTCCGGAAGTCCTCCTTCACCCTCTATGTTCCTACTAATGGTCTACACAGGGACTTGTGCTCTCAACACATTTTTCTTGATAAGGTTAAGTCATTCACCACCTGACTCTGAATGAGTGGGGTTGATGTGGACAGACAGGACAGCACAAGTAGTAATTCAGGAAGACAGAGAACAGTTACAGCTAGAAAAGGATTGTTACACATCAAACTTACCTATACCTAAGTATTTCCATAGCCAAAATCACTCCCCTAAATAAGAAATCAATGTTGAAAGAAAGCTAAAAGTATGTAGGCATTCTTGGGTTAGTCGGAAAGACTAATTCAGAGCTGCAGAGAGCAAGGCTATACCCACTTTATTGTCTTACAGATGCTTATGGCTACTTGCAAGGATGAGAATATAGGTGGACAAAGTAGGCCTGAGTGGGGAGAGTCCTGGATTAGTCATTAAATTCTAACCTAGATCAGCACTAACTGGTGGGAAAATGTCTAAGCCATAGAACAAAAGGGGGATCCACAAGCTGCTAGTTATCTATGCACTCATGCATCCTTGAACCAAGGAGAGAAGTAAGCAACTCAGACTCATGCCTTAGAACGACTTCATTGGTCTGAAAATGGAGGGTAGAGAAGGAACAGTAAAAAAGGCAAGGAAGCTTCTCCCATGGTCTTCTCCAACTCCATAAATGACAACTGCATTTTCCTTATTGCTTGGGCCGAAAATGCTAGGAGTCATCCTTGATGCTTCTCTTTCCTTTATATCACACATAGCAAGGCATCAGCAAATCTTGTTGCCTCTTTCAAAACATATCCAGATGTGACCACTTCCTGTTTCACTGCTACCACCTCGTTCAACAACCATCATTATCTCTGGGTTAGCACACAACTATGTACCTGCTCCCCCCATCCCACACCAACCCCCCACCAGTCACACAATCCATATGTTGAAGCCCAGTTCTCCAACATGATGGTATTCGGAGTTGGGGTCTTTAGAAGGCAATTAGATTTAGAGGTGGTCATGACGGTGGAATCCTCCCTCAGGATGGGACTGGTACTGTTATAAGGGGATGAGGACACCAAGGCTCACTCTTGCTTTCTCCCCCCTACCCCCCACCATGTGAGTAAGAAGGTAGCTGCCTATAAACCAGAAAGAGGGCCCTTATCAAGAAGTCTACCATGCCGGCACCATAATCTCAGACTTCTAACCTCCAGAACTGAGAAATAAATGTTTTTTAAGCCACTCACTCTATAATATTCTATTGTAACAGCCAAAGTGACTAAGACACGTTCCTGTCCCCTACACTGAGCTCTCCACACTGCAGCCAGAAAATGACCCCTTAAAATACAAGTCAGATCATACCACCTGTGCTCAACTCTCCAGCCATTTCCCAGCTCTCAATACCACAGAGCTCCCTTACTCTGCTCTACTTTTTTCTCTTCCCACTGCACTTAAAACCTGCTGGCTTGCTATATAAATATATTTATTAGGTCTACTGCTTTGTCTGGCTCCTCCTACCAAAATGTTAAGCTCCACAAGGGCAAGGATTCTTCATCTGTTTAGTTTACTCTGGGCCCCCAGTGCCTAGAGTGATGCCTAGAATGCAGCATGACAGTTAATAGCTTGAAAAATAAAATTTTTGTTTCCACTTGTATTAAAACACCACAGACTTTAAAAATTCCTTTCTGGACATTATGTTTCACCCACCTGAGCCACGTTCAGTGTAGTCGAAACTTTCTCTTGCTTGGCCTCAACTGTTCGGAAGCTGAAGGCTCGTTCTAGAACTGACTGATCAATGCCAGTCAGCTCGCAAATTTCTTTTAACTCTGTTGTGGGAGGAATGGACACAAAGAGTGACTACATATCTGCTGCTAATAATCATTTTCAAGGCTTACATTGTTCTTTCTAAATCATTTTCAAACTGAACAGTGTAAAATATATAAAGCAAAAGACATTAAACAGCTGTAATTATGTTTCTGCTCAGTTTCACTAGAAAGCTTTTTCAACTCAATAAAAAGCAAGTTTTACTTTCTATATTAAAAACTGGGCAGAGGTTCAAAGCAAGTTTTGCTAAACAGGGTCCGTTCTCTGCTGACTTACCATTTTTATCTTTGATCTTGCTTTCATCTAAACCATTCACTCGAGATTCAGGCTTGAACTCAATGTTCCCCAGCTTCAACACTGCCGCCACCACCTCCAAGACAGACTCAGCTTCATGATCCATGAAACCCACAATCTGCATGGCATTCTGAGGAGGAAAAAGCACCTGTTTTTCTTCCTGTAGTTCTTTATTATTATTATTATTATTATTATTTTAGCTGCACCTGCAGCATGTGCAAGTTCCTAGGCCAGGGATCAAACCTATGCCATAGTAGCAACCCAAGCCACTGTAGTGATAACACAGGCTCCTTAGCCCACTATACCACAAGGAAATTCTCATGTAGTTCTTTATTATTTTTACAAAAATAAATCATAACAGGGAGTTCTCATTGTGACTCAGCAGTAAAGAACCCGACTAGAATCCATGAAGACTTGGGTTCTATCCCTGGCCCCAATCAGCAGGTTAAGGATCTGGTGTTGCCATGAGCTGCAGTGTAGGACATAGATAAGGCTTGGGTCTGGCATTGCTGTGGCTGTAGCTGTGGCTGGAGCTGTGGCTGGAAGCTGCAGCTCCAATTCAACTTCTAGCCTGGGAACTTCCATATCCGTAGGTGCAGCCTCCCCTTACCCCCAAAAAGGTAAAAAGCAATAAATAAATAAATCATAACAGATTTGTCTATTATAACATTTTAACAAAAATAACAACAAAAAGACAAAATGTCCCAGAATAAATTTTCCAGAAGGCAAACCTATTAAGAAGACCTGATGCAGCACCAGTGGGGGGAGGGGGGGGCTCTATCTTGTTCAGTGGTTTCCACCTCTGATTCAAGAAGCCCTGGGGTGCTTCATGGGCTGTGGTAAAGGGGGGCAGATAAAGAGGATGGTAGACGGACAAGAGGCTGAGAGCAGAACCTTAGGTCCCCACTCTGATTCCAACCTTGGCAGCTCAGTGCGTGTGCGTATGTGTGTGCACATGTGTATGATTATTTTTCATAGTGGGGTTCTGTTGCTAGAAATAAAACCAAACAAAAAGCTTTCATAACCCCCTATAAAAGAACCTCCACATTTATTTTACATGGGAGAACAACTTTGGTTTGCAAAGGTGAAGTGCCTGATTCCAAGGACTATGAGTAACAAGAAATATTCACCCGGCCATAAATTTTTATTGAGTGTCAATGATTTGCCAGGCAAAGGAATTGTAGAGCTGGTCCTGAATTCAAATTTTAAAGTCATGTCCAGGAATCAACAGGTTTCCACATGAGGATGTTTATATAATTAAAAAACATAAAAATAAAGATTATTAAAAAAAAGAAATATCTTAAGAAATGCTTTTTTTTTTTGAGAATAGCCCTAAGCTTGCATGCTTGCTTACTTTACCTATCTATTTGCCTCTCTATTTACAGAGACTAGACTTCATAGCAATGGGAGTACCTTAAGGCTTTTTGTTCTTCAAAATTTCAAACATTTACAAAATTTCAGAGAGCAGGAAAAGAACCCCATGTAATTTTCATGCACCCCCAAAGATAAACTGATTCCAAGTTTGTTTTATCTATAATCCAACCTCTCCTCCCCTCCTACCCCCCCCACCCTCATTATCACAGTTGTCTCATATGGAAGTAACAGTTACCAGATTATGTCCTAACAGAAATAATTTTCCAAGTGCCCCATAAATATAGAACATAGACTACAATTTAAAATAATTTCTGGAGTTCCTGTTGTGGCTCAGCAGAAACGAATCTGACCAGCATCCATGAGGACGCACGTTTGATCCCTGGCCTTGTTCAGGGGGTCAAGGATTCAGCGTTGCTGTGAGCTGTGGTGTAGGTCGCAGGCACAGCTCTGATCTGGCATTGCTGTGGCTGTGGTGTATGCCCGTGGCTGCAGCTCTGATTTGACTCAAAGCCTGGGAACCTCCATATGCCACGGGTATGGCCCTAAAAAGACAATCAATCAATCAATCAATTAAATACAATAATTTCTCAGGGAGTCCCTGTTGTGGCTCGCAGGTTAAGAATCCAGACTGGCATCCATGAGGATGAGGGTTTGATCCTGGCCTTGTTCAGTGGGTTAAAGGATAAGGCATTGCCATGAGATGTGGTGCAGGTCACAGATGCAGCTCAGATCTGGCATTGCTATGGCTGTGGTGTAGGCCAGCAGCTGCAGCTCAGATTCAAACCCTAATCTGGGACTTCCATATTCCTCGGGTGTGGCCTTAAAAAGATAAGAAAAAAAAAAGTAAATTTCTCAGAGTTCTCTGGTGACTCAGAAGGCTGAAAATCCAGTGTTGTCATTGCTCTGGTTCAGGTCACTACTGTGGCACAGATTCAATCCCTGCCACTGGTGCAGCCAAAAAATAAAATAAAATAATTTCTAGTGAACATAAAATGCTACTCATTCTGGTTTATGCATGATTTTTCAAAAACTGTATGTAAACATGATTTTCTGTCTCAAAACTAGGTTTGACTCAACATGATAAGACAGTTTTTCACCTGTGGAGATTAACTACTGAGCTTTGGCTATAAAAAAATCTTTAGAATTTCAGTACAATATTAAAAGTCAGGAGTTCCAGTCATGGCGCAGTGGAACCACGAGGTTGCAGGTTTGATCCCCGGCCTCGTTCAGTGGGTTAAGGATCCGGCGTTGCCATGAGCTGTGGTGTAGGTCGCAGACGAGGCTTGGATCTGGCGTTGCTGCGGCTGCGGCTGTGGCTGTGGCTGTGGCTGTGGCCAGCAGCTGTAGCTCTGATTAGACCCCTAGCCTGGGAACCTCCATATGACGCAGGTGCAGCCCTAAAAAGTAAAAAAAAAAAAGTCAAACCCCAAGATAATATAGTACGGTCCTCTGATAAACAGTAAAGTCACATGCTCCATTAAAGCATAGCTTTCTCTATAACTGTATGATTTTTGAGCTAGTAAAAAAATCAATCTAATAAAAATACAAATATTCTTACGTAATTCTAAAACCTTAGGGAGCATGAGCTACACATCAAAGAAAAGCCAGAATTATTACCAATTCTGATTGAGCAATATAGTGTTAGCCATTTTTAAAGAGCAAGAAAAGGGTTACATCTTACCCTAACGGTTCTGAAATTTGCTGCATCATCCACTCCATTCACTTTGGCTGAGTCCAGACTCAGGTAGTTGTATCTGCTGAAATCTCGCTCAAGTTTAAGCTTATCTATTGAATCACACATACAAGTTGATAAGTTACTTCAAAAAAATCTAATCATGTTTAACATCTCATTTCCTTAACCCTTCAGATAAAAAGACTTTCAAACTATGCATTGAATCAAAAAGCAAAAACTGATACCCAAATATCGGTGATACCATTTTTCTAAAATCGTCTTTTTCCCTGTTGTACATACTTCATACTCTGCTTTTTTAATATCTGCTCTTATTGAGACAGGCTCTTTCCATATTTTAATAATATAAAACATCTTCAATGTACTGTTTCCTTATAACAGGCAATTTTTGCCTAGTGATTTTCCCCCTGTTGGCTATTTGGATTTTCCCCAGTTTATAATAATAAATAAAGATCAGTGATAACTGTTTTCATACAAAACATATTTTTTTTGGATTCTTTTGAATTACTTCATCAGGATATATTCCAAAAAGTGGTGCGCCTGGGCAGTAGGCCCTGATGATTTTATGACTTATTCTGCTTTGCCAATTAGTCTCCCAGGAAGAAGCCTTCACTTTGAAGTGACACCCACAAGCTCTAAGCAGATCAGTGCCTAACAACTCTGCTGGCTTTATCCTCTTCAATAACCTTTGTTAATACATGTGCAGTGAATAAATCAGTGCTGTTTCAATTTACATTTTTTAATTAGCGAGGGTGATTTTTTTCCTCCCAAGTGTGTTGACTTTCCATAGACCTTCTTGTTTGAACTATTTGTTCAACTTATCACCACTTTGCTGCTGACAACTGGATATGCTCCTGATGAACTTACATTAATTCTCTAAAACATCCAAAGTTCAGATTTTTATCTCTTGTGTCAGCTGCAAATGTCTTCCCACTATTTTTAAATTGTCACTGAGCAACTGAATTATATTCTCTCACTTTATTTTTTAAAATTGATGATGAGCCCTTCCCCCAATTTTCAGCTCTTTTTGCAAACCATCTGAGAGATGTCCCAGAATCCGTGAGGCACGACAGGGAGAGACACCACACAAAGACTGCAAGGTGGTGAACGCCAATACACCCTGTTCCTCATGTCAACCAGATGCAAGGAAAATGTTTAAGAAGAAAGAGAAGAGCGTACGGGACACACTTCTGCTTTGGAAAATGCCGCAATAATAAAAATTAAAACAGAGAATCAGGGACTTACTGAGGAGCTCTTCAGAGCCACCAGAAAGCAGCTGATAGAACACGTGGAAGTTTCTTTCACCTCTTGGCTGCTTAACGACTCGAGATTTCTCTAAAAGATCTAAACAGGAAAAGAATCAAATCATAGCACAGTATTAACTTTACTTTCCAATACACCAGATTTCTTTCTTTCCCCCATCACTTTCTTTTCCATTAAGAAAATGATTAACAGGAGTTCCCGTTGTGGCACAGTGATTAATGAATCCGACTAGGAACCATGAGGTTGCAGGTTTGATCTCTGGCCTCAATCAGTGGGTTAAGGATCCGGCATTGCCGTGAGCTGTGGTGTAGGTTGCAGACGCAGCTCGGATCCCACATTGCTGTGGCTCTGGCGTAGGCCGGTGGCTACAGCTCTGATTGGACCCCTAGCCTGGGAACCTCCATATACCTCGGGAAGCAGCCCTAGAAAAGGCAAAAAGACAAAAAAAAAGAAAAAGAAAAAGATTAACAGAAGCTCCATTGTCAGTTCTACTTTTAGGAAGAAACACAACTCTAACTAAAACCCCCAAATCAAACAAACCTGGTTCTTTTTGAGCAACAGTGAATATGCAAACTAACTTTAACAATACATTTAACAAGCTGATTACAGACAATATAACTTTCAGGATAATATTCCCTTGGTTTTATATAAGATGACATTAGGTTCTACAATATGCAGACATTCAGTTAAATATTCATTTAAGAATTATAATGGGAAGTTAGTATTTTTTGATATTTTATGCTAAGGGCTTACATGATCTCATTGAATCCTCTCTACCATTTTGTAAGGTATAATTTCACAGATGAAAAAGCTGACAGTCCAGGAGTTTAAGAAAGATTTGAAACCAGGCTATATGACCCAAGTGCAGACTCCATCATCTAGCCACAGGACTTGCTACCAGGGATAAGTGAAGCAGAGCTTCTTGATACCTTGAAGTCTTAAAGAATGAAAGGTGGTTCTTGTTTCATGGTTTCTGGTGTCATTTGACAATACACTTTCATTGATTCCAGATACTTTTTCATCCTACAAATATGATGTCTTAGCAAGTTTTCAAACTTGTAGGAAGGGAGGGAGGGAAGCAGGAAAGGAGGGAGGGATAAACGAATCAAGCAAGCCAACCAGAAAGGCGTCACTGTGGCAGTAGACAGGGGGTGGCAGGGAATACTCCTGCCTTGAGTCCTGCTGATCACTGACCAGAGATAAAAAAGAGGGTCTGGATTCTGTGGGCAAAGGCCAAACTGAGTTATAAAATTATGAATCAGTGATCCCATTATTGGGAATTAGATCCCATGAATTCTAGAGAACAGACACATTTGATTTCCAATCAGACTGAAAGTTAAACATTATCCAAAATATAAGTCAAGGAGAAAATGATGTGCCATCTCATAGGGACCTGTCATTGAACATCTTAATGTGTATTTCTGGGATCCACCACAGCATGTGGGGAGGAGTCTAGGTAGAGTTAAAGAGTGTAGATGTGATGAATGAGAAGTCCTAGGGTGCCCCAAACATACAAGGCCATTAGTAAGAATGAAGAGATGGGGAATTCCCTTCATGGCTCAGCAGTTAACAAACCTGACTAGTTTACATGATGCGGGTTTGATCCCTGGCCTCACTCAGTGGGTTAAAGATCCAGCATTGCCGTGAGCTGTGGTATAGGTCGCAGACACGGCTCAGATCCCCCGTTGCTGTGGCTGTGGTGTAGGCCTGCAGCTGTAGCTTCCACTCAACTCCTAGCCTGGGAGCCTCCAGATGCTGTGCAGCCCTAAAAAGCAAAAAAAAAGAAAAAAAGAAAAAAGAGAGAGAGAGAGAGAAGAAGAAAGAATGAAGAGATGGGTTGCTGGGACACATAAAATAAAACTGACAAAAAAGAGAAGAAAAAAATGTCAATACAAAAATTATGAGGAACAGAATGCTGCAGAGTTATCATTTTCATCCCCAGCTCTCACTTGATTTGGACGACAGCCAATGCCCTCACATCATAGGAGAATAATGAAGACTTCATATTTAGCCAAAAAAAAAAAAAAAAAAAAAGGCAGAAATTGAAAAGCACAAGTAAGGCAAGATCTAGAAAAGGATTATATAATGGTCATCATCTCTAAGGACTGGACGTTTCAATCAGTCAGTCAATCAATACTGACATCGAGAGTAGAAGACAGAATAAGAGATGGGGATAAAGGTGTGGTATGATTGTACTTATCAGGGACCAAGCTCCCATGGGGTCCTAGAAGTACCAGTTTTAGAAGAAAGAAGCCATAGTACATGGGCAGATTCTTCATTGAGAAGCTAATCCTTATAGGAAATTCCTCAGGCCTAGAAGAAAGTAACTCAACTACATGAAAATTATAATATGCTCCAGTTTACTTCATCCATTCAAACACAGATTCCGTCAATCAGTTCATTTACTGCTAGCCTGTTATGTGTTAGAACTGTCTGGGAACATTTCCAATATTGGTTGCAAATCTGAAGACCTTCTTCCCCTTGACTTATCATTGTCACACATGGTCCTGATGACTCCCACCACCCAAGCCAAGACAGCAGCTCCTCCAAGCTAGGATGCAAACACCCTTGAGAGAGAGCAAGAGGTGGGGGCGAGGAAGGCAGAATGACCTTGTGTCCACCTGTCAAAGCCTGAAAACCCCAGGCTCACCCCACAGCACAAAGAATCCTGCCGCGCCTCGCAATCCCTGGCAGCTGGGGTGCCCTCACCCCACAGGGCACCTTGATGATGATGACAAACAACTGTCTCATGGTACTTACTCAATCACACCCCAACAAGTAAAGGGTGGTGTGCAAGACATGGAATCATACCTTCCAAGCAGGTGACAGGGCCACACTGCCACAGCAACATGCTGGCTGGCCTAACATTTGGCTCTTTTGGAACAAATGCTCACACACAGTGGAGAGTTTAGAAACAGTAACAGGAGTTCCTGTCATGGCTGAGTGGTTAACGAACCCGACTAGTATCCATGAGGATGTGGATTTGATCCCTGGCCTTGCTCAGTGGGTTAAGGATCCAGCATCGCCATAAGCTGTGGTGTAGGTCGCAGACACAGCTTGGATCTGGCATTGCTGTGGCTGTGGCACAGGCCGGCAGCTACAGCTTCAATCTGACCCCTAGCCGGAGAACCTCCATTTGCTTCGGGGGCAGCCCTAAAAAGACAAAAAAAAAAAAAAAAGAAAAAAAGACACGGCAATGGCTTTAAGATTCAGCAGATAACAGCCACCAAGTTAAATAATAATATTCACTTGTACAGCATTGAAAGGAATGTTGACCAATGCACTCCTTGCACCACACATGCTGACAGGATCAGTGATCACTATCATATTCAAATTTGTTTATAAGGAAAAGGAGCAGGAGTTCCCGTCACGGCTCAGCAAGCCTGACTAGCATCCATGAGCACTCGGTTCGATCCCTGGCCTTGCTCAGTGGGTTAAGGATCCAGCGTTGCCATGAGCTGTGGGGTAAGTCACAGATGGAGTTTAGATCTAGCGTTGCTGTTGCTGTGGTATAGGCTGGTGGTTACAGCTCTGATTGGACCTCTAGCCCGGGAACCTCCATATGCCATAAGACAAAAAACAAAAACAAAACAAAAAGGGAAAAGGTACAGAGGAGAGGTACAAGGGAACTTTCATTGGCCTTCTGCTCTGCATTTAGTTATTTTTCATTGGTTATCATAGTCAGCCCTGAACTCCTCCTCTGAGGTTGGTTTTATAATCTCCATTTTGTAGATGAGAAAATGGGGCTCACATCACATTGTTCACTAAATGACAGAGCCAGAATACAAAGCTTTAGGGGACTAAGGTATCATGCTTATGCTCTTTATAATTTTCCAGCATGAAGAAGGCTAAATCCATAAACATTTGGAAGGCTTAGGATGCACTTTACATAAAATATATGACTTCACCTAAGCAACTCAATCACAAAATGAGGAACCTTTTATTACAAAGCAGTTGAGAGTTTCACCAGCTAAAGTTCCCCATCAATTATCCTGAGGCCTCCTAGCTCCTTATGGCTTTTCTTACAAGTATCTAGGTAGAAAAATAATCAGGGACAATGTTTGCCCCCAAATAATTTACTAGTCCTCAAAACCATTCCCTATTCTTTTTTATTTTTTCATATACATGTGCCAACCATAATCTAAAAGCATGAGGCCATATCAAATAATTACTCAAAGTACAGAACATAAATTCAATTCACTGTGAGGACTTGCCACATGAAGATTTTAACTTATTTAAATGCGCCCCTGAATTAAGGCAAAGCAAGACACTGGCACAGCCTTCTTTTCTGTTTTAGATGCTCCTGTCACCACTGACTAAGTCTCTGCCAACAAGATTTAATAAAGGAGCACAGGATATGTCAGGTCTTTAGTAGAGAACAGCATATAAGAGTCTCCATATATTCCAGTGCAGCTACATTCCCCTATCAAGACATAAATTTAAGCTCATATTAAATCTGATATAAATTGAAATTTTAAGGGGAGAGATAAACATATTAAGCCATTCTAATGGGGAAAATCAACAGGTAGGGAAAGAGAAACTCTGGAATCAGAATTTCCCCAATGACTCCACCCTGAGACTGTCACCTGACTATTAACAGAAGCAGACCATCATTTAGGGGCTTTCTTAGTTTTGACTAATTACCATCTAGTTCACAATGTACACATGTGCCAGGGTATGTCAAAGGACAACCCCCTCCCCAGGGCACAAGATACAAAAGAAGTAAAATGCCCATGTTTGCCCCTGCTGGAGAAGGAGGTCTTTTAATAAACCAAGGAACAAAAGGAAAAGCCATGGTTTGGAAGCACGGTAAAAATCACATTACTTTGGAACGTAACAGATGAAGGGTTAGATAACACGATCAAAGTTTCTTTACTTAATATGTAATCTCCCTTCCTGGAAAAAAAAAAAGAAATGGTCCAATTCTTGATGAAGGCTTATAGAAGAGTCAGCTTTGTCTCAGTTTTGCCAGGAAGGCCAGAATGACAATGAAAGCCCACGATGCAGACACTACCGACCCTGCTCCCCTCCACCTGCTCAAAGATACACGTTAGGAAAAAGTGTCTGAGTGGCACTGAGGGTTCTTCCAATGGATCTGTGCCCCTTCACTAAAGGGAAATGATACTGCTGGCAATAACTGAAGGTCTGCAAGCCAAGGAACTACAATCTGTCTCCCTTTGGACTTGTTTCGGATCACCATCCTTGAAGAAATGATGTCAAATGACTGCTGAGTTACTGAGCATAACTGATGGAAATTTCAGTGGAAAACTCGGATTCTGAACTAATGTTTCATACATTGGGGAATACGCTCTGATATCAACTCTGTTTTCTGGAATAGATAACATAACTGTCAAGATGGACAATTTAGCAAGTTTCACTAATGACAAGCTTTAAAGTCAAAAAGATGGGGCAAATGTCTTTTTACAAACCATGCACTGTGTACATGTTCTACAGTAAAAGAAAGCAGGGGTGAGTGCTCATCTCAGGTCTCTCGGCCAGGGTCCTACACAGATCTTGGTATATGTGCAGGTTACAGGCTTTGAGAGACCTCAGACACTTGGCATTGTGACATGACAATGTTTCCTTTACTTCCACCTCCATGTAGCATTTTCTTTTCTTTTTTTCTTTTTCTTTTTTTTTTTTTTCCCGGCCATACCCATGGTGTGCAGAAGTTCCTGGGCCAGGGATCAAACCTGAGCCACAGCAGCGACAATGCCAGATTCTTAAACCACTGTACCAGGAGGGAATGCCAGCATTTTCATTTTTAAGAAATCAACTTCAGGTTTTACTCAAAAGTCAGAATCCTGAAGTGTCAAAGTGCTAAAAACAAAACAAAAACCTCAGCCTTAAGAAGAGATTAAAAATAGACACTGTTTATCAATGAATATTCACTATGAATATTCACTAGCTGTTAAGAACTGACTTATGTACAGGTAAGGCCCCAATTTTACCTCTCTCTATATATACATATATGTGTTTATATATGTGTGTACATGTATGTATGTATACACAGTCCCAGAAAACAAAGCAAATCAAAGTTTCCTTTAGGAAATATTGTAATAGGCAGTTTTGCTCCCAATTGTACATTCACCATCAATTAAATCAAAATATGATATAAAAGGAAGAACAAAACTAAAAATCTCAAACAATTTTTTTGGCCTTTCCCCGCCACCCCAGGGCCGCTCTCGTGGTATATGGAAGTTTCCAGGCTAGGGGTCAAATTGGAGCTGCAGCTGCTGGCCTATGCCACAGCAAAGTTGGGTCCAAGCTGCTTCTGCAACCTACACCACAGCTCACGGCAACACCAGATCCTTAACCCACTGAGCAAGGCCAGGGATCAAGCCCACGTCCTCACGGTTACTAGTTGGGTTCGTTACACAACTTAAAAGAGTAAAATTATACTCCATATGCTACAAAATAGCATGAATGCTCTATACATATGGATTAAATAACATGCCATGAGATAGTCAGCACACAAATTAACTGCATCATAAATTCAAAAGAAATGTAAAAGGAATTCAGAGCAATCTGTTCTATCTCTACCTTCCCTGCGAGTAAGGTGGGCACTTCCTCCTGTTTTATGATTCCACGTGGGAGGAGTTGCTGAGATTAACTCTCCAGCCTCTCTCAGCTCCTTACTCCTTTCCTTGGCAGGAGGAAAGACTCCTCTGGAAAGCGAAGTTTGGAAGAGAAACTGGACATGTGTGGACAGCTCAGCCCTCAAGTTCCCCACACTGAGTACAAATTGAGCTCCACTTCCACAGGGGCTGTAAGATAGATGGGGCAAAGCACTCAGGAGAGGCCAGGGGTTGCTCAGTGCTGTCAATGCCTGCCTACCTGCCAGAAGATTCCCAGCACATCCTCTTGAGTGATAAACCCAAAGTCATTTTCTTCAACCTTGCCTCTAACAGTAAGAAAGCTGCTTCCTCTCCAGCTTGATTTCTAGGCATTTTTCTCACATGCTTCCCAACTAGGTGGGGGGAGGGGGGGATATTATCTATTAGACCTCTGTCTTGGTTTCTGTCTGCTGCACAATAAACACCCCCCAAAACATGCAGCTCTTCTCATCTGAACCAGCTTGGCTGACCTCTGCTGGCAGGTTGGCTGGCAGCTGGCTGATCGGAGATGCCCTCACTCCTAGGTCTGGTGCTTCATTCCACATGTCTCTCATCACCCAGCAGACCTGCCCAGGTTCTTACACACGGGGGTGATGAGAGTTTCCCCACAGAAGCAAGAGAGGACAGGCCTCAACACAGAACCAATTTTCGAGTCTCTCATTGTGCCACATTTGCGAATTACCCCACTGACTGAAAAAAATCTCATGGCCAGGCGTTCAGTCGTTGAGCAAGGGGACTCCCCAAGAATGTGGGCGCAAGCTAAGAAACCACGGTGACCATTCCTGAAAACACCCTATCAGCTTTAGGTTATTCAAAATAAAATGGTCACTAAATCTTTTCACACTCTTCCCATTGAGGGGTGGTATCTACATCCCCCACACCTGACACTGGGCAAGCTTGGACTTAACGGTTGAGTCAAAGCAATGCTATATGATTCCCCGGGCTACTCAGGCTTCTTCCCAGTTCTCTTGGAGAGTTGCTGTCATGATGTTACTCCTGGAACACTCCCTTCTCAGAACCTAGCTGCCCTAGAGGAAGAGGCCCAACTCACCTGAGGCCATATGTAGGTGGCTCTAGTTAACAGTCTAGCTGAGCTCAGCCCTGAATCACCCCAGCCCAGGAGCCTGAAGGTGAGTGACGAAGCCTCCAGCAGACTCCAACCTGTGTTCCTGCAAGTCGCCCGCAACCCCAGAGTATCCTCAGGTGAGTCCCCATACATTGTGGAGACAAACAAACCCTGCTGAGCTCCATCTGAGTTCCTAACCCATAGGATCCAAGAACATGTAAAATGACCGCTGTTTTACTCCACTAAGTTTGGGGGGGGCAGGGGCGCGGTATTGGGCAGTAATAATAACTGAACCACACACCAATTTCTACATTTATTTTCCTTCATAACCACAGGATTATTTCACTTCTTTCAAGTCGGACAGAGATGTCAGGAACAGAGGAAGCTTGATTACCAATGAATTTGTTTGCCTTTTTGGGATTTAGAAAAAGTGTTTTAAAAGGATGAGCATAGAATAGTCCGATAAAATCATCCAATAAAGAAGACGTATTATTAGTCAAACTTCTCTATGTTAAACTGTGCTTCCTACACATTACGTATTTACATGATTATTAGTTAACTCAACACATTCCATGTCAGACACTATTTCAGTTGCTCTCATTCAGCAACGAACCATGCAAACTAAGTCTCTGTCATTATAGGGTATATATTTGGCCAGGAACTAGAGACAATAAACAAATAAATATACAAAAATGAAAAGAAGCAAACATTTATTGACTGCTTACCATGTGCCAGTTACAAGTGGTTTAGATATTGACCATTTACAACTCATCACAACCCTATGAGACCAGTACTTTTCTCCTCATTTCGAAGATAAAGAAATGGAGGCACCGAGAATTAGATAATTTGCTGTTTAGACATTGGAAACTACATGATACATCATTGAGAGCTGCATGAGTAGGCTCATGGATACGTCCCAAAATGATAAAGCTAGAAAATATAGAGCCTGCCTATATTTAAGCAACTCCCTCCCCATCTCTAGCATTCGTTGAGCACCTACTGCGTGCCAAGAATCACTCTAGGCTCTCGATACACGATCGTGAATGGGACAGTTCTATCTCCTGTCCTTACAGTTTCCTCAGGTATAGGCACGCTTGAAAAATTAAGGCTTTTCCATAGCTCTGTGTCTTCTTTCAGGAGACAAAATCCCTCGAGACCTGTACCACATTTCCTCCGGTTTGAATTGCCATTTAGTGCCACAATTACAAGAAAGTATCTGAGGTATAACTGAATCACTTTGCTGTACACCTCAAACTAACACCACATTGTAAATCAACTATACTCCAATATAAAATAAAAATTAAATTTAAAAAAGTATCTGTGACTATTAAAAAAGCAAGAGGTTGCCAAACATTGTGAGTTCATAACGCTACATCTAAAATCCTCAAATGTAAACGCCTAAGTTTTAGGAGACCAACAAGTATTAACAAAGTAGGAGAAATATTACCTCATATCAGCCAAACAGCTCGATATGCTTCCATATTTTATCTTCTCTACTTAGGTAAATGTTTGCCATTTTCTATTTTTGCAACAACTCTCTCCTAGAGACCCTAAGCTCAGGGATACATAGCTTTCAAGTGACTTCAAGACTTAAGTTTTAGGGCATGCCTCTCTCAGAAACAGAGTAAGGCATTGGGCTTTCTTTTCCACTTCCTTGGTACACAACTGGCTCAAGTGACCCTGAGACTTTTTCAAGGAAATAACTAGAGCCAACAATGACCTATGCTTTCACTGGTGGCTGCTGGGAAAGGAGGCAAGAGAGACTTCTGACACAATGGCAAATCCTGTCTTCTTTCGAGACTACAAGCAGTTAACTTTTGGCAGCTTAGAGGGAACCAGAGTGGGTTTACCCGTTGCTGTATTCCCCCCTTAAGCCAGCAGGCAGCAGCTCCCAGTGGCCACCACTGACTCAGTCCTCTATATACATGGGTGAGATTTCCTGCTCTCACCACTAATGTATCCCTTTCCTTTCCAAAGAAGAGGATACTCCAAAATACCAGGGTGTTCCCACCACCACAAATTTCAATATAATTTCATTGTGGGAACAAATGGTAACAAACACCATATGAGATCCATTCATGATGATATATTAATCTTCATTGGAAATGAACTGAGCATTTACTATTTATTCTCCATGGATACTGCAATTAAAACTTCAAAATGTAAAACCTAACGTATTTTCAAATATTTATAATAAAGTCATCCTTAAATATTTTCCTAGAGGCCTCAAGAGTAAGACTTGATTCAACCTTTCCAGAATGTTCTATAATAAAAAAAGTTAATTTATCTTCATTTTAAAAATAGTGCATCATTCACTACTACATACAAAATCAGTAAGTAACAAGGACCTACTGCATAGCACAGGGAAATCTACCCAATACTCTGCAATGGCCTATATGGGAAAAGAATGTGAAAAAAAAATGGACAAACGTATAACTAAATCACTTTGCTATATACCTGAAGCTAACGCAACACTGTAAGTCAACTACACTCCAATAAAATTTTTAAAAATAAGATTTAAAGAGAAAACAATAGTTTAGTCTTTAATTAATAACTAGAGTTAATTAGTCTTGCAAGAAACCAGTGCTAATGATTTACAAACATCTTTCAGAATATAAGCTAATCATTCCTTAATACGGTGGTCTTAAAACTGAGGTATACTTTTTCCTACATGGCTGTCATCAGTGGCCATACACTGTGAAGGAGGCTTGCGTGATAAACTTGGCAGGGTTACAATCGTTTGCTTCTGGTGGTATCAGATATGGTTTGCCTGAGTACCTCTACTCCTACATAAATAGAACTATCCTAGCCAATTTCATTTCAGATTAAAACATCCTCTTCAAGAAGTTTCTCCAATAATAGCACAATTTTACAAATATAGATAATCTCAGTGCATGACACACAAACTAAAATGGGAAATTATTTAAATACTACAAATGGTAGAAATGGGAAGACTCATGGAATTCATCCAGTTCAATCTTGCTGTTTCCAGGAAGAGGACGCTCCAGCCCTAGAAGTTCATTCTATACATTTTTTTTTTTTTAACTTCAGCTGCATAGTGTGCCCAGATTACTAAAAACACTAACTTTCAAATGGCATTCCTCTGGTTCTAGAGTTCATCAGGAGAATCTCAGGGGCCACTTTGCGGTCTCTGGGTTCTGGCTACTCATGTACTACTGTTTAACCAGATCAGGCCTTGTTTTATCTGTTTCATATCTGAAACAAAATTTCAATCTGGAGAAGGAATGCCACTGCTATAACAAAACTGGATGAGCAGTGCTTTGGACACTTGAGTCAATTTGTTATTTTTGTATCTAGCACAAACTTAGATTTTTTTTTTTTCATTCTAACAATCCCAATAGCATCTTAGGAGGTGAGGAAGTCAGAGGCAGTGGGGTAGTGTGGCCTTCAAAAAAACAAGAGGCTAACCAGGTTGTGGCTCCAACTGGAGGTGCATGAACCTGAGTTGTCATCATACACTTTCCAAACCAATCAACTACGAAATCAACATGAGCAGAGACATCAGGGCAGTACCACACGTACTGCAGCTCCAAAGCACTGACGAAGGGGCCTTACTGACAAAAGATTCTGATCACTGTGCTCATTCTGGACCTGAAGCGAATAAACAGATCGACCTGATTTTGTTCAATTTTTTTCATTTTCTACAATCAGAAGTCATGATTGCAGTAGTAAATCCATGTCTCTACTTAACAGATGGCTCACATTTCAACTACCTAAATACACTGGAAGACAAAAGTTCTCACTAAAATTTGAAGTATAGATTTTTCTCATTCTATTGGATGTTACCCCAAAAGTTATTAGGTGAAAACCAATTATTTATATTTTGTTTTTAAACACAGAATAATTTTGTTAAAGAAAGTAATGGCTGGAGAGTCTTTTTATTACTAGATTCAGCTGAAGGCCTACAAAATATAAAACACAGTTGGGTTAATACTTACTTCCTTAGCAGACTTCTAAAATGTTTTTCAAAGACTTTTCAAAAAGTTTGAAAGATGTCAAATGATCTTTTAAAAGATCTAGAAACTGAGTACTGTAAAACAATATGCTGTACAGCAGAAATTGACAGAACAATGTCAATCAACTACAACAGAAACAATAAAAACCAAAAAATAAAAATTAAAAAAAATATAAAACAATCTGAAGTGAATAGGTTAAAAATCTAAGTATAGAAAAAGGACATGTATTCTTATATCTATCTCTTGAAGACACGAGTAGCTAAAATATTCTCTTCTATGTTTTACTATTCTGAACTTCTTTAAAATACTCACAGTTACTTATCACTCCTCCCAGCGGATCGCCTTTAAAATCGAATTCAATATCCATATATTTGCCCTGCCAAAGAAAGACTTTGTTAAGTTTTCAAGTTCACCTCAAAATATTCAGTCAGTGTATCTTCTTAAAGCACAGCATACTAAGCCCTTTATACATCTGTTTAAATGTAATTAAGAAAGATAGTTTATATAACTGTGACACAAAACAATATGCCTCCATAAATAATTCATACTAAATACCCATTAGCTGGAAGTAAACATATCCCATTGCTAATGTAAGAATAGATTTTTTCAGCCATCATGATAACTTTTCCATTTCAGTTATGTGTTTCAAACCTCTCAAGGGTGTGTGTATTCAAGAATAAGAACGGGGAAAAATAAGTATTCCTGGCATATGTACTACTTTGGGATATCAATTATTTCATTTTTATAAGCTAAGTATGTTTTAAGCCAAGGCTAGACTTTCAAAACACACTGGACAGTGAATAAAATGGAACACTTCAAATTCTGTCTTTATATCTACTCAAACCAAATGCACAACTGAGTGGTGGGATCAACTCGAATCAAAAGCTGATTATTATTACATTCTCTGGCTTTTGACCTAGATTATGCAGCAATATATAACCCATGTTCATATTATACTTTATAGATGGTACCTTAAACACACGTGGAGTCATACCATGATTTTTTAGAAAAAGGGTCTATGATTGTCTGGTTAAAGAGTAACAAGCCTAACAGAACCCTGACAGCTGTTTTTTTGTTTGGAAAGGGGTGTGTTGATCTAATAAGGAGTCTTTGGTTTTGTTTCATGTTCTACCTTAGGCAGATCGATGGTTTGTAAATAATTCTCCCAGAGAATTACTTTGATCCTGTTTTCAAAATAATGGTAAGGGAGAAGAAACACAATCACATGGCACACAATCCACAATGCCATTTGTGACTTTTTATTATCTTGTGCATGCCCCCGATTCTCCTTCATTGCCATGTGGGTCATCTGGCCTTTTTAAGTCTTCATTTAGTCATTAAGCAAATGTCTATGAAGCATTTGCTAGATAGTAATGTGGGCATAGCTCCCGCCCTCAAGGAACTTACAGTCTGGGGGGAAACTGAAACATCAACAGCACGTAAGCCTATACGGGGATGCATCTCACAGTGGATCAAGGTGCTGGGCACAAAGAACAGGGGGCAGAGGGGGGCGGGAAGTCTGCCTTTGCTTAAATGCAGAGTATCAGGAAAAGTCAGGCAGGCAAGGAGGTAGGCGGTCAGGAAAGAACAGGTATGAGACTGGTATCGGTGAGGACACTAAGGGAGGTCAGAGCACATCATGACACCGACATGTTCTCCTAACAGCAAAGCTTATCATTAATGGTTCCTCAACAAGGATGCCATGATCAGACCTGCCTCTTTCCACTCTGGCTACTGTGGAATGGACTGGAATGGAGCTGTCATATGTAGCTGATAGAGGTGGCAGCAATTAGGGCAGAAATGGTGGTGGCTTTTAGCAGGAGTGGCAAAAGAAGAAAGTAAACAGAGTTGAGAGCTACGCAGAGAGTCACAATGACAGGTTGCGGTTGGACTTAGAGGTAAGAAGTAAGGTGTTGAGAATTTGAAAGTACAAGAATGTGGCCCAGGCAACAGAGTGGACAGTGATGCCCTCCAGGATAGGAGGGGACCCTGGAGGTGAAGCAGCTATGAAGGGGGAAGAAAGAGTAATAACTTCACTAGAGAGTCAGCGGTTGGTCACACAAGAGGGGACAACTTTGATGGAAGGTGGAACCTCGACACAGGAGGCCACAGGTGGGGCAGGTGAGTGTGGGACACGAAGAGTGTGGATACTGACATGGGGACAGGTGAGGCATCAGGAAACAGGGCCAGTTTGGTTTGAGAGCTTGGAGAGGCTGATTTCTATGAAGTAGGCATAATATCATCAGCTGAGAGGGAAGGATGGGAGGTTTGAAGAAAGCAGAATAAACACTGCAGAAAAGGGAAAAGGAAGCTGACCTGGGTAACTCTTGAACAGCGCTGAGAACTCAGCTGATGCGGTACTGATGACTTCCTAGAAGCTTGGTTCAATTACCAACAGTTTCCTTTTATTTTGTAGGCAGTAAACAAAATAAAGTCTGAGACCCCGATCCTGCTACTCCAGGCCCTCCAGCTGGGGCCCAGACCCATCTTTTCGGGCTTTGGGGACATGGCTCCATTCCACAGAGCCTCTGGCCTGTCCCCTAACTCTGGTAAATGCAGGTCCACACTGGTTTCTCTCCTTGCTTTCTTCATGCTGTGCTGCCAGCTCCTCCTGCTCTCTACCTGATTCTGGCTCCTTTAAATATTACAAGCCCACTCAGGACTGTCCCCTGCCCCTGCCCCTGCCCCCTCCTGCATTTCTATTCAGAGCTTCCATAACACGTCATCTGTACTTTTCATGGGGAGACTTACTAGTTTACGTGTCGTGTTATAATTATTTCTAGACATGCTCATTTTTCCTGACTAGTCTCTAAGCTTCTTAAAAATAGGTATTCAATCATCAATAAATGTTTCCTGAGTGTCCACCATGGCACCAGCCCAGGGGCCACGCCAGTGAACATGAGGCCAAGGTGCTCACTTCCACACTCCTGCTGTCTAGGGTCAAGGATGCTGTAAATGGGGGAAGTGAGCACAGTAACTCCAGAGACTGGAGAACGCCTAAAAGATGAAAACAGGATGATGTCACAGACTCTGCGAAAGGCACCATGGATGTTCCCAGGCCAGGAATCAAACCTGCATCACAGCAGTGACAGCACTGTATCCTTCACCACCAGGCCACCAGGGATTCCGGTGAGTCTCTTTCTTAATAGAAGCTCAATACGTCAAATCAGAGTGCTGGGGAGAAGCACTGGAGGGCCCCTCCATGGGAACACTGGTCCACACTGTCAGCCACTATGACATGTGTAACTAGGCCATCACAGGGTCCACCAGATTTCTCATTGCAGAGATCCAGACGTTTATTCTGGGTTAACCAGTCAAACACAGTCGAAGGAAATGTAATTTCCCTGGAGTCATAAAGCCCTGTTATATATACAGTAGTAATTTTAAATAGAGTAGAGTTCTACTATAATATTTTAACACAGACTTGAGTATACCTGGTCAAAGTCACAGATCACAAAGCAGAGAAATGACTAAAAACAGGGCATGAAATGATTTAGCTTATAATCAAGTATTAATCTCATATCTTAATACCTGTGTTATAATAGGATTTCTCTCAAGTTCCTTAAAAGGCAAATCACCTGCCAAGCCTTTCACTAGCTTTTACAGTATCTTTTAAGTACTGATGATTCTTTAAGCAATATGGTTCTCTGCAGTTTTATGGTCTACAGACTTAATATATTTGAAATATTTTTTGAAGTGTGTGTATGTGCGATCTGCCAAAAACAAAATTAAAATCTCTATCCTATAAAGAAGCTTAATCTATTGGAATAACTTCTATCTGCCCACACTTTGCACCTAATTCTATTTATGTAATGAGATTGGCCATTTTACCACAAAAGGAAAAGGCATGGCTCAAATCAGTTTTAACAACTTAAAGGGCTAATCCAATGGAAAAAATTCAGTGCCTTGGAATTAGGAACCTTAGCCTTCCACTTTCCAAGCTATCAAAACCATCTTCCACCTGAGGTCATTCTCATGCCTTAGGCACTAGATAATTCTAATGAGAGAAAACAAAGGGGGGAGGGGCTAAAAGAAGCTGGGGGGGTGAGAGGTGTGGGGGGTGTGCAGGAAGGGTCTCTGGTGGGAGGCACAGAAGACCATCTATAATGGTCCCCAGTAAAGTGTATGAGAAGACATTTTATCAGGTAGATGATCTCTTATTATAAAATTTATAGAACTGGTTAAATTATAGAAAAAAGGAACCAATTTCAAAATGCCACCATCACACTCAACGTATTTTCCCCAGCTGCCTCTAGGCAGTGTCTATGTCTCTGCAAAGACCAGAAGCAGCAAGGAAGGCAGCACAGCTGGAGAGACCCCAGGCCGAATGTGCAGAGTGCCTGCTGGAGAGTGATGGGAGAAGAGGCTGGGAAGGTTTCTATTAGTGGAATTAGCATTTTCCAACTCAACCAGACTCAAAACACCAATCAGCCTCAATTTTTACTAGTCAGTCCTCCCCCTACCGTCCATTACTTGCCAAACTTCCTGGTCTTAACTCTATAAAGTTTTACAATATACCTCCATCCTTTCTGGCCCCCTTGAAGAAAGGACAAGAGCTGCAGCATATACTAACTTGATGCCTAGTTTACCCTTCTTCCTACTTAATTTCTGTGTCTTAACTATGATTTCTAAATACCCAAATTCACATTAGTAAAGAGTTAGCCTCATTTAAATTGCTCACGGGAGTTCCCTTAATGCTCAGCGGGTTAAGGATCCAGCATTAAGTCCCTGATGTGGCTCTGGTTACAGCTGTAACATGGGTTCTATGCCTGGCCCAGGAACTGCCACATGCCGTGGCCAAAAAATAAATAAATAAAAATTTATAAATAAACTGCTCATGGAATTTTGTGATAGCAAATATGAAAAATAACAACTTGTCATTCCAAGAAGAATTAAAAAGGAAAATTTCAGAAAGCAAAAAAAGTCCTCATTGAACTTCTGGCCTATGTCTCAATAGGGATGGTGTTTCTTATTTTTTCAATGTGTGTATTAAGAAATGTTATACATCTATGGGTTGTTTAAATATACATGAACTAAATATTAGTGCTAACACTTATGCTTATACAAATACTTACAAATCTAGAAGAGTTGTCATTCCTTACAGTCTTGGCGTTTCCAAAAGCTGGTAGGAAAGAAACAGATGTGTGGTCAAAAGGGACAGAAAAATAGTTTCAGGACAAAAGATAAAATAAATGTATTATTTGACATCTATAAATCCTAGAAATGTTAACTTGGAGCAATGACATTTCTGTCCAGAATTTCCATAAAATCCACTTAACATCAGTCTTAACAAGCTGCTAAAGCTTCCATGTTTCCCTATAAATTCACAGAAAAGGGATCATTCCTAGGATTCACAGAATTTTTTTTAAGTACCACTGTAAACTCAATCTTGTCCAATTCAATTCCTTTTAACTGTTTGGACAGGAATCAATGGAATTGATTTCAATTCAATTTCTTAATCAATGGAATGGCTGGCAAGCAGGGCTTGCCTTGATCATTCCTAGGATTCACAGAATTTTTTTTAAGTACCACTGTAAACTCAATCTTGTCCAATTCAATTCCTTTTAACTGTTTGGACAGGAATCAATGGAATTGATTTCAATTTCAATTTCTTAATCAATGGAATGGCTGGCAAGCAGGGCTTCTGTGCTCTTCTGCCAGTGAACAAGGTGATTCAGAGATGACTACTTAATATGATCAAACGTTTTCTAAAATGCAATGGATGAGGTTTCCAGGTAGAAAAAGGGATGAGAAAATTTAAATTGTTTAACTCTGAAACTAAAACTATTTAAATGTAATTAAATACATAACTCAAATACGGACAGAGTAAGAGATTCTGGAAACTACCATCTAAAAATGCCACATAGTTTCATTAGTGTATGTCCATCAGACCCAAGTGAAGCTTTCCAAAAAATAAAAACAAACACATTCGCCCACAATGCAAAATCCAAGTCTGTCCCAGTCAGCTGCTTGGAGGAGCTGGAATTCATCACAGGACTCCTTGCAAATGAAAGCACCTAAGAACCACAGGGATGATACTGCCCATGCACAGAATGCTCCTGTTTGACACAGGCATTTATTTCAGTGTCCTAAGGTAAAAGGATGACTTCACCAAGCTTACGCACAAGGCAGCAGCAAATCAACCTAAGCCATGGTGGTAGGGAATTCCTTGGAATAAATATAAATCAGTTAAGCAGAGGGGATCCTTGTGTGATGCTCCAAAGCCCAGTAGTGCACCTCACACTTTAATGTGTAAACCAAGCACCTGAAGATCAGGTTCAAGTGAAAACTTTGGTTCAGTGAGTCTAGGGATGGGCATGAAATTCTGATTTTCTACCAATACCCTCCCCACCCCATCTCAGGCTGTCCTGGGAGCTGTGGGACACAGTATAGCTGGCAACACCTGAGAGTGATGCACGATGATGTGGCCAAAAGAAATCAATCTTTAGATTAAGAGGCCGGGCATCAAACTCCTGGAAGCCTCTGCAACTTCATTAAATTAAACAGAGGAAAGAAGATTAGAGTAACAAGAGCTCAAATGACTACTACTGGCCCAAAGCTGGTCCAAGTTTTGGAAGCAATCATCTGATCAAGGTGCGGAATGCTCACTTTGGATATTCAGTAGCCAAACCTGCTGAGTTATATTTCATGGGAGCTGGTATTTTTATTTTTGATTGTAAAAAAAAAAAGGGGGGGGGGTTCCTGCTCAGTTAAGAGAAAATGCACAAAATCAACACAGGGCAAGTTCTTTGATTCAGAGATTCTACTTGGAATGGGTGTGGTCTGGTAGATCTCTGACACAGCGTTCTCTCTTCAAGAGAAAGGAAGCTGAGATGTGAAACAAGGAAAACTGCACATGGGAAATACTCAAATACTTGCTGAAGAGGTTCACATCCTTATCACACATCCACCACCAGCTAAAGGGCTTTTTCATTTTTGCTTTTTAGGGCCACACCCTCAACATATGGAAGTTCCCAGGCTAGAGGTTGAATTGGAGCTGCAGCTGCCAACCGGCCTACACCGTAGCCACAGCAAAGCCAGATCTGAGCTGCATTTGTGACCTACACCACAGCTCACAGCAGTGCCAGATCCTTACCCACTAAGCAAGGACAGGCATCAAATCGGCATCCTCACGGATACTAATCAGGTTCATTGCTGCTGAGCCACAACAGGAACTCCACTTAAAGAGCTTTAACAAGTGCAGTTCTGATTATCTTGAGTGTTGACCTAGTCATCATGAAGACCATGACATTTTTCGTGTTTTCACAAGCTAGATCTTTGTGGTGGGTATGAAAATGCAGGGGTGCCAAGTAAACTAATTTGCATAGCCCCAAAGTCCAGCTCAAGATGCTGATACATAAAGGAGAGTTTATTGCGGCTTGAAGGTCAAGGGCAAGTCAAGGAATTGCTTCAAAAAAACTTTATTCAGGGCACCATTCGCAAGCTATAAACCATCTTTTCATCAAACAAATCTGAGTTGCACATTACTAAACACTGAGGTCTTTTATTGTGAGCCACAGAATCAAAAACAAGTGTTCCATTATAGAACACTTGAGACACATTCCTCAATTGTTTTTTTAAGTTCATTGTTCTAAACGTTCATTTACAGTAGCAGCTCCAGTTAAAAAGTAAAGCATTCCCATAAAAGATAATACATGCCCACAGTAGACATTTCTTCCATTTCCTGCACTAGGGCCTAGTTTCAAATACCACTGAATAAAGGGCCAGATTCTAATCACATATGCAAGCTATAGCATTCCATAGTGTTTCTGCTTTAGATCACAGCATTCTTAGAATAAGTATCTACAGAAATACAACACATATAACTTAAAAGCAAAAGACAGGAAACAAAAAGTCAAATATTGGAATAATAAGATGGAGCTAGAACACTTTCTATATCAGCTTCCTTATTTGTTAAGGCACTGAAGGGGAAGAAAGAGCTGTAACAATATAATGCTGTTTTGGCCTTTGCTTCTCACAAGCAAAGTACTGTCATGAATCTTATTTCACTATCTAGGAGATAAAGACGCATGGTGTCTCTTTGCAATAAAGTGGAAGGAGAAGCTAGGCCTAAGTAATGAAGACAATGGGCAGGGTTCTGTCCCTCCATACTGGGGGGGGGCGGGGGTGCTCACCCACCCCGAAGCAACTCTGCTTTAATCCATGTTAAACCTTGTCCTTCCATGACTTTGAACAAAAGGCTTAAACCAAACTACTCTTCTAGACCAGACATTCTGATCAGGGGCAGTCTTGTCCCCTGTGAGACATTTTCAGTGGTAAAAGCTAGAGGCAGGGTGTTGTTGGGACCCAGTGGTTAAGGGCCAGGGATGCTGCTAAACATCCTACAATGCACAGGCCAGCTCTCCATAGCAAAGACTTGCCCAGTGCAAAATGTCAACAGCACCAAGGTTAGGAAACATACCTGAGCTCAACAGCCGTGTTAAATGACAAGAAGGGCATGCTTACAATATAAAGCAATGAAGAGGGTTTTTCATCAATAGGGAAAGGCTTTGATTTACTGTTTCCAATATTTTGCCTTACCCCCAAAGTAAGAGTATTTGGAAGCGGGGTCTCTGGGAGGTAATTAGATGAGATCATGAGCCAGCGCCCACTCACCCATCATCCTCCTCCTCCAAACACATCCTCATACAGAGAAAAGGTCATGTGCGAGCATGCAGCAAGATGGTAGCTGCCTACAAGCCAAGAGGCCTCAGAAGCAAGCCTACTTTGCCAGCAGGTGACCGTAGACTTCTGAGCCTCCAGAAGTGTGAAAAAACTAATTTCTGGGAGTTCCCTTGGTGGCTCAGCAGTTAACGAACCCAACTAGGATGCATGAGGATGCAGGTTCAATCCCTGGTCTTGCTCAGTGGGTTAGGGATCCAGCGTTGCTGTGGCTGTGGTGTAGGCTGGAAGCTGTAGCTTTGATTCGACCCCTAGCCTGGGAAGCTCCATATGCCATGGGTGCGGCCCTAAAAAGAAACAAACAAGCAAACAAACAAACAAATTTCTGTTGTTTAAGCCACCCAGGCTATATGAAACTTTGTTATGGCAGCCCAAGCTGACGAACACAAATGGCCAACCACAGAATTTGAGCTCTACAGTCAGGTTTAGGCTTCGTGTAACCCCAGGAAAAAAAAAAAAAACAACAACAACAAAAAACTGGTCCTTAATGTTTCTTTGGCATAGCCTTGGTTGTCCTGACAACAGAAATACCCAGCCATGGGTATTATCCTGAATGACAAAACAGCACTGTACTCACAGTGCTCTTCTCCACCAAGTTTTTCCTAACCATCAAGTCAAATGCAAATATCAGTTGATTATTATAAGCAAAATGTTAAGTAATTCAAATACAAATGGAAAGGGGAAAAAGGGATTGCAAATGGAAAAGCTCCTTCTGCACAAGTAAAGCATTCCCTCCTTCAAGCGTGTGAAGCCCAGAGATCCTAGGGCACCGCCACCTGGCTCAGCAGGTATAGGCTGACTGTCCTCCCTCTGCCCCCTCCAGCCCACCTCCCAGCCCACCAGGCACCTGAGTGCCCTGAAATCGTGAGTTACGAGTTATCATTCCAGTCACACTGACTCAAGGCACACAGACAGTCCTACCTTCCAGGACAGGGTTGGACTGTAAAAGCTGTTCTTTGACTTGATTCACTTCTGCTCCCTTTCCGCAAACAGCCGCTACGTAGGACATAACAAGCTTGCTGGCCTCTGTGAAGGAAAACAATCCATATTTATAAAGAAATAGAATACTTTTAAATTTGGGGGGTAGGAGATTTGGGGGAGAAGACCCACTGAGAGTCTTTTCGGATGCCTTCACTCCCGGAAGCAAATGTTTTGGAAACTTAAAAATATTCACAACAAATCCAACTAGGAACCATGAGATTGCAGGTTTGATTCCTGGCCTCGCTCAGTGGGTCAAGGATCTGGTGCTACCGTGAGCTGTAGTGTAGATCGCAGACACGGCTCGGATCCTGCGTTGCTGTGGCTCTGGCGTAGGCCGGGGGCAAGAGCTCCGATTCGACCCCTAGCCTGGGAACCTCCATATGCCACAGGTGCAGCCCTAAAAAGACAGAAGACAAAAAAAGGAAAAAAAAAAATTCATGCTTTTTATTCAAGTGTGTCATTAATTCAGATATAACAGGATTTGTGTGCTTAAAGGTTGTCATTGGGTTGCTAAAAAAGTGGCTGAATAAACATAGCCAGTAAAATCTGAGGAGAACTATCTGAAAGCAATTATTTGTATACAATTACTATATTGCTCACGGATGATTCAAGTCAAAATGAACTTGATAACCCAGATGTCTTTATCAAACATATTTTTTAAATTTAAGAAGATGTGGTACATACGCACAATGGAATATTACTCAGCCATTAAAAGGAAACAAGTAACGGCATGTGCAGCAACATGGATGGACCTAGAAATTACCATGCTAAGTGAAGACAGTCAGACAATGAGACAACAACATCAAATGCTATCACTCACATGTGGAATCTAAAAAAAGGACACAATGAACTTTGCAGAACAGATACTGACTCACAGACTGAAAAATTTAGTTTCCATATGAGACAGGTTGGGGGTGGGGGGAATGTACTGAGGGTTTGGGATGGACATGCTGTAAAATTTGGTTGTGATAACTGTTGTACACCTATAAATGTAATAAAATTCATTAATAAAAGAACTGCTCTTCCTCAAAAATATGTTCTAAATAGAACTGATCTGATTACAATCAGATTAATCACTCTTCAAATTGATTAAAAAACCAAGCAACTAACCTAAGGATTTTGAACACAAGAAATACAGAAATTCCAGGGCAACTTCTCATTGTTTTCGTAGGCTTCATTAGTAGAAAGTTCACTGCTAAAAGAAGCAGGCCACCTGAGGCAAGAATTCACAGTTCAAACTTGTAAGCTGGGTCAAATTTGGTTTTGGTGGCTTCATCCTTCTCCTATCAGTAGTAACCCCATATCTGCTCTCAGCATCTGCTTCCTAAGAACCTGACCCTTTTAAGACTAAGTCCCAAGGAACGATAATAAGATTTTCAGGGGAACTGAAGTCCAAAATCAAGTGACCCTGGGGCCATAGTGAATTAGATGAAGTGGAACAGGTTTCCCTTTGAAATGGCCTCTTAGAAGAACATGTGCATGGTGGAACTCAACAAAGATCTAGAATGCAGCATCTTCCAAACTTACTTGGTATAGCATGTGTTTCTCATTGAACTGTCCTAGTTCTAATGTTCCGTAATCAGGATCTGGGAAAGACTCAGCTATTAAACAGGGGCCAGAATTAAACATGGGTCCACGCCTGGGCAGTCAAGGTAAGAAAACCAGTCTCCCCAAATCTTGCTTTCTTGCAAGTCTCTGCTCTGGTGCCACTGTCCGAGAGGAGGAGAGCCTTCCCCAAGTGTGAGTGGCAGTACCCCATCTATGGGTGTAAGGGGACAAATCTCAATGCTGTTGTTTCCCATGGGGAGACCTGCCAAGGCTTCCAGCCCATTTCCCACCACTGAGGAAATAACAAATGAACAACTGGAATGCAACCCTGCGTGTATGACCCAGAGCGTGCCTCGGGGCCTATCAACAACCCAGAAGCATCAACTAAGAACGAGAACTACTGAGTACCGACAATCTATGCAGGTCCCATAAAGTTTTCTAGGAAATACTAACAAACATGGTTCAGAAGAAACAGGTGATCTAATGGAGCCCTGAGAACTGTGGTGGGAGGCTGGGTACTTCTTCAAAGGTTGGAATTAAGTCTCCCTCCGTTTGCCTTATTATTATTATTATTTTTTTTTTGTAACGGCAATGGGTCCAAAAAGATTCTCTGGTGGTCTGTGATGGCTGATTTCTGCTGTCTCCTTTTAAAGACTGAAAGAGAGAGAAACATCAGTCTCTTCATCTTTGCAATCCTCCTCCTCCAAAGGGCACTGTCTCTTAACACATCCTCCATTGTGCAAAGTTCCTGAACTACATATTCCATTGTTCTCAGGATTTAACTGTCTAAAGGCTGGTGAACTGTGTGGACATACCTCTGATTTGGATATTTATTCATTTATTTTGCTTTTTAGGGCCACACCTGCGGCACATGGAGATTCCCAGGGTCGGGGTCCAATCGGAGCTACAGCTGCCGGCCTACGCCACAGCCACAGCAACGCAGGATCCAAGCCGCATCTGTAACCTACACCACAGCTCACGGCAATGCCGGATCCTTAACCCAATGAGCGAGGGCCAGGGATAGAACCCACAACCTCATGGTTCCTAGTCAGATTCGTTTCTGTTGGGCCACAATGGGAACTCCATGGACAAAGAGTTTATATGCTATTAACATTTCATTTGACCTCTTGGTGCACCAGTCCAAATTAGAACTCTTCCTCCGTCACTCAGGGATTCTTTGTTTCTAGGCTCTCTGGCTTTCAAGTACAGGTGAGGCTGCCCTCCAGCAAATTCCTGACATCTTGTGCTGTCTGGTCTCCAACTACAGGCCAACTCTCTTCAATCGCCCCATGCACTCCAACCCCCAGTTTGTCCTCTGAAACAACTCAACTCCAGGATTCTTTTCTCATCATCCTGCTTCCTCAGCAGTACTATTATTTGCTCCCTATACCCACTTATACTCTCACATGTATTATGTATTTTCCTCTTCCTTAACAGGAATTTCTGGCCTTTCTACCGATCATACTATTAGAAGAACAAAAGCATTTATAGGCAAAATAACTGCTCCAGATAGTGGAAAACACACACACACACACACATACACACACAAATATATACATATGTATTTTAGATAGAAAGGTTAAGTTTTCTTTTAGGTAAAGTGACAAGAAATATTCAAAGTCCAGGCCAAGCTATTCTGCTTATTCCAGTGATGATAGAACAATAGTTTTTAACCATACTTCAAAGACCCCTATTACTAAGTCGTTACTATTCAGTCATTACTATTCAGATTCTTAACTATCTTCGAGAATTCTGTTACTGGGCTCATTTTACTAATTCATTTTTGGAAGCTGGGATTAAGGGTAATTTTCTCCAAACAAAGTCTCATTGTCTAAAAGAGACAGCTCTTATGATTTTTGTTTCCTGACATAAGACTTGGTCTTTAATTCAAGTAGTTCATGAGATAGTCACTGCCTTAGAGAAAATAAGCAAACCTGCAAGGACAAGTTGCAAGGTCCAACATAGTTTAGAGGACTGTTTTCATTATATTTCATCATGCTAAAACCAGGAAATAACAATTATCCCATGAGGCTTTCTGCTTCATTTCCTTTGGCTCTTCGGGGCTAAAGTTCAAATAAATGTGGAACTTTATTCAAATGTTTGGATATGTATCCAAATCAAAACTGTATGTAATAACCTTATGAATGAAAAATATTATATTTTGGGGAGAACTAAGAATTAAATTATCATAGCCCATATTGCAAATCATGTTTTGACTATCTAGCTGAATCATGGTGGCTATCACAGGGACCAACTAAGCATGACCTTGGCAAGCACAGCATAAAAACAAAGCATAAGCATTTTCCAAAGCAATACTTCTGAGTAGACTGAATATATTAATTCATTAACCATAGTCTCAATGACAATGTGTTGCATGTTTGTTGTAAAAATATAAAAGGTTCAATTTAAGACAAAAAGGTGTATTCTTCACATGTACTCAAAATTGTGAAAAGCACTGCCACTTTAGACATGAGAATACAGGCATTTAAAATTGGCAAAACTGGAATTCCCATCGTGGCACAGTGGAAATGAATCTAACTAGGAACCACGAGGTTGCAGGTTAAATCCCTGGCCTCGCTCAGTGGGTTAAGGATCCAGCGTTGCCGTGAGCTGTGGTGTAGGCTGCAGACGAGGCTGGGATCTGGAGTTGCTGTGGCTGTAGCATAGGCTGGCAGCTGTAGCTCCGACTGGACTCCTAGCCTGGGAACCTCCATATGCCGTGGGTGCAGCCTTAAAAAGCAAAAATAGAATAAAATTGGCAAAACATAACAGCATTGCTTAAAACTGATTCTCACCTCAACATTTTCTCTAAGTCATAGATACTTACATAGGTAGATTTATGTACACATATATGATTGAATGTAGCTTGAATCCTAAAATTCACTGAGTTGGACAAACAAAATATGAAGTGTTTGAAGTCAAAATATCTTCTCCCCAGGAAAGAGAACATCTGGGGCTTAAAAGATATTCTGCACTAATGGACAAATGGCCTATAACAAAACTTTTCTAGATCAAACTATCTAGATCAGAATTCACTTCTACAAGAATGGAAAGGAGCTGTAAATAATAGTTTATGATTCTGGGGACTTTAAATTCCTGTTAAGGCATGAATAATAATTTAACTCTGAATACTCTGGTACCTTGCACTGGGTTGTGAATAATATCTACTGTATATTATTATGTAATACATAATCATATAAATTCATATACAATAATAATCTTTAAGAAAGCACTGTGATATAACAATAGGTAGATGAGAAAGGGAAAACAATGAAAGACATGTGCAACTATGAGGACAAAAGGATGGGAATCTCATGGACAGATATTAAAACCTATGCCTATAATTGAGCAGGCTCCACACGGATTCAATCACTGTGTCAGGAAAGAAATGGTATGAACATAAACAAGGCTTTTTTTTGACTTTTTCCTTAGATCTAATAAATTTATTATTAGGAGTTGCCAAGTATCTATGCATGCAGTCATAGATACAAGTAATATCATGTGTCATATATATATCATATGAACCATGTTATATAGCATAGAGAGAGAGCCAGACATTTATACACACAGATACTGATACATTTATCTACTTCTATTTCTCTCCAGCTCCTTGATTAAGATACCCAAGTTTTTCTAGCGACGAGCTTTTTGGTGGTCCAGTGACCTAAGAAGTAAGACTGAACAATGAAACAAGGACTCTGCAACATAGAGGAACACTCTTTAGCAGTCCTGGTTCTGCAGTGCTTCAAAACAGCCCAGCTGCAGCACATCCAAACTGACTGGACAGACAGCTGTGAACTGCCCCAATTATGGCACAAAGAGCATGGATCTTGCACTGAGAAACACAGCCTTTGCTCCAAGAGGAATCATGACTGGCAATGTTTTCATTGAAATACAACTATATAAAAGTTGTCCTGCTTCTGAAAGTTGGCCACAAAAAATCTCTGCTAATTCATATAAAACATGTGAGTCAAGAGAGGCCTTTCTACAGGAGGAAGAAACAAAAGCAAAGCTCATTACATTCTGGCCTTGAGCTTGCTTAGCTATATTGCTTCACTGTGGATATACTCAGTGTTGTAAAACGCTCATGGATGTTTAGGCTACAGTAAGTCACTGACATCTCTGTCGCTGACAGAGTCAGAAAACTATCACAGATGTAAAGCAGTACCAGGTCATCTGGGGTTCAGAACCAAGGGTCTTAATGAGCAAGGCAGGCTTCATAACTCTTTTAGCAGATGGCTGCGGAGTTCCTAGAAACTGATGTAACTGTAAAATTAGAAACCAAATAATTTATAATGCTTTCTTATATCAGGATCATCTTCTCAGGCCCACAGTTTACTCTGATGTCCTTGGAAAAATGCAGTTATGATGGTTCCCTCATGTTCTGCCTCCCTGCCTTTATCAGTGCTTGAAATGGTTCTCCACAAACTATTTGTATTCAGGGTAGTGACTTGTGAGTTCACTGCCTAGAAATAGTTGGGCACTTTTTATGAGACATGATGAATTTTTTATTTAGCACAGCAGTAATGAATTAAATAGGACCCCAAAGGATTCAAAGAGTTCACGGTCTCCCTGAGTGCCGTTATACAAGCCTACGGTGTAAGCACGTCTCCAGTGTTTAAGACCAGTAACATCATCATCTGCCAAGGGGGGTTTACAACCTCATTAACTTAATTACTTCTTATAAAATGAGCCCTCTGATACTCCATGGTGGTTCTGTACACACTACTGAGTAAAGACTCTCACTGAAAAGAAATACTGTATGTGCGTACATAGCATATTCTAGCCCCTCGATAAATGTTTGTTCTCTTCTTCTTTCATTCATTCATGCACAAACACAAAAAGGCAAATAACTACATGTACTCAAAAGCAATTTTAGGGACTAAGATAATGTGACATTTCAAAAATGGCCTGGCATTCCTCTTCCCCGCAGAACTGAGATTAAAATTCTCTTGAAATTCCTCACACACACTGTGCTGCAATCTCTGTTATTTTCCATCATTTCCTTTTCTCATAAAAAATCTCCATGAAACAGAGGCATTAAACAACACAAAGTCTATGGTTTACTCAAAGCCACAGTCTAATGACGAGGAAAATCTTAGTACAATTTGAAACATTTTTTTTTTTTTTGGTCTTTTTAGGGCCACATCTGCAGCACGTGGAAGTTCCCAGGCTAGGGGACAAACCAGCTGGCCTACATCACTGCCACAGCAATGCCAGATTTGAGCCACATTTGCAACCTACACCACAGCTCACTACAATGCCAGATCCTTAACCCAATGAGGGAGGCCAGAGATCAAACCTGCATCTTCATGGATACTAGCTGGTTCCATTACTGCTGAGCCACAATGGAACTCCTTGAAACAATTTTTTGTACCACGGCTTTCAAGAAAAAAGACAAGTAGAAGATGGGATATGTAAGCAAAACACGAAATGCCTCTATGGGGATGGAGAGGAAGGAGAGGGCAGTTGGGAATCTATAAATGAAAAGGAAGAGCAGCTACCAAAGAGTGTAGCTGAGTGGATATTTTAAAACAGCAGCTCTCAGGAGTGGTGTCCAACACCCAGCACCGGGAGTTTTAGTGTCAGTGCACAACCAAAGCATCAAGAGATCCAGGAAGCATCACAGCTCAAAAATTAGACAAACGTGGGAGGGGTTAGGGAGAGGGATGGACTGGGAGTTTGGGGTTGTAGATGCAAAGTATTACATTTAGAACGGATAAGCAATGCGGTCCTACTGTATAGTACAGGGAACTATATCCAATCTCCTAGGAAGACCACAATGAATAAGAATATATATATATGCACGACTGAGTCACTTTGCCGGGTAGCAGAAATTGGCACAACACTGTAAATCAACTATTCTTTAATTAAAAAAAATTTCTTATTAAATGCTTCAAGTGACTTCTAGACAATGCTACTCAAAGTATGGTCCAAAGACCAGAACTACTCAAGAGTTGGTTGGTCCATAGCCCACTAGTGGTCTGTCTACATCTGGGAGGAGGCTTTGAGAGGAGTTTTGTAGCAATTTGGTAGTTTACTTTGTCTGTTGAAACTAAAACCAAAAATCAGGGGCTGAATTTTCTATGAATTCTTGTATTTTATTTTTCTGGTACTGTTCAGCAACAAACTGGATCCACCTGAAATCCTGTCATCATCCCTGGATTTCATCCTTCCTAGGATCTTTTCCTTCTCAGTGAGTTGTAAACCCCCTGCTTCCTCCCAGAGCAGGGGGTGGGAGGGGGGAGGACAGAGGGAGGTAGAACCTGGTGATCCCAGTGGAAGGTTTGAGAAGTACTGCTCTGGGGTGTTGGTGGTACCCTCCTCCAGCCTCCTGCCTAAAGCAGCCCCTGACCTTGTATGCTGTAAACAGAGCTTCCTACCAGAGGGGAGGCACTGACCCCATGAAGCAGCTGTCCATTCTTCAGCTGATGACAGAGGGCAAAGGGATACTAGGAAGGACAAACTCCAGGGATGATGACAGGATTTCAAGTGGTGAATGGGACACCGAAACCAAGAGAAGTTATTGAGTAGCAAAATATCAAGAAGAAGAAGAAGAAAAAAAAAGAAAAATATCAAGAGAAGAGAAAAATATAGAAAAGAAGAATGAATGCCATGTGCCACAAGATTTCCACCAGAGGAATAAGGTGTTTTTGTTTTTCTCAGAAAAGAATGAACGCCTACCCTGTGAAACAGTAACAGCAACCTCCTCTCAGTTTTTCAATAAGGAAGGTATGAGAGTCCACCGGGAGATGGAGGAAGCAGGGTAGCTGACAACTCCCTGAGAAGGAGAAGGTCATATACTAACATGGTTAATGAGCGGATGTGCTGTCTTCTTGGAACATATGTTCCAGAGGAGATGAAGAACTGGCCAAAAACCAATCAAACCAGTGACCACAACCCACTTCTGATGACTCACTTAGGAACAAACTGAAATAATCAGACACTCAAGAGAAAAAAAAAAAAATCTTTAGGCATGACGAAGAATGAGTAAAAATCTAAAAAAATTAATAGGCTTAGGAATATTTTCATCTCTTCCTTCTGCTTACATAAATGAAAGACATATGAAATGAACACGCTGGTAAGTACAGTCAAAAGGATTGGGGTGGGGGCAGGCAGCATGAGACAGATTACAAATGACTTCTGACAACGGACATGGTTTTTAGCTCGCCTTGCTGCCATTTTCAATGGTCACTCTGGAAATAAGAAGCTGTACTACTTCTAAGAATTAAATCCTGGAGTTCCCGTCGTGGCGCAGTGGTTAACGAATCCGACTAGGAACCATGAGGTCGCGGGTTCGGTCCCTGCCCTTGCTCAGTGGGTTAACGATCCGGCGTTGCCGTGAGCCGTGGTGTAGGTTGCAGACGCGGCTCGGATCCAGCGTTGCTGTGGCTCTGGCGTAGGCCGGTGGCTACAGCTCCGATTCAACCCCTAGCCTGGGAACCTCCATATGCCGCGGAAGCGGCCCAAGAGATAGCAACAACAACAACAACAACAACAACAACAACAAAAAAAAAAAAAAAAAAAAAAAAAAGAATTAAATCCTGTTTCACAAGAAAGAACAGGTTAGTGACAGAGAAGGATCAAAATCTTTCTCCCCAAATACCAATGTCCTCTTAAAGTTCTTACTGGAGGAGTTCCCGTCATGGCACAGTGGTTAACGAATCCAACTAGGAACCATGAGGTTGCGGGTTCGATCCCTGCCCTTGCTCAATGGGTTAACGATCCGGCGTTGCCGTGAGCTGTGGTGTAGGTCGCAGACCCAGCTCAGATCCTGCGTTGCTGTGGCTCTGGCGTAGACTGGTGGCTACAGCCCTGATTAGACCCCTGGCCTGGGAACCTCTATATGCCGCAGAAGCGGCCCTAGAAATGGAAAAAAGACAAAAAAAAAAAAAAATTCTTACTGGAAAGAAAGAGTTCTAATCAGCCAAAGATTTCACAAATTTCTGAGCAAAGAGAGGTAAGAGCCCATACCCAGAGTTCAAATGAATGATCTCAAAAAGGGATGGGACAGAGTTCCCGAGTGGCTCAGTGGGTTAAAGATCTGGTGCTGTCACTGCTGTGGCACAGGTTCAATCCCTTGACTAGGAAGTTCTGCATGCTGCAGGTGCAGGAAAAAAAAAAAATTAAGAAATAAAATTAAAAGATGTGGTAAACACTATATAACGACACTGAGTTTACACAATAATGAGCAAGTTTTTTTCATGAAAAGTAGCATGAGCTGCCATTAGAAGAGGAGGGGAAGGTGCAAAAGAAGGTCGGGGCTCCACCAAACAGAATTTTGTGTAACAGGCCAACTGGGTTTGGCTAATATTTTAATGCAATGGAAACCATTTAGAAAATTATATTAAAAAATCTTGAGGGAAACAAAAACAGAAAAACAATATACCAAAACTCATGAGATGTAGCAAAAGAAGTTCCAAGAAGAAAGTCCACAGCTATAAATGTATACAGCAAGGATAAAAAAAAAAAAATCTCTAACATCACTCCTCAAAAATAAATAAACAAACAAACAAAAAAAAAAAAACAAAAAAAGAACAAGTTAAGCCCAACCTTAGCAGAAGATACAGTTTTTTGAGGAAATAATTAAGATTAAAGCAGAAATAAATGAAACAGAGAATAGGAAAGCAATAGAGAAGATAAACAAAATTGAGTCAGATCTTTGGAAAAGAAAAAACCAAACTGATAAACCATAGCTAGATTAACCAAGAAAAAAGTGGACTTAAATAAATAAACTTATAAATGAAAGAGGATACATTCAACAGATACCACAGAAATAAAGGATCCTAAGAGACTATTCTGAACAATTATAGGCCAACAAATTAGACAACTTAGAAGAAACAGATAAGTTCCTAGAATCAAGAAGAAATAGAAAATCTGAACAGACCAATTACTACTAAGGAGAATGAATCAGCAATCAAAAGCCTCCCAAAAAGAAAAACCTAGGACCAGATCTGTCTCAAATTCTTGTAAAAAAAAAAAAAAGGAGGAACACTTCCAAACTCATTTTACAAGGCCAGCATTACTCCAACACCAAAGCCATATAAGGATACTACAATAAAAGAAAACTATAGGTCAATATCTTTGATGACCATAAGTGCCAAAATTCTCAACAAAACACTAGCAAACTGAATTCACCAGCACATTAAAAGGATCATACACCATGATCAAGTGAGATCCATCCTTGGAATGCAAGGATGGTCCAACATATGTAAATCAATAAATGTGATACATAACATTTAATACATACATCACATCCTCATAAAATAAAAGATTAAAATTGTATGATCATCTCAATAGATCCAGAAAAAGTATGACAAACTTAAATATCTTTTAATGATAAAAACTCTCAATGGATTGGGTAAAGAAGGAGTGTGCCTCAACATAAAGATCATAAGTGATGAGCACACAACCGACATCACACTCAGTGGTGAAAAGGTTGAAATCTTTTCCTCTAAGATCAGGAACAAGACAACTCTTCCCCCTCTTTTTCAACAGCATCCTGGAAGTCCCAGGCAGAGCAATTAGCAAGAAAAAGAAATAAAAGGCATCAGATGGCATCATGTTCACAGGCGACATGGTATAGAGAAGACCCAAAAGATTCCACCAAAAAGACTATTAGAGCTAATAAACTAATTCAGTAAAGTCACAAGCTATAAAGGCAACATACAGAAATCAGTAGCATTTCTTTATACTAGCAATAAATTATCTAAAGAAGCAATAAAGAAAACCATCTCATACACAATAGCGACAAAAACAATAAAATACCTTGGAATAAATTTACCCAAGCAGTGAAAGAGTTGTATGCTGAAAGTGATGAGATACTGACAAAAGAAATTTAAGTGACACAAACAAATGGAAAGCTATTTCATGTTCATTAACAGGAAGAATCAATATTGTTAAAATATCCATAATATCCAGCGCTATCTACAGATTCAACATAATCCCTACCAAAACTCCAATGGCATTTTTCACAGAAACAGAACAAGCAACTTAAAATCCGTATGGAAGCACAAAAGACCCCAAACAGCAAAAACAACACTGAGGAAAAAGAAAAAAGCTGGAGGTATCACACTCCCTGATTTCAAATTATACTACAAAGCTATAGAAATCAAAATAGTAGGACACTGGCATAAAAACAGACAAATAGATGAATTACGCAGAATTAAGAGGGCATAAATAAATCCACGCTTATGCAGTCAACTAATATTTGACAAGAGAACCAAGAATATTCAAAGGGAAAAATGCAGTCATTTTAATACACAGTGTTAGGAAAACTGGATATTCACATGCAAAAGATCGAACCCCTATCTTATACCACTCACAAAAATTAACTCAAAAATGGATTAAAGATTTAAATGGAAAACCTGAAATCATGAAATTTCTAAAAGAAAAAATAGGAGTAAGCTCTTAGACATTGGTTTTGGCAATCATTTTTTTGGATATGACACCCAAAGCATAAACAACAAAAGCAAAACTAAACAAGTGGGATTACATTAAGCTTCTGCACAGCAAGAGAAATGATTAACAAAACAAAAAGGCAGCCTACTGAATGGAAGAAAATATTTTCAAATAATATGACCAAAAAGGGATTCATATCAAAAATACGTAAATACATATATTAAAAAATAAACACATAAACATATATATAGCTCACACAACACAACATCAAACAAACAAACAAACAGTCCTATTTAAAAATGGGCAGAAGACCTGGATAGATATTTTTCCAAAGAAGACATAGAGATGGTCAACAGACCCATAAAAAGATGCTTAATATCTTTAATCATCAGAGAAATGCAAATCAAAACCACAATGCGATATCACTTGGCATCTGTCAGAATGGCTAATACCAAAAAACACAAGAGATAAAGTGTTGGAGAGGATGTGGACAAAAGGAACCCCTGTGCACTAATGGTGGAAATGTAAATTGGTATAACCGCTATGGAAAACAGTATGGAGGTTCCTCAAAAAATTAAAAATAGAACTAACACAGGATCCATCAATACCACTTCTGGGTATACATCCAAAGTAAACAAAATTACTATTTTGAAGAGAGAACTGCATTCCCAGTTCACTGCAGCATTATTTACAATAGACAAAAAAAAAAAAAAAATGGATCCCAGTTCATCACAGCATTATTTACAAGACAAAAAATGGAAACAAAGTGTCTGTCCGTGGGTCAATGAATAAAGAAAATGTGGTGTGTATATACAGTTGAATATTGTGCAGCCAAAGAAAGAAGGAAATTCTGCCATTTGCAACAACATGGATGAACCTGAGGGTATTAACTAAAATAAGTCAGAGAAAGACAAATACTACATGATCTCATTTATATATGGAATCTTAAAAAAAAAAATAAAAAAAGAAGAAGACGCACTCATGGAAACAGAATAGATTATTGGTATGGAGAGGAGAAGGGGAAATGGAGCTATGTGAAGATGGTCAAAAGGCACCAACATCCGGTTATAAGAAAAGTTCTAGGGATCTAATGTATAGCATGGTGGCTAGGGTTAACAATGTACTGTATTCCTAAAGGTTGCTAAGAGAGTAGTTTTTTCACCATACACACACAATAAGGTAAATCAAAAAAAATTTTTCAACAGGCCAAGGAGGGTTTGATCCAGTTTTTAGTTTTACAGGTCATTCTGATGTCTATGAAAAGGATCTTATACCTGGCATAAGCTTAAAATAACTTTTTTGAATAATACTCGATTTTCTCCATCTAACATAAGAGAAGTTAATATCTAAAAAAACCTACAACATCTTGCTGATAAAAAGACCAATATGAATCGATACATGTACTACATAAATAAGAAGCTTAATATCCACATTAAGAGGGTAATAGTTCCACTATAACCTAAAATACAATAAAATACCTGGGAATAAATTTACCCAAGAGGTGAAAGACCTGTACACTGAAAATGATGAGATATAGATGAAGGAAATTTACAAATGGAAAGCTAGTTCATGTTCATGAAACATGAAAGTATTGTTTATTTCTTGGTATTGTTTACTTCTTGGTGTGCAATTTTATAAAGCATACTGACAAACTGGGATGATTCCAGAATATGACCATGATAGTGAGGAGTCTGAGAACGAGATTTGATCCTCCTGTTATATATTCTTATACACTTCACTTAATGTTCACTACACTTCATTGCACCTAATGTTTTGTACATAAATTGTATGTATACAGGCATACGCACTTAGATGTATGTACATATATAGCCTACAGCTATTGTTTATCTCCTCTACCGGACTATAAACTTGGTAAGAACACAGATGGTGCATGGCTCACCAATGTATCACCCGTACCTACTATAGTACCTTTCTCCTAATGGGTACTCAGAACTTATTTCCTGCATGAATACATGAATGTGTGTCACTTGAGAAATTTTTGAAGAAAAAGAATTTTTAGCACTAGGAAGATATGATGGATGACTTCAAATAATTGAGTGTCCTGTAGAAGAGAAAGCAGGCTACTCTGGCAAGGTTCCAGACTACCGAGTTAAAAGACGAATGGGTGGAGGCCAAATTCAACTCTAGGTAAGTAGGAACTCTGTTAGCCAAACCCGTATGACGAAGTTAGTAGGCTGCCTTACAAAGCAGTGGACCAACCATCACCACAAAAGGAGGAGTTTGGCTGCCCCGGGAGAGAACCTTACATTAGATGATCTATAACTAAAATCCCTTCCAATTATGTGAGACTATCCTCTGTTACCTTAAACTTTTTTTTTTTTTTTTTTTTTTTTTTGGCTTTTTGGCTTTTTGCCTTTTCCAGGGCCACTCCCGTGGCATATGGAGGTTCCCAGGTGAGGGATCTAACCGGAGTTATAGCCATCGGCCTACTCCAGAGCCACAGCAATGCGGACATGAGCCGTGTCGCAACCTACACCATACCTCACAGCAACACCGGATCCCTAACCCACTGAGCAAGGCCAGGGATCGAACCCTCAACCTTATGGTTCCTAGTCGGATTTGTTAACCACTGTGCCTCAATGGGAACTCCTACCTTAGATTTTTACATGCCAGTCTTTTTCCCCCCATTTCTGCCCATCCAAAGCCTAGATTCTGCACAACCTTGCTGAGAGACAGTGTGCTAGGTCTCCAGAGGCTCTAGGAAGGGAGGTGGACACACCTATCTAACTCATCTCTCTTCAGCTACTTTGTGGGGGTACGGAGGAGGTACTGCTTAAGAAAGAGGAAGAAGAAACTGGTGCAGAAAGAAAAGCCATTCAGAGCAGATAGGGAGACTTTAAACGCCCAAATCTAACTATGGGCTCATGAACAAAATGTTTTCAGTCAATTGACTGAAACATCCACAAGGGATTTTTTTTCTTCTCTTGATCATCAGGAAAGCAAAGTTTATTAAACTGATAACTAAATAGCCAAGCAAAGTTGTAACACTGAAATTCCACGTTGGCAAACTAGCAGAAATTACCAATTATCACAGTCTTGTCTATTAAATAAGAACATCTTGAAGATAAAACAGTTATGCGAACACTATCCTCCTCATTCATGGACTCGTCAGTTCCATCAAAGAACCAACTGACAACAGTGGTTCTAACTAAGTTTGGACTCAGAGAGCACAGTTCTTTTGGACCTGTTCCAGGTACCTGGGCACCACTTGTAAAATCATTCTCTCACTCAAGACCATCAATCATTCAAATTGTTTTCATTAAAACCACAAAGGGAAAAAAGCATAATCTTTCCATTTGAGGGGCTGTTTTATGAGGAAGTTGCCTGCCTATCTAAAAATATATACAAAAATCCTGGGTGTTCCCATTGTGGCTCAGAGGAAAGGAAACTGACTAGAGTCCATGAAGATGCAGCTTCAATCCCTGGCCTCACTCAGTGGGTTAAGGATCTGGTGTTGCCACGAGCTGTGGTATAGGTGGCACACATGGCTCACAGCTGGCGTTGCTGTGGCTGAGATGTAGGCCAGCAGCTGTAGCTCCAATTCAACCTGTCTGGGAACTTCCATGTGCAGAGGGTGTGGTCCTTAAGAAAAAATTAAAAAATAAATTAAAAATAAAAATATATACAAAAATCTCAATTCTTCAGACTCCAGAAGAAGACTTGTCTAGAGTGAAACCCAGCATGTTCCTGGTGACCCCCCTCACTTTTTACTGGAGATAAGCCTCCCCAAACCCAAATAATTTGGCATTCCTTAGGGAAGTGGTGAGGCCTCACAGACCTTGGTGTCTTGGAAGAAAGGGAAAAGACCTGGCAGTACAGGAACTGCACAGAAAGGTCTAGAATCCAGAGACTCCCACATTAGTTGTGGAACCCCTTTGATTAGTGCCTGTTTCTTTACGTGAGAGATGTTGTCAGTTCTTCTCTGAGAACATTCCATGATCCTAATCACTTACTTCCTGCAAAGGAGCCCTGGGAGCTTATATGCTAATCAGGCCCCACCTGCCCCCTCTGTGCTGCACTTACCTTTTAGAGGAGAAAGGAAGGTTGTCCAGTGGCCTTACCTGTTTTTCCTGCTCCACTTTCCCCAGTAATCAGAATACACTGGTCTTTATCTTGATCTCTTAGGGATCTGTATGCTTCATCTGACAGGGCAAAGCTGCAGGGGAGGATGGAGAAAAATGTCCTTAGACTTCAGCTCATTATCATGTGTTTATGACAGGCTCTTAAAAGAGTCACTGATAGGCTCTAGACAGAAAGCTGAGATACCACATCATATACTTCCTTCAAATTTTTTAAGTAACTAGTCATCCATTCTTTGTGGCCCACATGACCTTCTTCTATGCATTTTCTATTCTAAAACGGCACATGTACTCTAAAGATATGCTTTATTTAATCCATGTGCTATATTCATGGTTCCTTTTATTAAAATCTGGGCAAGTCAGAGAACCAAGGAAAAAAATTTTACATCACATGTGCATGACTGCACAATGTGGAGATTTTCAGGACGATCCATAGGAGTTTCAAAAGAACGTGAAAGATTTTTTTCCAACATTAGGAAAGTGTTATCCAATATTACCAAATAGCTGATCTTACCATCACTAAGGTAGATGTAAGACCACTGCCTTCACAAACAAGATGACTGAAACTCTATGGGCCACTGGAGGCAAGTGGTACTAGAGGTTCTTGTCCAGCCTAGGCCTCCTATGATTGACAAAGGCCGCCTATCAAGTAAGGCCAGGCCAGTCCTCATGCTGACCTTCCCCTCCTCAAAATTTACTAATAAGGTAAATTCTGTCCCTTCTAGCTAATAGAAAAATAACTTTGACAATAAGATACAGTACTTAAAACAGGTGAAGCACCTCTTCTCATTCATTCATCAACAAGTACTTATTAAGTCTACCTTATGTGAAGCACACACTACAAATATAAAGATAATTAAGACTCAGCCCTAAGAGACTTGAGGTTGCCTGATGGGAGGGGGAGGGAGTGGGAGGGATCGGGAGCTTGGGCTTATCAGACACAACCTAGAATAGATTTACAAGGAGATCCTGCTGAATAGCATTGAGAACTATGTCTAGATACTCATGTTGCAACAGAAGAAAGAGTGGGGGGAAATCTGTAATTGCAATGTATACATGTAAGGATAACCTGATCCCCTTGCTGTACAGTGAGAAAATAAAAAATAAATAAATAAATAAATAAAATAAAATTTATGATAACAAAAAAAAAAAAAAAAGACTCAGCCCTTCTTTCATGAGCTCTCAGCCAAAAGTAGGGCAGAGAGATACAAACAGAAAATAGATAAGTGCAAGAAAAAAATATGTGCAAAATATTGTGGAACCAGACACGGATCTCAAGAGGGTGGTAGTACCTTGAGTATCTTAAGAGGTGGAAAAAAACAGTCCTAAAGAATTCACTAGCCAGCAGAAATGAATCTGCCTAGGAACCTGGCCTCGCTCAGTGTGTTAAAGATCCAGCATTGCCATGAGCTGTGGTGTAGGTCACAGATGAGGCTCAGATCCCACATTGCTATGGCTGTGGTCATGGCCTGCAGCCGTAGCTCCAACCGGACCCTTAGCCTGGGAACCTTCATGTTCTGAGGATGGGAACCTAAAAAGCACAGGCACACACACACACACAGAGAGAGAGAGAAATTCATTAGCGAGACAAAGGGCTTTTAGGCAAAAACAAAGGTCAGCATATTCTAGAGGTGGGTGAGGGGTATGAGCAGTTGCTGCTGAAAGGCAAAGCCTCAGGAATGATGCTAGAGAGATGGGTTGACTCTAAATCAGGAGAATAGAGAAGATAGAGAACCACCCAGTGGGACCATAAGTAGGGGAGTGGCGGGATCAGGGAGTAATCAGCTAGTAATTAGAGCTAAAAATAGCAACATTTACCCTGTATTAGCATGGTCCTTAGGCTCTTCATATTTATTCTAAATCTTACAAAACTATTACAAATAAATCATTATTAATTCCTTTTTCCACTGATGAAATTGTGGCACAAAGTGAAGCAGAAGTTGCCCAGGCCCCACAGGCAGTATGACATAGCAGAGCCAGGGCTGACCCCCACTCTAGACCACCGGGGCACACCGCCTCTGTGTTTTGGAGTCCGAGCCAGAGAGACTGATCTGGAGGGAAAGAGCCTAGTGAAGGCCTGAGATACAGAAAGAATGCCAATTCTTTCTAGACTATGGAGGACTTTCTGATCACAGACTCTGGCTCTTTGCAGAACGAGTATGGAGCCTTAATACCGACAGTGTAGTGAGCATGTTCGATGTGCTAGGAGCTGAATGAAGGGCTCTCCTGTTCATCATCAGACCTCACCCTAACAACAGCTCTTGAAGTGTATGCTATTACCATCATTAAAGAAAAAGGATCCAATGAGACTGACAGGTGACAAAACATGTCCAAGAGCCTTGTCCCAGGACAGTCATAACTTGAACCTAGAAATCCTGTGTATCACATTCTTCCCCTCTTTTCACATCCTCTATGACCTTATCCTCTGGATGGACCACTGTGAGACCCCCAAAGAGAGTCACCACAAGCCTTATCTGTAACCATCACGTTGATGAATCCAACGCCTCGCACAAAAGCATGCTCTAAATGCATTTGCTGAATGAACATATAAATAATAGAAAATGAAAGAGAAAGTAATGGAAATATCTGCACAGGGACTTTTTCAAGTCACTAATTGCTTTAGCTTGTTTATGCAGACAAGGTACACTGATCTCTTTCCATCCAGCACATCGGCCTAACACTCAAATCCCTTTCAGTCATTCCCTAAATACCCAGTGACCTGCTCACCCTCCAAGCTCTCTCTGTGGCCTTATCCTTTTCCAGCATTCTCTGATTCCTCAAAGAGGAAGCAAGCACCCCCTCTGGGCACCACTGGGACAGTGTAAACAACAGTAGATCTGGAGGCAGGAGGTACCCTGGACAGACAGGATTCCCTGGGCCCCAAAGCCACCACCTACGGGACCTCCAGCAAGTCACTCATCCTGGCTGAACTTCAGTTTCTTCAGGTACAAAATAAAAAGCATAGTGAGATACTTTAGATTAGAGGATTAAATAAAACCACATGAAAGCACTTTAAAAGTGATCAAGTCCTGAATAAACATCTGATGTCTTTCTGTGTTATAATCAGTGATGCAGCATCTTCTTACCCCTAACCTGGGGGTAAGCTCCTGAGGACACAGTCTTTCTAGGTAATTAATCTTTGTGCATCCCAGAGAGCTAGCAACAGAAGACACCAGCCACTCTAAAACATGAATGAACAAAGGAGCAAATCCTCTCTAAGTCCTGATAAAGTGCCTCTTGGACTGAGTTCCGCGAAGACTGGTAAACAGGAAACTCAGGTCTTCCACAACCTTCATGCAGGGAAGGAAAGCTTTATTTGGATTTCTTATTAGCCTTCCTCCCTCCCACACCTCCCACCTCCAGACAATAGTTCAGTGATGCCACTATCATTTTCATCCCTGGCAGGAAACGCAGGAAAGCAAACAGCAAATACAACCATATATATAGGCCAACTTCTATAAAAGGCCTGGGTTAACAGGCCTTTCTTTTCATATGCTCTCAGGACTACAAGTTAGCTTTATATATTATACTATTACTAGATCCCAAATGATGCAATATTACTTCTAACACGAATAACCACATAGGATTTGTGTGTGCATGTCATGCGCGCGTGTGCGCGCACACACACGCACACGCACACACGGGGCTTCAGAAGATCAACCAATGACCCTGCCATGGGTTTCTTTCAAGTCAAAACACATAGGTTGAACACTCCCTTCTCCCTTGTCTATCCAGGCAGAATTCTTAACTGCTGTCCCCCCAAATGGACCTTGATTCATCTAATGGGGAGTATATTTTAATTTAAGATCAAAGCTAAAAGGAATAGTCATGCTATCAGGACTCTAGAGAGCCACCAATTTCAAACTGCCATGAAAATTTACCAGTTAAAGTACTTAAGCACTGGGAAAATTGGCTTGGACTACTGGCACACCCATCTCGAGCAGAGCATAAAAGTCATCATACTTATTACTTTGGATAAACACAGATCTTGATTTCACTTTAAAAAAGAGAGAGAGAGAAAAGGCCAGGCCCTGAAGGACACAAGCTCCCCTCCCCATCTTGTTCTCTTTCCTCTGGCAACATCAGCACGTACCCATCACCACGGCCAACGTTTATAACTAAACTGAAACCACATGCCAGTCTTCCCAACCACGCTATAATTAAGGAACCTAAATAAATCTTTAGAGAAGTTTTTACTGAAAAACAGTTGTGACCCATATGCTTCGCATTATTTTGTGAGCATGTCAGCATTGTTATTTACCACACACAAAAATGAATGGTTTATTACACCAGAATGACGGTAACGTAAGGGCACACGTGGTTTTCATCTCACCACATCAAGAGCGGAGTTTCATGCACTTCTTCTGTCCTCTCGTTGAGCTCTAAGAATAGACGCGGCCTGACATTTGAATGCAAGTCCCCCCTTCATGTCCAGATCAGCTGAACGGCTGCTGGTTGAGAGCCAAACTCTCCCCAACACCAAGCATGTTCCCTGCACGTTTGCAAACAGCTGTATCTATCGCTTTTAGGTTTTGGAAGTTGGGTTTAGGGCTCATCTGCTATTTTTTGTCAGGGCAGAAGACTAGGTTACATATTCAAAATTATCTAGCTGGTATTTCTGTCCCTTCTCCACCTTATTTCTGTTCAGAATGTTCATCTCCCTGGTGGTTCTCAAGGGTAATGGCAGAGCTTCTTTTCCCCAAATTCCAAGCTCTCCTCCGGCCATTTCCTTTCTAGGTTTATTTCACCTACTGCACAAAGCAGAGGAGATGATGTGACACCAAACACGTCACCCCCCACCACCACTTCAAGCTTATGTTCTCCCAAGCAGCCCCAATTTCTCAGTCCCCACTGGTGCTCCCCTAACAAGGTGCCTGAGGAATCATTCACTGAAGCAGCCCAATCTGTTCTGAGGACTTTTACTTTGTCACCTCCATTACCCAAAGGGATCAACAAAAGAAACTGGATTTCACGAACCTTTCCTGAACTTAGATAACTGCTTCTACCTCTTTATTTCTGTCTTCTTCTTCAAAAGCTCTCAAGATGGCATTCCCTTTCATTCAATCCTGCATCCTAGAATACTTTCAAGTCACACTAGGGAAATTCTGCTTCTGAATTTAACCCTCTTAAAATAGCTCTGTCTCAAAGTTCTCATCTACATTGAGATCCACAAATCTCAACTATTTCCTGCCTTTTTAGCTCTGGAGTAGCCTTAAAGACTATGTGCTTTTAAAATTAAGCAACAACAAAAAAAGTGGGTTTGGGAGGGTTGGGTTTTTTAATTTTATTTTTTCTTCTTAGGACGCACATGCAGCATATGGAAGTTCCCAGGCTAGGGATTGAATCGGAGCAGTAGCTGCCAGGCTATACCACAGCCACAACGCCAGACACGAGCTGCAACCTACATACACCACAGCTCACGGCAACGTCTGATCCTTAACCCACTGAGTGAGGCCAGGGATTGAACCCATATCCTCACGGATACAATATCAGGTTCCTAATCCCCCGAACCACAATGGGAACTCCTAAAAATTGTTTTTAAAAAATTCCTAACCTCTAAGTATGCCACCAATTTCTAACTTCATACTGAACCAGATGAAGGGCTAAGGTAGTCCACAACAAGGATGTGGAAGAAAAAGAAAAAAAAGAATTAATGTGTGGTATGTTTTGCACAGTAATCTTGACGTCTATTTGTTTTAGAGATACAATGCTGGCCTTCCTTGTGGAATACAACTGCAGATACTGATAGAGATAACTGTCCCACAGTCTTAATTCAGAAACATTGATTTTGCTTGAAAAATATCACCCTGTTAAATTAGCACTATGTATGCCCTTCCTTGAAACATTCATCCTATCCCATCTTAAGGGTAAACTTCAGGGAAAATAAGCTTTTATACTTATTTGTTACAAGTAACTATAACTTTTTATCCGGAAAAGCTGTATTGCATTCTTGTCCTCTGCCAGGACAGGCATACCTTATTTCAATATGCTTCACTTTATTGCACTTCACAGATACTGCATTTTTTACAAATAAAATTAAAGGTCTGTGGCAACCCTGAAAGTCTATTGCCACCATTTTCCCAACAGCACTTGTTCACTTTCACGGCTCTGTGCCACAGTTTCATAATTCTCACAGTATTTCAAAACTTTTCATTATTATTATAATTTGTTATGGTGATCTGTGTTCCGCTTTTTTTGATGTAACTACTATAACTGCCATTTTGTATCATTTAATTTAATGTTTTTTGTTTGTTTGTTTGTTTGTTTTTTTGTCTTTCTGCTATTTCTTGGGCCGCTCCCATGGCATATGGAGGTTCCCAGGCTAGGGGTCGAATCGGAGCTGTAGCCACCAGCCTACGCCAGAGCCACAGCAATGCAGGATCCAAGCCGCATCTGCAACCTACACCACAGCTCACGGCAACGCCAGATCGTTAACCCACTGAGCAAGGGCAGGGACCGAACCCACAACCTCATGGTTCCTAGTCGGATTCGTTAACCACTGCGCCACGACGGGAACTCCTTAATTTAATGTATTTTTTTAAAGATATAATTCCATTGCACACCTAACTGACTACCATACAGTGAAAACATAACTTTTATATGCTCTGGGAGGCCAAAACATTCATGTCACTCGCTTTATTGAGATATTTGCTTTATTGCAGTGGTCTGGAACTGAACCCACAGTATCTCCAAGGTGTGCTTGTGCAAGCATGGTAAACTAGCATATTTCTAACAATACAGTTATTGCCACATAGCTGCACCATTGGTAAGCATTCCAAAAAATCCAATCCTAGGAGCAAGAGAAGACAGAGAAAAAAGTAAGCCTCTCCTGAAAACAGACAGCAATGGGCATATACACACTATGAAGTAAAAAGGAAAGATTATGAAAACAAATATAAAGAACAGAATTGGAAGGAGATGGACATTAAATGGACCTAAACAGTTGTAAAGTTTCTGTATTTTACATAAAGTGGTACAATTTTAACTCTATGTGGCTCTTGAAAATTTAGGGATATATATTATACTATGAATAATCACAAAATAATAACACAAAGAGCTACAAAATACCAAAAGAATTAAAACAATTCTAAAAAAAAAAATCAAATTATCCAAAAAGCAAGAAAAGAAGAACAAAAACAGAAGGAACAAACAGAAAGTAAATTATTAACTGGTAAAACTAAATTCAACCACATCAATAATCAAACTAAATGTTAATGGGACAATATACTCCAATTAAAAGGCAGAGAATGTTAAAATGGATATAAGCAAATCCCAATTACATGCTTCCTATAGGAGTCACACTTAAAATATGAAGACATAGGCAAAAAGGAAGTAAGATGGAAAAAGATGCCGAAACAATTAGGAAAAAAAAAAAAAAAAAAAAGTACATTGTACTTTTCTCTTTATATATCTAAACTCAAAGAGGTCCCATCTCAATGAAAAGAAGGATGCTATACCACAGCATAACATATGACAGAGTACAGGCAGAGACTTAATTATCTTTAAAAATTAGCTATGATCATTTCTCTAACAATATTTTATCAATACTTACTTTTCTAAGTTCATATATATTTTTATATCCTAAACATCATTAATTACATTATTTTCTTTTGGCTACATAATTGCAAAAGGCTTGTTTCTACTAGGTACAAAACAGAAATAATCTCACCAGGGATAAACCATTTTAAGATGACATCTGTTCTGAAGTAACAACAGGCATCAAATAAAGCTCAAAAGTCAGGCTTTAAAATAAGACATGACAAACAGGCACAAAAAGTTTCTTCTTCCTTTAGAATTACACTGGCTTCAAAAAATAGACTCCACAGTAGTTTTATGAAATTTCATAAACTGACTCAATCTTAATGTATACAGGCTTCTCATTATTTTTTAATGGGTCACTCGAAAATACTTTCTTTTCATTTTATTTATTTCTTTTTGGCCATGCCCACAGGATGGGGACGTTCCCAGGCAAGGGATCAAACCTGAGCCAACGCGGTGTCAGTGCCGAATCCTTAACCACCAGGCCACCAGGGAACTCCTCAAAAATTCTTTGTTTTTAAAATTTTTAATTTTAATTTTAATTTTTTTGGTCGAAGATACTTTCTTGATAGTCAGTGTAACCACCAAAAGCACAGCAGTTGGACATTTTGTGTGTAGAGGATGGTCCACATGTGTTACAATGTTTTAAGGAACAATAGAAATCCCTGTGTAATTAGGCAAGAAATTCTTCTGCTTCAGTATAAGAATTTACAAACAAAGCTCTTTATTTCACAAGTTCACGTGCAAGTTATGGAATGTAATCCAAACCAAACAGCAAAGAGCACTTAAGGGGTAGTCTTTCAAGATTTTAGAAATTTGATTTACAACTTTTTTGTGGTGAAGAAACTTTGGGGTGTGCCCACATTCTCCAGTCCCCATGGGCCTAACCATTATCAAAACCTGATGGAGCTCCTCAAGTCTGCCCAGTCCAAGGCCTGCTGGCTGAGTCACTCAACAGAGCAAACACCTTCCCTCTCCTGGAGACTGATGGGAAGGGAGACTGGGCCAAAGGATGACTTCTTTTCAAAGGTGGATTGCAAAAGCCAGGTATAGAAGATATGCATTATTAGGAAGTAGATAAAAAGTTTAAAAAGACTAAATAAATTGCACCAGGAAGGAAAAGGACTGGACTTAAGATATGAAGGCAGTGAGGAGGAAACATCTGCCTTCAGGGCCTGGAAGCTGCTCTTTGGAATTTAGCTGTAATTCTGTGCTGCTAAGGACTTCCTTCTGGAAACGGTACCCTGAGCACGAGAGGCCACAGGGGAGAGCCCTCCACAGGGCCAGCATCCTGCTTGGGGCTTGGCAAGCAGTTAAAAGCAAAGAGAATGATTCCACTTTATCAGTCTTTGCAGCTGCAGGGTCTTAAATTAATGAAGTGTGGATGGTTTCTACTGCCTGGAATCAGCCCCGTAATAACCAAAATGGAAGGGTATGTGGAGACCAGAGCAAGAACATCCACAAGGGTATGGTTTGCCAGCCAGCACCCAGGAGCTCAGAGGCACAGCACTCACTTACCAGGAGGGTCTAAGAATGAAGATTAAGGGAATCTGTCCTCTACAAGCTTAAATTCAAACAGGAAAGACATTGGGTCCCCCCAAAAGAAAATGTGGGAGAGGGTAAGAAACGATCAGTAATCTCTAAGAAACATTCAAACAAGGAAAAAAATGATCTTTACTGAGAAAGGCCTGTCACAGAAAACTAAAATCTGAACCCCAATGCAAAGACAAGAGGCTGGGAGGAAATTATGTTATTTCCCCTGTCCAGTAATTAACAAAACACACCTGATTTGGTGAAAACAAATAGACAACTGGGCCCTTAATTCGAATTCAATAAGCCCTTAAGAGTATTTTTAGCATCTCTTGAACAAAAGAATACGAACCATCCCAACTCTCATAAAAGTAAGTACATAGTTACTCTCTATAAGAATAGCCTTTCCTGTTCAAGGTAAATAATATAATTTAAACAAACTCTCAACACAATTGTTTTGAGCTTTTTGGCAAAATAGCTTACTTCAAGCAATTTCATAGTTAGTTTTTATGATTTTATTACAGGCAACTCAATCCTGGGAGGAAAAAAAACCCTATCCTAGTTATATAAGAACTTTGGAAGCTATTCCAAAACTTCCCTAATTGTCCTTAGAACTTAATGTTTTATTCATTAAACAGAATGATTTTAAGTTCTCAAAATGCTGATTTTTCAGATAGGTGTTCCCTACTGATTTAAAGCCTAAAAGTGTGCTATCTCATATGCCCTTTTGTGTGTCTCTGTGTAACACTACAACACATATCCTGATCGAAGGTACTGCACATCCACATCCCAAATAGTTAAGACTATTCAATAAAATGAACCTTTCCTGTTTAAAACATTCAAATGTCAAGCACTCTGACTCATCGAACATTGATAGCCTCCAGTGCCTGCTATCTACACAGGATGCCATGACATGAGACTCAGCTTGGCTCCAGGGAAAGAAAGAAAGAGAGAGATAGACACATTGGGACATTTGTCCACAACAGAAGATGCTGTGCCAGGGATCTTGCATGGCATAATGTACAGAGAGATATGCAGAGAAATCTAGCTGCCATTATCATGGAAGGCTTTGAGTGGAGATGGTTATCTGAATGGGAACCCCAAGTACACATTGCTTTGGTATGGGGTTTGTTTTGTTTTGTTTTGTTTTTAAATGAAGAGAGAGTGAGCAGTAGTAAAAAGTTACCAACTTCTTCAAGTTTTGGTCTGTGCTTCCAGCCTTAGGGACCTGTACAGAGGATGCCCCTCTGTATAGTCTGTAAAGGAGCAGGAGCTGAATAAAGGACTGAAAGGTCAGATGGGGCCAAGTTTGCATGTTTCCCTTACAAGGTCAAGGGCACAAATCCATTCACATTAGGGGAGTGAGATCTACCACCATTTCATAGAGTAGATGCAAAATTCAATGAAATCAACAAATATTCATAGGATGACCTAATCATAAACAAATTTATGCAAATACTTATATACACACATAGACCACTATGTATAGACAACGGAATGTCTAGGCTTGGGAGTATTACTGTAGAGAAAAGAAAATGAACTGGCAAAATAATAATGAGACTTCCTGATACTAGCTAAATTCATATGATATTATAAGCAAAAAAACATTTTGGAAATAATTTTTAGAGAATTTAATATTTATTACTTAATTAAATAAACATTCTATATGCCAAGAAGAGTGTCAGGCAGAGGAATACAAATGACATCATTCCTACCTTCGGGTGCTCAGTTTATAGAGAAATCACGCACTAATGGGATAATAATGCAGTCATTTGAGGACAAGCCATTTGGTCTATGTGGCTTACTTAAAAAACAATACAACAACAAAGCATGAGGGATATTGGTGCCAGTGAGAAAAAATTTTTGAATTAAAATTTTGCTTGACTTTTTCATCCAGGTACCCAATACCTTTCTAACCCTTCCTCTCCTCTCCAACACTGTTTCTTTTATTGCCTTATTCGAGTTGCTTCATTTCTGGCCTGAATTTCAGTAACTCTTAAAAGGGGTTTTCTATATCCAAGCAAGATGCTTTCACCAGCCATCTTGATATGATGCTGTCAAAATGTGACGTCATTTTTTTCATTATCTTGACTTTCTCCATTGCTACACCTCTCCTTATTGCAGCCAGATTAAATTTCTTGCTCTTATGTGTTTCTGTAACAAAGCTTTCCCCCCAAATGTGTTAAACTCAAAGCAAGGTTCTATCATTCCTATCCTCCAAAACCATGCCTCTATGGAGTACTCTGATTTTAAGTATAATGCACTTATTTTGCTTAGGCCCCAGACAGAAGCGTTGGACACATGTGTCAGGATTTCTTAGTTGTCTGGGCTGCACTGGAGTGATCATAACGTCACCCAGAGGCTCTCCTCCCCCGTGAATCACCCGGGTTTAATATGTACCTATTCCAATACAGTTTGCAATTCCTGGACATAGACAAAATGAAGAAACCTTTCCTCTGGATTTCTAAACAGGAAAAAAAAAAAAAAAAAAAAAAAAACCACAGCCAAATACATATCTCAATTTTAAAAAGACACTCAGTGACTAAAGGGAGGAAATCAGAGGTTTACACATCAGACCACTGAGACAGAAGCCCCCTCAGAGGACGAGCAGGTTCCCAGGCTTGGGGTGACTGACAACCCTCTCTGAGAGGTCAACTACTCCTCACTTGGGTGTGTCTTCCAGATGGTTCTCTCTCCCACTCCCCTCCCCTCCCCCCATCCTGGTCCCCTTTTTAAGGAAGGGGGCTTCAACAATAAGATAACACAGGCTCAAGATGCCATGAAGTCTGTTCTGGACACTATTTGGTTACTATTTTGTGTGTGTGTGTTTATGCTATAATGTCTGCCTTTTAAAAACAGCTTCAGAGTGGCCACGTAAGAATGGGTAAACCAAAAATACCACATGCCACTCAGTCTGCAGGCTGGCTTCTTCGAAACCCTCCACTTTCTAAAAGGCAAACAGGTCACTCCCTCTTCCACAAGCTCCCCTGACTCTGCCCGATTCTCTGGCACAACTGGGCCCACGCTTGAGACAGGGGATGATGAAACAACAATGCTTTGAGCTACTGCTGGAGGAAGATTTAATGCCAATAGGCAGAAAGTGCTCCGCCACCCCCAAAGCAGTCTGAAACAACTCATCCCACTCAAGCACACAGAAAACATAGCTCCCCAAAGGACTTCAGCATGGAGAACACAAACACCTGCTTTCAAGTTTTTTAAGCCAGCTCACGATATCTGCAAAGTGGTCACAAGAAAATGACTATGCTGAAATGTCACATACACAGATCACACATAATTGAGAGACTGCCTCGGATCAGCAAGCAAGCGGTTAGTATTATCACTGCACATCTGCGTGGGTTGAGGCGGGGGCGTAAGCCATCTGATAAAGATTTCATCCCCAAAGACCGAACTTTGAGAAAGTAAGAATAAAGTCCTGGAAGCCAGCAAAAATCCTCCCCAATCAGCAGGGCAGGGACAAGAGATCCTGGAGGAGAAAAGACCATGTCCCCAGGTCCTCTGGATACAAATGTTAGGCCCTTGAAAGCTATGAAAAGCGCCAGTGTATGCTCTTATTATAGAATGTAAGCTCAAGACAAGCTTCTAGCTTCAACAGAAAATCTCAAACTTAGAAACTTCCTTCATGTATATCCCAACAGGCTTGCAGGCAGAGGGGTGAAAATCACGCAGGCTGCACACCCAAAGTCCAGTCTCTTGGAGCTTTATTTCCCACTGGTGTGCTCAGATTACAAAACACTCAAGGCCCTTGCCAGGAGCCAGGCTAGCTATCTCCCTGTTGGTTCCTCCTCTGCCCCATTGTCTCCCCAAACACCCTCTTTTTGGAAGCCCTTGATGACTCCCCTTGTTCTAAGAGATTCTTGCCCATATACCTACTAAATATCCCATGTATACATATACTGTACCCTTAACATATGGTTTTAATTTGGGAACACTTTTTTGCTTACAGTTTTTCTCCCTTGAGAGCAGGGATTATGACTCACCACCTCGGTGGCTGACACAGAGTACATGGTCAGAATAAATTTGTGAAATAAATCCTAACATGTTCTTTTCTCCTAGTCATGTAAGACACTGACAAAATTAACAAATGGCATTTTCAAACTTGAAGTTTAATGACTACTTGTAACCAAAACGGAGGAATTAAAAGAAATGTTAATTCAAGTTTGCACATGTAAGTGCACATTCATATCTTTACAAAGAGTGAGCTTTATTAATTTACAGTACTCAAAGAAGAAAGTTAAAGAGAAATGGGATTCTATTTTAAACTTTCGTGCTGAAAATCTTCATTTAGGTTATTTCTTACTATCTAGCAACTCTCCCTGATGCTAGTCTATACAGATTCTGTTGAAAGAGTTAGGTGAACAGCCATCTAAAATCTTCTGCTTTAGAAGGCAAAGTGTGATGACATTTGTACTAGTAACATCTAGGACCTTTCTAGTTCTTGAACTGAGCGGTAAAAGCAATTAGAGTCATCTCCAGAGCTGGCAGATGAAAATATACTGTTCCTTTGGCTTTTTAGAGCCCCCAGTTGACAGCACCTCTCCTCCCCAAACATATATAGTCACTTCCCAAAGTTCCCAGTGAGCAAATCATCATGTTTATTCTAGCTTGCTTCTCGAGTTCTGCAGTCAATATTTACTGAGTGCCTACAAATCCACCAAGAACTGTGTGCTCAGCATCAGAACATAAAGATGAAAACAAGGCCATCTCTACCCTCCAGACCATCAAGTTCAAAGCTCTCTCTCCGTCATGGCCTGTTAAGAGTCACCCATTAGAGACCCCCAGCAAAAGACTCCCCTGGAAAAAGGAATGGAGTTTCATTGTTCTGGAATTTGTGTTTTTCAGAGCAGGGTTTTTGCACCAAGAAAATCATTGGGGCAGGCAGAGGTGGGGCACTCAAAATTTTTGTCTGATGAATAAAACCAGTAAATCTTCAAAGACTCCACTCATTAAATCGTGGTAACTTAAACTGGTGAAAAGACTGCCTAGAAAAGCTGTAGTAACAACCCTCTGTTCCTTTCCCAGGTATCTTTCTTGCCATTGAGATCTGACATGCTGTTGAATCCACTCAATGGACATGTCCGAGAAGATGCCAAATGATCCTCAATGGAGCTTTCTATACACCAACAGCAGGCTTACTTAGCGACAGAAGGAAATCCACAAAGATTTGGCACAAAGCCACATTTCTCAGGAGGTTTCAGAACTGTGACTACTTACTGGCAGAAGACTTCACAGTTTTTAATACAGTCATTCAAATATGGAATCCAGATACTTAAAACTATTCTACAGTTCCTAACTTTATTGCTTAATATTTAAAAAAAAAAGAAACATACACACATACTCACTCACTCAAACATATGACTGATCTCTCCAGACATGTGTACTTCAAATACCTACAGATTGAGGAAATACCAATCTCTGCAGAAACTCCCCAGGGACCATCCCTATACCCTACATGGTTGCCTAATCACCATCATAAACTAGTTCAAGTCTGGAGAATCTTCTCTTTGTCATGTCTATGGCCCGTAACCCTACGAAGAGGAGGGGGGCATCTATTCCAAACACTCTTGGTTTGTTTGCTCAATTTTCTTAAAATGATGACAGACTCAGTGGGTTTTTAAGTGAAGGCTCTGTTTTTTATTGACAACACAGTATGTGTACTTAAGGCCCTTTCCAGAGAAGACAACCTCTAATTGTCTGCAGATCACCATTAATTCAAAGCCCAGTGATAAGAAAACAGAAAAAAAATGAAGGAACATAGGAAACTGTCCAAGAGTAACACCTGAGAGAGAAACTACACTCTATCTGTTCCTTGAATTCTTGAATCGAGCCAAGCCGTCAATAACCTGAGTACTGGAGCTGGTGATTCTCAACTCCGGATGCACACTGGAATCACCTGGGAAGCCCAGGCCTCACTCCTCCCTCCCACACACTCTACAGATTTGATGGAATTTTGTGGTGGTTCTGGTGAGCAGCCCAGGATGACAAATGCTGACATTTTATGTGTCTTACAGACTTGCTTTTCCTAAACTGTGATTTTAGTGTCCTCTGCTTCTACTTAGGGAAGTGGCATAAAAAGCAGCCATAGAGGAGTTCTCGTTGTGGTTCAGTGGGTTAAGAACCCAAGGTAGTGTCCATGAGGATACAAGTTTGATCCTTGGGTTCGCTCAGTGGGCAGTGGGTTAAGGAATCTGGCATAGGTTGCAGATGTGGCTTGGATCCCGTGTTGCTGTGGCTGTGGTATAGGCCTGCAACTGGAGCTCTGATCTGATCCCTAGCTTGGGAACTTTCATATGTGGCAGGTGTGGCCATAAAAAGAAAAAGAAAAACAAGCAGCCATATAAAATCCGCTACTTTATTTTCTGCAAGGAAATTTAGGGAGGTGTTGCTCAATATGACAGCCTTCACCTCATAAGCCACATAATACTTTAAATCTCTTTTAACCTAACTGGTAAGGAAAACTCTTGAGCAACTCAAATGCTTTGATCTTAGGTGCAAAAATAATTCTGTAACTGGTCACATTTCCCTTTTGTTTTGACTGTCAGGAAATGAAAAATCCAAGTTCAATAACCACAGAGGACATCATGGTATTAACTTTTACTTTGGTCTCATTTCTTTTATTTCCTTTGCTCCGAAAAAATTATAATTTTTTTTTCTTTTGTCTTTTTAGGGCTGCACCTGCAGCATATGGAAGTTCCCAGGTTAGGGGTCAAATTGCAGCTGTGGCTGCTGGTCTACACCACAGCCACAGCAATGCCAGATCCCAGCTGCGTCTGCGACCCACACCACAGCTCATGGTGATGCTGGATCCTTAACCCACTGAGCGAGGCCAGGGATGGAACCCACAACCTCATGGTTCCTAGTCAGATTCGTTTCTGCTGCACCACAACAGGAACTCCAATCTTTATAATATTGACTGTAAAACCGTAAGCTGCTTCCAGTCAATTTTCATTGTGTGGAGATATAATAATTAGCTCCCATTCATATTCCTCACCTGTTTTTGAACTATGAAAGACCAAAGACTGCAATTAGTTGGACTAAAGTACATGGATACATGTACAGCTCTTCTTTGGCTGTATGTTTGGGGATTTTTTTTGGGGGGGTGGTTGTTGGCAGTGGGCAGTGAAGAAAGATGGACGGACAGGTAGTAAGTAGACCTCCCTCAAAATATATGAGCCCCTTTACAAGCATAGCTAAGAATGGCAATGTCCCAGAAAATTTTCATTTATTCATTTAAAACTAACATTCTAGGAGCTCCCTTGTGGTGCAGTGGGTTAAGGATCTGTTGTTATCACTGCAGTGGCTTGGACCACTGCTGCGGCTGAGGTTCAGTCCCTGGCCTGAGATCTTCCACATGCTGTGAATGCGGCGGGGGCGGGGGGGGGGGGGGGTAGGGGTGAGTAGGGGTGAGGGACTAACATTCTTAACATTCTAAATTCACAAATCTAGAAAAATCTTCAATGTGCAAGCAGATAGACATAAGTTTACCAGAATAAAAAGACTGCAATTTAAAAATTACAATGACACCTACGTCAAGAGAACCATCAAAGGGCTGTTGCCCTGCCCCATATTATGGAAACAGGAACTCGGCAGGCATGACTACCAGCATAGATTCTGTCTTTATTCGTCCTTAATCCTATGATCTCCCCTGATCCATCACCCAATCACCTCAGAACTTCCCACTTCTGAAAAAACCCAAAATTCTTCTCCTTTCCTGCCAATTCGAGAAGGACTCTCCCCTTACAAGCTTTTATGGAGATACCGAAAAAAGAGGCATGTGCTTCTGAAAATGCGCTGTTCCATTCACTAAGACCTCTGGTGTAAATAAACCAAATCTGGGTGACCTGTAACTCAAAAAGAGCTAATAAGACTTATTTTTTGAGAGAGATCTCTATAAAGATAATTGCAAAATATCTGCTTCTTTTCCATGTAAATAAGACCTCACAGGTCTATCTCCACGTTGATAGAGTGCCTTCCAAGTGCCCTGTTGAAAATGAAGTTGGAAAAGGGCAAAACCAGGCTATCAATCTAGATATGGTAACTAACCTTTAATTTCTCTAATTCAGACTCTGACCTCAGAAACTGTGAAGAATGAAATGGCCCCACAGACATCCTACTACCTAGTTATTCTAGACAACTGAAGCAAACCGATCATTCACTAACACTGACAAATTAAAATTTTTTTCTAATGAATTTTTTCCTAAACCATACCACATATTTCCTAAACAGGAGGATCACATACCCATAGGATTTCAGAGTTGAAAGGAATGTTGGAATTAAATATTTTTCCATTCACAAATTCTTTGTTGACATTCACAATTTAAAACCACCATCAATAAATCTACTGACAGCATAAGTTCATCTGTGACCATTTAGCTGTAACATTATTGCATTCACACTCATACTTAATAACTTTACTGTTTTCTCTTCTCTCTTATGACTACTTAAAGAAGTCAACTCCTCAATTTTATTTATTTATTTTTGATTCCTCAATTTTAAAAATGATAGACAATTTGAAATTGTTACTTTTTTTTTCTTTTTTGCAGTAGTTACTAAATATCAAGCTAAGACATTCAAGCAAAGTCCTTCCAGTCTGGCTTCATTTTTTGACAGAATTCCTAAAACATCAGGAATATTTGAACATGTGATGATAGGTTTATTTAACCTATTGAACTGACATTATATACCGTTTAATATGTGAAGCCCTCTAGGCACTGGGAATGCAGTAGTGACCATGGACCTAACCTTCTATGGGTGAAGTGGAGGGGAAGTTAGGCAGCAAAGAAAATAAGTAAGGCGGTTCCTGCCATGGCACAGTGGGTTAAGAATCCCACTGCAGCAGCTTGGGTTGCTGGGGAGACATGAGTTTGATCCCTGGTCAAGGATCCAGTGTCACTGCACCTGCGGTGTAGGTCAAAGATGTGGCTCTGATACAATCCCTGGCCTGGGAACTTCCATATGCCATGGGTGCAGCCCCCTACCCCTAAAAGAAAGCATGCAAGAGGGATGGTGAATCCTTGGGCAAGGCTGAAAAGGGGAGAAGAATGAAATTGATAGAAAGGATAACAAGGTAAGGACACACTAAGATGGCAACACCTAAGTAGGAGGTGAGGGAGGAGGATACAAAGAAAGACAGATACACAGACTATGAAGCTGAGGAATTCCCAAAAGAGAGAACAGAGAGAACAAAACCGCCAATATGCAAGTGTGCATCTAGTTTGATGGTAAAATAGAATCCCATTTTAATACATTAATGTTCTACTTAATGTCTCCGAAGAGTTGGTTGACAGTGATTTTGTATGTTTTTGTTTCTTTGGGGATTTTTTTTTTTTAAGCCATACCTGTGGCATGGGGAAGTTTGGGGGCCAGGGATCGAACCCACACTATAGCCACCACCCTGGGCCACAGCAGTGACACTGGATCCTTAACCCACTGAGCCATCAGGGAACTCTGACAAGGATTTTTAGTCATACCTTTCGGTACATCAGTCTACAAATATTAAAAGTGACAATGAGCAAGATATTCAATTTAGTACTTTTATACCATTCAAAGAAAATAGAAAACTTAATCTATTCCCAAAGGAGATACTGTGTTGTAGGAAAAAGAAGCTATGTACATATATTAGAAAGTAATCAGCCATTTAATAAACGCACAAAGATGTACAAACTGGAACTTGCTTTTTATATCCAATAAAACTGTGTACCAAAAACCAAGTATATTTTCCAGATTAAGAAGATGCAAGAAAAGTATGTAAATGATGTACTGTAAGCATTGTTGCAAAATACTTGATCATGACCAAAATTAACAAGAGAATAACTGGTATAAATTAGAAGTAAAATTACAAAGTCATACATCATCTACATTATATAAGATAAAAATACAGAGTGACATTATTGGGAGTGAAGAGGTGGGTTTTAGTTTTTGTACCAAATGAAATTAAATAAAAATTTCATCATTAATGAAAATTAAGATTATGCTTTTAAATTAAATTTTATTGGTCAGAAATAACATTAAAATGCTTCTGTAGTCATCTCAAAAATCTTAATATTTCTTCACGTTCCATATTTGACTATATTCACATTTGGAAAAAGAAATTAACTAAACTTGTCCTTAAACACAACTTAAACTCCCCAGTGTAGGGGAAATTGATTTTTATTCATTCATCACCCATCTGAGAAGAGTCGGCTCCAAAAAAAATTAACATTGCACTGGCTTAAGTTTCAAAGCTGGTTAGAACCATTTTGCCACAATTCCCAAGAGGTGAATATGTGAATGAATATAAACGAGATAGCATCTAATTTTCTTAAACTCTCAACAAACATATTGGTTCCAAGAAAATTAGTAATATGGGAATTGGACCAAAAACAGATCTATTGCTCTAAACTATCAAAGCATTTAGACACATCTTCAAATATTCACATATTAACTACTTCTATAAACAAAAAAATGAAAAATAAAACATTATGTTTTAATGTAAAGCTTTCATTCATAATAAACCATTAGGCCACTAGTTTCCACTGAAAAGCAGCATGAAAAAAAAAAAAGGAATAACAACAAAAACATGAAAAACGAGTAAACATATTTACTTTTGTAGTTTAAAATACATTCAAATAAGATTGAAATGGGAGTGTCCATCGTGGCTCAGCAGAAACGAATCTGACTAGCATCCATGAGGACATAGGCTTGATCCCTGGCCTTGCTCAGTAGGTTATGACAAAGATTTTCAAGTTTTAAGATTTGTTTATGCTACTATGTCTTTGTCTGCAAGACATAGTATGGGACATACAATCATAGATAAGATATTGTTATAATAAAAATCATATTACATTGTGACAAGGAAGCAGATCTTCAAAGCATTATACACCATTTTCTATTTGTTTTGGGAACAATGCCCAAGAAACACCCATACACATTTCCACACTTCCTCCTTCCTCATGCCCACATTCCAGGTAATGAGTAACCAGATAGCTGTGACTCAACCGTATCGTGTAATCTTAAATAGTTACATGTGTCCATTTTATAATTTATGTCCTAACAACTTTATACTTCAGTAACATTTTTAATACATTTCTCTGATCTTGGATAGGATTCTGCCATTTTTAACATCCTTGTCTTTTATCTGTAACACCATTCACATGAGTAAATCGTGTATGAACCTCTGCTATTAACAATGGCCAAGGCAATCATAAATGTAGAGAGAAGCAGCAGCAACACTGGAAAATCAAATGTGAGGTAAGGTATATGAGTATGAGAATGTGCTTTTTGAAAGCAATCAGAGCAATGGCTTAAAAACTATCAATTCTTGTCTTTTTTTTTCCTAAGGAAACACTTAAGAGCCCTTAGCAACCCATAAAAATATAGACAATAAAAATGGGAGGAGTTCCCATCGTGGCTCAGCAGAAACGAATCTGACTAGGATCCATGAGGACGCAGGTTTGATCCCTGGCCTTACTCAGTGGGTTAAGGATCCGTCGCTGCCGTGAGCTGCAGTGTAAGCTCGGATCCGGCATTGCTGACACAGCTCGGATCTGACATTGCTGTGGCTGTGGTGTAGGATGGCAGCTGTAGCTCAGATTCGACCCTTAGCCTGGGGACCTCCATATGCCATGGCAGCCCTAAAAAGATAAAAAAAAGAAAAAGAAAAATGGGTATGACCCCTCTGGGGGCAATCTAGGTCCTAAATAGGCAACCTAAGAGGATGCCTGCCTGTGCTTCTCAAAGATAAAGGTCCATAGTGCAAATCAGCCAAGTCTTCCCTCCTTCCAGGTCCTTTCTAATGTTTTGCTGTTGAGAAGGACTGAAGGAAAAGGTGTAGTAGAAAATGCATACATTCTAACTTATTCCTCTATTACTAACTTTTTGTAAAATTAGGCTTAACCATCTATAAGACTTACGATGTTCCTAATTGGGCCTATTCTTCTCAGACCTTAGGCGGACCACCCACGCATTCAGACACCGAACACAAATACCCGAAAGGGAAGGTACCATATCCAAAGGAGAGCTCATCCTTTGCAGAAGTCAATAATGATGAAAATCAGGATACTACATATCAAACTTTCTTCCTCCTGAATAACATTATGATTCAAAACCAATAGCAACTAGAGTTTCTGTCATAAAACATAATGAATTAACATCTGTTTATACTTACAGAATTCATGTCAACATTCAGTCATTTACCACTCATTCATTAAAATAATGCATTGAGACACATACACATTTAGGCACATTTAACAAGTCTGAAAATGTTTTCCAGTTGGTGACTGAAAATGCAAGATGGCAATTTTTCCAGACACATAAATTTGTAATTTTAAGTCATGCACTCGTCTCAAATTCTATTATTTTAAACATAATCCTTCAAGCCTTCCAATGATTTGAGTAGACTGGTATTTGAATATTTCATTAAAAAAAAAAAGTTCTACATGTAGCTACCATCTCCACTCAAATACCTTTTCTCTTTCTATCATCCTGGTTCACTGTGCCCTTAACCAAAACTGGTCTTTTGCTTTACTTTCTACACAGATACTTACTACACTTTACAGCAGCCACCCACTGCTAGAATTCCTTCCTGAAGACCCAACACAGGTAGCACTTCAGAATCTCTGAACACACCAATTTTTTGTGCTTCCACCTTACTCCCTGACATTGCATGTACACTATTAAAATGACTCATTTATGTAGTTATTCTCCTCTCTTCCAAACTAGCCTGAGATTCTTCAACACAAAGACCATGTGTATCTTCTTACAGTTTCTAACCAATGGCAGGCTCCCCATATTCATTAATACAATCACTCAACAAATACTTAAGGAGTTGCTGTTATGGGACAACCAATATTCTAACTGCTATGGGTACAGGGATATGTAAACTAAACAAAGCCCCTGCCCACCTTAAGATGACATTTGGTAGATAAACAATGTCTTACTGTATAGCACAAGGAACTATATTCAATATCCTATGATAAGCCAAATGGAAGAGGATATTTTTTAAAAGAATGTATATATATAAATGAATCACGGCTGTACAGCAGATATTAACACAACACTGTAAGTCAACTATACTTCAACAAAAAAGTTAACTTTAATAAATACATCAACAGGAATTTCTGATGTAGCTCAGCAGATTAAGAACCCAACATGGTGTCCATGACGACATGGGTTCACTCCCTGGCCTCACTCAATGGGTTAAGGATCCAGTGTTGCCATGACTGTGGCATAGGCCTCAGCTGCAGCTCCAATTCAACCCCTCACCTGGGAACTTCTATATGCCACAGGTGCAGCCCTAAAAAGAAAAAGAAAAAAGAAATACATCGACATATTAAAAAGATGACATTTGAATAATAAAGACACAAATAAAACAAATGTCAGATGATAAATGAAGAAAGTAGGAAGAAAAGTAAAGAAGTCTGAAAGGATGGTACATGGTTGGCCCAAGCAGGGACTGCAATTTTAGTTATTTTAGGTAATCGCTGATGATTAAGTCATTTGCTAAATTAAGTGAGAGAACAAGTCAGTCCCTTGAAGGGGGCAGAGTGATGCAGGGTGTCTGGCATTCGAGAGGAGCAGTGAGGTAGTCGGCATGGCTGGAGTAAGGAGGTGAGAAGTAACAAGGGCAGTCACATGGCCTGTGTCCACATCAGGTGGAGCCCTGCAGACCACACGTGAGCCACCGCAGGCTTCTGAGCAGCAAAGAAAAACAAAGCAATGAGCATCTTTAACAAAGATCACTTTGGCCAGATGTCGTAACACTTTCAGGAAAGAGATCATGGGGTATTGAGGTGTGGGAGAAAGAGACAAGAGAAGAGCTGAAAGAGGAAGAGCAGTTACAAGGCTGCCACAGTGATAGAGGTGAACAGGGAGGGGTGTTTGGACAAGCACAGTGGCAGTGGGGGTAAGACAGGATATACATGCAGTGCCAACAAGAACTGAGGGTGGATTGAATGGGGAATGGGAGAGAAAAAGAGGAAAAGGTTTAGTGGCACAAGCAGCCAAAGGATGATGGTGCCGCCACTGCCCCAGATGAGAAAGAGGAGTGGGTGATCCACTCTTCGGGCTGAAGCACATGATTCAAGAGGCCTCCTGGACACCCCAGGAGACTCTGAAGTATTAAATGCCACTGGGGTGACATCCAGCTAGAGACTGGGGGCATCAGCACGTATTTAAGGCCCACAGGGGCGCATCTAAGAGCCTACAAAGGAGACGGGAAAAAAGGCCCCAAAGCTAAGCCCTGGGATGTACCGATATTCAGATGGGAAAGGAAGAGGCACATCCAGTGTTCCATGGAACAGCCAGTGCACTGGGAGAAAATGGGCAAGTGTGGAGGCCAGAAAGCCAAAGTTTAAAAAGGGTTTCACAGGAGGGAACTGGTCACGTTGTCAAATATTATCGATAATTAGAAGAGGAAGAGGATTCAAAAGTGACTATTGGGTTGGACAACAGGGATGAATCCTGAAGAGAACACTTTCCACAGAATACAGACAAAAGTCTGATGAGAGTGAGTTTAATAGAGAAAAGGCGATAAACTGGACACAAGAAGTCCATGCAATTTTTTCAAAGAGTTTTGTAATAAAGGGAAACAAATGGTGTGACAGGAATCAAGGGAAATACTATAGCATGCATGTGGATGGGAATGACAGAGGGAGACAAAGTTGAGAATACAGTGGAGCAGGGGGATAATCATAGACAGATGTCCTTAATGGGGTGAGAGGGACTGGATGGGCTCCAGGGCACATGAGAAAGGGTGGGGACTGGACAGGTGAGTCTTTATGATACTCAATGTTGACTGAACTGAACTACTCTTTAAGATGTTTCTTGGGAAAAGGAGGCCCACTAACACAGGCTTCTAGGACACCATACAGAAACTCCAACATTAACTTGGCTTCCAGAAGCTAATATTCAAGTCTTTGTCTCTGGTTCCTGGCACAGAGCTCTGAAAAAAACCCTTGGAATTTCCTGAGTTAGAGGAATGTCTTTTGTTATTCCTAACAAGCCCCTTGTGCCCACACCTGAGTTTATACTAATGAGGTGACTCAGGTGGGACCCCTAGATAATCTCAGGCTGGGGGCTGGTCACTGGAAAGGCCAGACACATGATTAGAGGGTGGGAACTTTCAGCCCCCCTCCAAGAAGGGGATGGGGGCTGCAGACTGGGTTCTAGAAACTTTTGAACAAGGCAATTCAGGAGCTTCTGGGTTGAAGGCACTGATGAGCTGGGAAGGTGACACACCTGGGGAGGGCATGGAAACCTGGCACCCCTTTCCCCCCCATACTCTGTCCTACGCATCTTTTCCATTTGGTTGTTCCTGAGTTGTATCCTTTAATAATAAACCCTTCATATGAGCAAAGTGCTTTCCTGAATTCTATGAGTCATTCTAGCAAATTACTGAACCTGAGGAGAGTTGAGGAAACCCCTCAAATTCGTAGTCAGGTGGGAATTGCGGGTGGCCTGGGCACTCCATTTGGGGCCGGCAGCTGAAGTGGGGGCTGTTTTGTAGACCAAGCCATTGACCTGTGGGTTCTGCAATAACTCTGGGTAGTCAGTACCAGAGCTGAATTGAACTGTAAGACACGAGTTGCAGAATTAACTAGTGTTGGGAAAAAAACATACCTTTGATACCAAAAAACACAAAACATCTGCTCTTAAGCCACGGCGTGGGGCGGGGAGATAAACAAGTGATAAGGGACCATGGGAATTGACAACAGCAGTGAATGTCTCAATTCTGAAATGTCAAGAGATCAGGTTTAAGGAATAAGCAAACAAGACTACAAAACCATACTCTCTCAAAAATATACACAGATAAACATGGGCCCTAAATGCAGAAAATAGCGGGGTAGGGAGTTAGCACACAGCAAAAACTGGTCTATTTGCGTCCCAAAACTTAACCACTTGAACAGAAAGACCAAATCAAAGTAACGTAGAGCCAAGGAGTTACGAGGCATAAACACTTGAACCCAGAACAAATAATTACCTTAAAAAGAAAACAGCTACATGGTGAATTCCTACGCTAATGAGGAATTCAAGTTTTACCTAAAACCTTTCAGAAGCACATTTATAAAGGAATAATGCTGAGCAACTGAGCGTGAATGGAAAAGATCCGACATTGGGAATGTAGGTCTACACACACCTTCTCTTCCTTAACTTCAGACAAGCCATTCTGTCCCCATGCTGGGAATCAGGGAATGTGAAAATGCCATGGCCATGCCAACCCCTGGGACACACTCTTCTGAGTACCCCCCGCTGCTTTTCACGGCAGTCTCCAGGCTGGCTCAGCTTCTGGGGAATTGCTTGGCATCCAGATTCCCAGCTCAGCTGGGAGTTGGGACTGGCCTCTGAGCCCCCAGACCACTGGCTTCACCACTTCAGTCACTCCCACTGGGTCCTATGGGTTTGCCTCTGAAATGTCCTCCCATTTCCAGATGAGACCCTTCCCTTGTTCTGGATTATGCCAAAGTCAACCAGATCCCTAAACTTCACTGTCCTCAAGTTCCTCTTCCCCTGGGGCTCCTGAACACTTCAAATCCCAAAGCTGCCCTCATTTCCCCTTCTGCCTGCTGAAAAGTGCAAATCCTTGGAGTTCCTGCTGTGGTGCAACTAGATAGGCAGCATCTTGGAAGCACTGGGATGCAGGTTCGATCCCGGCCCAGCACAGTGGGTTAAGTATCTGATGTTGTCGCAGCTGCGGTATAGGTTGCAACTACAGCTCAGATCTGATCCCTGGCCCGAGAACTCTATATGCCACGGGGTGGCCAAAAAAAAGTAAAAAAAAGTACAAATCCTTAGCACACAGCTCTTTGTGACCCAGACCTGCTCTCCCTCTTTCACCATATATCTGCCTTCCCAGCTTGCGTCCTACATCCCAGCCTTTGGGAACCACAGGAATTGAGGTCACCATAGGCCATGGCCTTGTATCTATCTCTGTGTGTTCCCTTCGGTCCTTGGCACGTGCTGTTCCCTCTGCCCAGAACACTCTTCCAGTCACACTTCACACAGCTCACCCTCTCACCCCTCAGGACACTATTAGAATATCACCATCTCAATGTGGCATTCCTGGCCACCCTAATTAAAAGGGCACTTGTCACCATCTGCAACACCATTTATTTTATCTCCTTCTCTGGCTTATGGTCTCTTTCCCTCTGTGAGGATATAAGCTCAAAAAGGCTGAGACTTTTGCTCAGTTACCTGCACCAGTGCCTCCTCCTCATATGACACGCACTCAAATAACATCTGCTGAATCACTGAATCAACACTGTTCCCTCTGCTGGGAAAATTATGCCCTGGGCCTAAATCCTCTTCCTTATCTAATCTAAGTGGCAAACTCATCCTTCAAAACTCCCACTGTCCCATTCCCCAGCTCCTCAGGCAGGGCTGAGCACCTTCTCCCCGGCACGCCGACTGCACCTTATCAACCCACCGGGGGACCCACACTCAGACACCTGCAAGGACGGGGCCTCTACTGATAATATGCTGACACAACAGGAGTGACAGGGCTGTCCAAGGCAGACCAGAACATGTGGTCACTCTAGTCTCCTGCCTTTTGCAGGGCAGTTCTCTCGCTTCTACAGTTATTTGCTTACTGGCATGTCTCCCACACCAGACTGTGAATCCTTAGGGACAAATCATCTTTGTGTCCTCAACATCTCACTCGCATTGTGGATGCTTAATAATGCTGATCAGAGTAATGAACAACCCACTTCTGCCTGGGGATTTCGATCCCTGAGATGGACCGGAGTGCGGAGGAAAGCACACCTAGACAGTGGGGACAGCCAGGAGCCCCCTTCCTGGGGCTGGTCCTTGGGGCCTGCTCCCCGTGCGTGGCTTTCTGCTCTATAACAGCCGCAGTCCCCATTCCTGGTTCCCCTGTCTCCCAACTGTGGGCCCCCTAAGCACCTTACCGAACTCTGCTTCCCTTACCCCTGGCTTTGCTAATTTCCCCAGACTGGATCCAGACCAGCATTTCCGGGCCCCAATTTAGACAAACTCCCACACAATTCCCTGTGCCCCACCCATCCAGTCCTTCAGCCACACAAGTCCCAGCAACAGACCACAGCAGGGAGCCTATTTCAACGACAAAGGGGGCACCCCTCCCCACATACCCTAAACACACCCTCTCTGGAAGGGGCTGCTCACACGGATTCCAAGGGTAGTTCTCTTTGTCAGTGATGCTAATCTGTGTTAGACTAACCCTTTCAGGGTGAGGCCTCAGTGCCACTCCTTCGGCTGAAACAGATCTTTTCCAGAATGTTGCAGAATTTCTCAGGTCCCGTCAAAGTTTTGTAACACTCTGGCAGGAAGTAACCCATTTTGCTAAGAATCAAATTTTTCCCTTTAAGATTCTATACTACTGAAATAATCATATATTCTGACCATATGAATATATGCTTGGCTTTATTAATTGCTTTTTCAAAATGAACTCTCTTTTTTTTCTTTTCTTTTTTTTTTGGCTTTTTAGGGCTGCTCCTGTGGCATGTGGCTTTATGAATTGCTTTTTCAAAATGAACTCTCTCTCTTTTTTCTTTTTTTTTCTTTTTCTTTTTTTTTTTGGCTTTTTAGGGCTGCTCCTGTGGCATGTGGAAGTTCCTAGGCTAGGGGTCAAATCGGAACTGCAGCTGCAGGTGTAAGCCACAGCCACAGCAACACAGGATCCAAGCCGCATCTGTGACCTACACCACAGCCCACATCAACGTTGGATCTTTAACCCACTGAGTGAGGCCAGGGATTGAACCTGTGTCTTCATGGATGCTAGTCGGGTTTGTTACCTGTAAGCCACAACAGGAACTCCAAAATAAACTTTCTTTCAGGTCTGAGACAAGCATTTTCTGAGAAGTGATAAGAATTCTAATTAGGGGACTAAAAATCAGAATGCTAAGACTTCTCAGACATTTAAAAACGCTTCATTAATATATGAATTCTTCTATCACAACGATTTTCATGGTAAAAACATCACGGTGGTTGAGAACCAATCTTCTAACTCTAAAACGTTTATAATCTGAAAGAGCAATTAGCTGAGGTCTCTTTCTGCCAAAAGTACACATCCTGAAATAAACTGTTTTGAAAGTAACCCCCATAAATCAATAGACTGAGAATAAAATGTGAGCATTAAAGGCAGGAAGTTCAGTTCATGGAGCACTGCAAAAGCTGATTCAGTGCAAGGCCGAGAAATCTTTCGCACATGAACCTGACTTCAGGAAACTTGCAACTTTACACCTGTCCTTCACTCCCACATTGTACCGCACTGCTAATGTGAACCAATCTCTCTACATCAAGAAGTCTTCTCATCAACAGTTATCCAGAATCAAACTAGTATCTGCCAGGACTGAAAGCAAACATGGTAACCGCCTTCTGCTTATTTTGACCCTTGACAGTCATGCAGAGAGGGAAAAGGGCAATTTTAACTATTTTTAAGATGATGGCAATCCGCATGCGATGTGAATTTAAGGCATCCAACCTAGAGAGTGAAACAGGCGCTGGGATTCCCTCCTGCACAAGATATTCAAGTGGGTTACAGACCTAAACAGATGCAAACATTCCAGACCACCACCTATTGGCTACTGACTTATACTACTACCTGGGAGAATAGGGCCTCGAGGTGCTTTAGAAGAACACTGTGGGAATTAATTCTGTTTTTCACAAAGGCTTCTCTCCCTGTACTCTACCCTTTGCCCCCCTAGCTGATGGTGTGAACAATCTTGGCTTCTGTACACTCAAGACAGTCTCCCTCTGGGATTTTATCTGCTTTGTCCACTGCTGTATCCCAGCACCTCAGAGAGAGCATGGAATATGGTAAGCTCTCAATAAACATTTGGTCAGTAAATGAGTAACTTTTCTAAAGCAATAAGTAGAAAGAGTGCTGGCTGGGAAAGCATAAGACCCTTTTCTGCAAGTGGTCTTCTGGGAGGTATGAAATCAATGTGAGACTCAACTATCCCAAAAAGGAAATGAGAGAATGAATACAAACCCTCAGTGATATGACATCACCTCAACACACACACGCCCCCCCCCACTCTGCTTAAGAAAGTACTTTAACACTTAGTTATACAAGCAATTTCTAAGAAAATTCAGGATCTAGCTGTGGTAAGAGTTCTCCAAATAAACAAAATTTGACTCCCAGAATCTCAACTCTGCTATAGAGAAAAATCCTGGTAACAGAAAAAGGACAATGCCTGAGTCTTCTGATCCTTCAAGACTCTTACCCTAAGCTCTGGACACCCAACCATAGCCCTGGTACGTTTTGAGATGTAGTCAGAAAGGTTCTTTATAACAGGTACCTGGTTCACTTTGAATGGAGTAAAATGATAACAGGATTAAGAAGGACTCAAAACACACAAGTTTTCTAGCAACATCATTCCATGGGCCCCAGCATTAGGTCTCATAAAATTGGTCTGGCATCAACCCAGGGGTCAGAGGTTTCCTAGAAACAGGGGGCTCCCATCTGCACAACTGACAGAGGACTATCCAAATCATCTCCACAATCCCTTGCCATTTTTTGGTGAGAGTAACCAGTAAATTTTTAAGGCCTTAAGACATTTTCCTCAGTTTTTAGAATTTGTTGCAAGGTTTTTCATTTACTGAAGGGAAAGACTGCTTGCTCCAAATAGTGCTTGTAATGCCCACGTCATACAGTCACCACACTTTGTCTCCATCTGGATAAGGACACATTTCAGCTCACCCCTGGGCTGTGACCACCGAGGGGTGGGGATGGGGTACTTTTCCTTTCTAGAGGCATGTTGCCTTCTCTAAACACTGCATTTCATGAGATGGTAAGAGCTCTAAATCAGTAATAAATTGAACCTGAACACTCGGTGTTGAAGAGCACTATAAAAATAGTACTTGAGTCTACTTTTTTATAAAAATGAAAAAAAAAATCTCATTACACTGTATGAAGTTTTGAATAAACCCTGCAAATAGCTTGCCAAGAATAGTTTGATTTCACTGAATTGTCAGAGATAATACAAGTAAAATGTAATGAAAAACTATTTAAAACCTTTTTTGTTCTCCAGTTACTGAACTCTTAAGAGAAAAGCACTGAGAGAGCCACAGAGACAGACAGGATATAAAATTCCTGATCTGTAGAAATGTCTATCTCATTGAAGAGGATGGCACTGAAGCATAGTGAACCACAGCAAGAAAGGTGATATGTAAGATCGCATGAGTGGTTCCAAGAACTCAGAGGCAAATAAAGTTACTAGTGGGTTTGTCTGGGGCTGATCAGGCCTTTAAGACAGAACCGAGGAGACGAGCTGGGGTATGAGGTGGGAGAGGTAGAAAGGAAAAGACATGGAAAGCTGCAGCTCAAAAGGAAGTTCCATGAAGGAGTTTAGCTGTTTGGGCTGGAGGGGAGACCAGAGACTGCACTTTGGAGAGCTTGAACAGAAAGCCAAGGACCATGGAGTTCACTCAACTAATAATAGGGAACCCAGGAAGGCTTCTGGGAGTAGCATGGTTTGACTTTAGGAAGATGCATCTGTATCCAGGGCTGCAAGGTGAAAAGGCCATCACCTAAGGCAAGGCCAGGGCATCCAGTAAGTAAAATATCAGAAGGTGTTAAGTCATGGAAGGAGATTAAGTAGTTCTGTTATCTCCTTTATCTCTCCCATCACTCTCTCTTACCTCTGATATACGGCATCTGAGGCAGTTACTGAGTGGTCTGAAATGTACCAAGTCCTCGCTGGGGTATTTCAGAAAAATTTCTTCTGTGCAAAAAATTAAAAATCAGAATTCTTACTGTGGCACAGCATATTAAGGATCGAGTCTCTGTGATAGCGTGGGTTTGATCCCCAGCCCAGCACAGCAGGTTAAAGATCCAGCATTGCCTCATTTTCTTGCAGCTATGGGACTGAGGACCTCAGCTCCTCTCTGGCAGTTGGCTGTCAGCTTCCCCAAACCCCCAGAGGCTTCCCTCAGCATCTCGCCGCATGGGTCCCAGCCCATGGCCATTTATGTCCTCATGGATGGCCAGGGAGAGAGTCTCCTGAGCAAGTCTGCTAACTAGATGCAGCCCCATATAACAGTGTGGTTATGGAAGTGACAGCTCATCATCTCTGCAGTGGTCTATAGGTTAGAAGCGCGTCACAGGTCTCACCCACACTGCAGGGAAGGGTTATTGGGATTTATTAGAATCTGCCCACCACAGTTTCACCTTTGCCCATTAAAAGTGTGAGAATGGGGCAGGGGGGTGGGGGAAGATCTGGTGTTGCCACAGTTGTGGCACGGCTCATTTCTCTGGGCAAGTTACTCAATATTATCACACTCAACGTATGGCTCCATAGAGGGGATAGAAATCCAGAGAAGGGGGCAGGAGAGGTATGACACCAGAAAATGACTTTTGAAAAGGAATACAGGTAAGAAACCACTGTTTATCTTCGTTTTATTCATTTACATATTTTTACTCTCTGAAAGCCACATGCCTCCACAGGATATAAATATTTTTTAACTGTCTGAAATTTAAAATCAAATAATTTCAGGACATCTTCAAAAATACATGAGCTGTAAGGGATATAGTTGGATGATTGTGCAGACTAATAGTAAACAATAGGTCAAATGAAATTCCAAATGTAATCTGGGGTAAATTAATCAGCAAATTTTCAAGGTATAAGGTTCAAGCAGCTACTGAAATTTTTTTTTTCTTTTTTGTCTTTTTGCCTTTTCTAGGGTTGCTCCCGCAGCATATGGAGATTCCTAGGCTAGGGGTCGAATTGGAGCTGTAGCCCCCCACCTATGCCAGAGCCACAGCAATGTGGGATCCGAGCCGTGTCTGCAACCTACACCACAGCTCATGGCAATGCCGGATCCTTAACCCACTGAGCAAGGCCAGGGATCGAACTCGCAACCTCATGGTTCCTAGTCGGATTCGTTAACCACTGCGCCACGACAGGAACTCCTGAAATGTTTTTTTTTTTTTTTAACTCAAATTGGAATCAAATTCTCAAAATGCATCAAAGAATGCATCAAAAGCCTAAAGTCATCTTATCCTATTACATCACAAAGATCCTATCTGAGAAAGACAGGTTGGGTTTTGGCAGGGAACCTAGCGAGCAAGGACCCTGTTTTAGATGTTATCAAAGATGGACATTCACAACAAATAATGCAACGGATAATTTAATGACAAGGCAATAAAGGAAGTGAGGAATGTCTTACCATGGAGGAGAAAGTGGTAAAGAAGAGCCTGTTAAAATGTTGGAAATGTGTCCCACATACCTCATTATTATAATAATTATTGTAATTATCACTGTTAATAGCAGCAGCTGTCTGTTACAACAGGGCTATGGCAGATACCCTGCTAAGCATTTTACTTACACCAGATAATTATATTATCTAAATATCTACTAGATAGTTATCCCTTACAAAAATCCTGAGTTAATAATTATTTTCCCATTTCAGAGGGCAAATTACTTAATTTCCAAGTTAAAGTTTTTTCAAGTAATTTGCTCGGTACAATTACACAGTTTGCTCTGTATATTTACATAGTTTGTAAATGGAAGTGCTGGGACTCAAACCCACGTCCTAGTCAACATATTTTGAACATTTATTTTCAGGTGCCAAGAATATTATGATGAGCAAAAGCTGGCATGGCAGGTGAAGCGGACATGAATCAATCAATCCCATTAAGAAATGGTTAACAGCCAACTGTGACAAGAGCAACAGATTTAACCTTGGCAAGGAGGGGGGTGAGGGACAGACGGTTTTACCCTGAGGAGGTCTAGTGCCATCAGAGAGCTAACTGGAAGAATAGGAGTTGCCCTGGGGAAAAGGGAGGGAACAGCATTCCAGGCAGAAGGCACAGAATGTGCAAAGATGAGCTGGTGGGAAGGGGTGCGCCCGAGGACTGAAGAACAAAGGGAGAGGGAAGGGAGGTGTGACAATAATCTAGCAAATTCAGATTTATTAGGTGAGATTAAACCAGGCACCCTATGTACAATGTCTTACAGACCATGGTCAAAAGATTTTGCCTTTACCCTAAGTACTCTGGGAATTTACTTTATTGCTGGTGAATTTACTTTATTGCCCTTGTGTTACCAGAGGTGTGAACTCAGTAGCAGTGCTATGCAGCCTTTTATAGGAATCTTTCAGGAATGAGGATAAAACTGGATATTACAGAGCCTGAATTTCTATGTTCTAGAACAGACATCGATTACACAGCTAAACATCTCCAAAGTGGAGACTTAAGCTGCAAATGGAAGAACAGTATGCAATCTTTGGAAACAAGCTGAGGCACAGCTAAGGTTATCCCAGAGGGCAATACAAGAGTAGCAGGATAAAAATGCACAGTAAGAGGCTCTGAACTTACCTCCGGCTGAGAGAACCGGCAGATGACTCTACACCCCTGCTCACCACCCAAAAGCTGTGTGGCTTTGATAAATGCCTTGTTTTTCTGAGACTATTTCCCCATTTGTAATCATCTGTAACATAACCTACCTCACAGGGTTATTTTGAGAATGACGTGGATTATAATACATGTAAAATACTTAGAGACGTACCTGCACATGGAAGTATTCAACAAATGGAAGCCATTATTGTTATTATTATTATTAATGGTCTTAAAAGATCCCAATGTGCAGTAAGCAGTTTAGGAAGGGAACACATACATATCTAAGACAACATGTTGCCAAACTTGCACGTGCACATGAATCACCTAGAAAGGATGTGAAAAACGTAGATTGCTGGCTTGTCAGAGGTAAGGTCTAGGAAACCAGATTGTTCCTAAGCTCCTGGGGGATTCTGACATAGCTGTCTAAGCACTTGAGAAGCATGGCTTCAAGGGCTAGAATTTAAAATAAATATTAAGACATCAAATAAAGTATTTCATCAAAGGGACTTTAACTATAGAGATAACTTTCTAAGACAAATTTCAGATTTTATTTTTGTTAAGGCAAAATGAAACAAGTTCACTTGCAAAATCTACTTCTAGTAGAAAACTGAATAATCAGAATCTATTTGATCGGTAAAACAGTGCTTAGTTTTAAAAAATCATTTTCAAAAATTATTTAGATCTCAGTTCTAAATCATCCAAAAATGTCACTGTATGCTCTATCATCAAGAGAAACAAAAATAAACTTCTAAACAGTGGTATGTATGTTCTTTAATTATTAGATTTATTTTCTAGCAAAAATAACAGAGGCCACCTTCAATCATACAGAGGAAATTCTTTTCTGCCAGGACACAACTAAAACTCTGCAGATTCTTTCACTCTATTTCAGGGTTTCTCAACCTCAGGACTATGTAATTATTAAAGATTATTATTTATAGGAATATTCACAACAACAAATGACATTTTCAGAAAAATCAAACAAGTGACTAACTGCAGGGAAGGTGAACTTACTGGTCTAATGCACACATCTGGTGAGTAATATCCACAAAGATTATAAACTGAAGGAATTATTTAGTCCTTTTCTTCAAAAACCATTACACAACCCAACACTTGAGCTCTTTCTTGAACAAGGGCACTAAATGCTGCTTGGGCTCTTTATGATAATAAACAATGCACATTCCTGTTTTATTTGCAAAAATAATTATCAGCAGCTGCTACTTACACAGGATTTTTAACAGAGCATATTTTACATACTGAGCTCAAATATTTCAGAATTTCAAGAGCCTCAGGCTGAACGAAGTAGTCTTTTATTTTCTAATTTAAAATAAGGCATTAACTTCTACATTCCTTCATCTAATTTAAAAAAACGACTAAAACATTTTCATAAGACTCAAAGGAAACAGCTGGACACATCTGTCAACTACACATCCCTGGAATGAAAGAGAAACTTAATGCTTTAATACCATACTCACATGTGAGGGCTCAGTTCATAAAAATTTCTGTTCCTGTAATCTTCCACTTTCTCTGGTGAATAAATGGGCAAGGACCGGTATGGGTTAACAGATATAACCACACTTCCAATGTATGTCTGCAAAAGGAAGAATAAAATATACCCGTTTTAATATCTTTAAGTCATGGTATCACATGGTTTCATCCTTTCAAAACACGAGTTCTACTGCCTGGCCATTCATTTTTTACTTTTTAAGAACACTTTGCATCTCTGAAGACAGATGATCAATAATGTTTATTCATTTTGCTGATAAATGGAAAGCATAGATTTATACACTGAAAATACTTTTCAAAATAAATCTCTAGACTAATTCATGAGGCTGGATAAGAGTTCTCCAAAAGCCCTGTTATACTTGCCAAAAATTTCATCACCAACCGTGGCTAATTGTGAGCAAGAGCCATGCTCTCCTTGATTCCAGTTAGAACTGGTGTTTGTTTCTCTCATCTTTATTCTCCTGTTTCAGCGCACAGCAATCCAGGCTTCCCCTCCTCCCTGCCCACGGCCATACCTATCCAATGGGGCTGTGACTCTGGCACTGCCCTTACAGAGCCTGTTACTCTCTACAGTGGGCTCAGACCATTCGGTATGAGAGCCACAGTTATCCCGTGGGCATTCCAACGAAATGATATCATATTATATCTAGAGGACTGTAACATCAGAATTTAAGTGTACTTTATGAAAGAGTATACTTCATGTCGAATTTAAATTTTATGTAGAAAAGGAGTTACTGTTATGGCTCAGCAGTAACAAACCCGACTAGTATCCACGAGGATGCAGGTTAGATCCCTGGCCTCACTCAGTGAGTTAAGGAGCCAGTGTTGCTGTGGTGTAGGTTGCAGACGTGGCTCAAGTCTGGCATTGCTGTGGCTGTGATGCAGGCCGGCAGGTACAGCTCCAATTAGACCTCTAGCCTAGGAATTTCCATATGCCGTAGGTGTGGCCCTAAAAACCAAAAAAATAAATAAAAATTTAAAAATAATAAATTTAATGTAGAATTTAAAGGTACTTTCAGAGGGATCAGTATTCTATTTTAGCAGACAGTAACCCTCTCACACTGCAAATCAGAACACTATTTTATCTTCCTTTTCATTTCGATCTTAAATTCCTGACAGCAAGGTTGGTTTAGGTCATTCTGTACAAAGACTAGCACAGTGCTGCAATCAAAAGTCACTTAACTGTAACTTATTTTAGCAGCTCCATTCTTCCTTTCAGTTTCAACATTATAAAGATGGCTAGGGTGGGAGGAGGGATACTAACAAAAATATGTCAGTGATAAAATTTTTTTTTAAGAAAAAGGTGAAAAAAAGAAAGGAAAAGAAGGAAGAACAAAAGTCTCCTCCAACTTCCCATTGGTCATGCAACAAAAGGTGACATTTTTAGGCAACAACTTTTTCTAGTACTGCCACCGCTGGAGTCGAGGAAATTGTCAGATCTTTCTGGAAAATTAAACAGAACAGAAAACAGAACAGTAGGAATGTTCTGATTCTTTTAAAACATGGGTCACAATTGTTTTAATTATGAAAGACTTCCCCTAACCTGGAAAACTGAACAGGTGATTTTTATACCTCCTTTCATGCCAGAAGAATGCAATCTTATCAAGAGGTGACAAGACTGCTGCTGTGAAAGAAAAACTCTCAGTTCCCAAGCAATTTTTCACCTTTATTTCTGACAGGCTAGCATTAGGACCTAATTAATCTTGCCTGACAAGAGATAACTCCAAGTTTCCTAACTTATCCCATTTTGACAAGACTTTTCCAAGGTTTCTTCACATTCCAACCCACCTGGGCAAGTATATGGGAGATGATGGAGACCGAATGATCATTTGAGTAGCCTATATAATATACTAAAATTAGTTAGATTGGTAGATATGAAAATACAATGATTGGTTTATTTCCTTAACATCTGTTGATTAAAAGATTAGCCTTCATCAGAGTTTCCATCATGGCTCAGTGGAAACAAATCTGACTAGCATCCATAAGGACACAGGTTCGATTCCTGGCCTCGCTCAGTGGATTAAGGATCCAGTGTTGCTGTGAGCTGTGGCGTAGGTCGCAGACTCGGCTTGGATCCCACACTGCTGTGGCTGTGGTGTAGGCCAGCAGCTACAGCTCTGATTCAACCCCTAGCCTGGGAACTTCCATGTGCCTCAGGTGTGGCCCTAAAAATAAAAATAGCAGAAAAGTACATGAATCTCCCTTTGTAGGTAGCTTCTTGACTACAATAATTAAAACATACATTGGCTGTTAGCAGAGAAACCAATTATCAAGTTGCTCTTTAAAACCAAATTTCACAGTGGCTAAATTCTTGATAAAAATCTGCCTGTGTGGCATTCTTGCATGGAGAACAAACTTGGCTGCCTCAAACTCAAACTCAAAAGCTACACTAGCAAGTCTTAAGTTTCTTGTTACTTGTGACTTTTATACATAGTGAATTATGTGTGCTTTTTTTTCCCCAGCTGTTTCCCTACCACCTAGGTCAGGTCTGGCCCATGTATGATGCCCCATAAATAACAAACTGAATGACTGATTCACACAGGGCCTGTTCATCACTAAGAAAGTGGATGGTACAAACCACTTTCATACAGTTATTCTTTGTTGAAATACAATACCAAGTACACTGTTATACCGTGCCTAATAGTTTATTAAACCCATACGCCATGTGTTGCCACCAATCAAATCCTTAAACAATATCCTTGCCCCTCGGTTGCTTTGTCCTACTGTGGTAGGATCCTTGCAGGGATGCCTGGAGCTTACCTCCATCCTTTCAATCTGGACTTGTCTACGTGACTGATTTGACCAATGAGATACAAGCAGAGGCTCGAACATTTGTGTGTTAGGGTATATCCCTTTTTTATGACTGTGGCTAGGAGCCATGACGTGAATGAGCTTGAGCTAATCTGCTGGAAAGGTCACAGAGAAAGCCAAGGCACCTGACAGCCGTCGGACATACGAGTGAGGCCATTCTAAACCATCCAGCCTGTTAGGCCTCCAGACACCCAAAGCCACATGCGTAACCCCAGGTGAGACCAGCAGAAGACACACTGATGGGTACTCAGTCTAAAAAAATTGTGTGCAAACAGATGGTTGCTGTTTTATGCCATTAACTGGGGGCCAGGAGGCAGGGGAGGGTATAATACACCAATACGGCTCAACAAGTCAGAAAAAGGGCCAAGCAGGACAAGCCTTATCAATCTAAATAAACAAACAGTAAAAGAAGCAGTGTTCCCTTTCCATTCCACTTTCTATTAATATTTCAGGTATGTACCCTCTAATCTTGACCTCGTAGGTCTGTCCTCTACTGTGACAGCCGTCCTTGCTGTTTATGGATTTCTTCCTTGAAGGTTCTATGTGTATTAGTCAGAGATTTAAGGAGTTCCCGTCGTGGCGCAGTGGTTAACGAATCCGACTAGAAACCATGAGGTTGCGGGTTCGGTCCCTGCCCTTGCTCAGTGGGTTAAGGAACCAGTGTTGCTATGAGCTGTGGTGGAGGTTGAAGACATGGCTCGGATCCCATGTTGCTGTGGCTCTGGCGTAGGCCGGTGGCTACAGCTCCAATTAGACCCCTAGCCTGGGAACCTCCATATGCCATGGGAACGGCCCTAGAAAAGGCAAAAAGACCAAAAAAAAAAAAAAAAAAAAGATTTAAACATTCCCACATCTGCCAATATGCCAATAGAATAACTCAAATGTTCACAGTTTCAGCTCTCCTCGCTGAGACACGAAAACAGTCCGGCAGCAGTGGATGGGCTAGGTGGAGTTTACAATCCTATTCCAGTTTGAAGTAGCTGTCTACTCTACATTCAGGTAACTGTGTAACAGTTTAAACCTCCGTCCCAGAGAGCAGAACAACAGTGACCAGACAGTTCATTTTTACATCAATTAACTTCGGACTTATAAATGATATGCATTTGTTCCTTAGTATCCCTGGGGCATTGGTTCCAGGACAGCCTGCAGAGACTGACCCAAATTCAAGGATGCTCCAGTCCCTTCTATAAAAGAGCACAGTATTTGCATATAACCTACACACATCCTCCCTCCCATGTACTTTAAACCATCTCTAGATTACTTTTTTTTCTTTTTATAGCCATACCTGTGGCATATGGAAGTTCCCAGGCTAGGGGTCGAATTGGAGCTGCAGCTGCTGGCCTACACCGCAACCACAGCAATGCCAGATCTGAGGGGCACCTGCACCCCAAGCCGCAGCTTGTGGCAACACCAGATCTTTAACCCACTGAGCAAGGCCCATGTTGGAACCCCAAGCTCAAGCTCACCGATACTATGTCAGGTTCTTAACCCACTAAGACAAAACAGTAACTCCTAGATTACTTATATAATACCTTAAAAAAGAATGTAAACGCTATGTAAATAGTTGTTGGCTCATGACAAATTCAAGTTTTGCTTTTTGGAACTTTCTGGAACATTTCCCCCAAATATTTTCAATCTGTGGTTGGTTGAGTGTATGGATGAGGAACCCACAGATACCAAGGGTTGACTTGATACCTGCGTTTTTTTAACAAGCAACTGTATGCAATTTAAAGTTGGTATGTAAACTAAGTCATGAAGTCACCACTGGAATTAAGAAACTTGAGTGAAGTTTCTTACACTCAAGTACATGCCTAAGAGAGCTGGAGATGTTCTGTGTCCTTTTTATTTCAAATATGCAAAGGAGAAAAAAAGAAAAGAAAGAAAAGCATTGTAACCTTTACAAAAGGGAGAAGCAAAAAGGATCCATCTCTTGACCCCCCTGGAGTTCTGCTCACTTACTTACTGACTGGAAACAAGAGGTAGGAATGTAGTGTGTCCAGCACCAGGAGTATTTGGGATTCGGATGCCCGTGGGTGCCAAGAGCCCACAAAAGGCCTCCAGCAGTTTAGCTCAGCCCACCCACCAGGCCACTCCTGAGCTGCGCTCACACTCCATCTGGCCCCTGTGTCCCAAAAGGCTCAGAGAACCTCCTACTGGAATCTAGAGCCTGTTCTTCTACTGGGCTGATCACACAGAAAAGGACTCCTTCCACATAATGGCAAGGACTACTGACCAGCTAGGTTCTATCCACCTTCTCTGCCAGAGGCAAGTCTGACTCTGACTCTCGTAAACTCCCAGTGGAGTTATACTTACTAGGTGTAACCAACTTTCTAGCCACCCTGAGCCATCCTAGCTCACCACCTCCATGCTCCCAGCCCTCAAGTCCTGACGCATGTACCCCACCACCCCGTGGGACCAGCCTCTGTCATCTAGGAGGGGCGAAAGGAAGGAAGGGAAGGGAGAGGAGAGAGGGGAAAAGGAGAGAAAAGGAAAAGGGAAGAGGGAGAGGAAAACCTCTACCTTTCGACAAATAGCTTATTCAACCAGCAAGTTTATCTTTCACTTCTCAAGGGCAGACATTAAATCAAGAATGCACAAACATTCCTAAGTCAAAACAACCTCTGTCTTCATACTTCAGATATCTTTAGAATTCCAGAACAGATGCCTTGTAAATAACCAAATAACACCTGAGTGCTCCTATTGTGATTGCACTGAAAACTGAAGTCTTTTCTGGAGAATGCACGTCCAGCAACATCCACTCTGCAGATCACACTCCAGAACCCAGAGCAAAAGCTCCTCACAGATCTATAACCCAAAGACCAGGCATTTTATTCTATAAGAAAGTTCTTCCAGAACACCATTCTCAGAGATTCTATGGTCTGGAGAAGAGCCAGGCATTCCCATCTTTTATACCTCTATCTCCCCAGATAAAGAAATGTGTAACCACAGTCGAAAACCGCTGCTTTTGGCCTTTACCTTCAGGGCTCACGGGGCAAGGTTTTACTCTCAAATGCAACAACCATGCTGGTGTCACTGTTGGCACATCTTTCACCTTACCTTCCCCTTTAAATGGTCCTATGTAATTAATTCTGTGAACATTTCAGAAAGAAAAGAAAATTCTTCTAGCTTTGCTTACTTTCATTTTAACCACATTTACAATGAACTTGGCATATGGCATCTCAGCACTCTACAGAGAAATAGCGGCCACATCTGTAAATTAGGGCCTTCCCCTGGCGTATGTTTCAAGGGTTTGGCTATGACTCATCGTAAAAAATAAATTTTATCACAACCAAGCATGTGTGTTTGAGTGTATATTTACATACACAGACATATGTGTAAACAAGTATATGAAATAAAAGTTTCACAAAGCCATAAATATCTTTACCACATGCAATGTACTGATATTCATTACAAAATGTTTTAAAACTGCTGGTCCTAATCGACTAAATGGCTTTCTTTCATCACTAATTAACAGGCTGAAACTTGCCCTTTAAAAAATACTGCCATGGAGCACTTCTTAACCCTTTTTAGCTGTTGACGGCTTTGAGATACCAATGAAAGCTATGACCTTCTCCCCCTCAAAAGCACACATAAAAACCTGCATATAAAAGTTTGCACACAGTTGATATTCCAAGTTAAGTGCTCCCACCCTAAGCGAAGAAACAATGGCCACTAATGGAAGAGGGAAAAAAGACAGAGGGAAAGAAAAAGAAAAAGAGAAGCAAAGAAACAAAGAAAGCAAAATAAGTAAGAAGTGATCAAAAGAATTCTTAAAAGTATAAAAATGCAAAGTTGTTGAGAAGAAGAGCCAACAGCTCAGCTCAGCAGGCCCTGCGTACTTTATCTCAGCACTGAGTCAAACCCAGCCTAACAATCAAAGGCCAAAATGAGAGAGGGACATTATTCTGTTTTCTATGACAAGGACATATGCAATATATTTTGGAAATATATCTAACCAAAACCACTTTTTTTTTCCAAGTTAAACAGTGAAGCACAGTTTTAATATCTGTATGTCTCAGTTATACAGATGTGTACACACATTCCTCCACAACGCCAGGTAAATGAAACATTAATACACACACGTAGAAAGTCACAACAGTTTCACATTTTTCCTATCATAGTTTTTTCCAGGACAACATTAAGATCTTTAGAAGCCCTAACCCTGAAACTTTATATTTCAATGTCTCACATGAAATTGAAAATAAAATTATAACTAACCCTAAAACATGTATAAGGAAACCCTACAATGACTTCTTTTCACCATGATGACTATTTGGAGGCTTCCTTACAAATTTTTCCAAAACAGTATTTTTAAAGCCCCTGCCCTACTGAGACTCTAACTGGGCACCCTGTCTGCCTACCTACCAGCTTCCTTATTTTCTTCAGAATGACTTTTAGTGATTTGTTTACAGCCTCTGTCATTTCCTAAAAATCCATCCCCAAACTGATTAAAACTCTGGTATATAATATACACTGAGGCATGTTTTCACTAAACTCTCCCTAAATCCTCATGGGACAGAAATGACTTCTCCATTTCAACGCCTATAACAATGGAGCACAAAGAGGTTAAGTGGTAGGACCACATTATCTGACAAAAGTGGAATCAGGACAAAAAGCCAAGAATCTGTTTTCTATTGACTACAGCACACAATCCATGCTGTCAGGCCTGGAAAGCTTTGGCAAAAGTAGCCAGGAATGCCTCATCACAGGAACTTGTGTCTAAAGAAGTACTTTTGGTTTGAATGAAAGAAAGGCCAGTGTCAGCTACAGATAAGTCGGAGGATTTGGGCAATTCTAGAAGGATGGGCAAGATTTAGATATAGAAATGTTTCCCCAAAAAGCAGCATATAAGATTTTAGGTTTTAGGTCATAGCTGAACCCTGTCTCCCTTTTCTAAAATTTTATAAGATAGCTGTAACTCTTCAAAATGTGTTTTTTTAAGTATGAATTGCTGGAGACTCAAAACAAGTATCATACACCCAGCTTTGATTGTAACATTGTTCACAACAGCTAACAGGTAGAAGTAACACAAGTGTCCACTGGCGGCTGAATTTATAAACAAAATGTAGTATACAGATACAAGGCAATATTATTCAGCCTTTAAGAAAAAAAAAAAAAAAAAAGAAAAGAAATCCTGACACTCACTATTACATGGATTAAAACATGCACAGAGGCATAAAGCCTCAACCAACCACACTACAGACACCAAGAATGGACCAGCATCCATTGAGCAAAGACCTCCTCTGAGTAATAGTCTAGAAAAATAAGACTGGGATCAAATTTCAGAGAGCCTCAAATGTCAGGGTGAGGGGTCTGAGCTTTAGTCTGAAAGCAGCTCTGAAGTAAAAGTCAATGTGTGGGGGTGAGAGGGTTAAATGAAACTGAATCATCCTGACTTGAGTATTTTTGAGCTCTTTGCTCAGAGTCACGTCATACAGTATTACAATGCTTCAAATGTACTTGCAATACTATATAAACCTTAGCTCCAAGTTATCTGGCAACGTTTTTTGGTTTTGTGGGAAACTGGGCCCATTCCTGAACTTCTCCAAACTGCAATTTCATCATCTGGACAAGGAGGATGATACTGGTTCCCCCCCTTGTCTAATCTGAGGGTTAAATGAGACTGTGTGTTAAAGCATCGAACCAAAATACCTGACACACACCAGGTATTCCATAAATATTACCTACTGTGATTACAGTGGCTCTATTGGAATCTACTGGCCACTATAAATGGCCAAATCGGGACTCGAAAGCCTGAAACACATGTTAATCTCTCAGCTAAATTCACTGAGGAGTCTGAAAATACTGAAGTCTTACGACACGGTCTTTGCATACAGGGAATGGAAGAAATATCAGAGGGCCACATCAGGTACATATGGTCATAATAAAAATAGTACTAGAAGCCTGGGATACTGTGAAAATGACTAGGCTAGGCAAGCTGGTGGCATCCTTGGAAATGACACCATACTGTTCACTTCTCGCCGAGGAAATGACCTCTTCTTGGGTCTTGAATCCTGGGAATCTGATCACAAGACATCAAGACTTGATACACCATGGGGTTTTTCATCAGACATTTGTTAAGATTTCCCAAATTCCCTGAAGAGGGCTTTTGTCCTAATTAGCTTTGGTTGGTCTTTTAGACACAGTTCAAAATTGATGAAAAACTGCCTAAGTGAAAAATCACAAGCATAAGGTCAATAACTGATTTAGGCATCTATCTGGGTTTTAAAATCTAGAGCAATTTAATCCAGTATATATACCTCGCATCCTCAGTCTAAAAACATATTTATGATACATATGCAGAATATACGACCAACAATAACAGCCTACTTTTCACAGAGGAAGAAACAGAAAGCTTTAGAAGGTTTTAAAAACTTGTCCAAGGTCTCACAATTAGTGGGCAGAGGCAGTTTCACCCCCAAAGCGCTACGCCCAGGACTGTGACACCGGAATAGAGAAGTATGACTTGGTCAGGCTCTGTCAGCAGCTGGGCACACAGATGCTCTCAAGTTACAAGTACCACCAGTGGCACTGTAACAATGACACACCCAGGAACCCCTGAGGAACCCATCATGGAGCTACAACAGAAGCTGGGACCCAAGAGTGAGAACAGAGGGGTGTGAGGCTACATTAGGGAACAACACAACACCAGTCTGCAGAGACCTCATGCTCACCCACTGCTCACGTTTCTGCCTCTTCTGGGCCTGCTCCCGACCGGCCCTCTCACTTCCTATGCCACAGCTGGTCCACTTCAAAGACTCTTATTCTGCCTGCACAGGGCCCATCAGGCCTCACCACATCATGACTTCCAGCATCTGCTTCCATTGCTAGTTTATTTTTTCAGTATTTCCCAACTCAAAGTTAGAGGGAAGAATCAAGCCCTGTTCACCTTTTTATCTCTACTATGCCGTAGATCACTGGCCTGAGATCAGGCAAGCTTGTCAGGCATGGTCCCTGTCAGTCTAGTCTGAGATAAGCCTTCACTATCATTGCATTACAACCCTTGTTCCTGGGCTGCTAGCCATTTCAGACTATGAATTAAAGGACTATATACAAATTCTATGCCACGCCGAAATACTGGCTAAAAATATCACCTCGGGCTGCCTTTATTTCAGAGCAGGATAACAAAATACTACCTTATCTTCACTGAAATAATGTAATGAGACAAGTATTTTCCAAATATGTATCATTCTCCAGATCTAATAAAACTTCCTTTTTAAAAAAATGAAAATATTTTTGCCACTCACAGGGAAATGGATAAAACTTTTCAGGTTAAATCTTTCTTTCATGGGATGTTCTTGGTCAGCTGGTACCGCTGGCTTGCCCTCGAGCAGGTGGAAGCCCTAGTGGGATCGCAGACACCAGGCTCTGGTCAAGACTCTCTTAACTAAGGTACAGAGCAGTCCTGTGCTATAGTATACTACCAGCTACAAGTCTTAAATATAATATTAGGTGGCTAATTGAAATGAAAATCTGAAAATGAATTCTGTATAATGACTATCAAAGAAGGTGGGGTAGGAGGAAGGGGGTTGGGGATAAGGGAAGCAAAGAATGAGTCAGGGAAGAGGAGAGAAAGACTCTAGTTACAAGAAAATCCCCAGGTCTAAAATTTTGGAGAAAAGTTGTCCCGGGAGGTTTCCATTGTGGTTCAGTGGTTATTGAGCCCAACTAGCATCCATGAAGATTCGGGTTCGATCCCTGGCCTTGTTCAGTGGGTTAAGGATCTGGCGCTGCTGTGAGCTGTGGTGTAGGTCGCAGACACGGCTTGGATCCTGCGTTGCTGTAGCTCTGGCGTAAGCAAGTGGCCACAGCTCTGATTAGACCCCTCGCCTGGTAACCTCTGTGTGCTGCAAGTGCAGCCCTAAAAAGACAAAAAAAAAAAAAAAAAAGAAAGAAAGAAAAAAGAAAAAGAAAGAAAAGTAAAGAAAAAAAAGTTGTCCTGGTTTTCCAAGATTTTTAGACAGTCATGGCCCTTACCAGATACTCCACTGCAACTGTGGGCCAAGCACCAGGCTAAACTGTCCCTTAATCTCCAAGACAACTCAACAAGATAAGCATCAATACGCCAATTTTGGAGGACTGACTCTCAATTACTTCAGTGGTCACAGTGGTTCTGAGTGGCTGAGATTCAACCTTAGGTCTGTCTGCCAAAGGCCCAGGCCTTTCCCAGCGCACCACATCGCATCTCACCCTCTACCCCCTCCAAAACAGAGGTGGATGAACAAAATAGCCTCTCTTTAGAAATCAGGATTACCACTAAAAGGTATGTCTATAGATATAATAGCAAAAGCAGATGCATGTGTGTGTGTGGGGGTGTGAATCAGCCACAGGTCTCTCATGTTGAAATGCTTCCTTCTCCTCTACCTTATGCTCTTAAAGGCAAAGGACCAAGTGCAGCTGTCAATCACCTGCCATCCAGTGAACTGGATGAAAAACAATCTCCTCCCAAGATCTTCTCCTACCTTCCAGAGAGGAAAATGCCATCCTAATGGTTGCTATCGCTTTCCTTTGACAAAGAAGTGCCTAAGACTTTAGCACTTGTTCCCTGTCAACAATGGTTCACAGCACTGCACTGCTGAATGCTAACTCAACATGTGGCAGGAATACTGATTATCACTTCAATTATTTGTCTGGGTTGCTGAGACTGCCTTATTTCAAACCTACACATTCTTCTTCTTTTTTTTCCTTTTGTAATGACATGGAGTTCCCGGAGTGGCTCAGCAATAACAAACCCAACTAGTAGCCATGAGGATCTGGCGTTGCTCAGTGGGTTAAGGATCCAGCATTGCCGTGAGCTGTGGTGTAGGTTGAAGACGTGTCTCCGATCCTGCATTGCTGGGGCTGTGGAGCAGGCCCCAGCTACAGCTCTGATTTGACCCCTAGCCTAAAACCTCCATATGCCACAGGTATAGCCCTAAAAAGACAAAAGTCAAAAAAATTTTAAAAATAAAATTTATTGACATGTAATTGACTTACAATGTTGTAATAATTTCTGCTGTACAACAGTGATTCATTTATATATATATAAATGATTCATAAGTGATTCATTTATGAGTATATATTCATTTATATAGAGAGACATTCTTTTTCATATTCTTTTCCCATATAGATTATCACAGAGTATTGAGTAGAGTTCCCTGTGCTATACAGCAGTTCCCCGTTGGTCAATCATTCCATATACCACAGTGTACATATGCCAATTCCAAATCCCCAGTCCATCCCTCCCCTACCTCCTCAAAGGGGTTTGAAAACCATAAGTTTGTTTTCAAAGTCCGTGAGTTTGTTTCTGTTCTGCAAATAAGTTCATTTGTATCCTTTCTTTAGATTCCACATATAAGTGATTTTATATGATGTTTGTCTTCCACTATCTGACTAACTTCACTTAGTATGATAACCTCTAGGTCTATCCATGTTGCTGTAAACGGCATTATCTCATTCTTTTTATGACTCAGTAATACTCCATGGTATATATATATATATATATATATATATATATATATATATATATATATACCACATCTTTATCATTCCTCTGTCAGTGGACATTTAGGTTGCTTCTATGTCTTGGCTATTGTAAAAGTGCTGCAAAGAACACTGGAGTGGATATATCTTTTTGAACTATGGTTTTCTCTAGATAGATGACCAGTAATGAGATGGCTGGATCATGTGGTAGTTCTACTTTTACTTTTTTCTCCATTGTATATTTTTGCCTCCTTTGTCACACATTAGTTGGCTGTAGGTATGTGAGTTGAATTGTGGACTTTCTATCCTGTTCCACTGATCCATATTTCTGTCTTTGTCCCAGTACCACATGATTTTGATGACTGTAGCTTTGTAGTATAGTCTGAAGTCCAGGAGCCTGATTCCTCCAGCTCCATTTTTCTTTTTCAGGATGTCTGGCTATTCTGAGTCTTTTGTGCTTCCAAACATACTTTAAAATATTTTGTTCGAGTTCTGTGAAAAATGTCCTTGGTAATTTGATAGGGATTGCATTGAATCTGTAGATTGCCTTGAGTAGTACAGTCATTTTGATAACACTGACTCTTCCAATCCAAGAGCATGATCTATTTTCACTTTTCTGAGGAACCTCCCTCCATACTGTTTTCCATAGTGGTTGTGCCAATTTACATTCCTACCAACAGTGTTGGAGGGTTCCCTTTTCTCCACACCCTCTCCAGATTTGTTATTTGTAGACTTAATGATGGCCATTCTGACTTATGTGAGGTGGTACTATAGTTTTGATTTACATAAATATACTTCAATATCAAAGTTAATTATGTTGAACAGCACTTTGTAGGCTGAGAATGCTGCCGTATTAGTGGTATCATCGATGCTCACAGCAACTATGTAAAGTCAGCAGGATTATTATTAAAAGCATAAACTCCAGAGCTACACTTCCTGAGTGTGAATTCCAGCTCCATCACCTACTTGCTGTGTGACTTGGACAAGCTATTTACCTTTCTGAGCCTCAGTTTACTCATATGTAAAATGAAGATAATTTAACAACCTACAGTGCACAGGACTCTAGTAAAACTTTAAAACAGGGAGTTCCCCTTGTGGCTCAGAGGTAACAAATCTGACTAGGATCCATGAGGATGCAGGTTCGATCCCTGACCTCGCTCAGTGGGTTAAGGATCTGGCACTGCCATGAGCTGTGGTGTAGGCAGCAGACACATCTCAGAGCTGGTGTTTTTGTGTCTGTGGTGTAGGCTGGTGGCTACAGCTCCAATCTGACCCCTAGCCTGGGAACCTCCATATGCCAAGAGTGCTGCCCTAAAAAGACAAAAAAAAAGCACGTAAAGTGCTTAGAACAACAAGTATCAGTAAGGATTTAATAAATGTTAATTGTTATCACTTATCATTTTACCAATAAGAAAAAGTCTCCAAGGAGTTAAGGCACTTATTGCAGTTCTCACAGATGGTAAGTTATGGAGTCAGGACTGGAGCTCAGGTCTTTGCTTCTTTTGCTCCCTAGTACCCACTACACTGCCACCAAAAGATGACACTCCTGTAGATGTGAGGTCAGGCCTTAATTTCCTTCAAACTGAACTTCAGATATGGCTTCAACATTTAAATTAATATATTACAGGAATTTCCTTCATGGTTCAGCGATTAGCAACTCTGACTAGGATCCATGAGGACACAGGTTCGATCCCTGGCGTTGCTCAGTGGTTTAAGGGTCCCGCATTGTTGTGAGCTGTGATGTAGGTGGCAGACGCAGCATGGATTCCAAATTGCTATGGCTGTGGCACAGGCCAGCAGCTGTAGCTCTGATTCAACCCCTAAACTGGAAACTTCTATATGCTGTAGGTGTGGCCATAAAAAGCAAAAAAAAAAAAAAAAAAAAATTTACGTTACAATTAGACAAATATATCAAGTACCATACAGTGCCTGTATGATGGAACAACCCTCTAACCTTGGGGAATAACAGATGAATGTGCGTCCACTTTGCAAGTTCTAAGAAGAAGAAATTTCCAAATCACCAAAGGCTTTAAGAGAGTTTAGACAAGTTGATACTGGCAAGTTATTACCAAAAAAAAACGATTGTTTTGGAAAGTATTATAAAATCCTCCAAGAGAGAGACTGTGCCCAGAAACTAGACACAACATTTCTCTTCTGCCTTGTGATGTGCTGTTTTTCACAGCTTTATCTAGCCTTCTATTGCCGTCTCTCTATTCCAAAAACCAAAGCTACACTCTTGAAAACACACAATTTGTTCTCCATGTTTCTTTAAGAGTCTACCTCTTCAATGAGCCGAGGAGGGTGAGTTTGCTCACAGTGAACCTCTCATATACAGCCAAGCCCAGGCCTTCATTTCAACAGTCTAGGACCCTTTCCTCCTTTCCCTACTTGGTCAAGGTGGGAAGGGAGGTGGCATTAAAGCAGGTTCTTGTTTCACCCAAATTTGCTGGGTCTGGGTTCTCTGGGTAAAGGCCCAATCAACTACATGAAGGAAAATCTCCTACTTCCAACTCTAAAACAAAAACAAACAAAAAAGTTCATTTTTTATCAAAATTACACAATTTGGAAGATGACCCATCTTAACTACCATTACTTCTGGAAATGGTAAAGGGGTACTGAGATAAGAATTATATTTTAATGCTATGTATCCCTGTACTATCTGATTTTTTTTCCCAAAAGCATTTGTTACTTTCACAATTTTTTTCAAAAAGGTTTATTTATTTATTTATTTATTTAGCCATGCCCATGGCATGCAGAAGTTGCTGGGCCAGGAGTTCCCATTGTGGCTCAGCAGGTTACAAACCTGACCAGTATCCATGAGGATGCGGGTTCAATCCCTGGCCTCACTCAGTGGGTCAGGAATCTAGCGTTGCCATGAGCTGTGCTGTAGGTTGCAGACATGGCTCGGATCCTGCGTTGCTGTGGCTGTGGCTGTGGCTGTGGTGTAGGCCAGCAGCTGCAGGAGCTCCAATTCAACCCCAGCCTGGGAACTTCCATATGCTGCATGTACGGCCCTAAGGAGGAAAAAAAAAAGAAGAAGTTGTTCCTGGGCCAGGGATCAAACCCATGCCACAGCCTTGACAAGCCATAGCAGTGACAACACCAGATCCTTAACCCATAGGCCACCAGATAACTCCTCAAAAAGGCTTTTTAAAGGAATTTTTAAAAAGAAAGAAACTTGGAGAACGTCTGGGTAGCAGGAATAGCACTAGGTTGGAGGTTTGAACTGCAGCCCTGCTCTCTGCCAATAACCCCTGAGCTTGGAAAAGGGCCGAGCCTCCAGGGAGACAGCAGTCCTGGCTGACACCTTGATGACAGGCTGGTGAGACCTTGAGCAGAGGACCTGGCTAAGCTACGCCCGAGCTAACTCCTGTCCCACAGACATAGTCAGATATAAATGTATGTTATTTTAAGTCACTCAGTTTTAGACAACCTATTCTGCAGCAAAAGAAAACTAATACCTCATTTATACCAAAGTCTCAGGAATAAATGTTATCTCCAGATGGTAGGAATGTTCATGTGCACTTGTGGCTTTGACACAAAGAGAAAAGTGGTTTTGACACTTCAAATAAATATAAAAATGTTAACTGGTATTATTTTCATTTATATTACAATATTATAAACCAAATATATTGTATCAAATATATTACAAGCCAAATATATTGTCGGAGTATCTTTTATAAGAGCATTTGATCCCATTCCCATGGGGATCCTAATTCTACACTAACTTCTAAAATTAAGACGAAATTTTTTTTGGGGGGGGCATGCCTATGGCATGTGGAATTTCCTGGGGCTAGGGATCAAACCCGTGACACATCAATGACAACACCAGATCCTTAACTGCTAGGCCACCAAGGAACTCCCTAAAAATTAAGGCAAATTTACTAGACTTTCAAAGCAGTCTCTCTTACATCTACAATTAATTTAATCTAACATCCTAAAAGATCCTATTTCAGACCTCTATATCTGGATGATCCCCACATGACAATTCAGGTAGAAAACAAACTAAATGCACTTGTCAGCACCAAAAATATTTCCTCTCAGAGAACAGACACCTTGGTTCTTTAGTTTCCCAATTTACCCTGGGCCTTGTTCGTGCCTAAATTGCAGCTTTCCTGTTCCTAAACAGAACCACAGTTCTGACCAGTCACCCTAAAAACAGAATCACGTCTGGCTGCATCTTCTATACTGCAAGTCCATGTGAAATCCTGCCACCACTCAGTCTGGCTGGGGATGGGGTGGGGAGCCCGGAAGAAGGTCTGACAAAAGCCAGAAATACAGAAGAGCAGCCAGTGCTCAAGAATGTCACAGCAGCGTTTCCCACCAGTGACCCCACAAAGGCCACTGGAGCAATGGCACGTCCTGCAGCTGGTCCCAGCTTGCACCGAGCTCTGACAAGAGTGAGGAATCAAGGCAAACAATCTCTGACCCTGTGTGTTACCCCATCAGGGCAACAGTCCCTCTATCTGTCTTCACCTGATCTGCCTCCATCTCTAAAGGAACAGCCTTCCCGCAAAGACCACATCAATAGCTGGAACTCGCAGATTTAGAGACTATGCCTGGCTAAGGACAGGGTTATGAGCCAACTCAGGGCTCGTAACAAGTGTATAAACCAACCTCAAAGCAAAGAACAGATAATCCTGAAGCAGGCACTTGAGTATCTTTTATTAAAGTACTGGACCCTGTTTTTATGGGGATCCTAAAGCTCATATCAACTTCGAAAAAAATCGAGAAAAAATTTTTACTAGACTTTCAAAGGAGTCCTCTTACAACTACAATTCCTTTAACATAAGATCTTAAAATAGGACTAATTCAGACCTCTACAGCTCGACGTCCCCAACTTGACAATTCCTAGAAACAAACTAAAACTACGTGTCAACACTAAAAATACTTCTTATTCAAAGAAGGGTTGCAACGAGCATACAGATTAAGACAAAACCCATGGAAGAGAATAAAACTCTGAATGGCTTTGGAAGCAAAGATTTCAACAAAATTTCCCTGAAGTGGATAGACTTAACTATGCTGTCTTCCTGGGGCCCCTGTTCACTCTTCTCTGCCATGAGTTCTCTAAGAGAAAAGTCTTAAGGAGCGTGTGTTTGGGTACACTTGAACCATGGAACTCCAAGGATAAATGTTTCTCAGGGGGAATACCCTTTAGGGTGGTACCAACACCAATAAAACCACTTCACTACAGAATTTCCTACCAAACATGTAGGGGGTTACAGCAGCAGGTCTCATCAGCATCTATTCCCCCTTCTTCCTATCATACAGATGGTTGTATTTAGCATAGTATTCAACCCAACTAACACACAACTCATCCACTTTAGAAAAAGCTGACCCTCCCCAAGTCTGAGGAGTAGACATCATTTTCTTAAGCCACTCAGCTCATTCTGGTCACCTAGCCACAGTCAGTGGTCTGAAGAGGATGTGTGACTCAAGTGGGCTTACCCAGAGCTTCAGGTGTAATGACAGGATCACAAGGGATTCCACTTTCAGATTCAGTTGGTTGGAGATCCAGAGGATCACTAGGCATTGTAAATGCTCTAGAGTTGCTAATTCATGAGCACTCTGTAAAGGCAGGGACTATTTCTTAACTCTAGATATGGTGGCGGGGGGCAGGTGTAGAAGGCAAAAGGAAGAACGGGGTTCCCTGATGGAGAGCTGATTCACACAGGATGCTGCCCCATCTAAGAGAAGAACCAGTTCTAAAGTCTGAACCAAGCACCCTCCCGGTTCTCTGGCCCCCTTATCAACCATGGCTTCTGAACATAGAAACGACTGTCCAAAATGTTTGCATGATGGGTCACTGTAGACCATCACATACTTTTACATGATAAAATAAAGCTATCAGACTACAACAGGGACTTAAAAAATAAAATAAAAAAAAACTGCACCTTCATTTTCTGGGAAAGTATCACGAAACAAAGTGAAATACAAGATAGTAAAACACTTGGCCTTTGGCATCAGGCTAAACAATTTTGCAGCAACCCGTGAACAAAGGCAGAGCAGGAATATTATCGGAATAAGAGCAAGAAACAGATTTCCCAAGGGTGGTATCCACAATGTGTGGGTTAGAGGTGGAGTAATCAACATTACTGTAAGGTAATTTTTTTTGGGGGGGGGGGGCAGCACTCACAGCAAGCAAAAAGCTCCTGGGCCAGGGATCAAACCTGCGCCACAGCAGTGACCCAAGCCACAGCAGTGACAACACTGGATCCTTAACCCACTGTGCCACCAGGGAAAGCCTATACAGTAATTTTTTTTTTAATTACAAAAACAATACATGCTTGACTTAACAAGTCCTATAATACAGAGTATTAACTCTTTCTTGTCCCCATATCCCATTCCACCCCATTGTAGTGCCTAAAGTTAGCGTGCCTTTCTCAATGCTCATACAGATATACAAACAAAGGTACCCAACTATAAATATCCATTAAAAAAAATAGGATCATACTATACACATTACCCTACAAATTGCTTTTTTTTTCCCTTTTTTGCCTAAAATAGAGAATGCCCAACTCTCTAATAAGATGTCTTTTAAAGTTACAAAATGAAAGCACACATCCCATGGAAAGGATAGTTCCAAGGACCATGGAAAATATTAATTATATGAATATCTGGAAGCAGAAAACAATTTTCTGCTTTTATTTTATACCAGAAAGAGATTCCTGAAATAGTCAGAAAATAAAATTATGTAAGGCTGAAACCCAGACACTTCGTCTGCTAAAGACTCATGAATGTTAACACTTGGCATTTTGTTAAAAAAGAGATTATTTTATTTTTAGCGGGCACAACAAATCAGGTATTTGAATGCATGTAATGTTCTACTCTCCTTTCTCTTCTCAATGCATCCAAAAGTGAATTGTGCCTCTTAGAGCCAAAGAGAAAAATGATCACCCAACATTGGTTACGATATAACTGATTCCTCCTATCTCCATCTCAGAGACCAATGTTTAAAGTCTGTCTTTTGTTTGATATCAGACGATACTTTTCAATTAAAACTGCTGAATCATGAGTTTTCCCACCTGAAAGCTGAACTGCTATACTCTGAGGGAAGGTGACACAGGGCCTCACTGCCAAACCAAACATCACCTCCCACCTGCTTTTACAGCTTTCATCTGAATCAGCATTTTATATAACTACCACTCTAAACTTAGTTTAGTATCTAGTTATCAGATTAATATTCCAAAGTGGTTTCCAAAAATCTCATGTCACTGTCAGCCTCCCCCTACCTCCAACAATCAAAAATCACAAAGACGAAAAGTTCAACTCCCAGATGGTGACTACTATTTCATTAAAAAATTAATTATCCAAAGTTATCCTTGAAACATGACTACCTATCACGAAAGGAAAGTTATATGTGACATAAAATATAGTTTTGCACATGATTTTAAATAATATATTAGGGAGGTTCCCGTGTGATGCAGCACATTAAGGATCTGGTGTTGCTGCAACTGCAGTGCAGGTTTGATCCCTGGCCAAGGAACTTTCGCATGCCATGAGTGTGGGGAAAAAATATATATATATGTATATGTATGTTAGGCTCCACAAAAGTTCTAAGTAGTTATGCTCTCTCCTTTTTTTAAATTTTTTAAAATTTTATGGCCACACCTGTGGCATATGGAGGTTCCCAGGGCAGGGATTGAATCCAAGTGGCAGCTACAGCAACACCAGACCCTTTAACCCACTGTACCAGGCCAGGGATGGAACCCGTGCCTCCACAATGACCCAAGCCACTGCAGCTGGATTCTTAACCTACTGTGCCACAGTGGGAACACCACTCTCTCCTTTTATTTATTTATATTTCCTCCTACTTGCTCCCACATTGATAGACTGACATGAAGCATGTCCCAATAATCTAATTCATATCTAGACACAGACACACTACAAAATGGAGGGAAAAGAACTCAGAAGCAAGGGAGAACCTATTAAAAGTACTCTCATCCAATCCACCCATTACCTTCTCAGTTGCTGGTACAGGGAATCAATGCCCCATTTCCTTGGTTTAGCTAATCTCTACCTGAACACGTGAAATTTCTGTGCTTTATACAAATTCCTGAAAAGCTGCATATAAAAGCTTTTTTTTATTAATGTTTTAAATATATTTAAGAAACTTGAGAGTTCCTGTTGCGGATAGTGCGTTAAAAACCCGATTAGAGTTCCTGTCGTGGCTCAATGGTTAATGAACCCAACTAGTATCCATGAAGATATGGTTTTAATCCCTGGCCTCATTCAGTGGGTCTGTGATCTGGCGCTGCCGTGAGCTGTGAGCTGTGGTGTAGCTCACAGACAAGACTCGGATCTGGCGTGGCTATGGCTATGGTATAGGCCAGCAGCTGCAGCTCCAATTTGACCCCTAGGCTGGGAACTTCCATATGCCACAGGTGTGGCCCTAAAAAGCAAAAAGAAAAGATAAAAATAAAAAATAAAATAAATATATTTAAGAAACTTGATAGAGTAACAGTGAAATCCTTTAAAAGAATTTTTACACTATATATAAAATAGATAACCAAAAGGGAATTATGATACAGCACAGAGAACTATACTCAATATCTTATAATAGAAAAGAATCTTAAAAAGAACAGATATGTATGTATATGTATAAATTAATCACTGTGCTATATGCCTGAAACTAACACAACATGGTAAATCAATTACATTTCAATTAAAAATTTTTGTAAATAAAGTAAAACCATCAAAGGATGACAATAATAAAAAAAGTTTACAACATAAAATTTGTATTATTGTACATATTTAAATGTTTTCATTTTTGTGTATGACAGACTTTTGTATAGAAGGACATGGCTATTCCCAAATCTCCAGGGACCAAATACATTTTTCTTTTTTTTCCCTCTTTAAGTTTTTTCGTTTTTTTTTTTTTTTGTCTTTTTGCCATTTCTTGGGCCGCTCCCGCGGCATATGGAGGTTCCCAGGCCAGGGGTCGAATCGGAGCTGTAGCCGCCAGCCTACGCCAGAGCCACAGCAACGCAGGATCCGAGCCGCGTCTGCAACCTACACCATAGCTCACGGCAGCGCTGGATCGTTAACCCACTGAGCAAGGGCAGGGACCGAACCCGCAACCTCATGGTTTCTAGTCGGATTCGTTAACCACTGCGCCACAATGGGAACTATATAATGATTTTTATCTATATAATGATTTTTTTTTTCATTACAGCTGGTTTACAGTGTTCTGTGAATTTTCTACTGAGGGAGCATGGTGACCCATTTACACATACATGTACAAATACACTTTCATAATCTGGTCATCTGTTCCTATCTCTACTAACGACAAATGTCAAGAAAGTTCATGTCTTTTTTGACAGTTCACTGTCTTGCATTTTAATGAATAGCTTCTCAAAGGTTAGAATGCTATCTTACGAAGGTATCCAAAAAGATGCCTATAGTTTCTAATTTCCTCCTGAATACATGTTCCTTGGAGGGCAGAACTGTCTTCCACTGGCTTTAGAGCACCCCCAACACCCAACACAATCACTCTGCACGTGGCCCGCCCTCTACAAACAACACATGGAAAGCAGACTCACTGGACTCTAATGGGTGTTACTCACGTGCCAAAGGAGCAAACATAAAACTTTCTGAGGGTATAAACAAATAGCCCTGGACTCAAACAGAAGAAAAGGGAGAAGAGTCTGAGGAGGAGACGCCAGCTCTCTCCCACAAAACACAAAGTCTACACCCCACAGATGACCTTCCATGGACACTCACATATATCTCGCTATGGTCAAAGCGCTTCTTGAGGTTGTTGATGACAGTTTCCTCATTGAGAGGTTCTAAAAGAACCATATCTCCAACTCCAATCATATTGTCCAGAAGTGACGTCTTCACCTCCATTTTGGCCATGGTGTCTTGCTGTAGGAAAGAGAGAAAGGGGGACAACGTGAATGAGCAGAAGGACTTCAGATGGGTTCTCAGCACCAATGGAGAAACGAAGCACTGGTAGTTCCAAATGGCTCGCACCTGCCTCACCAATGTTGTAACCTTCTCCCTCCCCACGACCTACTTCAGAAGCCTCTGAAGGAGCTACAATTGTTGCCAAGCTGTTAGAAGCCCCCCATCTGCCAACTGACAGCCATAAACGAACCTCCCTCCCAGTCAACATCCCAAGCAAAGTCCATCTACAGAAAGAGCCACCAGGAAGCCAGGGTTGCCGTTTTCTTCTTTAGAGCATCCTCTCTTCCCAACCAGAAGTTGCCAAACTTTAGCAAGAGAACCCAACCCACCCCTTTCCACCAGCCCTTGCCTGGCAATGTCAGACTTGAACCCACAGGAACCTGCTGCCTCAAGATGGTATCCCTCAGTATTTCATGACAAAATGCAGAATGCATTTTCCCAGGAAGTAATGTTTAAAAATGATGCTAACATTTACTGAGTACTTGCCACATATCAGATGCTATATCAAGAACTTTCCATGCATTAATTAATTTAATCCTCACCACTCCATGAGGTAGGTTTTATCATCTCCATTTTAAGATAAGGAACCTCAGAGAGATCAAGGAATTTTGCTTATGATTAGTTAAGAGTGTGTCACATTCTGTGTTAAAAGAACTTAATCACCACTTGTAAGATTACATCTAAAGGGAGAAATTTCATTCCAGGAATCAACACTGACTTATAAAGAAAAGAATACAATCCACTTGAAAGTCAGAGGTTACCTATACAATATAACCTGCCAAAAGTGACCTCAATATTCTTACGCTCATGCCAACAGACATGGTGCTAGAACAGCGAAGTCAAATTAACATGTAACCAATAGACCATAAATACTGGTTTCCCTTTAACTCAAAGTGAAAGTGTACCAAGTGGAAACAGAGTCACAATGCAAAGGCTGCATTCGATGCCCACACTAAATTGCATTCCCAACAGCAGAATGTTAAATGCCCAAGGCTTCAAATCTGATGGCTGTTGAGAGTACTAAAATTCTTTCAACCACGTGAACACAGAAAGTGTGTGAAGTGTGCGTCTATGTTTTATGTTGCTTTCTCTAATATCACCAGGATGTAGAAATAAATGCATCTGGGCCATTCCTTCTAAATGCTTCCAAAATGCAGAAGTCAATTTAGTATACTAAAACTAAATAATACTAAAACTAAATATACTAAAACTAAATACTCACATATATTCATACTGTTAATACTGAGAGGGAAGTACATTTAATTCTTCCCATGAAGGAGTTACTCACATATCCTGTATCTCATAAAGGTCAGTCTTCTTGCTTAAGTCTCAGCAACATAAACAAATGTCCCCCTATTCTGACTACATTCAGTTGGGCTATTTTATAGAGAACTGGGAAAGGCTGAGGATTATATAATTCATTATTAATTACTAATGATTTTTGTGAATCCACAAACACATTATTTCTGATCCATTAAAAAAAATTTTTTTTTTTAGGTATGCACTGAAAAGCCAAAACAGAGATACCAAAAAGAAATAGCAAGGTTCATAAACAAAAGTAACCAATAAGGAAGTATTTAATAATCAAAATAAGAAAAATAGGAGTTCCCACCATGGCGCAGTGGGTTAAGAATCCAACTGCAACAGCTCAGGTCACTGTGGAGGTGCAGGTTCAATCCCCAGGCCTGACAGCTAAAGAATCCAATGTTGATAAAGCTGCTGCGTACATCACAGTTATGACTTGGATTTAGTCCCTGGTCTAGGAATTTCCATATGCCACAGGCGTAAAACTTTTTTAAAAAAAGGAATTCCCATTGTGCTTCAATGGGTTAAGAACCTGACATAGTGTTCATGAGGATGCAGGTTCAATCCCTGGCCTCACTCAGTGGATTGAGGATTCGCCATTGCCATGAGATGTGGTGTAGGTTGCAGATTCAGCTTGGATTTGGTGTTGCTGTGGCTGTGGCATAGGCCTCAGCTGGAGCTCTGATTCGACCAACCCAGCAACTTCCATATGCTGCAGATGCAGCTATAAAAAGGAAAAAAAAAAAGTATGATCTTTTTTAAAACAGAAATCGAGTTAACTTTTTGTTAATATAAATCTTTTTTTTTTTTTTTATTTCATGCCAGCTACACCTGGAACAAACAAGCCCTAGGTATTGCTAAAAGCCAACAATAGCAGCATCACAAATGCTTTCATGCACTCTGAACTAGGCCAGACTCTGCTTTAAAATAAAACCGGTGGAGATGAGAGCACTTGCCATTCTCTAGAGATGTTGCAGAAGCCAGGGAGACAGCTGGTCCCATGCCAAGTCCATGCAAAGACTTGTATAGGGATAGGAACATGAGTGCCCAACCTTTGTCGCAGTAAATTAACATTTAAATCAAATTTCAAGTTCTCAGACTCAAGAAATGCCAAAAGCACTCTAGCTGCGATGCATTACATATAATTTGGCAGATGAGGGAAGAAGGTTTAGGGCTTATGGGGGAAGTCAACCTGAGAAGAGTTTCAAAAATAACTACCTCAAACCAGTAATTTAAATTAAGCCAAGAGGCTGAATGGGAACTCTTTGCCCTGGGGTAGATTCCTGGATATGGCATCTATTTATGGAAACAGCTGCAGAAAGACAACAGCTGTGCTGCAGGTAACAATAATTACGCAGCCAATCTTTCTCTGTAATTAAACCTGCTTCACCAACTTTTCAAATACAAATCTCAAGCAAGAGTACGGGCTCTAATTTTTACACTTCTATCCCAATTGGATAATCCAAAGAGCAGAAGAGGGCAAAACAAATGCTGAGTTACAGTCAGCGGGTAAGAGTGAAAAACTCTGAAAAACACAACATGAAATACAACAATAAAGTAAACCAATGTTCACTTAGTCATGCCAGCACAGCTTTGTCTCATTTCGTTTCGTTTTGTTTTGTTTTGTCTTTGTTTTTTACTTTTTAGCATCTAGGTGCCTTGAGGTAGGAATGAGTGACACCCTCCCTCTCAGAGGACACAGAGAAAATGGCACAGAGATACTTCCCATCTTCCCACAAATGGACTGACTGCCTTTACTGTGACCATCTCCAGGCCTGGTCGGTTCGATCTGACATTTCAATGAAATCAATCAGTCGATGTATTTTGTTCCTCGGAAAGAAGTGATTTTTTTTTTTTTCTCTGAAAGAGCAATGCTGACTATAGAACAGATTTCAGAATCACTTGCTAACTCAAGGTTTCCATAAACTATCAGAAGAATTCACACAGGAACATATATATGCAGAGCGCTGAGGATACTTTCTGTTTGACATGTAGAGGTCCACCTGCATGCTTTCCAAGACCCCCAGGGGAATCCACATCTTTCCAGGGAAGTCAATTTTATCCCATGTTCCAGGAATGGAGCATGTGATCTAGACTAAGGCAAACAACACGCTTCCATCTCCCAGTCACTGTAACTGATTCAAGGCCAATCATACAACTGAGCCTGGGGGCTTCGGCTTGGAATATTAGGACACAGGTTCCATCTGCCTCTGGGTGGCATGAAGTACAGCTGTAATACTTGGAACTTCTGCGGCCATGACTGCTTTCATGAGGAGGCTAGTCTGAGGAGGAGGACAATACATGGAGGAGGGCAGGGAAAGAAAATAACCTGATGATGTCACAAACCTCTGGATCAAATTGCACCTGAAGCCTGCCCCCACAGCTCTCAAGTTTTCAGTCACAGAGGCCAATTAACTCCCCTTACTGTTTAAGTTGTTTGCATTGGATTTTCTATTATTTGCAAGAGAAAGCATCTTACCCAATAAAAGAAGCTGGCAGGAGGAAGTGGAGTGTTATAATAATACACTAAAGAGTGTGTTGTGGCAGTGCCAAGGCCATAGGGCAGAGGCAGGAGGACCTACTTACTATCTTGAACTGGCAAGATCATCTTTGATATTTATTTGACCGTGAAACCATGGCCTGTTGTGCCTCAAGACTTGGACCCCGTTTCTGCAACTTTAGAGAATTTGAGAAAAACTCAAGTGCCAGAGTATGTGTTGGCTACTTGTTAAGGATCTACAAGAAAGACATGCTTGTTGTGAAAGTGGCCTGTCTGAAAGCCAGAGAAGAGGACACAAAGCAGGTTAAGGATCTGGCATTGTCACTTCAGTGGCTTGGGTAACTATTATGGTGTGGGTTCAATAGCTGGCCTGGGAACTTCCATATCCCACAGGCATGGCCAAAAAATATATATACATATCACAAGTTCCCATTATGTCTGATCTGCTTAAGAACCCAACACTGTCTCCATGAGGATTCGGGTTTGATCCCTGGCCTCACTCAGTGGGTTAAAGATCCAGCGCTGCTACAAGCTGTGGTGTAGGCTGGCAGCTGCAGCTCAAATTCAATCCCTAGCCAGGGAACTTCCAATAAGCTGCAGGTGCAACCATAAAAAGAAAAAAAAAATTAAAAGCACTGGCATTCCCTAGTGTCCTAGCAGTTAAGGGACTCTGCATGGTCACTACTTTGGCTCAGGTTCCATCCCTAGCCCAGGAATTTCCGAATGCTATGCACACAGCCAAAAATAAAATAAACCATTGGAAGCATCATTTCAAAAATCCCTCAAAATTCAAAAGAAAATGAAACATAAACATCCTGTGGCATCTTAGAACGCCATCTGTAACCTAACATTTAAATAAGTAGTCTATCCAATCCCAACTTTAAATCACAAACTACCTACCATATTAATGGGAATGTCAAGACCAATTCCCCAAGCCATCAGCCCCACAGGGACTCGGCTAAGCCAGATGGCACATCCTTCTGAAGTGCATAGCGACACTACTATTCGGTATCAGAACAGCTACACTGAAAAGCTATTCCAAATTAATCATTAATTTAATAGTGACTTAAACTATATTGTTTAAGCTGAACAACAGTCTCTGATGGTCCCCCAAGTTATTAAAAGTTCTCAGACTGCCACAGATGAAAATTAATGTGCATTTTTAAGTTCAGTTTTTCTGTAGAATTTGAAAGAACACTCGCAAATCAAAGGTGATTAATATTAAGTCATTACCAAAATTTTAAATTTGAAGGAACCTGGGGCTACAAACGATTACATGTAAAACTGATAAACAACAAGGACAAGGAATATTTTCAATATCCTGTAATAAACTATAATGAAAAAGAATATGAAAAAGAACATATATGTACATATATATGCGTATGTGTATAACTGAATCATGTTACTGTACACCAGAAACTAACACAACACTCTAAATCAAATATACTTAAAAAATAATAATAATAAATACATAAATTTAAAGGAACTTACCAAAGCAAGGCCATAAAAGCTACTTGCAGGGAAACTTAAAGAAAGAAGATTATCTACTACTTTGGTAATTTAAATAAGGGCATTTAAAACACATCTATTATAACATCATTAGCAACAAACATCAGAGGTAGCACCTTAAGGGAGTCTTAGCACAGTAATAGTTCTCATCTGACGGGTTTCCCCTCATTAACCTCCTTGTACGGGGGGTCATGTATGCATCACAGCCCCTTTTCTGGAGAATCAGCTCCTAGGTGTCAAGAGTCACCCTTATTCATCTTTATTCCCCCAAAGGCACAGTACACAGCCTCTGGCACATGGCAGGCATTCAGAGAAACACAAAAGGAAAACAAGTATGCAAATTTAAGGTTGACAACTGAGTCATTCAATAATGCACATTCTCACAGCTGCCATACTTGGTTGGCTGGTTCCTCACAGCCGACCAGAAGGCAGAATAATGACTGAGGCTTCAGGCCACTTTGATCCATTCCTCTGAAAACATAATACTATCAACAAAGGACAGGAAACAGAATTGAGCCATTTGGCTCCCAAAGAGATTGCTAAATGCGTTTAAGAATAACATGAGAAACACACTTAAGAAAACAAGGCTAATGTAGCAAGATTTCATGAATAAAATAAACCTCAGTAAATCCTGATGGCAAAATAAAGGCAAAAGAGGGGCCAAATCTATAGGATGTTGTTCAGTACCTAAATAATGGGCTAAGTGACTGTGAAAAACTGGAATTTCCTTCCTACATCTTTCAAAATAGCATGGAATCTCATTTTTGAGAGCAGTCTAATTAACTTTCCATTCAATTCAACAACTGTTTACAGTATTGGGCCCTGCTGGTCCCTGGCATAGTGTTAAGTGCTAGGGACGCACCCTGGAAAATCAAGGTACTTTTCCCTATACACTCCTCGGAAGCTCACGGTCCAATAAGAGAGGCAAGATAAGAAAACAGTCCACTTTTGAAATTTCAAATGACCCTTTTAATGATTAGAAGCAATACATGTGCATTACAGGGGAAAAAAAAAAATCAGAGGATAAAGAGGAACAAAAATAATTTAAGCCAAATCCAACGCCCTCATGTTTTAGTCTTAATCCCTACGCATTCATTAGAATCCTTACAAATCTGATTTTTATAACCAATGAGCTGGCCATCATTTTTAATTTTATAAATTTTGGTACATATATACAGAGAGAGAAATGTGAAACAGATCCAAAGGAGCTGTGACACTGTGAAGCTACACCAGTAATATCCCCCAAACTTTCAAATTCAGCCAAATTGCATGGCCATCTGCCCCTCTATTCTTAACTTCTCCCCTATCCCAAATTGGCAACCCCTATTATCAACAGCCGGCCCACCAATCCCCACTACCTCTTGGTTGTGTCTAACATCTCAATACACGTCCCAAACTTAGGTTTCCTATCATCGCACACCAAAATACAAAAAGAAACAAAACCAAATAAAACCCTCTTTGTTTGGGTTTTTTTTTTCTTTCATTTTTTAAAGTATTATCAAAGTATGGTTGATTTACAACATTGTGATAATTTCTGCTGTACAACAAAGTGATTCAGTTATATAGATACCTGCATCCATTCTTTTTCAGATTCTTTTCCCCTATAGACTATCGCAGAATATTGGTAGACCTGTTGACCATCCACATACAATAGTGTGTACATGCCGATCCCAAACCCCCAATCCATCCCCACCCCCACCTTTCCCCTTTGGTAAGTTTAAAACAAAACCCTCTTACTCCCCCTAAATTTCACAAAGGCCCAACTGATCCAGTTTCTCATCCATGGCCTCTCCTGTCTCTTCCTTCCCCCATAGCCCACCTGCCTCCTTGATTCTATCACCCTCATCACTCCCACTTCCATCCCTTCTCTCCTCTTCCCTCTGTGACTGCCTGTGCTCAGTTTTCATCACTTCCCACCTTGAAGGCAACAGCCTCCTAAGTGGTCTCCCCCTCTCTTGCCACCACAGCCTCTGTCAGCCCTCTCCCTCCCCCCTCCAAGGGCCACACTCTGCCTTTCTAAATCACAGTCTGGTCAGGCAAGCCCTGCTTTAAAGCCTTCCATAACTGGGAGTTCCCTTCATGGCTCAGCGGTTAACGAACCTGACTAGGATCCATGAGGATGTGGGTTTGATCCCTGGCCTTACTCGTGGATTGAGGATCTGGCGTTGCCATGAGCTGTGGTGCAGGTTGCAGACGCAGCTCAGATCCTGCACTGCTGTGGCTGTGGTGCAGGCTGGCAGCTGTAGCTTTGATTCAATCACTAGCCCAGGACCTTCCATATGCCAAGGGTGCAGCCTTAAAAAGCAAAAACCAAAACAAAACAAAACAAAAACCCTTCTATAACTCTTCAGGGTCTTTAAGCTAATATTCAAATTCCTTAGCAGATGTTCCAAAAATGAAACAGAGTCACCCACCATATAACCCAGCAATTCTACTTTTAGGGTATGAAAGGAGGGACTCAAACACCCACATTCAAAGCAGCATTATTCACAAAATAAGACTGCACATATACATACGATGGAATATTATTTAGCCTTAAGAAAAAAGCAAATTCTGACACATGCTACAGCACAGATGAAACCTGAGGACATTCTGCTAACTGAAATAAGCCAGTCACAAAGGACAAATACTGTATGACTCCACTTATATCAGGTAGTAGTTCAGTCAAGTTCATAAGGAGAGAAAGTCAGATGGTGGCTGCCAAGGGCTAAGGGAGGAGGGAATGGGAAGTTGCTATTTAACGAGTACATGGTTGCACAATAATGTGACTGTACTTAATGCCACTGAACTGTACACTTAAAAAGGTTAGCAAGGGAGTTCCCTGGTGGCCCAGTGGTTAAGGATCCAGCACTGTCACTGCTGTGGCTGGGGCTCAATCCCTGGCCTGGGAACTTCCACCTGCTTCAGGCATGGCCAAAAAAAAAAAAAAAGGTTAAAAGGGTAAATGTTATGTATAATTTACCACAAAAAAAAAAATCCCTTATCAGAAACCACGTGACTCCACAGCCCAACTCCAGCCTTCCTCCTCAGTCTCATCTCTCCCTGACCAAGTCCCTACCCTTGGTCTGTAATGGGAGACTTTACATGACAGACCACCTGGGACAGACAAAAAAGCTGCTTGAGAACCTGACAGTGGTTCCAGCTCCAGGCCCTTGCTCCAGAGGCTCAGCTCAGCTGCTTGTTTTAAATAAATTGTGTGTGAGCAGCCCTTCCTCATGGACAGTGTGCCCTCACCAAGCCATACTCCTCCAGCCCTTCTGTTAGTTTGCTGCCCACCCCTATCTCCCCCCAGAGAGGGTCTGAGCTCCCGGCATGCCAAGGCCCCACTGCAGGGCAGAGGGGCTGGTACACAGGGCACCAGTGTGCAGAGCAGGTAAATAGATGCATGTGAGTGACAGAGTCCACCCTTTCTTCCAGGGCTGTTTCCACCATCTATACCCTTCCTGCCAAGGTCACAACTGGCAAAGGATAACTGAGAGCCTCACATGGTTCACCAAGAACATGAAAGATCATGAAAGACTTGAGTTAGAAACAAAATAAGAAGATACCTGTTCAGTATTTATGAAGCTAAAGGGCAAGTGGAATGAAAACTGTACTCTTTAGGACAATTTACTCAAGCAGCGTGGTTCTCAAAGAAGAAGGGGTTGGTGGGCCACACAGAACCACATGGGTGCTTTGCAGGGGTCCCCAGAGTGTATGAGAAAGTGGGCCATGAAATGCATTTGCAGAAAGGCTCAGATGATGCTAGTTGTCATCCCAGTCAACTCTTCTGTAGAGAAGTTCATATAAGGCACATCAATTCATTCCATTTACTTCACACAGTTTTTGGTTTTCCAATTCTGTATTCCACTTTTACTTTTTTTTTCTTTTAAAGGGCTACACTTGTGGCATGTGAAATTTCCCAGGCCAGGGTTCCAATGGGAGCTGCAACTGCCGGCCAATGCCACAGCCACGCCAGACCTGAGCCGTGTCTGCAACTTACCCGTAGCTCATGGCCACACCAGATCCTTAAACCACTGAGCAAGGCTAGGGATCAAACCCGCATCCTCCTGGACTCTAGTCGGGTTCACAACTCTCTGCGTCACAATGGGAACTCCCTTATATGCCACTTTTTTCTTTTTTTTTTTTGGCTTTTCTGCCTTTTCTAGGGCCGCACCTGTGGCATATGGAGGTTCCCAGTCTAGGGGTCTATTCAGAGCTGTAGCTGCCAGCCTACGCCCATGCCACAGGAATGCCAGATCCGACCCGCGTCTGCAACCTACACCACAGCTCACGGCAACGCCAGATCCTTAACCCACTGAGCAAGGCCAGGGATTGAACCCGCAACCTCATGGTTCCTAGTCGGATTCGTCAACCACTGAGCCACGACAGGAACTCCTCCCCTATATTCCACTTCTAAAGCCACTACCTACGGAGGTTCACTCACCTTTCTCTAAAGCTTTTTGTTAAGAATATTTAATGGAGTGCTGCTAGGGTGGCTTTTGTAAGCATCAAACTCAATAATATAAAGGACATTAAATTATCAGACAATGATAAAATGGAATAGATTTGAAATAGGAGTGAAAACAAACAGCTAAAAGCATATGGAAGCCTGTAAACCATAAAGCCAGACTCCAGTCTCAAAAAGCTCTGTGAATAGGAAAGGCAATTAATACAACATTCTGAGTATCTAAGAGTTCACACCCCAGAAGGTACCTCTCAATAGGCAGAGATGGGCCAGGAACTACCCAGCGTCAATATCAAGGTTTGTTTCTGTCTGGGTATAGAAAGCCTGGCTTGTCAAAGTCATCAACCAGGAGCTGGGCTAATCTCAACCCTGGGCACAGTCCAGGTATTAAGGATTTAAAAGGCAGCATCTAGATAAAGTTACAGTTCACTAAGTGATGGATTAAAAAAAAGTTTTTTCTAACAGTGGAAATGACGATTATCTAGACTAATTAGAAGGATTTTTTGAGTCAAAAATAGCTGGCTGCCATGACAACACAGAAGGTTTTGGATTACAAACTACAAAGGATCTCTTCTGGTGTATGAGCAGAATTCCTTAGGATCCCAGGCACAACCTCCTTTCAACATAAAGAGAAATGGAACCAGGAGGTGTTGCACATCTGGGTTTCTGGAAGAGCAAGGGTGAGGAGGAAGCTTTCCTAACTGGTCTGAGGGTGGGCTTTCCCACTTACTATAATACCACACACTCTTTAATCTAAGTTCTGAGTCACCAAACTTCACAACACCCCGGTGTTTTAGAGACGCTTTACCTGGAAAGAGTAACTTTCTACAGAAGTTCTGAAGCAAGAGTTTACTAAGACTGACAATTCCCTCTTGATCTACCCCATCACGGAACTACACAGGCTTTGAATCACAGGAAATTCACTTCTGGAATTTGCTATGATCTAAAAATTCAGGGATTGGAGTTCCCGTCGTGGCACAGCAGAAACAAATCCAACTAGGAACCATGAGGATGCGGGTTCAAACCCTGGCCTCACTCAGGGGGTTAAGGATCCAGTGCTGCCATAAGCTGTGGTGTAGGTCGCAGACGCGGCTCGGATCCTGTGTTGCTGTGTCTGTGGTGTAGGCCGGCAGCTCTAGCTCCGATTTGACCCCTAGCCTGGGAACTTCCATGTGCCGCAGGTGCAGCCCTAAAAAGCAAATAAATAAGTAAAAATTCAGGGATAACAACATCCACTCCATGTTCTCTTTTGAGAAAGCAAAGCCCAATTCCCAAGAGGCTCTCACCAGACTCTAGTCCCCTCCCTTGCCAACACTCCCTTTGATCCTGACGAGAACGCCCTACTCTGCCATGCTGCCTAGCTGGCCTTCTGGCCGGGGTGTCCAGGCAAATAACCTCGAGAACTGTTACTGACCGCAACAGACTTCCCGTGGCGGTCAGTACCCTGAGGAGGAATGCGGTCAACATCACTGTCCCCACTGTCACTTCCCGGAGGAAGCTCTGCAGAGTCAGGGCAGGAACAACCACCAAAGGGCAGGGCAACTTCAGAGAATGGCACCCACCCCCTAGACTGGATCTGAAAGCCACCCCCAGCCCTTCCCCTCCGGTCCCTTCCCCAGCATGGCACCCCCTCGCCAGCCAAAAATCCTAGAAGGTCTAGAATGGAGGGCAAGCAGTCCTGGCTTTAGGGGGAACCTATGGTCATGCCGTCCTACTCACTGGATGTTAGGAGAATTAATGAGCTAACGTCTGAAAAGGCCTATGAGTTCCTGTGGGACAAGGTAGCCAAAAACTATAAACCACTGTTATAGCCAGAAACACAAACTCAGCTGCACTGGCACGTGCTAATTATAACCCATAGGCTTCTCAATTTGTTCCCTCAAGGCAGATTAGAAAAAAATTCCAAGAAGTCCAATGTGTTTAGATTGGCAAACCTGAGACCCTGGAACCCCCAGGTGAACATAAAACGGCTCGCATACAATGGGCACACCTGACAGCTCTGACTGGTTCCTGGCCGAGGCATGGACACCAAATACGACCAGGGGTTATTAAATTGAATATGGTCACCTGGGGAAACCCAACTTTCCTTCCAAGTGAACTGGCTTGTTAATCAGAGGGTCCCAGTTGTGTCTAATATGCTAATAGCCTCACCCAAGTTCTCCTGTCCTTGTTTCCTTCCTCTGCTTGCATGGCTTGGATATTCATTCTTTGTTCTGTTTATACTTGATCAGACCATCCAAGCACTCAAAGTGCTCCCTTAAACTTCAAACTACAGAGATTTGCACCTGGGAGCCATGCACATGGGGTTTCTTATACCCATCAGTTTCGGGGTCCCTATAAATTGGTGTTTGAAGATATTTGGCTGAACAAAGACGCTCACATAAAATAGTCTGGGGTAGGCATGAACAGAACTGCTTTCTTTAAAAAAGGCCCAATTGTTCAGGCTCTTTTCAGTGACAATGGAGGGAAATGAATTTAGTGCACTCTTTGGGTTAAGGAAGCAAGTTACTTCTCTCAAGAGCGTCAGCCGTTGCATTCTACAACAGACCACAGTGGCTGGAATGAATTCATCACAGTGGCTCCAGAAAAAAACCACACAAGTTTCAAGCTTCAGACTCACCTCAGAAGCTAGAGCACAGGGAGAGAGAGCCTGGGCACACTACCAACTCTGAGCCTCAGTTTCCCCACAAAGGGGGTCCAATATACCATCTCCTAAGATTCTGTCCCAGCTTCCATCATTACTGACTAAAGCAAAAAGCTCCAACTCTGGAAAGAATGACTCTCCTCATTTTGGGGTGAGAATGCATCCTGGATCTGGTTACAAAGAATGTTAAAAACCAAAAATGCCAGTCCACAAGAATCTTTTCCAATGACACACACTCAGAGGTAAAGGAAAGCAGTTCTCCTTATTCTGACCTTAAAAAATGTATCAAGTGTCTAACCATACAAGGCACCAAGGGAAATGCATAAAACCAGCAGGATCATCATCAGTAAAGGCATCAAGGCACGTGTGAATGTTTTCTCTGTGTTTACAAATACATGACTAGGTGCAAAATGGCACAGGCTGTTTTAACAAATTCATTTAGTTGTGAAAGCAAAAAATTACAAAGTAAAAAAACTACGTAGTAAAACAAAAATATGCATCACCCAACAATGCATCTTTAATAACGCCTTTGTACTCGTGGTTCAGAAAAAGTATTTTGGGAATATTAAAAATTCAGAAGCTCCCCTAAGCAGTAAGCTACTAAAATAAAGTACGATATACTATGTAATCAAAGAGAGAGATGTTTACACATTTATATTAAGGTTTTAAAAATGTTTATTAGTTGAGAATTGATCAAACAAAAATAGCTAAGATGTTACCAAAAAGACCCCAATAATGTAAACTGAAAGGCAAAACAACATTGTCACTTCAAAAAAAAATTTAGAGAAAATAGCTAAATTGCAGTGGGTTACTTCACCTAAGTTAATTAAAATCAGCAGATTAGAATTTGGAAGTTTGGGGGTTTTTCTGATCTTCTGTTTTTCCTTTTTCAGCCGCACCCTCAGCATATGGAAATTCCCAGGTCAGGGATAGAATCCAAGCCACAGTTGCACCCTATACCACAGCTGCAGTAACACTGGATCCTTAACCCATTGAACCAGTCAGGGGATCAAACCTGTGCTGCCACAGCAACAACACAGGATCATTAACTCACAGTGCCACAGCAGGACTTGATAAACACATTCCAAAATATTTATGAAAAACTGAAAGACACACAATGCAGCAAATCAACCTGCAAGGCATGCTGTAATAATCCTTTTTAGGTCACAAGTGAAAAATGTTTACTAAAATTTGTTTACCAAATTTAAACTGATTAAATTTTAATAATTCTGCTAATTTCCAAAAGTTCTATGGGATATAGCAATTACTTCATATATTTCTATAAGGATATATACAAACAAATGCCCCCACACACATATGCGCACACTTTTTTCCTTGAATATAGCACACACTCAACCTGTAAAGCTATATAAAAATCAACTGTGAATCAGTTTGATCATGTACAGAACCACACAATACATTTTTTCCAAGGCACGTTTCGGTAAGAAATATTTAATAGTGAACTATATTGTACATGGGTGATTAAGAAAAGGTTATTTCCTTCTACAAGTAGTTTATAAAAAGAAAGTTTCCAAAACATTACATTATTATATTGTAAATCATTAAATCAAAATGCCTAAAAACTTAAAACTTACAATCTACTCTCAATCATGTCTCTAAATAGGTAGATAGGTAGATATAAAAACTAAGGAGAGTTCTCTTTAAAATGACATAATTATAAGGCCCCGCGTTTAGAAATTAAAACTGCTTACCAACTTTTCTTCTCCATTGTTGTTTCCACTGATTTAACCAGCCCTTGAGCATTCAGTTTTCATATGAAAGGGAGAGACAAACATTCGTTGTGACAGGGAGAACACACCAAGTACAACAAATATTTTGCAAACAGATAAGAAGGAGAAAGTAGGTCAATATCCTGTGGTCAGAAAGAAGCGGCCTCAGTGTCCATCCAGAACTGAATTATATGATTAACCAGGCTCAGCCCACTGCTCTGACCTGGGCACCTTGAATGCACAGGCACTGGGAGAAGAAGGCACGGAGCCACATCAACCACTCCCCGGTCCCTAACAATCTAGGTGGGGGAAAAAAATTCTTAAGTGCAATATAACTCATAAAACAAGTGCTCGCAGAGGGCAGACGATTCACCGCCAAAAGAACATAGAGACTACTGGTCATGTGTAGAGGTGAGTTATTGTCACGGCCTAGAAGGATCAGAGAAGAATGGCTGAAGAGATGAAACTGGACCTTGAGGATTCTTTTGAGGATGAGTGGCATGTGATTAAGTAGAAAAGAATGTCAAAGCAAGAAGTTCAAGACATATTCAGAAGACACTGACTAGACAGAATGGCAGCAGAAGACAGCTGGTTTAGGGCCCTGGTGGACCACAAAGCTGGGAGGAAAGGTAAGCTGAGCCGAGACTGAGAGTATGGGCTGGGGGTTGTGATGGTGGTGGGAATGGGTGGAGGGGAGAGGGAAGTGTTAATCAGCCTGCCTCCTGTGTCTATGTGGCCATCAGTACTGATGTCAGGGCACTCAGAGGGCAACAAGTGTAACTGACAATCCCTAGTGATAGTGTGATGGAAAATAAAGCTGAAGACAGCCATTGTATTTTATTTTTTTTTTGTCTTTTTGCCTTTTCTAGGGCCGTACCCACGGCATATGAAGGTTCCCAGGCGAGGGGTTGAATCGGAGCTGTACCCACCGGCCTACACCAGAGCCACAGCAACGCAGGATCTGAGCCGTGTCTACGACCTACACCACAGCTCACGGCAACACCGGATCCTTAACCCACTGAGCAAGGCCAGGGATCGAACCCGCAACCTCATGGTTCCTAGTCAGATTCGTTAACCACTGCGCCGCGATGGGAACTCCAAGACAGCCATTCTAGATGATGGGAGCCATCAAACATTTCTGAGCATGAATACAGAGTAACTGGCCAACAGGGACCTGCTGAATAGCACATAGCACAGGGAACTCTACACAGGGAAAAGAATCTGGAAAAGAATGGATGTGTGTATATGTATAACTGAATCACTCTATTGCACAGAAGAAATTATCACATTGTAAATTAACTATACTTCAATGAAACATCAATAAAAAATGAAAAAAATTTTGAGCATGGATAGAGACAAAGAAAAATTTTAAGGAGGTTTGATCAGGGTCTTACTTTGTTGGAAGAGTGACTAGAAGCAGGAGTAGGAGTGCTCTGCGCAGTTGCTCAGTTTGTGTACTGCCAAAAAATGGGCCAGTCAAGGGGGGAAATGCGGAAAGAGTATCAAATCAAGTTCCTATGGGATTGTTGCCCTCAAGGACACCTTTTTCTACTTGTATAAATGCTTCACACAAGCTAGCAGTAGAGAATCCAGATGGGGCACAAATCCAGAATTTCAGGAATAATAACTAGCGTAGAACTAATGGAACTCAAACAAGAGGATAAGTGCAAAAGAAATAACAGATGAATCTATCATAAAAGGGAGTTCCCATTGTAGCACAGCAGAAATGAATCCAACTAGCATCCACGAGGATGCGGGTTTGATCCCTGGCCTTGCTCAGTGGGTTGGGGATCTGCCATTGCCATGAGCTGTGGTGTCGGTCACAGATGCAGCTTAGATCCCTCCTTGCTGTGGCTGTTGTGAAGACCAGCAGCTGTAGCTCCGATTCGACCCCCTAGCCTGGGAACCTCCATGTGCCACAGGTGTGGCCCTAAAACGCAAAATCTATCAAAATCTATAAAAGGTGAGAAACTAATTTTACAGAAGTCACGAGAGAGAGAAGGATTTAAGACTAAAGTAGATGCTCTCTCATTGAAATGCATAAAGATTGACAGTTTGGCTGGTAGGGTTTTTTAAAAAGTGAATTAAAGATGGAAGTCATAAATAAATGAAACATACCTAAACATATTAAGTAAACTCTATAAACATACATATTTATTTGCCAATATTCTGCTGTAGCACTGAGGCCTTTGGAGTACATGTCCATGGATTGTGGTACCCAGTGGTCTCTTATAAACCATCCTCACGGCATCTTCCTCCAGGGCTAATTTCTTTGGAGAATGGTGAGGCTGTAAAGATACCTGGGAGGCAATGTGAGGTGGACTGCATCACTCCTGACACGCGTTCGGTACTCCTCTCCATGAGAAGATTATATGTCCCCACCTTGCTGAATCCAGGCATATGGCCAGGCAGGCTTCATTCATATCAGCCCTTGCCTCTGCCACAGGGATCCAGAGGGCACGACTCCATCAGCCTATGCCCTTGAGTGAGGGCCAGGGCAACACAGAGCAGACCCCCACCCGACCTACGACTCAGTGTGAGTGTGCATTACTGCTTGGAGTCACTAAGATTCTCAGGCTTTACATAATCAGAACTTAATCTACCCATCCTGACTAACAATATTAGTGAGAATACTTTACAATCCCCCAAATCATTTAGTACTCTCAGCTACTCCGACGTTAGCTGTAATCATTTTTAGAAATGTATTCTAAAACACTCAAAGGAATTTTCACAGAAACAACAATTCTTTTGCACATATATTTTAAACCATGATATTAAACATCATAATAAGCACCACTGACATAAATAGGTTTGGAGATAAACACAATTGAGTCCAGACAAGCATATATCTCCACTGGTGGGAAAAGAAACGCAAGACACACTACAGGGTAGTCCTCTAACTTTGGGCACTTACTGTATTATGCGCATCAGTTGATGTATCTCACAAAGGAAAAGAACACTAACTATTCCAGTAAATCTGGAGGTCACGAAGAGCTTAGAGAGTTTTCCAAAGCCCTGAGCTGAGACAGTTATAAAAATGAGTAGTACTATCACATTACCAGGTTAAAAATCTGGTTGGTTTTTCCAAACTATGTCCAATGATCATACCATATTTATTCTTTCCCAAGGGTACAGTCAAAAGTGCATAAGTCATTTAAGAAAGCACAAAAATAACACTTCCAACCCACAACCAGACATAGAGTCAAGAGGACAAGGCCACATGTCATTCCAATGACCCACCTCTTAAAGATAGAAAGAAAAAACACCTAAGTTACTATTAAAAACTAAATTTGAGTTTCATACTTTAAAATTACACACTTCTGGTTGCTGTGGCTGTGGTGAAGGCCAGCAGCTACAGCTCCAATTCGACCCCTAGCCTAGGAACCTCCATATGCCGTGGGTGCGGGCCCCCCCCAAAAAAAACCCCCCAGCAAACAACATAATAAAATCATACACTTCTGTCGACAGAGATAAATGTTCCTCTCCAGGTTTCCCAGCAAAAGCTGGATGCTTCTCTTTTGGCTAGCCAAACAGTAAACCTATCCATAATTTATATACTTTTAGAAATCTGATAGCCATCCTTTTCAATAAAAATATGAACCTTTCTATAAAAGTCATATTGATATATTTCAATAGAGTATTGAGCAAAACACTATGTAAACCCATATACACCAGAAACCCCAAAGCAACCAGCCACAGTTTAAATAATATACACTCATAATTCAACCCCAACTCCCTCACCAATACCATACAAGTAAAGACCCCCTTCTCAGCATCAAATAGGATAACCTTACCTCTAATAGCTTTAAAGGAAGGAAGGAAGGATGGATGGAAGAAAGGAAGGAAGGAAGGAGAGAAAGAAAAAGAAAGCGAGAGAAAGAAAGGAAGGAAGGAAGCACATCTGGAGAAAAAAGGCAGTTAATACCATACCCACCCAAATAATTCTGCCCCCAGGCACTACTGGGATAGCTACCCACTCAATCTTATTTTAACTGAGATAGGCTCTTGGGGAAAAAAGGAATCCAAAACCAAACTCGGGGGATGGGGGGTAAACTAATTTGTAAAATATGAGATCGACTCAAACATAAATTTTGACTGAACCCTGACCTAAAAAAAAAAAAAAAAAAAAATCAATGTTCCCACTATGTTTATTTTTTTAACTGTGAAATAAGCAACCATGAGGACAAGATTACAAAATTGTTTAGCCTTATCATCAAAGAAAATTTACTCGTTAACCTGACACATCTTTTATGCCTAAGAGAAGGAATACTTTGCTACAAGAGATTGAGTTATAGTTGAGAAGAAATTGGAGACAAATGAATGAACTCGATTCTAGGAGAAGAAACAAGCCAAGGACCAAACCCTCCTGAACACCAAAGGGACCAGGAGGAGATGAGGAGTGAGACCAGAGCATGGGTCACTGAAGCCAAGAAACACCAAGTATGATAAGAAGCAGCAGAGGGTGAGTGGTGAGGACTGGGTGGGGAGGTTACAGAGCAAAGAGAAAGGATAAGTATATCATTAGGCCTAGACTCAGGTCTGTTAGGAGCTGAAATGTGTCCTCTCCAAAACGCATATGTTGAACCCCTAACCCCCAGTACACCTCAGGCAGGGTGGGACTGTATTTGGAGATAAGGCCCATAAAGAGATGATTAAAAGCAAACGAGGCCGTTAAGGTGGGCCCTAAACATGTTCTCACAAGAGGAGGTAGGGACACAGCCAACACAGATCAAGGGATGTCCATATGAGGCACAATGAGGAGGTGGCCACCTGCGGGCCAAGGAGAGAGGCCTCAGGAGACACCAAACATGTCAACACCTTGACCTTAGACTTGCAGTGTGCAGAATTGTGAGAAAATGTATTTCTGTCGCTTACAATACTTATGTGTGGCATTTTGTTATGGCAGCCCACACAGACTGACACACCATTCTTAAACTTGTATGATCGCCAACTTCCCTCTTCCTCCAGCTCAGGTTTTCTGACACAGCCCACCTCTGACAGTTGCCACCCTTCCTAGGCACCCACGGTTCACTTGGCATGTGCCATCCAGTGAAATGACACCACCTGTTTGGTCCCCACTGCACTCTCTCCTTAAACTCTCTGCTCCCCTGGCTTCCCTCTGGCCATTTCTTCCTGGCTATGCACTGCCCACCCCCACCACTTCTCATTCTCCTTAGTGGCTTCTCCTTCCACTACTTGTCACAAAACAATGTCCCCCGCAGTTCTGTCACTCACTTCCCCTCTTCTCACTCCACTCTCTAAGGGAGCCTCACAAGATCCACAGCTTCAACCACACCTGGATGCTGGTGGTCCCTCCCTCAGGCCCTGGCTGTCCCTGAGCCCTAGTATCTGCGCTTCAAGGGTTTGCTGAACCTCACTCTCTGACTGGAGGCCCCATATCCCAAATGGAGCCCATCGTATTCAGCTGTCTGTGTCAACTATTCCCAGTGTCACCCCAGACTCCATCTGAACCCACTCCCCTCCAATCCAATCACGACACCCACCCCCCTGATTAAAGAGGGAGTACATCAAAACATGCACAACAACCACTGATCCCATCATTTCATTCTCAACATCTTCTGTCAGAAAATCAACCAAGATATAGAAAAGGTTATATGTACAAAAACATTCATCACAGTATTATTATTTATAGCAGCAAAGTGGTGGAAGCAACCCAATGGTTCAATAAAAAAAGATGCTTCAGGAAATTATGGTACTCAGTGGAATACACAACTATAAAGTTTATTTGAAAACCTACAGCAATATAGAAAATATATGAACTCTAGGTTACAGTCATTCCAAACCACACACATAGAAAACTTGGAAAGGAATATTCAGAAATGACTGTAGCTGACATTTTAGAGTTAGCTCAAGAAAAGTCTTCTTAAGCTCCATTTTCCAAACTTTCTATAATGTTCGAAGGATGATTTTCCAGTACAAAATATCCAAAAGAGAGTTCTAATAATTTTGGACTTCTGAGTTGCTTGGTTTCAGGATAAATGGAAGTTTACTACAGAACTTCCTTCAGCTGCCATTCTACCAGCATGTTATATCTGTTGCAACATCCAACACAAATGCCCATAAAATAATGTTTCCTCCTAAATCCCATTATACTTGTAGCCCTTAGTGAGAGATCCTAAAAATTAATTCTTTCAAGAAACCCAACTGGACACATAAACAGCTGCACAAATGCGGAACTGGGCTCCCAACATCTGCCGTGGTTATTAACTGTTCTCGTAAGAAAGGATCACCCCACACGAGCTGCTACCAAGAGGGCAAGTGCAGTGCTGGAAGCAAAATTAGAGAAGGTGAAGCCACCTCTGACAGGCTCGATGACTGCCAGGCAGGGAAGGGGTGCCTTTCCCATCTAAGGAGAAATGCTGTCGACTACCCCATCCCAGAGTCCATGAAATATGAAACAAGTCTTCCCTAGAGATGTAAAATGCCACAAGTTTCCTTTAGCATTTCACCTATACCTCTCTGTTTTTTCAATTTTTTTGGCCATGCCCATAGCATGCGAATGTTCCCAGGCCAGGGACTGATCTCCTGCCACCGCAACAACCTGAGCAGTTGCAGTGATAAGGCCTAACCTGCTGTGCCACAAGGAAACTCTGTTTTAAGTTAGCAACAAATGGCAAGTATTAAGGTTGGGCTGATAATTTTACCACTACTTTTTTTTTCTTTTTTTGGTCTCCTCACAACATATGGAGTTCCTGGGGCCAGGAATCAGCACGATTGCAACATACAACTCAGCTGTGGCAATGCCTGATCCTTTAACCCACTGTGCCAAGCCAGGGATCAAACCTGAGTCCTGGCGCTACCACAGAGACAGCATCCATCCCACTGTGCCACAGCAGTAACTCCTTACTCCAACTTCTTCTTTTTTTTTTTTTTTTTTTGCTTTTTAGGGCTGCACCTGTGGCATATGGAGGTTCCCAGGCTAGGGGTCAAATCTAACTACAGCTGCCAGCCTACACCACAGCTAACAGCAACACTGGATCCTTAACCCACTGAGCGAGGCCTGGGATCGAACCCACAACCTCATGGTTCCTAGTCGGATTCATTTCCGCTGAGCCATGATGGGAGCTCCCTTACTCCAACTTCTTAAACACATCATATCCTTGGCATGCATCAGCTAAACCCAACAAATTTCTTCTGTTCCATGTACTGGTGTGTATGAAGTGAAACAGACAAGATACAAGATCACATCCCTACTGAGTGGGTCTGTGAAAAAACTTGATGGGCAGCACAGGGCATGTACAGACCTTCTGCAATTGCTGCCTTACTCCAAAGTGGTATACACGCTGTTTCTAATTTAAGGATTTCCTCTGATGAATCTTTTTGAAAAGTGAACGCTAAATCCCAGTTATACCATTCTATATATCCAGATTTAACTCTCACTGAACTAGATTTCCTTGCAGCGGAGAATATGTAAATATTTTATTACAACCAAATTAAGCATTTGTGGTTGAAGATGAAAAAAACATAAATTGTGGAATAAGGCAGAAGAGGCATCACCTAGTTTAAATCCCTTCAATTAGACTGTGCTTTTGACTATGAAATCTCACTGAAATCAGCAATATTTCTCAAGCAAATAGCTCCTCTGCTGCTACCAGGCAATTGTTGCTGTCATGCTTTCTTTGAAATCTATGTCAGTATTATTTTGAGATACAGAATATGTCACTGCTTAAAAATAAATTCCTGTAAATAAAACAAACTTAGCAGGAAAGGCCATTTCTCCTCTCACAATTATTCAAGAAGAGGCACATGAAAGGAAAGCTGGAAAGCTCACTGAACTTTTTAGAAAGTAATTAAAATCAACGGGCTTTTGAGGAAATGTGTCAAATTTGGCAAAGTTCTCTTTCTAAAAATGTATTTTGGTAATTTTCCAGAATTCTGTTCTTTCAGTGTGGAAAACTTTAAAAATTCTGAGCCATAACAAAATGGCAGTCACACAAATGACCCTAAGCAAAATAAGCAAAAAGGGAAAAATTCAACTTTAGCACCCCTTCAATCTCCCCTTCCTTTCAGCCTCCCAAGTTCCCCAACATTCCTGATGCTTCCAGAAAATCACAGAACAATCCCAGACTTTAGTGAGTTAATTAACTAACTGTAGGTATGAGTAAATAAAAGGCAACTTACAAGATTTTTGAGAGTGGAAAGTTACATTTATCTGTACAATTAAAAATTAGAAGTAAAATTTACTCTTTGAGTTGTAAAAATGTGTGCATCATTTCTGTGTGACCAGCAAATAAAAACAAAGATCAAGTATTGCTGAAAGGAGTGGTTTTCAAGGGGAGGAGAGTCATTGGAGACCAAAGAGAGTAACAGATGGCCAGAGGCCCACTCAGGGAGTGCAGCAAGAAAGAGAAAGAGAAAACAATGACAGAAAAAGAAACACTCCAAGGATAAAGAGTTTCACAAAGATCCACATCCCCATCTTCTAATTTGGGAGAGATATTTCTGCCGAAGACTTTTAAATACGGTTGCATTCCTGCAACTGTAAGCATAAGTGGAGAACCACTCCACCTGCGAATGCAATCAGAGCAAGCAGGTCCCACCCTCTTCAGCCCCACATTGTGAACCACCTGGGCAACTACCAGCCTGACCTTTCTTCACAGGGTTTCTTAATATTAGTATTAGTTCAGAGGGAACATAACCAAGATTACAGAAAATGCCCCAAATAAATCAATCATCCTAACCTACTACACAAACACAATCACTGTGAACATTTTGGTTTCTTTGCCATCTTTCTTCCCATTTACTTTTCAGAGGAGTAACTAGAGTCCTGTATCAAATCATAAATTATATGCACTGCTTGGATTCAAACAGATCTGAATATCTGGTGAATGGAGGGGGGGAGGAGGAACCCCAGGAATCCATTTTTAAGAACGACTGAGGAGTAGCAACTAAGATTTATCCTGAGTGCTTGCTCTGTGCCTGACACTATTTATTCCGGGAATATGTGTGTTCACTCGTTTAAACCTTATTACAATCCCAAATAGAAGACTCTATTATTACCTGTGTTTTGCAGATGAGAAAATCAAGGCAGAGATAGATTAAACTATGTGCCCAAAGACAGAGGTTACTGAGCGAAGAGTCAAGTTTCAAAACCAATACTTTCTCCAGGGAACAGCCTATAACCCCTGCACCACACTGTCTTCCTGGAGCAAGGACTCACGTCCACAGAGAGAACCAGGCTCTGATGCGCTTGCCCCAGGGGAATGAGATGTGTGGAACTCAGACAGGACCCCTCCTCCCACCCCACCCTGTACACACCAGAAGGTGCCAGATGGCGGAGACCCTGGAAGAGACAAAAGAAAGACCCAGTCCAATAGTGCAGAGCCCTGGACGTCTGTGCAACCAGCAGCCACCAGAACTCAGGGCTACGGCAGCTCTCAAGTGGTAGAACAGGACTGGGAGATGGGCAATGACCCCATTCAAGCCACATCACAGAGGCAGTTTCATTTGAGGAGGAGAGGGAACATACTGGCCAAAAATAAGTATTTTCACGTCATCACAACTTAAACACCACTACAATGGTGATTTACTAAAAGTAAAACCTGATTTAAGGCATTGCTTACAAAAATGTCCAACAACCTATCACTAAGAGCAGGACTCCACCTTGGGGCTTCTGGGCCCATTTTTCACTGGCAGGAAACCTCCACTCTCTTTCCCTTCTGGCAGCACCACCAACTCACCACCTGCAGGCAGCTGCCTGAATGCCCCTTTCCTTGGACAGACCCTCCCTCTACCCCCAACCCAAAGTCTCCCCCGCCCATCTTTCTTTTTCTCACAGCCTCCTGTCCTTTACCTTCATAGCAAATATCACAATTCATATATATGTCATAAATATGTGTTCTTTTTTTTCTTTTTTTTTTTTTTGGTCCTTTTAGGGCCACGTCTGCTGCATGTGAAGGTTCCCAGGCTAGGGGTCAAATCAGAGCTACAGCTGCAGAACTACACCACAGACACAGCAACCTGGGATTGGAGCCTTGTCTGCGACCTATACCACAGCTCATGGCAACGGGGGATCCTTAACCCACTGAGCGAGGTCAGGGATCGAACCCACATCCTCATGGACAATAGTTGGGTTCATTCCCGAGACAGGAACTCCTATCTGTGTTCATTTCTGCAATGTTGCTTTCCCCTCACCTTCCAGTTCCATGAGAACAGAAACATACTTGTTCTGTGCCTAGTAAAGCACATACCAGGCACCCAAACTTTTGATGAATGAATATCTGAATGCACTGAAGAACCAAAAATCACGCCTCCCTTTACTTATAAAATTATTATATACAATTTTTAAATTCAAGTGAATTATGACATTTCCACTACAGATTGTGTGACATTCTATTAGAAAAGCCACCCGACCTCAGGCTCCCATAGCAAACACAAGTTTAAATGTGAACTTGATGGATTAAGAACCCATCAATAAACAAGTACAAAATCAATGCCCTTCTTGTGTACCAACACCAGTCAGAAATGTGTGAACAATTCCCATCACAATGACCACAAAAACCATAAAGCGCCTTGGCACAAATCTAACAGAAGATGTGAAAGAGTTTTACATATAAAATTACAAATTTCACTGAAGGACATAAAGACCTAAATCAATAAAGAGGTAATTGAGGTGGCAGATGGGAAACCATGAGATTGTAAAGATGTCAATTCCCCCCAAATTTTTATACAAATGCAATGCAATTCCAGTAACACAATTTTTTTTTAAATAAACTACATATTTTGAGAACATACATGCAAGTTAACCTGTGAGGAGGAGAGAGAAGAATACAATGTGTGTTTGACACATGAACTAACACAATTATGGGAAATGGCATTTTGTGTGAATCCCAATAATTTAACCATTAGGGATGTGCAATGTTACTCTCAATATTTTGACTGTTCCAAATATTTTCTCTTTTCTAAGTTGTGAAACAGTAAATGCCACAAGTTCAGAAAAGTTGGTTTGTGAAGGATGTGTAGGTGTGAAAGGCAGAGAGGGAGCTTCCAGGGCCAAGGAAAGATCTAGAACAACAAGGTAGGGAAAAAAAACACAAGAGAGAGAGAACCAAGCCAGAATAGAGGCTTAAGGATTGGAAAATAAAAGGCCAGTGGCTCAGAGAGAATACGTTTTCCCATGGAAAGCCAGACAGTGATGGATCTAGAAATGATACAGCAAAGTGACTACTGCAGTGTTAGCTACATAATGATCCCACCAGAAAGTGGGACAATGGTCGCATGAGTTGGGACGTGTGCACATGCTATCTTCCTCTTGGAGAGCCACGGTGCAGAGTTACAAATTCAAGTCCACGATAAGGGCTTCTGCAAAGAACAAACTTTTCTTTCCTTTTTTTGGTCTTTTTAGGGCCGCACCCAACACATATGGAGGTTCCCAGGTTAGGGGTTGAATTGTAGCTGTACCCACTGGCCTACACACACAGCCACAGCAACACCAGATCCAAGCTGATTCTGCAACCTACACCACAGCTCATGGCAACACCAGCTCTTGAACCCACTGAGCGAGACCAGGAATCAAACCTGAGTCCTCAGGGATGCTAGTCAGATTCATTTCCACTGGGCCACGATGGGAACCCCAAAAAACTTTTTTTTTTTTAAGTTTATTTAAAGAAACATTTAGGAGTTTCTGTTAAAGAACATTTAGGAGTTCCTGTATCCAAGAAACATTTGTTTCCTGGTGCAGCAGAAATGAATCCAACTAGGAACCATGAGGTTGTGGGTTTGATCCCTGGCCTCGCTCGGTGGGTTAAGGATCTGGCGTTGCCATGAGCTGTGGCGTAGGTCGCAGACAGGGTTCGGATCTGGCATTGCTGTGGCTGTGGCGAAGGCCAGCGGTTACAGCTCCGATTAGACCCTTAGCCTGGGTACCTCCATATGCCGCAGGAGTGGCCCAAGAAATGGCCAAAAGACAAAAAAAAAAAAAAAAAAAAAAAAAAAAGACTTGGAGTCCAGTGCCCAGATCTGTCCCTGGTTAACTTTATGAACCTGAGTGGGTCTTAGACACAAGGAAGGGGGTGACAGTGGTGACCTAAAGGCCCTTTCAACTCTACCAAAAATTAAATCTGAAGTCAAGATACCTATACAGTAAAATTCTACCTTTAAAGAAGGTGTAGAATGTTTAAAATACAGAATACAAATAAATAACTCAAGAATCTGAATATATGAATTTAAATATATGAATGAGAAGTTTTTAAGAGATTGTGCAATTATGGATGTTGAAGAGAGAGCCCCCAAACCTATTAAAGCTATAAACTCTTAACTCTAGCCCCCTCTCCCAATGTCACAGAATACTGAGGATTCTGCTTCTGCAGAAAGCAGATTCCTGAATCCCACCCAATGTGGCAGTTCATATATTTTTATGAATACCTCTCAACACCCTGAAGATTTCAAGCAAGTGAGAACTTTTTGCTAGACGGCTCACCACATCAGAAGTAAATCAAAACTGTGGTCAACTTATTACAACTGTAAGCAAACAGCATGAGGATTGGGGGGAAAAAAAAAAGCCGTGCAAATTGGCTTAAGCCCAATGTTATACAAATAAACTTTTTCCTAAAAGCATTTAGGCAAGGACTCTAAAGTGAATAAAATAGTGATGATTATTTTGAAACACTTTCAAGGGAAACAATGATCAGCTAGAAACCGAACCTATTTGCAACCTGAATGTTGCAAATGGTGCCTTAAAGTCTAATAATATGGAATTTAAAAGGAAGCAACACTGAGGGAGGAGAGAGGAGTACACTGGCAAAAGTAAATGGGCCAACAGGAATTTTTCAATCGTCTTTTGGTTTGCTTTTTCTTTTTTGGTTGAAGCGTACGGAAAATGCTTTCATGAAACCAGAGAAAACAAGCAGGCAAATGACATGCACACACTAACAAAAATCAATAATGAATAATGTGTTCCGTTCCACCGTCCTTCCAATTCAATTTTCTAAAGTCTCTTAAAGGATGCTGAATTCCCTTTTTTAAAAACAAGTTTAAAAACCTGTATAATTCTGAATTGTATTGTCATTTTAACACAGCAAAATGAAGCCATCTGTATAATTTCAAAGCATCTTGAGTTTGAAATTATGCAGGATTGATCAGAAAGTCCCTATAAGGCAGACCTGGTCTCCTCCTGGCCTCTCCAAGCTACCAAGGGAAGCCAGGCACCTGCTATTTTTAGAACCTCAGTGGTGTTGTTTATCTGATAAGCGAAGAAAGAAGAATGTCAAGTTTTACTTATCTCCAGATCTCAATTTCAAAAACTGCCTATCTTGGACAAGTATCAACTCCATACCCATTCTTTGCTTCCCTGCCTTGTCCAAAGCCTGATCCCCTGAGCTGCAGCTCTGCAATAGTGCTCCTACCACTTCATCCCCACGCATCAGACCCTGAACTCCAACTGGAGATCGAGCAGCACACTACGCTTGAGAGACCAGAGACCAGACAAGCCCCCTGGAAATTCCTAGAAAGCCATCTGATTCTCTCAGAGAAGGAAGAAGGTAACCAACAAAGGATGAGAAAGACCAGCAGGCAGGGCTGGCTCCTCAGTCTCTCACCAGCAGGCTGAATTTCCCTCACTGTGGGGAGAAGAATAATGCAGTGGAGAGAAGCGCAAGCCCCAGAATAGGAGAAACTCAGAAGCACTTCAACCAACTCTCCCAGCCCCGGTCCAGCCAAGGACATGCACAGAAGCCCAAACTCCAGGGGACAAAGCGAGCAAACCAGGAGGGAGAGAGACTGTCGGGGTGGGCTCACTCTCTTAACTCCTCACAACTCACTCCTTAAAGTGGCCCAAAGCTTCTGAGAACAGCAGTGTGCTGTTCTATAAAACACATGGTCTTAGGCTAGATCTCTCCTAGACCTGGCCATGTTACTCCACCCTCTCGTCGACAAAAATCTCCTACTGAAGGAGAACGAGGAGGATTAAAGAAAACAGGCTATACAAGGTACCTGGGATACAGCCTGATACAGCGCAAGCACCCAATACTTAACCGAAGCATGAGTGTCATCTAACAAAATAAAAATGATTGATGCTTTGGGGACCTGTGTCTCCGCCACAATGTTACTATGCCTGAAGCCTATGAACAGCCTTAGTGGGGTTGAATCCACAGCTGTGTTGAACACAGACAAGGACAGGATGAAAGCAGGTGCAGAGGGAAGAAAGCAGGAGGGCACCAAGGACCTGCCATACACCTGCGCCAACCATGGAATTCACCACCTTCTCCCATGGAGTAGGACTTTATACATCCTCAGGCCCCAGAAAAGGATCCTCTCCTCTCTCCTGAGGCAGCGAATTCCCTAAGAAGATGCTTCCTAACATTGCAAGCAATCCAGCCTTCAGAGGCAGGTGTTCAGAGACCCAACCCCTGTGGCCCCAATCAGAGGTCAGAGGAAGTAAAATGGAAGACAAAAAAGGAGCAGGCACTGTGTTTGGTTTCCTCCCACTCTCATGCTTTTGTTTGTTTCCAGCTTTTATCTCAGTAGCATGTGTTGGTGTGGTCTTGGTCACCACAGCTGTCACAGTCCTTTTCTTCATCTCACCAACATCCACTTTTGGGGCACACTGAGCTGCCCTGCCACATCTCTTGATGCACAATGAATTTCCTTTGCTGATTTTTAATGCACAGCTTTGCATCAACTGTGCACTTAATAAGATATGAACTGATGAAGACACTAGCAACTTAAAAAACCTCCAACAGGTTATAAGAGCATTCTTCATCCTTCTCAGCTGGTAAATTGAAGGTGCTCTCTGTCAGAACTCAGTAGACCACGTGCGCATCCCCTAAATACCCAGTGGGCGGGAAATGAATGGCATCAGGGAGCAAAAGTTATTGCACCTGCAACATAGTCCCTGCCGACCCCAAATGACGTCCTAGCTTGAAATAATTACACAAGTAAAGGTAGAACTTTCAGCCTTCAAAGTGTTATCTTAGGAACAACAAAACAAAAACCAATATTGACTTTTCCATTTGCCTAGGAGCATTCTGAGAAATCCACAGACAAGTGTTCAAATCCACTCCGCTCCTGTGCTTGGTGGTCACTCTTGGGTCAAGGTCAGATGTCTCCTTCCTGGCACTGTTCTCTACTCCATCCCAAGGAAGGATACCACTTCCATTCCGTTTCCACGTGGATGCCTAGGCTTGTTCACTTCCCTGTGGGGAAAAGATGAGCACAGAAATCCTGTGGAATGTGTGTTCCCACAGAGCTCAGAAATGTGATGATCTCAGAGGATATTGTAAAGAAAGACCCTTGACACTTCCCTAAGGAAGAATGTCTTCTGTAAAAGGCGACTGCCAGGACAAAGAGCATGTGCTGGGAAAATCTACACAGCCTGCTGCTGTGTATGATTCCAATTCTGGTGTCCCACTTCCTCTTTGTAATCACATGCCTTCCCTCCTTATTCCTCTTCTAAAAAGACACTCTGGCATTGGGTCTCAGTAAAGAAGCAAAATGCAGTGTTCTAATAAAGGCTGGAAGATAAAAAGGGCTAAAATGGATTTCAAGAAATATCCAATGAATATAAGACCTACTCCATTCCACCACTTTAAAATATTTCCCCCCAAAAAACACTTATTTTTAAATGTTAGCAGCCTAACTTTTTAAAAATGAAGTTTCAGGAGTTCCTGTCATGGTTCAGTGGTTAAGGAATTTGATTAGCAACAATGAGGATGCAGGTTCAATCCCTGGCCTTGCTCAGTGGGTTAAGGATCCAGCATTGCCACGAGCTGTGGTGTAGGGTGCAGATGCAGCTCAGATCCTACACTGCTGTGGTGTATGCCAGCAGCTACAGCTCCAATTTGACCCCTAGCCTGGAAACCTCCATGTGCCATGGGTGTGGCCCTAAAAAGCAAGAAAAAAATAAAAAATAAAAATGAAGTTTCACTCACTTAAAGTTTATTCATTCATCAAACAGCTTATTTACAATACAGAAAGATTTACAATACAGTCTTAAGAATTGCGGTATCACTAATCTAGCCTTCCAAACCTATCTCACAGTGGTTTTTGAAAGAGTCAATTATGATCATATATGAGAAAGTGACGAAATGTGCAAAGGGCTAATCAAATAGATAATCAAAGTGCTGTCGTTCTCAGTATTAAAAGATACTCTGGAGTTCCTGTTGTGGCTCCATGGGTTAAGGATCCAACATTCTCTATGATGATGTGGGTTTGATCTCTGGCCTCATTCAGTCCATTACAGATGCTCAATAGGTTAAGGATTCAGCGTTGCTGCAAGATGCGGCATAGATCGAAGATGCGGGCTCAGATCTGGTGTTGCTGTGGCTGTGGTGCAGGCCTCAGCTGCAGCGGATTCAACCCCAAGCCGGGGAACTTCCATATGCCACAGGTGGGGCTGTAAAAGGAGAAGAAAAAAAAAAAAAAAAAGATATCATTCCATATAGTGCAGACCTTGGAATCAGAGATTGGCATTCAAATCTCACCTCTACCACTTACTAGTTACCTACACAACTAGGGTGTAAGAGGCAAGTTACCTAACTCCCTGGGCCTCAGTTTCAAATGTAAAATGGAGAAAATACCTACTTTATCAAGTTGGAAGTGGGTAGACTAATGTGTGTAAAACCCTTTTCACATAGTAAATACTACATGTTATCTTCAGCTACTGTTAGGCTGTTCAACTAAAATCCAACCATCCCGCTATTGAAAATAGTAGAAGGGAGGGGGAAGAGAGAAGAATTCTCACCCAAAAGAAAGACAAATGTTAAAAACATGGATCCTACACTCTGAAGATTCCCTTGTTGGCCAGATACCACCCCCCACCCCCACGCCTTCCCCACAGACGTCAGAAGTTTGTAGCTTTGCATAACTGTGCAGCAACCAGGGAGTCAGTCTTTAGCTCCAGGCTTGACAAAGTGATGATTCATCTCATCCTGCGAAGGGGGTGCAGCCTCATCATACAATGCGGAATCCATAGGGATGGCCTGCGGCCAGAGACCAGCTATTTAAGAGGATCCCCCACCCGTGTCTCCAGTAGCAGTAACAGTCTTACACTTTGCATTTCCTTAATGTATATGCCAATGAGTACTTGGGAAGAATCCAGTTGGGCTATACTTTACACAACAATTCACAACATAAGCAAAAAGTCCAAAATGCCAAGACGACAATAATGAAGGAAGTCTCCCCCTCTGTTCGCTGCCCATGGCACAAGGTTTTGCCAGGCAGTGTATTAGTTATAACGACAAACAGCCTGACCGTTGGACAACATCCCACTTCCACCGCACATCAAAAAGGCTCGTGAGGACAAATCCCATTGCTTTTCAGCCTGGCCTGAAAATCTGACCACATCCCCCACGAAAAAGACAACCCCTCACAGTAGCTTGTACAGCTCTTTTCCATGACAACTTAGTGGGCTGGAAACATTTTTTTCCCCTGGAGTAAGCTCCTCACTCCTATTCTAAGGTTAAGAAGCTTTCAAAGCTGGTTGTCTTACAATGAAGAGCCAGTGGGGTGGTTGTAACAATGGACCCTCAGACTTGTCAAAGCAGCAGCACTCAGTTTACTTCCCAGCCCTAACTACTATAACTGAATGTCTCCTAAACTATCACCACAGTAATTCTAACCTTCAGTCTGACTTTGGGATCCTTCCACCAGTGTCCCATAGGCACAAACCATGAATGCCTGGAAATGTCAGCCTCCTCCCCAAACAGTTTTGCTTGGAAGACTCCATTCAAAAAACACTCATCATTCAATCCCCCCTGGCTCCCTCCTGAGGTCAGCCAATCCTCAAGGGCTTCTTGATTCCAATCTAAGAAAGGGTTACTTAACATATGCCCAACACTTTACATTCAATTCTAGCTCCCCCTAAAAAAAAAAAAAAAAAAAAATCCCACTCATCATAATGGTAATTGCTCTTTCTTAATCCAGATGACCCACATTAGGGGAGTGAAAGTACAGAAGCCAGGGCTCCTCAATTCAAAACCCAAAGTGTGGTGTGTTTTCTGGGAAAGACTGTAAAGGGTTTTTCAATTCGGTGTTACCTAATCTGATTCATTTATTTAGCAACGTCTAATTTTCTGGTGGTTTCCCCCCAAACATTCCTGGGAAGTTGATATACTATATTACAATGGAGAAAATTATTTTATGTCAAAATCAATGCTACAAAATTGGCTTCCTACCCATTCAAGCCAATATCCACTAGCTACAAACACAGATCCACTGCCACATACTACACACAGACACCCTGATTCATAGCAAAAGAAAAAAAAAAAGTTTTCTTCCATTGTAATTAAGATGATTTGATTTCAACAAACCAACATTAGGACCGCCTAGAACTCAGGGAAGCACACAACTTGTTGCAGCCATAAATGCTCGGCCGCAGCCTGAACAAAGCAATACAAATAAGCTCCAGAAACCCACACAGCAAGCCCTTGGACAAAATCCTGTGTGTTTGTAATCATCTCTCCAGCGCACCCTCATCGCCCCCTCCCCAACCCTCTTCCCGGCTCCAGCAAGCACCCTCTAGGACTCCCATTCCTAATCGGGTTTCCATTCCGGCCCCGCCCCCTCCCCTTCCCTCTCTAGGACCGTGAATCAATCCCATTCCGGGCAGGAAACGAGACTCTGGGCAGCCCCCTCCGCTACTGCGGAACAAAGGAGTAGAGCGCAGCTGCACGCGCAGGACGCCCCGTCGAGTCCTGGGCCCCTTCTCCCTCTCCGCCAGAGCACACCGCACCTGAACCCCACCCTGGGCGCCCCATTGTTCTCCCTCTGCTTTCCTTCCCGGAGGAGGCCACCCCGTGTCCTTCCATAGAATTAGAGGGCCAGGAAACAGCTGTGGGCCCGAGAGATGGAGGGGGTGTGGGTGAACACCAGGAAGACCTGGATTCCACTTTGCCCACAGGTACGAGGGAGCTGGGGCAAAGTAAGAGCAACTTAGTTTCGTGCCCTCTACTCTCCTACCCACCCTCGAAGCAACTGCGGCGTCTCGACCACCCCGCGCGACCTCCAACGTGCGCGGTTCTCAACGCAACACCGCCTCGCCCCGAGAAGAGAGAGAACACAGATTTCCACCCCCCCGCCCCGACCCGTGTCCCCTCAGGTTGCGGCGGGGCCACGGGGACCCTGGGCACAAAAGACCGAGCGGGCAGAGAAGGGGAGAGAGGAAAAGCTCTAGAGCTACCTCTCCAGGCGCCACTCCGCCTCCTCGTCGTCCTCCCACTCCGGCGACGCTTCGGGACGCCGGCTCTCCGCGAGGCTGAGGGGCTCCGCACCGCTGCTCGGTGGACAACACTGCTGGCGGACGCTACCCCGCTGCTGCCGGTCCCTCGCGCTCGCGCTCTCACACCGCCTCCACGCGCCGCCGACCGGCTCCCGTGCGCGCCCGGCTGCAGAGTGCGCGGCAGCTGCGGAGCGCTGCTCTGCGGCTGGAGGCGCCCGGCCACTCCCCTCTCCCCCGCCGGCGGAGGGGCCGGCCGAGGGGCGGGGGCGGCGACCTCGCAGCCTGGGATTCGCCCCTGAGCGCAACTGCAGGACCGGGAGCCACCGCCTCCCGGCCGACTCACCTCCGGCCGCCGGGTGCTGGCTGCACAGCGCCCCCAGGTGAGCACGGGCGCAGCCACCGCCCCCAGGGGCAGCCTGGATGGGGGCAAGGAGAGGCGTCCCTCCTGGCCCCATGGAAGGCAAGACCTTTCTACCTTTTTCGCTCCCGGATTTACTAGCATCAAACTAGAAGTGTAATAACTGGGGAGGCGGGCCGGTGGAGATGGAGGACAGGGCAACTAAAAGCCAGCCTAGGGGCGAATGTGGGCAAAGAGTGGGAGTGTTCTCAGTTGTTCCTTATCCCCTAGATTAAAAAAAAAAAAAAAATGTAGATGACCAAAAATATCAGAAAATTTTGACTTGACCGAAAGGGAAAAAGTATACTGACTGGCGAAATGTGTTTTTACTTACAAGATTTTTAGTATCCATTAAGCCACTTGATTTCATGTTATGCTCCATAGACGCTAGCCAATTCTCTGTTACAGAAAATAAGATAGTTTAAAAGAAATTTTAACTATATGTGTATGTGTATATATATATTTATATATATATATGGGAATATAGCCAGTGTATTAACTGGCACTAAGTAATGATCAATGGTACATATTATTTAGGCATGCTGGAGGGGCCAGAGAATCAGGACCTCCAGTTTCTCACTCCACCTAGTTTCTTGCCTCTTTGTAGAATTTAGAGCAAGCCACTTGACCCATGTCCTGGTTTCCTCCTCCCATAGGAGGGAAAGGTGCTCATCCAAACTTACTCACTGGGTGAGGTGAGGATTACTTGGCTAAGGTGTTAAAAGCAATGTAGGCACAGCAGTTATTACTCATGGTTCTTACTACTTTATCCAATAATGAAATAAATTGCCATAAATGGGGCCGGGTTTAAATGGACTGACCTATATCTGGAAACTGTCACTAAAATGAGGTGAGCCAAAGAATTCAGACCATATATAGTAACTCTGTTCCCACAGGCATAAGAACCACAGGCACTGGTATTTGTCAAATGCAACCAGTAGAGTTTGGAAAGGTAGCAGATCCCCCAGACTGTATCTGCCTAGAATTATACCATCATTGATGACACCATCAGCATCAGTTTTGATCTGCATAAGGCATGATAGTGGTCTAAGCTTACACATACTAAGTACCAGGTACTGTTCTTTTCTTGTTTAATCTTGGCAAAAACTTGGAAGGTAAGTTATTCTCATTGTTCTTGTTTTACAAACCAAAAAAGCCAAGAACAGAGAGTTCTTCCAGCTAATAAGTGGTTTTACTGGTTCAAAGATACGTTCACAAATTCTTTGACACTCCTATTAAAGAATGGAGTCTAATCACCTTCCTCTTGCATATAGACTAGACTTGCATGAATAGAATTCAGCAGGAGTGATGCTACATAACTCCTGATTCTAGGTTGTGAAAGGAGCTACAGCTTTCACCTGGCCCTCTCTTGGAACAGTCATCCTTGGAATTCAGCAGCCATGCTAGGAGGAAGCTCAAGCTACGTGGAAGATCATGTATATGTATTCCAGCTGATGATACCAGCTGAGGATCCAGTCTACAACCAGATGAACTCCAGACATGTGAGTTAGCCTTTGAGATGACTCCAGCCCCAGTCTCTGACTGAGAGACCTAGAAAGGAACCCTAAATGAGTCTAGTCAGTGCCCAGAAACAGGAGAGAGAACAATAATAGGAGATTGTTTTCAGGGTGGTCATTACGTAGCAGTAGACACTGGGAACAGTGGCAGAGCTGAGATCTGAACTGAGGAAGTCTCACTCCAAAGTCTCTACCACATTCGAGCACACTACCTCAGACCTTGATAACCTAGCCCAACCAACACTTCGGAAATACTTGCCTTCCCAAAAGACATCATATAGACCTGCCACCTGATGATAGGTGTTAGACTCACTTCTCCATTTTGCCCATCTGAATTTTAGTTCCAAAGTGACTGCCTATAGCAGTTTGACAGCAGGGGAATCTCCGATGTCTGCTGTTCAAGCTAGCTTTTCAAAAATCACAGAAATGCAAACACCAGGTTTACAAGTACAAAAATGTAAACAAATGGTTTGAAAGAGTGGGGGAAATTCTATAACCTTTTGATCTTGGAAGAAGGCCAAGTTTTAGTAAAAAGTAGGTTTAAAACAAGTATGTGCTGAGCAGGCCAATTAAGAGAGCTTCTCTTAGGAAAGTTTTGGAGCTCCTGCCTCAAGAAAGAAATAGGGGATCTAGTTATGTAAAAACCATTTTGCCCCTAAAAGGATCTAGAATAATGGGAAACTTGAAGCTTTCTCTCTGTTTTTGTTTGTTTGTTTGTTTTTTAGCAAATTCAGAAAATAAAATCATAGAAACTGTTGAACTTATCCTAGTAACACTGAGAAAATGAACCAAGAAGCTATTAGAAAGCCAAAAATGTTTCTTGAGCACAGCTATGCTTTCCTTTAAAAATATCATTAACCTAGTTTTCATAAATCTCAAAAATCCAAACTTCTGAAGACATACCATGAGGTTTTTAAATACTTTTACCTTCCTGGCCATTCTTTCCAAAAGTCAATCAATCAACAACTTTTGAATTTGAAAGAAGCAGATTGCAGTTTTTCTAATAACTGTCAAGAATAGATAATAAATCCATCAAGTACAAAAGCATTTTTCACTTTCCACCCAGTCTGTTCAGAGGAAGTAGAATATACGAAGAAGCAGAAAGACTATTATTAAGATTTTAGGGTAATAAACATAAATTATCAAATTATAGGAGTAAAGAATGTTAAGTTGTGTGCTTCAATGAAAACACGCGATGATTTAAATTAAAATGAGGGAAATCCTGCCATCTTTATGGAAAGATTTAGAAACAAAAGCACATTTGTGTGTGTCCCAGCAGTAAAATTACTACTAAACGTGTAAAGTTGTACGTGTTATTTTCTCAGTGGGTTAAGGATCTGGCGTCGTGTAGGTTGCAGAAGTGGCCAGGATCCTGCGTTGCTGTGGCTCTGGCATAGGCCAGTGGCTGCAGCTCCAATTGGACCCCTAGTCTGGGAACCTTCACATGCCACATGGAACCTCCACATGCCGCGGTGCGGCCCTAAGAAAAAAAGACTGGAAAGGAAAAAAAAAAAAAAAAAAAAGGATTCAATGTTGGAAAATTGACCAAGGAAAGGAACCAAGGGCCAGATGACTTGATTCACCTCGTATCAGTGTAGCAAACAAAACAGTGAACTGGAAGTCACAGTTTTAGATTTTCTCACTGGTCCTGTCTGCAGCTAGCTTTAGAATTTTAGTCAGAAAGCTCACGCTCTCTGTCCTTACTTATTTTACATCATCTTGAATGTGTTAAGGGCCTCTGATTCTTAAAAAAAAAAATCTAAGAGTCTTTATTTTTGCCATGCTTTCTTTCCTCATCTACCCATCCAAACACTTAACTATCACCCATTTTACTTACCTTTGACGCTAAAGTCAGTTCTTACCTATTCCTGGCTATCTCCTTGAACTGGATCTTGTGTTCTTTGCTGTGGTAACATCTGGATACCACCCCTTCTCCGTATTTATTAATTGGCTCCAGGTTGTGAAACCTTTCTAGTTCTCTTATAAATGTTTGGCCTTTCTAACTAAATGGTAAATCTCTAGATTAAAAGAATATTTCAGGAATTCCCTTTGTGGCGAAGTGGAAACAAACCTGACTAGTATCCAGGAAGACGTTGGTTCGATCCCTGGCTTTGCTCAGTGGGTCAAGGATCTGGCATTACAGTGAGCTGTGGTGTAGGTCACAGACTTGTGTTGCTGTGGCTGGGGTGTAGCTGTGGTGTAGGCCAGCAGCTGCAGCTCTGATTCAGCCTCTAGCCTGGGAACTTCCATATGCCTCGAGTATGGCCCTAAAAAGCCAAAAAGATAGAGAGAGAGAGAATATTTCACTTTTGAAAAGACAGCAAGAACTGTCATGACAGCAAGAAGAGTCTTAGCTTACTCTGTTCCTGAAAGTAATCTAAATGCTCTGCATGTGTTACTAATTCATTTAAGCCTAGTAACAGCCCGATAAAGTAAGTTATTATTATTATCATCCCATTTTACAGATGGTGAAACTGAGGCAGAGAAAAGATAATTACTCTGTTCTTGAAAGTAATCTAAATGCTCTGCATGTGTTATTAATTCATTTAACCCCTAGTAACAGCCCGATAAAGTAAGTTTTATTATTATCCCTTTTTACAGATGGTGAAACTGAGGCAGAGAAAAGATAATTACTCTGTTCTTGAAAGTAATCTAAATGCTCTGCATGTGTTATTAATTCATTTAACCCCTAGTAACAGCCCGATAAAGTAAGTTTTATTATTATCCCTTTTTACAGATGGTGAAACTGAGGCAGAGAAAAGATAATTACTAGCCTGAGGTTACATGTAATAGCATTAAAGCCAGGATGGGAATCTACTCAGTCTAGCTTCAGGGCTTGATCTCTTGCCTCCAGGCCATATATATACTTTCTCTCACGTTTATGTGAGCATTTACTCTGTGAGCTCATATTTTTGTCTTCCAAAACAAGTACTGTGTCATTTCTTATATCTCTTAGTTTAGGATAGTGCTCTAGATGCAGTAAGCACCAAATTAGTATTTCTTAATTTCATGCAGAAGAAAATCTTTTTTAGTTTTTCTTTTCTTTTTAAGGAATTTCCATATTGTTCTCCACGTGGCTGCACCAGTTTATATTCCTGCCAACAGTAGGAGGGATTCCTTTTCTCTATACCCTCTCCAGCACTTGTTATTTATAGACTTTTAGTGATGGCCGTTCTGACCCATGTGCAGTGGTACCTCATTGTAGTTTTGATTTGCATATGTCTAATATTTAATGATGTCGAGCATCCTTTCATATGCCTGTTGGCCATCCTTATGTCTTCTTTGAAGAAATGTCTATTTAGGTCTTTGGCCTATTTTTTGGTTGAGTTGTTTGTTTCTTTGTTATTGAGTTATATCAGCTATTTATGTATTTGGAAAATTAAGCCCTGTCAGTTGCATCATTTGCAAATATTTTCTCCTGGTCAGTAGTTTGTCTTTTCATTTTGTTGATGGTTTTCCTTGCTGTGTGAAAGTTTATAAGTTTTATTAGATCCCACTTGTTTATTTTTGCTTTTATTTCTATTGCCTTAGGAGACTGACCTAAGAAAATATTGTTATGATTTATGTCAAAGAATGTTTTTCCTATGTTTTCTTCTAGGAGTTTTATTATGTCATGTCTTATATTTAACTTTTTAAGCCATTTTGAGTTTATTTTTGTGTATGGTATGAGGATGCCATGTGATCCAGCAATCCCATTCCTGGGCATATATCTGGAGAAAAGTATAATTCAAAAAGATACATCACCTCAGTGTTCAAAGCAGCACTATTTATAATAGCCAAGATATGGAAGCAACCTAAGTGTTCACCAACAGATGAATATATAAAGAAGCTGTGGTACTGTGGTATATATGTGATGGAATACTACTCAGCCATAAAAAAGAATGAAATAATGCCATTTGCAGCAACATGGATGGACCTAGGCATTATCACACTAAGTGAATTAAATCATAAAGAGAAAAACAAATACCATATAATATCACATATATGGAATCTAAAATATGACACAAATGAACTTATTTAAGAAACAGAAACAGACTCACAGACATAGAAAACAAACTTATGGTTACCAAAGGGGAGAGAAGGTTGGGGAGAGATAAATTAGGCGTTTGGGGTTAGCAGATCCAAACTACTATTTATAAAACAGATAAACAGCAAGATTCTACTGTGTAGCACAGGGAACTATATTCAATATCCTATAATAAGCCATATGGAAAAGAATGTGAAAAAGAATAGATAGATAGATAGATAGATAGATAGATAGATAGATAGATATAGCTGAATCCCTTTGCTGTATACCAGAAACTAACATAAAATTGTAACTCAACTGTACTTCAGTTTTCAAAAAAAGATTTTAAAAAATTAAACCTTTTTATGTATTTAAAGAATGCTTTGAAAGTAAATGCTTAATGCTCAAAGTATTATTTGAAATTCAGATTAAGTATTATAAAAAAATATTTCTATAGCATTTTCAGTCTCCAGGACTCAGCAGGAAAAATAGCTTTTACTCTAAGTATTAAAAAAGCCATAGATAGAAAGTAACTAAGAGGACAGAGTTCCCATTGTGACTCAGCAGGTTAAAAACGTGACACAGTGTCCATGAGGATGCAGGTTTGATCCCTGGCCTCTCTCAGTGGGTTAAGGAGCCAGTGTTGCCACAAACTGCAGCATAGGTTGCAGATGCAGCTTGGATCTGGTGTGGCTGTGGTGTAGGCTGGCAGCTGCAGCTGCCATTCAACCCCTAGCCTAGGAAATTCCATATGCTGCAGGTAAGGCCATAAAAAAAGATAAATAAATAAAGTAGCTAAGAGCAGTTCCTACTGTAGCACAGTGGGAAAGGATCTAAACCCACATCTGCAGAGGTGTGGGTTCAGTCCCCAGCCCAGCATGGTAGGCTGAAGGATCCAGCATTGCTATAGCTGCAGCATAGGTCACAGCGACAGCTTGGATTCAATCCCTGGCCCAGAACTTCTGTGGGCCTCAAGTGTGACCATTAAAACAAAAAAAAGAACAAAAAGACAAAAAAGAAAGAAAAGGTAAGTAAGAGAGTAGATCTTAAAAATTCTCATTATAAGAAAAAAAATTTTGCAACTATGTATGATGATGGATATTAGCTGGTTTTATTTATATTTTGCAATACATAGAAATATCAAATTGTTACATCATACACCTAAAGTTAATATTATTCTGCCAATTATACCCCATTAAGCAACCAAATTAATCTTAAAAATTAAAAACCATAGAAAGGAGTTCCCATCATGGCTTAGCAGGTTAAGAACCTGACTAGAGTCCATGAGGATGTGGGTTCGATCCCTGGCCTCAATCAGTGGGTTAAGGATCCTGCATTTCTGTGGCTATGGTGTAGGCTGGCAGCCACAGCTCTGATCCAGCCCCTAGCCAGGAAACTTCCATATGCCACAGGTGTGGCCCTAAAAAAGAAGGAAAAAAAAAAAAAAAACCCAACAACTGTAGATAAATGAAAGCATAATTAGAGGGTTAAAAGATTGGTGAAATTTTCCCCAGGCAGGAAAATTTGCTAAAGCTTTTAAAGGATGAAAAGAGAAGACTTAAAAACTCAGAAATAGGGTACTAGACTATGTGAAGATCAAAAACAACTATTCTTTATAAAAATATAACAATGTAATCGAGGACAAAAATTGGGCAGTAAAACTCAAAGTGTAATTTTTTTCTCCACAAAATACATTTGTCTATAGCTCAAAATACTCTGATCCCTCAAATAAATTATAGATCCACTGCCAGGAAATTTAAATTGCCTGAATTTTTCCTTCAACGTTTTATAATTTAGCATTTTGTTATTTCAACTAGTAGAATAATTATCCTTTTTATTTCCTCTCAAGCTCTAGCAAGTTAGAACCATTATGGGAAAAACTTGCTGTTAAACAATAAATCTGAAAGCTGACTAGACTTTTTTAACCAATCTTCTTTAAAAAGCATTTTCTTTCTTTCTAATGATAACTAGTGAGCTTGTCATCTCGTTGCTGAGGAGACCTGAAGATGATTATAAGGAAAAGCAGATATTATGGCAAAGGAAAAAAATATTAGCTGTCTATACGAAATGAAGAACAATTTGGCAAAGATGTAATATTCTGTTTCTGCTTCAGTTCCTGAAACTGAATGTCCATTTCTTTGAGCTGGCATATGCATTCATCACAGGTGCTAGCATATAAAAATGCTGACAATTATGTAACCAAAAAGATTTTAATTTATTAACCAAGGCAGCACATAATCCAGGTATAGTAACTATTGACTAAATAAACCAAAATATAACTGTAAATAAAAACCAAGGCTTAGTAATAGATTTGCTCATTGGTTTCAGCAGCATTCTTAATCTTGATATCTTCTGTACAAGATGAGAAACTTCCAGACTCACTGGCTCACTATTATGTCCCCAGGGCCTAGGAACAATATTGTTGAACTGATGAATGAATTTCATAAATAATTGTTATTTTAGGTAAATTGAACTGGCCCATAATCTCGGTCAGTATTTCCAGATGGATCTTACACCAATTTTAAAACTTTTCATAGCAAGGTAAAACAAAAGCAGGTCCTTGCTGATGGGTTCACAGTGGTCATCTACTTCAATTCTGAATGAAGCTGGAAAGCTTTAAAGAGAGTAGCACCAAACACTGCCCACCTCCTGCAGAAGAAGTAGACCATGTGAGCCCAGCCATTTAAAAGCAACCCAGCTCCCAAAGCATAACCTCCTTCACCTTTAGACACCCTGAAATCCATTCATATTGCTAAGCAAAAGGAATAGACACTTCTGTTTTAAACTCTCTCGGCCTCTTTTACCAGGCATCACCTGCCCCAAACCCCTCTTGGCCAGTGGGTATTTTACAAGTTCTCCCCAAATCTTGAGTCAGGACCTGAGATCATCTTGATCCAGCTCAGAGACCTCTGGGGCATTGGGCCCAAAAATTGCTTCCAAAAAACGCTACTCTCCTGAAGTCTCTTTTGAAGTCCCTGAGGGATCCTGCAGGGTCCTGCATGCTTCTACACGTCTGCAGTTTCTTTAAGTTGGGAAGCGGGCTAAAACTTTTCATTTTTCTTTATGAATCTTTATAAGCCTAAAGCAACTAGCCCCATCCATATGTAGCCTGGGCGTGGGAAAAAGAATCTCTTTATTTCCTGGTTCATGGGCTCCTCTGTGCTTTTGGTCCTACTGGGTACCTTAACCCACCGAGCAAGGCCAGGGATGGATCCTGCATCCTCATGGATACTAATCAGGTTCTTAACCCACTGAACCACAACTGGAACTCCCCTACTGAGTGATTTTGACTGGTGCTGTAATTTGCTCTGAATTAGTGGCCATGAAATAGCCTAAGCCTTGGAGAGTTCCGTTCTAATGCCTGTGGTCCTGTACCACTACCCTAGGAGCAGATAATGAAATGGATGAAACCTGTCCTACATTAAGAAGTAGGTATCGAGTGTCTATGCAGTCCAATGCTGGCCCTGACACTAGGATGAGAAAATGAATATGACAATCTGTGACCTTCCAGAATATGTCTAGCTTTAAGTCTTTAGCTCCTTCTTCTGGTAACTGAAACTCTCTTTGCCCTTGTAATATCTTTCCTAGGCCCTCAGGCAATGAGAGTCCTGATGCCTCTCCCCCAGCCCTCACCATTCCACCTGGTCCTTTAGATGCTGCCTCAAGCCGTCTGTAATGTGCAGCCTCTGCTCAAAAGGCTACACTGCAGTCCAGTCTTTCATTTCTGGGTGAAAAATTAGAAAGCTGCCTTTTTGTTTCTTCAATTCAAAACACTTAATTGTCAGATTTCCAATATTCAAAAATTTAGTGGCTAAAAGGCACCCAATGACACTTTTCTAGTCAATAAGGTCAAATATTAAAGAAACTACTTGAGTTGTCTTTTAAACTGTTGGCCCCTGGTGGGCTTTGGGATTTCAAGGTATATTTACTCTTTTTTCATACAAACAATGTTCAAGTTTTTATAATAATAAACATGCATTATTTTTATAACCAGGAAAAAATAATCAAACTATTTTTATCTTGGACAAAGTATGTGGTCTGTATTTTTTTTTTTTTTTTTTGGTCATTTTAGGGCCGCACCCGCAGCATATGGAGGTTCCCATGCCAGGGGTCAAATTGGAGCTGTAGCCGCTGGCCTTTGCCACAGCCACAGCAACTTGGGATCTGAGCCACATCTACGACCTACACCACAACTACACCACAACGCTGGATCCTTAACCCACTGAGTGAGGTCAGGGATCAAACTCACGGCCTCATGGGTCCTAGCGGCGTTCGTTAACCACTGAGCCACGATGGGAATTCCTGTCGTCTGTAAGTTTTACGGGGATGTTTTTCTAAATTGACCCTAGTGAAAAAAATAATAATAAATATTGCTTGCATACTTTTTCTAATACCTTTGCACCAAAATATTTCAGGACAGGGTGATCTTTTCCATCGGGATATGTTAGAAACTGGCAGATCTCATAACCAGCTTCTGCTGAGTAAGGGTTTGTGCTAAAGACTCACAGACAACATTTACTTTGAAAGCAAAGTCCTTGGATTTATTTAATGAATGTTTTTTTTTTTTAATGTCTTTTTAGGGCTGCATCTGTGGCATATGGAAATTCCCAGGCTAGAGGCTGAATTGTAGCTGTACCTGCTGGCCTACACCATGGCCACAGCAACTCGGGATCTGAGCTGCATCTGCAGCCTACGCTACAGCTCACAGCCGTGCCGGATCCTTAATCCACTGAGCAAGGCCAGGGATCAAACCCGCGTCCTCATGGATACTAGTCTGGTTCATTACTGCTAAGCCACAATGGGAATTCTCTAATGAGTGCTCTTTAATAGGAGAGGACCTTCTTTCCATTTCATGAAGTTTGGGGCCCACAGGTAGTGCGGGAGGCCTAAGCAGTGAGAGGAAGTGTTGAGGGGTCGTCTCTCCATCGCCAACTTGGTGGTTGGCTATGATGGCCTCCTCAAAGGAAGAAGGTTATAGTGGTGAAGACGTCTGCCAAGGGCAATGCACCCAAGATGTCTGGGCCAGTGGACTCTCTTAGAAACCTCAAAAATGGCTGGACCATCACATACATGTGAGAACTTAAATATGAAATCTTCAGATTCCCGGCTAGCTATTTCCTAGGCTAGTTGCTTGCAGATGCCTTATATTCTACCTGATTTCCATTTAATAATAATTTATCTATGACTCCTTATTTTTGTTTTGGGGTGTTTTTTTTTTTTACATTAAGTAAAAAATTATTTTTTATTAATGATTTTTATATTTTCCATTATAGTTGGTTTATAGTGTTCTGTCAATTTCTACTGTACAGCAAAGTGACCAGTCATACACATATATAAATTCTTTTCCTCACATTATCCTCCATCATATTCCATCACAAGTGGCTAGGTATAGTTCCCTGTGCTATACAGCAGGATCTCAATGCTGATCCACTCCAAGTGCAATTGACCCTGCAACTTAATGACTGTAACCACAGCCCCTATCGCTGGGCTGAAGTGCCCAGGTGAATCCTATGTTAGTAACCTCAGTGAGTGGTAGAGCCTATCTAAGTCTTGAGGAGTGGATGACAGTTTTTTGTTTTTTCTTTCTTTCTTTTTTTTTTTTTAGGGCTGTACCCATGGCATATGGAAGTTCCCAGGGTAGGAGTCAAATTGGAGCTGAGTCGCTAAACTACATCACAGCCACAGCAATGCCAGATCTGAGACCTGTCTGTGACCTACACCACAGTTCATGTCAATGCTGGATCCTTGACCCACTTAGTGAGGCCAAGGATCAAACCTGCATCTTCATGGATGCTAGTCAGATTCGTCTCCCCTGAGCCATGACAGGAACTCATGGATAATGTTTTATACTATAAATTTGTTTTTGGAAAAAATATTTTTCTCATAATTAAATTACTGTAAGTAAGTTAGAATAAAAGGTGCTTGGTGGGTAGATACATTCAGAAGTTCCCATTGTGGCTCAGCGGGTTACGAACCCAACTTGTTCCCAGAAGATGTGGGTTTGATCCCTGGCCTTGCTCAGTGGGTTAAGGATCTGGCATTGCTGCAAGATACAGCGTAGGTCACGGATGTGGCTCAGATCCTGAATTGCTGGGAGCTGTGGTGTAGGATGAAGAATTGGCTCTGATCCCACGTTGCTCTGGCTTCACAGCTCTAATTCGACCCTTAGTCTGGGACCCTCCATATGCAGCAGGTGCAGGCCTAAAAATAAATAAATAAATAAATAAACAAATTTGCATTCTTATGTTTACCGACAAAGGAGCCTAGGTCTTTTTTTTTTCCTTTTTTTTTTATTACTCAAATGAATTTATCACATCTGTGGTTGTATAATGATCATAACAATCTGATTTCACAGGATTTCCATCCCACAGCCCAAGCACATCTCTCCACCCCGCAAACTGTCTCCTCCAGAGACCATAAGTTTTTCAATGTCTGTGAATCAGCATCTGTTCTGCAAAGGAGTTCAGTATGTCCTTTTTTCAGATTCCACATGTCAGTGAAAGCATTTGATGTTGGTGTCTCATTGTAGGGCTGACTTCACTTAGCATGATCATTTCTAGGTCCATCCATGTTGCTAAAAATGCTGGAATTTCATTCATTTTAATGGCTGAGTAATATTCCATTGTGTATATGGACCACATCTTCTTGATCCACTCCTCTGTTGATAGACATTTAGGTTGTTTCCATGTCTTGGCTATTGCAAATAGTGCTGCAATGAACATCGGAGTACATGTGTCTTTGCGAGTTGTGGTTTTCTCTGGATAGATGCCCAGGAGTGAGATTGCTGGATCAAACAGTAGTTCTATGTTTAGTTTTCTGAGGCATCTCCATACTGCTTTGCACAGTGGTTGCACCAATTTACGATCCCACCAAGAGTGTACTAGGGTTCCTTTTTCTCCACACCCTCTCCAGCACTTATTGTTTGTAGACTTTTTGATGATGGCCATTCTGGCTGGTGTAAGGTGGTACCTCAGAGTGGTTTTGATTTGCATGTCTCTAATAATGAGTGGTGTTGAACATATTTTCATGTGTTTTTTGGCCATCTGTAGGTCTTCTTTGGAGAACTGTCTGTTTAGATCTTCTGCCCATTTTTCGATAGGGTTGTTTGTTTTTTTGGAATGGAGCTGCAGAAGGTGTTTATAAATTTTGGAGATGAATCCCTTGTCAGTTGATTCACTTGCAAAGATGTTCTCCCATTCTGTGGGTTGTCTTTTCATTTTGTTTAGGGTTTCCTTTGCTGTGCAGAAACTTTTAAGTTTGATTAGGTCCCATTTGTTTATTTTTGTTTTTATTGTCCATACTCTGATAGGTGGGTCTGAGAAGATGTTGCTGTCGTTTATGTCAGAGAGTGTTTGGCCTATGGTTTCCTCTAAGAGTTTGATAGTGTCTGGTCTCATATCTAGGTCTTTAATCCATTTGGAGTGTATTTTTGTGTATGGTGTTAGGGAGTGTTCTAATTTCATTCTTTTCCATGTGGCTGTCCAGTTTTCCCAGCTCCACTTATTGAACAAGCTGTCCTTTCTCCATTGTATATTCTTGCCTCCTTTGTCATTGATGAGTTGGGTGTAGGTGTGTGGGTTGAATTCTGGGCTTTCTATCCTGTTCCACTGATCTATATTTCTGTCTGTGCCAGTACCATACAATTTTGATGATTGTTGCTTTGTAGTATAATCTGAAGTCCGGGAGCCTGATTCCTCAAGCTCCATTTTTCTTTATCAGGATGTCTTTGGCTATTCTGGGTCTTTTGTGCTTCCAAACAAACTTTAAAATATTTTGTTTGAGTTCTGTGAAAAACGTCCTTGGTAATTTGAGAGGGATTGCATTGAATCTGTAGATTGCCTTAGGTAATATAGTCATTTTGATAATATTAACTCTTCTAATCCACGAGCCTGGTATATCTTTCCATCAATTTGTGTCATCTTTGATTTCTTTCATCAGTGTCTTAGAGTTTTCAGAGTACAGGTCTTTTGTCTCTTTAGGTAGGTTTACTCCTAGGTATTTTATTCTTTTGGATACAATGGTAAATGGGATTGCTTCCCTGATTCCTCTTTCTGCTCTTTCATTGTTAGTGTATAGAAATGCTGTCAATTTCTGTGTATTAATTTTGTACCCTGCAACTTTGCCAAATTCATGGATGAGCTGTAACAGTTTTCTGGTAGAGTCTTTAGGATTCTCTAGGTATGGTATCATGTCATCTGCAAACAGTGATAGTTTTACTTCTTCCTTTCCAATTTGAATTCCTTTTATTTCTTTTACTTCTCTGATTGCTGTGGCTAGGACTTCCAAAACTATGTTGAAGAGTAGTGGTGAGAGTTGACATCCTTGTTTGTTCCTGATCTCAGCAGGAATTCTTTCATCTTTTCACCATTGAGAATGATATTTGCTGTGGGTTTGTCATATATGGCCTTTATTATGTTGAGGTAGGTTCCAGCTATGCCCACTTTCTGAAGAGTTTTTATCAGAAATGGATGTTGGATTTTGTCAAAGGCTTTTTCCGCATCTATTGAGAGGATCACATGGTATTTATTCTTCAGTTTGTTAAGGAGCCTGGGTCTTAAAAGCACTTTCCTCCACTAGTCAAGTTTAAGAAAGCTTAATAAGGGAGTTCCCGTCGTCGTGCAGTGGTTAACGAATCCGACTAGGAACCATGAGGTTGCAGGTTCGATCCCTGCCCTTGCTCAGTGGGTTAACGATCCGGCATTGCCGTGAGCTGTGGTGTAGGTTGCAGATGCGGCTCGGATCCCGTGTTGCTGTGGCTCTGGCGTAGGCTGGAGGCTACAGCTCCGATTAGACCCCTAGCCTGGGAACCTCCATATGCCGCGGGAGTGGCCCTAGAAATGGCAAAAAGACAAAATAAATAAATAAATAAATAAATAATAATATAAAAAAATAAAAAATAATAAAAAAATAACAATCTATTAAAAAAAAAAAAGAAAGCTTAGTAGGTTTCTGCCTGCTTTCTTACCTCCTTTTATACCCAACCCTTTGCTCCTATAGCTGCATTAAAACTGATCTTGCCAAGAACTCCTCAGTTGTCACATCTTAAAGGCAGTTTTAAGTCCATGAGGACATATCATTTGACCCGTCTAGTACATGACACCTTGCTGCCTTCTTAAACCATTCTTTGTTGGGTTCTGATTGCCACCTTCTCTTATTTTCCTGTCAATGTTCTTGCAGCCTTTTCTCAATTTTACTTTGCATTCCTTTGTCTCTACCTTTACCCTCTTAAATGTTGATGTTACCTTATGGTCTGTTTTCAACCCTCTCTTCTCTCTAATTTCACTCATACTCAAGGCTTCAACTGCTGATGACTCCCAAATTTTTATCTCTTAAGCTCAAGTCCCATATACCCAAGTGTCTACTGAACATCTACTTCATACCCAATATATTCAGAACAGAAATTCACAGGTAACTCAGACACAACATGAAAAAAGAAACAGTCATATCCACCCAATCCCACCCCTGTTTCTTGTATTTTATTCCCAATCATGGTGAATGACACCATTATCAACCTAGTCACCCAAGTAAATGTCACTCTAGCTTCCTCTTTCTCTATCATCTTCTGAATTCCATTAATCTGGGACCTGTTGTTATTCTACATCCTAACTGACTCAAAAAAATCTATGCTCTTTTCTCCATACTCATTGCCCCAGCCTTCTTATCCTAAAGCCTTTGACTTCAGGTTACTCCATTGCTAGCATGGCATTCATGTGAATTGTGCTCCCTCTCCAGCCCATTTCTGACTACGCCCCTACCCAGGCCTTTTGTCTCAAGTTTTTGTGGTGCCTGATCTCTCAGTATTCTCTACTTCTGCCTTTACATATGGCAGACATCTTCTCATTGTGAAAAACATCGCATTCTCTGAGAAGGACACATGATCTCTCAAAACAAGAACACTTCTTCAGTGTCCCAATAACACTCCACACCTCTGTCATAGAATATAGATCATATCATGATTAAATTACTTATTTATCATCTCTTTCACTACATTGAGACAATCTTAATGACAGAACCATGTCTTATGCATTTCCTTATTCCTATGTTTAATAGAGGTCCTGGAATATAGGAGGAACCCAGTAATGCTTGATGAATAAATGAATGGATGAATGAATACTAAGCATTTCCAGTATCCTCTTTCATAGGTCTGCATAGCTGTTCTTACTCAATTTGAAAGATGACTTCTTTCCCCTTATAGAAAGCCCAAAAATTTTAGTATAATAGTCTCTTCTAATGAGCTCAAACACAAAAAATATAGCTACAAATGTTGAAAAGAAAGCCAATCTTCAATTTGTAATCAATCTCGAACCTGACATCTCCTGTACTTCTGGTATACACACTCATATCTTGATGCTAAAGGAGTCTCATTTTTGCAGAAACAAATACACTAGGCTGACCCCACTCTGCTTGTCATTAATATTCCATAATGGTTTCTATCTATACTTTAGAGTCAGTACATATGTTTTTCCTGGTCTTTCTGCCCAAGTCAGTCCATAAATATTTTAAATCTGTGAACTTTTAAATGCAGAGAGATTTATTGGCACACTTTAAATACTTATTCCTTGCTTACATGGGATTGAAAGATCACAATGTCTCAGGATCAATTGCATTTCATCTTTTCAGTACTTATTTCACAGCTGAACACTTCTCAGAGTTATGAACTTGAGTCTAGACCCTGACAAGCCATAGCAAAGGCCAAAAGAATGAGCAGAATTATCCACTCTGGGACCCACATGGGATAGTAGGAACTGAACAGGCAGCATCTGCTGCGACTTATTACAGCATGTATATTACACTGGGCCCCCAATCAATCCCCAAACGGAAGTCTTGTGTCATGGAGCTTTCACCACAGGAAAGCAACACACACATCCATTCAACAATTGCACTACATAAATCTCGCTCCCAATTACAGAACTTTATCTCATGTGATGCCAATAAGAAAAAGAGATATCGCAAAGCAGCAGCAGGAAATTACTGTTTCATGTGCAGAAGCATTTAATATCACTAGGGAGAAATCTTTTAACACAAGTAAGACATGGAATTATCTGTCTTAGGATCAGTCCAAAAGAAGGAAGACTCTCTCCAAATAATGTCTGACAGATTTTGTATTTTGAACTTAAAATCCATCATTAAAAAGGAGATAAATGGGAAGGAAGGAAGTTATTTATAAAACTATAGTTACATACAAAGGCAAAACCCAGGGCATCTTGGATATGAATGGAAGAGTAATATATGACCAAGGACCATGTGGTTGGGCAGTGGGGTGGGGGATTCTTAATCCAGAATCAACAAGCCTGCTGAGATGGATATCAGTGTGTGTGTGTGTGTGTGTGTGTGTATGAAAATCGGGGTAGCACAACGCACGGGATTCTGACCAGTCCCAGAATTATAGTAAATATTTCCCATATTCATAAACAAAGATGTGCTGCTGTCAGGTGAGATTCAAGATCTTCAAACAAAGTGATGATCAAAACCACATTACTGGAGTCCTGAGGCAATGGTGCAAAGCAGACAGGATGTATCTATTAGATGGAAATGAGAAAGTCACTCCCTGTTCTCACAGGACACTTTCCTGGAAAGCCCATACTCCTACGGTAAGGGCAGAAAATCCTCCTCTCCATGTTTATGAGTGAAAACTAAAGGGTACCCTGGGCAGATGAGAAGAGGCAAATATACTCCACCTATATCCCTAGTACACCCCTCACATGCACCCCAAACTTACCTTTGGCATTAAGTTTTGAGAGCTGGTGGTTTTATAAGGTGTGCCATGTATATAAAAGCCCAAAAGGAGAGAAGAATTAAAAAAAAAAAAAAAGGAAAAAGAAAAAGCGTTGTGGTAGTTTATCCTTGCTGTTGTTAATTGAATTGTTTTTCTTTCTTTGTTTTTTTTTCCTTTTTCCTTTTCCTTTTTTTTTTTTTTTTTTTGTTTCCATATCCAAAGCATATGGAAGTTCCTGGGTCAGATATTGAGTAATATTGCAGCTGAGGCAATGCTGGATCCTTTAACCCACTTCAGCAGCTGGGAATGAATCTGAACTTCCACAGCAAATCAAGCAGCTGCAGTCAAATTCTTAACCCACTTTACCACAGCAGGAACTCTGTTAATTGTTTTAAATTGCACTTTTATCTTTCTTGTTTTATTACATCAAAATTATGATTAACCCTGTGTCTCTTTCAACATTGGCAGATCTACTGACACATCAGTCTAAGCATGTTTACATGGCTGATTCAGTTATACACAGGAAAATCCCGTTACCATGTGTAAATTTGACCATCTCATCAGTCCAAAAATAAGTTAAAATGTGAATATTTATTACAGGAGTATTATTTATACAAATTACTCTTTTAAAATTTAAGCTATTACTTGAGTATCATCTCTTCTCTACCTATAACTCTGCTAGAGTTGTATAGGCTGCTGTAACAAATACTGATCCAGATATATGATGGCACAAATGCAATAATAGTTTCTTTCTTGAGCATCTGCCAGTTTGAAAATGGTGATCTTGTTCAGGAGGCTGCCTTTCTTCAGGTGATGATTTAGGGACTTAGGTTCATTCCGTCTTAGGGTTCTGCCATTCTCTGAGAACTTGTTGTCATCTGGATTCTGCTTAGGAAGGCATCATAAGACTTGCATTTGAAGAGTTCAAAGGACATTATAATTTTTTAAATTGGTTTATTTTCTTTTTTATTTATTTATTTATTTATTTTTTTATTTTTTGTCTTTTGTTGTTGTTGTTGTTGCTATTTCTTGGGCCGCTCCCGCGGCATATGAAGGTTCCCAGGCTAGGGGTCTAATCGGAGCTGTAGCCACCGGCCTACACCAGAGCCACAGCAACGCGGGATCCGAGCCGCATCTGCAACCTACACCACAGCTCACGGCAACGCTGGATCGTTAACCCACTGAGCAAGGGCAGGGACCGAACCCACAACCTCATGGTTCCTAGTCGGATTCGTTAACCACTGCACCACGACGGGAACTCCTAAATTGGTTGATTTTCAATTACTTATTTATTGTAAAAAGATATACCTCAGGAGCAGCCAGGTGGAAGAGATGCATAGGACCAAGTACGCAGGAAGGGGCACAGAGCTTCTATGCCTTTCAGAGTGAGCCATACTCCCAGCACCTCTGTATCACAACCTAGAAGCTCCTTTTCATTGTGGTGGTAATCATGAGCCCCTGCTTCAATCAAGGCCCAAATGAGAAAATGGAAACCACCGTAGGTGTTTCAAGCAGAGGGAATTTAATATAGGAACTTGTTATACATGTGATGGAAGATGTGGAAGTACCAGAACCAAGGGGTTAAGTAGGAGGGTGAGGGTAACCCAAACATTAACATTAACAGTGGTAAGAAGCCATTAACCTCCCTGTCCCCCACCCCAGGACTGGAGAGACTCAGGGAGAAGCTGGTGTTATCAGAACCTAGAAGATGGGGCCATCAGAGAGAAGTCAGAAGCACAGAGGGAGGATTCTTGTCAGACACCCAGACCACGAAGGGAGGGATAGCAGCTGGAAGCATGGAAGGGAAGCAGCCCCTGCCAGAGAAACCAGAAAGAGACGGGGAGAAACTCTCTGGCTTCTCCCCTTCTCCTCCCCTCCCATCTATGCCTCCCATTGACTCAGCTTATGTGGAAGCCAAAGGGCAAGGAAGCTGGAAAATGCAGTCCCCCATGAGAGAGAACAGAGCAGGGGAAAGGCCTGGGCCATCAGGCAAATGGTCAGCACATTCCTTTTTAGGAAGATGGTGTTGAGTTAAATCTGAAAAAGAAAGCCACATGGCAACAAAAGTCTTTTGTTGATGTGGGGAGGGGAAGGGAAGCAAAGGAAAACATGTAGGAAAGGAAGAAAGGGTAGCAACGACTGCAAGTCAAGAAGAGAAGAGAAGTGGGGAGATCTCACTCCAAGTCCACTGGAGCAGTTGCTGTGATCAGAGGCTCCATTTATACTCGCTGTGCAGCAGTAGCTAGAACAGGCCAACAGCAGAATTACAGAGCTGCACGCAACCTTACAAACCAGGAGAGTCCTAAAACTGGTATTTTGATGTTATTGAAGCTTGTTTGTCTTTAATACATAATTGATTGAAATTAATGTGAATTTAATTCTCTCCTGTCAAAATGGAATTTAAGTATCTTTCAAGAGACTTATGAAGGGATTTCAGAAAGCCAAACCATTGCAGGTCCTGTGTTGAGCACAAAGGCAAAAAAGAACTGAGAACAAACAAAGCAGCAGAAAATATGTGTGTGGGGGGAGAGGGTGTGGGAGAAGCGAGCCCAAGGGATTTCTTTGGTAATGTTTGTTTATGGCTGTTTCAAATTAAAGAACTAATTTTGGGTTAGGGAATAAATAAAGAAGTTCCTTGAGAAATAGAAGACTATGCTAAGAACACAGAACTGCCTATAGTTCAGTGTGTGTCAGGGAAGTCTAGTCCCGCTTACACCTGGCTTATTTATTTTATAATGTTAATGTGTTTGTGAAAAATTAACTTGCACTATTTTTCTTAATGTCGCCTATTTTTCTGCTCATAGACATAACCATCACCTCTGCCTATTTTCCTTACTCTGGTCCTTGATGTAATCATCTTTTTTTTTTGGTCATCCCCATGACGTGTAGAGTCCCAGGTCAGTGATCGAATCCAAGCCACTGCAGTAACAACACCAAATCCTTAACCACTAGGCCATCAGGGAACTCCCAAGATCATCTGTTTAGTTTGGGGAATTTTCTTTTTTTTTTTTTTTTTTTTGGCTATGCTTGAGACATGTGGAAGTTCCTGAGCCAGGGATCAAACCCATGCCACAACAGTGACCCAAGCCGTAGCAGTGACAATGCCAGATCCTTAACCTGCTGAGCCACAGAAAAACTCCAAGACCATCTTTTTAGGAGAGGCAAGAGGTACACCCCTGGAAACTGCATCAGCTTTTTCAGGCACTGTTCAGCAGTGATTCAAAGACTGGTACGGTGTTCTTGGGTTCTGTGATCTCCACTGCATGGGCTGGTGCATGTGATTTTTATCAAATGAGTGAAGATATAGAAGCCCAACAGTAGACTTTGGTTAAGCGCTAGGTAGAAGAAGGTCCATATGGAAACAGTTGATGGCTTTTAAAGAAGTCCAGTCCATGGTTGTCACCTTCACTGGGCCACATTCAGCTGCAAAGGAAAGGAAGGCCAAAGCCCAACTGAAGTTCTAAAAAATCTTATAAAATCATTTTGCCAGTCTTAAAACTTCATCCAGGAATAATTTTAGTTTTTGCTTTTGTTATTTTTTGAGCCACTGAGAAATAATATTGCTAGGGAAAGTTCTCATTTCATATTCAGTCTCATCAATTGAGTTATTCATAGAAAGTAGTTCATGGCAACCATTTCTAAGGTGACAATAAATGCCTAGTAATAAAACAGCCTATGAAATATTGATTTTTTTGTTTTTACTTTGTTGGGCCTCACCCATGGCAAATGGAGGTTCCCAGGCTAGGGGTTGTGTCGGAGCTATAGTTGCTGGCCTACGCCACAGCCACAGCAACACAGGATCCGAGCCATGTCTTTGACCTATACCACGGCTCCCGGCAGCTCTGGATCCTTAACCCCCTGAGTAAGGCCAGGGATTGAACCTGAAACCTCTTGGTTACTAGTCAGATTCGTCTGCACTGTGCCACAACAGGAACTCCCTGAAATGTTGATCTTACATGAATTTTCTTAAAATAGCAGCTTTGGTCCTATCTTCTAGAATTTTGAAAACATTCCATTTCTGAAACATCTTCTTAGCCATTCTTATTGTACATTTTCCAGCTCATGAATATCTGTGTCCACCCTAGGTGAAAGAGATGCTGGTACTGCAGAGAGCATGCGATGCTATTCCTACCTTAAAGAGTTTCTGATCATCAGAGAATAATCAGAGTTATCAGCTCAGTGGTTCATGTCTCTTCTAAAGCTCCTTAAGAAGGTAATCATTATTACAAGTTTTCAAGTGTCTATTATTTTTTAAATGATTTTTATTTTTTCCATCATAGCTGGTTTACAGTGTTCTGTCAGTTTTCTACTGTACAGCAAGGTGACCCAGGCATACATGCCTGTATACATTCTTTTTTCTCATATTACCATGCTCCATCATAAGTGACTAACTATAGTTCCCAGTGCTATACAGCAGGATCTCATTGCTTATCCATTCCAAAGGCAATAGTTTGCATCTATAAACCCCAAATTCCCAGTCCATTCCACTCCCTCCTCCTCTCCCTTTGCAACCACAAGTCTGTTCTTCAAGTTCATGATGTTCTTTTCTGTGGAAAGTTTCATTTGTGCCATATATCAGATTCCAAAAAATATGGAAATCTTCATGAATTTGCATGTCATCCTTGTGCAGGGGCCATGCTAATCTTCTCTGTATTGTTCCAATTTTAGTATATGTCCTGCCGAAGCGAGCACTCAAGCGTGTATTATAAGCCAGGCACTGCACTTAAATTCAGTTAATGCTCACAGAAATCCCAAGTAGCAGGTAAATTAACCATACCCATTTTAGAGAAATAGAAGTTGAGGTTCAGGAGTTCCCATTGTGGCTCAGTGGGTTAAGAACCCGACTAGTATCCATGAGGGTGCAGGTTTGATCCCTGGCCTCACTCTGGGTTAAGGATCCTGCATTGCAGCAAGCGGAACATACATAGGTCACAGATGCAGCTCAGATCTGTGTTGTGGTGGCTGTGGTGTAGGCTGGAAGCCACAGCTGTGATTAGACTCTTAGCCTTCCATATGCCACAGGCAGGGTCCTAAAAAGGAAAGAAAAAAAGAAGAAGTTGAGGTTCAGAGATCTTAAGCAGTTTCCCCAACTTCGTCACACAATGGTAATGCAAGTAAGGCTCGGATTCAAATTCTTAATTTCAAAGCCTGTGCTCTTAACCACTCTACCTCAGGAGTGCCTTTCCTGGGTGTGTGACCAGGGAAGATGCACAGGGCCTGGAGCCTAGAAGGGACTCACACTAATTTAATGTTCTGCTGTTGGTGTCTTAAAATTCTTAGTAATACTTAAACAAGTGGTTCTGTATTTTTATCTTGCTCCGGGGCCCACTCTTTCTTTCTTTCTTTCTCTTTCTTTCTTTCTTTCTTTCTTTCTTTCTTTCTTTCTTTCTTTCTTTCTTTCTTTCTTTCTTTCTTTCTTTCTTTCTTTCTTTCTTTCTTTTCTTTCTTCCTTCCTTCCTTCCTTCCTGTCTGTCTGTCTGTCTGTCTGTCTGTCTGTCTGTCTTTCTTTCTTTCTTTCTTTCTTTCTTCCTTCCTTCCTTCCTTCCTTCCTTCCTTCCTTCCTTCCTGTCTGTCTTTCTTTCTTTCTTTCTTTTGCTTTTTGGGGCCACACCCTCGGCATATGGAAGCTCCCAGGCTAGGACTCAAATTGGAGCTACTGCTGCCGGCCCATGCCACAGCCATAGCAACGATGGATCCAAGCTGTGTTGGCAAACCTACACCACAGCTCACGGCAATGCTGGATCCTTAACCCACTGAGGGAGGCCAGGGATCGAACCCGTGTTCAAACCTAGTCGGATCCTCATTAACCTCTGAGCCATGAAGGGAATGCCCCCATAAATCTTATAGCTATTCCTGAGTATATTAGATTTCCTAACGTCCCACATCTACATTGTATGTAGGAGTTCAAAACTCTTCAGCAATTCTTCCTCTAAAAGATGGACCAAAAATTCCCACTCCCCACTTGACCTTGGGCTGGACTTCATGCTTCAGCTCTAGACCAGAATGTGGCAGAAGTGATGGTGTGTGTCTTTGTGATCAATAATAAAAGGCATTGTGGTTTCTGCCTTGTTCTTGGGTCACTAGTTCTGGGAAAAGATAGCTGCCACGTTGTGAGGGCATTTAAGCAGCCTATGGGGTGAGGAACTGAGGCCTCCTGCCACCAACCATGTGAGTGAACCGCCTTGGAAATGTTCAGACAAGCATCCAAATGATGCGACACCCCCACCCCTCCCCCAGCCCAGAGCTCACCTGTAGCTTCATGAGAGAGACCCTGAGACAGAACCATCTAGATATATGACTCCTTGATTCCTGAGCCTTAGAGACTGTATAAGTTTGTGGTTTTTAATCTGGGATAACTTGTGTGTGTGTGTGTATGTGTGTGTGTGTTGTTGTTGTTGTTTTGTCTGTTGTCTTTTTAGGGTTGCACCTGTGGCATGTGGAGGTTTCCAGGCTAGGGGTCTAATCTGAGCTGTTGCTGCTGGCCTACGCCAGAGCCACAGCAACGCCAGATCCAAGCCATGTCTGTGACCTACACCACAGCTCATGGCAATGCCGGATCCTTAACCCACTGAGCAAGGCCAGGGATTGAACCCACATCCTCATGGTTCCTAGTCGGATTCATTTCCACTGTGCCATGACGGGAACTCCTAAGCTGGGATAACTTTTTTTTTTTTTTTTTTTTTTTGTATTTTTGCCTTTTTCTAGGGCCGTTCCTGAGGCATATGGAGGTTCCCAGGCTATGGGTCCAATTGGAGCTGTAGCCGCCAGCCTACACCACAGCCACAGCAACTCAGGATCCAAGCCACATCCGAGACCTACACCACACCTCATGGCAATGGTGGATCCTTAACCCACTGAGCAAGGCCAGGAATAGAACCCGTAACCTCATGGTTCCTAGTCAGATTCGTTAACCACTGAGCCACAATGGGAACTCCTGGGATAACTTTTAATGCAGCTATAGATAACTAACACAACATTTTAAACTTGAGACTCAAAGAAATGAGAGGAACCTTTGATTAAAGAAACAAATAAATTCACCAATATTTGGTGCAGCTTTAAAACTGATGTTTTTGTTTCTTCAGAGCATATAGGTGTTTTATTCCAAGGAACATAATAGCAATGCTCTTTGGTGAGTGTCAGAGGTCTTCTTTCTTCATAATCATGGCATAAAGGCCTTGCCTTAATCGGAGGGCACAGCTTTTGCTTGTAACACTTGACATTCTGTTTGGATTTTTAATCCACAGACTACCCCTTACCTTTCTTCCACAAGAGCTACCTCCCTTCTGATTGAGAAAGACTCTTGCTCTTGGTGTTTGCAGTCCTGCCACACCTATGCCACGTGGCCTGGGTTGTACTTCAAGGGGCTTTGATAGCATTTTTTCCACCTGCCTGGCATGGGATCAGGCCACTTGGGCTTGCTGCCAGACCACTGCCTGGCTTTGCTGCTGTCATCCAACTCTGTGTGGTCCTGCCCAGGGAAGGCAAGAAGGGATAAGGAGTCCCTAAGTGCTGCCAGACTGGCTCCACTCCATGCTCTTGCTCTTCAGGATCCAGCCACACTGGTTACACATGACAGTGGACCCATTTAGAAAACAGATTCAACACTGGCTGTGCATGCCATCCAAGTGTCAGAATCTGAAGTGTGAATTCTAGTTCATCCACCCAGAGTTTTTTTTTTTTTTTTTTCTTTTTTTAGGACCACACCTGTGGCATATGGAAATTCCCAGGCTAGGGATGGAGTTGGAGCTGTAGCTGCTAGCCTACACCACAGCCACAGCAGTGTCAGATCCTCACATCTGCGACCTACGCCACAGCATGCTGGATCCTTAACCCACTGAGTGAGGCCAGGGATCGAACCTGCATCCTCATGGGTACGAGTCAGGTTCTTAACCCACTGAGCCACAACAGGAACTCCCCATTTTTTAAAAAAGGAATTTAACATTGATACTTTATTATCATCTAATCCTCAGACTGCCATTCAAGTTTAATCAATCATCACAAAGATGCGCCCCCCTTTTTTTGGCTGCACCCTTGGCATGCAGAAATTCCCAGACCAGGGATGGAACCCAAGCCACAGCAATGGCAATACTGGATCTTTAACCATTAGGCCACCAAAGAACTCCTACCCAGACATTTAAAATTTGATTCTGGAAGTTTCTTGGCTAAGGCTCCATGTACATGCAACTTAAGGGCTTGCCTGAACCTGAACAGATGAAACAGGACTTTAGCTCCATTCTTCTGTGTGGTAGAGAAATCTTACACATAAAAAGCAAATTGTGACTATTTTAATGTGGAAAGTTAGAAGGACATAGTGCCCTCCTTCAGAGCCACAAATGAAGTGGAAATCGACTAGTATTAGCGGACGATGTGCCTTGCTGAAGATGTAGACTTCACATCCTGTGTTTTACTTAATTATATAAAATAATAAGGAAAATTGAAATACGGAAGGATGGTGGTGATAAAGATGGGCATGGAGACAGAGAAGGAAGAGAAGACATTGTATGATAATCACAGTTTTATAGAACCAGTCATATATCCATTTTTCTCAAGGATGTTTATTCACTTTAAATTGTCTGACTATTCTGGTGGCAAATACAGTTTAACTAAAGCCTTGTACACCTAAATGAGCCTTTTTTAAAGAAAAGATATGAGATTCATTTATTATCCTGACAAGTTTGGAGGTTTTTGTATTGCTTTGTTTTGTTTTGTTTTTTTCCCCAGTGCAATGGCCCTCTTCTATTTCCTGTTTTTTAACTGAAAGCTTCCAAAGATGAAGGTTGAACCAGCCAGGCCCCTAGGACAGGGGACAGGGACAGAAGTTCTGCAAAGAGGCCCTCTTTGCTGCTCCTCATTCCAGGCATGTCCTAACCTCGATGTAAAAAAGACCGGAGCCCCAGAGACTTGTACTATCTGATGCTATGAGCTGGTCTAGCTGTGTGTGTGTGTGGGGGGGGGGTTGTTTGTTTGTTTGTTTGTTTTGCTCTCCATCTTTTAGGATGTTAGCTCTATAAGAACAGTGTCTGTGTTGTTTATAGCTGTATTTTCAGTCCCAAGGAGAGATCCTGATACATGGCAGGCAAAAGATAAATGAAGGAAGAGAAGAAGTAAACCCACACCTAATGGAAGTAAATGAGACTTGTTGCTTCTGACATGCTTCCCAAAGGACAGTCCTTAAGACCCCCAACAACCAGTAGCATTCTCCATCATTTATTCATCATTTAACAAGTACCTACTATGTAGCTGGAGTGAAGGCATTGCCTGCCACTCTTTGTACCACTTCTCATTTCATCCATTCAGAATATTCCCTCCTGCCAAGGATTGAACCCAAAGCAATCCTATCCTCAATTCTGGGACCAAGTTCCACAAGGATAGTATTTTTCAAAGTATTTTTCCAAGAAAGGGCTACCTGTTTCACTACAGAAAGTACTGCTGATCAGCCACCAGCTACCAGATGACCTTGGTTTAAAAATTCATGACATACCTTGCATGAGAATTCTGTTAGCACATCAGATGAAGTTTCACCAAATGGAATTAATTTTCCTTCTTAACATGTTTTAGGTTATTATTACGGGAATCTTAGCTAAAATGAGGCAAAATCCATATATGAGGGACCTGGTCGATTTTCCCCTTCCTTATAATTTATTTATTTCCTTAGAGAAGAGCAACAGTTGATCTTGGGTCTAATGTAGTGGCCTTTGCTGTTTATCTGTCTACTTCTGGAAGTAAATGGAAACAAACTTTGTAAAGAATAAAAAAGCTAGTCACCATATGGTTGTAATCTTCAGGGCACAGTGGAAACGAATCCGACGAGGAACCATGATGTTGCAGATTTGATCCTTGGCCTTGCTTAGTGGGTTAAGGATCTGCTATCACCTTGAGCTGTGGTGTAGGTCAAAGACTTGGCTCGGATCTGATGTTGCTGTGGCTGTGGTGTAGGCTGGTGGCTACATCTTGGATTAGGCCCCTAGCCTGAGAACCTGCATATGCCACAGGTACAGCTCTAAAAAGCAAAAAAAAAAGGGGGGGGGGACTTTTTGCATCTTTTATGATGTATGTGAAAGAAAAATAATGGAATGCTCTAGAATCACATTTTCTCTCTTCTATGGCAGATGTTATTATGAATGAAGAAAACATGCAGAGAATGTTCAAAAAGTTATTCTAAGGCATCATCATCCTCTTCTTGAGTGACTTCTCTCAGCGTTCAGTTGGACTATCTCTTTCAGGCAAATGGAAGATTCCTTTGGGACTCAGAAAATGTTTCCCATCCTAATGCAGGTCTTTGTAGGACATTTAGGAAAGGGGGAGGAAAATAAAAATATTTTCCCAAGTCAGAAGACTTCTGGTCAATAGGCACAAATGTGGAATCTGGAAAGATTCCAATCAGCTTCCTTGAAGTAAAATCATTCCAAGGTTTTTCTTATTTTTAAAATATAACTTTCACTCATGTGGGCAACGTGAACAAATAATTGATCAATTTCATGAACATAGCAGCACGGTTCATATAGGATAAAATATTTTCCTTGAGAATAGGTTGCTTTTCTGAAGATTCTTAATGCCTTCCACTCTCAATTCTATTCGGTGTATTAATATTTCATGGTTTCACAGATGATTTAATTATTTTAAACACACTGATGGGACATGAATTATTGTCATTATTTTAACGTACTGAAAGTCTATTTCAAACACTCTTAAAACAATAATTCCCTCTTGGGAGGCTCAGCAGAGTCTAACTAACCTTCATCTGCATCCTTGAACAGGGCTCTGCAGGGAAGAAATCCCATCACGGACCTCAGCAGGGGTAAAATCTTGAATGAAGCAAGAATTTCTCTGTTTATTTTTCCAGAAGAGAAAAGAGACTGCAAAAATAAATAAAATGTTTTACTAAAGAGAAAGAAAAATACGTGGTGGCTTCTTTTGCTCACCTCCTGTCCCCATACTTAAATGGAAGGACAGAGAGCCAGGAAGTCCCCTGGGGTCCCTAAGAAAAATCTCAGAAGTCACAGAGTTCACAGCACCCTCTCTGGGCCTCAGTTTCCGCATCTGTTAAAGATATAATATCCCCCTCATAGAGTGATTTAAATACAAAAAAGCACTATGATAAAACCTGCACATAGTAAGCGCTCATTAAACATTAGCTTGCATTAGAGTGGAAGTGGCCCTGTAGAATATTGATTGTAAGAGTCAATGGTTTGGAGTTCCTGTCATGGCTCAGTGGTAATGCACCCAACTAGCAAACATAAGGACGCAAGTTCAATCCCTGGCCTCCCTCAGTGGGTTAAGGATCTAGCATTGCAGTGAGCTATGGTATAGGTTGCAGATGTGGCTTGGATCCTGCATGGCTGTGACCGTGCTATAAGCAGGCAGCTGCAGCTCTGATTGGACCCCTAGCCTGGGAACTTCCATATATTGCCTGTGCAGCCCTAAAAGACAAAAAAAAAAAAAAAAAAAAAAAAAAAAAAAAAAAAAGAAAGAGTCAATGGTTTGCAGTTATGAATTTGTTCTAAAATCCTGAGTAAAAATATAGGACTCCTAGGGAAAAAGTATTAGATTTGGCACTTTCCATAGTTATGCTATCCTCCAGCGAATGAATGTGGATTGCTTACTGTTTAAGGACTACTCTGCTAGCTGGAAGGGAGGCTGGATTAAAGAGGTCAGGACCCCAGGGCCTGCTGTCTAGGCGTTCACAGTCCAGTGAGGAAAGCATTCCTAAACCCATAATTGCAATGCAACCAACACAGCAAGTTCTGTAATAAAAATAATTATACCTATTATTTATTGACTGTGTTTTGGGGTGGATCAGTATGTTGCAAATAATGTCCTACTTGTCTCTCAGGAAAACTCTACGATGTAGGTGTTATTATTCCTGTTTTACAGATGAGAACACAGGTTCAGCGAGGCTAAATAGCTTGTCCAAGGTCATGCAGCCAGCAAATGGTAAGTCTGGAATTTGAACTTGAGATGTTTAAATCCAAAATCTAAGTTTTTAACCACCACACCATACTGCCTCCCTAAAATATAATATAGAAATAATAGTGTATGTTATTTTTATTAAAATAATGAAAATATTGTTAAATATAAATAGTGGAAATATTTGAGAGCACAGAGGAAATAGTTGGCCAACTGCCAGAGGGAAAAAGGAGAGCTTCAGTGAGGAGGTGACATTTGAATTAATCAATAGAACTATTCTTATGGATTGGTCATGGATTAGATTCAAAGGCACATTTTGTTTGGTTTCCCACCCCACCCAGCTACCAGAAACCTAATTTTCAACTTTTTCTAACTGCAATACAATTTCAAAATTCTTTCATCAGTGTACTATATTTGGTCACTGAATATGTTTAGTCACGGAAACTCTCAAATTCCACCAGATCCCCTTTTTAGGAGAAAGCAAAAACCACACACACACACACACACACACACACACACACCCTAGTATATCAGGGTTTTCTTTAAATAACAAACTCCAATCCATCATGATACATTTTTACAATGCAGAAGTAGTGATATACACCAAAGTGTCAGCATCGATTACTTCTAATTTTCCAGGTTCTGAGTTTATGGGTGCAATTTGTTTACTTCTAAATGTTGCAAGTTCTATCAAATAAGTATTTGTCATTTTGGCAATCAGTTTATACGTGTATTTAAAATAGCAGCAATATAGCCTCCTAGCTGCTATCCTAAAGTCAAAGTTAATGCATGTACAATTCATGCTGCTACATTTTGTCCACATCTCCAATAACAAGTCCTTAATGACAAGGGCTGCATCCCCAGGAAGAAACGGAAGGAGTCTTTGCACATGGTGGGTGTTTGGCAAATTCTTGCTATCTCTTAATGTGAAAAATGAATACTCGGGGGAACTTTTACAACTTACAAATGAAGTCAGGGCTGAGAGACTCATGATTCTCTGGCCAATAACATGGAAAAAAAATAATCATGCACATCCTATTCCATCCTGTTCTCTCAAAAATTCCATCCTGTTATGTATAAGGTGCTCAGTAGGAAGAAAAGAGGGCAGGGAGGGGCTACAATCCAGCCTTAAAAATCTTGCAGTTCAGCTGTAGAGACCAGACATTAATGCAGGAAAAGATCACTAGCAAACCTGTAAAGAATATGCATCTCTGTTCATAAACCCAAGTGTGTGAGAAATGTGAGTTTTATTTCTCAGTAAATAAAAAAGTTACTTTTTTTTTTTTCTGCACACACAACATGTGGAAGTTTCCGGGCCAGGGATCGAAACTGAGCCACAGCAGTGAAGCCCTAACCAACCACTAGGTCACCAGGTAAACTCCCTCCATTTCCTTAATATAGAAAATAATGAATGTCTAAAATTGATATAAGGTTCAGTTTCTTCCAAGAGGCAAAAACATAATCTTAGACAATTCAAAGATCCTTTCTCCTCATCCATAGTATCAGCTCTAAGTTTAAGGAGTGCAAATGATGGGAGGAAGAATGGAGATCAGGCAGGTGCCCAAGATGACATCACTGAGATCTATTGTCTTATCTGGCCCTTGGAGATTGGGCTGCCAGATGGCTGCTTAGATGGACCTTGGTGCTACTCAAAAGCCCCCTTAAGATCGGTGACTGTCCTTGCTACCAAAGCTCTCCTTGAAGCCCCTGCATGTCAGAGATGGGGGGCTGTGCAAAGGCTTTTGGCTCCTCGTGAGCATACTAGAATCATTTCCTAGAGCTGCATCCAGTTAGGCTGGGGGCTCTCTGTGTGGCGGCCTCAACCCGGTGAATTGAGACAAACTCCATAGCCATTTCTGTTCTGACATCTTGAAGCTTCCTTAAGCTCTCCTACAATGAGGGGCGGTTACTCCCACGTACCTGGGATTTCTCTTGTCTCATATCCAGCAGTTGGATGAGGGGTGGGGACAAGATGTCTTTTTTTCCAGGAGCAAACTAGCAGCTCATGTATTCTGTATCCCCTCTCAGGGAACATTTCTTGACCCATTACACAATCCTTTGGGGTGGAGAATCTTGTTCTGGCATCATTCTCTCAAATCCATTACCTTGTTCCCTGTGGAGTGTGTTCATTTGAACTCAGGAAAATACTTCTCTTTTGTTTGAGTCAGTGGATGGCTCATACTCTGGCTGCAAAATGGGAGAAGATCTGGAGGGTTGCAAGAAAACATATGAAAAAAATCCTGAGTTAATAGGTCAAAGTATCTTGCTACCAATTGATAATAAAGGAAGAGATGGGCTGGTCTATTCCTGAATCTGGCCTGGGGCCGGCTGGGGATGTGTTTGAAAAATGAGCCTTCTCTTTACCCAGTCATGCAGTCCATACTCAAGGATGTGCAGGGGTTGTTTTGCACATGACACCCTCCCTTGGTGGACAGGCACATAGGATGCTGGAACTTCCACAATGGCCAGGCAGGAGGAGAGACCAGAATAGAGTAAAGTTTCATGTTTTGGAAAAGGGCCCATCTTGCCCTGTCACCACCCTCCTTCTATAGAAAAAACCCCAGGGAAGACTTCTGGGTATGAGACCTCCATGCTGTGTTGCCTCCTGTTTTGTATCACTATTCCCTTCATGTTTGTGTCTTTTTTGCTATCAGTCATGACAGCTGGTGTCATTCACTCATCATGACATACATGCAAATGTCACAAAGGTGTAAAGTATAATAAACACATATTATAAATACGGATACTGTTATGCTTAGCAGGCCCAACCAATGACTTTGAGCAAGTCACTTAAGCTCTTTATTTATCCACTCATTTAACAAATATTAAAAATATTATCTTTATTTATTTAAAACATTAAAATGTTTCTTATTTCCTTTTTTGGCTGCACCCGAGGTATGTGTAAGTTCCCAGGCTACAGATCATATCTGTGCCACAGCAGCTACCCAAGCGACAACTCTGGATTCTTAAACCGCTGCACCGTAAGAAAACGCCTTTATTTATTTATTTTTGAAGTATAATTAATTTACAAAGTTGTATCAGTTTCAGGTGTACAGGAAAGTGATTTAGTTATGTATATATATATATATATATATATATACATACACACACATATATATTCTTTTTCAGATTCTTTTCCATTATAGGTTACTACGTGGTATTGAATATAGTTCCCTGTGCTATTCAGTAGGTGCTTGTTGTTTATTTATTTATTTGGCCACACCCACGACATATGGAAGTTTCTGAGCCAGGGATCGAACCCACGCCTCCATGCAACCTGAGCTGCTGCAGTTGGATTCTTAACCCACTTGCTACTTCGAGAACTCTGCTCTATTTTATGTATAGTAGTGTGTATCTATCATTTAATATTTTTAAGCACCTAATGTCTTAGGCACAGGGCTCCTTGCTTGTATACGAGAAGCAAAGCACTGTGCTGCTCTCCTGAGAGACACAAATGTAATTTCTAAATATCACATAAGTATATGATAACTTATAATAATCATTATGAAGGAAAGATTCACAGAACTAGTCTGAGGGCAAAGAAGCTCTCTTCGAGGCAGTGCCATTAGGCTGATACCTAGATATGAAAGTCGAGGAGGGGATAACTGATAGAGCTCTTGAGGGCTGGTTAAGGTGAAGGACTTCAGGTCAAGGAAACAGCATTTTCAAAGACCTTGAGGGAGAAGGTAGGGGTGGCTGGAAAGAGGCATCATTGAGATGAAGCTGGGAGGGAGATCAGGACCTAACAGACCATGTTAAGGGTTTTTTAATCTTTTTCCTAAGAACAGATTATAGGTGTAAACGGGATACATTCAAATTTGGTTTTGGTTTTGTTGTTGTTTGTTTGTTTTGCTTTTTAGGGCCGCACTGGCAGCATATGGAAGCTCCCAGGCTAGGGGTCGATTCGGAGCTGGAGCTGCCAGCCTGCACCACAGCCACAGCAATGCCAGATCAGAGCCGCATCTGCGACTTACACCACAGCTCATGGCAGTGCCAGATCCTTAACCCACTGAGCAAGATTTAAACCATTTCCTCATGGATACCAGTCGGGTACATTTCCACTGAGCCACAACGGGAATTCCCTCAAATTTGTATTTAAAAAAGATCACTCTGGAATGGATGTGTGTATATGTATAACTGAATAACTTTATTGTACAACAGAAATTATCACAGCCATGTAAGTCAACTATACTTCAATGAAACTCTAAAAAATGAAAAGTAAGTGAAATAAAAAATAAATAAAAAAGGTCACTCTGGCTGCTGTGACATCATCTTTCCTTCACATCAGCCACCAATTCTTAGTCACCTCAACAGTTCAGAGCGGTAACTCAGAAATCTTAGTCTCTGGCCACAACCTCCCATTCTCCCGTGGTGGCAGCAGATACCCATTCTTTCATTTCATGGAGCCCTTCAGTGGCTTTCTCACTCTGCTGTCTACATACTCATCCATCTACTTTCCTTCACTTTCCTCCCTATCGAGCGGAAGGGGATCAGAACCTACCACCCCAAAATGTGCCACTTTGTTTTTTTGTTTGGCTATGCCCATAGCATGCAGAAATTCCTGGGTCAGGGATTGAACCCCAGCCACGGCAGTGACAATGCTGAATCCTTAACTGCTAGGCCACCAGGGAACTCTCCGAAATATGCCAGTTTGACATATTGATTATTTTGAGTTCAAGACACTTCAGAAACAGTAGGTATAGGAAGGGCTCTCTGCCTTCCTCTTTCTACCGAAAAGCAGGACACAAATTTCTAGCGAGAAAGATGCCCTGTCTGTACCAGGAAAGGGGGAAGAGTCTTATCACTAGTAATGAGATGAATCTGCACAAGCAGATCTAGCCCTTATCTTTCATTAGTTTCTCCCCATATATTTTCCAACTTTCCCCTGCAATCTCCTGCCTCTAGCCCAAAACCCTTATTCTTTGACTTGTTACATCTCCACAATGTATTGTTCTTTGCTGAAATTGTATATGAGCTCTCAGAGGCCTATCTGCTTCTTTGGGTCTTCAGTCCTTTTCTATAAAGGCTCCTGTGCCACATGAAAATCGTATTCAAATAAGACTTGTATGCTCCTCTCCTGTTAATCTGTCCTTTGTCAGTTTAACTCTCAGGCCCAGCCACAGGACCTAAGAGGCCAGAGGAAGAAATCTTTCCTCCCTAACAGAGATTAGGATTCAGTGGTCCATCATTTAAACCACTCTCTTATTAATATCCAAAATTACCTTGTCCTAATCTTTCTTGAGTGACATCTGTCCGGTAGAATGCAGCGCATAGCAGAGAGTCTAGCATGGAACAGATATACAGTAAAAATTGGTGAGTAAATGATTCCAACAGTTCATCACCTTTGAGTAACCACTGCGTCATGAATGTAGCTGCAGAAGATCGCATATCGTCTCCTTGAGTCACTGTGTGTGAATGGTCTTCACCTTGCTTAGCACTTTGAATACTTGACATCTTTCCTCTGACTTTACCTGTGCTCATTCACTAGCAGATGACACCCTTTGTGTCTGAGGCAATCACAAGCATTGCACAGGAAGTACAACAGCTTCTGCCTGCCAAATCTACAAATATCTCTTTTTTTTTGCCACCCCTTTGCATATGGAGTTCCTGAGTCAGCGATCAGATCCAAGCCACAGATGCATCCCACACTGGATCCACCCACTGTGCCTGGCCAGGGATTGAACCCGCATCCCGGCATTCCCGAAACATTGACGATCCTGTTGCACCACTACGGGAACTCCCATTCTTGAGTTTGCCTCACCCTTGACCTTCTCATGGGGAAGTTACTCTTCCTCCTGTGTTCTGGGTCCTATCCCCTGCTGCCTTCTTGGGAATCTTTCTTTTGTCTAGATTTTCAACATCTACTGGCTTTGTCATTATCAGCATTTAAAGCTGCTCATATTTCTCCCCTTTAAAGCCCTTCCTCTACCTCATCTTCCTGGCTAAATTTCTAGAAAATGTTTTTGTTACCAAGGCTATTGCCCCAGAATCATACCCCTACCCCTTCCTCAAATAGAAACTGATTACTCTTATCTAAGTTTCAGGAAGAAGCTGCAAAGAGAAAAATAAACAAGAACTGATTGGAACGAACCAGGCCCAAGATGATGGAAGATTTGACTTCCAGAAGACCTTGAGCCTCTTTATATGCTTTTTGTAATCCATTAGCATGCTAAATGACATACCCACCAGTGCCAAGACGAATGACAGTTGCCATGACAACAACAGGAATTGCCCATACAGGGACAGAAAAGAGAGTTGCCTAAGTTCCTGGTCCAAGCCACACCTCTGTTCTCAGATAACCCATGAATATTCTTCCCACTTTTTCCAAATCCCTCCCTTTTACTTTGACCCTCCCATATATTTGGTATTTCCACCGAATTAGGTTGAGAAGTTGACTTGCAAACTAGGTTCCCACTTCTCCCTCCTTTGACCATTGAATAAAGCTTATGCTGTTCTAATTTTAGCATCAGTTTTGTTATTGGCTGTGTGAATTGGATTAGAAAAAGACTCTCCCTGGCCAAGATGAGAGGTCCCAGCCAGAGCTAGGACCCCTTGGTCTGCTCGACTAATTTGGTAACATTGTTGGTGTAATTATCACCATTTCCTTATCTCACATTCAACTTTTCAACTCACAGCCATCTGGCTTCAGCCTTCAGCATACAGTAGAAACTGATCCCACCAAGGTCACCAATGACTTCCTTGTCCCCAAATCCAAAGAACACAGTATAGTTCTCAGCTGCCCTGGCTTCTCAGTAACTCTTAATACTATTGACGCTTTCCTCTTTCGTAATCATTTTTGGGGGAGGGGAACTGGGCCTTCTGGTTTTCCTTCTGTACCTCTGACTGTTCCTTCTCTGTTTTCATTACTGGTTATGAGTTCCTAATCTCTACTAACTTGACAATGGTGGGGTTCCCTAGAGTTCTGTCCCAAGATATCTTCCCTTCCCACCCTTCACTTTCTCCTTGGATGTCTCATCATAGTTTCCATGTCTATCTGTGTGCTGCTAACATCTGAATCTATTTGAAAAGGCAAGTCTTTCTTTTGAGCTCCTCACATGTAGGTGCTTTCTTAATAGATCCTCTTGAATATTTTTTAAGTGCCTCTCACTCAAAAATATCCTGAAATTAACACATGAACTTTCCCCCCAAATTGCTACTTCTCCAGCGTTCTCTGCCAGGCATATGGTAAGACCATCCATCCCCTTGTTTAAGCCAGGAAAATTGACACCTCCTTCTCATACACCTAATCATCAAATCCACACATCCTGCCTCACTGGTTCAGGCTGCCATCACCATTTGACTAAAACAATATAAAAGCTTCCCTGTCCACCTTTCCCCGTACAGCCTTACCTCCTCAACCCAGCCTCCTCATTTCTGTCATAATGACTTTGTAAAAAATGTACACCTGGGAGTTCCCATCATGACTAAGCAGTGAAAAACCCAACTAGTATCCATGAGGACGTGGGTTCGATCCCTGGCCCACTCAGTGGGTTAAGGATTTGGCATCGTCATGAGCTGTGGTGTAGGTTGCAGATGTGGCTCAGATCCTGCATTGCTGTGGCTGTGGTGTAGGCTGGCAGATGCAGCTCCGATTGGACCCCTAGCCTGGGAACTTCCATATGTTGTGGGCCCTAAAAAGACAAAATAAATAAATTAATTAATAAATTAATAAACAAATAATTTAAAATTGCACATCTGATCATATCACTTCCCTACTTAAAATCCTCTAACACTTCTTACTGCCCAATAGGCAACCTCTCTAGCTTCTAGCACCTCTGTTTACTCTTTATCCCCTTCTGCTACACTGAACTTTTCTCAGTAATTTGAATTGAGCAGAGTCTTCTCACTTAGGGGCCTATGCAAATGCCATTTCTTTTTCCTGGAATGCTTATCCACCCTCCTTTTGGCTAATTACCCTGTTCTCTCCAACTCTCATTTCCTCTTTGAAGCCTTTTCTGATCCCCCAGGTTAGGTTAGATCCACCTATTTTGCATTCCTGTAAGACCTGGTACTTTGCACACTTGCAATTGTCTACTTTTATGCCATTATTTGTTTAATGTTTATCTTCTTGGCTAGATTACAAGCTTCATGAGGGTGGAGATAATAGCTGCTTTTCCCATCTTTGCAGCTGCAGCAGCTAGAGAAGGCACTAGCTCATTGCAGATGTCAAATCCGTATTTCTCTTTCTAATGAACAGCTTACATCTAGCTAATAGTTGTAGCTTTACATTAGCATTTAAAACTGAAAGTCATGTTCATCTCCTTGACAGCATATTCTGAACCAAGTACAGCCTTGGTTGCATTTAAGTGCCCAGCTACTGAAAGGTCAACTATTAATTCCACTTCATAGAACATTTATTCAGACTTTCTGTGAACAGAGCACTGTTACGACAGATGATGTAAGTAAGTTCAACCATTATCCCTATTTCACAAATGAGGCTCCTGGAACACAGAAAGGTTAAATAATTTGCCCAAAGTTATACAACTAGTAACTGGTAGGGCTGGAATTTGAAGAAACCAGCATTTGAATTTGGATTTGAAATAGACCTGTATCTATCCACTACACCAGTGACTCTGCCTCTGAGAACTTTCCTCATCTCTTACAGCAAAATAGGCAGAATGTACTGGTGGATGTCTGACTGTGGCTCAGCTTGCCCTGGATACAAAGCCAGGGCCTAGGAAACTAAAGGCTTGTACTTGAATCTTTCCGTTTAGGGTGCTGGCAGCATGTTTAGAAGTGTTCCCACCCATGCCCCTCAATTAGAGGCACTAGTGCCACCTGGTGGACATAATTTATGTGCCATCTTGGATCCTCCACTTTTTTTTTCCTCCTTGGTTGCAAAAGACTTATTGTTTCCATTTGGTCTAAAGCCTGGGAGAGGTTTCAGGGTAGTTAAAACGCTGCCTAGTAGGAGTTCCCCTTGTGGCTAACAGCAGAAATGAATCTGACTAGTATCCATCAGGACACAGGTTCGATCCCTGGCCTCACTCAGTAAAGTGTGTGATGTTGACATGAGCTACAGTGTAGGTCGCAGAGGTGGTTCAAACCTGGCATTGCTATGCCTGGTAGGCTGGCAGCGTAGCTCCCGTTCGACCCCTAGCCTTCGGACTTCAACATGCTGGCGTGCATGGTCCTAAAAAGCAAAAAAAAAAAAAAAAAAAAAAAAAAAAAGCCAAGTGGCTGCTGAGAGGGACTTTGGGCAGGGCTCCTTAAAAGTTGCTGCACTTCAGAGGCTCCTAGTCGTGTTGAGGGGGAGCCTTGGAAAGAAAAACTGGCAGGACCACCCAGCCTGGGGAGTGTAGTCAGGTGGTTGCCCATCTTTTAGATTAGTTTCACCTGCTCATCCCGGAAGTGGCTCTCCCCGGTCAAGTTCTTCTCCATGAGAATGGCGGCTTCTACAGTGTTCTGGCTTTTACCCTGCTCAGACTTTAGGTGGTTCTGCACATCCTGGAAGAGGAAATGGCCACGGCGCATTTTCTGTGCTCTCCCATTTCTCCTTGGCCAATGTATGAAAAAAGTGGCCCACACCTTCCAGAGTCACATAGTGAATGGAGGAAAAAGAAGCTCAGCGAGAGGTAAGTGTCAGAGGCCCACAGATTAGGGTTGGCCAGGGGTTGACAGGGGCCTCCACTTCGGTGGAATAATTCTTTTTTTTTCTGCTTTTTGTTTGTTTGTTTGTTTGTTTTTTGGTCTTTTTAGGGCTGCACCTGCAGCATATGGAGGGTTCCCAGGCTAGGGGTCTAATTGGAGCTGCGACTGCCGACCTACGCCATGGCAACGCTAGATCCCAGCCGTGTCTGCGACCTACACCACAGCTCACTACTCATTACCAATGAGCGAGGCCAGGGATTCAATGCGCATCCTCATGGATCCTAGTTGGGTTCGTTACTGCTGAGCCACAGAGGGAACTCCATTGGTGGAATAATTCTGATGAACCTGGGAGCTCATGGTTGATCAGCAATAAGGAGCTAAGCTCAAAAAATGGCATTGGCTGGTCCGGGAGGCCAAGGATACCAGAGTGGCTGGTTCCATAGGTTGCAACTGGAAAAAAGGTTGTAGGGTGATCGCAGGCTAGACCAAGGAGTATTTCTGGATCTCTTCCAAACCCTGCTGAAGCAAAAGACAGATTCAGGGACCCCTGAGAGCATTGCCTCCCCCTCCTAGTATTTATCATGGGGACACAGCGCCACATGCATGTGGATTTTAGGAACTTGTTAACAGATTGTTATGCAAGGATATACTGAGGTCCTGTGCTAGGCTCCTCAGGGATGAATTTTTCTTATAGGCTTTTTAAAATTGCATTTAATTTTTGTTGAGCCTACAGTGAAGTTTGATAAATACAAATAGAAAAAAAGCTTTTTCCCCCCTGTTCATTGTCATTCTGTAATTTTTTCCTTTTTTATGACAAGAAAGGATAACTTTATATGGGAGAAGAGTCAAAGTCTGCACCTTGGTTTTCATTTTTAAAATGGTAATAATGGGAATTCCCGTCGTGGCGCAGAGGAAACAAATTTGACTAGGAACCATGAGGTTGCAGGTTCAATCCCTGGCCTTGCTCAGTGGGTTAAGGATCTGATGTTGCCATGACCTGTGGTGTAGGTCACAGATGCGGCTCGGATCTGGAGTTGCTGTGGCTGTGGCGTAGGCTGGCAGCTGTAGCTCTGACTGGACCCCTAGCCTGGGAACCTCTATATGCCACAGGTGTGGCCCTAAAAAGACAAAAATAAAATTAAAAAAAAAATAAAATGGTAATAATGGTAACCCTCAGATGGCTGTAATGAGAATGAAATAAATTAATCTGTATAAAATGATAGAACAGTAGCCAGCACACAATAACATTCAGTAAGTGTTACCTCTCTATTACTTATGTTATTACACAAAGATGTTGGATACTTTTATCTTCTGGAGGATTAAGATGAAGATAAAGATTTCAGTTTCTGGCATGCTCCAGAGTTATTCCTTCTGAAAATAAAGATGGCATAAAAGAGAAGCCTAACTATTACAATTAGGCAAAGAATTATGGATTAAAGTTTTCATTCATTCTACAGTCATTTTCTGAGTCTCTGCTATATGCAGAAATACTGGAGAGCAATAGTGAGGGACAAGAGTCCTTGACCCCAAAGAACTTAGAATCTAGGGACAGATTTAGTGTGTTTACTGAGCCAATAAACCTGAGTGCTATCAGGAACGTGCAGGGCCCTTGTGAGTGGATAGTGGAGACAATGGTGCAGTTTTTTTAAAAATTGAAGTATAACTGACTTATAATATTATACTGGTTTCAGGTTTATCACATAGTGAATTGATATTTTTATACATTATGAAATGATCAGCATAAGTCTAGTTATCATTGTCAGCATACAAAGTTATTACAGTGTTATCAATTATTTTCCCTATGCCCTATGTTATATCCTATGACTTTTTTGTTTGTTTGTTTTTTGTATGGCCATACCTGCGGCACATGGAGATTCCCAGGCTAGGGGTCCAATCGGAGCTGTAGCTGCCTACGCCAGAGCCACAGCAATGCCAGATCTGAGCCGTGTCTGTGACCTACACCACAGCTCACAGCAACGCTGGATCCTTAACCTGCTGAGCAAGGCCAGGGATCGAACCCACAACTTCATGGTTCCTAGTCAGATTTGTTAACCACTGAGCCATGATGGGAACTCCTCTATGACTTATTTTTAAGTTTTATTGAAATGTAGTTAATTTATAAGGTTGTGATAATTTCTGCTTCTATGACATTTTATAACTGGATATTTGTACTTCTTAATCCTTTCCCCCTATTTTGCTCACCCCTTCGCCCTTCCTCTCCCCTCTCTTTTCTGGCAACTAACAGTTTGTTCTTTCTATCCATGAGTCTCTTTTTCCTTTGTCATTTTTCAAATTTGTTTTTTTTTTATATTCTGCTTATAAGTGAAATCATACAGTATTTGTCTTCCTCCTCCTTTGACTTATTTCACTTAGTGTAATACCTCTGGGTCCATCCATGTTCATTCTTATTTTACTGCTGAGTAATATTATGAGATATATTGCTTTGGCTCCTTGGGGTCTTTTGTGTTTCCATACAAATTTTAGGATTATTTGTTCTGTGAAAAATGCCATGGGTATTTTGATAAGGGTTGTATTGAATCTGTAGATTGGGCAGTTTGGACATTTTAATAATATTAATTCTTCCATCCATGAGCACAATATATCTTTCCATTTAGTTGTGTCACCAAATGAATTCAGCTAAGTTGTAAGATGTAAAATATACAAATCTGTTGCATTTCAATACTCTCTATCTATATTTATCTTTTTAGCTATTCATCTATTGGTAGACAGATACATTGCTTCTATATCTTAGCTATTATAAATAATGCTGTGATGAACATTGGGGTACACATATTTTTAATTTTTTGAGGAGACTTCATACTGTTCTCCACAATAGTTGTACCGATTTACATTTCCACCAACAGCGCACGACAGTTCCCTTTTCTCCACATTCTCACCAACACTTATTATTTGTTGTCTTTTTGACAGATGTGAGGTGATATCTCATGGTGGTTTTGATTTGCTTTACCCTGATGATTAATGATGTTGAGCATTTTTTCATGTGCATATTGGCTATCTGCCTGTCATCTTTGGAAAAGTGTTTACTCAGGTCCTCTGTCCATTTTAAAATCAACTTATTTGTTTTTTGATATTGAATTGTGTGAGTTAATTATTTATTTTGGATATTAACCCTTTATCTTCTCCCACTGAGCACTTCGTCTTTTTGTCTTGTCGATGGTTTCTCTCATCGTACAAAACCTTTTCAGTTTGATGTAGTCCTATTTGCTTATTTTTGCTTTTGCTGCCTGAGGAGACTTCTCAAGAAAAATATTATTAAGGCTGATATTGAAGAGCCTATGTCATAATTCCCATTGTGGCTCAGCAGGTAAAGGACCCGACATAGTGTCTGTGAGGATGCAGTTTTGCTCCCTGGCCTTGTTCAATGTGTTAAGGATCTGGTGTTGCTACCGGCTGTGGAGTAGGTTGCAGGTGCAGCTTGGATCTGGTGTTGCTATGGCCATGCTGTAGGCCTCAGGTGCAGCTTCAATTTGACTCCTAGCTGGGAAATGTCTATATGCCACAGATGCAGCTGTAAAAAGAGAAAAAAAAAAGCATACTGTCTATATTTTCTCCCAAAAGTTTTATGGTTTCAGTTCTTACATTTAAGTCTTTAATCCATTTTGAGTTTACTTTTGTATATGGTGTAAGAAAGTGGTATAGTTTCATCCTTTTGTATGTAGCTGTCCAGTTTTCCCAACACCATTTATTAAAGAGACTCTCATTTCCTCATTGTTTATTCTTGCCTCCTTTGTCATAGATTAATTGACCATATAAGCATAGGTTTATTTCTGGGCTTTCTATTCTGTTCCATTGATCTGTGTGTCTGTTTTTGTGCCAGTACCATACTGTCTTGATCACCTAGAGTTTTATAGTCTCAAAAGTTGGAAACCAGGGAGTGTGATGCCTCTAGCTCTGCAAGATAGCTTTGGCAGAGTTCCCTGATGGTCTAGCAGTTAAGGAACTGCTGTGGCTTGGGTCACTGCTGCAGTGGGGGTTCAGTCCCTGGCCTGGGAACTTCTGCATGTTGTGGGTGCAACCCCCCCCAAAAAAAGTTTACTTTGGCTCCTTGAGGTTTTTTTGTGTTTCCATACAAATTTTAGGATTATTTGTTCTATGAAAAATGCCATGAGTATTTTGATAAGGGTTGTAGTGAATCTGTAGATTGGGTAGCATGGGCATTTTAACAATATTAATTCTTCTAATCCATGAGAATAGTATATCTTTCCATTTATTTGTGTCACCAAATGAATTAGGTTAAATTGCAAGATATAAAATACACAGAAATCTGTTGCATTTTATACACTAATAATGAACTATCAGAGAAATTTAAAAAACAATTCTAAAGAAGTTTTATGGGAAAGGCTGGTGAGAGATGTGGCTAGAGTTGGAGAGGTAGAATTTGTCTCTGGAGTCCCATGAGTCCTCCCTCTTCTCCTGGAGTCATTCTCTTCAAGCTGACTTTCCTTAAAGCCCCTCTTCGGCTTTTCAGGTACCTGCCAACAAAGCCATGCTCATATGTGAACAATCGCATTTTAAGCTGTTGCTTAGGAACATAACTCTTCCAAGGGGTATTTACATTTTAAGGAAGAACCGTAGATCTTCTGATAGTTTAAGCCATACACCAGGATATCACCAAATGTCCTAGTTAAACTTAGTTCAACAACTCCATCTATAGAATGGTAGCCAAATGATCATTAGGAAAAAAAATTTAGTAAGCAACACAATTTCATGTTCTATAAATGTGGAAGTGCTTTGGAAGAAGAAAAAAGCACTATGCAAATGTAAAATATTATTCCCTCTTCTGTATGCATATTCACTCTTTCATGCCATTGGTATTGAAAGGTTCAATTTGGGACTGCATTTCTGGCCCCTGAGTCTAGATAGTATGGTGATAACAGCTGTCATATAAATGAGCTCCATAAACAAGGGTTGCTTGTGTAAGATAAATACTGCCTGACCTTCTGAAAAGATCTCTCTGAATAAAACAATAGGTTGAAAGACTTTAATTAATCTGTGTTACTCTTCAATACTAAATAATATCATGACTCCTTTTTGTCCTTTTTGTCAGCTTATCAGTCTGCTTCCTGTCTCATCCTTCCTTTTCCCACCACCAATCTTCAGGAGGTAAAAAATAAAAATAAGGTGAAACTTTCCTATTCAGAGAGCAAAAGTATATAGAGTATACTCTCTCTTCCTTCAGAGAGTATTATATAGTCAAATAAAATCAATGGCTGGTGGGGTTCCCTGGTGGCCTAGAGGTTAAGGATCAGGTGTTGTCACTGCTGTGGCTTGGGTCGCTGCTGTGGTGCAGGTTCCATCCCTGGCCTGAGAACATCCACATGTCAGGGGTGTGACCCCACAAAATTAATGACTGGATGAACAGCGATGCAGAAGGAATATGTGTGAACCCCTCAGGGTGGTCACAAAATCTTGAAAGTGTCATATCCTCTTAGGATTAAGTCACAGGTCCTCATCTAGCACTGAAAAATAGATCCCAAGATCTTACCTCCCCAAGTCCCCAAGCTATCAAATCTCTCTCTGCACTAGGCTTCGTGCCTCGTGTTTGTCAGAACTTCCACTGGGGAAGACAGTATTAGAGCTATTCTGTGCAGGGCCCCCATTCACGCCCTCACTCTTTTCCCCAGTCTGTTCAATTTTTTTGGAGATAAATAGTATCTCCTCGAATAAGATAGAGGATTCCGTTATAACCTATTTGAGACCTCCCCAAGTTGCCCAGTCCGTTAGGAAAGTAATACAGCATTAGCAGGGTGCCTAATACAGAGCTTTTACATAATAGGCACTAAATAAATGTCAGTTTAATTGAGCTGAATAGTCTTAAGAGGTCACAGCCAGGCAGAAGCATGAGGACCACAGGGGCCTATTTGAATTCAACAGCTGATGAACATGGCTAATTTATCCAAGACATTTTTTCTCCCAATAACTAGTTTTCCTAGTATGTCACATAGTTTGTTGAGCAACCATTCTGGCTGGCTCACACTAAGGAAATTGCCCAACTTATTGACTAGGAAGTTGAGAGGGGATATTGACTCTCAAAAGAGGACTTAAATTAATCTGACAGTCATTGTATTTCACCTATATTTTCACAAGCCATCACTTGGTGTTTGTTAAAAACTCCTGCTGTGTGGTTGTTTTCTGACCCAGTGTGTTGAACCACTTTCCAAGTCTAATTGGTACAGATGAGCAGTCTCCTGGCTGGAGAATGTGTCTTCCAGACCACTCTGTTTTGCTCCAGTTGCCCAATCCAGGTCAGAGTGAGGACTTGAGGGAGCACCCAGACTCCCCTTCCAGTGAGTGTCTGTTTCTGGCCAACCACAAATTACGAGTTAATTGCTCTAGTCTCAATAAAACTGGCTAATTCAACCTCTTATTTTAGAGTTAAAAACCTCCTTTGGTGTGGAGAGCCTTAAATTAACTACAATTTGCAAATATTGCCCAAATTGTTGGGTTTTTCCAAAGTCACTCAGAAAACAATAGTGATGCTGCATGGACAAATTACAAAAAGATGATGACATATTTGTTTTAAAAAATATGGGAAAAGTCTAGCATGGGGTGTGGTGAATTAACAAAAAGCAAACTGCCTACACTATGGTCTGGAGGGAGGGACTTGTTTTGGGGTTAAAAAACCAAAATCTGAGTATTGGCTGAGCTGCCTAGCAGAATCATAAAGTACCACACCTTAAACACTACCTGACTTTTATTTACTTATCTTTAATTAAGTGATAGGAAGGAGGCATATGGATTTCTTTTTCCCTGTTCCCTGGAAACAACAGGGAATCACCAGTACATCAAGAGTCAAAATACAAAGTATTTATATTAATAAACTAAAGAAAGAGTTTTAGTATTGGAAACTTTACAGAGGGCAGATTTCTAAAGAAGCTCTTACTATATATTTCTTTTAAATGATCCCTTGGTTTCAGCAGCTCTGCCTTTAAAATAGTTCCTATTGATCCTTTCCTCTTCTTGGTACTGGAATCCAGGTTCTCACCAACTCTTTTCTAGATTATGACAATCACCTCTGAATGGGGCCCTTGCTTCTAGGCTTGCTTCTGCCTCAATATTTCTTCCACAAGGCTGTCATACATCAAAATCTAAAGTGCCAAGCCAAACAAAGCTAAGTGATATATGCATACATTGGAGGTTAAATAATTCTTCAAAAAGCAAGGGAATACTGAGTAAGAATAATAGAATATAGGATAGTGGTAATCTCTTAGGGAGGCAAGGAGATCACACAGGAAAGAGGCATTCAAGTAGAGCAGTGGAGTTGGAACTGTTTTAGCTCCTAAGCTGGATAATGTCCTTCTTACATTGGATAATGAGTTTGCAAGTATCCATTCTACTGTTCTGATTCAAAACTTACTTTGTATTTTCTTTTTATGGCTGCACTTGTGGCATATGGAAGTTCCCAGGCTAGGGATCAAATAGGAGCGGCAGCTGCAGGTCTACACCATAGCCACAGCAATGCCAGATCGGAACCACATCTGCGATCTATACTGAAGCTTGCAGCAACGCCAGATCCTTAACCCACTGAGCGAGGCCATCCTTATCCTCATGGATACTATGTCAGGTTCTTAACCCACTGAGCCCCAATGGGAACTCCTGATTCAGAATTTATATATGTGATATATATTCTTTTTAAAGTAAATAAATATTACATAATAAACTAATTTAAGTGAGGTGAGTTAGAGTTGACCTAAAGGAAGTCTTAAGTGGAGTTCCCATCATGGCTCAGCAGAAACGAACCTGACTAGTATCCATGAGGAAGCAGCTTTGATCTTTGGCCTTGCTCAGTGTGTTAAGGACCTGGCATTGCCATGAGCTGTGGTATAGGTTGCAGACGTAGCTCGAATCCCACGTTGCTGCAGCTGTGGTGTAGGCCAAAGGCTACAGCTCCGATTTGATCCCTAGCCTGCGAACCTCCATACGCCACTGGTGAGGCCCTAAAAAGACAACAAAATAAATAAATAAAGGAAGTCTTAAGTTGACATTGGTATAGGTATTACACATTATGTATGGTGATAATGTGAAAGTTGTAGGAACATGACAAAAATTTAGGAAACATGGGTCTATGGAACCAAATCCATATTTCTTAGCAGATCATAAAAAGTGCAGTCTGGCTCAAGCATACTTTTCAACAGTTTCCTCTAAACTGCCTCCCTCCCAAACATACCATAACTTTTCATGTTTCGGGGCCCTTGCACATGCTATTTCCTCCTGACGAGCTCTTCACCTAGTCTCTCCGATTGATGAATTTCTCCTTATTCTGGAAGATCCAGCTCAGATGTTACCTTCCTCTGATACTGAGATACCATACTGCTGCCTTCAGTCAGAGTAATTTCCTCTTTGCGTTTCCCGGACATCCTGTCTGTTACTCATCCTCTGTAACTGCACTCATGCATCGTATGCTTGTTTGTTGTTTATCAATCTCTCCATCTAAATGATAAGCTCCTTGAGGCCACAACTTAGGTAGCTTTGTACCTCTAGTACCCAGGGCAGTGCATGGCATCCAGAAGGTCTTTCTCTGAAATAATGACACCTGATCTCAACAAAGAGCTAGAAGTGCATCAATAAGCCTTCCCCTGCTTGAGTTGCACTATGACCCCCCAGTTCACTTAGACTGCCAAAGTATATAGCAATTTCCAGACTAATCCTGCAACCAGAGGGTGGTTAAAGACAAATAAGCCAACACAGTGAGAAGAGGGAAGTATACAGAGACAAAAGGCCGCTGAACCCAGAGTGTTCTCAATGTAGGAACCTCTGCATGGAGAGGGCCTAAGAAGCTATCATTTAAACACCTACCGCTACTCTCCATGGGCAGGCATACCTACAGAAACTGCCGGGACCTGTTGTTTAGCCCACAGAAGCTTCCAGAGCTTCAAAGACTGAGGGAGATGGACAACAGGGTAAAGGATTGGCAAAGAAATATAACAAAAGGAAAGGAGAAGAAACTTGAAGTCTTACCACCAATTCAGTGAACATCCACCCCCCCCATGGCAACTCAAAATGAGCAGAAGTTGGCATGAGCTGTAGCCACATCAGGATCATTGGGCCTTTCGAGCACACAGTCAGATAACAGTGATGCCTATATTATTAGACGGAAATGAGTAGAGTGGGGTTAGGTAAAAACAGAAGATTAAGGGAAGCTTGTCTTAGAAGCCCTTCTCTTTCCCTTCACTATTTATTGATTTATTGGGCACAGTTGTTTGACAGGCATGTACAAGGTGCTAGGAGATCCCAAAGATTAAGATTTAATCTTTCCTGAAGTGAACTCACAGCTTACTGGGGAGCAAATGTGACATCTGTACAAACAATTACAATATAACTTAGAATTCATAATTATCCCAATGTGAAATATAAACCAAGAAATTTGGAAGCACAGAGGAGAGGAAGCTAAGTCTCAATTTAAAGATATTGACAAGGAAAGAATAAGTAGAGAGGGTGACATATCATCTGAATAATGAAGGAGTAGAATTTTACACATATAGACAGAAATGAGATGTTCAAGAGAGAAGGAATAATGTGAGCCTGGAGGAAATTCTGAGAATGTAGTACACAGCACACCCTTTTTATTCTGAAAGAATTAGTCCAGAAATCTTTGAGATTGTCCCAAATAACAAATATTCCTAAGGAATATAATATCTCTTTATAATACTTAGGAGAATTAGGCCACAACAGAGAAGAATAAAAGTCATATACCAGCCCCACAACTGTGCACTGTAGCAAAAATTATGCATTGCAAAATGATGTGGGCTTTAGCATTGAATATAATAAATAGATAATACAAATGGGGAATCTTTTTTTTCCCCAGTTTATTTCAGAAAAGGGCCTCAGGGGTGTGGGATTAGACTAATTATAATTCATGGTTCATGATACTATTCTTTCTTGGTTAATACATGAAAACCCTTATTTATTTGTGTGCTTGTTAGTTGAATAGTTATTTTTAATAATGTAACAAAAGTTCTGCTTTTGGCAAAAATAGCAGAGTAACTGTTGCTGAACCTATGCTCCCACTATATGCAACTAGAAAATTGGGCAAAATGTAGGGTAAAAAAACTCCCCAAGCTATCAGATACTAAAAAAAAAAGTAGTTCAGGTAAGTAAGTGATCCCTGAGGCAAGGGAATTGAATAAAGTGGTCCTATGACCACTCTGGCTTCTATGGAAGCACTATCCAGACTATATCACACACTAGAGGAATCCAAACAGAGTACAGAAGACTGACTGGGTTGAGGACACAGAAATCAGAAAGACAACAAAATCCAGACAGACAGCAACATAAAATGACAATTTCCAGCATCCATTTTGAAAATACTAAACATGAGAAGAAGCAAGAAAATGTGACCTAGGACCTGGGAGAAGTCATTAAAAACAGAATAATTTTTCGTCCAAAAAAAAAAAAAAAAACCCCAAGAAAAACCCACCTAAGCCAGAAGATAATATTTCTAACACACTGAAAAGCAAAACATGCTTTAGAATGCTGAAAGCAAAATGTCGTTAACATGGAATTCTACATCTAACAGAAATATCTTTCTAAAGTGAAGGCTATGGACATTATGGAATAACAGGGACCAGGTTTGCCCTCCTGCAGCAAACCTCTAAAAAAACTAGGCAAAATATATGAGCCAATGATTTTTAGACACTGAGCAATAGTCAGGACAGAAGAGTGATCATTGAGAAAAGCTAAACAAACCAGGTAAGTTCCATGATTACTCCAGAGAAACACTCCAGACCACATTGCAGGGAGGAAAAACCCAGAGTCTGCACTCAAAGAACGTGCCTGGTCTGAACACAGAAATATAATGAGGAGAGAAATGGAAAGTCTTTTAAAATCAAAATTAAACTGCTAAGAATGAATGCTATTAATATATGAAATGAAAAATTACTGTATGAGGTTAACTGCAGACTAGGTACTTCAGAAGAAGGAGTTAGTTAATTTGAGGACATAAAAGTATCCAAAATAAAATACACACAGAAAAAAGATTGAAGAAAAAATTAATAGAGCATTAGCGATCTGTGAGACAATATCAAGTTATCCAAAATATTTGAAACTGGAATTCCAGAAGCAGAGGTGAGAGATGGAGGGAACAAAAGCTTTGAATTTTTTTTTTAAAGAAATAATGGCTGAAATTTCAAAAAGAAACATCACATGCGATAAACAGAATACAGAGACCAAGATGGTAGATTTAAGTCCAACAATATCAATAATAAATATAATTAGTAAAAACATTCCAATTAAAAAGCAAAACTGTCACACTTGATAGAAAAACAATCCCCAAATATTTTCTGTCTACAAAAAAAAAATGCACTTTAAATATAAAGACATAGACAAATTAAACCTGAAAAGATAAAATAAGATATACCATTGAAACACTAATCAAAGGAAAGCTAGAGTGGAGATATTAATATCAGATGAAGTCAATTTTAGGAAAAAGAATAGTATGAAGGATAAGTGAAATTTAATAATAATAAATCAGTTCATTAAGTGTGCATAAAAATTCTGTATGCTGGAGTTCCCGTCGTGACTCAGTGGTTAACAAATCCAACTAGCAACCGTGAGGACTCAGGTTCGATCCCTGGCCTCACTCAGTGGGTTGGGGATCCGGCATTGCATGAGCTGTGGTGATGATGGAAGACGTGACTTTGATCTTGAGTTGCTGTGACTGCTGTGACTGTGGTGTAGGCCTGCAGCTGTAGCTCTGATTGGAACCTCCATATACTGCTGGTGAGGCCCTAAAAAGACAAAAGACAAAAAAAAAAAAAAAAATGGAGTTCCCGTCGTGGCGCAGTGGTTTAACGAATCTGACTAGGAACCATGAGGTTGCGGGTTCGGTCCCTGCCCTTGCTCAGTGGGTTAACGATCCGGCGTTGCCGTGAGCTGTGGTGTAGGTTGCAGACGTGGCTCGGATCCCACGTTGCTGTGGCTCTGGCGTAGGCTGGTGGCTACAGCTCCGATTCAACCCCTAGCCTGGGAACCTCCATATGCCGTGGGAGCGGCCCAAGAAATAGCAACAACAACAACAACAACAAAAAGACAAAAGACAAAAAAAAAAAAAAACAAAACTGTATGCTTATGAAACTAAAATGGGCTTCAAATACACAATGCAGAAACTGACAGAACTAAAAGAAACAGACAAATTTATAACTTTTTTTTTGTCTTTTTAGGACCACACCCAAGGCATATGGAGGTTCCCAAGCTAGGGGTCTAATTGGAGCTGTTTCTGTCAGCCTATGCCAGAGCCACAGCAACATGGAATCTGAGCTACATCTGCGACCTACACCATGGCTTACGGCAATGAAGGATCCTTAACCCGCTGATCAAGGCCAGGGATTGAACCCTCAACCTCATGGTTCCTAGTCAGATTCTTTTCCACTGCACCACGATGGGAACTCCTAAATTTTTTAATACTACACTCTCAGTAATTGACAAAAATGACAGGCAGACACAAAATCAGTAAGAATATGGAAGACCAGAACTGCACCATTAAACAATCTAAATGGTTTTGGAACAATACATCCCAAACAGTAAAATATATATTCTTTTTCAGTGTACATGGAACATTCATCAAGAAAGATCATAAGCTGAGCCACAAAAACCCTCAACTTTAAAATGAGTGAAATCATGGAAAATATGTTCTTTAGAAACAACAGGATTAAACTTAGAATCAATGAGAAAATATTTGGAAAATCCAGAAATATTTGGAAATTAAATAACATGCTTCTACAACTCATATACCTCAACAACAAAAAACCAAACAACTCAATCGAAAAATGGGCAGAATACCTAAATAGACATTTCTCCAAAGAAGACATACAGATGGCCAGCAGGAACATGAAAAAATGCTCAACATCAATAATTATTAGAGAAATGCAAATCAAAACTACAATGAGGTACCACCTCATACCGGTTAGAGTGGCCACCATTATTAACAAGTCAACAAACAACAAATGCTGGAGAGGATGTGGAGAAAAGGGAATTCTCCTTCACTGTTGGTAAAAGTGTAAACTGGTACAACCTTTATGGAAAACAGTAGGGAAATATGGCAGAAAACTAAATATAGAACCACCATGTAATCCAGCAATCCCACTCCTGTGTATATATCGGACAAAACTTTCATTGAGAAAGATGCATGCACCCATATGTTCATCACAGCACTATTCACAATAGCCAAGCCATGAAAACAACCTAAATGTCCATTTATTGAAGAATGGATTAAGAAGATGTGGTACATATATACAATGGAATACTATTCAGCCATAAAAGGACAAAATAATGCCATTTGCAGCAACACAGATGGAACCAGAGACTCTCATACTAAGTGAAGCAAGTCAGAAAGAGAAAGACAAACACCAAATGATATCACATACATGTGGAATCTAAAATAGGGCACAAATGTTCTATTTACAAAACAGAAACAGATCATAGACATGGAAGGCAGACTTGTGTTTGCTGGGGAGATAGGAGAGACAGGGGGACTGACAGGGTGTTTGGGGTTGATAGATGCAGACTATTGTGTTTAGAATGGATGGGTAACAGGATCCTGTTTTACAGCACAGGGAACAGTACCCAGTCTCTTGGGTAAGAACTTTATGGAAAATGAAAAAAATGGGTGTTTATTGGTTGCTATGTCACTTTGCTTGTACAGCAGAAATTGAAGGAACATTGTAAATCAACTATACTGTAAAAAAATTTTAAAAGAATGACTTAAAAAATAACATGCTTCTAAATAACTCATACATCAAAGGAAAAACACAAAAGATATTAGACCTAAATTTAAATGGTGATATAACATCAAAACTTGTTAAATAAGTTTGTAAAGCATTTTGTAGCATTAAGTGCTTATGTTAAAACAGATAAAAGTCTAAAATCAATGATCTACTTTTATTATAAGAAACTAGAAAAAGGAGTTCCTCCTATGACACAAGGATACAGATTCGATCCTTGGTCTGGCAGAGTGAGTTAAAGGATCAGGCATTGCCACAGTTGCAGCATAGGTTGCAGTTGTCCTGGGAATTCCATATGCTGCAGGGCAGCTAAAAAAAAAAAGAAAGGAAAAAAAAAAAAAAAACAGAAAAAGAAGAGTAAATTAAGCCAAAATAAGCAGAAGGAAGGAAATAAGAAAACTCATATTCACTACGCCATGAGGTACCTACTCTATCGCAAGCAGAAAGTACCAGTATCAAGGAAAAAAAGGGAAGGGACGTTACTACTAATCCTGCAGATATTAAAAGGATAATAAAGAATATTATAAATAATTTTATGCAAATATATTTCAAAACTAAAATGAAATAAGCACATTCCTTGAATGACACAAAAACCAAAGTGCACATCAGAAGAAATAGATAATTTGAATGGCCCTATATCTAATTTAAAAAATGAGGAGTTCTCATTGTGCCTCAGTGGATTAAGGACCCGAGGGAGGATGCAGGTTCGATCTCTGGTCTGGCTCAGTGAGGTAAGGATCCAGGGTTGTCACAGGCTGTGGTGTAGATTGCAGATGCAGCATGGATCTGGTATTGCCATGGCTGTGACATAAGCTGCAGCTGCAGCTCTGATTCTACTCCTGGCCCAGGAAATTTCTATGCTGCAGGTGCAGCCATAAAAACGAAAAAAAAAAAAAAAAATTGGATTTGTAGTTAAGACTGTTCTCATAGATGTTCCCATCCTGGCACAGGGGAAAAAAATCCGACTAGGAACCATGAGGTTGCGGGTTCAATCCCTGGCCTCACTCAGTGGGTTAAGGATCCTGAGTTGCCATGGGCTGTGGTGTAGGTCACAAATGCGGCTTGGGATCCTGCATTTCTGTAACTCTGGCATAGGCTGGAGGCTACAGCTCTGATTGGACCCTTTGCCTGGGAACCTCCGTATGCCGTGAGTGCGGCCCTAAAAGGACAAAAGGATAAAAAGACTAAAAAGAAGAGACTATTCTCACAAAGAAAATTCCAAGCCCAGATGACTTCTCTGGTGAATTTTATAAAAGATATAAGGCAGAAATAATGTCAATTCTAAACAAATTCTTCCAGAAGACTCCAAATGTGAAAACTCTTTCCAACTCATTCAATAAAGCTAGTTTTACCCTTGTACTAAACCCAGAAAAAGCATTATAAGAGAGAGAAAAAAAAAACTATATCCAATATTCCTCAAGAAATAAATACAAAAATTATTTTTAAAATATTAGTGAAACAAATCTAACTATAGTCCAACCACATATAAAAAGAATAACGTGTCATGAATAAGTAGAGTTTATCCTAGGTAGAAAGAACAGTACAAACAAATGGAAAAGTAGGTATCCTTCCACATACAAAAATCAACTCAAAATGAATTAAGGGTTTAAATACAAAAAACTAAAACTTCAAAATTCATGGTAGAAAATAAAAGTAAATTATTTAGACCTTGGGATAGGGAAATATTTCCTATGTATGATTTTTTCTTAAAAAGTATCTGCTTTGACAGTGATAAATTATATTAAACTTAGTATGTTTTGCAGGAGTTCACATTGTGGTGCAGTGGAAATGAATCTGACTAGTATTCATGAGGATGTAGGTTTGATCCCTGGGCTCCCTCAGTGGGTCAGGGATCTGGCATTGCTGTGGTTGTGGTGTAGGTCACAGACACGGGTCAGATCCAGAGTTGTTGTGGCTGTGACGTAGGCCAGCAGCTGTAGCTCCAATTCAGCCCCTAGCCTGGGAACTTCCATATGCCGTGGGTACAGCCCTATAAAAGCAAAAATAAAATAAAAAAAAATTAGTATATTTTGCTCATCAGAAGATACTGAGGAAATGAGAAGAATAAAGTGGAGAGAAAATATTTGCAATACACACATGATTTGTATCAAGAATATATAAAAAGTTTCTACCAATCAATAAGAAAAACACAGGAGTTCCTGTCGTGGCGCAGTGGTTAACGAATCCAACTGGGAACCATGAGCTTGCGGGTTCGGTCCCTGCCCTTGCTCAGTGGGTTGACGATCCGGCGTTGCCGTGAGCTGTGGTGTAGTTTGCAGACGCGGCTCGGATCTCGCGTTGCTGTGGCTCTGGCGTAGGCCGGGGGCTACAGCTCCAATTCGACCCCTAGCCTGGGAACCTCCACATGCCGCGGGAGCGGCCCAAGAAATAGCAAAAAGACAAAATAAATAAATAAATAAATAAATAAAAAACACATAACATTGTAAATCACCTATACGTCAATAAAAAAAGAATGAAAGAACAGAAATTTAAATTAGAAAAAAGAACAAAAGAAATTTAAAAACATCAGTGGCAGAAACACATTCAGCCAATAAACATATGAATAAATATTTAATATCATTAGTAAATAAACTCAACTCACACTCAATAAGCCATGAGATGGTTTATTATCTCACACAACAAGAAGGTCATATGTAGGGTGGGCCTCAGGTAGGACACACACAGGTTCAACTCCCCTCCTCTGTGCTTTCCAGACTCTTCCCTTCTCCTAGTCTTCTACTTCACCCTTCTCATAAGAAAAGGTACTCTTTCTTCCACATGGCTCTTTTCAGGACTAAGAAAATCTTTCTCTGTCAATCCCAGGCAGACTTCCCTCTATGTCTTTTTGGCTAGGATTGGGTCATTTTCTCCTTCCCAATCAAATTGCTGAAAGGGGAGTGAGATTCCCAGGCTTGGTTTAAACTAATGACTTGGAGAGTTGAGGCGTCCACACCACACTCCCTGCACACGGACTGCAAAGAGTTAAACATGGCTGTAGCACACCCAGAATGAGGTAGTGAGTGGTGGAGGGGAGGCATTGGAAGCAAAAGGAGAGAAAGACTGTATCCAGAAGGACAGTGGTGAAAGGTGTCAAATGCTACAGAGAAGGCTAGTGAAGAAGGCTGTCTAGGTGCCCACTGAAATTACTTTCAGGAGATTACTGGGAGAGGGGAGTTTTAGTCATGATGGGTGACGTCAGATTTTAGAGGCTTGGAGACCAAGTGAGAGGTGAGGATAGAAAGATCACAAGTGTAGATACTCTTGCAAGAAGTTTGATGGTAAATAGGGGGAGAGGTGACAAGGTAGTGACAGCAACATCCTATTTACCAGATGCTCCGAGAGAGGAATCACTCAACCTGGGCTGGTTCTAGTTAATAATACTGTATTCCAGAAGTTCCCTGGTGGCTTAGAGGGTTAAGGATCTGGTGTCGTCACTGCTGTGGTTACTTCTGTGGAACGGGTTCAATCCCTGGCCTGGGAACTTCCCCAGGCAGCACGCATGGCAGGAAGGAAGGAAGGGGGAGGGAGGGAAGGAGAGAGGAAGGGGCCCTGGAATGATGGGCCTCAGGACAAGAGACCCCTGGAGCCAAGTGGAGCCACAATCTCTTGTTTGACACCATTCTCTCCCCTCCCATTGTGGTCCTGCCTGGCCCTGTGACAGCAGCGTTATCCACACCTTCTAGAACAAATCCTGGGAGGTACTTGGTGATGACTATTAATGACTTAACAGAGGGGGGCTTTCCTATTCCTATCAGAATGGTCAGGTCCTCATTCATGGACCAGGCTCAGTTCTGAGAGCCACAGCTGAGAAGAGAAGCAGGGCATGAGGCCAGGGCCTACAATGGAGACCATGATTAAAGGGCTGGAAAGAGAGCCTCTGAGGCCAGTTTTAAAGAACTGGATTTTTTTCCTGGGAAAAAAAAGAGGGTAGAGGATGACTCAATTGTCATCTTAAGTGCATGAGGGGTAATTACGATGGGAGTGACACCTAGCTCCTCTCCATCCCAAACCCACCAGAGGAGCCATGTTTATCCTGTGGCAGGAGGAATGCAGAGGAATAATGAAGAGCTTTTTATTTTAGTGAAAACTTAGGTTCACAAAAGCCTCCATCTGCCTCAGGCCATCATGAGATTCAGGCTGGACTTTCTGTTTGAAATTCAAAAAATAAACAGTGACTCGAACTTTTTCCCAACCTTAAATCTTAATGTCCTCCTCTATCATATTCTCTTTAATTTCTGTAGGCTTATTGGAACAAAGTTAGCAAAAGCTTTCTTGAATAAGGAAACATGGTATATGAATCACTTAAAATTCTCTTTAAGAGCATCTATCCTTGAAGTTACCATAGTAAAAAATGTATGCATACTCTTTCTAAACAGGCAATTAGAACACAGCTGGGAAAATATTTACCATTTTCCTCCCCAAGTTAGCTTTTTAACCAGTCAGATTGCTGTGGGTATAGTTTACTCAATAGACTAAAGAACCATTTGAACGACTTAAGCACAGGGCTTATAAAAATATTCCCTGGATTATCCATTCTTAGTTGCTTTTATTTAGTTCTAAAGATAATGGCAGGTTTTTATGTCTCTGCTTGTTGTGACTTCTGTGTCTATACAGAGAAGCTGGAGGAATTTCTCAGAATGTCAAAACTACTGAATAGCATTTGGTACAATAAACTAGAAAACAGACTCTGGTCCGAAAACAGCAGAGTAACAGTAGCTGCCCTTTGTGTGAGGTTAGTGGGTGCCAAGTGCTTTTTGTGTGAGGAAGGTATCAATATTCTCATTTGACAGATCAGAACACAGAGTCAGATGAGTAACTTGCCCACGGTCACATTAGTTATGTGCAAGTGGTGACATCCAGATTCAAATCCAGGTCTGCCTTGACTCCAAAGTGTTGTTTTCATGCTGTTGCCCTCCTCCTGGTGTAGGAATTTGTTTTATTAGGATGTACGAGGCCCCAACATAGGACCGTGTAGTTTAAGAGGTTGTTTGTGTCAGTCTCCTGATTTCATTATTTTTCTCATTAGGAGAGCCTCTTAACTCCCAAAGTCAGTGAAATTAATGGTTGACAAGGATATCATAATTAAACAGTTTTATCACCTTTCTGCAGTTTCACTTCCCACTCTCTCCATGCAATGATCTGTTGAATTCTTTTGGCCTGCAACTTTTAAAACCATTTTTATTTTTTGTTTTTTAAATTGAAGTAAAATTTAAGTACGTAACATGGTATATATTTCAGGTGATCAACATTTTAATTTGACATCTGCATACACTGCAAAGTGATCACCACTAAAGGTCAAGTTACCAACCATCACCCTACAACTGACCTCTTCAGAGCTATGGCATCTTAATTCCCACTGGTAAGCACAGCCCTTCCTCAAGATTCTTTAAGTAGTCCTGACTCTAAAGTAGTGCTTGTTCCTTAGGGTTCCATGGACCTTCTACAACAGCATCTGAACTATTGGCTAAAAATGTAAATTCCTGGGCCTTACCATAGATCTACTGAATCAAAATCTCTGGGGGTTAATCTGAATATTTAACAAGTACTCCAGGTCATCTTTATACATGCTAAAAGGTGAGATGTATTGCTCCTAGGACAATAAGTGGTTCTTAACCTTGGATGCAGATTGTAATCACCTGGAGGACTTATGCCTGAGTTCCCCCTCCAGGGATTCTGATTGGTCTGAGGTGTAGCCGTGGGCATCAGATTTTTAAGAGTTCCCCAGGGGGCTCTTAAATATAGCCAAGAATGAGAATTCCTTTCTTAGACCTAGAATCCTGCTTCTCAAACATGAGCATGCATCAGAATCACCTGCAGCACTGGTTAAAGCACAGCTTGCTTTAACCCTCAGAATGTGATTCAGTAGGTCTGGAGTAGGCCCTGATAATTTGCATTTTTAAAAGTTCCCAGGTGACAGGGCCCACATATTAGGGCCACTGGTTTAGGGATTCTTGGGAGATTAGTATGCATCACTGCTAGATTTTAAATAGTGAAGAAAAAATCTTTTTGCTGCTTTGAAAACCTCAGAAACACCTCGTACTTTCCAGCCCTCATTTAAATAATTTTGCGTATGTTTGGTCCACCACAGACTACATCAAGTCAGCTTTGTAAATAGAAGAATTACCAACCTATTTTTTTTCCCAGAGCAGATTTAGATATTCGAAGAGCGAAGGCAGCATTTACCTGGAATAAATAATTACATTTCTTAGTCCAATTGCCCCTTGCAAAGCTAAAAGAAATCTAATGTGGAGATCCATGAAAGGTACAGGTCACTTCCAATATCAAAGTATGTCCTAGAGAAATATAATTGTATGGAAAATCAAGCTTCCTGCACAAGCACATCAATCTTGGCCTTGTATGTTATTGGCTCTGTTTCTATTCCCGTTATTATTCTATTCCTGTTATTACTAGAAAAGATGAGTGCAGTAACTGATTCCTTCAGGATGAGGGAGCTCCAGGGAGAAGCGGGGGCACTTTGAATGGCCTCGCAGACTGTGCACTGCACAACTCCGGCACACTGTTCGTGTAGACTTTGGTGCAAACTGTACCCTCCGGGATTGTGCTACATGGCAGAGCAGGGAAAAGGCTCCACATTTTCTGGAGTTACAGAAACCTAAGCCATCTCTCCCCAGGAACTGTTATAACAGATGCCTGGAGGTGAACGTTCAGTCCACTGCTCCATCCAACTGCTCCACCCTGATTACGCCTGTTTCTCCTGCTTCCAGGCACTGGCTCCAAGTGACCCATAGGGGAGGGATGGGGAGAACAAGAAATCCCCATAGTATCTGTTTCCATGTAGAGAGATACCTGGGAAATCTAGCTGGGGAAAACCTGATAGCAGTCTTGAGAGTCAGGGGAGGCACAGAAAGGTCTCTGAGTGAGGCAATGACCTTGAGCATACAGAGCCTCAGTATATACCTGTGAATGTCAGCTCCTTTCTATTTTTTTAATTTTTATATTGGGGGGGGGAGGTGGTCTCTAGTGGCTTGATGTGGGTTCTCAGTTACCAGAGCAAGGATTGAACTCAGGCCGCAGTAGTCAAAGTGCCAAATCCTAACCACTAGACCACCAGGAGACTTCCCCTCAGATCATTTTTAGAGCCATGGATAAAAGTAAATTTTGCCCCTCAGCCAGGTTCCTTTTATTCCCCCTTACTTCTTTACCTTGACACAGTCCTCTATTTCCTCTACTGTCTTCTGCGCCTTCCAGCAACCGGATTCTATACATTGTTTGGAGAAATTCCATTCTAAATATTTTTATCTCAGCCTGGAGCTCTGCTTGGCTTTAGATCTGCAACTGTGATTACTCTATTTTTTTTTTTTTTTTTTTTTTGTCTTTTTGCCTTTTCTAAGGCCGCTCCTGGGGCATATGGAGGTTCCCAGGCTAGGGGTCTAATCGGAGCTGTATTTGCTGGCCTATGCCAGAGCCACAGCAGTGCCAGATCCAAGCCACCTCTGTGACTTACACCACAGCTCAGGCAAAGCCAGATCCTTAACCCACTGAACAAGGCCAGGGATCGAACCCACAACCTTATGGTTCCTAGTCGGATTTGTTAACCACTGAATCACGACGGGAACTCCAGGAACTGTGATTACTCCTAAACCGCAGTCTGAAGGACTATCAGGATGTTGCCACTCCAGCTCACCACTCAGGCGCTTACTCCAGCTCTTTTTAGGACATCTAGCATCATCCATCCCCCTCAATTGGAAGTAGCTTCTGAGGCTGAGGCCCTAAGCTAGGAGGAGGGGAGTTAAGCCAATGGGAATAATTTAAAGGAACAAGTCACTTGTTTTTAAGCAAATCTTCACAAGAACAAAAATAAAATTTGGGAGACCCATTGCCCTTCCAGGTGTTTCATCTCAAACCATTGTTAGGGACTGAATGTGTCTCCCCCAAATTCATATGTTGAAGCCCTACCCCCAAATGTGACTGTATTTGGAGTAAGGAAGTAATTAAATTTAAATCAGGTCGTAAGGGTCCAATAGGGTTAGGGTCCTTATCAGAAGAGACACCATACAGCTTGGCAACTTGCTCCCCCCAGTGCACAGACTGAATAAATGCCATGTGAAGACAAGCACGAAAGAAGCTGTCTGCAACTCTCACCGAAACCCAGATTGACTTGAACCTTGATCCTGGACTTTTAGGCTCCAAAATTATGAAAAAAATAGCTGTCTATTGTTCAAGCCACCCAATCTATGGTATCTTGTTGTGGCAGCCTGAGCAGAATAAGACATCCATCCTTTTTATTTTCTCCCCACTTAACCCAAGTTCGTTCACCAGAGGGGCTGGATCAAGTCAAGATCCCTCATCTCATCACTGTGACTTCTCACCGTTTCCACAACAAGATTGTAAGTACCTGAGGGCAGGGACTGGATTGCAGTTATCTCTATAACTCCAGCATTTAGCACATTCTTCTCCTGCAGTAATGGGTAAGAGTCCAGGCATAATGCACAGAGGAGGCGGGTCCCTGCAGAGGGTGCAGACAGAAGATGCCTATGCATCTTTTCACCTTTTCCTTTTAATGGTATATTGAGAAAGCACTTAACTGCCATGGTCATAACTTCATGTGCACAGGTTGAGACCAGGAATGGCTGAAGTACGGGAGTAAAAGCAGAGTGAGCTGTGTTCATCACGTCAAATGTAGAAACAAAGAACTCTTTGTCATCTGCCTCAGTGCAGGCGCCTCTCCCCAGGCTTGCCTGGGAATGGCCAGACTCCTGCTGTGGTGGATGCTCTAGGGGCAGGAGATGGAGTATGGGGTGGACTTCCTCCTAGAAGGGGTGGAAATCTTGCTTAGTGTGTCCTTGGTATGTAACTAGGATGATCTTTCCCATCCTTACCAGAGGAGATGGCAGTTGTAAACAACCAGTGCAGTTGTATTTGTGCACAGAAGCTGCTCACCAGCCCAGAAATGAGCTGTTTCCACTTTCCATGTTTACTTCACAGAGAGAAGTCACATTTGTTGGCACAGCTAGATCAGGGCAGTTAAAATCCAGCCCATACAATTCACCAGCAGAGCATGTGTGCCTCCATGTAAGTGACCCAGAGAACTAAGGCACTCAAGGTCACAGGGGCATGAGACCCAGTTCTAGATCAGACATGCATTTAGCTCATCCAAATGTTTTAATTTTTAAACCCAATACCAGGGAACCAAAAATAACGCCCCCAGTGATCCTTGCCAAACACAAATTCTATATATTTTTTCATTTAAAAAATTATATTGATGGATAGTTGATTTACAATATTGTGTTAATTTCTGCTATACAACAAAGTGGTTCAGTTATACACATATTCAATCTTTTTCAAATTCTTTTCCCATAGAGGTTGTGACAGAATATTGAGTAGAGTTCCCTAAGCTATACAGTAGATCCCATTGACCTAATGTATTAAACATACAAATTGACATCCTATTTTCATTTGTACTTTGTCTTCACTTCAAAATTTCAAATATCGCAAGGAATAGATTTAGAGAGACAAAATATAGAAAACAGGAGTTCCCCTCGTGGTGCAGTGGAAATGAATCTGACTAGGAACTATGAGGTTGTGAGTTCCATCCCTAGCCTCGCTCTGTGGGTTAAGGATCCGGCGTTGCTGTGAGCTGTGGTGTAGGTCGCAGACAGGGCTCGGATCCTGCATTGCTGTGGCTGCGGTGTAGGCGGGCAGCTACAGCTCCAGTTAGACCCCTAGCCTGGGAACCTCCATATGCTGTGGGTATGGCCCTAAAAAGACAAAAGACAAAAAAATATATATAGAAAGCAAATGAAATATAAGATTTTGCTGATACTCTAGGAATTATATAATGTGAAAAAGTTATTTCTAGTAGTGGTATAAATTCTATAAACTGAGAAACAGTGATAAAGAGAGTAGATGTAAATAAATATAAGGACCTAATCCAAACCGTTCAGGTCACATACAGTTCTTGTATTTCAAGGGGAAACTCCCATATTTGGAAAGCATATATGTGATATGACACATTAAAATTTCTTGAATTCTAGAAAAGGATTTTATATGTAAGTATTCACTTCAGCCATAATAGCACCTCCATTGTTCAAATGCCATGTGTGTGACAAATTTAGTTATTTAGAACCCAGCTGAGAATCTGGAAAAATTCTCAAAATCTTGTAGTGATTAAGATATATAAATCTGTGCATTAAATGCCTTTCATTTTACTTCCTAGGAGAAATCCACATTATTCAGACTCTGTAATAAGAGGTTTGGATATTTGGTGTGGGAATACAGCAGGGACTGCTAGTGGTTGGCCCCAGCATACCTTCCATTTCTTCCCTTCAAACTCAGGTTTGGTCAGGGAAGTCATGCAGCCAGATTAAAAACTCTATTTCTCAGTCTCCTTTCAAATATAAGTGTGATAAACTTTTGACCAATGGAAGACAAGCAGAAGTGTTGTTTTGTAGGCAATGCCAGAAGGGTCCCTCAAAGGTGAGACCCAACCCTTCTGTCCTCCAGCCTTCCAATCTGCAGGCTGCCCTGCTGTGATGATTCTAGGAGTCCTCTCAGACTGTGACTATAACAGACAGGGCCTATGGATGTTGTAGGGGAGATCTAGAAGGAGCGTGAGTCCCTAAGAAATTCAAGATGTGTCATATTCATCGTGGATGGCCTATCTCTGGAATTTTTACACATGAGACAGAAATAAGCTATTTTGATTTAACAGCTCTTACTTTTGTTCTATGTACCTGAATTTATCCTAAAAATATGTTCAACATAAATCAAAAGTAACAAATTGTTATTTTTGTTAGTCTTGTGGAAGCAGATACATGATACCTGGGAGAAGGGATTTCTGACACCCCTAAGAATTGAGACACCAAAAACAAACAAACAAACGAACAAAAAAACCCTCCAGAAAATACAAACAACCAAACCCATAGTAGGTTTTATGTAAATACTTTTAAAGCCCAACATTATGGTCAACACCTATTGAGATAAATTGTCCTAGACCACTTAGGTAGGCTCCCAGGCCACCAATATCCTACAGAAAATTATAATCATTTGAATTAATATGTCATTATGCTTGGAGTCCTCAAGAAAAGAATAAATTATGTTTGGTTTAAGAAATAGGAAATATCATAGAAATATTTCAATTCAAAATACCTTAGTTTTCAAAGTTTGTTCACAAAAGAGCAACCAAAAGAAGCATGCTTTCTGGAAATTTGTAATATAGAATAATACATTTTTCCAGGTTGCAAAATAAATGAGTTGTCACTGTATATGGTTCTGTTTGCATGAATGAAGTGCTGATTTTAGGTAAGGATTATTTTCTTAATATGCCTTTATATTTAAATATTGTATTCATTCTATTTAGTCTGCATTACAATTAGATATATATTTTTCCCACAAAATAAAAAAAATTGAAACAAAAGAAAACCTCAAAATGATAGAGAACATAAAATCTCAATCTTGTGCCTTGGAAGTAACAAAATAGGGACTCTATGGCTTTCCTGATCTCTTTATTTCCTGGAAAGTTTCCGTTTTATTCAAATTCTGTGAAATTCTCACCTGAACAATGCTTTTCTCAGCTGAGTGGAGAAAGAGCCAGCTCCTTCTGGCAAGAATCAGAGGTAGGCCTAAAGGCAATTTGATCTTAAACCAAAACAAGATATGAGAAATGTATTACAAATGGGAAATCTACTGAGAATTTGCTGGCTTTCTGCTATTCTCTAAACCTCGAGATAGCAGTAGCATAAACAGTGGGAGCAAAATGTTAACGAACAAAAAGTGTTTGTATAAAATCCCCCAATAGTACCTGCATTCACATTGAGTAATAGGACCTCTCCCCTCTAATTTAGCTTTAGCTTCCAGGAGACGGATGCTCCCTTATGAACTCCAACTTGCAGGATTCTTCCGCTTTCTTAGCAATTATTACATTTTTTTTTTTCATGAAAGTTTTGCTACAAAAGGGCAGAGACTATTGTTCTTATTTGTAGTCATATCCCCAGTACCTTTCTACATGGAGCCTGGCAAATAATAGGTCCTCATTTAGATGTTGGATGGGTGGATGGATGGATGAAGGAGAGAAAGAAATGTGGAGGAAGGTATGATTAGGCACATAGGCCAGGGAAATTTAACCAAAAAAAAAAAAAACAATCCTTAAATCCTGCTCCCTCCAACCTAACTTTGACTCTGAAAACATCCGGGTTCATTAGGAAGAAGGGAAGAGAAAATATAAAGAGGAAATAGAGGAAAAGAAGATGGTACTGAGAAGCTGACCAAATTGGTTTTGTAATATTCAAACACACACACTTCTAATATGCTTAGCTGTTCAACACAGGCCAGAGTTTACCCCAAAGAATGGTTACTTTGAATATTGTGTAAATTAGATTATAATAATACCGCAAACTTCTGCAGCCCCTAAGCCTGACAATGGGCCCTCAAAAGGGACTTTCCTAGATGGGTGGTACTGGGCCCAGGAGCTACATTTGAGGTGGATGAATTTGCATTTTATACTTCACCTTCTCTCTGTCTCTTTAGTGCTCTGGTTGCTGAGTAATAACAAGCCCAGAGGCTAGGTGAGAAAAGCAAGAAAAAAGAGGCCCGTTTTATCCAGAAACTGAGTAATACACCTGTAAGAACATGGAATAAACCACAGCTTTATAACTCATTTCTTTAATTAGGAATATAAAGCTCAGCAAAAATATAGCCCCAAAAGAGATGACCAACAGAACAATGCAATGTACAGTAGATGGGGCAGGGGCTTATGTTTCTGGTTTTCCTCTTCTAGGACCACAGCTGGGCTCCTTCCCCACCTCCATATATTGAACTCAGATGTGGCCATATGATTTTCTATAGTCAATCAAACATGAGTGCAAGCAAACATAAGTCACTTCCAGGTAAAACATTTTTCTTGTGCATGGTTCTTCCTGATCTTTTTTCTCCTTGCTACCATGATGGGTGCATTACAAATGAGGGAGCCTCTTTTGCCTGGGTGCCAGAGTGATGATAATGTAGTGCAGACTCAGCAAATTACAGCCCCTGGGTTGGCTGCTTGCTTTTATAAATAAAGTTTTACTGGAATGAAGTCATATCCATTTGTCTACATATGCTTTCAAGCTACAATGGTGGAATTGGGTTGTTGCAATGAGAGACAGCATAATCTGCAAACCCAAAATGTTTACCAAATGAACCTCTAAGAAAAAAATATACTGACTCTTGAAAGAGAACACTGTTCCCCCATCCCACATACTTAAGAAGGACTTGTAGACTGAAAGGAAAGAAAGCTTTTGTTAATTTAAACCAACATAAATTGGGGGCATATTTGCTACTCATATGTAATCCAGGTTATTCTGACTGATACAAACTCTTAAAACGCAATTTGTGTGTATGTCATCAATAGAAATATATTACTCAAGAAATAGTGAAAATAATTAGCAGTCTCTGGCATAGAGCAAACGTTTGGGCAGTAGTTTCTCTTTTCTTGGTTGAACATTCCCATTGGAAAGATAGAACACTGATGTAATCAGAACTGGACGAGGTGTCACTCCCTCAGAAAAATTGTCTAAAAGTGGTGGGTTTTAAACAATTTTTAAAGAGATGTTGACATAGTTATTAAGATGGTTAGAAAACTTAAGAAGAGGCAGAATGAAAGCAAAAGGGAGCCTGTTGAACACAGGGTTGAAACATGAATCGTCAGGACATGAGGCATGTAAAGAGGCTTTTTGTTCCTGCTGTGATGCAGCAGGTTAAGATCTGGCATTGTCTCTTGTGGCAGTGCTGGTTGGATTTCCAGTGTGGTGCAGTGGATTAAGGATCTGGTGTTGCCACAGCTGTGATGTGGGTCACAGCCGCAGCTCAGGTTTAATCCCTGGCCCATATGCTGTGGATGCAGCCAAAAAAAAAAAAAAAAAAAAAAAAAAAAGAAATGGCCCTTTTCATCTGATTGCTCCTGGGATGCTGGAGCCTGGCTGTGCATATTTGAAGCAGGATTCACCTGCTTCAGTAATGAAAGTGATTTATAGTTTTAAATAGCAAGAAGTTTTTATTTTAATTCTGGAAGAAAGGTTAGGGAGTAGTATTTCCTAAGTTTTAAATATTAATACCAACAATGAACACTGATAGCTCTTGTAACGTTCCAGGCACTATTTTGAGCACTTGACACATTTTAGTTTTTATAATCATCATCTCCAGTTTAAATAAAAAGGTGAAGCATGGAGAAATTGGGTAGCTTTCCCAAAGTCAGCAATTACAAAGAAGTGGATCTGGCCTTGAGCATAGGCATCCTGGGTCTGATGCAATTGCCCTTAACCATTTTGCTCTATTGAACGTCCAGTTTCACCACTGAACTCGGGAGAGAGTATGAAGTCAAAGACTCGTTGCTAGGCTGCTGTGTTTGCCAGGATACTTTGACTCTGTATATCAGAAAACCCAACTCATACTGGCTTGGTGAAGAAATTATTTCTTATAACAGATGTTAATGGGAAGGGCAGCTGCAGAATTGGTCAAGTTAGTGTTTTGTTGACATTATGAAGAACCCATGTTCTCTTTCCCCTTTGATTCTATTACTCACAGCATTGACTTCACCTAAGTTCCTTGCCCTTATGGTCAGTTATGGCAACCAGTAGCAAAGGGTGCCACCCAACTAGAAAGAAAGTCTTCTCTTCATTTTCCACTCTTTCTGGGCCAAATTAGGTCACAAATTTATGCCTGGGGTGGGATGGCAGAGGGAAAAGGCTACCAGGAGATTGCCAAGTGCTGTTTGGCTTAGAAAAATCAGGGTTCCTATAGTTGGAGAAGGAGTCAACTTTCCCTGAGTCAGTCCTGCTGCATGACAAGGGGACTTACATCTGAATAAAATCAGTTAAGAAGGAAGATGAGAGTTGGATGAGTAAGCAACTAACAGTGTCCACTGGCAAGTATCAGATAAAAAGTAACCATATCTACCAACTCAGTTATGTCTTCTACCCTCTCTCTGGGAATCCTTCCACAGAGACAGTGTATTGAGGTGAAAAAACTTAGACATCATGAATCTGAATCTTTTTTTTTCTTAAATTTTTAAAGAATAGTTGGGGAGTTTCTGATGTGGCGCAGTGGGTTAATGATCTGGCTTGTCTCCATGGAGGCCCAGATTCACTCCCTAGCCTGGCACATTGGGTTAAGTATCCAGTGTTGCTGCAGCTGCACATAGGTTGCAGCTCTGGCTTGGATTGTATCCCTGGCCTGGGGATAAAATAGAATAGTTGGTTTACAATGCTGTGTCAATTTCTCCTGTACAGCAAAATTACCCAGTCACACATCTACATTCTTTTTTTCTTATTATCTTCCATCATGTTCTCTCACAAGAGATTGGATATAGTTCTCTGTATTACACAGTAGGACCTCATTTCTTACTCATTTTAAATGTAATAGTTTGCATCTACTAACCCCAAATTCCCAGTCCATCCCACTCCCTCCCCCTCCTCCTTGGCAACCACAACTCTGTTCTCCATGTCTGTGAGTCTATTTCATTTGTGCCACATTTTAGATTCCAGATATAAGCGATATTATATGGTGTCTATCTTTCTCTGACTTACTTTACTCATTATGAGAACGTTTAGTTGCTGTGAATGGCATTTATTTCATTCTTTTTTATAGCCGCATAGTATTCCATTAAGAAGAGATGTGCCACATCTTCTTAATCCATTCATCTGCCAATGGACATTTAGTTTGTTTCCATGTTTTGGCCATTGTGAATAGTGCTGCTCTGAACACATAGGTGCATGTATCTTTTTGAATTGTAGTTTTGTCCAGATATATGCCCAGGTATGGGATTGCTGGATCATATGACACTTCTAATATTTAGTTTTCTGAGGAACCTCCATACTGTTTTTCCATAGTGGTTGTACCAATTTATATTCCCACCAACAGTGTAGGAGGGTACCCTTTTCTGCACACCCTCTACAGAATTTGTCATTTGTAGACTTAACTAATGATGGCCTTTCTGACTGGTGTGCTGTGGTACCATAAATCTGAATCTTAATTCTGTTATCTGTTCATAGATAAGTTCCTTAAATTCATAGACAATGGTAAGACTTTAAAAATAGGACTTTGACCCATATTCTGTAGAAATAAGCCCAGAAAGCCAACCTACTATATAGTCCAGGAAGTCAGATTACTCTCTCTAGCAATTAGTCCATGAAACCAAGCAATTCCCTATAATAATTGGCCCCAAACAGGTAGAATTTGATTAATAACAGACAGCTTTCATAGTTTCTGGCCCCACTTCCTGCTTAGGACCAACCAGAGAAAGTCCAATATGCACTCCTAACCAATTGCACAGCAATTCCCAGATTCTAGTTAGCTGCCTGCTGCTTCTTCATGCCAATAGCCCCCAATCAGAATAGACCTGAAGCCTTCCTTTTCGACTTCAAAGCTTTAATTTGAATTGTGTGTTGAAACTATTTTTACATAGTCTAAGAAGCTAAAATGTTAAGAAACTATGATGGAAGCACACACTTAGTCCTCATAAATATTTCAAACCACAAAATTATAATTCATTACCCCTACCAAAAGGAAGATATGAAGAAATATAATTAAAATATGATGAAGAAGAGGAAAATACCAAGGGAGCAAAAGGAAAAGAGAGAATGAGTCTTTTCCCCATGTGTTATGAGACACATGAACAAGGATGAAGAGGCTCCCATGGGGGAAGAAAAAAGGACAGGATGCTGTAAATATCTTACAGAGAAGGGGATGATTTGTTCCCTTAATATTAAGAAATGGTAAAGTGTTTGTTGTGTGTACCCATCCATATATAGATTACTCTGATTAAAAAGAGTTAAATCTCAGGAGTTCCCACTGTGGTGCAATGGGATCAGTGGCATCTTTGCAGCACCAGGACACAGGTTCGAGCCCTGGCCTGGCACACTCGGTTAAAGGATCCTGTGTTGTTGCAGCTGCGATGTAGGTTGCAACTGTGGCTCGGATCTGATCCCTGACCCAGGAACTTCCATATGTTTGGGGAGAATTCCAGGTTACAATCAGTTTATCATTCAAAAACCTCTCCAAGTGATCAAAGAATGTGAACAAATTCAAGATGAAGTTGTTTCAGTGATTCCGAGAAAATACCATGAGGCACCCGTGTAAAGTAAGATGCATCAAGGCTAGATTTCTTTTTTTAAAATTTACATTAAAAATTTTTTTACTACTGTATAGTTGATTTACAATGTTCCTTCAGTTTCTGCTGTACAGCAAATTGATCCAGCTACCCATACACACCCATTCTTTTTCCATTTTCCATCAGGTTCTTACCCAAGAGAGACTGGATACAGTTCCCTGTGCTGTACAGCAAAACCCTATCACCCATCCATTCCAAATGTAACAGTCTGCATCCACCAACCCCAAACTCCCCGTCAGTCTCCCTGTCTCACCCCTCCCTCCTGGCAAACACAAGTCTGTCCTCCATATCCATGATCTGTTTCTGTTTTGTAAATAGATCATTTGTGCCATATTTTATACTCCACATGTAAGTGATGTCATATGGTATCTGTCTTTCTCTTTCTGACTTACTTCACTCAGTATGAGAGTCTCTGGTTCCATCCATGTTGCTGCAAATGGCATTATTTTGTCCTTTTATATGGCTGAGTAGTAGTCCATTGTGTATATATACCACATCTTCTTATTCTATTCTTCTGTCAGTGGACATTTAGGTTTTTTCCATGTCTTGGCTATTGTGAAGAGTGCTGCGATGAACATACAGGTGCATATATCTTTTTCAGTGAAAGCTTTGTTTGGATATATGCCCAGGAGTGGGATTGCCGGATCATATGGTGTTTCTGAGGTGTTTCTATACTGTTCTCCATAGTGCTTGTACCAATTTATATTCCCACCAACAGTGAAGGAGAGTTCCTCTTTCTCCATATCCTCTCCAACATTTGTTGTTTGTGGACTTGTTAACGATGGCCACTCTGACTGGTGTGAGGTGGTACCTCACTATAGTTTTGATTTGCATTTCTCAAGTAATTATTGATGTTGAGCATTTTTTCATGTTCCTGCTGGCCATCTGTATGTGTTCTTTGGAGAAATGTCTATTTAGATCTTCTGTCCATTTTTTGATTGGGTTGTTTGTTTTTTCTTTGTTGAGTTGTATAAGTTGTTTGTATATTTTGGAGATTAATCCTTTGTCAGTTGAATCATTTGCAGATTTTCTCCCATTCTATGGGTTGTCTTTTCATTGTTTTTAATGGTTGGGATAGGTTTCTTGGAGATGATTCCTGGGGCCCCCTAGGTTCATGGTGACCTCTTAACATGAAGAACACCTGAGAGGCATTGCCATTCAACCACCTGTCTAGACACTTGCAAATACATGGACAGCAGGGGATTAATGGGGGAACACCACTTTGAAGGTGATAATTATCACCTCTGGCAAATACTGAGAGTCAAAAATAGAAATCCTAAAAATTAGTCCTTGATTATCTATAACAGAAAATAGTGGGGAATGAAAGAACGCCGTCTCCTTTAAGTGATAAAAACAATCAAAGATAATAGGAAGGCAGAGAACTGATCACAATCTTCTGCTGTATGCCTTCAGTAAGAGTAATTTTTTAAAGCTCAGGTTTGATGTTTCAGTGATTGCCAGGCAGATGCTTGCTTTGTGGGCCAGGTTCTGTGCTTACTCACTGATTCTGCATTTGGCTCTATTACACTAGTCACCCCACAGAGACCCCTCTTCTTTCATGTGCAGTAAAACAGTAAGTCCTCATTCTCTATCTCTCCATGTGAAGTGGACACTGTGTCAAAATGCTATTGACATCCAGAAATAGATCCACACAAAAAAACCCAACTGATTTTTGACAAAGGTGAGAAAGTAGTTCAATGGAGATAAGACAGCCTTTCAAAAAATGGTGATGAGGAGTTCCCGTCGTGGCGCAGTGGTTAACAGTTAACGAATCCGACTAGGAACCATGAGGTTGCGGGTTCGGTCCCTGCCCTTGCTCAATGGGTTAACGATCCGGCGTTGCCGTGAGCTGTGGTGTAGGTTGCAGACGCAGCTCAGATCCCGAGTTGCTGTGGCTCTGGTGTAGGCTGGTGTCAACAGCTCCGATTAGCCCCTAGCCTGGGAACCTTCATATGCCGCGGGAGCAGCCCAACAAATGGCAAAACACACACACACACACACACACACACACACACACAAATGGTGATGAAGCAGTTGAACATTATAGAAAAGAGAGAAAAGAAAAAAGGGAAGGGGAAGGAAAGAAATGAGCCTTGACCTAAGTCTCAAACATTACATGAAAAGTAACTCAAAATGAATCATAGACTTAATCACACAACTTTTAGAAAAAAAAAAAAAGCAAACAGTCTTTGAGACCTAAGACCAGGTAGAATTTTTAGACTCTGCACTAAAACTATAATATATAAAAGAAAAATAAATCAACAAATTATACCTCATACAATTTGAAACCTTTGCTCTGTGAGAGCCCATGTGAAGCATCTGAAAAGTTATAAACTGGAAGAAATTATCTGCAAATTACCTACATGGTAAGAGATAACATTTGTAACATGTAAAGAATTATTAACTCAAGAGTCTAAAAAGCAAACAATCCATTCAGAAAAGGGGCAAAAAGACATCAACGGAGGTTTTCATCAAGGAAGATCAACAGCAAACAAGCACTTCAAAAGATGGGAAACATCATTGGCTTTTAGGGAAGCATATCCTGAAACCACAATGAGATATCACTACATGCCTACAGAATGACTGAAATTTAAAAAGTGACAATCCCAAATGTTAGGGAAGAATGTGGGGAAATCGAATAACTCATAACTGCCATTGGGCATGTAAAATGGTACAGCCACTTGGGAACAGTTTGGAAGTTTCTTAGAAAACTACATGCAACTATCATATTTCCTAGCAATTGCATTCATAGGGTTTTCACTCCATAAAAATGAAAATATGCAGTCACACATAAAACCTGTACACAAATGTTCATAGCAGCTTTACTTGGAGTAGCCAAACCTAGAAATCAACCCAGGTGAATGGTTAAGCTGTGGTATATATATATAACACGGAATACTGCTCACCAGTTTAAAGGAACGGGTTATTATGATGGCTGCAACAACTTGGAGGAATCTCCAGGGACTTATGCTGAGCAAAAACAGCCAATTCCCAAAGGTTACATCATATATAATTCCATTTTATAACATTTTGAAATGACAAAACTTTAGAAACAGAGAACAGAGTGGTGGTTGCCAGAGAGGAAAGATTGGGAAGGTGAGCACAACAGAGGTGGGTGTAGTGATAAAAGGGCCACAAAATAAGGAATATTTTTGGTGTTGGAACTGTTTGATATCTTAACTATGCTGGTCATAGACCTACACAGGTGATGAAGTCATACAGAACTTAATGCAGGCATGTATGTGCACCACAGGCATACATACAAATGTGCACAAGTAAAACTGGGGAAATCTGAATAACATCAATGGATCGTATCAGTCTCAATATCCTGATTGTGATATTACACTAGAGTTTAGCAAAATGTTAGCACTGGGGGAAAGTGGGGAATGTATACTAGGGATCTCTCTGTGCTGTTCCTTGCTACAGCATGTGAACCTAACTATCTCAATTTAAGATATATTTGTATACACAGACGCTGTTAATGGAGTTAACAGCTGAACTAACAATGCATGTCAGAAAACTTGATACTATATATAGAAAACCCTAAGGACTCAACCCAAAAATTACTTGAACTGATCAACAAATTCAGCAAAGTAGCAGGATATAAGATTAACATTCAGAAATCAGTTGCATTTTGTATCCTAACAATGAAATATTAGAAAAGGAATACAAAAAGACAACACCTTTTAAAATTGCACCCCAAAAAATCAAATACCTGGGAATACACCTGATCAAGGAGGTAAAGGACTTATATGCGAAGAACTATAAAACATTCATCCAGGAAATTAAAGAAGATGTAAAGAAATGGAAAGATATTTCATGCTCCTGGGTTGGAAAAATCAATATAGTAAAAATGGCCATACTACCCAAAGCAATCTACAGGTTCAATGCAATCTCTATCAAATTACCCATGACATTTTTCACAGAACTAGAACAAACAATCCAAAAATTTATATGGAGCCACAAAAGACCCAGAATTGCCAAAGCAATTCTGAGGAACAAAAACCAAGCAGGAGGCATAACTCTCCCGGCCTTCAGGCAATATTACAAAGCCACAGTCATCAAGACAGTGTGATACTGGTATCAAAACAGACTTATAGACCAATGGAACAGAATAGAGAACCCAGAAATAAACCCAGAAAACTATGGTCAATTAATCTTTTTTTTTTTTTTTTTTGTCTTTTTGCTATTTCTTTGGGCCGCTCCCGTAGCATATGGAGGTTCCCAAGCTAAAGGTCAAATCAGAGCTGTAGCCCCCGGCCTACGCCAGAGCCACAGCAATGCAGGATCTGAGCTGCGTCTGCAACCTACACCACAGCTCATGGCAACCGCGGATCCTTAACCCACTGAGCAAGGCCAGGGACCGAACCCGCAACCTCATGGTCCCAGTCGGATTCGTTAACCACTGCGCCACAACAGGAACTCCCTCAATTAATCTTTGACAAAGGAGGCAAGAATGTAAAATGGGAAAAAGACAGTCTTTTCAGCAAGTATTGCTGGGAAACCTGGACAGCTGCATGCAAATCATGAAACCAGAACACACCCTCACATCATGCATGAAAATAAACTCAAAATGGCTAAAAGACTTAACTATAAGACAAGATACCATCAAACTCCTGGAAGAGAACACAGGCAAAACATTCTCTGACATCAACTTTATGAATATTTTCCCAGGTCAATCTCCCAAAGCAACAGAAATAAAAGCAAAAATAAACCAACGAGACCTAATCAAACTGAAAAGCTTTTGCCCAGCAGAGGAAACCAAAAGGAAACAAAAAGACAACTTACGGAATGGGAGAAAATAGTTTCAAATGATGCAATGGACAAGGGTTTAATCTATAGAATATACAAGCAACTTATACAACTCAACAGCAAAAAAGCCAACCACCCAATGGAAAAATGGGCAAAAGACCTGAATAGACATTTTTCCAAGGAAGATGTATAGATGGCCACCAAGCACGTGAAAAAATGCTCAACATCACTGATTGTTAGAGAAATGCAAATCAAAACAACCATGAGATACCACCTCACACCAGTCAGAATGGCCATCATTAATAAGACCACAAATAACAAGTGCTGGAGAGGGTGTGGTGAAAAGGAAATCCTCCTGCACTGTTGATGGGAATGTAAGCTGGTATAACCACTATGGAGAACAGTATGGAGGTACCTTAGAAATCTATACGTAGAACTACCCTATGACCCAGAAATCCCACTCTTGGGTATATATCCGGACAAAACTTTCCTTAAAAAAGCCACATGCACCCACATGTTCATTGCAGCACTATTCACAATAGCCGAGACATGGAAACAACCCAAATGTCCATCAACAGATGATTGGATTCGGAAGAGGTGGTATATATACACAACGGAATACTACTCAGCCATAAAAAAGAAAAAATAATGCCATGTACACCAACATGGATGGAACTAGAGACTCTCATCCTGAGTGAAGTAAGTCAGAAAGAGAAAGACAAAGACCATATGGTATCACTTATATCTGGAATCTAACATAGGACACAAACGAACCTTTCCACAGAAAAGAAAATCATGGACTTGGAGAATAGACTTGTGGTTGCCGAGGGGGAGGGGGAGGGAGTGGGTTGGTTGGGGAGCTTGCTGTTAATAGATGCAGACTGTTGCCTTTGGAATGGATTAGCAATGAGATCCTGCTGTGTAGCACTGGGAACTATGTCTAGTTACCTATGATGGAGCATGATAATGTGAGAAAATAGAATGTGTACATGTATGTGTAACTGGGTCACCATTCTGTACAGTATAAAAAAAATTATATTGGGGAAATAATTTAAAAAATAAAATTAGGAGTTCCCATCATGGCTCAGAATTCGTGGTTAATGAATCCGACTAGAAACCATGAGGTTTCGGGTTCAATCCCTGGCCTCGCTCAGTGAGTAAAGGATCTGGCATTGCCATGAGCTGTGGTATAGGTCGCAGATGTGGTTCGGATCTGGCGTTGCTTTGGCTCTGGCGTAGGCCAGCGGCCACAGCTCTGATTGGACCCCTAGCCTGGGAACCTCCATGTACTGTTGGAGCGGCCCTAGAAAAGGCAAAAAGACCAAAAAAAAAAAAAAACCAAAAAATTAATTAAATTAAATTAAATTAAAAAAATGCATGTCAGAAAACTAAACAAGGCCCTTTTGAAGGTTAATTCAGACCATGCTAGATTATTTGTATGTTTACTTTAAGACTGTGTCCATATCATACCCAAAGGGAAGTTGTGTTTAAAAAAAAAAATTAAAATTTTTATCATAAATGTAATATTGAATTATAGAACAGAAAAAAATAGGCATAGAAGGAAAATAAAAATCACTTCTAGCCCCACTTCCCAACAATAATTTGAGATTTAGCTTTTGAGATATGCCATAATGTAATTTTTAGTTTTTGCTATTTTAGTATTATAATGAAGCCTCTCATGCATAGGTTTTCATAAATATCTGAGGCTGTCTTAAAATACATATTTAAAAAAATTTATATTTTATTAAATGATACCATTAATATACATATAAATAAGAGCAAAAGATTTATTGTCACTATCCTGGTTATGATATTATACTATAGTGTTGCATACGCATGTATACAAGTAGTTCATCTATGCCAGTGCATAGCACTTGTGAACATTCCTGCTCCTTGGTTTGGTGACAACTCTGCATCTGTGTTCATGTAGGAGGTCAGGACCCTAATGTACACTAGGAGACAATGTCAAATCCCAGAGACACCCCAAGAACTTTGGTACTGTTGTTACTCAGATTTTTCTACTGAGATGTTGGGCTGCACCTCACCGGCCTGGAAGTCTTGTAACTGCCCAGTCTCAAGACCAAAGAAAGAGTCCAGAGACAGCATAAGAGACATCAATGGTTTATTGGATAGGAAATCTTACATGTTGGAAGCAAAGCATCCTAGAGTGACACCACCATGCATGGTAGGTGGCAGGCAGGACTTGGCAGCAATCTTTGCTACTTGGGGGAGAAAGAGGCTTCCATTTACAGGGGGAATTGATGTTAGGTTGGCTCATCAGTTACCAGGGAAACCAGCAGCTGGGGCAGGGGGCAAACATGTAGGCAGTTACTGATTAAGCCCTATAATTAAGATATTGGATAGTTATGTGAGTGAAGCAGGGGCTGGTTGAGCAAGGGGATGTACAGAGAGCAAGAGAACAGACATCTTGAGTGGCCTGACCATACGTAAATATATATTTTCAAGGTGAGGCAGAGTCCTCCATTGTCTATCAAAGATTCAGAGATTGCCCTTCTTGGATTTCTATGGGCTTTGCTGCATCTCCCAGGTCGGAAAAGCGTCTATATTCAACAAGCTTCCTTTGTACAAAAAAAAAAGAAAAAAAAAAAAAAAGGCGGGGTTTGGGGTGGGGAAGAAAGAAAGAAAGCCCACTTCTAGAGGGTCCAGTTCTGCAATTCTGCAGCCCTGGGCCAGTCTCCATTAGTGGTTAAAGCCTGAATTTTTTTTTTTTTTTTTAGCTCCACTTGTGCAAGCCTGTAATGGATTCTCCTGGGCAGCAGGCAATAGACCCTGACATTTCAGAAAGCCTCCAGAGTAGAATTCACTGGAAAGAACACCCTGCATAATTCAGGAAACAACCAAAGAAGTGCATGATTGTATATTTCCCAATCTTTGACATCATGGTGCCACAGAAGGGCAATAGACTTTCTCAAGCTAAAAGGGGTAAAATAGGAAACTTATATGCACAAAAGTAAATGTGTGATTACTTTCATTCCAGGAGGAGATTTTCAGCCTCTAGAGTAGTACCTGGCGGGCACTCAAAGCGAGCATCCTTTATGTGGTGAAAACACTAGCTGAAATGCTTTACTTGCACCGCTGATGTGACAGTCTTGCCTGGAAACTACCTATGCTTTTTCTCACACTTCACTGAGTTTCATTTAATCTGTATTTTTCCTGTCGCATATCAATGGATCCTTCAGTGGTGGAATGGGATATAAGGAGAAAAGCTGACAGACTGAAGAGAAAAAAAATTTCCCTCCTGTCTATAGTTGTTTTCTTATTCAGGGTTTGATTTGCTCTGAAATCAGGAGTGAAACTCTGCCCTTGGCAGAAAACTTCCACATGCAGTGCCAGGGCACACCACGGTTGGCATCCACGTGTGGAAATACAAAGCCAGCTCATCAGTTTCCTCCCACAAATCTGGGGCAGATATTCAAGAAATTGGTGCCAGGCTAATTTAAGACATGATAGGAAACAGATTTTAGCAAGCCAGAATTATTTTCAAAATTTTCTCAGATGGGAAATAAAAACAGGGAGTTTCCTAGGATATTATTTGGAACATAAAATGAAAGGAAATCAGTACATCCCCATGTAGCTTCTGTAATTCCAGAAGTGGAGGCTGTCAGAGGTGGAGTTCAGATCTTTAGGTTGTCAGCATCTGTGTCAGGAGGGCAAGAATCTCCAGATGTCACTGAAGTCAATGTGTCCACCAAGGGAAAGACAAATAGATTGGCTAGAAATGAGGCTATTTTCAAGGAACAAGAGGTCTCTGCTCTAGGTGCATGTTGACCTCTGTGACAGTGACAAATGCTGCTTCAATAGCTGTGCTAAAAAGGGCACAGACTGCTATGTTTCCACTTAGGTGCAAACACAGAACAGAGGAAGGAGACCTCTAAGCCAGCCCTTGAGGGTTGTTGAGCATAGACGTAGAATTCAAGGCAAGCAGTAACTCACGTGACACACTCCCCTTTGCTTATTGCACTTCCTCCTCTGTATTACACTCGATTTCAAATCCAAAGAAGAGGTCTTGCCTCTGGAAATGTAGATTCTTCTGACACTCACTTTGATTCACTGACCAGGCAGGCTAGTATTGTTTAAAGAATTTTTGTTCCAAAACCAACAAGAGTGCTTCAAAATTACATAACATCTTTCCTTCAGTGTTCTTAAAACAACTCCTAGACATTACCTCACTAAACCAACACCTTCAAAAGACTTGGATAAAGGCAAAAGTGGGTGCCAACCACCCCCCTTCACTGGCCTTATCAGTGCAATAGCTTGGAATGAAGCCTGCACTAGATGGAGGGCGTCCTGCTTCTCCATTTACTGTTGGGCTTGACGGGGTCACCTAAGCTTTATAATGCACACGCATCTCATCTGAAAAATAGAGAGACTAAACAAAATGATTTGCACAGATCTTTCTAGTCCTGTGAGTCTATGTAATTCTGAACTGAGGAAAGGTTCTCATTCAGAGAGGTAGAGCGCCAGCTTGCCACACAGTTAAGGGGGCTTAACTTTAACATCAAGCTGTACTTCCTTGAAGGGAAGATGAATATTCCAGACCCAGTTTATGTGCCACCCAGATCCACTCATCTTTGCCTATCCCCTGAAGCCTGGCTTTCGCCATTAGCCCTCTTCCCTAGCCAGGAGGGTCCTGGCTGCAGGCCATCCATTGTTGTGGTCTGAAGGCCAGGCTGCCATTCCTGAGTTGTCACCTCAGGCTGAGAAGCTTCAACAGACAAGACCAGTGAGGGAGATCAGACCACTGTGGCCAGGTGCTGCCTGGACTGAGCCTTCAGAAGTTCCAGTGGCTTCCTGGAGGGAGTGTGGATATGACTCAGATGTGGGGGGAAATTAACACAATGCAGTGAACTTTGACCAATGGGAGACTAGAAATGAGAGCCCCCCTGCGCATAAACTGCTTGCTCTTACCCGCCCCCCTGCCCCCAGACTGTTCCAAATGCAGTTGTTTTCACATGGTCTCTGTGGAGGTGTCTTTTTAAGACTGAGCAACTAATGTGTTTGTGGTGAGGCTCTGGCTAACTCACTGTGCACCTCCTTATGTTCTCTCTCATCCTCATCCTCATTTCTCTTTTTTCCCTAGGATTCTACCCTACTATAATGTTTTAGCACAGAAGATTTTGTCTCAGGTTCTAAGAACCTAGGTAAAGGCAGTAGTACAAGAGTTGCCCTTAGAAACTGGACATTCAGGCTAGAATTTTGAGTTCCTTTTTGTGGCGGTAAACTGGGAGTCCCTAATCCCTGGTATGCAGCAATGTCACAATTGCTAAAACATTCACCTGAGTTTAACTGGTATATGGTATAAGTAAGGGCAAGATGTTGTATGTCAAGTGGATGCTGTAAGTAGTGGTTAAAGGGGAAATGATAATTATAAGGATTGTTTTAAGGGGTGGCTGCTTTTGCTGGCATTGGAAGATTTGCAAAAAGAAATAACAGACTCAGGGAAGCTAATTGCCCACTTACAGCACACTGTGAGAGCCAGAGGGTCCCTAAGGCAGCTTTTAAAAACCTCCTGTCTCCTACAGCTGCAAGGCAGACAAGGAAGAAAATCATGTGAGGGTTGCACGTTATAGCAGGAGCAAAGCACACAGCCCCAAAGTCCTCCTATGTTAAAGTGAGAGTCTGGAGAGGAAAGGAATAGAAACCTGAGACCCGGAATGGGGGCATTGAGAAGACAAGGCTGATTATCATGAATGTCCAAATGTCCCTGCCTTTTGGGGCTAGGAGAAGCACCCCCTTCTCCCTCTCCAGAGGAGAAAAAACTCTTACTTGTCCTAAGACAATCTGCCCCAAGATCTTGTCCTCAAGATCTGCCCCACTGCCTTCAGGTTGATAATTATGGTAACATCTCAGAAGAGCCTGTGCTTTGATCCATAGGGATCACTCAAGTTAGTTAATGGATCACAACCATCCTAGGAGTGAGATGATCTATTAGATCTATGTAAAGAAGGGTTGATTGCTAAGGTCCAAGAGAGAAAGGACTCTTCAGCCAGTTCAGGCTGCAGTGAGAGCTGCTCTCCCACTTGAGCCATGTGACTCATCTGGTTTGAAGGTTCTAAAGTCATCTGTGAGTTAGAATACTGTGTAGAATCTCTGAAAAGTCTCATTAGAAGAATCATAGTACAGACCTAAGACTCTGGAGCACAGTTACATCTTTTGTGGCAGAAATCAACTCCCTATTTGGAAAAATATCAGGACACTTGTCACAAATAAAAATTTAGTCCTCATCATGGAACACCCAATGACTGTGAAACAGAGTTGCTTATCATGAGCTTAGCATTATCAGATCCATTAAGTCATTGGGCAAGGTGGGGATGACAGCAATGGCATAATAGAAGGGGTACATTCAGGAATAGACTGACATCTGTTCAGAACATCTGAGTAAATTACATAGGCAGGTGGCCTAGGCTCGCTTTCCCTAGTTCTGTTGAATCAAGACCTTTCCTTCAATCTATACCTATGGCATCATCAGGGGTTCCCTATGGCAATTGTCAGAAGGAAAAAGGACTTGGGCCTGATTCACAAAAGGGATAGTGTAATATGTTGGTGCTAATGAGGGGTGAGCTGCTGCTCAAGACTGACCCTGAAGGAAAGTGGTTAAGAGAAATCTTCCCACTGATAGAGTTAGGGGCAATCCATTTCACTGAAAGAGAAGTGGCACAGGGAAAGGGTGCATACTGGCTCCTGAGCAGTGGGAAATGATTTGATCAAATGTCAGTACTTAGATGGAACAAAACATGCGACAAGGATGTCTACCAGAACATAGATTAGTGGGAGTGAACACAATACATGCAGATCTGTTATCGTGTGTTAATTTTTACCAGAGAACAATTTCATACAGAGCTCTCAACAACTAAGTAGACAATGAAAGTCAGTCAGCTTTTTAATGAGTCATCCAGTGCTTATGCAATGGGGCCATGTTGCTTCTATGGCAAGAATGGAAACTAACCAGGGGTCAAAAAGACATGGGCTCCCTCTCACGAAGGCTGAGTCTAAATCCTGCTGCAACTGACTTCCCTACCTGCCAGGATCAGAGACTGATGCTGAGTTTTTGATATGGCCCCAATCTTGGAAAGTCCTGCCAGTGAGCTGGTGGCAGATCAATTACATCAGATCCCTTCTACATTGAAGAGACCAGTGATTCATACTTACCTAGATTAATACTCTGCAGACAGGTTTGCCCTCCCTTCCCATAGTACCTGTGCCAACACCATCACCTAAGAATGCCTGACTTTATATATATGACATTTCCTCAGAATAAAGGATTTATTTTAGAACAAAGGCAGTGCAACAATAGGCTCATGGCTTGAAAGTTCACTAGTTTTAAAGTGTATTCTGTAACTCAGAAGCAGCTAGCTTGATTGAACAGTGGGATGGCCTTTGGAAATCTCAGCTAAGGTACCAGCAAAGGGACAACACCTTGTGGGGCTGGGGTTCTGCCCTTCATGATATAATTGATTCACTATGTATATAGGTAGGTAGATAGATAGATAGGATATATATCCTATATGATATAGGGTTGACCCTGTTCCATCATAGCTCCAAGAGACCCACTTGAAGAATTTGAACTTCTCAACCCCACAAGCTTAGTTTCTGCTAAATTAGTTGTTCTATCAAGTTCTCAAGGTAGAAACTCTTCTGCCACAGGTTCTGCTGAACCCAGGGCCACAACTACCACATGACCACTTTGGGCTCCATATGCCAGTGAACCAGTAGGCAAAAAAGAATTACTATACATCAGCCTGATTGATAATGACTCCCTTGAGTGCTACAGAGAGGAGTATGTCTAGCACCCAAGGGATTCACTAGGGCTTCTCTAGGCTCTTCTGTGTCCAATAATATCTATTTAAGGGCAGTGCCTCAAAAATGACTTGATAAGAATAAGGCAGCTAGGGCTGAAACCCTTCAGAAATGAATGTCTGTGTCACCACACCAGGCAAGAAATCAAACCAGACGAAAATGCTGGCCAAGGATAAGGGTAAGGAAATGACGAGTGTCAGTGCTGCTCAGGGATCAGCTGCATCAGCAAGAGCAGTCGCTTGGTTTGTTAACCTTCTTTAAGCCTTTTAAGAGATTACAACTGATCATTTCCTCTAAGGGCTGGGCTTGTATTTCCCCTTTCAGGAAAAATAAGAACTTATTACCATATGGATAACAAAGTCAGGATATCAGGTCTGAGTAGCCCAAGGGAGGGGTCACATAGACATCTTTCCTCTTCTTTGGGCTGCCTGTGAAGTGACAGCTATCATGTTGCCAGCATCATGCTCACTCTCAGACTCTCTCATGATTCTTCTCATCATCAAGGGAAGAATCAAGGTGTTTCTGTGAAACTGGTCCAAACAGTGAGTCTTGACAAAGTGTAACTAGGGAAACACTGGGATGGGGGAAGGGACGAGGTCAGGGAAGGAGTGGTTCAAGAACTAGTTCTGAATTCCAACACTAGTTCTAGGAACGGAAAGAAGAGTGTCATATGCTGCATCAAGGGATTTAATTGGCTAAAAATCTAAAGTGTTCTTGATGTGCAGCACAGCTGAGGCTTGCCCATAGAACAGACCTCCTGTCAACCAGATCAGTCACCTCAGAGCCAAGGTGTAGAATGAAGAAAATAAGAAGACTTTTGCATGTTTCGTTTGTGTTGAAAACTCAAATGGTGTGTGTGTGTATGTATGCGAGTATGTGTTTGCACATGCACAACACACATATAACAATGGTACAAGGTAAAAGGAAGAAAACTTAAATCTTGCTTTTCAGAAGAACCCAGAAAAACAATCTGGGGAGATTCCAAGAGGAGTATAATTACATATCTGTTTGTTTAAATCTGAAATGAAGAGAAAGAGAAAGGAAGACTGAATTTTGTCTTTGGAATCTCTACCTGATGAGTCACTGGATTGAGAGTCAGGTGTTCATGGAATGGCCTGTAATCGACACTCAGAAAGTAAAGACAATGAAGCCAAAGAATCAAGAAAAATCTGGTTTATGTGATAAGTCAGGACTCAATGAACTAAGCTGGACGTCTATAAAGGATCTGTTTACCTACTGCCCCCATAGTTTCTGCTCATGTATAAAATTAGTTTTGTATTCAGAACATGCAAGAATGTGATGAATAATAGGAGACCTCAATAAATATTTATGAAATGAAAAATGGTTGCTTCAGAATTCTAGGGCAATGCTAGAAAATCCGTCTGAATTTCTAAGGTCCAAACAAATCACTTTACCAAGTTATATAAATTGTGTATTAGCAGTATATTAGGGTTCTCCAGAGAAACAGAACCAATAGGGTGTGTGTATGCGTGTGTGTGTGAGAGAGATGGAGATTTTAAGGAATTGACTCACATAGCTGTGGAGATACAAATCCAAGATCTGCAGGGTAGGCTGGTGGGCTAGGAAGAATAGAAGTCTGAGTCCAAAGGCAATCTGCTTGCAGAATTCATTCTTCAGTAGAAGACATCCACCTTTTTTCTATTAAGTCCTTCAAATGATTGGATGGGGCCTACTCACTCAAAGTCCACTGATTTAAATGTTAATCTTATCTAAATACAATATCTTCACAAAAACATCGAGAATAACATTTGCCCAAATATCTGCATACCATGACCTAGCCAAGTGCACATATAAAATTATCACCAGAAATTGACAGAACATTGTAAATGAACTATAATAAAATTTTTCTAAAAAATTAACCTCACAAGCAGTAAGTAAGTAAACATTCAAGATTATAAAGTTGTTTCTTTGCATCAAGATGGAGTGTATTTGTTGTGTTTGCAACATAAATGCTTTTGCCTAGTTGTTAAATAGTACATTTAAAATACGTAAAAGTGATTTGTTCTCTGTGAACTCCAAAGCATCTGGCCAAATGTGGCCGGTTAACACCCTAAAGTTTTGTGATGTGTTGGGTTGTGGTAAGGTGAATGATGAGTTTTTGGTTTTCCTAGGACTTTCTTGGTTTTAGTACCGAAAATTCCACTTCCTCAGAGACTCCTCCACCCCAGCAAACCTGACCACTGGTCACCAGAGTGTGCTGTGCTAAAACCTTCCTTCCTTCCCAAGAGGAGCAGGGACTTAAGGGTGTCTTGTGCTGGCAATAACTAATTTCTGTTTGAACAGGTGTGAATCACTTTATGATGCTTTCTGCCTCCCTCTTGGAAAGAACCCTAAAACAAGCAAAGGGAACCGGCGATGGGGCATTGTCCCCAGGTGACTTTATCATTTGCAGTGACTAATTGGAAATTTTGCCAAGAGCATTTTTGGCAATCTCCCATCCAAAATAAAGTTTAACCTCACTGTTTGCTTCCATGGTTCTGAGGAAAAAAAGTCAGGAGCTCCCTAAGGAAGTGGCTGCCCTGGTGGTGGGCATTTAACCATGTCTATGATTGGTTCTGCCCTGCTCTAGGTCATAGGAGCACCCATGACAACACAGCAGGGGGTCCCCCAGGTGGCCAGGGCCCTCCTTCATGGCCACAGCATTCCATCTTAGCAAGATATACCTTTGCCACCCATACATGGCATTCTTGGATTCATTTGCTTGAGCGGTATGTAGACAAATATTTAGGATTCTAAAAATTATTTGGGGCCATAGACTAGAGCCATAGGGCCCCTGAGTTTTGGGAAAATGGTTGAGAGGAGAGACAGGAGGGTGCTGATGCCTTGCCAACATCCCACCTCCAAGCGCCCTGAGATGCTCCTCTTTCATTCTGGGCATCCACACCAGGTTCTGTTTAGTGAAAATATTCTTTTTATTCCTAAAATGTGTGAAAATAACAAATATATAGGATACAGAATATTTGTAGTATTTACCTCTACAGATGATTATAAACACCTTAAACATTTAGGGTGCCTATATAACCCCAATGTGTAATATCTTAAGTCCACATAAATATTTGTTTCTTTTTTTTAATTTCCAAATCACCCCACCCTCCTGTTTATTTATTTATGTATTTGTGTATTTATTTGTGTATGTGTGTGTTTGTTTATTTATCTTTTCAGGTATGAGGAATTTATTTCCCAGGCCAGGGATTGAACCCATGCCACAGGAGCAACCAGAGCTACAGCAGTAACAACACCAGATCCTTAACCAGTAGGCTACACACAGTGCCTGGCATGTAGTTGCGTAATAAATGGAAAGTACTATTCTGATAAATTGACCACCATACTTTTCGATCAAGCCTCTCCAGTCTCATGTCTCATCATCCTCTGATAGTTCACCCTATTCTGGCTTGAACATTCTTTCAGATTCTGGCAAAGATTCAAATCACTTCTAGAATAAAGAAATTAAAGAGTGGCTCAGTGTGTTAAGAATGCGGCTAGTATTCATGAGGATGCAGGTTGGATCCCTGGCGTCGCTCAGTGGGCTAGGTATCTGGCGTTGCCGTGAGCTGTGGTGTAGGCTGCAAATGTGGCTCAGATATAGTGTGGCTATGGCTATGGTGTAGGCTGGCAGCTGCAGCTCCAATTTGATCCCTGGCCTGGGAACCTCCATATGCTGCAGGCGTGGCCCTAAAAATTAAAAAAATAAATAAGTAAAAATTCCTTCTGGCTATATTGATTAAAAAAAAAAAAGAAAAAAAAAAGAAATTACTCGGTATTGCTACAGGTTTGAGAAACGGTGGTAGAAGATGCCCAAACTGTGAATTTATAATATTCTGCCCCAAATATCCTGTGCTTTGAATATGCTGTTCTATCTGCCTGTGGTCCTGTTCTCATCTTCTTCACCAGACTAATCATTAATGCTCCTCTAAAATACAGCTCAGGTATCACCTCACCAGGAAGTTTGCCCTTCCTCCTCCCATCTAGGTTAGAGGCAGTCTCCTGTGCATTCTACCATGGAGCCCTTGAGAAGGCCTTATAAATGTATGCTTTAATACTTTAATCCCTCATAAGACCATTGCAGCAAAAACATTTCATGGTGCCTGTGAGACCACAGCCTGATCTAAGGGGATTCCTCTACTTAGAGCCCCTGGGTGGTCATATTTTGCACACCCTGCTCCCCTCCACCCTATCTTTCCCCGCCTCAGGTGAAAGTGGAGTGATTATGGGCATCTGACCCAAAGTCTTCACCATGAACTTGTTACTATGACTTGTCACTCATGGCAATGATTTCATCCTATTTGTGCATCAGTATCACTGCTAGAATTTTAAAACAAATACACATGCAGTGCGTTCCATCCCCAATGATTCTGAATCTGTAGGTTCAGGGTGGGCCCATGCATGGGTAACTTTTAAAAGCCCTTCAGCTGATTCTGATAAGTAACTCTCTGAACTAGCGGGACAGGAACCAAAAGAGAGAGCAAGAAATAAATAGGTGGAGAGAGAAAGGGGAGAACCTTTGTCAGAATTGCTACCATCAGCCTAGTCCTCCAAACGAGAAGCCTCTGTGGACTTCTCACTCCTCATCTGTATCCAATCTTGTCATCCCCATCTCAAAAAATGTCTTGGAAATGAAGTTTTTCCCCCTTCTAGTCCTGTTGTCACTGCCTTAGTCCCAGCCTTCATCAATACTTGCTGAGACTAAGGCAAAAACCTCACATGTGGTCTCTCTCCCTCTAGAATCCTCCACCCTGGTCTATCCCCATACCCTATGGCTAATCATACCACCTCATCTTTGGTTTATGAACAACAGGACTTCCCGATATGGTCCAGTCTTCCTTGCTTCATCTTCAGTATCTCTCTCCTCCAGATCTACGCAACTAGGGCCCTTGCCTTTGTAAAGGGCCTTCTCTCTTGTTTTTGGCAAGTTCCCACTCAGCCTTCAAAACCTAGCTCAAAAATCACCTCAGTTTTGTCTTTTCACCTCCTCCAATTAGCTTATTCCAAAGCTCCTTCCTTCCCTGTTAGACCTGAAGCTCTTCACAGAGAAGGGCTCTTTTCTGTTTGTCTCTCATGTCACAGGGCACAGAAGGAACACGCACGTGTGCACGTGTGTGTGTGTGTGTGCGCGTGTGCCCACATGTGCAAGCACATGTGTCGCTGACTGAATCTGAGGCATTGCATTAATCAGAGAGCAATGATTTGAGAGGCAGGGCATTTCTGGGTGGGGAAGCCAGTCATGTGTATGATGCTGTACATCCTAGACTTTACTCCTAGATTTCCAATGTCTCATCCTTATCCACATTTACATCCACAGATCCTCTGGACATTCCAAAGAGATTTTTACCAAAGCTTTTGGAGGTGACAGTTCTCCAAAGAAGCAAAGAAAAGCAGATGGGGAGAAGCAGCCATTTGTCCATGTGAATCTTTGGGCTACCTAAATGTACATAAGAACAATTTCTTTTCTTTGTACTTTAAATCCTAAGAAAGTGCTTCAATAAGAATACTCGATCTGAAAAGGGAAAAGTTGGAAGTGTGACTTAAATCATTCTCTGTGACCTGAACCATTTAGAGCCTCTAACAAAACTTGGGGGTAGGAGGAATCGGAGTTCAATAAATGTTGAAACAGTCGTTCTGATGCAGAAATGTACATGCAAAGAGCAATTTCTGCCCAGATTTTATGTTGTATTCTCTGTTCCCTCTGACAGTGGTGATGAATGGAACAAGATTTTTGTTCACTAGAGGAAGCTCAGTAGCATGTATCAGAGCAATTAACTTGGAAGTCTCTAGTGGTTAAGCATGGTTCAGGGGCCTATTGACTGTCAATTCAAGGACTCTCATGAATCCTGGCTGCTTCTGTTGGCTGAAAATTACTTTAAAATCTTGAATTATGTGCTAAACGTTTTCTTTTTGGTCATGACTCCCACTTGAGTCACTTGGTATTAGATGGAAAATGAGTAGGGAGGGGCAGATCTCTGCCAACTGAAAGGAGAGAGGCTAGTCTGGGCAGAGCATTTGGTAGGATGCAGATTTGAGTGTAAGCCAAGTATTTTTAAAATCCTCATTCTTGTAAGCTAGCACATGACCTCTCCATAAGGGTGAGGAGATTCCAGAAGTACATATTTGCCATCTGGAGCAGCCTTTGCAATTCATCTAGAAACCTGCATCACTGAGAATTTGAAATTAATCAGAGTCATGAACAAGGAGAACAAGCTAGGGCAGAGAGGTCAGTTTCACTTGATAAGAATGGAACGTGTGGTCTAGCTGGGAATGGGCCGACATTCATTATATTCAGGAAATTCTACACAGCCTTTCCCTCTGGAGACAACTCCTGGGAGAGAAAAGGGCTCCCTGTGAGGCTATAAAAATGAGAACCCTCTATAAGCCCTGGCTTTAGATGGTAGCCAGAATCACAGTGATCCTAATATCAATGGATATCACTCTTTTTCATCCTGCAAGGGAAAACATCTCTCCATTCACACCTGGTGGGGTTTCCTGTGTTTGTCCAAAGCATTTTAGAAGCAGAATACCTCATTAGCAGCTAAGAACCAGCTGGAGCTGTTTTCTACCAAATACATGGTTTTAACTTTGAAGCTCTCTGTTGCATTGTGCTTTAGTGTCGTGAAGGGCTTGTAACCCAGCCAATGCCATCTCCCACTTTGGCCTGGGAAAGCAAGGGTAGACCTAGCTTAAACTTTGACAAGGCTAGGGCCAAATTTTGTTGGGTTTTGTTGCTGTTAGTTGTTTTTGAAAGAGGCATCAGTGGGAATGGTATTTGAAGTTTGCTTTTAGTGTTTGGGGAAATGGGCACTTATCCCTGTAAAAGACATTTCCTTCAAAATGTGAAACAATTACTCATGTTTTCAACTGAGCTCTTGAAATTGAAATGTTTAGGTAGAAGTGGAAATCTGGTAAGGGATCATACCTAGCATAATGCATCTCAGAAGTTGATTTTTAAATCTGCATTTGTAGAGGAATTGGCATCAAATAGACCTGAGTTAAAATCTCACCTTGGCTACTGCTATTTGATGTTGCATACATTAATGGAACCCTCTGACTCTCAGTCTCTTCATCTATACTAATATTATCTCATAGGGATGATTTTAAGACTAAACAAGATAATACTATTTCCCCTACTTGGGTAAGGCACACAACTCCTTTTTTTTTTTTTTAAAAGGTCACATTTCTTAGTTTTATTAAAAATAAGAATACAAACTAACATTTTTGAAACAGACTAACAGAAATTGAAACATGTGATTTGACAAGGATAAATAAGTTTTTTCCCAGAGAGAAACTTTTTCTTAAGTGTGCTTTTAAAATGTTTTATTTCATACAAGTTTTAAAGGTTCCTTTCCAATTACAGTTACTGCAATATATTGGCTATATTCCTCATATTGCACAATACATCCTCGAGCCTGTCTTACACCCAACAGTTTCTACCTCACACCCTCTCACCCCTATATTACCCCTTCCCCCCCACTGGTAACCACTAGTTTGTTCTCTGTATCCGTGAGTCTGCTTCTTTTATGTTATATTCACTAGTTTGTTGTATTTTTTAGATTCCACATATAAGCATTACCACACAGTATTTATATTTCTCTGTCTGATTTATTTCACTTAGCATAATGCTCTCCGAGTCCATTCATGTTGCTGCAAATGGCAAATTTTTTTCTTTTTATGGCTAATAAATATTCCATTCCATCTTCTTTATCCATTTATCTGATGGTAGATACTTAGGTTGTTCCCATGTCTTGGCAATTGTAATTAATGCTGCTATGTACACTGAGGTACATATATCTTTTTGGTATATACTCAGGAGTGGAATTGTTGGGTCATGTGGTAATTACATTTTTAGTATTTTTGAGAAAACTCCATACTGTCTTCCACAGTGGCTGCACCCATTTACATTCTCACCGACCATGTAAAAGTGTTCCCTTCTTTACACACCCTTGCCAACATTTGTTGTCAACTTTTTGATGATGTCCATTCTTATAGGAGTGAGGTGATATCTCATTTTGGTTTTGATTTGCCTATCCCTGATTTTTCTTTCTTTTTTTTTTTTTTTTTTTTTTTTTTTTTTTGTCTTTTTAGGCCTGCACCCATGGCATATGGAAGTTTCAGGCTAGGGGTAGAATTGGAGCTGTACCTGACAGCCTACACCACAGCCAGAGCAATGCCAGATCCAAGCCATGTCTTTGACCTACATTGCAGCTCACGGCAACACTGAATCCTTAACTCACTGAGCAAGGCCAGGGATTGAACCCTCATCCTCATGGGTATTAGTCAGATTCATTTCCACTGTGCCACAATGGGAACTCCTTGTTTATTTATTTTTGCTTTTATTTCCTTTACTTTAGGAGACAGATCCCAAAAATTATTGCTTCAATTTATGTCAAAGAGTGTTCTGCCTATGTTTTCCTATAGGAGTGTTATTGTATCCAGTCTTACACTTAGGTCTTTAATCCATTTTGAGTTTATTTTTGTATATGGTGTTAGAGGCTGTCCTGGTTTCATTCTTTCACACGTAGCTGTCCAATTTTCCCAGCACCACTTATTGAAGAGATTGTCTTTTTTCCATCATATAATCTTGCCTCCTTTGTCTCAGATTAATTGACCATAAGTGCATGTGTTTATCTCTGGGCTTTTAATCCTATTTCAGTGGTCTATATTTCTGTTTTTGTGCCAGTACCATACTGTTTTGATGACTACCTTTGTAGTACAGTCTGCTGTCAGGGAGCATGATTCTTCCAAATCTGTTTTTTTCTCAAGATTGTTTTGGGTACTCAGGGTCTTTTGTGTTTCCATACAAATTGTAAAATTATTTGTTCTAGCTCCTTTCAAGTAAAAAATTGTGTGCAATTCAGTGTTTACTGCAGTTATTTTTATTATAAGGTTACTTAAGTACACACACAAAAGACTAGATTGACATTACTTAGGATATTTATCCATCCCTACTTTCCACCATGTGGAACACAACTTTTAAAAATTAAATTTGAATAAAAACATAATCTATAAAATTCAAATTAATATAAATTTAATCTAACAGGTGTTGTTTTGCTCAAATTAAATACATTTACAATATGAATTTAGCTATGCGAAGGTTTGAGTCCAGTGAGCCTATAACATCAAGCTGCATTGTGTGTAAGTGTCCCAGAAATTCAACTGAACCCCAAAGAGATCTCTCAGCCTATCAGCTGAGTTGCCAGGACCACCGGGGACCCCACCAGGCCAGGTTTATCCAGAGGGAAATTTAGTCTTTGTGCTCAGTTCTGAGTGTCTCATAGAAGCACATACTTGAGTGGGCTTAGGGACCCCCATTCCTCTAAAATCCACAGAGGAGTTACGTGTTCACTGCATCTTTTAAGATCACTTTGGCCACAGTTTTGAGGGTGGCTTGGAGTGGCTGAGAATGAAGTCAGGGAAGGCCAGCAGGGCCATAGAGATTCTCCAAATTCACAACCCTGACATTCAGAATACCACAGCCCTTCAGTGCTCACCAGGTTCATCCACTTCTCTTTGCTAGTATGAAGCATCTGCTCATGCCAATATGCCTCACTTGACCTTCCCTAAACTCACTGTTTGCCTTCCTTTCACTTATAACATCTTCTCTTGGTCCTTATCAAGAATCCTAACCATCATTTAGGGTTCATATTCTCCACCCAGTCTTCCTTTGTTTGTTCAAAGGACCTAGTATCAATCACAAATCACCTTGTATTGAAATATTTATGTTCAATACGATGGCCTATCTCTTTTAGCAACTGGGATCAAATTTTATGTCAGGATTGAGTCTTGTGCAACTGGGTATCTCACCTGCTCTTAACCTATTACAGCTCATTGTTCAGTGTTAGTTTTCAGAAATTTACTGAATAGATGAATAAGACATCCACTGACTCATCTTCTAGAGACATCTGTGTATGGGACTAAAGAAATTATTTAGTGACTGCTTTTTGAAATGTATTCAAATTGGCTGTTTTATATTAAGTTCATAAATGAAAAGTGAGAGTTCATTTAAGATATAAAAGCTTGTCAGAGGTTTTTTAATGAAGCTTATTTTACAAAAGAACATAAATAATAATGAAAAGCCACAGAAAGTACGAATAGTAGAAACATGCTTTCAAGAATAACATTTTACTGGATTTCCCATTGTGGCTCAGCAGAAACAAATCTGACTAGCATCCATGAGGACTCAGGTTTGATCCCTGGCCACACTCAGTGGGTTAAGGATCCAGCGTTGCTGTGGCTGTGGTGTAGGCCAGCGGCTACCGCTCCGATTTGACCCCTGGCCTGAGAGCCTCCATACACCACATGTGCGGCCTTAAAAAAAAAAAGACAAAAAAGAAAGAATAACATTTTACTAATTTACAAGGAAAGTTAAAAATAGAAGTAAACAATGAAAAGACTAAAATAATCTTTTCTCCATATGTTTTGTTTTCTGTTTGTCTTACTTCTGACCGTGACAGAAGCAAAACTGCAGTTAAAGCAGCACTTTTAACTGGTAAGAGTGGAGCCCTGGTTTGTAATATATAGAAACTATAAAGCAGTAAAAATAAAAAGTCAGAAATCTAGGATCTACAGGCAAGGCTGGAATGAACTTTAAACTCTAAGTTTAAAGAGTCAAAATGAAGCCAAGTTCTAATTGAAATAATTATTTTAAGATTTTAAAAAAAATTTTTGTTCTAGTTTACACCAGATCTTCAAAGTAACAGAAAAAAGTAATCAAGACTTAGTTACATCTTAATTGTTATTCTTTTGATAATTTTTTAAATAGAAAAGCCAGTACTGATTAGATCATAATCAAAATGCTCCCCAGTGCAGCTGTTCTCATCCGGGAGAAACTTAACCAACTGTTCATCACTTTTATTTTCCTTACATCTCATAAGGTACTTTGCAAAAACACGGCATCTAATAAGTGTTTGGTGAATAAGTGAGTCAATGAATAAAGAATGAGTAAATAAATAATACTGTGCAAATCAGTCACCTAGTGATAGCTCTTTGAATGGTGGGTAAAAGGTCTCAAGGGAACTAAACAGTCCTCATAGGTCCATAGTTGGAAATCCAATATTTTAAGGAACAGAAAATGGCACAAAGACTCAGATTATCTTAATCCCCTTGGTAGTAGAGCCCTGGTAACAGTATGTCCGCAGCTGTGGTCTCCACTCCTCCTTACTCCCACCTTGAGACCCCAATCTTGTCATGGCTTCTTCGGCTTGGCTGTGTACTTTTCGTCACTGGCACGGCTCACGCACACAGATACAATTTACCTAGCATCTATCAATAGATTAAAATATTAGATTGGTCTAGGAAAAATGTAGTTTCGTGTAAAGTCAATGTCTTGTTCTAGTCACATTATTCACTGTGGCAATTTTCTCCCTTGCTATAAAAGTTGAGCTTAGAGGTCTTTAATTTTCACAACCAAACCTTTTTCCCTTTTATTACACAACCATTTTATGTTGGCTCTTTTCCCAGTGTGCTGGCACTTTCTCAGTCCTCCATGAAATGTTAAAGAATAACAGATGTAACCCTGCAAAACTTCAACCAATTCAGCAAGTTCACTGTGAAGTAAGTCATACTCCTTGTAGGTTTGAATACAGCTTCTTTATAAACAATCTACTGTCAGTCTCTTGTTCTCTTTCTGGGACTCTGTCCTTATTTCTAGTCCATAGTGTGGTGTTATTTTGATACTCTGTCAATCAGACTCCTTCTAATAGAAATTCAAGTTGCTTAAGAAAAAAACTAGCATTCACTTCCTAGGTTAACTGGGAAGTCCAAGGGTACAGGGCTTTAGATACAAGTAGATACAGTGACACATGTTGGTCTTGTTGAATAACATCTTCCGAAGCCAGGGGATGAGGCCACTGAAAGTTCCAGACTTACATGGTCCTTACCACTCACAGCTCCAAAGAGAGAGAATCAGAGAGATCCAGTGCCCCAACTGGCCATCCTGGGTCTCACCACAAATCTAAAAGCATGGGTGACTGAGGAATAAAGCAGTGCTAGTTTGAGACTACTGTGTTCATCACAACAAAGGCCAAAATGGAGTGGAAATCTGATAGCCAATCTGGATAGTTCTAGCCTACCACCTCCAGATATGATAAAACACTCTGTGAGAATCTGAATACCATGTATGTATTTGATTGTAAGAAGAAAATACACTCAGGAACAAGGTAGACTCTCCAGTTCATAAAAAGACCAAAGCCCAGGGGTGAGAAATGAAACGTTTCAGCTGTGCTGTTGAATACATTCAATCAGGTGAATAAATAAGCCTAAAACAATAGCCCTTTCTGAGCCAGAGTTTACACAATACAGGACATAGCAAAGGTGAAAGACTTTCCAGACGGAGGGCTCTCTAGGACTCTTCCCCTTGTTGGCCTTGTTCTGTCAAGGTGTTCTCTATGGTAACCTGACCTTGAGTTTTGCACAGGCATCATTTACAAGAGTTAATTACCTTTCACCAGATAGCATTGACTCCATTGGTTATCTCCAAAGAAAAGAGCAGCATGGTGGTGGAGGCTCCCATTTAAGGAATTAAGTAGGGCATGAGTGCAGCCAACTAAAGCAGATTGGTGCTCTGTCAGGATCGCCAGAGAAGGTAACACAACAAAGTCAGTGTAGTTCTTACTAATTGGCCCTTTGCCTTAAATAAAGTGTTAGATTCCCTATCTGGGGATTCTGCCCTTTGCCAGAAAGATGAGTTGCCTGGATGATCTAATCGTCTTTTCTCCCTTTGCCAACCCCTGTGTGTAATCCATTGTTATCATTATTAAGCAACATCCCAGTGGCTTTCCCTGGGAATGGCATAGGAAGTTAGAAATACAAACACAGGGAATATAGCCTTCCCCTATGATGTCAGCCTCTGTTTTAGTTTAAATATTTTCAGAGGGTATCCCAGTTAAGCCAGACATCTTGTTTATAGTGGGGCAGTATTACAGAGTATGGGCAAAAGGACAATACCCTTACAGGACAAATTTCCACCATGCAATCATGTCAAAGTTTCATGTTACATCTGATTAAATGGCTGCTTCTGATATGGCCAAATATGACAAGCTTCCTTGTCCTGAGAATCCACAGACTGAACCCCATTGAAAAGGGAGTTCAAATAGACAGCTCTTTGGTACATTATCACGTAGTTCAGTATTTTTGAGGATGAATGTCATTTTTATTAATTAATTTTTTATATCATAATATTTGATTAAGATGACTACTCCCTTTGTAATTTCCTTGTGAATTTTTCTACCCCTCTTAGCAAATGAGGAAGTGAATTCAGAGGCCTTGCCTTTATATGACAAGAGAACTGGATTATTAGGGAAAGTTCTCTGGAAAAAACCAGCCAACAAACCAACAAACAGTAGTGGCTCTAGAATTTCCACAAAGAGAGAATTTAAAAGTAGCATGTTATGTGGAAGGCAGTCGAACTTGTCTTGAAGGTGCCTTCACGTGTGTACTTGCTATGGTACAATATACCATCTTTATTTAGTAACATGGGTTTTGGGGGGGTGACAGGGTGAATGTTATTCCTCTTGGGGTTACCAGTCTGTAAACTTGAAAAACCTAAGTGAATAAAGTGTAAACAAAGATTTTACCTAAACTGATCAAATTCCTGGCTCAGATCTCACCTAGGTATGAAACTAACAATGTCACCATCCAGGTATACAAGTTAAACAAAGCCAGAAATTAATCTCCAGGGTTCTTTGACCTAAATATGGTTGTCCACATCCCCACTGCTTCCCCCCGGGCGTCCATTTTGGTGTAAAGGGCTATCCAACACACTTGCTGTATCCATCCACTTGTGATTCACTTGTGATATCTCAGGGATAAGGCCATTATTCTATCACAGATGACAAAAGCCTAGAGAATAATCTCGTCTTATTTAAATGTTCAAGGAATTCTCTTTGAGCTAAATCGAGTAGACACTTCCGTCTTCTGTTGCTCTGTGAGTTGGTTTCCTTGTGAGAATAGTGCCCTCTTGTGCTTGTTTAATGTTCTAGCCTTCAAGTTGGCTAAGGAAGAGAAAACTTTTACAATTTGACCAACTAGAAAGATTCAGGTAATAGGACTGGCTGCCCTTAATAATAGCACTTTTCCATTAAAAACTGTGTCCTTAATTGTGTGTTAGACTTTTTCTCCCATTGCTCTAATATAGCATAAAACTAAGAAAGAACTTGATGGTTCACACAGACAGAGAAATGCAGGCAGTGGCCAAACAGGTATGTTTATTGCAGCTCAGCAGTGAGAATTCAAACATTTCTTAAAAGAAAGAAGATAGAAATCCTTCATTTTAAAGATTTTATTCATTATTTTCACACCAATGGAACTACAGGCATAGGTTCACCTTCCATGGAGGCATCTAATTTAGTTCAGTTTCCTTTAGTTTGGTTTTAGATTGCACAGTCACTGCTAATTTCTACATATGGAAGGAAAAAAATGCTATACCATTCAATAGTTTTTTCACAAATCAGATATTTATTTATTACAGGGGGTTGTTTACTTTAGGAATTTTTTTTTTTTTTTGCTTTTTAGAGCCACACTTGCAGCATATGAGGTTCCCAGGCTCGGGGTTGAATTGGAGCTGAAGCCGCTGGCCTACACCGCAGCCACAGCAACATCATATCCAAGCCACATCTGCGACTTACACCACAGCTGGATTCTTAACCCACTGAACGAGGCTAGGGATTGAACCCACAACCTCATCAGTCCTAATCGGATTCGTTTCTGCTGAGCCATGGAATTCCAAGAATTTTTTTTTTTTTTTTTTTTTTTTTTTTTGCTTGCTTGTAGTAAGGAATTCCAAGCTAGCAAAGATGTGATAGAGGGGTTTTTTTGGTTTGTGTTTTGTTTTCCCTGTAAAGATTTGTTTTAACAATTCTCATAATCTCCAGATCTCCAGATAGAAATACTAGTTTTTTGGTGGTAAAACTAAATACAAAACTATTGCTCCAACCAGTTAAGTCTGCATCTGGTTTCCTCATTCTTTTAAGATCAAACTGATGAAAGAGAGGGAGAGAGAGCTACTTTGGTTTATGGCTTCCAAAATACCAACGTTCATTCATCTTGCCAAACTGGGTAGTATTTACCTTGTTTCTACTCTTCCTTCCTCTTCCCTTTCTTTTCCTTTTTGGGGGACCCCTAGTAGATAGTGTAACTGGTGTGTTGAATGATTAGGGGTGATAAATCCTGTTTTAGGACAGAGAAGTCACCCTAGTAACACTTGTGACTGCAGATGTGTGTTACTTGGTTAGAACAGCAAATAACACACATCTGTTTATTGCAGGGTGTACATGTTGGGTGGGGGGTTTACATTTTTTTGAATTATGCCAACAATTTAAATTCAGGAGATTTTTCTTTTAAAAATCCAGACTACAGCTTCTCCTGAAAGATTTTCCAGAGTAAAAAAAAAAAAAGAGTTTTAGGTATGTGTTAGGTTCTCCACAAGCCTTCCAAATAAATATTACCATCCTGCCCCAGGAGACCTTTGAGTTCACAGCCCTGGATTTAGGGCCATTCCTCGTTAGATGGCTTTCTGTTGATATACAGACCACTGAGGGCTGGTGCCGAGCTTCCTATCAATAGGCCTATTAAAATACTCCTCTGAAGCCCTATTAGCTCCATCTCACTAACCTACTCTGCTTTTTGCAACCATACTACCAATTTTGATGCTTTCCCTTTGCATTTTTCTCTTCATAGTAGACTAGCATAGTCTTCATAGTAGGAGACAAATGCTCATGGTTCAGAGATGATGCACCTTCAGACACTGCCACCTCCCTCTCCCCATAGTGGCACTCACACTGAGGCATCTGGGTCAGATGTTCAGAGGTTATACTGTGGCTACTCAGAAGGAAGGTACAAAAGCTCCCACCTACCCAGCCTCAGATGCCCCACAACAACCTTCAAAGTAGACAAACACCCTTTCCTCTGACTGATGAGGCCCTGAACTGAGGCTCATATCTTGGAAAATGAAACAGTGTAGACTTCAGTCCTCATTCATTCTCCACTGAACAACTACTCCGAGGCCCTGGTACCAACTAACCTTGTTTGTGATGGCTCTTCCATAGCATCTTTTGGGTCAGATTCTTTTCCTCACTGTCCGTGCCAATCCTAGTACTGCACCAGCATCCTATTTCTCTAGGTGGACCAAACGTCATTGTCCTTCCTCTACCTGAATGCAGTTCTTTCAATCCTTCACTTTTTCTTGTTAATCATGTCTCCTGGATTTTCTGACTACTTCAGCTCATTTTGGCCTTTAACTTCTGAATTCCTGTGGCATTCATGCTTAGAATTGTGGATCAACTCAGAATTTATTAGTCTCATATGCTTATTTTGTCTTCTCTATCAATTTGATATCTCCTCAAGGTGATTCCTCTAAATCACTCTCCTTCTGAGGAGTACAGCTAATAAATATCTCATACTGAAGGGAGTGGATTTTCAAATAAATATACAGATCAGGCACCTCAGAGTCTCTGGGGCCTTCTGCTTTGGACATCATGAATTAATAGGGATTAAGGTTGCCAGATAAAATCTGAGAAGCTCCATTGTATTTGAATGTCTGATACAATTATACTGTAAGTATGGGTTATAATAAAAAAAATTTATTTGTTGGCACTCACGCTGTAGCATAATGGGATCGACAATGTCTCTGGAGCAATGGGACTCAGGTTCAGTCCCTGGTTCAGTCCCTGGCCTGGCACAATGGGTTAAAGATCCTGTTGCAACTGCAGCTCAGATCTGATTCCTGCCCTAATCCATATGCCATGGGGAGCACCCCCACAAAAAAGTATTTGTTGGTGGTCTGATATTCAGATTTAACTGAGAGTCTTACCGTGTTGTGTTTTTGCTAAATCTGGCAAATCTTCAGGGGTCCATTTACCCTTCTTGCCTTAAAAGACTTTGGAAAAAAACCCTGAAAAATATGAACCAGTAGTTTTCAGGCATTGGTGAACAGGCAGTGCAAGAGAACGATGCCTGAGAAAAGTGAAGAAATGAGGCAATTTTTATGATTGTCCTAGTTTATTTTTTCGAGAAAATTTCCAGGTTGCAGCACAGTAAGAGGGAACAAACAGCACCTGGCAGTCTCCCTGAGATGAGGAGACAGAGTTGAGAGTTTGGGGAGCCCAAGGTGTCTAGAAGCCACAGGGCAGAGCACCAGAAAGGAGACGGCAGAAGGACCCCCTTGATTCTGAGGCTGAGTACTGATCAGTACCTGTGTGTGCAGGATCTTCCCAAAGTTGGAGTGAAAACCACTAAAAAGGAGAGGGCGGGACAATTTCTGGAGTTCACGTAGGGCTAGACATAGTTCGTATGCCCAACAGCCAGAGTGGAGAAACCTCACAATACACGATAAAGACAGAAATTAGCAAAATGGATAAAAGAGCATGAGTCAGTCATAGGCTATCTCCAAGAAATCAATCTCAAATATAAATAAATATGTTAAAAGTAAAATACTAGGGAAATGATAACACTATCCTAACACGAATCAAAGAAAGCTGAAGTGGCCATGTAAACATAAGACAAAGTAGACTTCAGAGCAAAAAAAAAAATCACAGATAAAGAGGGATTTCATAATAATAAAGGAGGAAGTCAACAAGAGGACAAAATAATCCTAAATGTTTATGCACTTGATAGTAGTGCTTCTAAGTACCTGAAACAAAAAAAGGCGGAACTCGAAGGAGAAATAGACAAATCCAGAATTACAGCTGAAGATTTCAATACTCCTCTGATAATAATAGATTGAATAACAGAAATATGTTAGACTTGAATAATACTATCAACCAACTTGATCTAATTGATACTGATAGAACACGGTACTCAACAGCAACAGAGAACACATTTTTTGAAGTGTATCCTAAATATTGACCAAGATATATCATATTCTGGGCTATAAAATAAGATTCAATAAATTTAAAATAATTCAAATAATAAAAGGTATATTCTCTAACCACAATGGAATTAAATTAAAAATGCAAAAGAAAGATATCTGGAAAATCTCCATATATTTGGAAATTAAATGACAACTTCCAAAAATAAAAAAGCTATGTCAAAGAAAGAATCATAAGGTAAATTAGAAAGTATTTTAAATAGAATGAGGAGTTCCCGTCGTGGCGCAGTGGTTAACGAATCCGACTAGGAACCATGAGGTTGCGGGTTCGGTCCCTGCCCTTGCTCAGTGGGTTAAGGATCCGGCGTTGCCGTGAGCTGTGGTGTAGGTTGCAGATGCGGCTCGGATCCCGCGTTGCTGTGGCTCTGGCATAGGCCGGTGGCTCCAGCTCCGATTCGACCCCTAGCCTGGGAACCTCCATATGCCGCGAGAGTGGCCCAAAGAAATAGCAAAAAAATAAAATAAAATAAAATAAAATAAATAAATAGAATGAATGAAAATGAAAATACAATATATCAAAATTTGTGGGCTACAGCTAAAGCCATGGTAAAGGGAAAAATATACACGCTTATACTAGAAAAGAAGAAAGGTCTAATCAATGTACACATCTACCTTAAGACACATAAAAAAAAAAAGCAAATTGAAACCAAAGTAGAATAAAGGAAATAATAAAAGCAAGAGCAGAGATCAACAAAATAGTAGGAAAACATTAAAGGAAATTAAAGAAACCAAAAGTCTTTTCTTTGAGATGATCAACAAAATTGATAAATTTCTAGTCAGATTGTCTGGGAAAAAAAGAGAGAAGACATAAATTACTGATATCAGGATGGAGAAAAATAACATTACTACACATTCTACAGATATTAAATAGAGTAAAAAGGGAACATGAAGAACTTTTGTGTCTATAAATATAACAATTTAAATAAAATTGATAATTTAAAAAATTTGAAGTATAATCAGTTTATAATGTGTTAGTTTCAGGTGTACAGCAAAATGATTCAGTTATATACATATGTATATATATATGTTCTTTTTTCAGTTATTTTTCATTATAGTTTAGTACAAGATATTGAATATAGTTCCCTGTGCTATACAGTAAACCTTGTTGTTTATCTATTTTATATATGGTAATATGCATCTATTAATCCCATGTTCTCAATTTATCACTCCTCCCACTTCCCTATAAGTTTGCTTTCTCTGTCTGAGTCTGTTTCTATTTTGTAAATAAGATATATATATATCTCACATCTTCTTTATCCATTCATCTGCCAGTTAACCTTAGGTTGCTTCCATGTCTTGGCTATTATAAATAGTGCAGCTAGGAACATTGGAGTGCATACGTCTCTTGAATTAGAGCTTTCACCTTTTCTGGATATATTGCCCAGGAGTGGGATTGCTGGATGATATGATAACTCTATTTTTAGTTTTTCGAGGAATCTCCATGGTGTTTTCCATAGCAGCAGCACCAATTTACATTCCCACCCTTTTGCCATACCATCTTTAGCATTTATTATTTGTAGACTTTTTGATAAATGGCCATTCTGGCCAGTGTGAGATGGTACCTCATTGTAGTTCTTATTTACATTTCTCTAATAATTAGCAATGTTCAGCATCTTCTCATGTACCTGTTGGCTATCTATATGTCTTCTTTGGAGAAACATCTATTTAGATCTTCCACCAATTTTTTGATTGGGTTGTTTGATTTCTTGTTATTGAGTTGCATGAGCTGTTTGTATATCTTGGAAATTTAGCCTTTGTCAGTCACACAATTTGCAAATATTTTCTCCCAATCTGTAGGCTGTCTTTTAGTTTTGCTGTGAAAAACCTTATAAGTTTTATTAGTTCCCATTTGTTTATTTTTACTTTTATTTCTATTGCCTCAGGAGACTGACCTAAGAAAACATTGCTATAATTTATGTCAGAGAATGTTTTGTTTATTATCGTCTTCTAGGAGTTTTATGATGTCATGTCCTCAAGTCTCTAAGCTTTTTGTGTTTATTTTTGTGTATGATGTGAGGTGGTGTTCCAACTTCATGGATTTACATGTGGCTGTACAACTTTCTCAGTACCACTTGCTAAAGAGACTATATTTTCTCATTGTATATTCTTGCCCTCTTTATCAAAGGTTAATTTGCTGTAGGTGTGTAGGTTTACTTCTGGGCTCTCTCTTCTGTTCCATTCATTTGTATGTGTGTTTTTATGCCAATACCATGCTGTTTCAATTGTTATAGTCTTGTAGTGTTGTCTGGAAGGGTTATACTTCTGACTTTGTTCTTTTTTCTCAAGATTGCTTTGGCAACTCTGGGTCTTTTGTGGTTTTATATAAATTTTAGCATTTTTTGTTATAGTTCTATGAGAAATATCATGTATAATTTGATAGGAATCCCCTTAAATTTGTAGATTGTAAAATGGATTAATTTTTGAATGATACAAACTACCAAAGTTCACATAAAAGGAAATAGATAACCAGAATAGATCTATGTCTAATAAAGAAATTTTAATTTATAGTTTAGAAATTTCCTACTAAGAAAGCTCCAGGCAAAGATAACTTCATTGGTGAACTGTTTCAAACATTTAAGGAAGAAATAATGACAATTTTACAAAATCTCTCCCAGAAAACTGAATATGAAGAAACACTTCTCAACCCATTCTGAGACCAGCATTACTCTAAAAACAAAATCAAAGATAGACATTATAAGAAAAGAAACCAGTATCTCTCATGAATATAGATGATGAACTCTCTTTTAAATAATAGCAAATTAAGTCTGGCAATGTGTACACAGGAATATACATTATAGCCAAGTAGGGTTTAATCTGGAATGCAAGAATACTATAACATTTGAAAATCAATTTAATCCAGCATAGTAACAAACTAAACAAGAAAAATCATATGCTTATTGATAGATGGATAAAAACATATTTGACCAGATTTCACACTCATTCATGATAAAAATTCTTCAAAATACTAGAAATAGCGGTGAACTTCCTTCATCTAGTAAAGAGTATGTATGAAAAACTATCTAACATTATGCTTAATGAGAGACAGTGCCTTTCTCCCAAGATCAGGAACAAAGCAAGGTGTCCTCTCTCATCACTCCTATTTGATATCTCACTGGAAGTCCTAGCTAGGGTCATAAGGCAAGAAGAAAAGGAGATAAAAGTCATACAGATAGGGAAAGAAGAAATGAAAGTCTTTATTCACACATATGATTGTGCCTGCAAATAGTCACAAAGAAACTGCAAAATAATTTCTGGGGAACTGATAGGGGAGTTCAGGAGACACTGAATACAATGTAAAGATACAAAAGTTAATCAGTGAGCAACTACAAGTTGAAACATTTAAAAATACCATTTATAATCACACCAAAAAAGAATAATTTGGCATAAATCTAACAAAAATGTATAGGATTTGTATATAAAACACTAATGAAATAAATCAAAGAAGGCTTAAATAAATGGAGAGTTATACCATACTTTTAAACAATACTCCTTTCATTCCTTCAGTACCACAACAAGAAAAACCATACTGGTCATTCATGAAGCCTGGGATGTATGGAGGATATATGCAACAGAGACCAAAAAAACCTTGATACAGATCATTAGATACTGGTCATTAGACCCCACGACTTGAAACTTTCCATTGACTCCCATTTTTGGCAAATTCTGTGTCATGTTTAGTTCTCTCTCTTTTCTCTTCTTCAATTTTCTGTATCTTCCTCTTTCCCTTCCCTCTCTCTTTTTCTCTCCCATCTGCTGCATTCTTACAATTTCTATTTGTCTTTAAAGTGACATCCTTTAGCTGTTTTTTTTCCACTTTCTCCTACTACCCCAAAAAGTTAATCGAAGTCTTTTCCTAAGATAGTTCTCTCCCTAAAATATTTGAGAGAAGGAGAAAGAAAGAAATTGCAAGATAACCTCTTCTTCCCTCTTCAACTTGATGTTCAGACAGAATTGGTGTACATTAAATCATTATATCAATTTATGTAACTATTCATAAATGTTAAAATGCGAGATATTACTATAATTATCAAGTACAGTGACTTTTTGGTGGGAATGAAGGGACTGGACAAGGAAAGGCACCAGAAAGAGGCCCTCTTAGGACAGACTATAATAATGGAGCACTTCATCAGCTCTTCTCTCTGTTCAGTAAAACTTTCTTGAATACCTGCCCTATTCCATCCACTGAGATGAACTTTGAAACACAAAGAAAAATGGCACTTAGCCCTGACCCTCTAGATATTCAGTCCAGAGAGAGAGAGACAGACAGACAGAAATAGAGACAAAGAGAGAGACAGAGAATTGCACATGAAAATATGTAAAATTGAACAGGGTGGTTAAGGGCTATTAAACTGGCCACAAAGAATTTTTGTTTTTTGTTTTTGGAAAATTCTACAATTCAAATATTTTAGCTACCGACAGACCTCATTTTCTAATTTCTGGCTCAGCAGAAACAGTCACTTTATGTACAGTATAAACGAGATGCTGTAGAAGCACATAATTTGCTAAATGTTTTGGAACTCTCTCTATTGGCACATACCATGATGATATGTCAAAGACTTTTAAGTGCATGGCTGATTGTTCATATGCTCCATGGAAATGCTGGAGAATCAGAGTATATGCATCATCTCTAACCAATAGACTATGTAATGAGCCTCTCTATTTTGGAATTTGTGTTTAGGTCTTTAATTTTACTTCTTACATAGCTCTTTAAGCAATTGGTTGCTTTTATTATCAGAGAAAATAAGATTTTTGGTAAAGCTGAATGTTTACAAGTGTTGTATCTGAAGTCAGTCCCATGTTTGAATCCTGAATCTGCCCCTTACCATCTGATTAACATTGACCAGTTCCTCTAGCCTCATTAAGCCTGGTCTCCTCGTATGTCACTTGGAGATAAGAATGATACTTAATCCTGGGGTGTGTTTTGAGGATTAGGTAAAACACTGCATGAGAAGTCCTTAGTACCTTGCCTGGCATGGAGTTAGAGATGAAAATATTCTGTTATGGGAAAGAATGCTGATTTGTAAATTGCAGTGCCTCTGAGGGGTCAGTAGAGGGAGCACTGTCACTGGGAACTGGACCAAGAAAACTAATTTAAGATAGGCAGTGAGCCTTTTGTATAAGACACTGTCCCTGTTTTGATGGAGCTAGAGTGACCTATGCACAGATGAGCTGGTAAGAGCCATACCAGACTGCCTTGTCCCAATAATCCTGCTGCACAGATCATGTGATACTAACTACCTTGGAATTCAGTGTATCTTTCTGTAACATACATATTCCATCTATCTAGCACCCAACTCTAACTCACCTCTGTTCCCTTGAGACCCAGGAGAGGAAGCTTGGACAGAACAAGTAAGGTGCCACCACAAACATGAAAACAAACAAACATCTGTATTCTTTGTACAAGAATTGGGAGAAGGTGGATCTGGCTTATGCCCTGCGGCAGGGAGAGTGCTAGCCCTTCTCTTCCTGTCTCACTGCCTCCAGTATGAGCAGCTCTACTTAGTATCCTGGGAAAAGCAGTCAGAAGAACTGACTGAACCCTCTCTGCCTCTGATTTACAGGTGTGAATCTGCTTCTCACTTTACTGCTCTTCATCTGAAACCCCATCTGTACAACGAGGGGGAAGGGAGGGTGGAGGGTTAATCTAGTGACCTCCAGTTTCTTAAAACCTGGTTATGTTCATTATTCTATTAATAACAGCTATTGAGCATTTTTCCTCATTTCATTGCTGATATTAGATCTTTGAATCTTCCTAGCATTTCCTTGTGGGCTGTAATAGCCCTATTTTTACAGGGAGTTTGGGATGCACAGGTTAGGTAGCTTGCCCAACTACTGCTAGATAGTGACAAAATCAGAACTAGAATCTATTTTTCTGAAAGTCTATAATCTAGTGTTTCTATCTTAAGATGAGTTTTTAAAAAATGAGCATAATGGCTTATAACCAGGGCAACTGGGGGACCATTTACAGGGTAGAGAGGAATTGCCAAAGGCCTCTGAGTGTAAGAAACTTTCTGAGGATTTCACTTTAAAGTGCTTTTGTTTACTTTGCTTTGGGTTTTTTCCTTTGGGGGGTGGAGTTTTGTTTTGTTTTGTTTTGTTTTTTGGGGGGAAGGTGGCTCTGAGGGACTGATGATGCCAAGGCCAGTGTAGAGCTAAGTTATTGGGAACCTAGCTTTTAAGACCTGATTCTAAGAAAGAGAAGCAGAGTGACTGTAGAGATACCCTATCTTAGAAGCCTGGCTTAGTTCATGAAATAAGAAGGGAAACTGAGGTTTAAGCAGATGTTTTAGCCAAGAAGAACTGTTCATTTGGGTAGAGATTCTCTCCTGATATAGACCTCTGGATAACTGACCACAGTGGATAGGACCTAGTGGATGGGTCAGGGGTTCTGCAAGTGTTGTCTAAGGACCCTTGAGGGTGGCCCTCCAGGTCTTTCCAGGGGGCCAGCCAGGGTAAAACTATTTTTTTTTTTTTTTGCCTCTGTGACATATGGAGGTTCCCAGGCTAGGGGTCGAATCCGAGCTAGAGCTGTTGGCCTACACCACAGCCACAGCAACGTAGGATCTGAGCTGCCTCTGTGACCTACACCACAGCTCATGGCAACGCCAGATCCTTAACCCACTTCGCGAGGCCAGGGATCGAACCACAACCTCATGGTTCCTAGTTGGATTCGTTTCCGCTGCGCCACCACGGGAACTCCAACTATTCTTATAATCTTTTGGCTTTTCACTCTCTTGACATTTGCACTGGTGGCACCAAAGCATTGATGGGTAATATTGGTGCCTTAGCATGAACCAAGGCAGAGGTGCCCAATTATCCTAGTAGTCATTGCATTTTTCACTACCACACACATAAAATTTTTAAAATGCCAGTTTAAATTGAGAATTTTCAATGAAGGAGGAAAACATTGTATTAAATCTCAGAACTTGAATACATGTCTCCTTAATATTCTGTATGATGTATGACATGCCCATTTTAATGTATGGTGGTCATCTCGAGGAAAAGCACTTGTGTGATTATTTGAGTTGCCCACCCACTGTCATGGCCATTTTTACTTGAAAGTATGACTGACAAACTATGGCTATACAGACTTTGGTGTTTGGAAGACATTTTCCTGAAAATGAACAAAGTGAACCTATCACTTCAAGGAAAACAATTGGTGATATCTGTTGTCAACAAAATTGGACTTTTCAAGCAAAAATTAGAATTTGTAAAACTTGTATCTGCCATCATGAGTTTAACAGGTTCCGAACACTCAAAACACTTTTCTAATGAAATTAGTGGTGATGTCGACTAATGTGATTTTCTGATACTGTGTGATGAAGTGTGTCAGCATTTGAAAGAGCTGCATAATTCAGTAAACCAATATTTTTCAAATGACCAATATGTGATATTGCAAAATTATATGTGGGCAAGAATTCAATTCAAAACACAAAGTATGTCAATGGATTTTAACATAACGGAATATATAAAGGTTTATTGATAGGATTTCACATTCTACAGTTAACTCTTAAGGAAATACCACTTGTTGAGTTTTGGTGTGGTGTTATCTTCTTTTTACTGAAAAGAAATACTTTTTCCTCTTCCAGTTGCATATTGGTGTGGGTCCAGATTTTCTTCAAAACTTCAATCAAAATAATATTTTGCAATAAATTAGATGAAGAAGCAGATATAAAAATTCTTTTGTCTTCTCTCAAGCCAGGCATTGAGCAGATTTTTAAAAATATAAATCAATCCCATTCTTCTGTTTTTTGAGTCTGCGTTAAAAATGTTTGTTTTTTATTTTTAAAATATTTATTTTATCACTTAGTGGGTTTATGACTATATTTTTATATACTTTTTTTTGCCTTTTTTTCTGGGGGCGCACCCGTGGCATATGGAGGTTCCCAGGCTAGGGGTGAAATTGGAGCTGTAGCTGTTGGCCTACACCACAGTCACGGCAACACAAGATCCAATCTGCGTCTGCGACCTACACCACAGCTCATGGCAACGCCGGATCCTTAACCCACTGAGCAAGGCCAGGGATCGAACCTGAGTCCTCATGGATGCTATCAGGTTCGTTAACCACTGAGCCACTATGGGAACTCTATTTTTATATACTTTTTATTAAAATATGGTAGATATACAGTGTTGTGCCAATTCTGCTGTATAGCAAAATGACCCATTCATACAATATATACATTCCCTTTCTTATATAATCTTCTAACATGATCTATCCCAAGAGACTGGATATAGTTCCCTGTGCTATACAATAGGACCTCATTGTTTATCCATTCTAAATGCAATAGTTTGCATGTATTAACCCTAAACTCTCAGTCCATCCCACTCCCTCCCCTCTTCCCCTTGGCAACCACTAGTTTGTTCTCTATGTATGACTATAATTTTAAATCAAAAGTTTTAATTTTTTCTTAGATTTAATTTTGAGTACAATAAAATTTAAAACTAATACAGAATAGTAATATGCAAAAATTCTTTGGAGTTGTCAACAATTTTTAAGAGGATAAAAGTGTCTTGAGACCACATAGTTTGAAAACTTCTTGGGAGCATCCCAAGGTGAGGTCCTTAAAAGGAAGGGAACAAACTCTTTGCTTCATTTAGCAAGCACTCAACATTTGAATATAAAGATGATAAAGACATGCAGAACAAATGTGACTAACAGTATAAGGCAGGAAGTGAAAGGTGCTAAATGAATGAGCCAGGTCTGTGCTGTCCAATACGTAGCCACTAGCTACATGTAGCTATTAAGCACTTAAAATTTGGAAAGTCTGACTTGAGATGTCCTCAGTGCCAAATACACACCTAGCTCCACAGATTTTGTGTGAAATAAGGAATTCTGTCTCTCATTAATAACTTTTTATACCGGTTATATGCTGAAATGTTACTATTCTGTATGAACTGGGTTATATATAGTAATGAAATTAATTTCACCTGCCTCTTTTTCCTTTTTTAATACAGCTACTAGGAAATTCAAATTTATGTGGCTTGCATTTTATTTCTCTTGGACAGCACTGGTTTGGATGGGAAGTATGATGAGAACTCAGGGCAGGGAAAAATTGGGTTGAGGTCATCCGTGAAATTGTCACAGAGAAGGAGAGGATTTCAATAAGTAGACAAATTGAAGAGAAACTGCAGCTGAAGCGAGGATCAGTACTGAAGCACAAGGGTTCGTCTAGGGAGAAAAAGGACTGGCCAGTATCAGATCACGGGTTTTTGAGAGGAAGGGGATGGGAAGAAAAGTTCGCAAGAGAGGTTAGGACCAAACTATACAGAATTTTGAGTGCCAAGAATTTGGACTTTTTACTTTAGGCAGTGACAACTTCCCCAGAAGAAAGCCAACCTTTGCCTCATAGCTTATGGAATGGCCCAAATGAGGCACTTTGTTCAGCTGGGGACAGAGCAGCATAGGCTCCTGGAAACTGCCCAGTGAGCAAGCATCCAGGACCAGCTTTACCTGACCAATATTAAATTTAAATTTAGATATGTGACTCTGGGGCTGATTGACTTACTTTTTTTTTTTTTTTGTGAGAGAGAGGTAGTAAGTTTAATCACTTGATAATGATGTCTCCTGAAAGAGGAAGAGAATCCTGTGGTGTGAAACAGGGACTTTTACCTTGGTAGATTGCTCTGGGCATGTCCAGAAGCAGATTGAGTCTTTCTACCTAGCTCTTCTAGTCTATCTTCATTTTTGCCCTAATTTTCTTGAATGTTTATAAAACTCTTACTGTGTGACAGGGGGTTAACATCTAGCTTGGAGGAGATGAAAAGAGCACCGAGGGAGTTGAAACTGTCTGACTTTTATCCAGGCTCAGGGGCTGGCTCAGTGAGTAACTCTGGTCACCTCTCTGGGCCTGTCTCTTCAGATATGAGAGAGGAGCTAGAACCAGATGAGGTCAAGGCTCTCTCCAGCTCTAGGATTCTAGAACAGGTCCAGGTCACAAAGGGCCAAGGGCATACTCCAGCAACCAGGTGTAGGGCCACTGAGGAGGGAAAGAGGATGCTGGGCTAGCGAGGGCCGGTGTCCAAGGCCTGCTCAGGAGCTGGCCCAGATCTGAGGGTGAGGTTGTTCTCCTCCCAGTGAGCAAACCCTGCTGGAATTGGAGCACAGTGAGGTCTTCGACTGAATGTTTTCATCCCAGCTACCTTCCCCTTTATTCCCAGGGACTGGCTCACCACGGTGAGAGAAGTCTGAACGGAGGGAGCCAGGAATTTGGCTCCAGGCAAGTAAGTCTGCTGCTGATGCCGCTGCTGCTGCTGGGAGGTTGTGGGGTGTCTCAGGTCTGGGGAAACCGGAAGAAAATGGGTGTGTGTGGTCCCCACCGACCCTTTCCTTCTGACACCCGTGGGTCATGCCCAGTGGCCAGAGTGTTGGTGGGGATGAGGAGAGGGTGCCTCCAAAGGGGCTTCAGCCAGACCGTTTCTGCTCTTTAGCGTTTCTAGAATAGAGTGGGTGGGAACGACCCGAGTAAAGTCCCAGAGACCAGAGACTCTTAACACTGACGCACAGGAAAGCCTCAAGTGGGAGGAGAAATGCAAATCCCCTACTGACGATGGCGTCAGCGGCTTGGTCCTGGGGACAGTGAAGGGTGATTCCGACTTTGGACTTGAGCACCGCCTGGGACCCGGGCTGAGGGAGCAGGTAAGGAGGCAGACCACACCTTCGCGTTGCTGCTCCGGAGGAGCGCGGGCCAGGAAACGCTTATGCAGGACGCTGCGGAGGCTCTGCGGTTCCCTGGCTATGTTGACAAGTTAACTTCACGTTAACCTAGCTGAGGATGGGTAGTTTAAAAAGAAGCGAACGACTCCATGATTCAAAGGTGCACTCCGGCGCGGGTCTCCCGGTGAGACTGGGCGCTCTGCCCCCGGGATCTGAACCCCTGGGTAGGTGGGTGCGTTGTGGCCGATGCGGAGTGAGCCCTCGTGAAGTGCTGGAAGAGGGGAGGGGGTGCCTCACTTTCTTTGCCAGCTTTTGTGAGCTATAATGCGTGACATTAGATTGCAAGCCTGTTTCAGCAAAAAGCCCGCAGCTGAGGTAGCTAGTGATTGAAGATTTGATGAGAACAGTGATGTTTTAAGGCATGTCATCTTTGCAAGCTGCGGGTCACAGAACCAAGGGGGTACCATTAGCTCCCAGGTGGTGGGACAAAGTGACCCTTTATAGGGATCTTTTAGGGCCAGGCATTACAAGAGAATAGGCAGGCACTCAGTTTGCAAAAGAAATGCTCCATAGTTATCTTAGGGTGTGAGAATTAGATGTTTTTAGATATTTTAAAAGCATTTCTAGATACTGCAACAGAGAAGAATGTCCTAAGACTATAATCCTTTCCCTTTTCATCCTTAAGTTCAGCTCTCTGGAAGGTGGCTTCAGGTCTTAGAGTGATCTATCTAACGTTAGGATGGGTTCAGTCCAGTTAATTCTTAGAAAACAGATTTTCATCCAAATCATAGCAAGGATTTAACAGTAGTAGCAACTACAATTGTTATTTTCAGCCCATGTTCTGGTCATTAACTAGAATAAATTGATAGGGACAGAGCAGGATGATGGCAATAGCAGTATGGGAACAAATGTTTCAGTTTTGCATGGAATGTGTTTACACCCATCTGGAAAGAACCAGGAGACCTCAGGTCCATACTTAGGATCTGTGTGTCTTAAGCTAGGGTCATTAGCCTACTTGTCCCTCAGATTTTTTTCATTTCAAAGCTGGGTAATACTATCCACCTGTGCTATTCACAACATCAGGTGTGCCTGTCATTCTTCTCTTAACAAGCATTTGTTGAGCACCTACAATACACCCAGGACTATATGTGTAAATACAAAGTGATAGGAAAGTAAAACAATTATTTTTCCAGTTGCTTTCTTTTAGCAAAACATTGGCAATAACTTTCTTCTATACATTTAGTTCAGAGAAAAGATGCCCCCAAGTGGTTCCATATGAAACCTGAAATATATATTTGAAATATATGAAATGTATCATCATGATGGTCTTTCCGTAGGCAAAAGGCAACCTGTGAGATAGGTTGAAATACTGTGGTGATTATTCACATAACAGTTTTTTTTTCCCTTTGATTTAGAATTACTGACAAAACAATAAAAAAATTTGACTTTGGAAAAAGTAAAATATTATAACTTCAAGGAGACATCATATTGGAGTTCCCATTGTGGCTTAGCAGGTTAAGAACCTGGCATAGTATCACTGAGGATGCAGGTTTGACCCGTGACCTCACTCAGTGGGTTAAGGATCTGGCATTACCTCAAGCTGTGGTGTAGTTCACAGATGCAGCTTGGATCTGGTGTTGCTGTGGTTGTGACATAGGCTCCAGCTGCATTCCGTTTAGACCCCTAGCCTGGGAACTTCCATATGCCGTAGATGTGGCCCTAAAAAAATAAAAAGAAAAAAAGAGGAGACATCATATTAATTTCCCTGAGTTAAGAAATATGTCTTAAAGCTTCTAAATTGGCCAGAGTGGGGTTATGATGGGAAAACACATACTTCTGTTTTATGACAGGCTGCCAACTATGCGTCAAGTGTGGTTTCTTCTTAAGTATCTTGAGGCTTTAACCATTGTCAGGTACACATCAGAGACTAATTTAAAAAGTAGACTTTAAAACCTTTGCCAAGCCAAAATGGGTCATCACAGAGAGAAATAAAAATATTTAGTTGTTCAGAGGTATTTTGAACCAGAAGAATTAGAGCCACAAAAGTGCATACATACATACTCTTCATAAAGGTATGACTGAATTAGATTGGAAGTCTAGGAACATAAGGCTGATGCTAGAAGCCAGGCATATCTGAAATAAAGAAAAAAGGCTTGGGCCATTTTATATAAAAGAAGGTTTTATTGGGTATTCCTGATATATAAAGCCTTAAGAGGGTCTTAGAATATATAGCTGAGTATGTTATTTGCCTTCAGGTTGCTCAAAGTCTAATAATGTAGAGGGAGGAGGGAGCAAGGGATAGGGAAGGAGCTTGTTGAGAATACAAATCTGTGTAGAAAGATGGGAGTCGGGTGGGGTGAGGGGCGGCAGGGGAGTGAAAGCTTTCTGGAGAAGGTGAAACAGGAGTTTCTGTTAGAACAAAGAAAGACATGGTTTGGGGGCAGAGAAAGAGTCCTGTTTCCTTCATTGAGGATGATTTAGGAAAAAGTTGAGAACTGCATTCATTATCTTTGTATTGAAAACATTTTCTCTTTTCTCCTTTCTTTAACTGGGTGATTATAAAATAAGAAACATTTTTTTTTTCTCAACATTGTCTTTGCCTGAAATCCAAGAAAAATGAAAACATGTACATAGTTATTAACTGATATTATTTATTTATTTATTTATTTATTTATTTTGCTTTTTAGGGTTGCACCTGCGGCATATGGAGTTTCCCAGTCTACGGGTCAAATTGGAGCTATAGCTGCCGGCCTACACCACAGCTTGTGGCAATGCCAGATCCTTAACCCACTGAGCAAGGCCAGGGATCGAACCCGCAACCTCTTGGTGCCTAGTCTGATTTGTTTCCACTGTGCCTCGACGGGAACTCCGACTAACATTATTTTTAAACCCTCATTTTCCTTTTCTTTTATAGCATGTCTCAGTGGAATCAAGTCCAACAGTTAGAAATAAAATTTTTGGAGCAAGTTGATCAATTCTATGATGACAACTTTCCTATGGAAATTCGACATCTGTTGGCCCAGTGGATTGAAAATCAAGATTGGTAGGATCAAATATTATTGTATTTTTCTAGAGGTTGATGCAAAAATGCTTTATGCTATATCTGCATGGATTTATTCTGTGGTCCACTTTTGACTTAGTTGATACATTCTTTTCAGGTAAAGAACTTTCTTCAAGGATTTAGAAAGCTTTCTCAAAGGAGGAGACTCATTGTCCTTTCTGGTTTCACCCATTGTAGATGAAAACTTAATGGTTCAAGTGTTTTATTTTTATAAGCGAAACCCTAACAATTTTCTAAGTATTAAAAAAAAAATTCCAAAAAGCCAAGAAGTAAATCTATTGTTTAATTCTCTATCATGGACTTGAGATATATATATATATATATATATCAAAAAGACTATATATGTATATATATATATATATATATAGTCTATATATAGTCTTTTTAGGGTTGTACCTGCAACATATAGAAGTTCCTAGGCTAGAGGTTGAATTGGACTGCAGCTGCTGGCCTACACCACAGCCACAGCAACTCAGGATCTGTGCCATGTCTGTGAGCTACATCACAGCTCAAAGTAACACCGGATCCTTAACCCACTGAGCAGGGCCAGGGGTCGAACCTGTATCCTCATGGATGCTAGTTGGGTTCATTATCACTGAGCCACAACTGGACATTCCTTAGTATGTTTTACGAACTTTTTTTAAAGCTCTGTTCACCTTGTATAATTAAAAAATATTTTTGCTTTGAACAGTCATCTTAACTCTTGATAAAATACATGTAACATAAAAGTTACCGTTTTAACCATTTGTAGGTGTACAGTTTAGTGGCATGAAGTATATATTCACCTTGTTATGCATCCATCACCACCATCCATCTTCAGAACTTTTTTACCTTCCCAAATCGAAACTGTTCACTTATTAAATAATAACCCCCTCCTCTCTCCACCCTAACCCCTGGTAATCACCATGCTTCTCTCTCTCTCTTTGAATCTAACTAGTCTAGGTACTTTACATAAGTGTAATCACACAATATTTATTATTTTGTGGCTGACATTTTACTTAGCAAATTTTTTCAAGGTTCTTTCATGTAGCATGTGTCAGAAATTCCTTTTTAAGGCTGAACATATTGTATTTATATACTATGTTTTATTTATTCATTCATCCTTCAGTGAAATTTGAGTTGTTTCCACCTTTTGGCAATTGTGAATAAAGCTGATATATAAATGTTGATGTGCAGATATCTTCTCAAGTGCCTGCTTTCAATTCTTTTGAGTATCTATGCAGAAGAGGAAATGCGTGTAATTTTATGTTTACAGTTTGAGGAATCTCCATTCTGTTTTACAGAGTGGCTGTACCATTTTCAATTCCCACCAGCAATATACAAGGGTCTCAATTTTTCATCCTCACCAAAACTTGCTATTTTGTGTTTTTGATAATAGTCACCCTAATAGATGTGAAATGGTATCTCCTGTTTTGATTTTCATTTCCCTAGTGGTTAGTGATCTTGAGTATACTTTCATGTGTACAGTTTAATTTGAAAAACACCTTTAAATTCTTATCACTGTGGAATATATTTATAACTTTAAAATAGTTATGGTAAAAAAAAAAAAGGCATCTTACTAAGTTGTTTCCTGTTGTGTAAAAACACTTTTTTTTTTTAGGGAGGCAGCTTCTAACAATGAAACCATGGCAACAATTCTTCTTCAGAACTTGTTAATACAACTGGATGAACAGTTAGGTCGAGTTTCCAAAGAAAAAAACCTGCTTTTGATACACAATCTAAAAAGAATTAGGAAAGTCCTTCAGGTGAGAATGCATTCTACTTTTTCAAAATATTTGGATTTATGAGTCTTTAATTCAGTTAAAAAAAAGTCAAATATGTAGCCTTATCTTGTTTTTCCAACCAGATTTAAGAGGGAAAAAAATCCCAATTCTTACTGTTTTAAATTTTGTGTTCAATTTTATTTTATTACCCAATGCTTGTTTTTCACAAACTTTTGAATCTAAAATACAGTACAAGTGGGAGGGTATGTGATTTGTATGTGACTAGTTATGATGGAATTTGAGAATGTGGGAACAGGGATCTGAAAGATGCTGGTTTCACAGCTATTCCTCCATCTTCCCTTGCCTTTGTCCCTTGTGTAACAATTTAGAGTTGATTTATTCTTATTCATAAATGGAGTATTATATATATATATATATATATAGTATGTATCCTCGCAGATTTGGTTCAAACTTCACCTGCTTCAAAAGCGTTCTTTGGTGCCCTGTAGCCTCCTATTCTAACAGTTTACCCAGGGAAAGCCCTTTTCTCTGTGTTCCCACAGCACCTGCAACAAATCTGTACTATGCCACTTAGTATGTTCTACATTAGTCTTTTTTTTCTATGTTTGTCTTCTCCCACAAACAATGGGCTACTTGAGGCAGGGGCTTTTGTATGCTGCTTTGAATTCCCTGTGCCCACTGCAAAGCTGGACCTCTGCTGGAGTGTAATATTCATTGATTAAAGAGATGAATGAATGAAGTGAGTGAAACAGGGATTTAAAGAATTAAGAGCAGGCTAATCCTGACCTAAACACAGAGATGCTAATGAAACAAACTCTAAACATGGACAGCTCTAATATTTACTGAGTTCTTATACAACATATTAGAGAACATGAAATATCCATGTGCCATTTCTTAGTGAGGCGTCTTTTTATTTTATTTTATTTTTTGTCTTTTTGCCATTTCTTGGACCACGACATATGGAGGTTCCCAGGCTAGGGGTCGAGTCGGAGCTGTAGCCGCCGGCCTACACCAGAGCCACAACAACGCGGGATCTGAGCCACATCTGCAACCTACACCATAACTCACAGCAATGCTGAATCATTAACCCATTGAGCAAGGCCAGGGATTGAACCCACAACCTCATGGTTCCTAGTCGGATTCGCTAACCACTGAGCCACGACGGGAACTCCTCTTAGTGAGGCATCTTTAGAATCTCAAACTTATAATTAATACATTTTTAGAAAATTTTACCTAGGCTATCGTAGAAATACGCTTGATATTACTAACATTTGTGAGAGGGACATATATATTAATTGTTTCATTGTTGTTTGGCTTTCAATTACCCATTTTTGCCCTTGATATCCCCTATAAATTTGCAAGACACTTGGCTGCTGTAGGAAATGAATTTGTTGCCAATGAAACATAATTTTTCACGGAGTAAAGCAAACTATCTCTTTCAGAGATAAGACATTTGACTTTGGCTTCATTAGCTAGTGCTCTAATCAATAAACCTAAAACAGGAGTTGGCCTATTGCTACCCACAAGTCAAATGTGGTCGCTGCCTATTTTTGTACAATTCATAACTAAGAATGGTTTTTTACATTTTTATTTTTTATTTTTAAATTTTTTGTTAAAATATAGCTGATTTATAATCTTGTGTCAATTTCTGCTGTACTGCAAAGTGACGCAATCATTCATACACGCACACTCACATATATATACACTCTTTTTTCTCATGTTCCATCAGGTTCTGTTCCAAGAGATTGGATATGGTTCCCTGTGCTATACAGTAAGCAATGAGGTCCTAATGCATAGCACAGGTTTTTTACAATTTTAAATGGTTGAAAAAGAAGATGAGTTCCTGCTGTGGTCCAGTGGATTAAGAACATGGCTGCAGCAGCTTGGGTTGCTATGGATATGCAGGTTTGATTCCCAGCTTGGCACAGTGGGTTAGAAGATGCCACATTGTCGCAGCGATAGTGTAGGTTTATAGCTAAGGCTTGGATTTGATCCCTGGCCTGAGAACTTCCATATGCCATTGGTGTGGCCATAAAAACTTTTTTTTAAAGGAATAAAAGTAAAATAAAAGTTTGTGTTGTGAAAATTATAGGAAATTCATGAGTTCCCGTCATGGTTCAGTGGTTAACAAATCCAACTAGGAACCATGAGGTTGCAGGTTTGATCCCTGGCTTTGCTCAGTGGGTTAAGGATCTGGCATTGCCGTGAGCTGTGGCATAGGTTGCAGATGCAGCTCGGAACCCGCGTTGCTGTGGCTCTGGTGTAGGCCGGTGGCTACAGCTCTAATTTGACCCCTAGCCTGGGAATCTCCATATGCCGCGGGAGTGGCCCAAGAAATGGCAAAAAAAAAAAAAAAAAAAAAAAAAAATTATAGGAAATTCAAATTTCTTTATTTCGTTGGAATGTAGCTTGCTCTGTCAGTTATATATCGACTCTGGCTGTCTTCACACTGCAGTCGTACAGTTGAGTAGATGTGACAGAGACCGTGTAGACTCAAAGCCTAAATAAAAATGTGGTGTGTTTGTGTGTGTGTGTGTGTGTGTATCAAGCATATTTATCTGGCCCTTTAT